>NC_046286.1:49959825-51320658 GCF_004115265.2 Rhinolophus ferrumequinum | reverse complement strand
CTGTGTTACCAGTACTGAATTAGTCACTGGAGATGCCAATATGAAGAAGGCATTGTATTTTGGAAGAGACAGATGTAGATTTTTATGATAATACAATGTGCTGCGTTTGGGTGCTACAACTGGGAGGCAGTGTTCTTAGTAGCTTTGTCTCTCAAATCTGAATGAATTCGAAATGTGCTACATATCTCACCAGCCAAGTGGTCTTGAACAAGTATTCTCTTCTGCAGCAATTTTCTCATCCATTAAATGAGGTTGATAACAGCACCTATATTATGGGATCGTTTTGAGGCGTAAATGAGGTAATACTTGCCTTATTTAATAGTGAATGACACATTATTACACATTAATGTTAGCTGTTGTTGTTGCTGATCTTCTTGTTATTAAAGAATGATTGTGCTGAAAGGTCAAAGAAGAAGTGGTGACTTACATACAGTGGAAAGGAAAAAGGATCATAATTTAGTAGAGAACAAAGGGAAAGTCACCCTAAATGGAAGGTGGAGGTAAAATAGTGCACAACCGTGAGGTGGAAAATAGGAGAGTGGGTTCGGAGAACACTGGCTTTTCATTTTGTAATTGATGTGAATGACAAGAATTTGGACTTTACTTTGGAAGCTTTTAAGTCTTTTAAGAAAAGAAGTGACATAATTAGATTTGGATGGTAGAATGGAGGGATGGGGGAAGGTATAATAAAAGATGTGGAAAATATATCTGAGTGGGCAGATGGGATTAGAGAGAGTTATTAAGACTCAACTAGTCCAGTTTAGAGACTAAGACTTAATCTAAAGCTAGAACATTAAAGATGTACACTGAGGAATATGTTCACAAATTGTTTAAGACATATAAGTGATGAGAAGTTGGGATATAAAGCTGGCTCTCAGATTTCTAGTTTGTGCTCCTGAGTAAACATGCTATTAGCCAAGACAGGGGATAGAATGATGCTTATTACCATTAGTTTAATATTCATTTAACTCTTAATTTGTATCAGGCTCTGCTCAAAATACTTTTTATGTATTAATTTATTTAATCCTTACAACAATGCTACAAGACAATCATATTTGTTTTCATTTTTCAGATAAGGAAAGTGTAGGACATGGAGAAAAAGTAACTTGCCCAAAATCACATAGCTACTAGTGAGCAGTACAGTGGGATTCCAAATGTGGTTGAAGAGTTCAAGAGCCTGTTACCTTTGAGTTCCATGCTATGTAGCCTCATTACTCAAGAGAGGAACAGCTTTGAGGAGAGGGTTGGGACATATGAAAATGAATGAGGCCTCGCTTTAGGAAAGGACTCAAAATAAAGAGATAAAGAGCTTGGGATTTTTTTCCCCCAGCATTCTTTACATTTTCAGTGCCAACACAGCACCATTTTAGTTCACCATTTTAATTACTAATCAACTTGACTGTATCTGTATTACAAATGTTTATTACTTTCAGCCAATGAACTCTATTAAAAATAATATGGGCTTTGTCTGGAATAATTTATTGTTTATCAAATATTCTTGCTTCTAGTGGTTAGTTACCCCTTTTATTTTAAATGTTCATATTTTCTATTATGTTGAACTCTGTTTTATCTCCTTATGGATGGTGATTCTTTTTTATTTTTCCCGGATGTATAGTTAATTACATATTTATTTATTGAAGTGGGTCATGGTGATAGAAATTAAATATAGTCCTAAGCCTGTGTCTCAAGAAACCAGTAGGAGACTCTCAAAATTCCATATTGGCTTATCATTATATCTTTGTGTTGACTGGAGGTTTATATGTATATTAATAAATGCTTAAATATGCTAATGAACAACTCTGTCTCTACAATGTTAGTTGATTCATGCCATCAAGGAAGGGACTTGTTTATTACATGTACCAAACCATAAAATGTTGGTATGTCATTTACTTAATGAATATCCATGTATACTAAAATAAACATAAGAGCTGGGCAAATTTATAGATATGATGGGCATTCTACCTTTTCTGGTTCTGTAGCTTCCACAAACTTTAATTCAGTGATTAGACATTTTCTACTGATGATACACAAATCTAGAATATCCATAACATGAACACAATCCTTGAAATTAATTAATGGTTTTCTTAGATGATGTGAGAGGGCAAAAAATCATATAAGGACATTTATTATTGGTTTCAAATTTAAAAATTAAAATGTGTATTACAAAATTATCCCTTTAAAGTAGGACAGATAAAATAAAAGTACAAGTTTGAATTTGCTTGATACCAAATGAAACCTCAAGTGCCTTCGTTTCTTAGTGGTGTACTTCGAATCTGGAGACTTGTAATCTTGTAGAGCTTCAGTTAGCTTTCTCTCTGTCTCCACAGAAGGTTTTTCAAATCTTCTTCTCTTAAATGTCCTATGAAATCAGGGCCCCGCTCATTATCAAAGAAGAATTTGCCTCATAATTGTTAGAGAAAATGAGAATCAATCATAGATAGGAAGTTCCTCACTTTTCTTCTTTCCTTTGATTAAATTGAAGAGATGTCTTTCCTCCTAAGCCCATTCTCTGAGCCTTTTCTGCCTTCTCCTCCAGGAATTTGCTCCATCAATAGCTTCTTTCTCATTTGTCTCCACTATTTCACTTCCTGATGACCCACCCATTCCCAACACTTAAACATGCTTGAGTCTTTCCACCTACATTAGTTTCCTAGAGCTGCTGTTACAAAGTACCACAAATGGCCTTAAAGAACAGAAATGTATTGCCTCACCATTCTGGAGGCTAGAAGTCCTAAATTAAAGTGTCCACAGTGCCATGCCCTGGTCCTTCTGATATCTATAGGGATAGATATCTTTGTTATCTCTTCCCTAGCTTTTAGTGTTTTGCTGGCGATTTTGGAGTTTCTTGAATTGTAGCTGCACAAATTTGATAACTGCCTTCATTATCACATGACGTCCTCCCTATGTGTATCTGTTTTTACATGGCCATCTTCTTATAAGGACACGAGTCATTGAAATAGAGGCCCATCCTATTCCATTATGTCTTCATCTTAACTAGTTACATGTGTAATGGCCTCATTTCTAAATAGGGTCATATTCTGAAGTACTAGGGTTGGAACTTCCAACATATATTTTTTGGGGGTGACACAGTTCAACCCATAACACCATCTTAATAAAACACAACAACTAAATGAAACTTTAAAATATTCTTTAGCCACACTTATTGTTTCAGTTATCATTTTTTATCTTTTTATCCCTTTATAATCAAACTTTTGAAGGTTTTGCCAAAAATTTCTGCCTTTACATCCTCATCAATCCATTCACTCTTCATCATGCTCTTAAAGAAAATTATCTTTCCTTGTGTGTGTGTGTGTGTGTGTGTGTGTGTGTGTGTGTGTGTGTATTTGTCCTGATTATGCAAAACTAAGTATTCACTCAACTTGACAGTTCTGTTTCCCAGTGGTGAGTAATAAATTAACATTAGATTTAAATAACAATAAAGCCATTATGTATTGAGTATTTATTGTTCCAGTTATGCCAATAAATATATCATCTCACTTTATTCTTGCCATTTTAAAGATAAAAGATATAAGTAACTTTGAAATTGTTAGTTAACTTTGGTCATGTGAGATACCCGACTGGGAAAAGTATCCTTTTTTGATTTGCTGATAAAAATTATTTTCAAAACCCATGTGAGATCCAGACTAAGAGAAGTGTTGTAAATTCATCAAATAATGTCACCCTGTTCAGCTTCATGGAAGACAGTCATCTGGCCTTCTCTTGGACTCAAAGTGCTTATTTTCAAAGTCTAAAATGTACACAGACACACTAATATCCATTTTATGTATTTATTACATTCACTTATACCATTGCAGTAATCTTCTAAATGTCCTTGCCTCTAGTCTTATCCTTTTCCAATCCATATAACAATGGTGCAAATTTATATTATTAATTGAAACCATAGTATTAATAGAGTCTTCTAGGCTTCATATTATATTGTCAATTAAAAAATTTTTTTAAAAAAAAGCTTGTTTTAATAGAGCTGCATAATATTGTATGAACGTTATATATTTATATTATTTTAAATTACTAAATAAAAACTAATATCCATGTTTGAAAGGGGATCTTAAATTGGGATTCTTTATGAGACTACTAAAATTATGTGCAAAATTTTGCATATGTATGTATTCTTCCTTCCATGTCCACAGATTTCATCAGAAACTTTCTATGCCTTGGACTTTAGCAAATAACCAAAGATTCAATGATCGTAAAGAGTTTGGAAAATACTATTAGAGTATGACTTTAATTTTTTTTTTGTAGAAAAAATTAAAATTTTTTGTTCTATAAAATATTTATTCATTATTATCACTAAATAAAACACTCATTAATATAATAAACCGTGTAAAAAGACAAAAAAATTAAGAATACATATGATTAAAAATTCCTTTGTGTGCATACTACATAAGTTTCTATTTAATGAATAATAGAAAGCCCAACAGAAAACTGAGCAGATTATAGGAGCAGACAATTCACAAAGTAAGGAAAAATACTGGCTTATAAACACAAGAAAACATTTTCAATCTGATGAATAATAAAAGAAATGTAGAATAAAAGAGTTTTTAAAAATCACCTATTACATTGGTACAGATAGAAAGTACTGATAACGTGAAGTCTTGGCCACATTTTACATCCTGTTACTTATTCACTCCAAATGGAAAACCAGTCAGCCTGGTTTTGTAATTTTCCAAATGACTCCCAAGTCATCAACACTTAAACGGCAATAGTGACAATTCTAACTATGTATGTTCTCATAGACAAAAATGTCATCCTCTTATTTCTGAAAGCCCCACGTCAATCCTTCCTCACTGCTCAGGAAATTATCATTGTGAAAATGAAGCAACCAACAGTAACTTTGTGATTTTCTCACTCAAGCAACACTTCCACTGGCATCAGGACCTATATCCTCTGTCTCCTCATCTTTAACCACGTGAGAATCATATTTACTTTTACTGAAAGTCGAACTTTCTTTTTTCTCTGATTCCTTAGACTTCTCAATTCATGGGCGACTTCTTTCTGCAGTTTCTATATGTTTTCTTCATCATAATGCCTTGTCTAGAGTATTACTCTCAACAGCATTTAAATGTGCTCTATATCTTTTGTCTTTGTTTTAAACTCTGTCTGTATTTTTATCCTCTTCCACTTCAAATTCTCATTTTTTGGTTCAGCTTTACAACAAAACTTCTTGAAAACATTTACAGTCTGATTTTTGTTTTTTACCCTCCACTAGCTTTTAAAATTTTAAATGTTATTTAAAATTCTTTAAACAAAAAATACAGTTCACCCTCAAACATGGGGTTTAGGGATGCCCACCCCCAATGCAGTCAAAAACCCAAAACTTGAATCCCCCAAAACTTGACTACTAATAGCCTACTGTTGACCAGAAGCTTTACTGATAACATAAATAATCAATTAACACATATTTTGTATGTTATAGGTATTATATACTGTATTCTTAGAATAAAGTAAGCTAGAGAAAAGAAAATATTATTAAGAAAATAATTCCTGTTGCAACTGCAACAAAAATAATAAAATAGCTAAGAACTAAACTTAACAAAGGATATGAAGGACCCACACACTAAATATTATAAGACCGCATTAAAAGGAATTAAAGAAGACACAAAAAGATGGAAAGACTTTCCGTGTTCATGGATTGGAAGAATCAACATAGTTAAAATGGTCATGTTATCCAAAACAATATACAGATTTAATGTAATCCCCATCAAAATCCCAATGGTATTTTTTAAAGAAATAGAACAAAAAATTATCAGAGTTATATAGAATCACAAAAGACCCAGAATAGCCAAAACAATCCTAAGAAAAAAGAACAAGACGAGAGGTATTACACTTCCTGACTTCAATTTATACTACAAAGCGACAGTAATCAAAACAACACGGTATTGACAGAAAAACAGACACACAGAGCAATGGAACAGAATTGAGGACCCAGAAATAAACCCACATATATAGAGGCAGATAATTTTCAACAAATGAGCTAAAACATACAGTGGGGAAAAGAAATCTTCTTCAATAAATGGTGCTGGAATAAATGGAAAGCCATGTGCAAAAGAATGAAACTAGACTGCTATCTGTAACCATACACCAAAATTAACTCAAAATAGATGAAAGACCTGAACATAAGACATAAAACAATAAATTGCATAAAAGAAAGCATAGGTACTAAACTTATGGATTTTGGCCTCAGAGAGGATTTTATTAATTTGACCTCAAAGCCAAGGGAAATAAGTGCAAAAATGAATGAATGAAACTGTATCAAACTAAAAAGCTTCTGCACAGCAAAAGAAACAGAAAACAGAACAGAGGCAACCAACCGAATGGGGGAAGATATTTGCAAACAACACCTCCAATAAGGGGCTAATATCCAAAACATAAAAAAGAACTCTTACAGCTCAACAACAAAAAGCCAAACAATCAAATTAAAAAATAGAGAACCAGAATAGACACTTCTCCCAAGAAGACATACAAATGGCCAACAGATGTATGAAATGATGCTCAACTTCACTAGCTATTAGGGAAATGCAAATCAAAACCACAATGAGATACGACCTCACACCTATTAGACTGGCTTTATCAACAAGAAACCTAATACCAAGTGTTGGAGAGGCTGTGGAGAAAAAGAAACCCTCATACACTGCTGGTGAGAATATAAATTGGTATAGTCACTGGAAAACAGTATGGAGGCTCCTCAAAAAATTAAGAATAGAATTACCATACAACCCAGCAATCCCTCTTCTGGGTATCTTACACCAAAAATCTGCAAACATTTATCTGTAAAGATAAAATTCACAAATTCATCCTAGAAAAAGTGTTACATACCTCGTTGCTGACTGTCACTATGGTCACTTTCCAAGTACTCCCCTTGGGAAGCTATGCACCGACATCAGTGCCTAATCCACCCTTCAAAGCAATTTTGGAACTCTTTCTGAAATGGCCATCAGAGCTGTCATCATATTACCGTTGATGTCCTGAATATCATCAAAATGTCTTCCTTTCAATATTTCCTTTATCTTTGGGTAAAGAAAGAAGTTATTGGAGGCCAGATCAGGTGAGAAGGGAGGGTGTTCCAATACAGTTATTTGATTACTGGCTAAAAACTCCCTCACAGACAATGCCATGAGAGCTGGTGCATTGTCGTGATGCAAGAGCCATGAATTGTTGGTGAAAAGTTCAGGTCATCTAGCTTTTTCACGCAGCCTTTTCAGCACTTCCAAATAGTAAGCTTGGTTAACTGTTTGTCCACTTGGTAGAAATTCAAAATCCTTCTGACATCAAAAAAGGTTAGCAATATTGTTTGACTCTTGATTTGGACTGATGGAACTTGTATTTCTTTATTCTTTCTACGTTAAATTTATTGGGGTGACAATGGTTAGTAAAATTCATAGGTTTCAGGTGTACAATTCTGTAATACATCATCTATATATCACATTGTATGCTCACCACCCAGAGTCAGTTCTCCTTCCATCACCATATATTTGACCCCCTTTACTTGAGTAAATAAACCAAGATGTTAATCTTTGTTACATCTTGGAGGCTTACATTTGAGGTTTGTGATAGATGATAGATAGATGGTAGATAGATAGATAGATAGATAGATAGATAGATAGATAGATAGATAGATAGATATTCAAAACAACTGAACAAATTTAGGAGAATTAGGTTGAGGGAAAAGTTTAACTGATAATGACACAAGTATAATTTCAAGTTAGTCTAGAGGCTTTGAAATTAGACAGAATCATTTGAATTCTCCAAAATTGTTAGTTGTGATTTGGGCCAGATTTCTTTACTTCTAAGACTCATTTTAGTCTGTATGTCACATGGGGATATAATCATACTGTGTGTGTGTGTGTGTGTGTGTGTGTGTGTGTGTGTGTGTGTGTGTGTGTTTCTGTTGGAGCAGAGAAAATGCTCAGAGTTCAGTGAATTCCAAGGACTCTGAGTTTTAAGTTTTGTAGTTGTTTATTGTTCAACTAAAAAAAAAACATTGATTTTAATCTCTACATAGTAAAATACATGTTCTGTGAGTCACATATATAATGATTTAGCCAATAACTACAAGGCTATCCTTCGAGAACAATTCAAATTTATTCTTTTCTTTGCAAATGGCTCAAAGTACCTAGCATGGCTCAACATAATAGCCCTTTGTTGTAAGTCACCCGTTTTTGGTGTTTGTGTTTTTTTTTTTCCTGTGACATTTTATACTTTGGTGACACAATGCATCAGGATACCCACTATTGGCATTCCTCTTAAAACAATAGTCCCATCTGTGGTCCCTTTTATTCTCACATAGGCAAAGCAGTATGCAATATTCAAACACTGGCTAACCGGGCACCATCTCTGCAATGCGCTCATTCAGAGCTACTAAGATTCACAGATGGATACATTGCTGTGATAATGTTGGGCTTGATTCTCTCAGATGAACTGGAAAGTTGCCTTACTCATTGGAACCCAGAGAGCTATTCACTGTTATCCCCCGTCTGCGCTATTAGTTCATACTCCAGAGCCAGCCTATGTTTTGGCCTGCGGTGTACAATAACTGTGTTTTAGATGCAAGTTTATGCTGTCACTTGGTTGAACAAAGTATAACAATAGAACAAATACAGCCTATTATAATTCCTTGTACTCAACAGACTATGTTTATGACAAGAACTAGTGGGTTGCATTTTTAGCAACAGAAGTGATGACATAAATATAAAAATACAGAAGGCTGATTAGATTACTTACAGTTTAGGGATCTGTTTATATTAAATCAAGAAGATGGCCAGTAACCACACTACTGGATCCCAAATTGTAATAGTGTATTTTATACAAAAGACTAATGTGTTTAGCACATATACCACAATGATATGGATATAATTATAATATCTCACCTAACTAAACGTTACAGTGTGAATCCATGTAAACAGCTTTACTGAATATGGTTGTGCAAAAATTCTTTCATGTGATGCACGTTAATCTATTATGCCTCTTTAGTAAAATGCAGGCTTGACGGGAATGGTGGTCACTTATTGCTTTCTTTCCTGAAATTGCAAATTCTGGAATATTGTCTAGGGATGTTTTACTTATGATGTAAACCAAATGGCAACCTCCTTTCAGCAGTAATTCAGTCACTGTTTACTGAAAGAAGCATACATGTGTTAAGAGATTGTGTAATAAGACAAACAATATTTCAGAGCAGAGATTTTCCAACTATTCTTTTTAGAGTCTTGGGAGCTATTTATCAGTGGACAGAATAGGTAGCTTTAACCATAAAGCTAGACCAACGAGGGTGTTATTTTGGACTCGATTTAAAACTTTCATATAAAGACAGGGCTCCATTGCTGAACAATACCAAGCTACACAAAAAGCATTTCAGGTATAATTAATCTAGTGTCTAGGGCCTTAAAAAAATACAAATAAATGTTAACACATATTTCTGGAAACTGGAAAACTGCTGCAGAAATGTATATGAAAAAGATTGCAAAAGAATGACCATATTATTCAAAAATAAAATGTAAGGGAGTAATAGTAATAAGTAGCATTTGTATAATGTTCATTATGTGATAAATACTGAACTTATAATTCTACACATATTAATTCATTTGTTTATATCAATGATAGTTCTATAATCCTAGCAATCCTATAATGATGATGGCAATCCTATACTCTTGCAAATTTACATATAAGGAATGTGAGGTATTGAAAGTTCACAATCTCCGTTGTTTTTCACAATAAAAAACTATGGGGATTTCTCTCCCTGGCACTGGAAACCTAGCCTGGGGTGGGACTGGGATTTCTCACTCCTCTAGGGGATGGGAGAGGGAGCCCCAGGCTGAAATAGCCCTCCTAATCTTTTATGGTCACCCCCGTCCTGTGGGACCAGCCCGTTCCGCATCTCTGACTTTCCTACTAGTCTGGAGGTGGCTTCTTCTGCACGTCATTAGTTGAAAGGTTTCAGTTCAGCTTGATTTTGGGCGATTCTCAATAATGGTTGTTTTCAAAAGTTAGTTGTAATTTTGATGTGGTTGTGAGAAAAGGTAAACACAGTGTTTACCTACTGTGCCATCTTGGTTGTCTCTCTGAAATCAGTTCTTAACTATTACACCATAGGTACAAGGCAGGGAGTAGAGGGAGAGCATTGTTCTGAAATATACTTTAATATATCATAAAGCTAAACTGGCAAACTATTGTTTCAGAAACATACCAATGACACTGAGTAGGGAGAACAGAAACAGGTGCTATCTAGCTGGGAATTTAATGTACGAAAAAGATTGAATTTCAAATTAGTATGGAAAGTAAAATCAAGCACTAAATGCAATAGGTTGGATTTTTATTTGAAAAAAAATTTTATTTCAATAGCTACCTCATACTATATAAAAATTACTGGTAGATTAAGATCTAAATATTTTTAAAAGCAATAGAAGAAAATGTAGAAAGATATATTTAGAATTTAAGGGTAGAAAAAACCTTCATAAACAAGATATAAAACCCAGAATACATATGGTAAAGAGTGAAAGAATTCACTACACAAAGCTTAAAATATTAATAGACATCATAAACAAAGATAAAGGACAAGCTCAGGGTAGAAGAAAGCATTTTTCTTTTTTCAGTTCAGATGCAACAAGGGAGTAATAACCATAACACACAGAAAGCTTTTATGATTCAATAAGAAAATTGCAAAAAAGAAAAAAAATGGGCAAGTGATAAGTATAAACACTTTACAAAAAATAAGTATAACTGACCAATCCATACATTTACAAATAATTCAACCTCACCAGTAATTTTAAAAACTCAGAGTAATGATTAATATAAGTTGTATAAAATATAAAAGTTTAAAATTCACGGGAGAGAATTCTATGGTCAAATACGGCACTCATACATTGTTGAAAGGGATAGTAAATTATTCAGATTTTTTGGAGAGTGATTTAGTAGCATTTACTAGTATTTTAATCCTTATATCTTTTAATCCAATAATTTTACTTAGGAGTTATTACTATAGAAATACTAGTACAGGCTTATTAGATACAGGTATAATAACATATCGTTTATAGTATTGAAAAACCAAAACTACTTAAATATCTACCTATAAAATACTATGACATTATTAAAATGAATGGAAAAATAATACATATTCTTACATGAAAAGATCTCCAAGATAAATTGTTAAGTGAACAACCCAGTTACAGAACAGTGTATTTAATCCCATTTTTGTAAAAATAAAACTATATATGTAAAAATACTGTATATATGTGCATATATATATACATATATATACAGTAAAAATGTTGTAAAAATACTATATATATTATATATATACATAAAATACTGTATATACATATTGTGTGTGTGTGTGTGTGTATATATATGTATGTGTATATATATATATATATATATATATATATATATATATAATAAAAACATAGGCATATTTTTTAACCATTCCAGAGTAAGTTGGAGATACCAGGCACTTTTGCCCTTTAGTACTTCTATAGAAGTAGTTGACTTCTTCAGAACAAAGATGTGATCTTACATCATCTTATATCTTACATCATGTTATATTTAATCCACTGTCCCTATTCAAATTTCCTCAATTTCTCCTGAATGTCTTTTTTTTTAATTAAAGTTTATTGGGGTGACAATTGTTAGTAAAGTTACATAGATTTCAGGTCTACAATTCTGTAATACATTATCTATATTTCACATTGTGTGTTCACTACCCAGAGTCAGTTCTCTTTCCATCACCATATATTTCACTACGTTTACCCTAGAAGCCCCCTCCCCCCTTACCCTCTGGTAACGACTAAACTATTGTCTGTGTCTATGAGTTTTTGTTTCTTCATTTGTTTGTCTTGTCCTTTTGTTGTTTTCAATTTTATATCCCACATATCAGTGAAATCATATGGTTCTCCACCCTTTCTGTCTAACTTATTTCGCTCAGCATAATAATCTCAAGATCCATCCATGTTGTCACAAATGGTACTATTTCATCTTTTATTATGGCCGAATAGTATTCCATTGTGTATATATCCATTCTTTACCCATTCATCTATCGAAGGACACCAGTTGTTTCCATGTCTTGGCCACCATAAATAAAGCTGCAATGAACATTGGAACACATATGTCTTTAGGGATAGATGTTTCCAGATTTTTTGGGTCAGTACCCAGGAGAGGGATTGCTGGGTCATGTGGTAATTCTATTCGTAATTTTTTGAGGAACCTCCACACTGCTTCCCATAGTGGCAGCACCAATCTGCCTTCCCACCAACAGTGTATGAGGGTTCTTTCCTCTCCACAGCCTCTCCAACACTTGTTACTATTTGTCTTGTTGATGATAGCCATTCTGACTGGGGTGAGGTGATATCTCATTGTGGTTTTTATTTGCATTTCTCTGATGATTAGTGATGTTGAGCATTTTTTCATATGTCTATTTGCCATTTGTATGTCCTCTTTGGAGAAATGTCTCCTCAGGTCCTCTGCCCATTTTTCAATTGGATTGTTTGTTTTTTTGTTGTTGACTTGTGTGAGTTCCTTGTATATTTTGGATACTAGCCCCTTGTCAGAGGCGTTGTTTGCAAAAATGTTCTCCCATTCGGTTGGTTGTCTCTTTATTTTGTAGATGTTTTCTTTTGCTGTGCAGAAGCTTTTAAGTTTGATATAGTCCCATTCATTTATTTTAGCTTTTGCTTCCCTTGCCTTGGGAGTCAAATTCCTAAAATGCTCTTTGAACCCAAGGTCCATAAGTTTAGTACCTATGTTTTCTTCTATGCAGTTTATTGTTTCATGTCTTATGTTTAGATCTTTGATCCATTTTGAGTTAATTTTGGTGCATGGTGACAGATAGCATTCTAGTTTCATTCTTTTACATGTGGCTATCCAATTCTCCCAACACCATTTATTGAAGAGGCTGTCTTTTCTCCATTGTATGTTTTTAGCTTCTTTGTGAAAAATTATCTGTCCATGTTTATGTGAGTTTATTTCTGAGTTCTCAATTCTATTTCATTGGTCTTTGTGTCTGTTTTTCTGCCAATACCATACTGTTTTGATTCTTGTAGCCCTGCAGTACAAGCTGAAGTCATGGAGTGTGATACCTCCAGTATTGTTCTTCATTCTTAGGATTGCTTTGGCTATTCAGGGTCTTTTGTGGTTCCACACAAATCTGATGATTTTTTGTTCTATTTCTTTAAAAAATGCCATTGGGATTTTGATGGGGATTGCATTAAATCTGTACTTTGGGTAATATGGCCATTTTAACTATGTTGATTCTTCCAATCCATGAGCACAGAATGTCTTTCCATTTCTTTATGTCTTCTTCAATTTCTTTTAAAAATGTCTTATAGTTTTCAGTATATAGGTCTTTCATGTCCTGGTTAAGTTTATTCCTAGGTATTTTATTCTTTTTGTTGTAATTGCAAAAGGAATTGGTTTTTGGTTTTTTTTAAATTTTTTTTTTCTGAGATTCAATTGTTAGTATATAGGAATGCAATGGACTTTTATATGTTGAATTTATAAGCGGCAACTTTACTGTTTTCGTTTACTGTTTCTAATAGCTTTTTGGTGGAATCTTTAGGGTTTTCTATATATAGCATTATGTCATCTGCAAAAAGTGACAATTTAACTTCTTCATTCCCAATTTGGATGACTTTTATTTCTTTCTCTTGCCTGATTGCTCTGGCTAGGTCTTCCAATACTATGTTGAAAAGCAGAGGTGATAGGAGAAAGCCCTGTTGTGTTCCTGAACATAGAGCAACGGGCTTCAGTTTTTCATCATTAATTATGATATTAGCTGAGGGTTTATCATATATGGCCTTTATTCTGTTAAGGTATTTCCTTCTATATATATTTTATTAAGTGTTTTAATCATAAATGGATGTTGTATCTTGTCAAACGCTTTTTCTGCATCTATTGATATAATCATATGATATCTGTCCTTTATTTTGTTTATGTGGTGTATCACATTGATGGATTTGCATATGTTGAACCATCCGAATGTCTCTTAGAGCCACTTTTTTCATAGTCCAGGACCCAATCCAGGATTACCCATTGCATTCATTTACCATATTTCTTTAGTCTCATTTAATCAGGAAAAATTCTTGAGCTTTTCTTCATGCTTATTGACCTTAACATTTTTGAAACGTAAAGTTATTTTGCAGAATCTTTCCCACTTTGGGTTTGTCTGATGTTTCTCTTACATTTGATTTGGTTATGAATTTATTTCTGTCAAGAATACCACTGAACTTATATTGCATTTTCAGTGCAACACACCAAGAATCACATATTGTTGTTTTGTGCCAATATTGGTAATTTTAATTTTAATCACTGATTTTTCATCTGTCATGAGGTACTACGGTTTCTTCAGAGGTAATCAGGTTATATTCTGTGGGAGCTTTTTAAGGGAGACACTGTGACTTCTGTATATATTTGTGAGCTCTGGTTGTAGTAGTCACACTGTTTATGTGCAGAGGGTGACAAAAAACATATACACATTTCAAGAAAGGAAAAAACTCTATTAAAATTATAATAATATACACTGATAACAAAAGATGAATACAAGTCACATTTGACTTCAGCAATTACAAGAGTTGCTCAAAGTGGTTGCCATCTGTGTCTAGGCACTTCTTCTTGAACAACTGCTTGAGCAACGTTTACCAGAGTGTTCACTTGTATACATTTTTTGGCACCCCCGGTATGTATATATATATATATATATATATATGTATATGTATATATATGTATATGTATATATACATATATGTATATGTGTGTATGTGTATATGTGTATACAATTTTAATACAGTTTTTTTCTTTCTTAAAATGTGTATAAATTTTTTGGCACCCTCTATATACATATATTTGTTTTGTTTTAGCGTTCATCATGGTGATCACTACACTAGTCCTGGTGCTAGTAGTGAATATTTTTCTGGCATTGTTTTATAGCTATGGTCTGTTTCAACTTAACAATCACTGCAAGAAGTAAGGAAAGTAAGTGCTACCCCTGAAAATTTAAAGCTATTAGTTATTTCTGGCCACCCATTTTCTAACTGATACTGAAAGTGATTTATTCAAGCAGCATTTCCAACGGTACATTACAGTACTATATTTAATGTGATTAATCTACTTGTAGGTAATGGACTCTCATTTGCTATATTTGTCCCACTGCAGGTAGTTATAAATAATTTGTTGTCTCTAAAATATGCCTTAGAGGTTCCAATGTCCTATAACTTATTGATTAATACTTATTTACCTTATAACAAAATAAAAGGCCAATTTTGTCAAACCAGTGAGACCAAGCAGATAATTAAGCAAAAGCAATAAATAAGTCATTTGGTAGTTTTGTGTACAAAAACAGACAGAAAATGTAGAATTAGCAGGCAAATTGTGAGGTACAGTGAACATGAGAGCAAACCTTGAATTTGAGGGGAAACAGGTTTATCAAGCCTGAGTTATGGAACTTGGCAAAAAACATTAATGAAATCCATGACTGGTTCTTTTTACCTAAGCAGATGCAGCCTCAGTGGTTTTATTCATAATAGTATCTACGTGAAGTTGGTCAGCTTTGTGGGATAACTTTTGTAAAGTACTCACAAAATGTCTGGCCCGATTAATTTGAAGAATTTTATTCTTTGTCTTATTCTCTTTAGTTAAATGTAGTTCAACACACATTTATAGAGAATCTGTCATGTTTTTCTTCTGGTACTAGATGCTAAAGACTCCAAAATGAAGAGGATAGAATCTCATTCTAGACCTGAGGTTTATCTAATATTATAGACTTAATGCTTAACATAACTCTATGGTCTATACAGCTTATCAACTATATTACTGAGCTCAATGAATTCCATTCCCGACTTCTAGCTAGAGATATGATTTAAAAACAAAACAAAACAAAAAAACACTTCTTTTCTAAAGTTATTTTTAGGTATGAACCACAAGTCAGTCTTAACATTCATGTATTAATAGTTCCTTTACCATACATAGGACTAGATCAAGAAGACTGGGAAGAAAAAGAATGAAAGCTAAATTACTTATTCTGAAAGTGCTGTCTTAGTGGGCAATCAACCATAAACATGATTTTGAAGTATAGAAAAAATGTAATCTATACAAAGCAGCATCTTTCATTGCTTGAGAAGTGAGGATAATCTAATCTGTTTGATGATTGAAGTTGTCTACAGAGCTCCAAATAATAGGTTGAAAACAGAAGGCAGTCCTGCAGTTATTTTTTAAGGTGTAAATTTTTTTTTTTAACTTTTATTTATTTTAAGTGTGTTTTTCCAGGACCCATCAGCTCCAACTCAAGTAGTTGTTTCACTCTAGTTGTGGAGGGTTCTGCTCACAGTGGCCCATGTAGGGATTGAAGCGGCAACCTTGTTGTTAAGAGCATCGCACTCTAGCCAACAGAGCTAACCAGCCGCCCTTAACATGTAGACTTTAACATTGTGGAAAACATGAGGTGGCTGGTTAGCTCAGTTGGTTAGAGCGTAGTGCTAGTAGCACCTAGGTTGCCGGTTAGAACCTTTCTTGGGCCACTGTGAGTTGTGCCCTCCTTAAAAAAAAAAAAAAAAAAAAAAAAAAAAAGGGTAGATTTTATTATAACATTCTGGGAAACAGCATTTTGGATATCTGACAAATTTTTAAAGACTCCGAAATTAAAATTGGAAGCAACTTTAGATATCTTCCAGTGTAACCTATCATACATTTGCAGCTTACATAGCTTAACCAAAATTTTCAAGATTCCATTATTAGACAGTGAGAGAATTTTAGCTACAACTCAAACACTCACTCACTGTTCATTGTTTTTAAATTGTAATTTATTTATTTTATTATTTCAAACTAACTTTTATTTCACCTGTACTTGTACTATTATATAGATCCCACTTGTGGGAAATATGCTAAAATTCTTGAAAGAAAAGTCATTGATTTTAATGAGATATACTTTTTGACTGACATTAGTAGATATTAATGGCTATCTTTTTAATTTAAATCTCTTATTTTAATTCTGAATGTGCAAGGGACCTTATATGGAGTAGAAATATTTTGATTTCTTACAACATAATGAATTTCTCAGTCATGGGAATATATAGGAACAAAAACACAACATTTTCTCCATATTGCTCTCTTTCTCCCTAAACTTCACAGTCAAAATAGAGTTGTGTTTGTTGCTTTATGGTTCTCTTCATGAACCAGCAAGAAATTGATATCTAATTTTTGTCAGTCCCCTTGCAGTGGGAATGGAAAGACCAATGTGACTCTCCTTGATTTCTCCAATCCTAAATAATATTTTTTCCTTTTAAACCTGGATGCAACTCAGAAATACAAAAAGTAAAGAACATAATATTCAACTATGATACTGCAGGATTCAGGCAAATGAGAAGAAAACCTGTAGGTGGAGAAGGGAGTATCTGCATTATACACCTGAAGTACAGATTCCTCCGATTTTCTTCCATAATCAGCTTAATAAAGGAGGACAAAATGTGAAGAAGCAGAACATGCTTGCTTAACAGCAGCAAAGTCCACAAAACAAAGACAGAGCGACACGAGCCCATGGTTCCCAATTTCAATTCAGTGATTCTTCCTTTAATTGGAATAAAAGGAAATCTTCCTCAGGAGCTACCAGCAGGAAAGCATTCCCTCTGGTGCCCAGCAAGCCAGTGAGTCACCCAGAGATAAACTGAGGTGGGAAAATTGGAATTGTAGGGGAAGGTTTCTGCACAACGTTTCAGGTCCGCAATCTCATTCTCAGCTATTTCAGTTATTTTCTGATATACACTTGGGTCACAAGTGGATAAAAAGTTCCACTGATTCCAGACTTCTCTATTCCTCATTTCTCTCTTCCCTTCCTTCTTTCGTTGCTTTTCTTCCTTCCTTTCCTTTCCTTTCCTTTTCCTTCCTGCTTCCTCTTCCTTCCTTCTTTCCTTCCTTCTTTCCTGCCTGTCTGCCTTTTTATTTATTATTATTTATTGTATGCATTTCAAAATTTACCATTTTAACCATTTTTAAGTGTACAGTTCTGTAATATTTAGTACATTCATATCGTGACACAATCATTACCACCATCCATCTCTAGTACTTTTTCATATTCCCCACCTGGAACTCTGTACCCTTTAAACAATAGCTCCCCATTCTTCACTCCTCCCAGCCCCTAGCAACAATCATTCTACTTGATTCCTATTTTGAACAACACTTACTGTCATCAGACTTCTTAATTCTTAACTTTTGCCTATCTATTTGGTGCTAAATATCATTTTATTGTTATCTGTGTTCCATTTGTTTATGTGATAGAGCAACATTTTACAAGTTCATTGGTAATGTTGTCATTTTTGTGAAACAATTTTATTTTACAAAATAAAAGTTTGTAAAATTTTATTGAGATATAATTCACATACAATACAATTCACATATTCAAAGCATACAATTCATTGATTATGAGCATATTCACAGTTGTGCAACCATTATTCTAACCAATTTTAAACCATTTTGACTACCCTAAAATAAATTTATTAGCAATAACTCCACAATTCCTCCCACTCCCCTGTAGAGAGAAAACTCTTTTCTATTCTGGACTTTTCATATAAATACAATAATAAAATATGTGTTTTTATGTGATTGGCTTCTTTTACTTAGCATTATGTTTTCATTATCCATGTAACAGAATGTATCAGTACATCATTTCATTCAATTTTTTTTTTTGGCAGAATAATATTCCATTGTTTGGATATACCACTTTTTGTTTATCCATTATCAACGCTTGTTATTATCTGTCTTTTAAGTTATATCAGTTAATATCCCATTGTAGTTTTAATTTTAGATGCCCTAATTATTCATAAAATATTTTGTTTGGTAGGTGATAGTAGCAAAAGTACGAGTGTAAAAAATAAGACAGAGACAGGAAGAAATCTAATAAAGGCTATATTATCGGGCAGATAAATACTGTGTGCAACTGGACATACATTAATTTGTAATCAAGATTTTTTTCTCTAATATTTTCACCCCACAAAGTAGACATCATCATCATCAATCATCAATCATCATCACATGTATCTAAACTTTATAATTGAGATTTAGCTACATGATTAAAGATTTTTTGCTTGCTTTTCATGGTTAACCATCTTTCTCTTCTTTCTGGGATAATTTTCTTTTTTCCTGAATAGTGATCTTTAAGACTTCTTTATTGAGATATTTTGGCAATAAACACTCAGTATTTATTCTTCTAAAAATTCTTCATTTTTTTCAAATGTGTCCTTGAAAGATATTTTTACTGAGCACATAATTTTAGATAGTTATTTTTCACGGTAGTTCAAAAATATTTTACTATCTTCTGCCTTCCAGTGTTACTCTTGATGAGTCTGTTTTCAACATAATTGACTATTTTATGGGTGATCTATCTTTTCTTCACTGCTACTTTTATGACAATTTCTAACTTTGCCTCTTCTCTACTCTCTTTGTCATTTAAAAAAAGAATAACACTATGAATAACATTACTGACTATTGTTAATGAACGCCTACTATGTACCAGGCACTAAACTAATATATGTATTTCTTTTATATCATTAATTTTTATAACATCCCCATGAATTACTCTTTAATAGGTCCGTTCTACAAATGAGGAAATGAGGCACAAAGTGTTAAATTCTCAGGGCCATGCAACCAGAAAGTGGTAGAACAGGCATGGGTCCTGAGTCTGATTTCATAAGCAGCACTCTTAACAGATTTTCTCTCTTGAGGTGAGTTTTTCCCCTGCCCTCTCAAATACTCCCTTTAAACCTCATCCAAGCTTAAAATAGGATAGGTATTTCTGATGATAATTTATGTGTGATTCAACTAGTGTCTCCTGCTAAGATAAATTAAGAGTCACTTTAAAAACTGCACTCTTAGAAATAGACTCAAAAGGAGATTGTCACAGTATTATGTTGAGGAAAATTTGCCACTAGGACTTCACAACTGTTTTTGCTATTTCTTTTTTTAGAAAGTGAAAAATTTATTTCTAAAAGCTGTTGTCATATAATTAAAAATTTCCCTATATTTATATGGCTATATTTTTGTACTTTCTAGAGACTCAAATGAAAATACTTTTTACAAGTATTTTTTAAGTTATATTTTAGCACTATATGGCTTTTAATATTCAATTCATTGTCACAATATTTTGTGGTACAATTAAAAATTATTTACATGACTTTAATATTCAATTTCGTTCATTTTATTTTTAAACAATTTACCCAAATTTATTATATTTTTATACAATAGACGTATTATGGCTTTTAACCTTTAGATCAACAGATTAAACTAAATATGGCAAAGTGATCACCAATTCTGTGTTTAAATTATTATTTCTGACTTTTGCTGTATAGAACGATTTTTCTAAAAATAGAAACATTTGATTAACTGAAAAAAGTAAAGTATAAAAGTAATGTAATAAACTTCATTATTTACACATATAAGTAGTGCATAATTTATATCCTGTCTATAAAAACAAAGAATATATTCATCTTTGCACAGTAAAATATTTAAATTTAGAGTTAGGACACTACTTATACTAAAGCATGATTAACTGAAGACTAGTTATTCTACTTGTTTGAGTTGTTTAGATACTTGCTTCCAACACAACTCCTGTATTTAGAGTATATCTAGATCCCAACATATTTACTACATAATTACATTGTCTAAAACCATCTATCTCCTTATGCTTCAAATCTTGAAATTCCACTTCAATTCAACTAAGTCATATATTCTAGGAACTTTGAATGGATACAATTAACCCTCTGGAGAAATCTATTGCTATCACTACATATCAGTGGTTACATTTAATTAAATTATGATGTAGTCAAACTCTCATACCTAAATATCTATTCTATCTAAAATGTATATAGCAACTGGGCATTTCTCATTATGAGTTATCTTCATCCCAAACACTGAAGTGCTAAAAATTCTCTTATAAATGTCTCAGAGATTCTATTTCTCTGAGTGAAGATATTTCTATTATCTTCACTCATCGACTTTCTTAGTAAAATCCCTCGTTGTCTTTTGACTGAACTATTGCCACAGCTTCCTAATTAGTCTCCCTGCAAGAGTCTTTCTACTATAACCTACCTGCAATGTAGAATCCTAAAATATCTCCATAGTAATCCTATATTAAGGCTTTTAATGGCTTCCTGTGGCCTCCTAGTTGAGGTTATAATCATTACTGCCTTTGCAATCTCACATGAACATATCTCCATATTGACTTATATAGACCTCTTTAAATATTCCTTTGAGGTATTTAGCAGTGAAAACGAATGAAACATTTCCCATCTCCTGGATATATCATGACTCTAACAATAGCTTGTCTTTTAATGTTATGTCTTTTTTTTTTCATTATCTACTTTACTTGACCAATTTTTACACATCTTTCAAGAGCAACCTCAAAGTTTACTTTCACTGTGATACAGTATCTCTCTGGACACCTCCAGATAGTTTGCCAAACTTTCTTCTCTGTTTCCAAAGCAGTTGGCAAAAAGAGTCATCATAAATTGTGCCGTAGTTTGTTAAAATTATACACTTACATATCTGCTTCTTCTACAAGGTTTTGAATTCTTTGAGGCAGGAGCCTAGTGATTTATTTTTGTATCCTTTGTACCAAATAATTTTATAAATAAACAAATAATAAAGAATGATCAGAGTTCCTTTGTAACAGCTTTTGTTAAATACAAATAGTAGGTACTGTGATCTTTTATGTCTTATAGTGACTCATTTTAGATACATCTTCACTATAAAAGCTCTATTATTTAGAGAAGTGCCAGAGTTATAGGGTGGCTTAGGTGTATTCTCTACTGTATGACCTAATGACATCTTGACTTTCTCCTACAATTGCATATTTTTTACTTTATTGACTTTAAAAATGTTTTTGTTTGTTTTTCCTTCTAGACTGTAAACTCTGTTAGAGCAGTTATCATGTATATAGTTAGTTCATCAATGTATCTTTATGACTTTTCATGGTGCCTGATAATGACTGTCATGGAATTCATGTATTAATTAGTTAACCAATTGATAAACACTAAACTTATTCATAAGTGTGAGTTCCATTTCCATCTCAATTATTTTCTAGTTCTTATGTTGCCACTGCCCGATTCTCCAAAATTCCATTACCTCATGTGTAAAATGAGGCAAAAATACCAGTTTATATTACAAGGTCTGTAATAGTTAGGCGAGAAAAGATTTACAAACAACTTAAGAACTAGAAAAGATGAACAAATAGTATTTTTATTTGTACAAAGAACAACATTGCAATGTAAGAGAGTTCAACACAAATTAGACTAATGCTTCTTTGCATAATTATAAAACATTTTTCTCTTTATAGCAGAACCTCTTGATACAAATTTTAGGTACTCTGCTTTAGGAGTGATAACTAATCATTCTTCTCTCTCCAATATGATTTCTAGGCAAATTGAGGAAACTTCAAAAGAATCAGATTGTTATAAACTGAATGTGTCCCTCCAAAACTCATATGTGAAAATCCTAACCCCCAATGTGACAGTATTAGGAAGTGTGGGGTCTTTGAGAGGTGACTAGCTCTTGAGGGTAGAGCCTTCATGAATGGGATTAGTGCCTTTATAAAAGAGACCCAAGAAAGCTCTCTCACCCCTTCTATCCTGTTGGGACACACAAAGAAAATGGCCATTTATGAACCGGGAAGCAGGCTCTCACCAGACATCAAATATACCTGCAACTTGATCTTGGACTTCCCAGCTTCTGAACCTGTACAAAATAAATGTTTGTTGTTTAAGCCACCCAATCTATGGTATTTTTGTTGTAGCTGTATGAATGGACTAAAACACAGATAAATTAAGACATAAAAATGACAGTTTTATTATTGGTAAAGCTGACTTGGAAAATGTGGCTTGGAGCTCTAGCCAAAATTAGTCTTTCTTAATCCTAAAATGATCAGAATAGGCCTACAAGACTACCTTAACAAATGTATCATACATAAACAGAGAGAGCTTGAGTCCTGAGGATAAGCAGCTTTAACAAGTGAGATCTCATATAAGACTCAGGAGCAGGCACCAAGTTCCCTCTTCCAATCTCTCCTGTCATCTCTGAGCAATAAGTTTGGGTTAAAAAAAAAGGCTCTTTGTGTGTGTGTGTGTGTGTGTGTATGTGTGTCTTTTAATTTCTTGCGTTTTCCTTCTTGGGAGTGAAGAGAAAATTCTTTCTCACATAGGGAAACATGAGAAATGGAAAATTTAGATTTTTCCCATTATACTGCCAAGCTGTTTGTCCTCTTAACCGCATATCCTATCACTGCTTTCAGTAGCCCTCATGTCCAATATCAATCACTGATTCTTTTTAGCACTAATTATTAAATAGTTTAGATTTTTAACGCAAAAGGCTCTGATATTGTTAAGGAAAATGTGTTAATCAAAATAAATATAATCTCCTCCTATACCTCAGGTTGAAAATTCATCCTTATTCTAATTTCTAATTCAAATCATGCCCAGTCATATGGTTTGTAAAGAAATGAATGTTTGTGTCCCCTCCCAAATTCATATGTTGGAGCCTAATCTGCAAAGTGATGGTTTTTGGAAATCAGTCCTTTAGGAGGTAGTTCAATGAGGTCATGAGAGTGGAGCCCTCATGATGGGACTTGTGTCCTTATAAGAAAAGACACCAGAGAGTTTGTTTGTATGCTCTCTCTGCCACGTGAGAACACAATGAGAAGGTGGCTATCTGCAAGCCAGAAAGAGAACCCTTATTAGAACCTGACTATGCTGCCACTCTGACCTTGGACTTTCAGTCTCTAGAACTATTAAAAAATAAATTTATTTTGTTTAATTCTCTCAGTCTATAGTATTTTGCTATGAGAACTTGTACGGGCTAATGGACAGGCCAATATAGTTCTCCAGACTTTTATAAAGATCTTTTTCATAACATTAGTTACCTTAATATTAAATTGATGTTCTATAAAATGATCCAAAGTTAAAAATCATAATGCCCTTCTCATGACCAAATATGCAGGCAAAAATTAAAATCCAAAAATGTTGTCCCTTAATTCTTATCAGTGTTCAAGATATAAAATCCTAACGTTATTAAAACCTAAAGAAAGATGGTAGCACTGTTTGTTTCTAACCAACATCTACTTCTTAGGCTTAGAAGGGGTTTCATTCATATTGTCCATGTAGAGCAAATGAAGATGCAACCAATCAATCCACCCAGAGAATGTCACGTGTTTCATTTTTTCATAGAGCATGTTACAGTATCATAAAGCTGGTCCCGCAAATTGTAAACTTAGTAAAAGTTAATCTTAGCTACGGGAAAAGTTATCAAAAGAAAAATGATGTTCCCAGACTCTAAGATAAAAGCAGAATATCAAAAAAGGAAGGTGGACAAAGAAAATTTTGGCCTTCAACTTTAATACAATGCTGCTCAACTTTTCCTAGGTTTATAGAATATATGATCTCTGAGATGAAATCAATTGGGAGAAAGTATAGCTACATATTTGTGTTAGTTTCCTATTGTTGCTGTAACAAATTACCAAAACTTTCATGTCTTAAAACAACACAAACTTATTCTTGTATAGTTCTGGATGTCAGAAGTCTAATTAACAGACTGCATTCTTTCCGGAGGCTATAGGAAAAAACCTATTCCTTGCCTTTTCTAGCTTTTAGGGGCTGTCTCTTTGCTTGACTCATGGCTATATCCCTCCAGCCTCTGCTTTTCTATGATGATATCTTCCCTCTTATAAGGACCCTTGTGATTACATTGCTCCCTTTCAAATAAATGCAGGGATATTTGTCCATCTCAAGATGCTTAACTTAATCACATCAGAAAAACCCATTTTGCCATATAAAGTATTACTAAGTTCTGAAGTTTTGGGGATTAGGACATGGACTGCTTTGGGGAGCCACTATTCTGCTTCTGCTTACCATAATGTTTAGCATTTGAGAAGACAAAAAAAAGAAGAAGAAAAGCTGCTGATACATAATCATCTCTTATTAAATGATATTGGGAACATATACCCACCTCCCCCCAAAACTAGAATTTTACCCTCTAGCACCCATTATCTTGAAGTCTTATTGATGCTCCCTTCTAAAATTCATCCTCTTAATTTCTCTTCTGCTTTAAACCCTGTGTCTCTGATTCAGGCCAATGATAAACTGAGCATGGGACACAGAACACAGAGGCTGCCCTTCACTCATGAGTGTTACCCACCGGCAGAGGTTTTACCCTTGCTTTCTGCAAATTTCCAACATCCTGCTTTGGTTTCTGCTTGAGCTAGTTAAAAAAGCACCTTCCAGTAGGTTCTTCATCACTTTTACATTTGTATTATTTGGAGAATCATCATCAATGTACTCCGGAGCCAAAGTCGCAGTTGATATATCTGATGCTGGGACTCACATATGTCTGGTGAGGACCAATATCTCTGCCATGTGGTCTTCACTAGATACTGTTCATTCACTCATTATTTTTAACATTTTCCAGGGCTTAAATAATTTCTGTTAGTTCAATGGTACAGTGTTATGCCCAGGTATCTCTACTATATTTTCTGCAGAACTGGACTAAGACTCTAGTGAACATTTCTGATTTTGCTTTTCAACTCATTTCAAGAGGGTTCAACTGAAATTTTTAAATGATCTAGCCAGTTTCTCAACTTCTCCAGACTTTTTTTTCCCCTCAAAAGTGTTCCATTAGATTATGTTATGAAGTCTCCAGTTGTGATAAATAGGAATGTAATGAATTCTAGTTCTCTCTAAAATGTAATTCCATTGAAATAAATCTTGTTCATCTTCACCTCCTTGAGATGAACAATAATACCTAGAAGGGCTTTCTCATGATATCAATATTGTAAGAAATCAATAGAAGTTAAGAAGATTGTATTGAAATATTTGTATAGCAAACGTAACCCAATTTTCTCTCTTGCTTTTCAGATGTTCATTTCAGTTGTTACCTCATATAACTACACCATTTTAAGAAACCATCAGGTTAAACCATTTATTGCAATTTATTAATCACGCATCTTTGTGGCAAAATGATTAGGACATAGCTGTTACATCAAAATAGTTGGCTTAACCTCTATATAGGCTATTTATCATAATCGTAGCAAGTTGTGAAAATATTATTGACTATAAGGAATCTTTAGAAAGTGAATGTAAAAGGATAAGGGCAGTTGCATCATTGCAATAGAGAAACAATATTTGAGAATGTATTTCACACTCTGAGTCTTCATTCCATTCCATTTGTTTATGAAAATAAATAAAAATGACCTATCTATTTTATCAATGTCCCCCATTTATGATTCTGTATAAATGATGCAAAGATTCATAAGTAAGAACAAAGATAAGGAAATAAATCTTCCAGTTAAATCTAAATAAGTCTGCATGGGAGGTTTTTTTTTGTTTGTTTGTTTCTTTTTTAAAGATTTTATTGGGGAAGGGGAACAGGACTTTATTGGGAACAGTGTGTACTTCCAGGATTTTTTTCCAAGTCAAGTTGTTGTCCTTTCAATCCCTTCAATCTTAGTTGTGGAGGGCGCAGCTCAGCTCCAGGTCCAGTTGCCGTTTTCTAGTTGCAGGGGGAGCAGCCCACCATCCCTTGCTGGAGTCAAACCGGCAACCTTGTGGTTGAGAGGACGTGCTCCAAACAACTGAGCCATCCGGGGGCTCAGCAGCAGCTCAGCTCAAGGTACCGTGTTCAATTTTAGTTGCAGGGGGCGCTGCCCACCATCCCTTGCTGGAGTCTGAGGAATCAAACTGGCAACCTTTGTCGTTGAGAGGATGCGCTCCAACCAACTGAGCCATCTGGGAAGCAGCTCAGCTCAAGGTGCTGTGTTCAATCTTAGTTGCAGGGGGCGCAGCCCACCATCCCTTGCGGGAGTCGAGGAATTGAACTGGCAACCTTGTGGTTGAGAGCCCAGTGGCCCATGTGGGAATCGAACCGGCAGCCTTCGGAGTTAGGAGCATGGAGCTCTAACTGCCTGAGCCACCGGGCCAGCCCTGCATGGGAGTTTTTTAGTTGATTATATATACTTATACACATTTTCAATCATCATGTACATAATTATATTAATTTCAATAGCTTAAGTTAAAAACTTCAAAGACATTCCAGTCAAGATGATCCTAGAAGTTCAAACATTAATCAACCACCTGCAACTCCAAACAAACATCAATGATAGAAATATGCATTTAAATGCATTTAAAAGACACAGCTATGAATGAAAGCAAGCTCTCCATCTCCAAGAAAAATATATGCAACTTAAAAAGAACAATAGCTGACATTTAAAGTTCTATGCTTACTGGGTTCTTGGAAATAGACACAGGAAAACGTGACCTGGAGTTTTTCTTTTCTCTTTTTTTTTTCTTTTTTCTCCTTGTGGGTAACTGAAATAGAAAATGGTCTTCACATGTCAGAGGATCAGAGCCAGGCTAATGTAGAACCAGTGACCTCCATTCTTCCAGCGTTCCTAGGAAAGGATTCTAAAAAGAATTAAAGTTGTTCTCCAGGTCTGAGGTTTGAATCTACTTGAAGAAATGGGAGAAAGTAGACACAGTTGCACAAATAGAACCTAAACAAAGCTGATAAATAGATTAGTGAAGTAATTCACACATGACTGGGGCTGAGAGTAACAATAACTCTTTCTAAGGTGAGGCTCTCCATGAGGCTGGATAGGGACTACAAAACTATTAGCTAAGGAGGCCATAACTGTCACCCAAGATGAGATAAAAATGAAAGCTTCAAAGTACAAGAAGGAAAATAAATGCAATAAATGGAAATTCCACACTGGACAATTAGAAAAAAAATATTTTTGAAGCAATACAAAGAATAGAACAATCTCAAAGTACTTAAAAATGAATATTTCTTTATACAATCCTGGTGAGAATGTAAAATGGTACAATGACCTTGTAAAATGGAAGTTCATAAGCTTAAGGAAGTGGAGCATCCATACACCTGTGACCAGAAATTCCATTTCTACATATTTATCCAAGATAAAGGAAAATATATGTTCTAAAGACGTGTACAAGAATAGACACAGGTTTACTTATAATAGTCCCAAACTGGAAACAACCATTAAGAGAATGTATAAGTACCCTATGGCTAACTCATGCTATGAAATATTACTGTTCTGTAAAAGAGAACAAACTACTGATACATACAACCACATAGATAGATGTCAAAATAGTCTGTTGAGCAAAGAAGTGAGAAACAAAAGAATATATACTGTATGATTCCACTAATTTGCCAATAGCAGACAAGAGGAATCTCGGATGGCATAAATCAAAGCAGTGGTAGCCTCCAACTTGGATGTGGGGTAAAAAAAAAATTGCCAGACAAGGCACCCAGTCTAACTTACAGGTGTAATAGAATTGTTGTCTTGAGTGGATGAATGGTGACACACATACGTTTTTTTAAATTCACTGAGTTATGCACTTATGTTTTGTATGTTTTTATTATGTAAATTATACTTCAATAAAGTTCTGTGAACATAAAAAGCTTAGGTTTAAAAAGGAGATAAAATAATACTATTCATAAAGCAATAAAAAGAAATTATGAAATATTAGACTGGTAGGACTCAAGAAAAATGAAGATATATAAAAAGAACAAATTAGAAATCATGGAAAGAAATAAACAAACAAAGACTAACTAAATGTTAAAGAAAGCAACAACTCTTGATAAAGTTGATGCAATAACTTCTAGACTAGACCAATCAAAAAAAGATTTATTGAACTGGAATATTACAATGAAGGACTAATCCAGAATGTACCCCAAAAAGAGATTAAATAATCACACAAATCATAGTATGAGATATGGAGAATAGTATGAAGAATAATTAGGATTTCCAGAAGTAGAAAATGAGAGAATAAAAAAAAATCACTATTCAAAAATAAAAACATAAAATTTTACAGATTTGAATAAACCTATGAGTTTCCAAATAAAAAGTGTGCCATTGTTAGTAAAGTTACTTAGATTTCAGGTGTACAATTCTGCATTACATCATCTATACCTCACACTATGTGTTCACCACCCAGAGTCAGTACTCCTTCCATCACCATATATTTGACCTCGTTTACCTTCTTCTAGAACCTTCCTTCCCCCTTATCCTTCGGCAACCACCAAACTATTGTCTGTGTCTATGAGTCTTTGTTTCTTCATTTGTTTTTCATGTTCTTTTGTTGCTTTCAGCTTCACATACCACATATCAGTGAAATCATGTGGTTCTCTACCCTTTCTGTCTGACTTATTTCAATTAGCATACTAATCTCAACATCCATCCATGTTGTCACAAATTGTTCTATTTCATCTTTTCTTATGGCTGAATAGTATTCCATTGTGTATATATACTACAACTTCTTTATCCATTCATCTATCGAAGGACACTTTGGTTTTTTTCGTGTCTTGGCCACCGTAAATAAAGCTGCAATGAACATTGGAATACATACGTCTTTATGGATAAATGTTTTCAGATTTTTTGGGTAGATACCCAGGAGAGAGATTGCTGGGTCATGTGGTAATTCTATTCTTAATTTTTTGAGGAATCTCCACACTGTCTTCCATAGCGGCTGCACCAATCTGTATTCCCACCAACAGTGTATGAGGGTTCCTTTTACTCCACAGCCTCTCCAACACTTGTTACTATTTGTCTTGTTGATGATAGCCATTCTAACCGGGTTGAGGTGATATCTCATTGTGTTTTTTATTTGCATTTCTCTGATGATTAGTGATTTGAGCATGTTTTTATATGTCTATTGGCTATTTGTATGTCCTCTTGGGAGAAATGTCTCCTCAGGTCCTCTCCCATTTTTCAATTGGATTGTTTGTTTTTTTGTTGTTTAGTTGTATGAGTTCCTTATATATTTTGGATATTAGCCCCTTATTGGAGGCATTGTTTGCAAAAATCTTCTCCCATTCAGTTGGTTGCCTCTTTATTTTGTTGATGGTTTCATTTGCTGTGCAGAAGCTTTGTAGTTTGATATAGTCCCATTCATTTATTTTAGTTTTTACTTCCCTTGCCTTTGGAGACAAATTCATAAAATGCTCTTTGAATCCAAGGTTCATAAGTTTAGTACCTATGTTTTCTTCTATGCAGTTTATTGTTTCAGGTCTTATGTTTAGGTCTTTGATCCATTTTGAGTTAATTTTGGTACATGGTGACAGATAGCACTTTAGTTTCATTCTTTTGCACATGGCTTTCCAATTCATCCAGCACCATTTGTTGAAGAGGCTGTCTTTTCTCCATTGTATGATTTTGGCTCCTTTGTGAATGAAACTTTTTTATCTGTCCATATTTATGTGGTTTTATTTCTGCATTCTCCATTCTATTCCATTGGTCTCATGTCTGTTTTTCTGCCAATACCATGCTGTTTTGATTATTGTTGCCCTGTAGTACAAGCTGAAGTAAGGGAGTGCGATACCTCCAGCACTGTTCTTTTTTCTTAAGATTGCTTTGGCTATTCGGGGTCTTTTGTGGTTCCACACAAATCTGATGATTTTTTGTTCTATTTCTTTAAAAAATGCCATTGAGATTTTGATGGAGATTGCATTAAATCTGTATATTGCTTTGGGTAATATGGCCATTTTAACTGTTGATTCTTTCAATACATGAACATGGAGTGTATTTACATTTCTTTGTGTTTTCTTCAGTTTCTTTTAAAAATGTCTTATAGTTTTCAGTATATAGATCTTTCACATCTTTGGTTAAGTTTATTCCTAGATATTTTATTCTTCACACAGATGTTTTCAAACATACAAAGACTAAAATTTTGCCTTCCACAAGTTTATCTTGATCCAGATGAAAGAAATAAAAAGTAGCAATGCTTAAAACACCACCAACCATCAATATGTTCATTGGTAAGTCTAATTTAGCAAAACCACATTATTTATAACAGCAAAAATGTGAAAGAATCTAATTGTCCATCAATAGACTTTTGGATAAATTATTGTGTATTTACATAATAGAGTGCTATACAGCAATGAAAATCAATGACCTGGAATAACATGTATAAATTTGGATGAATCTCACAAAGACAATAGTGACTGAAAGTTACAGAAGGACATACATATTAAAATACCTTTATATGAAACTTAAAATTTTCCAGAACAATACTGTATATTATTATATTAGAGATAAAAAATATGTTGTAAACATGTAAATAAAACATCAAATCTGAAAATATTTGTTGTTCCAGACATAATTCTAGGCATTTGGCAGTGCACTAGTAAGGTTAAATACAAGCTCACGTGGATCTGATTTTCTGGGAATGGCAAATACAGAAATGATTAACATCACATTTGGTGTTGTGAACATTTTGGAGCGTGAAGGAGGAGTGATAAAAAAGTGAGATGCAATATTATCGTTAACATTTTACTTATTAAGCTGGGTAGTAGGTACGCAAATGTTCATTGTTTTCTTTCTATCTTTTCTGCATCTTAAATGTTTTGTAAATATTTTAAAACAATTAAATTTGTATGAAGAAACTTTGAAACTTAATTCTAAACAATAAAGTTAGGGGCATCCTGTTTTTCTAATGTTTTCTGGAAAGGAGAAAAACATTATAAATAAGTTTAGATTTTATTAGAAAAAAGTAAAATTTTGGATGTGTTTTAATAATTTAAGAGTAGCCTTAAAAATAGAAGTACAACATTTATCCCTCAAGCAGGAGAGGTGAAATAAAAGGAAATTTAAATATGTATACTTTTATCAATACAACAGCAAAATAAAGACAAAACTTACCAAAAAAATTATGGTAAATAGATAGCACAAAATATGATGAAAAAATAAGTAATTTAAATACACTTATATAAATTTTTTCAGAACACCCCATCAAACTACAACAAGAAAATCTGTTGCTCATACGATTGAAAATAAAGGTATGAAAAATGAAATACCAGGCAAAAGGTAACATAAAGAAAATAAATGTAGCAATATTAATATTAGTCAAAAATAAGATTTAAGGCAAAAAACATTGATAGAATTTAAATTTTATATTCTCTGATAGTAAGTAAATCACTAGAATTGACCTCTAAGCAAATTGGTATATGTATATTATATTATGAATAGGTGTAACTGTGAAAACATCATCCATATAGCATGTATATATTATATTACAAACATACATAATTTACACAATGTGCATTCATTCTATACCTAGCAAAACTTAGACTAATATTCTTAACCATACCAGTTATATTAAAGTCAAAGTAAAGAGGATTTATCAGCTTGGTTATAGCTTATGAAACATTTTGTTATTAGATTTCTGATATCTTTCTTTGACAATATGGTACATAAAAGGAAAATGTTTCATTTTCATTTGAAAAGCAGAATGATTTTGGAGAACCATTGATAGCCATACATCACAATAGTTGTTGGTCATCCTGGCTGTGCCCCTTTTGTTGGCATGGTGTTTTTAAAAGTAGAACTTTTTAAATGTTGAAGTTCAGCTTCCTACCTGTATTCAAAAACTCCTAGGCCCAAGAACAATTTATTAGGGTGTATGTTAAACTGCCATAAAAATACACCCAATTACACAAGCAGTCTTTTCAATGTTTTGCATAGTAAATCAGATGAGAAAACATGGAAAATAATCTTAGAAAAATGCGTCTGAGTGTGCTTTTAGAGATTCCAAAAGGAAACTTGAGAAAATAAATATTGTTGCTTTTTTTTCTTCTTAAATATTTGCATCTATGTTATAGGAATATGTTTACCCTAAAAACTGAAAACACATTTCAATAAGATATACCTTATATTTTATATTTACATAATTCCATTATTCAGGGAATATAAATCGTATAAATACTGATGTGTTTATTCCCACATCATGAGAATGAAGAAGATAGTTCAGATGTCTGAAGTGGAATCAAGATTTAATGGAATGAAACTTAAGGGGGTTCTATGTCTAAAATCACAAATTTTCATTCTATTGTCATGACTGTTTTCCTCTATAGTGTTAAAAATAATCCTTTTAAGAAAGGTCAGATATACAAACTTGTATATTGAGTGTCATTTGAAAGATAGATAGGTTCATATAACAAAAATACCTTATTTGGATTTTTTCATTATTAAAATCATATAGTGTATCCTATGTTATACCACTAGAAAGTAGAACAATTTTCCCCATCATGTCTCAAATTCATTTCAAAGATTATATCAATTTAGTAATAAAGATAACTAAACTAAGCAAGCTTGCCTAGCTTGCTAGTTTGTTTATATGTACAATGCCATGAAAACATTATTTAAGCTTACAAACTTGAGTGGGTTTTGGAAAACTGTATTTTAAATTAATTTTTAAAAACTCATTTTAACTGAGATGGAAATGTGGTGGAATAAAATAGAATAGTCAAAGTAATTAATAAGAGAGAAATATTGGACAAAAATGGATAAGAGGATTTATCTAATGGTAACACCATATTATTCATTGAACACGTTGAAATAATAGGTGAAATTCTCATTTAAAGCCAGAGATTATCTAGTAATAGTTATTAATATTGAAAGACTTAACTTTGAACTGGTTCAATAAAGGAAAACTAATTTGAATGCACAAAGAGTTTATTATTAGGCTTTTTCCCCCTAACCTTATATTTGGGGAAAATGGAAAATGGATTACATCTCAAAGAGGGAATTTTTAACACTGCTTTCCGGGGAAAATTTTGGCATAGCAAGTCTTCTCCCATGTTAACTATGGGGACATATCTAGCCTATGTCACATCATTCCTTGGATCCTTTTACTAGTATTCAATCACTGGAAGACAACATTTCCTTTCTGACCGTTACATAATTCCTTCAGCATGTTTTTGTGAATACCCTTGTAGTTCCCTAAAACTTTAGTTCTTGGCTCTCTGTCTACTTCTTTTTTACTTATTCCCCTGGGTGTATTTATTGACACTCAAGGTTAACAATTATTCTTAATTTTCATTTCTAGCTCTGATTTTTTACAATGAGTATGCATTCATATTTCCTGTTGCCTTAATGTGTATGTTATTTTGAGGATCAGCCAACTTCTGATAATTCACATTTATGTAACTGAGAGTAGACTTCAGTTCTGGTTAATGTGGAAGAATAGATAAACCCCAAATGCTCTTGCTACAAAGGTATGGATAAATAATGGAGGAAATGTAACTTCAAATTTTAAAATTAAAAAATATTGAATTTTAATTTTTCAAGTTAAAAAAATGTAATTAAAGTGCATAGCTAGTTGACAAAAGTGTTAGGATAATGACCCAAATATCAAAAGAAAGCTGAAAAACATATGTCAAGAGAAACCTAGAAAAATCACATGAAATGTGGATACTCTGGTTTGGTTTGCCAGTTTCAGTGACTAACGAGTTTTGTTTTCATATGGAGATAAGAAATGATGCTTTGAACTTAAAGGTTAGCAGTTTAAAATGAAACTGCTGCATGAAACTAGGACTATTGAAAGGACTTATTTTCTGTGAAAGGGTGCACTAGAAAAATTTTCTTTACCAGCTAGGTTATACTTTCAGTGGGGGGAAAATAATCCCCTGTAATCACTACTACAGACTTCCCTTAGAGTGATAGAATATTTACTGTAAGTTAGGTCACACTCAAGCTGATAACCTAAAGATCGGCTCTGGGATGCCAATACCTCTAGGGCAATGTTAGAAGCAAATGCAATTTGACTTTTCAAACACATACCTTCAGCTAAGATATCACAGGATTTCCTGTGAAGATGAGTCCGCTACAAAACAATAATAAATATAAACGAATACAATGCCCTATGAGCAACACACAACAAAAACAAAAATAGATCAATTCCAAACTCCAGATATTAGAAATATCAGTTAGGCACTGTAAAATAACTAGGTTTAAAACCATCAGAAATATAATGAAGGAATTGAAAACATAAGAATGAGTAAGACACAATAAATATAATGAGGCTAATTTGGAACAGAACCAAACATTCCACCTAAAAGTGGAAAATAAAGTCAATAAGATAAAAAAAAAAAAAAAAATGAATAAATGGGTTAAATAGAAGATGCGATACATCCAAATAATGAATTAGTGAATTAGGATATAAATCACATACACATACACACACACACACACACACACACACACACACACACAAATCACTCCAGAAGCAATATAAATATAAAAGAAAAATTAAAAGACTTATAGAATAAAATAAGAAAGTTCTATGTACATCAATGAAATTTCAGAAGAGAGAAGAGTAATATGAGCGATGCCATAACTGAAGACAGAGTGGCTGTGAACATTACAGAATTGATTATTCTGAATTGATTGTTTGAAAATCCTCAGATTTAGGCAGCATAAGATGCCTCAAGCAACAGTAGAATTTTACTAATTATCTGAACATAGAATTCTAGTATGGCAGCTATTTTATTTATCATTTGAAAATTTTCATTGAGTGACTTTTTAATTTTTATTGCCATCAGTATACCTATTCTTACGTAAAATATCTTTTTGTTGATTAGCTCTTAAGACCTCTTTTTCTCTATTGTGTTGGCATTTTGTTAATATACATGTGGGTGTGAATGTCTCTCTATACATTCTGATTGACAGTTATTTTTCTTTCAAAACTTTACCATAATTATTCTACTGGAAATAATAATATTTCATTGGATTCTGCATTTCATTATTACTATTGAGAAATCTATTGCCACTTTAATAGTCCTCATTTTATCACTGATACATTTTTCTCTGGCTATTTTTAATATTATCCTGTTGTCTTTGGTTTTCTGTAATTTCATTGTAATTTTTAAAAATAGTTTTAAATATAATTATATTTAACATTATTAATTTTGTTAGTTCTAAACATTTCATAGAATATGCTTTCATATACTCAGGAAGCTTTACTAGGATTTTGGGTTTGACATGTTTCATGATTTCCAAAAATATTCTAGAGTGGGTTGGTTTGTATCCCTCCAAAATTCATGTCCGCTTGCAACCTCAGAATGTGAGGAGCATTACAAATAGGGCCCCTGCAAATGTAATTAGTTAAGGACTGGAGATGAAAACATGGTGAATTTAAGGTAGGTCCCAAGTTATTGATGTCCTTGTGAGAAGAGGAGAGGACACAGAGGCACACAGAAAAGTAGGCCATGTGGACAGGCAGAGATTGGAGTTATGCTGTCACAAGCCAGTGAACACCAGGACAACCTGAAGCGAGAAAAGGCAAGGAAGGATCTTCTCCTAGATCCTTGGAGGGAGTGTGGTCCTGCTGATACCTTGGTTTTCAACTTCTAGGCTCCAGAACTGTGAGGGAATTAATTTAGCTTATTGTGAGCCACCAAGTTGGTGGTGGTAATTAATTGCTTGGTAATCAATACATATTCCAATCGTATTTCTTTAAGTATTATTAATCTCACAGTGATGGATTTTAAAGATGTGTTTTAAATCTTTTTATTTTATTATCTCAATTTCCTAATGCCTACTATTTTTCATGTCCTCATCTCCCTGTACTGTATTCTTGTCCTTCAGCTAAACCTTGTTTATTTATTCTCTATTTAACCATGTTCAACCCTCTGTTTAATCTATCATTTGGCTTTTAAAAATTCAATTATTATGTTTTTCATGGGTGTTTCATTTTTGTAAATATCTGCCTATGTATTGCTTATGAATGTATTTGTTGTTTCTTTAACTTTTTCATACATAGATGCTCTATAGTCTGTATTTAAAACTCTTCAGCCTTCAAATGTCTAATTCTGTTCTCTGTTAATCTTTTCTATTCTGACCTTTGGTCATCGTAACTTGCTTTATCATGGGCTTAGTTTGTTTTGATTATTAGCCCTTTTCTTGATCTTAATCTGTTGGAGATCAATGTGCCTAGGTAGAAGAAAGTTTTCCTTAGGAAAATATTCCCCTCTGCTGGTTTACAAAAATCACTATTGTCTAGTACGACTTTTCAGGATCTTTGCTTAGGGCCAGTGTTTCAGGCTCACATCCCCAAACTTGGCGTTAACCAAGGCTCAGTATGCAGATGACACTGCGGCTGTCTCAGCCTGCGCTCATTTCAACCACGCACCTCCTGCTTGTCACCTCCTGGCTTGTGATCCTCCCTAGTCGAGTTCTATTATTTATAACTATGTAACCAAGTATAGAATTGGCCTCAAGAACACATGAAATGTTTTACATTAGAACGTCTTGGATATTATTTACCATGTTAATAGAATAAATGAGCAAAAACAAATGTGATCAAGTACAAAGAAGAAGGGATATTATTTGGCAAAATGCAATACTTGCTCATTGTGAAAAATCTTAGTTAACTAGCACTATGAGAGAATTTTCATAACCACCTAATGGTAGCTACTTCAAGCCTATAGGAAAATATATCTTGGTTTTTAGAACGATAAGTGCATTTCATTTAAAGTCAGTGTGGGAGGCAGAATTCTAAGATGACTCACAATGACCCTCAAACTTAATATAATCCCCTCTCCTTTGAGTGTAGATAGAAGCCACAGCTCTGAAAAACTATTACTCCCATTATTATGTTAACTAATTTAGCAAATGGGAGAATATCTTTGGTGAACCTGACCTAATCAGGAGACTCTTTAAAAGGAGTTTTTCACCTGCCGATTGCAGAAGAAGGAATAGGAGAGATGTACTCTGGTGGGCCTTAAAGAAACCAAGCATCCATGTTGTAAACTGTCTATGGTGACAGCATGGCAAGGAAATGAAAGGTGACTTCTAGAATCTGAGAATAGTCCTAGGCAACAGCTGGTAGGAAGCTGGGGACCTCATTCCTATAATCATAGAGGAATGAATGCTGCCACACCAGTCAGCTTGGTAAATGCCAATCTCTATGAGAACTGCATCCCAGGCCCACAACTTTAATGGCTACCTGGTAAGACCTTGAGCAGAGAATCTAATCACACTGTGTTCAGACATCAGACCTGCAGAAACTGTACGATAATAAATGTGTGCTGTTTTAAGCCACAGAGTTTGTGGTATTTAGTTACACAGCAATATGGAATGAATATAGTCAGAAATTATTTAAGTGTATCTGCTGTCCTTACTCTAATGGCAGTTCTAGCCTAGGACTGTCCAATAGAACTTTCTGATGGAAATGGTCTATTTCTGTGTGGTACAATATAATAACTGTCTGCTACATGTAGCTATGGAACACTTGAAATGTCACTATAGCAAATGAGGAACCTAGCAGTTAATTTTATTTAAATTTAACTAACTTAAATTTAAATACATTCATGGCTGGTGGCTAATATAGTACAAAGTACAATTCTAGCTAATGCAATAATTAAATAAAAATAAGTCAAAGTCATAATTCTTATAAAATAACACATTTTCATAACAATAGGATTGTTTGCACAAACAATCAAAAAGAACCAAAATGCAAATTATTACAACCCCTCAGGAAGTTCTACAATTTGATGTGTATAAAATAGAGATTCAAAAAATCAAGGCTGTTTCTGTTCAACAATTAAAACCAATAGAAATTGAAATTTTAAAAGATCCAGTTAAAAATAACAACTATATATCATATCATATTATACTTATATTTTATACTGTATATTATATTATACAGTGGTACCTCAGTTTTTGAACATCTCTGTTGACGAACATTTTAGTTTACGAACGCCGTAAATTTTATCGACCTATGGTATCATTAGATAGTAAAATTCATGCTAAATTTGCCATTTTAGGGGTTGATTTTAAAGGTCTGGAACAGATTAATCCATTTTGCATTACATTCTATGGGGGAACTATGCCTCGGTTTTCGAATGTTTCAGAACTCAAACGGTCTTCTGGAACGGATTACATTAGAAAACGTAGGTACCACTGTATATTATATTATATATTATAATTATATTATATTATACTATAATCTATATATAAATGTAGCTAAATATGATAGGAGTCTTTTATGTAGAATATTATAAAAAGTTTTTGAAGAATGTGAAGTCGGAACTAAATAAATGGTAAAATATAAATATATTCTTTCATGAATGGGAAACCTCAATTCCACAGATATATCACATTTGCCAAAATTAGTCCATAAATTCAACATAAGCCAATAAAAATTCCAGTAAGGTTTTGGTAAATATTAATAAGTGATAATCATACCAATACTTATTATGATGTTAGAAAAGTCAAAATATTGTGGTGTTAGCACAAGGATAACAAATACATCAGTGGGAGGAAAAAATATCACCCACAAATATAATAAAAGTCTCTGTATGATAGAAATAGCCTTAAAAGTAAGTGGAGAAAATATTTACTGTTTAATAAATGGATAATTGGTTATCCATGTTGAAAAGAAGAAAATTGTACCCCTAACTCATACAAATAAATTTCTGTTAAACTCTCAAATTTTATAAGAACGTTTAAAACAAAAAACGAAAGAGACAAAAACTTACTTCAAGGAAAGGAAAACAATCTCTTAAACAAGACAGACAAAAACGCTGCAAGAATAGATGGATACATTAGACATTAAAATTGAAAACTTCTGTGTAACTAAAGATACCATAAACAAAGTGAATAAATCAATCACAGTGAACGAACCAGAGGGAATGAACAAAACTCATATTACAAATGTTTACATGGGTGACCAAAAATGCTGAGTTTAAAAAAGCAAGCTGCCAAATGAAACATAAACTTTAAAGACCATAATCATATTTTATTGATTTTATTGATTGTTTTTTTAATTTAAAGACCATAATCAATATTTATTAAATCACACAGATTTAATAAATGTATAAAAACATAGACTGTAAAAACATGAACCAACCTCTGTGCCTGCCATTGTTCAAGGGGAGAAATAAATTGAATGAATGGGGTTCAAATGTACCAGTATTGTTCTATTTCTTTAACAGAGAATTATATAAAGATATATGGCAAACTTATAGTATTTGTTAAATCAGTATGCTTGAAACAAGTTGTAATATTTAAAATTCAGTATGCTGTCTTGTGCCAGGCACGTCCCTGATCAATAACATACCTTTCTTTGATTCCTCCAATTATGATATTGGTTGACTGCTTGGGATCTCTGGTTTCGCACTATTTAATTTATTCATTTTTTCCCTCCATTTTCACATGTAAATCATCTGGCTCCAAAAGACCCACTTCATGTGGTAGGATAGATCTTGAGTGGACTAGATGTATCTACAATTCTTGCTCTCAAGAGGATCTGTCTTTTAGGTTTATATCTTAGAACACTATCATCGTTAAAGTCTGTCCAATTTCTTTTTGTTTTTTTCCCCTTTTTCCACCTCCCCTATCCACTCCGGTTCAAGCCGTTGTTTCTCAGTCTAGTTGTGTAGGACACAGCTCCCTGGCCCATGCTGGTATTATGAGCTTTGAGCTCCCCACGGCTGAGGCAGTCGGTTGCCGGTCGGTCGGCTGCTCACGCTGGCCACCAGCCTCTCATGGCAGGGCACAGTAGCCTACAGCAGCACACAGTCGCCCATGGCAGCCTACGGAAGCTCACGCTGACCTCCAGCTGCTCATGGCAGGTCAGCTCCAGGGAGAGACGTTGTTCACAATCTTAGCTGTCGAGGGTGCAGCTCAGTGGCCCATGTGGGAATCGAACCAGCGACCTTGGTGTTAGGAACAAGGTACTCCAACCACCTGACCCACCAGACTGGCCCTGCCCAATTTCTTGGATTTTACCTTAACTTGCATCCTAAATAGTCCCCAAGTTCTCCCATTTGTACTTAGACAAAATGCTAACATTGCCTCAGGAAAAAAAATTGTCTTTGCATCCCTGTTAAATTTGATTCATTATCTTCAGAGCCCATTTCATTTCACTGTTGACTAATCATATAAAAAAGGAAGAAAAAAAAAACCATGCTCAGCAGGGCCTCAATGCTTTCAAACTCATTGCACAAAGTGGAGGATACAGAGAGAAGGTGCAGCTCTGGGCGGCAGCTGCAGAGCCAGCATCTGGGCTCCGCGGTAATCACCTCGTGTGAAGCACACCAGAGAAAGAACGGAATCACTGAATGCAGCGAGCCTCAGACACCTCCATCTGTTTTTCAGTCTGTATTGTGCTTATCAGGCTTGCAATTTGCGACATCTGGCAGTTTTTCTTACACTTGGTGTATCTTTGAAAGGAGAAAAAGAAAGACAACAGGAAACGCCATTCCTGGTCAGCAGATGGAAGATATTTGTAATTCAATTGCTGTGTATTTAAAGCCTTCAGATTATGTCCCTATGACTGAAGGGGAAGAACTGGAAGGTGAAATATTTATAAATAAATGGATTTGTTCATTACTCCTATCATATATACTTGTATGTGTCAACTTGCTCTTACGGTCCTATTTTAAGGCTCCCACAGATGTTTTTAAACACTCGCACTGATAAACATGTATATATCTCACAGCTTTCACAAATAGGTTAAGGTAAGTCTGAATGAAATTCTTACAAAGATAATCTCTAAAAATGTCCCCATAATCTAGTAGGTATCCAGGTAAAACTTCAGGAGTTTCTGTCAATTTAAATCCTCTTTCAGAAACCACTTATTTTTTATTATTTTTAGACCAATCTGCAACTGACCTTATAATGTGTTAGTGTTGATGAAACCATAACTATCAAATTTTGCTGAAAAAAGTCAGTTCCTTCAGAGCGTAGGTGTAAACAGAAAGCATAACAACAAGGGGCCATCAAAAATCTTTCACAATTATCAAAGGATGAGGCAAAATCAATTTGCATTGAATATTTGCTTAAAATACTAGCAATTTTTCATGGACATGTCATGAGTTAGGATTTAAGAGTCTATGCGGACTAAAGCTCTGCTAGCTAGTACCCTTGGAGGTCTTCTTCTTGTTGAGTTTCACACTGGATTTGCATAGCAATGCAAAAACATATATCATTTTGCTTGGGAAAATTGCCATAGCTGTTTTTATACCAGGACATTGAAAATGACATTGATAGCATACAAGTATGAACCCTGGCTAAGATAGAGTAACCAAGGGAAGGTCAAGAACCAGAAATACTCTGACATAGACAAATATTGAAACAGAGATTTACTTGTTCTTCAAATAGCAAGGTACCAGTTATTGAGACATTTTCTTAATTGAAAGGGAACCACTTTCAAACAAGGTGGCTTGACATTACCAGACAGTGTTTATGAAAGGATATTATCAAATTTATAATCTCCAAATTTTATGTTTTGATCATTGTTATTTATGTGTTGATCATTTTAACATTTATTCTCTTCATGTTAGTTGACTTGGCCTTTTGAATGTTACTGTTCTTTTTCTCCTCCCATAACACAGAGCATATTTGTTATTTTACTTATAGTAAGGGACACCAGATACAGCTAGAGTATATGGGCTGCAACAGACTGTCTTAAGAGCTCCAAAGGTATTCACTAGAAGAAATGTTGACTGTACCAGACTCCTTGCCCAGCTTATGTTCTGAGATGCGCTCTTTCCAGTTCCCAACCTCTTCTTTTCCAGCCAACTCATTAGGACACATCCATCACTGACAACACCTTGGTATGTGTGGCGTGCCAGCCGCCACAAATCGAACAGTACCCGAATGGGGGAGTGGGAATGAAAAAAGACACTCACACAAATGATTATGCAGCCGGTCTTCAGTGATCCTGAAGCCCCGAGTTTAATATCCTTCACCAATTTATACCATCTGTGTACGTGCAGCTTAACAATCACGAGTGTGCATTACCTCATTGAAAGTAAATTTTTAACTTCTACATAGAAACTACAAAATCACTGAAACTTTCCCAAAGTCATTTTCTCATGACAAAGCCCACCAATTATCCTGATAATCATCAGTCCTCTGTGTCCGGGAACCGGCCACTCCCATCCCATACCTCAGCAGCTTGTAAGCACCCTCCAGGCGCAGGCAAAGACAATGCCTTAGGAACAAAAGCAGGTTAATCATAAACCGAGCCAGTCTGCAAGGCTTCAGAATAACAAGAAATCATGGCTCCCCACAGGTATGTGAGCACGCTGTGTTCTCATCACTGTGGCGCTTTCCTCCGGTGGCCTCCTCCCTGAAGTTATATTACCATTTCTCATACTTTCCCTTCACTTTCATCACCCTTCATTTCACTCTAATCTATACCTCTTTAAAATTATTGGGGAACTTGGAGCTCAGCTCCTGGGGAAGATGAGTAGCTATACTCTACCCAGTCTCTTCCACTGACTACAATTCTAAATCCTGGACATAAAGCTTGGAGCAGTAATCTGAAGGTCTTGAAAAGTACGTGATAGAAGGTAGATTGGGGAAAGAGATCAGAATTCAGAAATCAAATTCCCACAGCTGTGAGTATATAATTTTATTTTTATTTTTTTGCCTCTTTTGTCACCCATTCTGGAATAAAAGAAGTCCCAAATATATAAATGCATACCATCAGACAGAAAGAGTTCCATGAGAAACATTCTTCCTGATGTAAGGACAAAAAAAGAGGGTTTCTCAACTAAGGGTTGACAAAAACAGGAGAAATGGGATTTTTTGGTTTTTCTTTTTTCATTTTCTTAGTTTTCTCAACTAAGGGTTGAGAAAAACAGGAGAAATGGGATTTTTTTTGTTTTTCTTCTTTCATTTTCTTCTGCTCCAGCACCCAGGCAGTACTAGGGTGGTGGGGTGGCAGCTACGTAGTGATGACGCTGACAACCAGTCAGGGCCATACAATCTGAGGCAGGAAAATCCTCTGATGAAAGGTACTGTGGTCCTAAGAGCATGAAGCAAACCCCCATTGCTTTTTTCTCTCTCTATCCTTCCACCATTCGGTCCTAAAGGTACACATAGTTTCAGGAAGTGTCTGAAAGATCAAGAAGTTGGTTTCTGGCCAGAGAGCAAGAAAGGGAGGCTGCAAGGATTTAGAAACACCTTAAAAAGGACCATTTTGTATGTTTCTCTATTTATTTCTGGAGTGGCCAATTTGTTTCACAAAGGAGAAGTTAATAAGGACTTGATCCAAAGTGGACATTCAAACAATGTGTGTATATTAATAAGTGAATGAATTGTTGCCTATCTAAGGAGTTAGAAAGTATTGAGGTGAGATTACATAAAGGAGGGGGATCAACAGCAATCCCAAAAAGTATGTATCATCTGCTGGGCTTCCCTCCAAACTATATATGCATAGATCTGACCTTAAACAGCATACCAAAGGTTTTGAGGGCTGAGTTAAGGGTAAATATCTACTCATTCCAGTGTTGGCCCATGGGTGACACAAATGTAGGGATGATCCAAATAGCATTGCAAATGCTTTGAAAACTGAACTGACATTTCTGAAAGAAACCACAGAAAGCAAGTGGAGCCTGTGAAACCTGTGGCCTGAATCTAACCTGGTCAACTGCCCAGTGGGGGGGAAAAAAAGAGAAAAATCAATATCCTACTTGGATTTAAATAAGACCAAGAGTCTCATATCATAATAATAAACATGTCCACAATTTATTCGCAAATTGGTCTACAAAGAACCAGGAAATTCAAATCATAAAGGAAAATATAATTACAAGATGACCCAAATGTTGGTATTATCAGGCAAAGGCCATACATTAGCTAGTACAGACTTGCTCCACTCATCTAATAAATGACAGAACCAAGACCTGAGCTCAATTTGTGTCCTTACTAACTATGTCAATTATCTTTATTATTCCCAGTTCAAAAGATGCAGTTTTGGAAGAGTGAATTCTGTGTGAAAAGTTGAGCATGAAGCTCATGTTTAAACTATACAAGTATGTCCACTAGAGTAAGGCTGAGCAACTAAGGAAAATGTATTTGTCATAGGCACATAGGCTGGCATAAGTACCTTGATATAGACGTTCTATATTATATTTCAGTTACAGGGACTTTGCAAACTTAAAGATAATGGGTTTATAGATTTACAGGTTAATCAAACTAGAGTATATAACCTTATTTTAAAATGATAATATTTTGTTTGATATAAGTAGTTTTATGTGAGTTGTCTGTTTTATTTCCTTAAAGCACTGGGTAACAAACTACCGTGCATGGGACAAATTTGGCTAGTGGACCATTTTTATGCATCTGAGAGCTAAGAATTTTTTTCCATATTTAAAGAATTGTTAGAAAAGGAATAAAAAGAAAGAGGAAGAAAAGCAGAAAGTGGAGAAAGAAGAAAGAAGTCATCACAGAGACTGTATGTGACCCACAAACTCTAAAGTATTTGATATTTGGCCTTTTACAGAAAATGTTTGCCAACCCCTGGTCTGAAAAAAAAAAAGAAAAAGAATGAAACATCTTAATAAGGACCGTTTTGTATATTTCTATTTATTTCTAGTGTGGTCAATTTGTTTCACAAGGGAGAAGTTAATAAGGACCTGATCCAAAGTGGACATTCAAACAATGTGTGTATATTAATAAGTGAAGGAATTGTTGCCTGTCTACCCCAAGCATAGTAAATAAAATAAGTCAGCTCCTTGCTTACATCGTTACCTCCTGTGGGAGATAATATTATCAGTCCCCAAATATTCACTCCTTGCTCACATCTGCCCCAGCTCATGGGAGAAGTACAATTCCATGCCCCAGTGATGTGGGGTTTTGCCATGTTATTTGTTTTAGGAAATGGAATGTGGACAGATGTAACAAGTGCCACCTCTTATCAGAAGATGTTAGAAGTATTGCAAGTTTCCATCAGTCACCTTGAACTTCTGCCTTCTGCCATTACAGTATGTTGTGTAGTAGTTGATCTTTCAGCCTGGCTCCTGCAATAAGAAAACACTTGGAGAAGAGCCGAGTACAGTAGGAACCAGTGTCAGCCAACAAAATCTAACAAAGCCCAGCCAAGCTGAAGCCATCGCTCAGCATTTGTGTAACATGGTGAGAACTAAATGATGTTGTAAGCCTTTGAGATTTTAGGATTGTCTCATGCTGAAGGAACAGTTGCTTAATATTCTTCTATAAAACAACATTCAGAAGGTTCCAATGGATCCATACTTAGTATATATGGATCATTGAAAACCACAGTGTATTCTCAAGTACATGGTGTTTTAACCCTAATGAGGAGAGTATAAAACGTATATTTACAGAATGATTTTCATGTTTTCAGCTCATTTTATGTTATGTAGAATTATGATAGTTTATAACACAGTGCTCTTTTGCGTTCAAGAACTATTTTATCTCACCAATAAAGGGCAAAAGTGACGGATATATGTTGCCAATAGAGTAAAAGGCACCTTACGTTCCAGAAAATTAATGTATTACTGTGACAACTTTGTTCTCTATTAAAAATGAATCATCCTTGAATCATAATCTCTTTGCTTTGGAGGTTAGTATCTCACCCTTAATATTAATTTAACTTTGTAGAAATATGACTAGAAATTGAATAGCACAAAACTAATGAGAAACAAATTAATTCAGAAAAGATTTATAATTTATAATGAACCGTACCGAACACCAAATGTGTTCAGCTCAATAAAGATGGATGTGAAGTCCAAAAAATTATAATCAAAGATAGTTCATTCTATAAAAATAAAGAATATATAGGAGAATACTGATTAAAAGAGAAAATTAAAAGCTCCATAAATTGTACATATAGCTTATTTGACATGATAAAGTGCAAGGACAATAAAATAAAGTGCAATTCAGGGGTCCAGAAACAGCCATGTGTCTGTCCTGCTGACCTCCACCAACCCCTAGCCTGAAAATCAGATTTTTTTTTTTAAGAAATTTTTTATTTTTTATTTATTTTATTTTTTTATTGGGGAATATTGGGGAACAGTATGCCTCTCCAGGGCCCATCAGCTCCAAGTCGTTGTCCTTCAGTCTAGTTGTGGAGGGCACAGCTCAACTCCAAGTCCTGCTGTCATTTTCAATCTTTAGTTGCAGGAGGCACAGCCCACTATCCCACGTAGGAATTGAACCGGCAACCTTGTTGTTGAGAGATGGAGCTCTAACCAACTGAGCCATTCGGCCGCCCCCCTGAAAATCAGATTTGATAGTTATAATATGGCCAGGTATATTTAATTGCCATTAAATACACATATTACATGCCTCATTTTTCAGGGTAAGCTTTTCAGATCAGTCTGTTCACAGCTTTGGACATGAAGAGATGACGTATAGGACACACCGTTTTCAGGTGGGATCATTGTGACATGTGCTGAATGCCTGACAGTAGCCCAGGGAGAGAGTAGGCTGTGACCTAAGAGGAAGGGGAGCAATATAAACAAACTTTTATATTTTTAGGCATGTGTCTTGGCACAAATACTCAAGACACATAATCTCTTTGATTGCTGAGATGTTGTGTTACAACTTTTTGAGTAGGTATGCACTCTGAAAAAAAAGCCGGAAGTGAGAAGTTTGTGTTCTGAACGTGGCGCACTATCTCAGCCGGACACTGAATTGAGAGAACGTCTCATCTGGGTCTCTGGCAGGAGGCCTGAGATACCTCTTGGGAAGTAAATCACTCTTAAATGGAGAGTATCAAGCCACATACATTATTTCAAAGAATCTGACCCACTGTTAAGGGACAGGTGTACTAACAGTGAGTATTGGGCGCTGATCACTTGCCCTTTCCTGGGAATGCACTCTGACTTTAGAAGCAGGCAGCAGTTGCCATATGAAAGGTTACATGTGATGTCAATGACCACATTTCTCAGTATATGAACAAAAAGATTGGGTAAAAGTGGAGGAAGGAGAGTCAGGGAGAAAATAAAAAGAGGACTGTAGAGTAGAGTAAAGACCAGAAAAGGAGCAGTAATCCCAAGAGGACTGGGACCTTGCCTCCAGAATCTGTAATACCCAGAATTATAAGAAATTCCATTTTTGTACTTAAGAAATCCAGAATCAATTTCTGTTGCAAAAGTAGTACAATGAGGACAGTGTTAAATGTAACACATTTTCTGACACTTTAGATGTTCCTCCAGTCTCATTAATTCATGTCTCCAATAAATACAAACGAAACACCTAGCATTTTCTGAATGTTGTACTTAGCACTGGTGATAGAGTGGTGCACAAATAGGTACAGTCTTTATTTTTATGGTATTCCAATCTAGTGAGGCAGACAACCATTTAAGAAATAATTATGCCAATGAATAAATAATTACAAATAATAAAATATTTGGTAAAATAACAGGTATCTGGAACATTTATAATGTCTACTATATTAAAGCTTATATGAATATGTGATATGATATTAAATTAAGACTGGAGTGATGAGTATAAAATGGCCAGGAAAAGAGTAGGAATAAGAGCATTGTAAGTAAAGAGAACATTTTGAGTAAAGATTCTGAAGTGGCTGTGAGTGAGATACTTAGCCTGTGGAAGGCAGTATGCCTGGAACATCATAATCAAGGGTAAAAGCAGTGTGAGATCCAGTGGAATATAGTCAATAATACTGTATTGTATATGTGAAATTTGCTAAGATAGTAGATCTTAAAAGTCCTTATCACAAGAAAAAAAAATTGTAACTGTGAGGTGATGGTTGTTAACTAGATTTACTGTGATGAACATTTTACAATATATACAAATATTGAATCATTATGTTGTACACCTGAAACTAACACAATGTTATATGTCACTAATACCTCAAAAAAAGAAAGATGTAGTCAAGGGTCATGTTATGCAAAATAAAAATCACCAAATGAAAATTCTATTTTAAGTTTGATATTAAATCACAAATAGACTTGAGTCTAACAAACACTGAGTAAGCTATTTCTCTGTAAAACATTAGAAGCTTAAATGAATGCTGATACGTAATTCTGGGAGTAGGTACAGCAGCCTAGATCAGCAGGAGATAATTTAGAATGGTGAAGAAACAGAAGAGGATACCGTAGTAAACAGATATGTATCCAGGCAATGGCTGACCCAAGAGCCTCTGGGCATACAGTTATTATGATTTTTGGCAGCGCTGGGCTTTTGGTGCAGTGATCTGTGGTTTTTATAGTCCTATTCTCATGACTTAGGCACCAGTTAGTTGTTGCTGTGGCCCAGCAGGGAGTCCTGAGTTTCAGAACCTCTGATAGTGCTTCATGAGCCCTGTGAAACCGCTTCATCTGGGAACTCCCAGAACGATTCGAAGACTTCTGAGTGTATTGGTATTCTGCAGAGTGGGTGCATATGGTGCAGAGGAATACTATTTTATAATTTTTAAGTTGAGCTACTTTTGTTTACAAGAAGGAGAGAATGATGATATATAGGAATATTTTTGAATTAACATTAGTGTATTAAAAATTCTCCCACAAATATGTTTAACTACTCTTAGTAATAAATTATTGCCAACATGTTACTTATCACAAAATATCTGAATGCTTGAGATGGTGTCCAGAACCAAGAGAGAACTAACTCTCCATCATTCATGTTTGACTCTCAATGCCTTATAGAGTGCCTTATAGAGTGCCTTATAGAGTGCATGTAAAAGGCTTAACAAATGTTTTAAGTAGATTCATTAGGATTCTCTTTTTTTTTTTCCTTAGGATTCTGTTTGATTCTTTTTTTTCACGTCATTGAAAAATAAACTAAACTGACTTAATCAAAAAAGGAAAACTTGTTGGCTTCCAAAATTCTAGGAGTAGCATTGACTTCAGACAAAACTCAATCTGGCTACTCAAATAATATTCTCTCTCTCTCTCTCTCTCTCTCTCTCTCTCTCTCTCTCTCTCTCTCTCTCTCTCTCTCTCTCCATCTCTTATTGGTTCTTTTATTCATGTAGTGGCATAACAGCCAGAGGGCTCTGATTTCTCCCACGTACTCACCACTTAATAATTCTAAGCTTGAGAAATGGAGAACTGGCAGACCTTGGTCATTTATCCTCTACGAGTACAAGTCAGAGAGTTAGACAATGACCAGGAATAAACAAAATTTCCATGGAATATGTGTAGATCCCATAATGTATTTTACACAGACCAAAAATATTGTCCTGACATTGAAATTAACAACAAAATTTATTTGTGTTTTATCCTAAGTTCATAAAGTTCATTATCTTGGATTCATAAAGTAAATAAAGAGTTTTTCTTTTTTTTAATTGTCTACATTAATGCTAGTTCTGCATAAAAAAACCTAAAAACCCTAAGAAAGAACTATTGAAAGCAATGAGCTAGGCATTGGGAACATATCAAAAATATAAATTATTAAATACATTGTAGATTTTGTATTTTAAATAGTCAGAATTATGACATTGAGGACTTGGGAGAAAATTATTACAGGGATCTTTAATTCCTTTAAGGAATTTATAATCTATTATTTGGATTTCAAGAAGTTTATAAGATATTAATATTACAGATTTAGTGAAGAGCGACTCAAATAATTAAAATAGTAGTAGTGAGAGAACGAGATTATTTTATCTCCTTTATTAATGCATTTGATTTTTCTTATTTTTCATAAAGCATATTAAAAATGGAAGAGGAAAAAAAAGATTTGTAGTCATATACTAAATTCAAGAAAGTAGTGTAATTGCCGATCCATCCTATTCTTAATAGTGACATATGGCCTTCTCAAAGATTATGAACTTTAGGAATTTTAATAACATTAAAGTTTCAAATATAAATGACTATCAAGAGTTTGGTCTCAGTTGAAGGAATCCAATCTTCAAGATTATATTTATAAGATCTATCTTTACAACATTTATAGTATAACTTTTCCCATAAACTATTAACCTAAGTTTGTGGTATATTTTATTGTTCATTCTCCAAGGTGAGTTTTTATTCCAAATGCATGTATCACATATCAATACATGAATAATCATTAGTATACTTCAAGCAATTGTCAGAGTAAATGGGGTCAAAGAATAATCCATCACCTTCGTCAGTAATTATTACTAAATCGATTTTTAATGATAAAACAAAACTTCTGTTTTACACTGTCAATATTCTTTTTCTAGTCTTTGGGATCTCATACATGAAAACAACTTATCTAAGCTTCTTTCTCTACTATTGATTGCTTACTTGTTTATACCAGAGTTATACTAAGAATTTTAATGGACAGAAATATTATATACTATGTCAATTATTATAGTTGTAAGGATGGCCTATAGATTTGCAGAATTCCTAAGTGACTTCAATCTTTAAAATGTGCTAACCTCATCCTTAACCACTGAGAATGTCACATGCAGATTTTGCATTCAGGAACTCGGTTACCCCTGCTTCTCTCTTCAAGCCATTGGTAGTTCTAATTTTCCTGGAATTTTGGTGCATACGTGAACTTCTATGCCTTCAAAGAGACAACCTGGCTGCTTAGCACTACCTGAGCAGCTCACTCCCATCTCTCACATTCAACACACACCAACTCATGGGAATAGATGAAAACATTTTTTTCAGTTTCATCTAACCTGATATGCTATCGTTCCCCTACTCTTCCCCAGTCCTATGTCACTGCTACTTATAATTTACTTTCTAATTTCTTCAACTCCCCATGTCATAGATCAGCTGCTACTTGTTTAGCCTGTTCTCAAGTTTTATCTACACATTCTTAGTCTTCCAGTTACCAACGGTAAAGGACTTTAATGCTTTCTACTAGTAGCTACTGTATTGTTGCTTTCTTTCTTTAATACCTCATTCATCATAAAGTAATTTTCTTCCCCTCTTTTCAATCAGTCTTGCAAGCCTCTATTTTCGGTGTTCTGATTCTTTCATCCACCCTGTGGACATTTTAAGTTTTGGTTTATGACGAACTGATGAATCAAATAGCAGAATAACATTTGGTGTCTGTATAATAACCGTATATATAAGAATTCATGAAGTGAACTGGATTTTAGCCATATTGCCGTGTAAGATCCGCAAATGTGAGTCCTTCTTAGCACCTTCTTCAGCTGGACAGTTAGATTTTCAAATCTGAGTTTTTTGTAAGGAATGTGAAGATTCTGAGAATGATGGGAATACTTGACTGATAATAATACATTATATTTGAGACATTTGAGACAAAATTAACATGAATCATATGAGGTCTGAAAATTACGTTTGCAAACTTGTTGCAACGATGTTGCTAACCTTGAGAACTGAAATATCTTTCTGTCATAAAACTATGCTTGATTTGTAAAATATTGCTCTTGCTAATGCAAGAATGTGGATTGATGTACTATAGAAGGGTTTTTAATATGAGTTGACAAAAGTCTGACACAGGGACATTGTGAAGATTATCTTCATATTACATATCTCGCTACCTATTGAACATACATTTTTTTTTTCTGTATAAAATAAGACTATTTTTAAGACTATATTGCAAATTTGTTGATTTGGGAGAAATATAATATCACTTGTATCCAAAACCAGGTGCTGACCTCATAGAACACTTGGAGAGTTGAGATTTAATAAACAGATTCTTGAAGAGACAGGAGATTGAAGAAACACTACCTTGACACACTGTCAGCAACATGGAAAATAAAATCTAATCTCAAACTTCTAGGGTTTTAGGTTGAAATGTAAGGAGTTCGCCACAACCAAAACAAAATAAACACAATCAAACAGAATTTTCAAGTGACAGCCGTTACTGATTTTAGCTTATCTTGATCACATGGTGTCTCTTCATTTGCACCAGGTTAGTACGCTTTGCATAGGTGTGCTGGCATGACATATGCTCACCAGGTTGCATAGCATATATTTCATTTTTTTGAATTTCAATCTGACAGTAATCCTGTCAGTAAGGAACTGAAAAATATCCAGACTGTTAGACTGTCTCTCATTTGTAGGAAGAATAAATGTCAACATAAAAACTGCTAATGTTACTTGAGCACTTACTATACCCTAATACATTCGTATCAGTTCTCTTATTTTATCCTCATCTCCATTCTATAATTCAGGTAATTTGACCTCACATGAAAAACCTGAGGTTTTCTGCTATATGAGGTTGCATTTTCGCTCCTGTGCCACGCTTGTACTGAGTGCTAAAACCAGAATTCTGACCTACGTGTTTGGCTCTAAAGACTGTGCTTAACCCGCCCCCAACACACACACTCACCACTTCTGCTGCATTATCATAAAATGTTTTCCTGATCATCAGAATACAATGCAGGACTCTTATTACTTCAATTTTTTTCTGAATTCTTTTCTGTTGGCATCCAAAGGGAAAAACTGAGTTTGTAAAGATTAGGGAAAGCTTTTAAATAACGAGTTGTTGTTTTTTCTTTCTTTCTTTCTTCAGTATCTTGACACTATAACTAGCCCAGTGATATCTGAAATGACTTTCCTTATCTCCAGAGAACTCAGAGTCCCAGCAGTAGTAATTCCTTTAATACTGTAGCTTCCTTAATGTAGCAAATATGTCTAGCTGTCTCTGAATTATTTATATTTCCTCTTAATAAACATATTGAAGCACCTTGACTGGCTTTCTGGCCAAATTTGACATTTTATTGACTAAAAAAACAGTTGAGGAGTTTGGATCGCCACATGCTCGGTTATTTCTCTATTTCTCTCAAAACCCACTTCAAAATAATGAGGACTGATTGCCCTTCACTCTTCCCTTTTCAGATCACCGCTTTGTCTTTCTACACATGTGATGCTTTACCAGGTAAGGCCTTTACCAGTTTTGAGCATCACTGCCTGTTTGCAATCAATTTGAGTTTCTAAACCATCTAACTCCTTTTCAGAGTCTGAGTTTTAGTAAATATTTTATTAAAGCTATTAAGTTCCATGATTTTGTCAATGCATCTATCATCTAATTTTAATTTAGTTTATTTATTTATTTTTTTGATTCTGAATTATTCTTTTTAAAAGGTGCTTTTGGAAGCAAAGAGATATACTTTAGAATTATTAACTGTCATTAAATTATGCACTCATCTGTAAGGTTTTCTCTGCAGAGCATTACATGTCTGAATGAAAACATAAAGAAGAATGAATTTGTTATCATTTTGAATATTTAAATTTCTTTGCTTTGAATTTAAGTTCATGGTGACATGCCATTGCAAACTTACAAGATATTTGATGTTTGTGAGCTTGTTCTTTCTATAAGGGAATGTGTCATTTACATTAAATCTCGAAGTGAATGTGATTCTAAGAAAATCTTGTAGGAGTAAATTCTGGTTGTTTCCTAAAAATTGATAGAAACATTTCCATACTATGAGATATTTAGTGTTTGTAAGCTATCTTCTCCTTTCAACTGCAAAAATAGGCATCAATTTGATTTTTAAAAGTACTTAGATATATGGGATTACAATGAAAAACTATATTGAAAAAGAAGCCGTCTTTGTGAGACATTGCAATTTAATGTTGCAGAGAGACTATGCCATGAAATATTTATCATGAAAATTTTATCATGATTTATCATGATAAAAGGGGATTTATCATGAAAAAAGTTAAAAATACCACTAAATAAGTACCTATTAGAATGGCTAAAAATTATATAGAGAGAGCACTTGGAACTCTCATACATTGTTAGTAGGAATGCAAAATGGTACAGTCACTTGGAAAAGAGGTTTCAAGATTTTTATAAAGTGAAATTTACACTTACTTCATGACCCAGCAGCCTACCTCTGAGTATTTAGAGTAATAAAAACTTACAGTCACCCAAAACCTATACATGAATGCTTACAGTAGCTTGATTTATGTTGCCAAAAACCTGGAAGCAACCCAAATGTTCTCCAACAAATGAATGGAAGAGCGAAAATAGGAAAAATCATCCTTCTTTGTCATCAGGTTTGGGAAGACACAGGGGCCCACAGGGCTTTTCCTGAGAATCAGCCTCTTTCCACACCTGTGACTCATCAGGGATGTCTTTGGCAGTTCCCGACCTCAGTTGCAGTAGTAACATTATGATTCTCTGCAAGCTAGCAGTGTATCTGAGAACTAGGCATTCCAATAATTTTGTAAGTATATAATTTACTAAATTAAAGTTCATCCTGTTTGAAATATCTAGTGCTTTCTGTGTTACTAAATGCTGCTCTGATGCAATAATACATTATTTCCATTTTACAAATGTAGATTCGGAGGCAATGGAAGTTTCAAAGTAGAGACAAAGACATAGTAGGACTGTGAAGTCAGTGTCCATATTCAGTCCCTATCTCCAGAATTTCTGCTGCTTTCTGCACAGGAGCCCTGCTTCCTGAAAAGGTCATTAACCACTGCCCTTTGTGCACCACAATATGAGTATTGGGTGGGAATATACCCATAAAAAAGGAAGATGCTCATTTACCTCTAGACAAATGGTACCAGATAGTACTATGGACATAAATTATAAAGATGGCCTGTTTTCAAGATCTATATGAGCAGAGTGGCTCATGTAACGTTGAACGGGATCACAAATTATTTCTTGCTCAAAACAAAGACATCAATAAGGATAATTTAGAAAAGATGACAACCAAAAGCAATTGTAACTACCTTGATAATATCACAGAGGACTTGGGAACAAATGGTGCTTTAGGTGATTTTGTGGAAGTTAAGAAGTAAACAGCTTACCAGCTATGCAACAGGGGATCTACTTGGAGTTGGGAACCACAATGGGCAAATAGGATAGAAAAAAGTTCAGCTGAGGCACTGATAAAAGGGACAATAGGGACATTTGCCAAACGCAACACACACAATGGAGTGCTGAGGAAACCAGGGTGTGCAGAAGTAAATGGTCTGCCAAGTCTCATAAACCACTTTAATAATGACATAAAACTGAAGTGACAGACTATATGAATAGGTTTTGCAAATTAAGTTCAAAGGAAACTTTAGTTTCTATATGCATTTTACATAATTAATGTGTTTTAGTTTTCTGCTAAATAAACATGTCAATATCATCTGGTGAGAAAAATGCTTGTCCCTTATTTAGGTTTTCTCATAAATATACAACCTGGGAATTCCTTTTAAAAAAGAATATGCTTGAAATGGTATAAAGCTAAGGAGAAATGTATATTTTCCAGTATGATCTTTTGAAATCATATTATATCCTGTTAGGCAAGAAACTTGAATTAAAAACATAAATTATTAAACTCAGGTTTAGATTTTAGTGGCACTCAACATTAGTGATTTTTTTAATCTATGTATTTTTGTTCCTACATCTACTTTGATTAAGGTGAGTTTAATTCTATTGTATAAAAAGGAAAATAAAGTGCTGCAGATTTTAGGTTTCTAATCTGCTTCTATAAAGATAGTATGAACAACATAAAAATTCTAAATTTTTTGTTCTCATTTTATATTTGTATTTCTCATAAGAACCTAAAATTAAGTTCACTTTTTCATATACTCATTGGTTGAACATTTAGCAATAGAAATATTTTTAAAATTTTTTATACTCAATACTTACTAAATATCTGTTTTATTCAGCCCTTCAATATGAAGATTTGAGGAAATAAATGGAAATATACAAATAACAATTTGAAATAACCCTATTATATGTTCATAGTAAATATTTTATTTTGTTTTTACTTTACAACAGATGCTGGAAAATTCAATCTAATATCTGTTTTTGAAATATGCTTATAGGCTGTTTTCCATCTTTTAAACCATATGGCTTTGTCTGTAAATCTAGTTATTTTTGGTAAAAAATATGCAATATAAACAGCATAGTTTACATGCACTGACATTTAAGGCTGTAAGCATACAAATTCTATGTGTTTATATATTTATTCATAAATCTCCTGATTGATAAGTCTATTGATAGATAAAAATACCTACAACAGATAAAATAACATTCTTTTAAAAATGAATATTTGATTTTACAGAATACAATTTAGAGGATACAATGTGAATGGTACCTCCATCTCTGAGCTCAGTAATAAAATTGGAAATGAGTTAGAGAATGAGAAGTCAAACAAAGCAAAATAATCTCCTATGTTTAGAAATTAAAAATCGTATTTATAAGAAATTCAGTAGTCAAAAAAAGTGAAGTGGAAATTAGGATATACTTAAAACTGAACAGCAATGGATATGATGTATATTAAAACTTGCAAGATTAAATAATAGTTTGGTGGAAATTTTATACCTTTAAACACAGCTTTTAAAATAAAAATTTTTGAAAGATTGAAAAATTTTGACATGATCATTCAACACATAAATTTAAGAAAGATAGAAAACATAAAAGTAGAAGTAAATACTGATGAGGCAAAATTTAAAAAAATTAAAAAATAGCGAAGTTCTTTGAAAAAACTAATCAAATAAATTTTTGGTAAATTGAGCAAAACGACAGAAATAAATAAGAAAAAAATGCACGGATAACCATAACAGCTTGTGTGAATTAACTCATTTAATCTGCACAAACCAAACGGAGTAGAAAATATTACTATGCTCCATTTACAGTTGCCCAAGGTCACAGGATTGACCAAGCTCTAACAATGGCTCAGGAATTGACTTCAGGCAATGTGTCTTGTGTCTCTAGTGCCTTTTTGCTTAACTGTTATGTTGCACTTCATCACTAAATAGACAGCATTTGCTTCCAGAAACTTTTATAAGTCAATAGTAGTATGAAACAATTCATGCCAATGGATTTGAAATTTTGAATACAATGGAATACTGACTAGTGAATATATCTTGCCTAATTCCGACTTTCATGAGGAGAGTTGTTTCTAAACATTTGTGATTTAGGTTTTTCTCTCTCACATTCATTCACTTCTTAGGTAAGGAGGGATGATTTGATCGATAAATCTGGACAGAATAAATGACACATTGTAAACTCAGTTCCTCCCAGTGCCTCTTGGGATCTGGCCCGCCAAGAAAGCACGGTGCGCCCTCCTCTTGGCCACGTGGGGGCCCTGTAGGGGCTGCCCTCTGTGCTCAGCAGGGACAGCCTGAGTGGATATGCTGACCTCATTCTGGCTTTCAATATTAGGAAGCGCATGTCAGTTCACTCCTTAGTTTAATCTTCAAAATCACTGTCATCAGCAGTAATAAAGGTGATTGTCAGATTTCCATCTGCACTTGTCTCTTGTTTTATCTTTTAATTTCTTAAGAATATGAGGGAGTAGAGTAGGAAACAGGAATGATATGTATTATACTCAAATATCAGTATCTGGTGCTTAAGGCGATAGCAGGAAGTGGAGTTTGCAGAGGAGAGGTAACATGTAGACATGAGGTTTCCGGCAGTCAGAACATTTGGCTTTAAGCTCTGGGGACACTGTTCTAGTATAAGCCTTTTGACCTTGTCAGTTTGTTGCAGCCTATGTTGTAGAGTGTAACTGCTTTACCACGTGTGTGGGTGGATTTAACATCAAGCTTTAGGTCTTAAGGGATTTTCACCTTGGGTCATTCCGCTTAAGGCAGATGGTAAATTACAATAAGGAACTAGATAAGTACTCTTCTTTCCTAACCTCTTCTTTTTCTAATGAGCCAAACAAACACGGCTCAGGATGTGTGTTCTGCTGCCTTCTGCTGTGAAAAGGAACCTGCTCTTGAAAGAGTCGGATGCTTTTCCCATCACCTCCTGTAACTGAGAGATAAGTATTTAACTTTGGCAGTCAGAATTAGAAAGCCTATACCCGCACTTATAAAGTACATCTTGTAACCTAAATTTTGTCAATAAAATAAAAAGTGATATTTTGATCTCTCAATTCTCTATTCATTTATTTGATGCATCCATTTGTTCAGAACTCAGGTATGGAGAGAACTGATATATACTGGTGACTCTGAACTCCAAAATCTGGTAAATTCTCCAAAAAAGCTAAATATTTAAGACATGGTCAAGGAGTGAAACTGGGGGTTCCTAACAATATATGGAAACTGAAGCTTCTGGGAGGCCCAGAGTAGGAGACTTTAGGCTTTGGTGATACCTTTCTTAACATAGGACATGTGGAATTTCCATCTTGGTGAGTCTGTAGTATATGGGAGCTATGTCCTCACCTGGATTTATATACCTGTAGCCCTCAGCAAAGACACGGGCCTCACACAAGTGCGAGCTGTTTAGCTATGCTCAGGCATCAGGGAATAGGTGCTAGCGCTTGACACTGGGACACAGCTTTTCCCCAAGCAGACAGAACTGTACTGAGCACTACCGTATAAAAGAAAGATCATCTATTGGATTTCGTAAAAGCTTGCTTGGAGACAAAAAGAGTCTCAGATGAAAATTCTTTCCTGTTTTACTATGTGACTTAGTCACTTCTGCAAGAAATCTATTAGTGTCAGATGTCAGCAAGCATTATAGATTAGCTGTCCCAAATCCTTCTATTTGATTTTTTTTTTATGAACTGTCTTCAGAGTCTGATTCATGTATTTTGTCCACAGCCTCAAGTGTCACTTGCCACCACAAGACATTAAGTTGGTTTTGAATTTGTTAAATTATGAAAGCCCTGAGCACTTCAGAAATCCAAACTATAGTTATACTCATAAAAGAAGTGTAGATTTTATTAACCAAAAAATGAAAAGGAATGGGGCTCCTTATAGTGAAGAAAGTAGATAACTTATAAACACAATTAATTATCATAAACCCTAGATAAAAGAAACAATTAACAAGGCCTATACATGAAATGATCTGCCTCCTAGAATCAAATTTACCCAGGAAATCAAGGAGAAACTGAGTGGGTTTGAAAAACATGCTTGCCACCACCACAGGAACAGTGGAAGAATAAAAACAAGATAAAGGTAGACTAATTAAACTGGAGAAAGACAGATTTCTTTAGATAAGAGTCTGATAAGATAAAGTTGGGAAAATGAAATCTTGAAGTACAATGTAGACTGACATGAAAAGGAAAATGAAATATACCCAGATTTAATTTCGCTAAATGAATTTTTGTGTGGTGATGGTTTAGTTGTTATTAGTTCAGAAATCACTCTTGATGCCCAATGAAATCTGAAGGAGAAAGATGTGTAGTCTCAGACAATGGATTGAGATGATTCCTCTAGAAGACTATGACAGTCCATACTAAAACATATAGAAACTATCACTTAAAAATAAGGACAGATAAATGATATGGTTACATACAATTTGAACAAATTTGAGAAAAGCTCAGGAAGGTCAAAATAATGTGTTGGAAGAAGTACTGGAAGAATTTCAAAGTGTCATAGATACTTTGGGACTAATGCTATTATTTGGGCTTATGCTCAAAAAAACTATCCTCTTTGATCCTTGGACTATTAGGTTGGTGCAAAAGTAATTTCAATTTACAAGGTTGAAAATAATTGCAAAAACTGCGATTACTTTTGCACCAACTTTATAGAAAGAAGATATAGCAAAACTGGATCATATGAAAAGGTGAACTGAAGTTCAACAGTAGGGCAAGACCTATCTGGGTGAGATGTTGGCTTGATGAGAACACATCTATTGAGTGCATTTATTCATACTTAGGAAAGTATAGATGACCAATATTTGAACAATGAATGCTTCGCCTCTCCCTGAACTCAATGACTTCGTATCTCTCACTCTTAGGAACCAGTAAGACAAAATCTAGAGATGCATGAAAAAGTAAACATCTAGGTAAGACAGCAAAGGGGAAACGTGGAAAGAGTTCATATTCAGCAAACAGTACTTGCCCTACCAGTATTAGATAAAGAAACATTTAAGAAGCAGATATGGTAGTGGGAGAACATTGGCGAACACTTTCATTAGAAGCATGTCTCAAAACCACAGAAAAAGATATGGCAGAAATGCGAAGCCTAGGGGATTTGAAAGCTGAGGTAGTACAATGTCTTCAGGAGAACACAGTTGTGTAATCCTTTGTACCTTCTATGCTTTTGGAGCACTGGCTTCAGAAGCATCAAATGCTGTTTTATTTCTGCTAAAAGTGACCATCCTGCTGGGAAATTTGGGGATGAAAGGGAATCCATATCTATGTTGTAGGACAAGCACAGCAAGAGGCATTATCAATGAAGTAGTGAAAACACCTTTGTCACTAGCTTCTTAGATGCCACACTCCAGTGATCAAAAGTTTTGACTATGATATGTGGGAAAGAAAGACATGTCAAGTAAAGCTTGGTGATGGGAAATGCCAATAAGGCAAATTTCTAAACATTACAGAAAAGTAATACTTCAATTATCAGGGACACAAAGCATATGTTGCTTTGCCTTGCAAATAAGGTGAAAAATCCACTTGTTACATTTCTCCCATCTGAATTTAATATATTAATGAGTGGTCTCTGGAAGTTACATAGACTCTGAGAACCGATTGAAGCTGAAACTCAAGTAAAACTCCCTTCCCTTAGACACTGTTAAGTTACTGCTATCACCGTAGGAAATCAATGCTAAGTACTGGTTTCCATGAACATACTTTTGCTGGAATAATTGCTTTAAGGGACACACTGTTTTCTAAACTTGGTGATAGTGGTTTCAATGCTGTGAGAATCTTGTGTGTCTATAAACACTTTGGTATCTCCAAATAACTCTATATGTAAAATAATCATTCCTTTCCATGAAACGCTTCCTGATGACCCATTCCAGATGATGAGGCAAGGGGATGAAAATCAGGACATTAGTCACTGTATAGAGAAAGATTAGATCCTCATATTCTCCCATTCAGAAATCAAAACACTGTCAGCCTGGCTGCTATACAGGCAGGGAATGGGAGTAAATTCTCTGAATAAACTGAAATTCCTCAGAACAAATATCTATAATGTAAAAAACACTCCTACCACCTCCTATCTCTGCAACTCCACCCCCACTCCTACCACAATGATTTACATTGACAATCACAACTCCAGTCAGAATTGTAAGAACTTGAACAGTAATCTCCTGGTGCTTAGCTGTCAACTTTGTGTATAAAGCTATATCAAGAGAATGATGTTGAGTATAGCAATAAAAAGTAGAGTGGAGAATTAGGGTGATTTTAAGTCCTTGCTCAATATAGGCACCACATCTAAACAAAGTGAATAAAAATTTAATTCTTCTTTTCTTTTTTTTGTGACAAATCACATCTTGTATGTTTCGTGTTCAAAATTTCATGAATGGTGTATTGAGTTCTAGGTTATTTTATTATTTTTTAATGGAGAATGATTGATTGAAAAAATATGTGGCCGTATTTGCTTTGATTCAGTTATTCACAGTTATAGTAAACTATTGAAACAATGAACAATTTTTAAACTTTTTAAATATTTCTGTGAGTCACTATCTCATCTATAATATGGTCATAATAATAGTACTTTAGTTCCTAACAATTCAATGCAATGAACCATGAAAAATACATAATACTGTGCTGACACATACTAAGCATTCGATGAATGTCAGGCATTAATATAATTGTTTATTATTGATTTTTTATTATTAAATTTTCAATTAATCACCCAATTATTTCCTAAATTATGCTTGTCAACTTAATTTAAGCATTTTTTTAGAAATAAAAAGTGAACTTTTATGTTTGAACCATACCTTGTAAAATGAGGGTGTTCATTACTAATATTAGCAGTATGGTAGTAATAAACAATATAGTGGTGATAAACAAGCCTTTTACAGTAGATATAAATATACTCTGGGGTAATAGAGTTCATTGTTAAAGTAAAATAAAAATGTCGGCAAACCTAAGCTCAATCAATTTATGGACTCCCTTGTTTTATTGTATTATCTTTCTCATATTTAAGTCAATCCTTTCTTTTTTTAGAAAGCTTCATGCTTTATTGTTTCTGATAAATGAGATGGATTATTCTGGCAGACTTGAATGTTACCACTTGATATTTCTACTATTATCCAAATACAGCTCTTTTCCTTAAAGATTTCTCCAAATATTTCTGTTGACAACATGTACAAGTGCAATTTGAATTGCAATCTTTTCACTGTTATCTCAGTAAATGAGTAATACGTTAGTTGCAAAAAGGTGGATAAAACCTGACAGTGAGTAATGTTTGCAGTTTGTAGGAATTATTAGGTCCTTGTGGAAATCTCGGACTTGTCTACATATAATCTTAAAGAGCCATCTGAAGGACCCAAAAAAAGAAAAATCAGATTAAAATATTTCTTTTTTTCCAGTAGTCATTCCAAAACGTGTGTTTTTAACGAGCATGTGAGTTTTGTTCTGTTTCTATCCTGGAAGATTTATCCTTTTGGTGAATTGCAATACTGGCACAGAATAACAAAGGTATTTGTGTTTGTGTGTGTGTGTGTGTTTATTTCTATAACACAATTATACCAATATTAGCACTAGTATTTGATTTAAAAGTACCCAGAATATGCAAATAAAAGTCAGCTGAAACTATATAATATAATTTTAAAACCTATATATATTCAATATATTATAAATCAAATAAAAACATAGATGTATATGATTATATATGATACAGAAATATATAAATATAAAATATAGTATATGTCAAATAAATCAAATTATAAATATAGTATAAACCATCAATTACAAAATGAATTAAGAATATATACAATTCAAAGATAATATTCTGTTATAACTTGGCAGCATATATATTCCCCAAATAAGTGATATAAAATGAAAAAGTAATTTAACATGTAAATTGAAAATGAAATATTATTTTTAAACCAGTGGATTTTTAAAATTAGTGCATTAAGGTTGACAAGATTGAGTTAAGCATCTTTCTTGAGTATTTTTCCCCAGCTGGATGAGAAGACTATGGATTTATGGCATAATGTTGCTAAATTTAGTGTGCGCACACTGGAAGCCGAAACCCTCGAGCTCAGCAATCTACAGTTTCTGCCTCTGAAGTAGCTAGTAACATAGGCATGAACCATCATATCCAGTCATTCATGGTACATGTGTAACAGAGGGAAAATTTTACTTACAACCACCATTGAATTTTAAGAGAGGGTTCCTGGTAGCATCAAGCCCTCGTTTGCTGAGCGCTATCTTGGGCTTTGGCAAATAATTTGTAGGTGGAAGCTGGAGCAACACTGAATGGTTTTGCATTATAATTGGGGTGGAGGAAAATTTAGAGTTAAGAAAACAGGAAGCCATGAAACTAACCCCTATGGACAGAAGGCAGAATAGAGCACTAACTATTAGTGATGATGGTGGGGAAGAAAGGAAACTTGAAAGAGCAGATACATTGGCTTAATGTTTTAAAGTAGGTTGCTTTGGTGTGTGCTAATGAGACAGGTTAGTGAATATGATTGTGAGGTAGATAGGTAGGTCCCTGGTAAGATAAAGAAAAGACAGACTATCCTAAAACTTCAGGTTTTGAAATCACTCCTTTGCTCCAGGACATAATGTAACAAGGCCTACAGGTAAATCATAAAACTCATTTTGGCCTGACAAATGGGGCAGATCTGATAGATAAGAGTGGGTTGCTTTGCTAATTCCTTTAGTATGGGCAAACAGAACAAACCTGGTAGACGAATTTCATTAGAAGGCGCCAGTTCCCTTCTTCAAACCAGTTCCCTTCTTCAAACAGCTCCTCTTCCTCAAGCAGGCAAGGGAAGGTATAAAAGTAAGAGCTTTTGCCTCAGTCATGGGGCACCCCCCATTCGGGACCCCCTCCCGCTCAGGAGCTGCAACCTCTTCTCCTGCCTCTAATAAACTATCCTCTTTTTAAAACTTTTTGCCTCTCCCTGGTCCATGTTTCCATTCTTCGGCTTCATGAGACATGATCCTGGCCCACACCCAGAAACTGCCTGCAGATCCAACATCACCTACATTACTAAGGGCAAACAAAAGTGACTAGAGTCGAGAAACTTGATATATGAATTACCTGATCAAGTTCTAAGTTTACAACATTATAGTTGAATTGTTGTGTCAATGCCATTTTATGTTTTCATCAATGGAGTATCTAGGTTGTGCCTTTTCTATTAGATACAGTATCATGGAAAGCTCTTTGAATATCAAAATATTTAGAATTTTATCGCAATTCTGAAAGCACTATTCTCTCTAAAGTTTTTCCATAAAGTTTGAGCTTTGAAGATACAATTTCCTCCGTCTCCTGGAGTTAGTATTTGGTTGCTACCCACACCCAAAAGATTTAATTTCAAGTTTGGAAATTACTAGTTATGTTATCAGCTTTTTAAATCTCAAGAAAAGTGATGTACTTCCTATGAACTCTCCCGTAGGTATAAAACATGACCAAAGTAGGAAGAAATCAATTGTTGTGTTGATGGTTGCTCAGTGGTGATGTTTTTAATCGTGTCATTTTCAACATTTATTTGTCGTTATTACTATTATTGTTAATTATTTTTATAAGATGTTGTGAAAAAGAAATATACTTCATCTTGGCTATTTATTACAATGTTTTTAAATGAACATTTTTTTCCAGTAAACATAATATTCCAAGAGTAAATACACACACACAGACACACACACACACACACAGTAGGTCACTTTGTGACAGGGACATACTAGTTGATGGTATTTTGTTTTTTTTAATTGAAGCTCTTTTTTCCTTTTTCCTGCCTAAACATTGCAGTGCAAAGACCTTTAGGAAGTGCTAAGCAAAATAAAGAATTCATGCTTGAGAGGAAGTTTGAGGGAGTCTGACTGGGGAGAGAAGCATGTTCCTGAGAGGTGATGGCATATCTACAGGGGTGTCCCCTTGGAAAGCTGGCCCTGTGAGAGCGTGAGGTACTGGAGCCTGAGTGGAGTTAGAAAGGCACACACTAGAGAGAGTCAGCTGATGTATGGTTTTGGAGCCTGACCATAGTGTGAGGGTGCCACACAGAGGGGAGGCACAGCTCAGAGAGTCAGAGATCAAGTGGAGTGATGAAAATATGCAGAGAAGAGCAGCCTAGGAGAGGTGTGGAAGCTCAAATGGGGCTTGGAGGGTGTCCAATAGGAGGAGCGGCTTGCTGAAAAGCAGGTACATGATTTAAGTATCTGTATAAGAGTGCCAGATCATAGTGTTAGACCAGAGCAGGGTGAAGAGGGAATTTCATGCAGTTGGGTTGCCTGGAACGAGGTGTTGGGACCTAGAAAGGAGGATGAGGAAGTCACCTACTGGAGGGTTGGGGAGAGTGCAATGGGACTGACCAGCACACTGGCTATGTTGAAGCCCTATTCAGTACTTTTTTCCAAGGGAGGGTATGCACAGAGAAGGTTTTCCAGTTCAGTATCCTGAATTATAGAAATAAGAGGAGAATTCTTTTATTGTTTATAACAAGTATGCATTATTTGTGGAATGACTTATATTGTTTATTTACATCTAGGATAAATACTTCGTCTCTACCTGTAAACATAGATTTATTTAAATACATACTTATAGATTTTCCACCATGTTTTGGCACTTTGAATGGGATTGTTTCCTTTAATTATCACAACATTTAAAAAAAATAATTCCCATTTTACAAATGGCAAAGGTGATATCTAGAGAGATTAAGACACGGACTCTTTTTCAAAGAGACCCATAAGGGAGGCAGATACATAGAATTTAGTACCACATTTTTCAAAGTGTATTGGATCCATTCCCATGGTATCATATGGAAAGTATATCCAAATCTGCAATGGTTTGTAATCATATTTCTTCCAGCAATACAAGTTTTTCTTCAAAAGAAGTACTTGGGTAAGCACCATAAGTGAATCAATAGAAGACCTGCTCTGGTTGAAATCCAGAGGTTCTCAATGCTGATCACATATTAGATCTGTCTGGGAAGTTGTTAAGTGCCTTGGCTCACCATCAGAACAGACTTTCTGGAAGTAGAGTCCAAGAATCAGTACATCTTAAATGTTAACCAGATGATTTTACTGTATAGCCAGGGGTGAGTTGCATGTGGTAGTTGATGAGAAAGCTATGGAGGTGAATCTGAGTCAAGAGTATGAAGGATGATTAAGGGAGCAATACTAGCAGCTGGGAAAGCAGGTGACTAATGAAATAGTCCTAGACATAGAGGTTGATTTTAATGACGTTCTCAAACAAAAGTTTAATTTATAATACCTTTATGTCTTCTATGTAACCCATAAGCATATTGGGTATAACACAACTTCCTGGTATCCCAAAATTGCAGATTGTAAGCATGTGTGTTTAAGAACCTGGAAGTAAAAGTCATCTTTGAATATGTAACAGTGCATAGAAAAGCAAGATCCACAGATTAAATTGAACTGCTCTTTAGGTACTAAATGAATCTAAGAAAATTGATAGGTAAATTGTTATGGACTATTCTCTCCTTTCTGTGTGAAAGCTCTGAATGCTTAGTAGATAAGAGTTCTCAGCTGTGTCAACAAATTTGAATGTAGTCACTTGTCAAATGTTTCCTAAACAGAAGTTAGATAAAGGGGGATAAATAATGAGTAAAGAGCTTAGCATTTATAACAAGTAATCATAGCATTGAACGAGAAATAAATACTGCCCAGCAAGAACAGTATTACTGAAATTTCTGAGGACAATTTTGGGAAGATATTTTTAAAAGTCTAGGCGAATGCTGTTTAGAAGGGTCAACAATAAAAATGGCTATACTTGTTTTATTTTCAATTAGTCAATGTTTTATCAAACTTCAGTTTTGACTGTGGTTACATAAATTAACCATTTTCCCACAAGATGATGAAAAAATTACATCCTAAGTGGCGATATACTAAAGGATTAAAAGCATCAATTTTAGAATAAGCTTGGGTTTGAATAGTGAATTGTGGCTCTGCCATTTGGAAGTCGTGTGCCTTTGAAATGGTATTTGATTTCTGAGCCATTTTCTAATTTGTAAAATGGTCTTAAACTTAGTGTTTATCTCACAGGATTGTTACTGAGATTGAATTAGTTGACAGGTGAAGTACCTAAAATAATGCCTAAAACATAGTCACCTTCAATAATTGTTATGCTATTATTATTGTATTAATTTAACATGCCAATTACGGGGAGAACAAAGAGAATTTGATGGAAAACAAGGGACTCTATGAGACAGAATATACTCTAAAAGAGCTAGAATGTTCTAACAGAGTCAACAACGTAAAAATTGGTAGAAATCTGGGTTCTCTATTCGGTAACCATGTAAGTCCTAGAGGCAGAATTTATTCCACAGGTTTTTTGTTTTATTTGAATTTTTAGAGCATTATAAAAATTAGTGACCATTATCAGCACAAGATTAGAAAGCAACCTAGAACTTATAAGCTTTGAGGAAGTTGGTCTGTAGTACGTAAAGCAGTGAACTTTCCAGATATCTTTGGAGAACTGAACTCCCATGAATCCTTCTCACCAAATTGGTAGTACTCTCATTGCTGGATCTTGTTTGAGACACTAAAAAGTTTATATTGCCACTTAAATTTGATTTAAAAAAATTGGGGGCTACTTCTAATTTTGATTTTGCATGTCACTATAACTTTCTTTTGTTTGTATACATTTAGCACTGTACTAGGTGTTGTTTAAAAATGATGAGCAAAACAGACTTATAGTCTAATAGGTAAAATGGACGTTAAAAAAGAAAACAGACTGGCTGACAAAAATAAGTATGGCTACCCTATCTTAACTAGATAATTTTTGTCTTTTCCCTCTTGTCAGTTGGAGAGATAAAAACCCCATTGAAGATCTTTATAAGTACAACATATTTAAACCCATATGAAAATCTGACACAAAGGATTCTGATCAACTATATTCTAGAAAGGAACCAGTGATCTAAAAGCTCACTCAGAGGTCTGAAAAGTACAACCACTGTCCTGTTTGTTAGGCACAATTAGAGGAATGAGTCATGAAAGACCAAAATTGGTCTATTAGAATTTATTAATATTTGGCGTGTTTGAGCTGCAGGAGGTCAGGCTAGAATAGACCATAACTACCCCGAGCAAAAAGGGGTATGGAGTTTTATGGGAGGGGGTAAAAGAGTCTATTCCCCCTTCAATGCTTCAGGGGCTTTTTCATTGCATTATCTCTCTGCAGCAAAGGGTTTCAGGGCATGACCAAGCTCTCCGGTTCCACATCCTCGGCCCCAGGCCATCATCTGCAACCCCGCTGATCATAAGCCCCTAGGAAACAAACACATGCCAGCAGGTACAAAGTACAAAGCAAGACAAGATGGCTTTTAAGATAAGATGGTTTCTACATTCCAGGAGGCTTCTCCAGGCCTAAGGCAAATACAAGCCAGCAGGTACAAGATACAAAGCAAGACAAGATGACTTTTAAGATAAAAAGGTTTCTGCTCCTGGCCTAAATATAGCCTAACACTGTCTATAGCTCAGTGCCCCTTTAAGTAAGTGATATATTGTAGATCCACTCAACTAAGGTGGAGGACATCCAACCAGTTTTCATACATAGGTGCCATGAATCTGCATTTTGGTGAGACCTACAGGTGATTCATTTAAGCAAGAAATATTCTCAAGGATATTAGGGAGGGTGGTGGGAAAGAGGTTACAGATCAAATAATTTCTCTGTTAGAAAAGTTTAGGAAACAGATCACTCCCTAAATTTAGTTTGGAAGTTTAATATCAAGGTGATATCAAAACAAAAATTATACTGGTGAGTCAAAGAAGACTTTAAGACTATTGCAACAGGTTAGCAGAGCCCAGAGCTCAGTCTGAGTTCAACTCTATTGAAATAAGAAAAGTAGCAATTTTAAGAATTGAGATGGAAGGATAATAGGCCATCTGTTGCGGAAAAACGGCGAGGACCGAGAGACTCAAGTGGCACACAAAGATCAGGGAGAACACAGCTTTATTATGCCGGTGGTCTCAGCGGGATTGTTCCCCAAGACTGAGCACTTACCGGGTCGGGTGCTTTGTTTTATAGGGTTAGGCCTCCGGGTTGGGGGGGACATCTGGCCGGGGTGCCGGGGAGGTCCGTCCCTAACAGCTGTGATCGCTCAACATTGTTTTGACTGGAAGGCCTCTAACTGCGGTGCCCGCCAGAGACTGCTCTGATAAGGTATTGGAGGAGGAGAGGGATGGAACTCCTAGCAGTGGTGCCCGCAGGAAAAAACCTTCCGGACATATTCCCCCCTGTTGAGGATCGGAAGGGGAACCCTGAAGATCATCATCTAAACTGAGAGGGCGATAGTCCTGTAGGGCAAGGATGCAGGCGGTGGTCAGACAGGAGATGGCACTTTCGATGAAGTGGACAAGGGCATCGAAGATGCACAGGCCGATGGTAGCAAGGAGGAAAATGGAGAGCAAGGGACCCACCAAAGGGAGGAGCCAGGAAGTCTAGGACTGAGAGCCAAACCCCCAGGAGGCGAGCTCCTCACAGGGGTTCTGTATGCAATCCTGGAGCTCACGGACCTTGGTGGCGACAATCCCAGATGGGTTTATGTAGTAGCAACATTCTTCTTGGATGAAGAGACAGGTCCCATTCTTTTCGGCCGTGAGCAGGTCTAGGGCTCACCGGTTCTGGTGGGCAACCGCCGCCAGGCTGGAGAGTTGGGTCCGGAGTGACGTGAGTGAGTCTGTGACCAGCTCCATGTCATCATTGATTTCTTGAGAAAGTTTGTAGTAAAAGTTGATGGAAGTCCCAAGGCTGGAGGCACCAGTGGCGACCCCTGTAAAGATGCCAGCACCTATGAGGAAAGGGATGAAAGCCACCCAATGGGCACGATGAGAAGGGGAAATCTGAGACTGGAACTGCGAGTCAGTGTACAGGGAGGCGGAGGGGAATATAAAGGTGAGGATGCAGCCAGTGTCAGTGTCATTGGCGCCTCGGCATCTGAAAAGTAAACCACTTTCATAGGAGAGGAAAATGCCAGGAGGAGTGCAGAAGGGTAAAGGTGCAGAAAAGCTCTGGCAGCAGGAGTCGGGAGCCTGTGCGCCGCCTGGGAGCAGACAACAGGCCAAGTTCGAGGCAGGAGCTAGGGGACACCAACCGGGCTGGAGACAATGGAAGCGTTGACCTCCTGGGCATCCGGGAGTGTGGCCCTGAGGAGGGAAGTTAAGCCGAGGCCATGGCAGCGGGGCTGGGGTGAGGCAGCCCGAGGCATCTCAGCAATCTGAGCCACTGCAATATTGCGGAGGGCAGTGTCCTGGAATATTGCGGAGGACCCGGCTTGGGCTAAGTAGGTCCAGCAGACAGAAACTCAGGGTAAGAGATTGCAGGGGGACTGGGAGGTCTGAGGCTCTTGTTCTGGACGCCCGGAAGCAGAGACATTTTGAGGAGAGACTTAGGGGGAAAGGCAAGAGACTCAAGAGCCAGAGGGCCGCAGGCATGTGAGCATGAGCAGGGGAGAAACCCACAGCAGAAATCCGAACAGGAGGAGACCCTTCTGGGTGAGGGTCCAATCAGACAGGGTCACAGAGATAAGAAGAAAAAAGGCCAGAAGGGTCAGCAGGCAGAGGGTGACAATGGTGAAGGGGGGTACAAATGAGAACTGTTATTCAGGCGGTCTTCTTAAACGTAATCTTCAATGGTTCGTCGGGTACTGGATGAGAAGTCCAGGCAGGCTGGTCCGACTCTGCTCGCTTGACGCGGGAGTGGTGAATCCAGGATGTGATTCCGGAGACCGTAAGAGCAGTGGGGGTGACAAGGATTACTTTGTGTGGGCCCGTCTATATTGGGCGGAGGGGCTCCCGTTTCCAATCTTTGACTCAGACCCTGTCACCTGGAAGGTGGGGATGGACGGGGGTCCCTAATGAGACAGGAGTTCTTTCTAGTAGATGTGAGTGCAAGCTGGTAAGGATCTTTCCTAGGGCAATAAGCTGATCTTAGAGGTGGGAGTCACCTACTATTCTGAGACTGCCTGGGATGGATGTTAGCAATGGGGGAGGCTGTTCATAGAGAATTTCAAATGGGGAAAAACCATCCTTTCGAGGAGTACACCGGGAGCGGATAACGGCTAAGGGGAGTAGATCCGTCCATCCCAGGGAGGTTTCTTGGCATAGCTTAGGCAATGTTTCTTGGAGGGTACGGTTCATGCATTCTACTTTCCCTGAACTCTGAGGATGGTAGGCCATGTGAAGCTTCCAGGAGACATTGAGGGCCGAGGCCAGAGTCCGTAGTACATCTGAGACAAGGCTGGTCCCTTGTCGCTGTGAATGGTGAGGGAAGCCCATATTGTGGGATGATTTCGTGGAGGGGAACTTCGGTGACTTCTCTGGCTTTTTTAGCTCGGGTGGGAAAGGCTTCTACCCAGCCTGAGAAGGTACAGACTAAGACAAGAAGGTATTTTGTCCTTCGGTGAGGGGTCATTTCTGTGAAGTCTACCTCGATATCCTTAAAAGGGCAGATCCCGTTCGTTGGACCCCACGTGATGGTGTCGGTCCGGTCTTGGGATTGTGCTCAGCACAGGTAGCACAGCGCTCCGTGATAGAACGGTATAAGGCTGTGAGCCTGGCTGTATAGAAGGTTTTTTTTTTTTTTTTGGCTAGCAGCTTTTAAGTCCAGTCTTCCCTAGGTGGGAAGTAGAGTGTTGTTCTGAAATGATGCGGGGAGCGAGGGCGGCCGAGATAAACACGCGGCCATCACGCAGTATCCACCAACCCTGAGGATGTCGGGTGGCTTCCTTATTCTGTGCCCAGCTGTCTTCTGCTGCGGTGTAGGTAGGGCTTGGTGAGGTTGGGGTGGTGGAAGCATTGATGGCTGCGTCTGTGTCCTGGGCGGCTGCCCTCACGGCTTGATCGGTGAGGCGGTTGCCAGCAGCAGGCTTATCGTTCCTTTTCTGGTGCCCTCGGCAGTGGATGATAACTAGGCGTTGGGGTGCCCAAACAGCTGCCAATAGCTGTAGGATTTTGTCTTTGTTTTTGATGGTGTTTCCTTTAGACGTGAGGAGGCTACGTTCTTTGCAGATGGCCCCATGTATGTGCACAGTGGCAAAAGTGTACTGGGAGTCTGTGTAAATATTGGCCTTTTTGTCTCGAAAGCTGCAGTGCCCGTATGAGAGCCCAGAGTTCGGCCTGTTGGGCTGACTACCTGGCAGGGTGTGCCTTTGCCTCCAGAACTTCTGAGGCTGTAGTCACAGCGTAGCCAGCTCTACAGAGCCTACAGGCCTGCAAGAAACTGCTGCCATTAATATAGAGTGTAACCTCTGCGTCCTGCAGAGGGGAGTCCTGTAGGTCCAGCCGTGTGGCATGAACCTCAGTGATGAATTTTAGGCAGTTGTGTTCTGGCTCGCCTTCAGCTGTGGGGAGGAAAGTCGCTGGGTTTAAGGCTTGAACAGTCTGGAGGCTTATGCGAGGATTTTCCAGAAGGAGTCCCTGGTATTGGGTGAGCCTGGCGTTGGAGAGCCATCACGGACCCTGACAGTTTATGAGCGTAATTACAGAATGGGGAACATTGACTGTGAGTTGTTGTCCTAGGGTGAGCTTGTCAGCTTCCCTGATGAGGAGTACTGTCGCGGATAAAGCCCACAGGCATGGGGGCCATCCGGAAGCGACCGGGTCCAGTCTTTTGGATAGGTAAGCGATAGGTCTTATCCAGGGCCCAACTGTTTGAGTTAGGAGCCCCAATGCAGTTTTGTCTTTTGTATGGATAAACAGGTAGAAAGGTTTTTCCGTATCAGGTAAGCCTAAAGCCGGGGATCTTCCAAGCAAGTCTCTGAGTTTTATGAAGCCTTTTTCCTGTGTCTCTCCCTATTTCCTTTTCTCTCTCGCATTACCCAAACAAAATTGGTTTCACTGTAGTTTGGGGACTGGGCAAGGCCCAGGCTGCGCTCGCAGAGCATGGGGGCAACTGGGGTGGCCACCGGGGGTGCTCCCAGGTCCCCAAGCCGACTGGGGATGAGCCTGCCAGTGGCAGCAGTTGGGCCGCGGTTTCTCCTAGTTTCGAATCGTGGGAGCACGCGGGGTGCGGCGGCAGCGGGGAGTCCACGGGCTTTCTCAGAAGCGGCCGAGCAGGGAGCAAGGACCCCAGAGTGCCGGGGAGCAGCGCCCCATCGCTGCCTTAAGGCTCTCGGGTTTCTCCCTCTACCCCGAGGCCCACTGAGCTTCCACCGCAGAAATGCTCTCAGTGTTGAAAAGGCAAAAGAAAGGGACAGTATTGCCCTGGGCGCATGTCCTGGGAGCCCTGTGCTCCCAGCTTGCGCCACCCGTGCCTGCGTCTTGGGGAGGGCGCCCCTGTTCCGTGCTTCCCAAACACAGTGGATCGCGGCTCCCCGGAATGTTTTTCTGGCACTCAGACATCTGTCCTCAAACATTCAGTGGAGTTTTCTTGTGTCCTCTTGGTGAATGGGCTTTGTCGGAGGGGCGTTAGGAGTTTCTTTCAGAACCTGGGTTACGAGAATCCTGCTCTGTCCCTTTTTAGAAGAACAGAACCGTACCCAAAGTGGAAGGGTCCTGGCAATTTCCAACCAGGAGTCAATGTATGGATACTGATCCGGGTTACCCGGACTGCCGGTCACCACAATATAAACGCATTGGACGATGGCCAGGTCTAGGGTTCCCTCTGATGGCCAGCCGACGTTAAAAGTAGGCCATTCCAATTCACAGAGGGTTCTTAATTTTTCCTGGGGTTATGCGGACTCCATAATCTCCGCCAAAACCCTTTTAAAATTCTTTAACGTGCAGTCTGGGACAGCAGGCTTACTCTGCTTCCCTCCCATAGTGTACGATGTCGCAGATGGTGGGCAAGGGATTTACTCAGGTGCTGCCCTGCTCGCGTCCCTCGCGGGAACTTAGGAGCATCTTTGGCTACGGTGTACAGAATAATTTACAGACCAGGCCACTCCGTGGAGTGAATCACCGTTATGCCAAATGACGCTCTGCGAGAATCAGGGTGAAGCATACTCAGGTTTCCATAGCCAAAGCAACAGAATCAAACAATCAGACACACAATCAGTTACTCACACACTGGGTTGACACCCTCCTATGGGTGTCCCTGCCTGGGTAGGTTAAGAACCTACCAGGAGGTGATCAGGCTCCCCTTCTGTCACATGGGACAGGACTCACTCGGACATTGGCTCCGGGCCTTACCTGGTCGACAGGAGGATCCAGCTGGTTGTCCCTGGTCCCTCTAGGGAGGCGCGGGCCGCGGCTGCCTGGGGATAGCCCGGTCCAGGGTCCGCCAAAATTGGAGGGGCACGCCTACACCCTTTTAGGGCCTCCCGTTGCTCTGCGGCCCACCTCTCACCCCACACCGGTGGCGTAAGGGGCCAGCACGGTTGGGTTTCCCAGCAAATGCACCAAATGTGGAAAAACGACAAGGACCAAGATTCTCAAGCGGCACGCAGAGATCAGGGCGAACACAGCTTTATTTCGCCAGCGGTCTCAGCAGGATTGTTCCCAAAGACTGAGCACTTACTGGAGTCGGACGCTTTGTTTTATAGGGTTAGGCCTCCGGGTTGGGGGGGGAACATCTAGCCGGGGTGCCGGGGAGGTCCGTCCCTAACAGCTGTGATCGTTCAACATTGTTTTGACTGGAAGGCCTCTAACTGCGGTGCCCGCCAGAGACTGCTCTGATAAGGTATCGGAGGAGGGGGATGGAACTCCTAGCAGTGGTAACCGCAGGTAAAAACCCTCCCGACACATCTACATTTGCTAGTTGACCTTACTTAACAGAATAGGAAACTTTGTTATATCTGCATAACAAGTGGTAGTTTTACAACAAGGGGCAAGGTGCCCCACTGAGGTTAGGCTGCTATCCTTCCAGAAACTGGAAGAAGGAAGCTTCTAGATGATTTAATTTCAAAAGTATGGCCCCCAGGACCTTGAGAAAGACAAGGGTTGTAAAAGAGAGGCTTTTAAAAGATTTATATTTCAAAAGGACAGAGAAATAATTTGTAATTACGGGTTTTCTAATCTAAATGCTCTAAGAAAAGGGGACACGGGCCTAGCGGCAGAAAGAAGCCTGTCTAAAGTTTGGGTTAGGCTGGGAAACTCTAAGGCACTTTTGGTTAGTGGGCAATGATAAAGCAGAACCTTTAATAGCTGGAGTCTCCCTTCAATAGGATGCTGCCAGGAAACTGCCTTAAGGCTTGATGGTAGACATTTTGTGAAGTCAAAGATTTTGTCATTATGGTCTAGAAATTAATTAGGTCAACCTGAAAATGTTTTAAACTACTGGAACTCTAATCTACACTGTCTCACCTCCAAGACTGATTTTTTTCCTCACAAATGAAAAAAGAACACTGAAAATGATGTTCATTTCAATGAAAGAAATTCTGAAAACATGTCTTTCTTAAAACCCTATGTAAATATCTGAATTTAAAATAATGTATTATTTCATCATGTGATAGTTCATCATATTTCAAAAAGGACTTTTAGTTTTAGCCAGTAATTTAACGTGAAATTTGCTGAATAAGAAAAATACACATTACAAATTTGGCATCAAAATTGAGTTCTACAAGATCTTTTGCAAACACTTCCAAAAAAGTTGGATATACCTACAGAAATGACTATTATCCCTAATAATTTGTGCAATTGCATCACACTTGGAACTTAAAAAAAAAATAAATGCTAGCCTGCCCTCACAGATATTCAGTATGAGAATCACTGAAAGTGAGATCAACTGTTTTTAAAATGCTTTCAAAGTGTTTTCTGCAGACCAGTAGGATCTCCTGGGAGCATCTTGGAAATGCAACACCTTGGGCTTTGCCACATCTGCTGAATTGGAACCTGCATTTTGACAAAAGCATGGTTGTTGATATGCATATAGAGTCCGAGAAGCCTGCTCTGTCAGAGACTCTACTGCACAACCAGGGTGAGAGCCACTCACCATATTAGGATGAACCCGCCTCCAGCACCATCAAAGCAGCCTCTCTATACAGACCATCTCTAAGTGGTCAGCTTTGCTTTCTATATAAGACACATCTTTGGAGAAAAAATTTAGCACAGAATTTGGACTGAAAGGAAAATATGGAGAAAGATGGTGGAATATTTACATTAATACCTGGCACTTAATTTAAAAATTCAAGAATCTTAAATAAGGGTTTATTTGGAGAGAAGGTGCTAAAGAGAGCAATTCACCAAACCAGGAATTAGATTCTCCGGTGCTTCACTGATTAACTTGGGCCTGGGGCAAGGTACTTCTTTCAACTTCTCCAAGTATACACTCAGATTATAAGGACCATCATTGCCTCTCTTAACAGCTACTTGAAAACAAATTAGGAAAGCTTAAAGTGACTTCTACTCCTCTGGGGAGAAAAACTTTATTAAATTAGTAGTAGGTAGAAACAACATCTATTAGTTCACCTTATTTCCCTTAGGCAAATGACAATACTTTGTGTTTAGTCTCTCTGTTTATGTGCAAAAGTATGCCCATAAATGTTTCTGAACCTTAGTAGTTTCAGAGTATAAAGTAAAAGGGAAGATAAAATTTTTGCTCAATAATGATTATTTTACTATTGTAGCTATATTTACCATGTTGTGCTCTATTTTTGAACATCCCAACAGAAATGTTATTTGTCTGTCTATATATTTATGGCAAGTCCGTTACTGAACTCAGGTTCAGTGCCGCTTGCCACCAGAAGAGTCCAAAAAACTAGAGTGACAAGGGTTGGTGAGGAGAAAAGTGTCTTTTATTCTAGATGCTGGCAGCTAGGGAAGATGGCAGACTCAGGCCTTTCCTGAGCCAAAATGATGAAGAGGTTTTATAGGCAGGTAAATGGGAAAGAACAAAAGAAAGCAGGCCTCTGGGCAAATAGGTCAGAAGTTGTCTCCTGCTTCTTCTGAGGCCTCAGGTTGGTTTCAATGTTATCTTAAATCTCATTGTCCATAGCCATCTGTGAAAAACTGGTAGGGAGTTGTGATCTGGACACCTGAGGATTAAAGACTGCTCTTTTCAGGTTAGAAAGTTTGTTAGTTAACAAGGCCTTGATAAAGGGAACAGAGTTCTTCAGTTAATCAGTGGGAGGACAAACAAAGAGGAAATGTGGCGTGCCAGCCGCCACAAATCGAACAGTACCTGAATGGGGGAGTGGGAATGAAAAAAGACACTCACACAAATGATGATGCGGCCGGTCTTCAGTGATCCTGAAGCCCCGAGTTTAATATCCTTCACCAATTTATACCATCTGTGTACGTGCAGCTTAACAATCACGAGTGTGCATTACCTCATTGAGAGTAAATTTTTAACTTCTACATAGAAACTACAAAATCACTGAAACTTCCCCAAAGTCATTTTCTCATGACAAAGCCCACCAATTATCCTGATAATCATCAGTCCTCTGTGTCCGGGAACCGGCCACTCCCATCCCATACCTCAGCAGCTTGTAAGCACCCTCCAGGGGCAGGCAAAGACAATGCCTTAGGAGCTGAAACAGGTTAATCATAAACTGAGCCAGTCTGCAAGGCTTCAGAATAACAAGAAATCATGGCTCCCCACAAGGAAACAGCTAAACGTCAGTATGGATCAAACTGCAAACTAGCTAAGTTTAATTATATTGTTGATCTACTAAATTTCACCCTTATGATGTAAATGATGTTGGATCTGTAGACAGTTTCTGGGTGTGGACCGTGGACCGGGATCATGTCTCGTGAAGCCAAAGAATGGATACACGGACCAGGGAGAGGCAAAAAGTTGTAAAGGAAGATAGTTTATTAGAGGCAGGAGAAGAGGTTGCAGCTCCCGATCAGGAGGGCGCACCCCAAACTGGGAAGCCCAGTGTCTGAGGCAAAAGCTCTTACTTTTACACTTTCCCTTGCCTGTTTGAAGAAGGGGGCTGGAGCCTTCTAATTGAATTCACCTATCAGGTTTGTCCTGTTTGCCCGTCCTGAAGGGATTAACGAAATAACCCACTCCTATCTATCAGATCTGCTCCTTTGTCCTGCCAAAAGGGATTTGAGATTATTTATTAACCTCGAGGTGCAGTTTCATATCTTTGTACTGGAGTGAAGGAGACATTCCAGAACCTGGAATTTTAGGATATGGCTGTTTTTTGTTTATTCCACCAGCGACTCCCATATACTTAATGACATGCTAACTAACGAAATAACCCTCTGAATTCCCCCTCTGAAGACGAAACCCTAACTGCTGTTAGGGAATAAGGGCGACGAGCACTCTGGCTACTTCAGGCTGAGGAGAGGCGTAGCAGGGAGAGACCTCCAGCTAGGGCTTGTCCTGAGGTCTATCTAAGGGTCCCCGGTAGATGAACAAGTCCAGATGAGGCTGTTGTTGTCTTATAAGCCATCATAGCCAACCAGTGGGTAGTCTGTAAACTGAGATGCATTGTAGGCAATAGCATGAGGTAATACCTATAATAATGGATAAAAGAAAAATGAGAAAAGTTTCCTTAAGTCCCGCGAAACTGGGAAGCCAGGAAGTAAGGAAGGCAAAGAATCTTGTTTTCAGTTTAATATTGGAAACTATATTATGAATTTGTTGAACTTTAATTAACTGTGAATTATCAGAGAGATTGAAACAGCATAACCCTTTAAACTTTTTATATCCTTGATTGTGTTTGAGAAGTAGATAATCTATGGCAGCTCTATTTTTGAGAATTGTTTTTCTGACCTGTCCTGACTCTTGTCTCATGACATGATGGATAACCTGTGAGGTAGATTAAAGCACTGGTTGGAGCAGCCAGTGAAACTAACACATTGGTTAGCCGGAGTTAGGCTCTTTTTTCTTTACTCAGTTCTAATATTTGGGTGAGAGCTATTAACTCAGCTAGTTGTGTGCTGACCCCAGAGGGAAGGTTTGTATTTTCTAAGATATTATGTAGAGTAACTACGACATATCCAGCCTTTTGTATGTTATTTTTTATAAAAGAGCTCTCATCAGTGAAGAGAGTCCAATCTGGGTTGTCTAGGGGTGTTTTTAGTAAATCTGCTCTAGCAGTATAAAAGTTATTGGCAGTTAATTCTTCCTCCATCTCTGGGAGGAATGCAGCAGAATTAAGGGTGGGGCAGCTCTGTATTTGGATTACAAGACTTTCTAATAAGAGGGCCTGATACTGCAGGAGGAGGCTATCAGTGAGCCAGTGACTATTATTAGTATTTAAATGTCCTCGAATGTGATGAGGGGCAAAGACAGTTAAGTCCTGTCCCATTGTGAGCTTGGTGGCTTCAGAAACCAGGAGGGCAGCTGTAGCTATGTCGAGCCGCATGCTACGAGGTCTAGTTCCTTAGTTAAATAGTTCCAGAGTTCTTTTTAAGTTTAATGTATTTTATATTTTCTTTAAGGTATAGACCAATGATAAGAAACAGGCTGACTAAAATGAGCCCAAATCTGGGGGCTGTCTTTATCTTTACAACCCAGTAGTTTTCAGAGGAAAAAGGTCCAGAGTGAGCAGTTGAGACAGAATAAATGGCTTCTATATTAATTAGGAAATCAATCGGCTTACCTGACACGTCAGGGTCACCCACAGTTTTACCCCCTGTGATGGATGAGAATAGCTTGGGAGCCTCCGGGAACTTTAGGCCTAACAATGATGACAGCCATTTTGCGGGAGGGAGTTGATCCCTGCTCCCTTCAGAACAAGAGGTACTCCCTCCTATAGTGCCCTTCAGTCTGTATAGGGGGCACGGCTGTTTTGGAGTACTAGGACACTCCTTATTCCAGTGGTCTGGGCTTCACATCCAAAGCAAGCTCCTTTATCTGGCCTTTTCTCTCTGGGGCTTTTGGGGTGCCCTGAGGTGGATTCAGCCCTGGGTTCTCTATAACTGTGGCCAAAAGTCTGGCCTGTCTCTGCTCTCATCCTCTGGTCTTCATTTCTCTTTTTTCTGTCTTGGCTGTTAAAGACATTTAAACAAATTCCTGGCCTTCTCTAGGATCTGAGCCTCCTAATCAGGGATGTAACAGTGGGCCAGAACCATTAGAATTCCCTGTCAGTGAAGGGAAAATATTAAGCTAATCTTCCATATATTGGCCTATAGCTTATACTGAGGAAGGTATATGAACTCTAGCAGTTCTACAATATAAATGTTTACTTAACTATTAGAAAACTTAGTTTTTAGATTTAATTTTTGAATAACCAAGGATCTGATTGAGAAAATATAAAACATTGAAAATTATTTTGGTGACATATATAATCTTTGTTTTTTTAGGTAGAAAACTTTTTCATGAATGTCAGTATCAGACCAATAGTCTAACAAACTTTATCTTAGTAGAGAGAGAAAAGTTAACTTTTATTTTGTACCAGCTTACTTTAGAGGTTTAAATTTACTTAGTTAATTATATTTTGTTTAACTATATATAAAATTCTCAAAACTTCTCACAAACCTTCTACAACTTTTTCAGTTCTTCTTAGTTTGTCTCTTTTCACTCATTTAGAAATAACCATCTTTAGGACAAACTGCTTTCTTTCAGTACCTTCAAAAATGTGTTTCCATACCTTATACCTTCGTTGAAAACACCATTTTCTTCCAAGTTAGAATCCATAACCTTCAGAACCTTAATTTTTATTGACAACGAAAAGCAAGCAATTAGCACTTCCACTGGCAAATCCAAGAATATATTTGGCAAACTTTCAAAGCATAGGCTTTTGTAATAAAATATAAGATGTATTTATTAACAGATCTTACTTTATCTTTTAACATTCCTGTGACAAGAAGCTAGAAATAGATGAACTTAGACCTATCTAATAATTAACACCTCAGCATTTTGTTATTTTGAAATACTTAGATATTTAATCTAAGCTATTTTCTTGACAAATTCTGTAACAGAGATAACATGACTTTAAAAGTAGGCTTATTTAGAATATTAGTACTCTGGGACTGTAATCTAAAGGCAATTTCCCTTATAATCAATCCCTCTGCAAATGGTTCCTGTGGGACTTAGAATTAGAGCAGTGGAGTAAGGGGGGAGTCTGCCTTGAGAATTAGCTGCTTGGTTTTTTAAAATGCCACTTTTTCCCTTCAGTTGCCTCAGTTTCCGGCATTCTTGTTTATAGGTGGATTAGGAGATGGGTGTTTGTTGAAGGGTCCTCCTCAGGAGAGGAGGATCCTACTGGAGGTTCCTTTGGAGGAGTCTCTTTAGTCGGAGTCTCCTTAGGAGAGTCTCCTTAGAAGGAGTCTCCCTAGGAGGAGTCCCCTTAAGAGGAGTCCTCCCCAGAAGGGGTCTCCTTAGGAGGAGGGAGGCAAGAGATCACGGCCAAAAGACCGGGGTCAGCTCTACATTTTTACAGAGATCTGTGTTGTCCCTCAGGGCCAAAAAGCCGGAACATGTGGAGCTTCTGACCATTTGCCCTCCTGTCTGCAAAACAGGTCTAGCTGTGTGATAGTACTGTAATTAATGCTTCCCTCAGAAGGCCAAATCTCCCCATCTTCTAACGTGTATTTAGGCCAAACCTCTGAACAAAAGAAAACCAGGTGCCGCTTCTTCAAAGTCTGAGGGTCAAATTTGTCTCAGTGTTTCAGGGTGGTGCAATTCAGGGTGGTGGAGGCATGTGAGGGGTGATTGCCCATCTGAAAGGAAGGAAAACAGAAAGGCGTCCCTTTGCAATTCATCTCCCACAACCTGCTCTAGGGTGTCCCCTAGACGCGTGGGCCACGAGCATCTCACGACCAATTCTGGGGCGAGTGGGGAGACATGGTACGCCAGGATTAGTCATGCTTACCTGGGCAGCCCAGCCCATGCCTCTGGTGGGCACCTACCCTGTCCCCGCCTGAATGTCTGGCGCTGGCCCACAGGCCGATAATGAGGTGCCTTAAGGTAGAGGGGTATATGTCCCGACTCTGGGCATCACAAAAATTGATGACATGATTAATGTAATAGTGGCCTTCTAAATAAAGATGTTTATGGAGGGAGTATATACTTAAAGCTTGTAGGGAAGGCATGCGGCCTAGGCAACAGGGAGTGGAAGGAGGCCCTCAAGCCCAGTATGTGAGGGGGGACAGAAAGAGATATCTGAAGCCCCAAAAGTCTTCCAAGAAGGCTGTTTCCTTAAGGAAAAATGCATCCGGATATGTTGGTTCTCCTTAAAAATTTTGGCTGGCGGTGGCTGACGGGGCCTGGCCTGGCGGGGGTGCTCTGGAGGAGCCGAGCTCTTGCAGCCCCTTCCTCTCATCGGCCGCTGCGGCCGGGCCGAGCTGGGGGCAGAGCCAGGCAGCAGGGAAGCTGCCTGGTCCCCAGAGGAGTACAGCGACAGACCCGAGGAGATGAAAATGTAAGTCTCCAGAGAGACGACATTATGCCGTACAAACACAGGCCTCACTGGTGCTTGGATTTGTCTTGAGCCCGGCAGGTCCTAAATGACCTGTTCCAAGACCGGGTTATCCTGTCATGGGAGTTTTGAAGCGGCGGACGCCCTAATGGCCATTTAACTGTCCAACACATGCCCACAAAGGACGGCCAACAAAATAGGTATAGGAAAGTGAGCGAGAGGTTTTGGGGGCTCTAAAAGGGGCTTACCTCCTGGCTGGCTTGTTAAAATATGTTACTGGAGAGTGTTGAGGAGGTCTCACAGAGAAGGGACCCCGGATCAAAGTCTCAAGAGCGAGGGAAAGATAGTGATAGGATGAAAGAACAGAGGAGACAAAGGAGTCATCCTGCTGGCACCCTTACGGGCAGTTGGGCTGGGAAGGGACCAGAGGGACCTTTGAGACCCACTGTAGAGTAGCTACGACCAGGATCCCTCAGTCATCCACAAAGGCCCACAATCCTGACCACACGCCAGTATTCAGTCTCCTCGTGGAAAGGAAAGAGGCAGCAGAAGGATAAGAGAAAGTAGCAGAGAGGGGGAGGGAAGCCTCTGAGTGGAACCCTTATGGGCAGTCAGGCTGGGGGAAGACCCAGGGAGCCTTTGGGACACACCGCAGAGTAGCTATGGCAGAGTCCCGCAATTGCAGCCAAGGGCCATTCACATCAACAGCCAGCGCATGGTCTTTGGGTTTTACTCCACCCAAGAGAGAAAGGAAGAGAGAAGGTAGTTGGCCTGTGGCCGACATTCCTCCAGTTCAGTGCCGGAGGGGATCAACCAGAGCCCTCCTGCAAAGCCTTCCCCTCAGTGGCTTAAGGTCAGCAACCATGCTAATCGCTTTTAAATGACTGACGGAGGCCCGATATTTGTGTGACAGGAGAAAGAGACAAAAAATGATGAAGGCCCATAGGGAGGGCAAGACACAGATAATATTTACCTTTCCTTCAATCCCAGACAAGCCCCCAGATGATGTAATGATTTTGGATCTGCCAGCAGTTTCTGGGTGTGGGCCGGGATCTTGTCTTGTGAAGCCAAAGAATAGACACACGGACCAGGGAGAGGCAAAAGTTGTAAAGGAAAGTAGTTTATTAGAAGCAGGAGAAGAGGTTGCAGCTCCCGAGCAGGGGTGGGGGCTACCCGAAACTGTGAAGCCCAGTGTCTGAGGCAAAAGCTCTTACTTTTATACCTTCCCTTCCCTGCTTGGGGAAGGGGGCTGGAGCCTTCTAATGGAATTCATCTATCAGGTTTGTCCTGTTTGCCCGTCCTGAAGGGATTAATGAAATAACCCATTCCTATCTATCAGAGCTGTTCCTTTGTCCAGCCAAAAGGGATTTGAGATAATTTATTAACCTCAAGGCGAGGTTTTATATCTTTGTCCTGGAGTGAGGGAGACATTCCAGAACATGGAGTTTCAGGATATGGCTGCTTTTTTGTTTATCCCACCAGGGACCTTCCTGTCTACCTAAAGGTCAACAGAAGCAATTTTAAAAGAAAGTGATAATTTTTTTTTAATTAAAAAAACAAAGATTTCCTTCCATTTTTTTTCTTTTCTTTTCTTTTTTTCATTCAGAGACATAGGGATATGCAAAGAATGGAGATCTCAATCTTACAGGTAGAGAAAGTCAAACAAATACCAAATTCATAATCTTGAATCCATTGAGTGCTGACATTGCTCAGCAACCAAATGGCCCATATCTAAGGAGGGACAGGCAGGAAGAGAAAAGATTGGATCAGATTTTTTTCTTGGGAAAAAAACAGCCAGGCACTCAACAGTAGGAGGGCAGCTAGGTCCTTGGCATACTGATGGACGTGCTGGTAAGGGATGAACTCCCGGGAGCTACAAATATAAGGGGTGTCCTCATCTTCTTGTAGATTTCTTGTCCACAAACTCCACCAGTGGTAACAAAAAAATAGGGACAATCCTCAGAAAGTCTCTCTCGTGGTGCAGAACTCAGAGGGGTCAACAGCAGCTGCCAGTGGTGGAGGGGGAATATTCACCTCCATCTCCCTTGTGAACAAAAGGGTAACCTGCTGGGAGGAAAACAAATACTGTTGCCATTTTCTCCCTTTCAGATGAGAAAAAAAGAAGAGGAAAAACCCCTAAGCCTGAGGGGAGGTCAACAGAAATATGACATCTGCCTAAGACTAAGGCTTTATTAGAACACAGAGGACCCTACCCTAACCTCCCAACAGGCCAACAGAAATAAAATAAAAAGAATGTTTCCGGGGTGGGAGGAGGGATAAATAGATGAATTACAGAGGATTTTTAGATCAGTGAAAATGCTGTGTATGATATAATGATTGATATATGTCATCATATATTTGTCCAAACCCATAGAATTTATGTCAAGCATGAACCCTAAGGTAAACTCTGGACTTTGAGTGATTATGATGTGTCCATGTAGGGTCATCCTTGGTAGCAAATGTACCATTCTTGTAAGTGATATTGATAATGGGAGAGGCTATGCCTGTGTGAGGCTGGAGGGATATGGGAAATCTCTGTACATGCCTCTCAATTTTGATATGAACTTAAAACCTCTCTAAAAAAAAATAATAGTCTTAAAATAGAAAAAGAATCTGAGATGCAGTGAAAAGAAAATACCTAAAGGTATCAGTGGAACAGACCTTGAGGGGAAAAAAAAGAAGACAAACGTAAAACAAAAATCTCTGGAAAATTCGTTCCTACTCTAAACACAGGTAATTATTTAGAAGACTTCGAAGACTGTTGTGCACTAAGAGTAACCATAGCAACAAAAATCCTCAAGCCCAGCTCAACTCTTAATTAGAGTAATCAAATCAGTTCACTGAAGACCACAATAGAAGAAAGGCACACCGATTTCCAAGTACAAAGCTACTTACCTCAGTCTTTACTATATGCTACACAAGAAGTCCAACATTCAAAAACAAAAAGGTATGAAGCATATGAAAAGGCAGCTTCAGAAACATATTTCCAAGAGATAAATCAATCGTGACATGAATGTTGGAACTATATGATAGGGAACTTAAAATAATTATGGTTAATAAGTTAAAGGTTCTCATCGAACAGCATGCACGATCAAATGGGTAATTTCACCAGAGAGATGGAAACTATAAAAAAGGGATCCAATTGAAATGCTAGAAGTGAACTACACAGTAACGGAGATGAAGAATCCCTTTGATAAGATAATCATTAGATACTGCCTTGGAACAGAATTTGTGACATCAAGATTGGTTAATAGAAATTATGCCCACTGAAACACAGACAAAATTTGGGTTTATATGGGTTACATAATTTTTTTTGACTTGGTTAAGGCAGGAGTGGGTTGACATCACCCTTAGAAGCAAGTTTTTGGAAAAAATTCATCAGTGATGGTTGACTTTTGGGGGCATGCTAACCAAAGTGAGTAGTCATTGACTGATTAGGAAGATTTAAAACCAGTTGAAATATTTACTCATCATCAGGGCTTTAGAACATTATGGCGACATTTTTATAAATTCTCAAAGCTGTGTATGATTCTAATTGCTGATTTGGCCTAAGAGTAATTAAAAACATAACATACCTAAAACAGTTAAATATATATATATATTTTTTTAAGTTTGGCATGGCTAGACTTCATGTTCTAATTGCTAAAAATTTCAATGTTTTTGAGACATTAAGATAAACCAAAAGTGGACTTCCATTGTAATACCAGATTTTTATTGTTTATAACTATGAGGCAGATGTTGTGGAGTTATTTGGCCTCAGCTTCAGAAGATCAAATTCTCCAATATTTTAATCAAATATTGTCTAGGATTCCTCTTCCCACTACTGTATATTACAAACTCAGGCAAAAACATTAATTTCTACAGTATTATTTCAAAGTTACACAGTAATTTTTATTGTAAACATTAAAAATTAAATTAAATATGAGAAGAACCTGCAAGTGACATTTGATGCATTACTATGATGCAGCTTAGTGTGTGGCATTTTAATTTTGAAAATATTGTAGGAGTGAGTTGTGGGAGAATAAAAATCATTTATTGCAGAAAGAACTTATCTCAAGATAGTGTCTGTTTATGCGATTACTTTTGTCAGAAACTGTGTAATTGACGATAATTTGCTTGCTAATCTAATTAAACTATGAACAAATGGTGCAAGAAATTGTGAAGCATTCTGGGTAGAGCCTTGGGCTCTTCTTGATGGATGTTACTGATGGTACTAAGCACATTTTTCTGAATCATTATTTTATGCATTGGATAGTGAAGACAGAATCGAAAAATCGTTTTTGCAGTAGTTACATATTAAACTCCTAAACAGCCTATTTATGATTTAAAATAAGAAAGCATTTAAGGTATAATCATAGGGGGGAAAATAAATAAATAAAAGCAGAAGGAATCAGATAGCTCGCAAACTAGCAATGAATCTTGAACTATGCCCTCACTGAATATGTCCCCCTGCCTTCTGACCCTCAGGGCCCTGAGGTGTTTCTACCTGTCTCTACCTGCAGGCTCACATTAGTCTTCTCTCTGAGACCAAATGGGTCTTGCCTCAGAAGAGTTCTGCCTCAGAAGCTAGTTGCTTTGGCATTCAGCCTAATTTTTCTTTTCTACGTGCTTAAAATGATCACATTTTTAAAGCAAAACATCAATACGTATCTGGCAAGCAGAAGTGTCTTTGGAAGACTACAGGACTGGCTATTTTAAATCAAAGCTGTTTCAGAAAATCTTAGATTCTTGAGCATTGTATTCATGATTTTTACATATATATACATATATGTGTATATATATATATATATATAGAGAGAGAGAGAGAGAGAAAGAGAGAGAGAGTGAGAGAGAGAGAGAGAGAGAGAGAGAGAGAGAGATGTCCCTCTCTTTCTAGCCATTTTCACCCTTTCTGTATATTGTTTCTGTCATTCATTCATAATCTATTTAATCAGTAATTCAGTAAATATATATATATGTATACTTAGTTCACACTATGTATCGCTAGAGTTCTAAGTGCATTGGTAGTCTGCCATATACCTGACAAACTTCTCCATTTAATGTTTTCCAAGATTGCTAAATGCTTTAGCTTCTCGTGGCAGCCCACATATGCTTTTATTAACACTTATTTCCATTTAATTATTTGTTTGCAGTCATATAGATGTAACCTTCACAAGAATGAATACATGTCTCTCATTTATTCTAGCTTATGCCCACCGCAGCCTCGGGTATAAATTAGAGTTTACAATAAAATTCATAGAATAAATTCTTCAGAAGCAAGATCTGTTGCATATTCATTCCTGTCTCCTCAAGTTCTCAAGTATACGGAATTCTAAATAAACATTTAATAGATAAAGAGTTAATGAATTCATGTACCCCAACCTCTTATTTCTAAACAAACATCTTTGGATGATTTTTTTTTAACCTTTTTTCTGACCATCTGTTGAGTTGCTGCCACTGCTCCATAACCTCATAGGTGTTTCTGATACACTTGCTTACCAGACCTGCCTATTTCCTATCTGAATTTTCTATATCTGTGCATTAGTACCCTTTTTAGTAAACTCCAGTTCCTGTCCTAACTATTCAAATTTCCATATTTAACTTTCTGTTTCGCCTTATCTTATTGCTGGCCAAGTCCCAGCATAATTGCTTCTGTTCATCCTGTGCTCAAACCATCTGGCTCGGGAGGGATATCCCGCCGTAAATCTTAATACTGGAGCATGAGTTGAAATAAGGCAACAAGATAGCATTTCCTGACTTGAGACTGTTACGTTTGTTTAGTACTATATTCTGTCTGTACTCAACATTTGCCCCTAAATCCCTTTTCCTCATTTGTTTCATCTGGAATATCTATCTTTCCCATAAAATAGGTAGTCCATGGAATGCAGTGTCTGTGTGGTGTCTTTATTAATATTCTGTTCCCTCATTATGATCTTAGCATCTATCTCAGTGCATTATTTCTAATTGTTGTGTAATGTATAGGTAAAATAAAAACCAAGTAATACAATATGCTAATAAATTAAAATAGGGAAAAATTGGTAAATGATTAAGTATTTATTATATCACTTAACTACTTTCAAATACATGAGTTATTTACAAGTCCACATTATTAGCATTTAATATATTGTCCAGCTTGGGATAGGAAATTAGGCCCATGTGAGCTTTCCAAACCATCTGGGTCTTTTAAATTGACTAAACTCTTAATATTAGATTTTGTATTCTGAAACACAATTTTAGTCAAGATGAAATTATCTGGAGACCCTCAGCTACTATTGCTATGTAAAGATGTACAAAACTGATATATATTGTAGCTAAAGTATAATATTATCTTATATTCGTAAAGGTTTCTCATAGGTTCCTCACCATCATCACATAAATATCTCATTTAATCTCCACGATTGTACTGTGAAGTAAGTATACTATCTCCATTTTTGGGTACAAAGCTCTAAGACATTAAAGTGAGTTGGTCAAAAACAAAACTCAGCTCTTTCACTGTTACATATTTTTTTCAAAAAGAGATGCTTCTATTTAGCCAATCATATACTTATAAGCTTAACACCCTGTTGTGAAGCCTATAAGTAGATGATTGGCTAAATCTTTGGGTTGCTTTTTAATTTAGAAGAATCCTTTATCTTTGATAGGTTAAATGCTGATACTAACTTAGATTTAATTTAATCCATTTGGTTCTTGGTTTATTCTAATGACTGAAAATATACTTTCTGTAGTAAGTTTCTGAATTATTTTAAGCATGCAGTGAAGACTCTAACAACCTACCAAAACCAAAGTAAATATTAGAGCTGGAAAGATTGGAGAGTATATCTAGACCAAGCTTGGTTAAATGACTTGCTCATGGATATTCCAATCATAGAGAGTCAAGATTTGGAAATGCCATTTGCTTCACATCTTACACATTTCTCTACATGTCAGAAGTCACAGAAATAGAAATAAAACTTGAAGACTTACTACTCCAGATGCTCCATGCCTGCCTCCATAGGATGAGGTGTACATGTCACACTGTTCCTGACCATCTCTGCCAGCAGATGTCAGCACCACATGCACTAACTGACATTTTTATTAGCCTAAGAGACGCATCATACATAAAGGCATAGCAAGAAAGCATGGGTGAAACTCATGAGGTAAATCTGTTTTATTTATAATGTATTCAGTCAACTTTCATGAGGATTTTCTAGTTATGAATTTTGGTAATTTGTATTTAAAAGGTGTTCTGAGACAATTTCTAATATGTGTGTGGAGAGGTTTTCCCCTCCCCACACACCACCAAGCAATGTCAGGGCATTAGCTGAGTGTCCTATAATTCAACTCAATTTTGACTCTATTTATGCAGAGATGGCATCAGGTTCCACAGAGTAAGGGGTCGGTCCCACAAACTGTCCTCCATTTCAGATGCTAATCACAAGCCCGGGCTGTCACTTGTTTTTCTGACTAATGTGCTATAAATCAGAGGTTCTCACGGCCCCCTTCTTGAGGTCAATTAATTTGTTAGAGCAGCTCACAGAACTCTAGTAGATTACTGATTTATTATAAAGGATAGTAAAAGATACAAACCAATAGCCAGATGAAGAGACACATAGAGTGAGTTCCCAAATAAAAGAGGTTGTTTCCTAGTTGAGTTCGGGGCCCCAGCATGGTAGCACATGGAAGCATTCTGGTTCCTCAATTGGGAATCTCTCCAAACTCCATCTTTTTGGGTTTTTATGGAGACTTCATTACATAGGCATTATAGATTAAATCATTGGCCAATGGTGATTAACTCAACTTCTAGCCTTTCTCCTCTCCCAGGAAATCAGAGATGGGACTGAAAGTTTCAACCCTCCATTCATGATTGGCTGTTCTGGCAATCAGCCCCCATCCTTAGGTGCTATCCAAAAGTCACCTCATTAACATAGACCCAATTGTAGTAGAATGGGGCTTGTTATGAATAATAAGATAACCATCTCACCCTTATGACTCTCAAGCAAATTCAGAAACTAAAGATAAGAGACCAAATATTACAACAAAAGATATTCTCATTGCTCTTATTTTCAGGAAATTCCAAGGGTTTGGGGAGCTGTGAGCCAGGAACCATGGATGAAGCCCAAATATATAAGAAAAAAGTATATATTTGGTCATCTAAGTTACCAAATATATATGTTTCTTGTAAATCACAATATTAAGGTGTTCAGATGTTATGTGCTTTTATGATTTAACTATTATGGATGCCTGCAACCTTTAACTTTCAGTGAGTAAATTAATCTTTATAAAGAGGAAAAGTGTAAGAAAAGTAAGAAAGTGATAAATATTTGGATTGGTCAACAATTTGTGAGGATATTGATATATATCTCTAACTACAACATGAAATATCACAAATAAATCAGTCAATATCTGTCTTCATATTGCAGTTTGACTTTTCAAATACTGTATAATCTACAAATATTGACCTTGTTTATAAAAAGAGAATTATGAATCACAATCTCATCAATTCATATATGTTAAAGATTTAGCTAAATGAAGGAATATACATGAAGTATAGTGATTTTCTTGTTTGTTTTTAGCAATCTCAGGATTTTACATGAAAGTTTTTACTTAAAGAGGCTCTTAAGGAAAGAAGCTCACATAATTATATTTCTCCAGTGTGCCCAGCTCATATGTAATTTTATATCTGAAAGTAAATTTAGAGAGTTTTCTAGACTCTATAATAAATGAGAGTAAAACAGGCTTGTTTATGTCAGAAAATGAAGACCCCAAAAGTTTAAAGGACTTTATATGAGTTTTCCAAATTCCCAGGTCACGGTAGTTGCAAAAAGTAGAAATCAGAATCCATTTCCCCTAAGTCATACTAGGTGTAGAAGACACAAAGTCCTAAATCCTTTAAAAAAATGTATGATTTGGTTGAAAAGATAGGATACATTTACAAAAATATATTAACTATAACAGTTGATAAATGTCCAATATATATAGTTTGTGTTGGAATTCACATGTGGTGGGAAAACCTTGGAAGACTGGGGAACTTTACTACTTAAAAAGATAACAAGCATTTAAAGAGGAGAAAAGTGAAGAGGGGTAGACAAATGAATGTGAAACAATAGAGAAAACTAACCTGAATTCTTTAGTGTGAGGTGTGTTTCAGGATAAATAAAAATGATCATATTTGCATACCTTAAGTAATTTTGTGTTGTGTTTCTTATATCATTCAAAGGCTAGTGGCCCTGTGTGTGTGTGTGTGTGTGTGTGTGTGTGTGTAGAAGGAAGCTTATCTAGTTGTCATTATTTTAAATGATTTCAATAAATAAAAGGAGTATTAAAGAAATTGTCTAATGCCCTGAAAAGCAAGTGCAATATAAACTATAGGAGGCATCAAAAGGTTTATCCCCTGCAACTTCCTGCAGTCTATAAGGCAGTTCAGTCCAATAAAATAAATTAAAATTTTCAAAGTCCCACACATACATGTGTGAAAACGCACACATAAGAACAAGTGAGGGATGTACTGATCACTGACATGTGAAAAAAAACTTATGAGATAATAGTATTCTGTGGCTGTCAACAGAGTAAGTTTGGTGTAAATATTTGGGAAAATTAAAATCATTTATGTCTTGCAGCAGAAACATACCATGCAATGTCTGTCTTTAGGTACAACTTAAAATTTTATGTTTCAAATAGATAATATTTGCTTTATTGATTTTAAGGACCAACTGGAATTTTTATCTGACTCCATTTTCTCCGCCTTGCTATAGTGTTTATAAAGAAGATTCCTCTGAAGATTTGAGAAATAATTTGACATTCATTTTTAATGAAATTTTTGAAAAACATCATGGACTGGAGACAAGACATCCTGGGAGAAACCATGAAATATTTATCCTCCTAAAAACATTACTTGAATCAGAAATAGACTATATTGGATTCCTTAAACTTAGGTATCTACCAACTCTTTTTAAAGTGAATTATAGAAACTAAACAAATGAGGATGTGTGGGTGCCTTTCTATATGTGGGTGTACTTGGAAAACATTTTTAAAAACTTGCACAAGTGTTTTTTAAAAAATGTAACACCTTTCAATTATTGCTAAAAACTAGAAGTACATGGAGGAAGTAAATCTTCAAGATTGAAGATCTGAAGCCTCGTTTTTCTGATATTAGAGAAAAAAATGAATCAGCTCAACTTCATACAAAAAATGTAACTGCATTTTAATTATTCTGTTCAATCTTTTACAAACTAAAGAGAAATAATAGAATAAAATATGGATTTTTATGGCAATACAAATTAATGAGTGATTTATGCACTACAACCAATACTTTTGAGAGCAAGGCAAATGTTTTCTAGTGTACATAGCTGTAGGAAATTTTCAATGGTTTTCTCACTTGGAAGAAAAATTTATGATGATATGCTTTCAAGAAATAGACTATATACAAAAGAAGAGTTGAGAAACAAATCGTCATCTGGTGATGCCCACTAAAAGCTATAGCAAAGAGCGTTAGGAGGCAGGAAAGTGATAAAAAGATATTTTTATAATCTACTGTCGCACAATGCTATCAGGTAAGTGAACAAGACTGAATTGTAAAGAAATAATAGAATGGAAAGAGGGTGTGGCATTGAAAAAGAAAGGGATAATCTTAACTGAAAGGACAAGACTATTTCGTGACAAGAACAAAGGCATCAGGAAAATCAAAATACAAGCCTGTTTTACTTAATGCAAGAAGTCATATTACTCTAGTTTCCTTAGCCAATCAGTATGTTTATTCAAGCAGCCAGTACAACTTTTTCCTAAATTTAGTCAATCAACTTATTATGCAGCCCTATTGTACAGTAGGCATGTAGACATAGCATTATTCAAGCCATTATGAAGGCATGCACAAATGTGTTTATATTTTATCATTGAAAACACGAGGAAATATTCCCAAACTAGATTATAAGGGAGAAACGAAGGTAGATTATTGTTCTGTGAGTCTGTGATACTTTCAGTGGTTAGACTACACCACAGAAGAAAGCTGAAAGTATTTGAAGATATTAACTCTTTTACCACCTCCACCGAGCATCTATACGGGTACATAGTGCCTTGTTTTGGCATTAATAAAAATGACAAGTAGAAGGAGAAAGTAGAATTGGAATGTCCAGCTCCCTGACATGAGGAATATTTCTTCATCAAAGACATCAAAGATAAAATTGATTTAAAATAACAATAAATGGCATTTTTCGCCAGTTCATAAAGTACTGATTTTTCACAATTCATGACATGTCCGAAGGATCACGATTTTAGAAACCTTTGTGGTCTCTTTTGAGAACGAGTGATTTTGTGTGAAACTGTTTATTGTTATTTCCTAAATATAAATATGCCAAATCAAATTGTTTGGAAATCCCTTCTCTTTTTTGTCTTTTTAGTTAAAAATTTTATGAAGTATTAAATATAAACAGATAAGTCTGACTCTACCTTTTAGAATAAGCAGTTTCCTCACTTTTGCCCTTAAACATAATGACCAGAGATTTACAAGCTTATTTTTTATAATTATTTTATTTCAGGTGTTTGGAGAAATGCCTCTTACTTGTAGACTCTTTTATAAATGTAGAAAGATAATAGCAATACTCTTTGTAACCTCTCACTTCAAAGACCTTACAAATATGCAAGTCTCATTTATTTTTCAGTTCTCTGTGCTCTTTGTAAAAATACCCTCCAGGCACAAGTCCAACTGATTAGCAGTAGTTCAAAACTGGCAGTTTGTTTAAAAGAAGCACCAGCAGCAGAGATCAAACCCTAACAAACCAAGTAATATAGCATAAAATAACAACTGTAACTTTACCAGCCCAGGAGGACATGCTTATTAGTATAACAACAACAAAATTTGCTTAGTTGGACAAATAGCACTTTAAGAGACCATGCAAAACAAGGAACAGCACTATTTTAACAACATACCCACATATTATCTTTAATACTTTCTCCTGTGTTATCTCTGCCATCTTAAATAACACCTTTTATGACACTTAATTTCAAGTATTCTGAATCCTCTAAGAAATTCACCTATGTCTATCTGTGCCTGAAAAAACATATAAATCTGAAGACAGAAGGCACTATGTATATTTGGAACCCTGATTTATCCTTAGCCACCATGTCTTCCGTTTTTTTCTGCAGGATATATTCAAGAACAGCTGCTGGCATAAACCTGTATAACACCCTCCACTGGCACACTACCACCAGATTTAATTTCTCTTTATAACAAAGACTACAGATATAATTAAAAGACCAACTGGTTGGGCCCCATCTAGCACAGACTCTATTCTAGATAGAACCTTGCCTTCCCTTTGTTGTTACCTAACAGGAGACTAATATGTGTGTAAAGACTGAGTACTCTTAATTTCCTGTCTGCAGTTTTGTTTGTTTGTGTGTTTGAAGAGAACCTGAGGAATACTTTATTTTGAAATAAAATACAAACATGAAAAGTTAAAATGAGCTCTTTTACCCTTTCTGAACACTGAGGCAACAGGATGTAAGACTGGGTAGAAGCGCTGATACAGCCAAAGATGTAGCTTGTCAGTGGCAATGCTTCCCGATGTCACTAATGCAATAACTGAAGATGTGGGCCAGTTTGTCCCTGTCGTGTTCCGACTTGCAGGTCAGGCTGAACCTGTCCGTTGATACTGTAAACCCCGTCACGTGGACGCCAAAGAGGACACCTGGGCCTTGGCGAGCTGGGTTCCTGTTACCCTGGCTTCCCGAAGACCAGCAGGTCGGGAAGCAGCGCCGCCAATGGGCCTCCAAGGGCCACACAAGCTGTGTCGCCACCAGCTTACTGGTCAATTTGGCTGTGGCAGGGTTGCCCTTAGGTCTGTAGTTTTAAAACAACTCATTGGTATCTTCAATGTCTTTTCTTTTTGCCAGCCTGTATCAAAGTGGAGAGAAGTGGTGCTGGTCAGGGAAAATGGGAGATACACAAAAGACTAGACAGGGAAATGGACAGGCGGATGGAACGCAGCATGGCAGTCCAGCCCTGCTGCGCTGAGGGTGACCATAGCAACAAGGGAACTGAGATGATGAGAGAACAGACATGCTCCCAAAATGTGAGCTCCTTCATCTTTTATCAGAGCACTTGATTGCTTTCAGAGTTGAGAAAGCCAAGTTCTTTATTGTGCTTTCTTCCTCTAGGAAGCAAATGAAGGTTTTTTTGGCAGATCCATAGTTACAGCATACTCAGAAAACAGGTAACAAAGTGCGGTGCTGTGGATAATAATCTTGCTGGACTTCTTTTGTGGGATATTTTATTGAGCTATTTAAAATTACCATCAATATGAAAATATCTGGCAGCTAACGAGTACATCAGTGCATCATAAGCAAAGCCACTGGGAAGAGCAGGTGTCTCCGTCTGCATTAGTCTATTTGCTGGCATGATTTGAAGCAGATCCAGTCCTTATTAATTACTTAGCCTTCCTAACTGCCTCACTGGTTATCCCCATTCTCTGAAGTACTCTGGAGAGGCAAATGAAAAATCTGGCATGCTTTTCACTGAGAGAAAATGCAGCTTGGGCAACACTGATGTAGTTAAGGTGAATCTCTTTTTATAATGAGAGTGCTTAGTATAGAAACAATTTTGTATATGTCTTAGTGTTGATAATTGTTTAGAAGTGAGTGAGATACACAAGCACACACACGTACACACACACACATTCCATTAAGCGTACTACAGATACTACAGGTCAAATAAAATAATTACATATTTAAATTGTGTTGGGGCATTTGGAATCAATTGTTTTCATACAGGTAATGAGACAATGGATTCTTTTTTGTTTCCCTTTTCTTTCTTTTTTTCTTAATTAAAGTTTATTGGGGTGGCAATTGTTAGTAAAGTTACATAGATTTCAGGTGTACAATTCTGTATTACATCATCTATAAATCACATTGTGTGTTCTCCACCCAGAGTCAGTTCTCCTTCCATCACCATATATTTGATCCCCCTTACCCTCATCTCCCACCCCCCTCCCCCCTTACCCTCTGGTAACCACTAAACTATTGTCTGTGTCTATGAGTGTTTGTTTCTCATTTGTTTGTCTTGTTCTTTTGTTGTTTTTGATTCATATACCACATATCATTGAAATCATATGGTTCTCTGCTTCTGTCTGACTTATTTCGCTTAGCATTATAGTCTCAAGATCCATCCTATTGTCACAAATGGTCGTATTTCATCTTTTCTTACCGCTGAATAGTATTCCATTTTGTATATATACCACTTCTTTATCCATTCATCTATCGAAGGACACTTTGGTTGTTTCCATGTCCTGGCCACTGTAAATAAAGCTGCAATGAACATTGGAGCACACTTGTCTTTATGTATAAATGTTTTCAGATTTTCTGGGTAGATACCCAGGAGAGGGATTCCTGGGTCATATGGTAATTCTATTCGTAATTTTTTGAGGAAACTCCACACTGGCTGCACCAGTCTGCATTCCCACCAACAGTGTATGAGGGTTCCTTTTTCTCCACAGCCTCTCCAACACTTATTACTATTTGTCTTGTTGATGATAGACATTCTAACTGGGGTGAGGTGATATCTCATTGTGGTTTTTAATTTGCATTTCTCTGATGATTAGTGATATTGAGCATTTTTTCATATGTCTATTTGCATTTGTATGTCCTCTTTGGAGAAATATCTCTTCAGGTCCTCTGCCCATTTTTTAATTGGGTTGTTTGTTTTTACATTGTTGAGTTGCATGAGTTCCTTGTATATTTTGGATATTAGCCCTTTATTGCTGGCACTGTTTGCAAAAATCTTTTCCCATTCAGGTGGTTGCCTCTTTATTTTGTCAATGGGTTCTTTTGCTGTGCAGAAGCTTTTAAGTTTGGTATAGTCCCATTCATTTATTTTAGCTTTTACTTCCCTTGCCTTTGGAGTCAAATTCATGAAATGCTCTTTGAACCCAAGGTCCATAAGTTTAGTACATATGTTTTCTTCTATGCAGTTTATTGTTTCAGGTCTTATGCTTAAGTCTTTGATCCATTTTGAATTAATTTTGGTACATGGTGACAGATAGCAGTCCAGTTTCATTCTTTTGCAAGTTGCTTTCCAATTCTGCCAGCACCATTTATTGAAGAGGCTGTCTTTTCTCCTTTGTATGTTTTTTGCTTCTTTGTCAAAAATTATCTGTCCATATTTATGTGGTTTTATTTCTGGGTTCTCAATTCTATTCCATTGATCTATGTGTCTGTTGTTTTGCCAATACCATGCTGTTTTGATTATTGTTGCCCTGTAGTACAAGCTAAAGTCACGGAGTGTCAAATCTCCAGCACTGTTCTTTTTTCTTAAGGTTGCTTTGGCTATTCAGGGTCTTTTGTGGTTCCAAACAAATCTGATTATTTTTTGTTCTATTTCTTTAAAAAATGCCATTGGGATTTTGATGGGGATTGCATTAAATCTGTATATTGCTTTGGATAATATGGCCATTTTAACATGTTGATTTTTCCAATCCATGAGCACGGAATGCCCTTCCATTTCTTTGTGTCTTCTTCAGTTTCTTTAAAAAATGTCTTATAGTTTTCAGCACATAGGTATTTCACATCCTTGGTTGTATTTATTCCTAAGTATTTTATTCTTTTTGCTGCAATTACAAAAGGAATTTTTTTTTTGATTCCTTTTTCTGAGATTTCATTGTTAGTATATAGGAATGCAATAGACTTTTGTATGTTGATTTTGTAGCCGGCAATTTTACTGTTTTTGTTGATTGTTTCTAATAGCTTTTTGGTGGAGTCTTTAGGGTTTTCTATCTATAGCATCATGTCATCTGCAAAGAGTGACAATTTAACTTCTTCATTCCCAATTTGGATGACTTTTATTTCTTTCTCTTGCCTGATTGCTCTGGCGAGGACTTCCAACATTATGTTGAAAAGCAGAGATGATAGGGGACAGCCCTGTCGTGTTCCTGAACATAGAGGGCTTCAGTTTTTCACCATTAATACGAGATTAGCTGAGGGTTAATCATTTATAGCCGTTATTATGTTAAGGTATTTTCCTTCTATATCTATTTTATTAAGTGTTTTAATCATAAATGGATGTTGTATCTGGTCAAATGCTTTTTCTGCATCAATTGATATAATCATATGGTTTTTGTCCTTTATTTTGTTTATGTGATGTATCACATTGATGGATTTGCGGATGTTGAACCATCCTTGTGCCCCTGGGATGAACCCCACTTGGTTGTGATGAATAATCTTTTAAATGTATTGTTGCATTCGATTTGCTAGAATTTTGTTTAGGATTTTTGCATCTGTATTCATCAGATATATTGGTCTGTAGTTTTGTTTATTTGTGTTGTCCTTACCAGGTTTTGGTATCAGGGTAATGTTGGCCTCATAAAATGAGTTAGGGAGTACTGTCTCTTCTTCAATTTTTTGGAAGCGTTTGAGCAGGACTGGTATTAGATCCTCTTTGAAGGTTTGGTAGAATTCACTAGTGAAGCCATCTGGTCCAGGACTTTTGCTTTTGGGAAGGTTTAGGATGACTGATTCAATTTCGTTACTGGTGATCAGTCTGTTTAGATTTTCCAATTCTTCATGGTTTAGCCTAGGAAGGCTATATGTTTCTAAGAACGTGTCCATTTCTTCTAGGTTATCGAATTTGGTGGCATATAGTCCTTAATAGTATTCTTGGATGATCCTTTGTATTTCTGTGGCATCCATTATAACTTCCCCTTTTTCATTTCTGATTTTGTTCATTAGTGTCTTCTCTCTTTTTATCTTAGTGAGTTTAGCCAAGGTTTGTCAATTTTGTTAATCTTTTCAAAGGACCAGCTCTTTGTCACATTAATTTTTTCTATTGTCTGTTTGTTCTCTATTTCATTTAGTTCTGCTCTGATTTTTATTATTTCCTTTCTTCTGCTGACCTTGGGTTCCATTGGTTCTTCTTTTTCTAGTTCTTTAAGGTGTACCGTGAGGTTATTTATTTTGGATTTTTCTTGTGTCTTGAGATAGGCGTGTAATGATATAAATTTCCCTCTTAAAACTGCTTTCACTGTGTCCCCAAAATTTTGGTAGGATGTATTTTCATTCTCATTTGTTTCTATGTATCTTTTGATCCCTCCTCTAATTTCTTCTTTGAGCCAGTCATTTTTTAAGAGTATGTTGTTTAATCTCCAAGTATTTGTGGTTATTCCTGCTTTCTTTTTTAGTTGATATCCAATATCAAAGCCTTGTGATCAGAGAATATGCTTGGTATTATTTCCATCTTCTTAAATTTGCTGAGGCTAGTTTTATGTCCCAACATATGGTCTATCCTTGAGAATGTTCCATATACCCTAGGAAAAAATGTGTAGTCTGATGTTTTAGGATGAAGTATTCTATAAATGTCAATTATGTCCATTTCATCTAATGTATCATTTAGGGCTGCTATTTCGTTATTCATTTTCTGTTTGGATGATCTATCCATAGCTGTCAATGATGCATTTAGGTCCCCTAGTATAATTGTGTTTTGGTCAATTTCTCCCTTTAGTTCTGTTAGTAGTTGCTTGGTATATTTCGGTGTTCCCTGATTGGGTATATAAATATTGATGACTGTTATGTCTTCTTGTTGTATAGTCCCTTTTACCATTATGAAATGTCCATCTTTGTCTCTTGTTATCTTTTTCACATTGAAGTCTGTTTCATCTGATATCATTATGGCTACACCTGATTTTCTCTGGATACAATTTGCTTAGAGTGTCAATTTCCACCCTTTCACTTTGAGTCTATGCTAGTCCTTGTTGCTGAGATGTGTCTCTTGGAGACAGCATATGGTTGGGTTTAGTTTTTTGATCCAATCTGCTACTTTGTGCCTTTTTATTGGTGAGTTTAGTCCATTTACGTTTAGGGTGATTATCGATATGTGAGTATTTCCTATCATTCTATCTTTAGTTTTCTGGTAAGACTGTGTCTCCATTGTCTGCCTTTTTGTTGTTGTCTATTATTTCTGTGTGGTGGTATTCTATGATGTTTTCCTCTTTTTTTTCTTTTATTACAGTATATATTTCAGTTCTGGATTTTTTTTTGAGTTGGTTACCATTAAGTTTATGTAAAAGAAAGTTTGATATTTAGAGTATTCCATTTTCTTCAGCATGCTTACTTTCTCCATTCCCATGTTCCAGTTCAGGCCTTTACTCTCCCTCTTTTATGTTTTGGTTGCCAGAAATTGTCACTGTTGATGGTGGTCAAATAGCCTCCTTTAGTAGTGTAGTGCAGATCGTGTATTAGAAAATTTCCTCAGCTTTTGTATGTCTGGAAAGGACTTTATTCCTCTATCATATCTAAAGGATATCTTTGCTGGGTATATTATTCTTGGCTCATAATTTCTCTCCTTCAATAGTTTGAATATTTGGTTCCACTCCCTTCTAGCTTGTAGAGTTTCTGCTGAAAAATCTGATGATAATCTAATGGGCTTTCCTTTGTTGGTTACTGTCTCCTTTTCCCTGGTTGCCTTGAGGATTCTTTCTTTGTCATTGATTTTTGACAGCTTCAATACAATGTGCCTTGGAGAAGGCCTGTTGGGGTTGAGGTAATTAGGTGTTCTATTTTCTTCTTGGATTGGAGGATCCAGTTCTTTCCACAAGTTGGGAAGTTCTCGTCGGCTATTTGTTTGAATATACTCTCTGTTCCCTTCTCCCTTTCTTCCCCTTCTGGTATGCCCATTATTCTTATATTGCTCTTTCTGATGGAGTCAGAATGTTCTTATAGAGTTCTTTCATTTCTTTTAAGTCTGAAGTCTCTTTCTTCTTCCATCCGTATCATTTCCAGGTTTCTATCTTCAATGTCATTGATTCTTTCCTCCATCTGGTCAACTCTATTACCTAAGCTGGCTATTTCATTCTTCATTTCTTCTATTGAGTTCTTAATCTCCAGAAATTCTATTTGGTTCTTTTATAAAATTTCAATCTCTTTGGTAAAATGTTCCCGTTGTTCTTTGATTGTGTTTCTGAGTTCATTAAACTGCCTTTCTCTGTTTCCTTGCATCTCATTGAGTTTTTTCAGAACTGCAATATTGAATTCTTTATCTTAAGTCACATATTTCCATATCTTTAAGTTGATTTTCTTGAGACTTTTTATTTTCTTTCTGAGATGTCTTGTTGCCTTGGTTATTCATGACAATTATTGATTTATTATGTCTCTTCCTAGACATCTATAGGAGTGGGTTCTGCAACTGGTTGATAGGAAGAGGTCTTTCTTTTGTTTTCCAGTACATGTTCGTAGAATGTTTTATTTTCTTTTCGACTGTAGCTTTTTTTTTCTCTCTCTCAACTGTAGTGTTATGTTTTCTCTGCACTATTCCAGCTTCTCAGACAATGGGGGGATTCCCTGGAAGACGGGCTTCTCCTCTGTTAACAGTTCACCTGGGTCATAGGGCACCACGTCTGTGTGGGTATGCGGAGAGTTTTTGAAGTTCTAAAGCTTTTCCTGCACCAGATTCAGAGCCCATGTGTTTCAGCAGTTCTCTTTACTCCTTGAGGGAACCTCCCAGATAGGTGAGGACAGGGGCAGGGTGGGTTGTGAGAGGTGGCCCAGAGCAATGGCGGCAACCACCATCACAACCAGTCCTGCTTCCACAGCTTCCTCTTCTTTGCCAGAACTAGTTGTACTGTGAATCTGTGTCTTCGGACCACAGTTCTCAGAACTGCAAATATTCTGTTCTTTTGATCTGACACTGCTACTGTTTTGCTTCTAGCACTGGGTAGGTGGGGGCGGGGTGAGGTCTGGGAGGGTAGGGAGGGGCCCGCTAGTCTCAGTGCCTAAGGCTTCCATTCTCTGCTAGACAGTGAGGGGCTTAAACCACTGTTTTCAGCCTTCTTCCCTCAGTCTTTGCTACGAGGTCTGTGCCATGAGCTTTGGGTTCAGCCGTGTTATATGCTGTCCCCTCAGCCCTGTGGGCCATAAGCGGAGCCCTAACAGTCCTCAGACTGCGGTAGTTCTGGGATGCAGTGAGCTCAGAGCACTGAGCTAGGTCTGCGTCCTGCACCTGAGCGGCTCCATCTCCGCACTTCTCCCTTCCCTCCTTCCCTGCTCGCGTGATTCCCCCACCTTTAGGTGAATTCAGTAGTGGGCCTCTTCGTCTTGCCTGTTTGCTGTTCAGGGAGTCCTTTGAGGAGTTATAGTTGTTTGATTTGTTGTAAATTCCAGGGGAGATTTCCATAGGCTCACCTCATGCCACCATTTTTCGAGACAATGAATTCTGACTCTCTATTACTACTATAATGTCACTTATTTTTGGCTAGAGGAATAAAAATTTTCCCCTATGGAGGTGATTTATACAGTGATGTTTTTATTATTGTGTTGGTAGATTCAAAAATACAGTTTCTAGGTTGGCAAATATCACAGACATATTAAGTTTGCAAGGAACACTTTTAAGGTAGAACTATTGGAATGACAACTAAATTATTATTTATTTATTTATTCCTTTCTTTCACTCTGGTTCAAGCCATTGTTTCTCAGTCTAGTTGTGTAGGACACAGCTCCCTGGCCAATGCTGGTATTATGAGCCATGCGCTCCCCCCTGGCTGAGGCAGTTGGTTGCCAGTCATCACAGCAGCTCACAGCAGTTCTTGCTGGCTACTGGCCACTCACGCAGACTTCTGGCTGCTCATGGCAGCCTAGCTCCAAGGAGAGCCATTGTTCACAATCTTAGCTGAGGAGGGTGCAGCTCACTAGCCCCTGTGGGAATAGAACTGGCGACTTCAGCTTTAGGAGCGTGGTACTCCAACGACCTGAGCCACCCTGCCAGCCCATGTTTAGTATTTTTTTTTTTTTAGTTTATTGGGTTAATTTACTCATTAGTTTATGTTTTCTAAAAAATGATGCCTATTAACAAGTTACTATGTATCCTCTTTACACTATTTGTGAAATGACATGTATACCTGAATTATAGAAATAATTCTTAACATTGTTAAGTTAGATTCCTATTTTTATTTTCTCCTCTGTTTACATCATAGTTTCTATTGTCTTTTTATATTATCTACTTTTCCATAACCTGTGATTTTTCTAGCAAAAAAGTTTGTAACAGAAACTAAATGAGATGGAAAAAAAAATGAGCTCTAAGAAATTTTGCATTCTCTAGAAGTTTCTGCCTCTGTGGATGGGTACCTGATGTCAGTTACACACCCTTAATCACCTTTTAGAGACCAGTTATTATTCCTACTAAAATATAAAAGCTGTGACCTATGGGTGCTAGCCAAGATTTCCATCTGACTCCTGTTCTCATTGTAAATATAATTATATAGTACTATGTGTTTATTAATATGTAACTTCTTTCTTCTAAGTAACTCAAAAGATGTTCCTAATCTTTATTTCTGTTATTGCCTAGGAAGTAATACCATATATATATATATATATATATATATATATATATATATATATATATACACACACATATACATATATATATATATATTTATTTATTTATTTATTTTGATGTCACAAATGGAGACAAAATGATAAAATGATTTTATCTGTTTTCATACTGACAGTCTAGATTTGTCCCTTAACTATACTGTTCCTTCTATTAAGCAACTCCTATGTTAAGAGAACAGAAAAAGGGAGAAAGGAGTGGGAGGAAAGCAGAGCCTGGAAAGTTACCATATGATTAGATTGCATGATATCCTGGTAGGCCTTCTGGAATGCTCCCATAGAAATCCACCTCGATTCAAGGGATGCTCCTGGTTGAAGTGATAAAAATCTTTACTTAGAACTCAATACACAATTTACTTTTTGTATCCCCATGCTAGGACTTCAAATATCATGCCTTTTTTAAATTTTTAAAAATTTGTTTGGAAACTCAAAATACTGATTTCCTCCAAAGAAATGAACTCAGTGAGAGAAAAAAAAATTCCATTTCATATTGTTTCATACCTTTTGAATCTTGTACCCTGTGAATGCATTATCTATTTAAAGAAGTCATTAGAAGTTAATGTTTTAAATCATGTTTTGGCTATAGAATTTTTCAGCTTTGCATAAAATCAAGATCTGTTGTGAATCATGGAAGAGGATCTCAAAATCTGAGATCTTGGCTCCCTCACTTTACTGGGCTTTAGCTCCTATTTTCTAAGCTTTAATTTCACAGAAGTGTACACCGAGAAAAGTTAAAGGGACTGGCAACTCAAGCTTATGGGTCAGGTTGGCATTGTCTATAAAGCTCCATCCTCACCATGGAACTCTACTTGATTTCGAACACTTTCCTTCACCCTGTCCCTTTCTGCCCTCACCTCACAACTTAGGGGAAGGGGTCCTTTAAATTAACATTTTGAGGGAGATTCACTGCCGGTAATAGAGACTTATCCTGTGAGTTACTCTACTGTGAAGAATGTGAAGATCCAGGCAAAAGAGGACTTTCTGACATGGATAAAAGAAAGAGGCCATGCAGGAGCAGGATACAAAAGTGAAAGAAGAAAAATGAAGGACACCAAAGAAGGAGGAAAGTTCTGTATCACCATTCAAGGCAAACTCAGCAGTGCCTGAAAAGTGAACTCCAGGCAACAGTGAAAAAGACATTTTGCCCCATTCTCTATACTCAGAGTAACTTCTCCTCACTAAGAGTTGCACAGGCTCATGTCAGGACCCACTTCTATTGGTGGCGAAGGGGTGAGATGGGAGGATTATGTCTGAGTTTTATTAACAATTGATTTTTTTTTTTAATTAAGGATTACTGCAGGGAATAGGAATTTATGCTTTTAGTCTAATGGGTGAAATACCAATCAGAAGACTAAAGATGTTTATTAGCATGAACTAACTTTTTAACCTCATATTGGATTTTCAATGTTCATTTAATTTCAAGTTCTGCTTCTAACGAGAACTTCTCTTGATATTTATTGTCAAGAGCCACAACTCCATTAGGAGAAAGCATAAAATTCTGCTTTCGATATATTTTTGTTTTGCTTTGTTTTGTTTTGCAAACTCCTTTATACATGTGTTTTCCCCACGTTTACTGCTCAAGAAGCCAAACAGACTCATATAGTACATTGACAGTAGTGTGGTTTCTCAGCAGAAAATTAATAGTTGCTTTATTTTTATTGCTAATACAATTGATTGTATGAAACCATTCAATTGTTTTTTTGTTTATCTCCAAGTTTTTTTCACATTATTAACACCTTGACTTTCTTACCTTTTAATTATAAAACTGAATGAAATCTATAATACCATTTGTGTGAAACACAGCTTAACAGAACAAGGATGTATCAGGACATTATTATTTGTCTCTCCTCCATGTTCACATCATGAAAACACCTTTTAGTACATTTTTTTATCACAGATTTCTACACATAAAAAGCACAATATACACACGAGTTATCAAAATTGGGAATAGATGATGTCAATGAAATTCCAGCACATAAAAAATTTGCCCAAATTGTCTTTTAGAACTCATTGGACATTATCCTTTGAGAGGAGAAAGCAATCAATTCTAGATTATGAATTTTGTAGTGAATGAAACAGACAAAACTAATAGTTGAAGACATTATCACACATTTTTATTCTTAAACATTCTTAGCACACAAAATTTTTCTTTTTCTCATTCTACTATCTCTTCTCTTATTTTTAGATTATTTTTTTGGCTCTACTAGTCTAGAAAAAGTTGACAAGGGCAGGACAACATGGTAATTAAAATCAGCTCCTTTCAACCCTTAAAGATAAATTGACAGGGTGATTATATTTTCCAGTGGTTAACGATATTATTTGGTAGATTCTTATTATCTAAAAATACTGATTTTTAGCTCTGACTGTCTATATGAATTCAAAAACTATTCAATTCTTCAACCTCCCAAAATAATGAAAGTTTTCTTCTAAAACTCTCAAGTAATTTCTCATTAAAGATAGTTATGTAAGAATACGTCAGTCCTCTATTTACATGAAATCTGCTGCCAAGAAAAAGGAGATAAACTCTCTCTTCAATGAAACAAGAAAGTAGTTATGGCTACAAAACAAACTATGAAAGCCCACTGCAAGATATCAGGGCAGGAAGGACACAAAGAATGGACATAACTCCAATGGGATTAAAGTCTCTCCAAGAGCCAATGGAGCAAAGAGATCCAGGTCATGACCTAGTGCTGGGTGGAGTGGTGAACATTATGGTGGAAGTACAGGTAAAGGCGACTGCCCTTGGCCATGAGAAAGTGGAGTGAAGATCAATCCTGTCAGAGCTGTGACTTAAAATACACATGAACATTTTGTATGAAGAAAACCTAAAGAGCTATGCTCTCAGGTAAAAGGAAATAACAGGTTTAATAATACACTATTCTTAATAGTGTCTAACCGGAATCAAAGCTCCAGATTTCCTCTAGTTTATTCTCAAACTCCCCCACTGGTCTTCAGTAAGTAATTATCTTGATTCTTTGGCAGGCCATTTAGTGTCCTTGGCCTTAAACTGTGTCCAGCAAATGACAGTCTTAAACAAAGAATGAAGAACATTTATCACAAGAAGGTTTACACAAGACAGTAGTTCGAGAATTTTAAAATATGATTCTACTTTCCAAAGAATTTATAGTTGACATAATCTCTCTTGAAAAAAAAAAAAAGGACAAATAGATGATTAAAAGTTTTAAAGAAGAGGTTATGCTGTCTTCACAGGAGTGAAAATTCTCCATAATTTCTGCTTGTAGATAAAAATAAAATATATAAACGTAACAAATAAAGGCCAAATGAACACTGAGCAACAAAGGGCATATGTTAAAAACAGAATATTCATCCAAAAAGTAGACTGTGCATTTGAACATCAAAACTTCTTTCTGATTATGTTTTTTAAAAAGCAATCTGATTGGAATAAGTAATTTCTGTACATTGGTGTGATATATGGAGCATATGTTTTCACAAAATGGCACAATTCATGAAGCATTAAATTTAGAGCTAAGGCATGTAAAGATATACAGAAATATAGGAAATTTTCACAGTCAAAAGACATTCTAAAATTTATAGTGTATTTCCTACGTGTATTAACCAAAAATTATCTGTTCAGGTTGACTGCATTATTAAATTCACAGTGTAAATTTTTCATAAAGTAATTCCAGTTAATATACATAATCTGTACCCTTTAAAGATGTACTTAACATGTGTCTTCCCATTATATTTTCAAATGAAACGGGAGAAAAATTGATGTATATATATTTCTTTTACCAAAGTAGCATTGGTTAACTACAAATCTGAGGTTGTCAAAACGAAACTCATATTTCACAAGATTAAAGTTTAGCAAGATTCTGTGTACTGAATAATAAAGTGTACCAAATTTTTTCAAGATATTCTGCTTTAAATATTAAGTAAAATAACATTTAAATTATTGAAGGTAAAATTACAAATGGTATTATTTTTATTTAATTAAAAAAGTCATTTAATTTTAGTATCAAAAATTACCTTCAAGTTTATTTAGAAACCTCATCTTCTTTAATTATAAGAAAAGAAGGTGGGCAAAAGAGGTGCATTTATTTCTCTTAACGTATTACATATTTTTTAAATTGTTTCTATTTTTTGTAATGTCTTTTTCTATGACATTAGCTGTGGGTTTGTCATATATAACCTTTATTATGTTGAGGTATGTTCCTTCTATACCCACACGTTGAGAGTTTTTAATCATAAAAATATGTTGAATTTTGTTGAATACTTTTTCTGTTGAGATCATCATATGATTTTCATCCTTTATTTTGTTAATGTGATGTATCACATTAATTTTTACAGATATTGAACCATCCTTGCATCCCTGGGATAAATCCCATTTGCTTATGGTATATAATCTTTTTAATGTATTGCTGAATTCAGTTTGCTAATATTTTGTTGAGGATTTTTGCATCCATGTTCATCAAGGATATTGGCAGTTAATTTTCTTTCTTTTGTAATGTCTGTGAAGTGACACAGACAAATGTGAAATGTCAAAGACAAATGTCAAATGTTAAGGATGGTTCAATAGCTGTAAGTTAATCGATTGTAAAGGGAATTGAACAAGAAGTGTACTTGGTTCAATGGTTATTATCCTTATTATTGAGGATGATGTCAGTCCATCATGAGAACTAGAATTAAGCTTGAATCTTCCAAGTCCATTTTTGGAGGGTGTACCAATATGCTAAACTAAGGTTGCTGTTAAGAGAAAGAAAAAAGCATCATGCCAAGAATCATGAGGGCAGAAACTATAATTTTTGAAATAGGTATTTATGACTCCCATATCACTTCCATCTTATCAAAACCCAGGGAGTGGCTAAGAGGAGACAATTTCGGGAACAGCCACATTTAGTGACCAAACTGCCTTACTAAGGTGCATGGACCAGGAAGAAGTTAAGAAGGTGGAATAATCTTTCTGAGCTGATTTTTTAAGAAGGCTGTTATAATACTCAACAATACCAAATGTCCGTGTATTGCAAAAGGCATGAAGGGTTCATTGAATACCTTGACCTTCAATACATCACTGAGTAACATTTGTGATAAGTGGTACACCATTATCAGAACACAAATTGTTTGAAAACTAAAACCTGACAGAGGGTATTTTCAGGGTGCTATATAAATGGGGCCAAAGATGGCCCCTGTACATTGGCCCCTATATTATTTACGTCTTCACAGCAGACCAGGATTCTTATATCAAAACCCAGTGGCACCAAACTCAAATTCTTACACATTTAGTTCCATTAGATATAGGTCAAATAAGCACATTTTAGCTATATGTAACCTATCTGTTTTGCATATACTATAAAAATGCACCCAACATCTGTTAACCAAAGAAACAACAAACCCTATAGCTATAAAAGACACAGTGGTGCTTAACTTTATGTGTGAGTTTTACTGCACCATATTAAGGAATTAATGAAGATCAGTTTGACTGCGGGCTATGTCCCACTTTTATGATTGCGATATTAAGGAAATATATTTGGTCAAACATTATTCTGGCTGTTCTTGCTCACACCTTGTGAGCAAGGTGTGTTTTCAATGAGATCAAAGTTTTAATTGGTAAAGCAGATTGACCTCCCTAAATGTGTGGGCCTCATTCAATCAGTTGAAGGCTTGAATAGAACAAAAACTAACCCTCCCCCAAGTAAGAGAAAATTCTCCAGCAGACTGGAACTGTACCACTGGCTCTCTTGGGGCTTAAGCCTACTAGCCCATACTGAAGATTTCGACTTGCCAGCCTCCATAACTGTGTAAGCCAATGAGCCAATTCCTTATAATAAATCTCTCTCTCTCTCTCTCTCTCTCTGTCTATATATATATAAAATTACCTTTACATGTATACATATATATGTATACATATATATCCACATATATATAACCTCTTAAAAATATTTCATATATTTATATACATTTAAATATATATTTGATATATATTTAAATATATATGTATATATAAATATATAAATACATATATATACATATATATGTGTATATATATGTGTGTGTGTGTATATATATATATATATATATGGACAAGATTGCAAGAAAGGAGAAGTTTCTCATAGCAGGCAACGTTCCAGAGACAGTGGTGCAAGGGAAAGGACCAGGGAACTCCTAGGGGAAATGGGAATAGGAGATAGAACTTACAAGTCCAGGTGATGTCGTTCAGCAGCAAGGTGGGGAATCTCTGGGTCAAAGAGTTACAAACAGCAGCAGTGGTTTGGGGTCAGTGTTATTTGGGGTTCTCCAGAGAAATAGAACCAATAGGACTTGCATATATATATGTGCACATGTATGTATGAGTGCTGTGCATATATTTAAATATATGTAAATATATTTTTACATAGAAAAGGGAACAAAAATCAAACCCACCATGTATTCTCTGCTGTATTTTATATCTATTCATCCATTCTTAATTTTTTATTAAGTGTTCCCCTGTGCTGTCATTTTAATAATTCAATAAATAATTCTGAGATTCAGGCATTAGTTATAAATATACAACCCCATTGTAAAACTTTTTGTTAATTTGAAATCATTTAGATTTTTACTTTATTTCTACCTTTAGAGTGGCAGGAAAGGACACTCTTGCCTGTTTGAATCACAGACCTTTTGAATATTTCATAAACGGAGCACAGGTAATCATTATGTAGAGTTGAGCCATTGTCACCATGACCTCGGAGCAGGAAGGTCAATAGGGCCTGAATTCAATTTAACTACAATATTTCCAGTGTTTATCAGCCATGTTACTATATTAGTCTACTAGGGCTGCCATAACAAAATAACAGACTGGGTGGCTTAAACTACAGAAATTTATTTTCTCACAGTTCTGGAGGCTAGAATTCAAGATCAAAGATTAGCAGGGTTGTTTTCTCCGGAGACCTTTCTTCTTGACTTGCTGATGGCCATCTTTTTTTGGCTGTGTCTTCACATGACCTTTTCTCTGTGCATGTACATCTCTGGTGTCTTCTTTTTATAAGGACAGCGGTTCTATTGGATTATAACCCCACTCTATGACCTCATTTAATGTTAATTGCTTCCTTCAAGCCCCTATCTCCAAATACAGTCAGATGAATTTTAAGGGACAGGATTCAGTCCTTAACAATGAGTCTAAACAAATAATTCACCTGTAAGCCTCTTCTTTTTCCTATGTGTAAAATAAAGATGTTAAGAATTACTTTGCAGAGCTATCCTGATTATTATTATTAATTTTTTAAGGAGGGCACAGCTCACAGTGGCCCATGCAGGGATCAAACTGGCAACCCGGTGTTATCAGCACCATGCTCTAACCAACTCAGCTAACCGGATACCCCTATGCTGATTACTAAATGAGATACTATGTATCAAATTCCCAACAAAATAGTCATGCTTAGTAAATACTACACTCGCAATGGCTGTTATTCTAATTGTAAATTTGCCACACCTACCCCTGACTTTCCATCTCCCATTGGTAGTTGCATAGGTATCAAAGGAGTAAAGGTAACAGGGACACTAACCAAGAATTTATCATGGGATTACACTTAAAACTAATGATACTCTTGATTACACTTAAAACTAATGATACTCAAGATCAGTTTGATTGTGGGTTATGTCCCACTTTTATGATTGTCCTTAAAGATATTATAATCTCTTCCCATCTAATTTTGTGTTGTACTTTTGACAGACGGGAATGTTATTCAGGGCAAACTTTGCAAGTAAATGTGATTGAAATAGACCAAAAAAGAAGACAGAATAATAGTTTGATGTAGTTTTTGGGCTTAAAACATCATATAGTGATGTGAGCCTCAACATGTAGATAAACCACTCAAGGCACATTTAGGTACACTGAGTTGCATAAAGTTACACTACCATTTTATAACAATGATGAAACTACTACCTAGATTTCTTTACTCCTGTCCAACATATACATTTTAAGTTCATTTTAATTATTTACCTTACTCATTAAGTGACTTTGTGTCTCTAAGCTGGTTTGTTTTTGTTTGTAAAATAGTGATAATAACAGTACTTAACCCATAGGGTTTTATGGGTATTAAATTATTTTATTCTTCGTAAAGTGCTGAGCAGAGTGCTCAACACATTATAGTTATCAATAACATTAAATTTTTATTATAATTTCTAACAATGTAAGTAGGCTACCATTATCTCCTGGTCAGTTGCTTTCTCTATAGATGCAATTGTGCACATTTAATTCTTTGAGGTATTTAACTGCTGTATGTCTTGTTTTCCTCAGACTTACTTCCAAGACCCTCCAAAACATGACCTGTTTTACCCACTTGGCATGAGGTCGTACTATACACCAACTGGAACATCTGGCTTCGTTCATTTTTTTCCTTCAGTCACCTGTGTTATCATTGGATCGGTGTAATTCTCATTCTCAGAAACACTTTTCTCTGGCAGTGTTCAATCAAATTCTTATCATTTTTTAAAGGTACAGATAGAGTTTACTTTCCCATCAGCCCCTTTCTCTACTATTGCTGTACATATTATTTCTCTTTTTTTTCTGAATTAATTCTAGTCTGATTCTATTTTAGTTCAATTGGAACTTTAAACAAATCACTCATCCCATATTTTCAAATAGAAAGAAATAGTCAAAATGACTTTAAATACATGTTTTTGGATCTTATGACTGGGTGTGAGAGTGAGGGATAGAATGATGTTCCCAATGGGAGTAACATTTACTAAGAGCCAAGAAACACTTTGTGTAAGAAGGAACAGAGCATGTGGGGGCAACTGCAAGTACTTCAACGTGGTTGAAGCAGAGTTCGGAAGAGAGAAGTGACAAATGTTGAGATTAGTGAGTTAAGTATGGGCCACAAATGTATCTCTAAGCCATGCTAAATGTTGGCATTGAGAGCAGCAAAGGATTTTAAGTAGGGGAGATAACACTTTTAGATTTAAATTCTAGTGTTATTGTTCTAATTGCAGTTTGAAGGGTGAATTGAAGAGGTAAATTGTAAGGAAAATACATTTGTTAGGGAGATGCTTTTACTCTCCAGATTTGGTGTTTCTTTTCATTCAGGGCTTGGCTTAAATGATAACTTCTTAGATAGGGTGTCTTAGTTATAAAGTTATCTCATTTCCAGTTCTCACTTTGATATCACTAGCGCGATGCTCTATATAGCACCCATCACTATCTGGTAATTTCCAATGTATTTGTTATTTGTCTGTCTTCTTCTACTTGAATGTAGACTTCATGAGAACAAGAACCATATCTGTAAAATTCTCTACTACATAAACAGGAGGTGGCTTATATTATAGTAGTCACCAATATCTAATAGTGGAAAGAATGAATCAATGCATATCAAATATAATAGTACTAAATATGATAGTGCAGGGGCAGGGAAGATGGAAAGACATTAGGAATAAAGTATTAAGAACTAGACTCTAAATCTTTCGTCCAGCATCCAGAGATGTTTGATCAAAGGTTGATGTTTAGTCAAGCTTTTGATAATATCAATTGAAGGAAAGTATGCAGTGGAGATAAAAGTGGGTCATGTTGAGGTTGCTACAAATTAATTATATATTCAAAGATGTCTCTAAATGTGCTGTGATTGCTTGAGAAGATTGCTTACTATGTATCCTATCCTTCAATTTATGACCCATAGCTGAAATTCAAAATGGGATAGTGATATGCATACCTGCTGGTGCTGAGTGACAAGCAAAGTATTTAAGCTCAGGGATCCTAAACACTGAAGATTCCCTCAAATTATGTAACCCATATTCTTGTCACTTTGTGTCCTTTCTGATCAAAAATCCCTGTGTAGTGATTGGACAATGAAAAACTGCATCTGGTTGTCCATAGCCTCTGTGATGCTGTCATTGTACACTCTCCTATTTCTTAACCTTCCATATCATTAAGTAAACGTGGTGCTGGTTTACTTCTAAATATGACTGAACACAAACCTGAAACTCCACTATGGGGTCTTTGCAAATGGCAACAGATAAAAGAGTTATTGCAGAAAATGTGACTTATTTTAAAATATGTGTATCCTTTGCAATATGTACACCTCTTATTACTAACCACACAGCCACCATCCTGAGCCTAACACTCACATTTTTCACAAGGGTTATTGTAATATTTTCCTAACTGGCCTCCCCACTGTACTCTTCAATTTATTCTCAACTAGGCAGTCAGTTTATGCCATTCCTCAACTAGAAATGCTGTTGTGGCTTATCTCGGCCTAAAATCCAAAACGTTCTTATCCTGACCTACAATATTCTACATGATCTTGATTCTTATTCATCTTTTACTCCCTATCTTCTCCTCATTCCTGTCTCCTTGCTATTTTTTCTAGTATCAGGCACTTATTAGTATTGTCCTAGAGTCTGGGATTTAGATAAGTAAATGATAAAAATTCCTGTTCTCATAGATCTTAACCTTTTAAAAGTGTGCATGGATGGAGGAATGGATGAATGAAAGGAGGGATGAATGGATGGATGGATGGTTTGATGTTAAACAGATAGGACTTAAAATTTATGAAAATACAGATAGGATTATGTATAGAGAAAAAAACACAAAAAAAAGTTATAGAGGAATAATGCACTGGAAATGGAAATATTCCTCTTGGATTCCAGAGTAATAAAGTCATGGGAGATAGACCCTGAAAGTTAGAGTGCAATTATATTGTTTGGGGATAAATTTGCGTGTCAGAGATTGACATTTATGTAAGTTGCTTGTTGAACATATAATTATTAAACACCAACTTTGCCCATTGTTTTTCTAAGTGTCATAAATAAAATTGTGAGCAAAACAGACACAATCCCTACATTTATTGAGTTGATTGAGTTAGAGTGATAAATGGGAAAAAAATGTAACTTATTTGAGGTAACTTTTAGAGCTCCGCTACTTAACTGTAGCTTTCATCTATTATTTCTGAGTTTAAACTACGTGAAAACAATAAATGAAATACATTTAGAATAAATTGAAATGATTATGCCCCTTATAGTTTACAATTTCTTTTCAGTTATTCACTCATTCAATATACATTGTTTTTTGAGTGCCTATTCTATTCAGCAAACTGTTCTCAGGACACTAAAATGAAAGAAAGTCCTCCTCCAAGTCTGATGTACAAACAAAAGAGCCAACAACCACAGCACTGTGAAGAAAGCACTATGAAAGTATGGAATGCTGTGGGCGAAGCCATAGAAAATAGTCACTTAACCAAGTTGGGAGGAAAAAGAAATCTTCATGAAGGAATTAAGCTGGGTCTTGAAGAATGAAATATAACTATGAACAGGTATGGTTTTTGTCTTAAATATATACTACCAGTGGCATATGATTTAAAACAGTGGTATTTGTAATAAAAGAGAGATGAAATTTAGGTGTACAAATGAAATTTATACTGATTGGAGAATTGACAAGTCATGAGGCTATAGCATTTGAGATAAAAATTACAGGATAGCTAGTATTTTGATATACAGAGATATGGAAAAGAGGGTATACATTGGGAGAATGGAAGGGTACTCTAGAAATAGCTTTATCAAAGAAACAAATGTAAATAAAAGCAGAATGTATTGGGAACAGGGCAAATCCAGCTATTATGGACATGAGACATAATTTATGGCCATCTTTGAGAAAACATGTACCTTTGAGTATAAAAATTAGATACAAAAGTGAATGTTTATTTAGAATAAAAGGTAAAATTCCACCAAATTACTGGAAGCTTATAGATTCATGAATTTTTCTTTTTTCTTTTAAACTTTTATTTATTTAAGTGTGTTTTTCCAGGACCTATCAGCTCCAAGTCAAGTAGTTGTTTCAATCTAGTTGTGGAGGGCTCAGCTCACAGTGGCCCATGCAGGGATCGAACCAGCAACCCTGTTGCTAAGAGCACTGTGCTCTAACCAACTGAGCTAAACAGCCATCTCCTCATGAATTTTTCTTATAAGATCCCTTGGACAATTTATCAGAAATAATTGCATAGAAATGCCTCCTGATTGCAACCTGACTTCTAGGTCCTCACTCAGAACTCCATACAACTCCCAACAAATTCTAGTGTTCAAGGGGCCATTGTGAGTGAGGGGCCCTGGCATATTGAATTCATCAGACTCAAAGTAAATCTAAGTGTAATTAAGAATGTTAAATTTATATTTGCAGAAGAGTGGGGGCAGGAAGGGCAGGAGGTGTGGGAAAATGGGGTTATTTAAGATAAAACTGAAATGGGGAAAAATGAGGGCAATCATGGGATGCTTTAAAAGCCTTCTAAGCTTTTTTGGCTTTATTCATTGAAAGAGGTTGCAAGAGTTTAGAGAAATAATTCTTGTACTTCAAGATTTATTTTCTTATAGTAGAAAGCACATAGAAAATTATTTGCAGAGATACATAATATTTCCTGGAATGAGAGTGGACTACACATTCATGCAGAAATTGATTTGACCTCCACTTTGATCTAACGTGTACTATAGTTAGATGACTTAGGATAGGATTTCAAAGTCTACCTTCAGTGCTGAAAAATTTTTTTTTTTTTTCATTTTCTTGCCCTTAAAAATCCAAAGGTATTTAGCAAAAGAAATTTAATGCAATTTTTATTATTTTCTTTAAAAGTGATTTTATTGTAATGACATATTTAGGAAAATAATGGGTTAGGCAAGAGGATTTCATGATATGCTACTTTAATGGAGACAAGTGCTTTCATTATTAAGCTCCCATACATAAGGACAGATAAATAGAGTAACTAAATAAAGATGACAAATTGATAGAAATAATTTTCTTTTTTTTTTATTATTATTTTGTTATTAGTTTCAGGTGCACAAGACAAAGTAATACTTAGACGTTTATCATTTATATCCCTCACACTGTGTCAACCCCCCTACCCCAATCCACTACCCCTCTGACATCGCACAGAGCCCTTACATTTCCACTGTCTCTATTCCTAATGCTGTACTCCGCTTTTTATAAGTATATACATATATATGTATATAAACTTGTAGTTGACATTCATTATTGTTCAGCTTCAGCTTCAGGTGTACAGTGCAGTGATCAGGCATCTACATCATCCCTGAGGTGGTCTCCCTAATGGGACAAGTGTCCATCGGATACCCTACAAAATCTTTACAACATAGAAATAATTTTCTTAATTAGGAATAAGAATACAATTGCATACTTGGGGGAAATTAAAAATTAAAGCTAATACTAAGCAAGCTTCAGATTTTCTCTCCCCTCTCTTGTTGGATTTCCCATTTGCCCTACAGAAAGCAAAGGTTATAAGCCCCTGTGGGATGACACTCAAAATGCTTTTGTTATTCTTCCAGGTGACCTTTAGAGTGAAACTGTATTATAGTAGAGCTGTGAGGATTAAACAGGGTGTTCTGCGTTCATATTTTCTATAAATCTAGGATTCTTTTATGTAGGTAAGGTAGGTGGGGTATTTTGACAAGTATAGTGACATGGCTTCTTGTTTCCACGGTGAACATCTGTTTTGCACCAACTTGTTAGATAGCAAATGTGTATCCTTTTTTCCCCACTCTACCTCAGCTCCCGTCAGGCACCACAGCTTGCCCTGTGTTCACATAGGTCTCCACTCCTGTGTGGGCTGTGGGGCTTCCCTAACACCTGACTGTGTTTGCCTTGCTTCTTAGAATGTTGTCCTCATAGCCCCTTGTATCTGAATGATGAGGAGCATTTATTAAAATGCAGATTGTCTGAGCCCTGAGTCCAGAATGGGGTCTAGGAATCTTTACTTTTCACAAGCTTCTCAGAGGGTTCTTTTCAGACTTAAATTTGAAAGGCTTTATTCATGACTAAAATGCAAAGCTGAAAATCAGAAGACTTTCATCCTATCTCATCAGTATTCAGCAATGGTGCATGTTACTTTGAGTTTGTATGCTTCATTTTTCTTATCAGAAATCAGCTTATGAAATGATGACTCTGAATTTTCTAACATTAATATTCTATATGCTAAGTTAGGCTCTGAAATGCTCTCTTTTAGCCCTTTCTCATTTCTCTTTCTATACCACTCCCTAATCTGGTGGTTCTCAAAGTGTAGTCTTATGGCCAGTAACATCGGCATCTCCTGGGAACTTATTAGAAATGCAAATTCTTCGATGATATGTCAGTCTTATTAAACCAGAAAAGTGGGGCAGTGTGGCATAGTCCTCCAGATGATTCTGAAGCATGCTAAAGTTGGACAACTACTGCTCTAGTCAGTCCCTTTTCATCGCAGTGACTACTGACAGGAAATAATGGAAGCTGTTAAATCAATCCACCCCGAGTTTTAGGGATATTTGTATATTTCAATAGAAATTCCTGGTCAAAGAAAGAGTTCTACAGAAATAAAACACTAATGGAAGAATTTACGTTATTATAGCTAGCTCCTGGAAGGAGAGTATTTTGATGAGAAAGTTGAATACTTTGATGAGAATGTATTTTGCTGAGAAAGTTAAGGGGGCCATCAAGCAATCAGATACTTTATTCTTAATCTACACTTGAGGGTATCCTGTTTCCAATATCTATTCCTATGTAGGTCCATCAGAATGTACCTATCCCATATCATCCTTCCTAGTTCTCTTCTCTATAGAGTACCAACTAATGTATAAAGTAATCCATGCCAATGCACAACGATTTTTACTAATTGTGAGTAGCTTATGATTTCACTAGGGCCTTCTGGAGATGATACCTTAATCCCAGGTGTTGCAAGAATCTAGGTGACATGGCAGATTGATGAGCTAGAGAGCTTCCATGAAGCTTGCTCTGTTTCCTCATGACTCTATGATCTTTCTTTTTCTTCAAAGCTGAGTTTAGATTTGTGTCTGGACTATCTACCTTAAAAAAAGTCTGATTGCTGTATTACCTTATTTAAAAGGCAGTGAGATATGTTAAATTTACTCTGAAATTTAGAGGAATGCATGTTTTTGCTGACTATTAGGAAACATTTCTAAGAACTAAAGTTCTCCATCCACAAAACTCAAGCAGCATAATGTAGGTATTGGAAGCATGTGCTTTGAAAGTAAAGAAACCTGAATTTTATCGTGCAACACATCTTATTATTTATTTGACTTTGAACAAGTTAGTAAATGCTCTAAACCTCACTTGTCAAAAAAAAAATACAATAGTGTCTTCTTCATAGAGTTACTGTGAAGATTAAGTGGGATAATTGTGAAGTACTTAGCAGAGTACAAGCACAAATGAACACTTAGTAAATGGTAACTATTATTTTCATAGTTTCAAGCAGAGAAAGAGAGACTGAATCACCCACCACCTTACAGAGTTTCTATAGAGGGTGGGATGAACTGCTAATATCTATTTTAAATCTATAAATCTTAGACCCTAGAAAACTGTATTTTCTTTAACTCTTTCATTTAGATGAAAATCATTTATGGGACATAATGAAATATGAAAAAAACAACAACAACAACAAAAAAAAAACAAGTCTTCCTCAAGGAAATTTTAAGGTGTGTTTTGGCTGGCTTATTTTTCCAGAGATCCATAAAACAAATCCTAAATTCTCTTTAGTGGTTATTTGTTTCCCCATTATGAAACACTTCCACATGTAGAGCACATCTTCTTTGCTGATATTTTCATCTCTCAGCAAAACTCAAACATGGGTGGACATCCAATCTCACACACCTCTAACTCGATCCCTTACGTCGAATCTTATGAAGTTTATAGAATACAGTCTGGGTTGGCCTCTAGTGCTACTTGGTCTCTGGAAGAGAATGGCCTTTTTCTCTTTCTAGTCCATTTCCATAGAGTTTTTAGGGATATAGCTTTCTACTTTCTCTGGATTAGGTGATGGATAAAAGTTTTTATCAATCTGACAAGTTATTTCTTGCTATTATTTAAGGTATTCAATATTGAAGGGTTTTACTTTTATATTCCCTGGCTGAGTTGTAAAACATCCATGAAGAATCAACAATGTTCTAAAAACTTTTAAGAAAGAAATGTTCTCTGGTGTCCTAGAAAAATGTGATTTTAAATGATTAATGAGTGAGATAGTATTTTCAAAAACTGGGGAAAAAAAAACCACTTTCTTTTTCCTTAATATATACAATATATATTCTTCAAATGAAAATGAATCTAAAACTTTAATAATACTTTAAACTATTCTATTGTCTTTGCTTATAAATTACATATCTTGCTATTATTAGTACTGCAGACATTTTGGAAAAACTGGTATTAGAATAAAAGCAGAAATACAACTTCAAAAAGTGAACCCTTTTCTTTTTCAAGATTTTTATTGAAATATAGCTAACATACAATATTATATTAGTTTCCAGTGTACATTGCAGTACAAGTTAAACCTTTTTATTGATCACTCATGACAATCCTTCTTGACTTCATTCTTGGCCAAATAGATGCACTATTAATAAAGTATTTATTTTTGCTGTTGGCTTCATTTACCTTCACACTGAGTACTGGACCCTTTGGGGACCTAAAATGCCAATAGGATGGATGCCAGCTGGAGAGTTTTGAAGTCAATGATCCTGGGTTCACAGCAACAGTCTTAAAATGACTCAGGCCGAGGTTGATGAGCATTCAGTCAATGCCACTGACTTTGGAGGCAGCAAATTTATGAGAATCAATGATCTTAATTCAGACTGGGGCCTCTGGTTTGGAAATTGCAAAGTTTTATCATCAACCCACTCTGGTAAGGAAAATAGAACTACTGCATGTTGTGTTTTATGTACTCATGTATCAATGTTATAAAGTCCTGCCACACTTTCATATACATAAAATTCCAATGATAATAGTACCAAGTCAAGGGGAAAAAAAACAAAAAACAACTTGAACTTAAAACCAGAAATCCTGGGTAGAAATCCTCTTTTTCCACTTATTGGCTGTATGATTATAGGTAAACTTCTAAGATTAGTGATTACAACTTAGATTGGATTTTGTAGCAATAACTGTTTTAAAAGTTTTATATACAATATTTTCATGATATACATACTTTCATTGTCCTAATTTTACAGAGATGGGAACCAAAGTGCACAGAATTTCAGTAACTTTCCCAAACTCACAGTTTGTGGCGAGAATTCAAACCATACCAATCTGGCTCCAGGGTCCACTTTCTTAACAATTACACATATTGCTTTACTTTTCTCATTTATTTATTACAAAAAGAAAATAAGAACATCCTTGATACCAACAGCCAAGTATTATTATTGGTCACAAACATAATGATGTGATGAGTTAATATTATTAAATATTAAACATAAAATAATATATTTATATAATTATGTAAAAGAGAATAAGCTACTGTTTGCTATTATTACTTCAGTACCAGGTGTTCCAAATTTAATTGTCTCAGCATCACTGTAAGTTAAGATTTATAATACCAATCCCATTTACAGATAAGAGAAATAAAATTCAGAGAGGTAAAGCGATTTGCCAAATTCCCATAGTTAGGGAGTGGTAGGACTGAGATTCAACTCCAAAATCCAATTTATGTTGATTTTATTATATTGACTTTAATAATTATAAATAATATATCTACCCTTTAGGAATTAACACTTTTATTCATTGAAAGTAAATATGGTTCTGAAAAAAATAGTAAAATTTCTAAAGTATATGCTATAAATAATTAAGGGAAATGGAAACATCATTCCCCACCCCCACCACCACCACCACACATAATGACTGAAATGTCTTCAGGAGTAACACAGTGATTGCCCATTTTAGAACAAATTAAAAAGGATACCTTAATTCAACTGAAAGCTCAAATTGATTTTTTGGCAATTGCTGAAAAGAATATGGATGTATACATGAAATGTCCTCGCCATAAATATGGCAATTAATTTCTTTAATTGTAAATATCGAAATAACAAAACCTTTCGATGCCCCATGCACAAGAGAGTGTTTTCTTGATAATTGCAAATATGTGTGTAGGTTAAGACTCTAGTATAGGCAGAGGAGAAAATCCAGGCTTGCTATAAAATCCAAATCCAATTTAGAGACTTAAAACAATCGAAATCTGCTTCTTCATGGGGCCATAGTTACAAACCATGATGAAAGGGTCAGGGATAATGGATATTTGATATGCATATATTCTGTAGCAATTATATTTTTATAAGGTCAATTGGAGTCATGTGGGTAGTTGAACACAGCATGGCTCCTTTAACACCATCAAATAACCCACCTGACTCAAAAGTCCTCAAATCAAATATTAAATCAGAAGACCATTTTAAAAGCACAGATATTTAGGGGCGAAGGTCCTGAGAATCTGCCCCACGTGTTTTATTTTACCAGATTAATTATAAGAAAATGGGACTTGGGCTGAATTAGCGCTAATAAGATCAGACCAACCAGGGTATACAAAACCAATATTTCAGCTGTGTCAGTTACAAAGACATGGTAGTATCTAATAATTAAGTCCAGGAACATCAGGGTGGGGTATACTAAAGTGAATTTAAAATGACAGTAGAACCAAGATGTAAAAATAACCCAGGACTTGCCATTCCTCTCCATAGGAATCTTGATAGAAAGGCATGCCCAGAAAAAGCAAAATTACCGTTTTACCATGAGTGGACTTTTGCCTTGAGTCCTCTTGAACTCTCTAATGAGCTAGCCAGAGAAAATGAAGGTGATTTCTAAACTAGGTTAATCCAAATCAGCCAAAACCAAAGCAAGCTGAAAGATCTGTTCAGCTTACATCCTCCCCAAATCCCAAACACAATTACAAACTCCGGTTTGAAATACAGTCAAATCATATGTTTGCTGCTTAAGCATCAACAAAAAAATCAAATTTGCCCTAATGTCAATGGTGGAACTGACCTAGTTTCCCTGTCTTAGACTTTTTTCATGTCTTCTGAAAATCTGCCTTTGCTGCGTGAAAGAAGAGAGCATTTTAAAAAAGATACCACCCTCACCTATAATTCTCTTGAAATATCTTCCCTTTGAACTGTAGCCCATTAGAGTATCTTAAACCTATCTAAAAAGCTTGGATGAAAACCCTCCTCCCAGGGGATGAAGTTGGGGCTGGATAGTAGAAGCAGGAAACAGAGAAGAACCTTGAATTTTTTCCTCAATAGCACCATGCCCCTGATGTTTTCCATGCACCTTTTGTTAACCCTAGAACATTGATACCAAAGCTCATAATCAGCAAAGAGTGTGAGAATCCCCTTTGGGGGAGGAGATCACAGATTATCAGAGAAGCTCTGCTCACAACTTCTCCAATTCTCCCCACTACAATTCTTTCTTAGGCCAATGAACTGGGAACTTGATCCTCTCAAGATCCTTTTGATTTTACTTCTAGAGTTTTTGAAATAGTTTAGAGAAATACATTAAGTTTATTTGAAGTTCACATTAAGCCTAAAACAAAAAATCCATCCTGAATCTTAGGTTTAAATTCTTTTTGTTTTCTAACTAGGTTGCAAAACAAGATTTTTCTGTGGACACTAGGTACCATCAGCTTGAAAATGCCGTTATACCTGTCATGTAAACATAGCAGCAGTACATTAACGTTCTCTAAGCAGCAACAACTTTCTCCAGGTAATGTCTTGTTCCCACAGAAAAGATAAAGTTTTCAATTTAAAATGTCTTTCTTATTTTTTTCTCAGAAAAGTTGAAGCCCAGAAAAGCATCAGTCCTCCCTTACTTCAGACGCAACCTAGTACCAGCCAGATGGGTTTGATCAGTCGCTGCAGCCTGGATCGTCTGTCACTGAAAGAGCTGGAGCCCCTTCTGCATTTCCAAAGCTGTGCTCCACCAGCAAACTGTTAATGCAACCAGCGTTTCCAAAAATCTGCATGGTCAATAAAGCCAACAAGATTTCCAAATACCAAATCTACATCAATAAAATTTAGAAATCAGAAGCACTGCCAAGCCATTATAGCAGTGTAAACTCAAGACACCAATTTCACCCTGCAATATTATTTCATAATTAAAAGTCATGTTTCCAGAACCTTAAAATATAGACCTATATTGATTTTCTCGCCACAACCCATAGCATTATGGGTTGAAAGGAAGTAGAAAGAAAGAACTAGCATTATGGATAAAAGGAAGTAGAAAGAAAAGAGAATAGAATAATAGAGAAGAAAGCTATGTTACTTGGTTTTGTTCTCCACTTTGTATTGACACCAGTGGACAGCCACCCACATTTTGCAGGCTTAGACTTCAATCACTTATGACAGTATGCTTCCTATTTCCATTTATAAAATGACTTTCTCTTTCAGATTAGAAACAAAAAACACTCCTGCCTTTTTGCATGTTGAAACATTTTCAAAGCAGGCCTCTAGACATTTCTCTTTATCATATTAACATCCATCCCTGTAGTGGATTAGCATATTGAACCAGCCTCTTTGTTTCCATTTCTTCACTGTTCCACACTCAACAATTTGACTAGGGTCTTCTCCAGGAAGACACTGAGCATGGCCCTATTGTTAGACCATTTCAGATATTCACTATGTGACCTGAAGCAAATTATGAAAAGTGTTTCTCAATTTTACTTCCATCATTTATTAAAATGGTATAATATTAGCACCCTGCCTTATATGATGATAGTAAAAATTACGAGGTAATGTAAATAACAAACTTAGACAGTGTTTGGTACATCATAGGTGCAGAGAAGGTATGTGTATAGGCCACTCTCCAAATAAATGTTCTCACCTCGAGGGTTTCCTGATGTTCTCTCCTGTGCTTCTTCACCTTCAGCAAGGGGCCCTGGGGCAGGAGAAATAGCACAGATGACAAATACCTGAAAAAAGATGGGGTAAATTTAAGAATTATGAAAACACCAATGTGTAGCCCATAAAGCAGTTCCACAAGGGCTGTGCCATAGGTCTATACAAAGATTTCCTTTATTTTTTTTTTAGATTTTTATTAAAAAAATATAGCTAACATACAACATTATATCACTTTCAGGTGTACACCATTTTAATTGTTCAACATTTATACATCTAAAGAAGTGATCACCATAAGTCTGGCAACCATGGACACTGTACTGCGCGATCACAATATTATTGACTATATTTGCTATGCTGTGCATTCCATCCCCATGACCTTGTTTCATACCTGGAAATTGAACCTCTTATTCCCCTTCACCTTCCACCCCATTTTTTAAATTTCCAATTACAGTTATCATTCAATATTATTTTGCATTAATTACAAGTGTACGGCATAGTGATTTGACATTTGTATAATTTAAGAAGTGATCCCCCTGACGAGTCTAGTACTCACCTGGCACTATACATAGTTGTTACCACATTATTGTCTATATTCACAAGTTTTACTGTATATCTCCATTACTGTTTTGTAACTACCAATTTATACTTCTTAATCCCTTCACCTTTTTCACCCTGTCCCCCAACCCCATCCCATCTATCACCCCGATAAGTCTAGTACCCATCTGACACCATACATAGTTATGACAATATTATTGACTATATTCCTTATGAAAGACCCTACATCGCCATGACTGTGTTGTAAGAACCAATTTGTACTCACTCGCTTCCTGTTTCAGCCACCTCCCAACCCCCCTTCCATTTGGCAACCATCAAAATATTCTTTATATCTATGAGTGTTTGTTTTGTTCTTTAGATTCCACGTATAAATGAAATCACATTGCATCTGTCTTTCTCTGTCTGACATACTCCACTCAGCACAATACCCTGCAGGTCCATCCATGCCACTGCAGATGGAAAGAACACATTCCCTTCCATGGCCGAGCAATATTCCATTGTATATATGTACCACCTTCTCTTTATCCATTCATCCATTGATGGACACCCAGGCTTCCTCCACATCTTGTCCATTGTAAACAATGCTGCAATGAACATATGGATGCACACGTCCCCTTGAAATAGCGTTTTGGCTTTCTTCGGATAAATACCAGGAAGTGGGATTACCAGGTCCTTTTTTGTCTCTTGTTATAGCCTTTGTTTTAAAGCCTTTTTTGTCTGGTGTAAGTATTGTTATACCAGTTTTTTTTTTTTCATGAAATAACTTTTTCCATCCCTTTACTTTCAGTCTGTGTGTATCCTTCAATCTGAAGTAAGTCTCTTTTAGGCAGCGTGTGTAAGGATTTTATTTTCTTATCCATTCAGCCTACCTATGTTTTTGATTGGAGCATTTAATCCATTTACATTGAAATAAAGTATTGAGAAATATGTAGTTATTGCCATTTTATTATTCATATTTTTTTCCATGTTAAAGAAGCCCCTCTAACATTCCTTTAATACTGGTTTGGTGGTGATGAACTCCTTTAGCTTTTTCTTTTCTGGGAAGCTCTTTATCTTCAATTTTAAATGATAGCCTTACCGGGTAGAGTACCCTTGACTGTAGGTCCTTGCTTTTCATCAGGTTGACTGTTTTGTGTCAGTCCCTCTGGCCTGCAAAGTTTCTGTTCTGAAATCATCTGACAATGTTATGGGAGCTCCCATGTAAGTCACGTGTTGCCATTCTCTTGCTGCTTTTAGGATTCTCTCTTTCTCTTTAACCTTTGTCATTTTAGTTATAATGTGTCTAGGTGTGGATCTGTTTGGGTTAATCTTGTTTGGGACTCTGCACTTCCCAGGCTTGTATGTCTATTTCCTTCACCAGGTTAGGAAATTTTTCAGTCATTAGTTCTTCAAATAGGTTCTCAATACATTGCTTTCTCTCTTCTCATTCTAGTACCCGTATGATACTAATATTGTTATGCTTGATGTTGTTTCAGAGGTCTCTTAAATTATCCTCATTTTTTTAAATTCTTTTTTTTCCTTTTGCTGCTCTGATTGGGTGTTTTCTGCTACCTTGTTTTCAAAATTGTAAATTTGATCCTCTGCTTTATCTAGTCTACTGGTGATCCCTTCAAGTGCATTCCTCATTTCAGTTATTGTATTCTTCACTTCTAACTAGTTCTTTTTCTTTTTTCTTTTCTTTATAGATTTTTATGCTTGCTATTTCTTTGTTGAAGTTCTCACTAAGTTCCTCGAGTATCCGTATAACCAGTGTTTTGAACGCTGTCTCTGGTAGGTTGCTGGCCTCCATTTTGTTTAGTTCTTTTTTCTGGAGTTTTCTCCTGTTCTTTCATTGGGGTTGTATTTCTTTGCTTCCTCATTTTGTCTGCCTCTCTGTGTTTGTTTCTGTGTATTAGGTAGATCTGCTATGTCTCTCAGTCTTGCTAGTTGCCTTTGTATAGTAGGTGCCCTGTGGGGCCCAGTAGTACAGTCTCCCTGGTCACCTGTGCTGGGTGCTCCACGAGTGTTGCTTTTGTGGATTCTGTGTGCCCTTCTGTTATATTTGAGCCTTGATTGCTGTTGGCATGTCAGTGGATAAAACTAACTGGCTGTGGGGTTTGGCCATGTTCATAGCTTATGGGCTGCTCGGCAGGGGGAGCTTACCACACAGAGTGAGATTTGCCCCAATGTGCTCTGGTGCCTATTGATACTGCTCTTTGGGTTTGCCACTTGTGGGTTTAATTGGGTGGTGCTCTGCTGTGGTCTGAAGCCAACTTCCAGTATATTGGTTCTGGGGTGTCTTGGGAAGGGTTCTGATGAAACCCACATCAGCCACTGCCTATGACCAGCTGTGGACTACCTGGTCGGAGCTACAAAGTGATCCATGGTTGGTCACTGCCTGTTCTGGACCTGGAGGCATGTGGGAGAGGCCGTGCTGTGAACCAAGGACAACTGTCACCAGTACCAGATCTGGGGTAGTTCTACAAAGAGTCAGGATACACCGAGACTTGCTGTTGGTGGCCAGCTCCTGTAAGGTTCAGCTGCTGATACAGAATTGTGTTGTACAGAGTCGGGTGTGGCAGGGTCTCAGTGATTCACCTGGGTGCAACAAGTAGAACTCACCACAAGACCAATTCAGATTCAGATTTGGCCATGGGCATGGGGGAGGGCTCAATGCAGGAAAGATGGCAGCCCCCATGCTGGCTGCATGGAAGCCGAACATCACACAGGGAAAATAACGACTATCTTCCAGCCCTCGTGTGAAGCCACACCATCAGTCTGCTCTCCATATGTCCCCAGTGCCCCCCAGTCACTATCCTTCCAGAGAAGCCCAAGGTAAATACCTACTAGCAAGTGTGTGGGGTCCCTTTAGGAGGATATCTGGGTTTTCCACAGCCTTCTGTTCCACCTGGATGGTCGAATCCCCACTGTTTTTCACAGCCAGGTGTTGTAGGGGCTTCCCATCATGGCACAAGTACTCTAGACTGGGGAGCCCTGATGTGGGTCCCTCCCTCCTCTGGGGGAAACCTCTGTGGCTGAGATATCCCTCCCAATTTTCATCCTCCACATGGAGGTTTTGGGCCAGCCTGTTTCAAACCTCTACCCCTCCTACCAGTCTCCACATGGCTATTTCCTTATATCCTTAGTTATAAAACTTCTGTTCACGTAGACTTCAGATGGTTCTCCAGGTTGATTGTTCTGTAATTTAGTTATAATTTTGATTTGTTCATGGAATGAGGCAAGCACGGCATTTATCTACTCTGCCATACTGTATCATTCTCTCTATGTATTTGTTCAGTCAGAATGCTCAGTTCAGCTGCATTTGGAATATTTCATCGCAGACCACGGGGCTAAATATTTTTGAATGCTTTTATCTTCACTGTTTGAGTCGCCTTTGATCCTTACAATAGCATGAGAAGTAAGATGGAAGTTTGATGCTCCTTCGCAGATGAGGAAAATGGAGTACATCAAGTGGATTTTAATTGGTGTCAGCAGATAGTGAATGGAGCTCAGAAGTAGAGAAGAGACCCAGGACTCAGAAGGCATTGTGCTTAAGATGGTGAAGCCTGGATCTTACGGTCAGAGTCTCTGCCATCTACGAAAATGCTCGGTAGATTCTAAAGATTTCTTCTTATTGAATATTCACACAATTCCACATGGTACCCAGGGTCTGGTATTTGATTATACATTGTCCTAGTAAATTTCACATGCTTTGCTTACCCTAATAAGATCGGACGCTATTCAAGATTCTAGAATTCTAGCATCTTAACTTCTTTTGTAATTTTTACCTTCAACATTTAATATAGTACAGGATGTAATGTTCACTTTCAACTAATGATTAAATCAGATATGATTGTGATGTGTCTCTTGGAACTATGAGGACACATGTGAAATCTTGTAAAGTGAAGGAAGACAATGAATAATAGAAAAAAATAAATTCAATGGAAAACTTAAGTATGATTATGGATATAATCTAACATTATAACACTTTTTTTTACACTTTCAATCTAGTTTGGGTTTCTTCTTTAGATACTGTTATAATGTCATAACTTAAAACTTGATCTAACTTAAAACTTCAAGAAGAAATTGGACATGCAATGTTTATGAACATACTGAATTGAAATAATAAACAAGGGCATTTTCAATGACTTGACTACAGGCAAGACAAAGAAATCCGTAGTCTTTTAAGGCAATGTATATGAAATCTGTGTCCATTAGATTATGTTTTACTCACAGAGCAAACTATTTCTTGGGGATGCAAATATTTTCTAATGTATAATAGTTCAATGTTTTTTTGCTGGTGAGTCAGTGACTTTCAGTTTTATGAATGATACTTATTTCTTATTGTGTGAAGTTCTATTTTGATATGTCTCTGAAATTAGTAACAAAGAAGGGGGGGTGGAATCAGTGTTTATATGGTATAGCTGGAGCCCAAAACTTCAATTTTGTTTTATTTTATTTTTTTAAATTTTTATTTATTTTAAGTGTGTCTTTCCAGGACCCATCAGCTCCAAGTCAAGTAGTTGTTTCAATCTAGTTGTGGAGGGCGCAGCTCACAGTGGCCCATGTGGGGATCGAACCGGCAACCTTGTTGTGAAGAGCACCGCACTCTAACCAACTGAGCTAACCATCTGCCCCTCAATTTTGTTTTAGTTAAGCAGTTTCTTTTATAAAGATGTCTTGTTTATGTTTAGTGACTTCTCCCTTAGTAGAGGACTGGTATCACACTATTACCACATCTCCTTAGGCCATGAGAATACAGTTCAATTCCCATATCAGTGGGTCACTTGTTTTGGGGAGAAGTCAGCATCTTAGGTGAACTCTGCACCCTCACTCAGGCCTGGAGAGCAGAATGAACCACAGCTTGATCTCTTTTCAAAAAGCAGTGAAGATGGATAGGGACTCAGACTTATAAAAGTCCAAATGATCTAGTACTTACACTTACCTATTTTGTTAACCATGCATAAATACTTATTAACAAGAACAAGAAGATAATTATAAAAAAAAGTTTTAGAAGTAAGAAATACTCCACTTAAAATCTTGTTAACTGTACAAATAATTTAATATGGCATTTTAGTGTTTAAGTGCATTTTTTTCTTGCCACTGTTATTTAATCTCTATTTTAATAAAATGTTGCTTTTACTTCATAGTTAAAAAGCTAGTTATTTTGTAACTATTATACAACATAAAATTTCTACTAAACATTATCATAAAACATTAATTAGAATAATTATAATGATAGCTGACCTTCACTAAGCACTTTTTAGCTGCCAAGCATTGAGCTAAGTACTTTATCGTATTTTTTTCATTTATTCATGTATATAAAAGACATAATTCACTAAATGCAATGATAAAAAATGGGAAAATATTGTGCACAGGTTGACAGAAAGTTATTTGGAGAACTGAATATGGGACCAGGATAGTAGGATAGAAAGTGGGGTTTTTGGTCATTCCAGAAGAAGAAAGCCAATGGCAACATCCAATAAAGTGAAATATATGCCCTTCCTTGCCAAGGGGCTGGAGAAGTTTGGTAGTGTGTGTGGTTCCACTGGAAAGTGACTCCTAGCATCTGCAAGTGCAGTGGCGGGAGGGATGGGTTATTTCCATCACAACTCAAGTAATGAAAAGAAGGATAAGATTTATCAAAAAGGAGAAACACTTGTTGAACCGGAGGTAGAGCTAAGATGGTTTTTCCAGCTGTCCCTGGTACTCTGCACACACAGAGACTCTGGGTAAAACTGAGAAGCTGACAAAAATCGAACACCCACCAAGTCCCTCCTGCCAGTCTAGAAAAAGGAATAAATGGCAGTGGTTGCAGATGAGGGGAATGCACTTTGCAGACTAATGTCCTTAGTATTTATATGCACTCTCAACATTTAATTTTTAATATGTGTATATGTAATTTGTATGTTGATAATTAAATTTCTTTTTTTTTTAGAACATTTTATTTTTTTAAAAAATTAAAGTTTATTGGGGTGACAATTGTTAGTAAAGTTACATAGATTTCAGGTGTACAATTCTATATTACATCGAAATAGGACCATTTGTGACAACATGGATGGATCTTGAGAATATAATGCTAAGCGAAATAAGTCAGACAGAAAAAGCAGAGAACCATATGATTTCACTGATACGTGGTATGTGAACCAAAAACAACAAAAGAACAAGACAAACAAATGAGAAACAAAAACTCATAGATACAGACAATAGTTTCGTGATAATTAAATTTCTTAATATTGCATTATCATAAGAGTGCTTGCACCATATTCTAGATATTCCCAGGAGTGCTAACAAAAGAAAGTATATCTCATGGCAAGATTCCATTAAACTAATTGTCAGGGGCGACTCATGAAAAATTACCCAGGTTAAGATGCTATATATGCAATATAAACCTATTTTTAGAAGATATTTGAGTATAATCTACTCCTAGATAACCCACTCGACAGTTTTTTTCTAAAACACTTGAAGATAAAGATAAAACAATTCTTCTAGTTCCATTATTTGCAGCTTTTAGCTTATATTCTCCTTAAAATTGTCAATTTGATTTCTTCGGAGATATATTTATTGTTTTTATAATAAGGTAGTCCTTGAATCAGAAAAATCTAAATTTATTATTTAATTAATCTCAATTAGACTCTCTCTGATAAACATATAGATTATGAACTATTGTAAGCACCTAATAATGATTTTCCTACATTATCTGAAATGAAATAGTTGAAATGCACAATAAAATGTGTTGCTTTTATGAGAACAACTATAAAAATCAGATCTTTTGCAATAAAAACAAGACAAGTACAAGACATATTTTAAGGGGGGTTATTCTGTTACAATATAAAAAGTAGTTTAAACTAGAAAGCTAATATAGAGATTTTCACTTTTGAAAAGTTGGAATAGATATATATGTTTTCAATTCCTCCCACTAAGCTCAGCTAAAATCCTTTCGCATTATATTTAATACAGAGTTATGAAGACTCTGAAAGATGGAGAGAAGAAGGCAGACACTCTAGTGATGCTGGAATTGAGGGATGACACAGTCGTGTTTCTTGGGCTTTCTTTGTGCTTCATCTATGCTATATCTGGTTCTGAAGAAGCCAGCAACCCAGAAACACCAACCAGCACAGAACAAAAAAGCCCACTATCTAGCCAAAGGACCAGGAAACGAGCAGCCTAGCAAGACAGGAAATTTTTAGACAATAACCACTCTAGTCGAGAAAAATAAAATAGAAAAAACCATGGCCCCACTACCATCCCTGCGGACAAAAGTTGAGTCTGGAACCTTCATGTCCACTCTCACCAGAGTATAATCAGGCGCCCTTTATGATCACCCTGTCAATGTGGTATCAGAAAGGCCAAGTGAGGGGAGCCCAGAGTTTTTCTCCCCATGTCAGTAAAGAAGCCCTTTGCCACTCTGCTGAATAGGGAGCCTGGACTCCATCCCCACCCAGCAAAATGAGGCACCCTGTAGATTCACAAATTGACCAGGTACGTGGAGGGCAAAGAAAGTCAAATAAAGATGCAGTCCACTGCAGATTGGTAGTTGGTAGTTTTGATAAGCAAGGAAACTTATTTACAAGGCATGTCTGGGCAGCTGCCAGATGAGTCGTTTTCTGCATTCACCTGCCAGAATCTTAAAGTATAAGTAGAGGCCTTAACTGGGTTCAGTTACGCATACCATCCAGATGGTCTCAACAATACACTGCTCTCTCAAGGCTCCCACTGTGGGAATGGTGAGCAGAGTGTGCATTCCAAGGATGGGGGAGGACTGAGGAGCTTCTGATTCCTGAGTCCAGCTCAAAGGTGAATAGGTCCCTTTCAACCCTCTACTCCTTGTAACAAGTTCTGAGAATCTTACTTGTCCTCCTATTTTGCAATGCGCCTGAGGGTCCACACAGGTTTTTTTTAGCACGACATTGGTTGCTATCTGGCTGCATTGGAGACAGAAGCCATAGTGATAGCATAGACACATGCAAGAGAAAACACAACTTAAGATAATGATTCCCAAAATAAGTAACAATTTTTTTCCCCACCAAGAGTCTCATGATCCAAACCACTGATTTATTAATTCCCCTAGCCTTCTGGTCGTATTGCTCAGGGTGTTCACTTGTGTCCTCCTAGTGATACATTAGCAGACTCATCAGATGTGAACACACAACAGGATAATGAATGGCACAGGTGTGAGGCAGTAATCATGTCCAAGGAAATCCTGTTTTGGAGGACAGCTTTTTGTTTTTTTTCATTAGAGACATTTCAGTGTTCGGTAAAAACAGGCTTTGTCAGCCAAGGCTTTCTGGGTGAGTTGTGTACTATAACATCCCCCTAGGCCAATGGAGGGAAAAAAGACGGTGGCCAAATGAACATACCAGTGGAAAACAGAACGTGCCCACCTGCTCTTGAAAAGAGGAAGGTTGGCAGCTTTAGGAACTTGACCTGATCGTGCATACCATACATGTGGCTGGAGCAGCAGCACTGACAGGTGTGAGGAGATGGACTGGGCAGGAGGTACCACAGACCAGGACCCCCACCATCTTCCCTTTTTCAATGGTGTGTGTTCCATTCCAATACAATGCATTTCAACAGGTCCAGTTTTCAGCATAACAACAGAATCTCCGTGGAGACTGAGTAGTTCTCACTCACCCAGGAACACCAGGTAAGTCACCTAGCGCAATGGGACATCCCTTTGCAAATTTCGGTAGGTAATGGCCCTCCCAGGTGTGACCAGGCATGGTGTTCTCAGCAGCATAGCCTGTAGACCCACAGTGAGAGTCAGGGCCGTGGCTGCTTCCCACAACTTCCATGCCTTTATGGTATTGGATGTCTTAGTAGGGGTCCCTAGTCTTGCATGTAGGGCAACCGTTCCTACTGGTTGAAAATTCAAATGCATTAGAGCCTGGGACAGTACTTTAGTCCACCCAGCCAAGGGGGTTTTACCTGTTAGTAATTTAATCTGATGCCGTAATATTCCACTCTTCCTTTCTACCAGCCCTGCTGCTTGCCAGTTATAAAAAAAATGGCACCTCGATTCAATGTCATGTTCTTTTGGCCAGTCTTGCATGTCATGACCCTTAAAAAGTGACCCCTGATTGCTGTCTGTATGAAGAGTATCTGTACATGGGACTCATTTTTCTAATCTACTAATAGCAGCAGCGTGGGGATCGCATGAAGACAGGGAAAATCGTGGGTTGGGCCAGACACAGTTTCCACATAAACCAAGGCTACTTAGAACCCTCACACAGAGGGAGGGGCCAGTATAATTAATTTGCCAATCACTCACTAGTTGAGTATTTAGATGGATGGCCCCAGACTACCCTGGCAGTTGCCTTAGGCATTGTTTAGAACACACAGGACATGCTGTTACTTCAAAAACCGAATCACTATATTTCAGGGGCAATCCAGCATCCTTGGAATATGTCATCCCACGTGGGGGCTACAGTGGCCACTCTTCCCATGCACCCAATCTGCTGTGTCTACTGCAAGTTCAGTTGCTAGAAGTCCTACCTGAGTTCTACAAGTATGAACCGGGATGTGGAAAACAGCGAGGACTGCCTCAGGCAAACCTCAGGTGTCTTTCCATGTATCCTGACCTCAAGAGAGCTTACCCTGGTCATCCACACTTCAGCTTTCCGTTGTCCAAGCCATTGGGTTATTCCTTTTAGACCAGCCCAACTGTCATTGCAAAGGGTTAACAGCCAAGTCTCCTGAGCAGCCAAATCTCTCCAAGGTTAGCCCAGTGGCGGGTGCAGTTCATTCCTATTTCCATCCAGATGGTGTCAGTGTTGGTCTGAATAGTGACCGCAGTCCTTAAGGGCAGGTTGCCCCATTAGACCCATCTGTACACCAGGCACCGGTGGGAATTTCCCCTATTTCCTCTCTGTAGGCACCGGGGTGCCCCAGGCATAGGGGCGGGGGCATTTGGACCTATACACTCTAGAGTTGAGTAGCACCTGTGTTTCTAGAGTGGGCTGGGGGGCAGGGTGCTTCTCTGCTGCCAATAGTCATGCCACGTAGTCAGTGGGAGTCTGAGCCAGGGCAGAGGTGGGTCAGTGGAACATATTGTCAACCTGCCCCTTGATAGAAAGAGAAGTTCTGGCCGTGATATGCTGTCGTTTGCGAGAGGCACTACCTGTGTGCTTTGGACACTGCTAAGAGCTGTTGCCTATGGAGGTATATCGGGTTTCTGACTCCTTCCAGAGCTGGGACCAAAATACTAGGGTCCTCTCTCCTTCTGTTTTCTCTGCTATGGTGCCCAGCCCATGCCTTCCAGAGTCACAGACACTTGCAACTCAAATGATAGCCCTACTTGGGAGATGGCCAGAGCTTTAGCCTTGTCAAATGTGGCTTGCTGCTCTGGTCCCAGTCCCACACATGCCCTTCTTTTACCAGGCAGTATAAGGGAAAGAGGCACTGTGCCAGCTGGGGAACAAGCAATCCTTACAAAAGATTATACCTTTTTCATTTTTTAGGGGCTGGATAAGCTTGCAACTTTCAATCACATCTTCTGGGACAACCTGCCTTTTACCCAACTAATTCCCGAAAACTTTACAGGAGTACCTGGGCCTTGAGTTTTCTATGGGTTCAGCTTCTTTCCCTTGCAAATGTTCCAGCAAAGTCTGTGGCATGTCCTGAAGCAGAAGCAAGTCTTCACATGTTAACACTATACCATCAATGTAATGGGCTCATTTTACTGATGTGGGGAAGGAGAACAGGGATGAACCTCGGGCTACCATCCCATGACATAGGGTGAGTGTGGGGACAGAGTCCCAGAGAGCGGTTTCCAGGCTCTCAGCCTCACATGGAAAGGTGCTGGCTCGGTTATCAGATGGCCATCAGCTGTAATCAGATGGCCATCCGCTGTGGCTGGGTGGCCATCAGCTGTTACTCTTTAGCCAGTAGCCACTGATATAGCTGCCGTGGCTATGCTAGGGGTTGGCTGGTTGGTTGGCAGAGAAGCGGACAGCAGATTGTGGCTGGCAAGTTAGCAAGCAGATTACAGCTGGCAAGCGTGGATTGCAGTTAGCCAGGGGTTGGTTTGTTGGCAGAGAAGCAGACAGTGGATTGCAGCTAGCAAGTGGGGTTGGTTGGCAGAGAAGTGGACCACAGATTGCAGATTGTGTGGCTCCTGCTTCCTGTGTCTCCAACCCAGCTGCAAGAGAGAATATAGTGGTATGACTCCCCTACCTATGGCTCCGTTGGTATTCCTTTTTGGCCTCACCATATCCTGCATTCTTGTGTGGGGAGCGGGACCAGAGACCCTGCATGACAGTGAGGCTGTGCAGGTAACCTTAGGGGAGCCCTTTAAAGGTCCATTGTTCCCCTCCTCCATGGAAGCAAATTGATCTTGTGACTCAGTGGCCAGGGACATACTGAAAAAACTTATTTGCTAAGTCCAGCACATCATGGCACACTCCTAGGGTCATGGTCAAGGTATCTGAGATGGCGGCAGTGCCGGGCATAGCTGCATGGTTGGTGGGCACTACCTTGTTCGAGTCTCAGTAGTTCGTAGGCATCTATTGCGAGCCATCTGGATTTTTTTACTGGCCATACGGAGGGGCTGAAAGCACTATAGGCAGGGCGTATAATACCACTTGGTGCAGTTTTCAGAGGTTTTCAGAATTTGACCTTGTAAGATATCAATCAATACCCAGTATTTTCTCTGGTATTGGAGAGATAGAAACCTCATATTCTTGGGAAAGAGGGAATGCCCAATTAGCAGGGTCAAAAGGACCTTCCTAATCGTAATTATTGGCTCCCTATATCCATCGATGGCGCTGAAGGGGCCAGACAACTTCTGAGAGTTACCGTGTATTAGAGTACATTCAGCTCCAGTATCCACTAGAAGCATCACCTTTTGTTTATTTCTGGAAGACCAATAAACAGTGAGCTCAACATGCGCCTCTGATTGCCCCCAGTAACCCTCACCTGAAGGTGACTTTGGCCTGCATTCTATTCCGGGGCAGAGGCTGTACCTACCCCAATTAGGACTGTGTCCCTGAGGCTTCCACTGGAGCAGCAGGGCATCAGGGATAGTGGGGGCAGATGGGGACCACCCTGGAAAATAATTTAGCAGTGTCTTATAAAAATAAACATACACTTACACACCAGCAATAGCACTCAAATGCATTTTCCCGCAGAGAAATGAATAGTTATCTCCACACAAACATCTGTACACAAGTGTTTATTGAAGCTGTATTTGTAATAACCCCAAACTGAAAATAATCAACATATCCTTCAACAGGTGAATGCTTAAACAAATTGTGTTCCGTTTACACCATGGAATACTACTTAGCCGTAAAAGGAATAGACTATTGATACATACAATGATGGATGCATTTCCAGAAATTATGCTGAATTTAAAAAGCCAATCCCAAAATGTTGTATGATTCCGTTTACCTTTTTTAAATAACAAAACTATAGTAATGGATAACTGGATAATAGCTTGTGGTTAGAGACGGTGGGGGGAAGTGGCAGTGTGAGTATAAAGTGAAATCATTGTGGTCGCAGAATAACTATATCTTGACTGTGGTGGTGGTCACACACATCTACAGGTGTAACAAAATGATGTAGAAGTATATACACGCACGAACTTTGAGAACAGTATGCTAAGTGAAATAAGTCAGTCACAGAAGAACAAATACTGCGTGATTCCATATGTATGGGATATCTAAAGTAGTCAGACAAACAGGTACAGAAATTCGAATATGGTTGCGAGTTGGGTAGATGAGGACGAAATGGAGAGTTTCTGTTCAATGTCTTTTAAATCATGTAAGACAAAAACAAAAACAAACACCACCAAAAAAACCTATAGAGATGTGCTGTAAAACACTGTGGTTGTAGTTAACAATATTGTAGTTTACACTTAAAAATTTGTGAAGAAGATAGATCTCATGTTATGTGTTTTTATAACAATAAAAAATTAAATTGCCACAGAAAATGTCCTTCTAGATCAGTGCTACTACAACTGTGGTTAACTAACTGGTGGTAACAATAAACTCCTTTTTACAGTTTGCAACAATGTAAAGAGCTTAGACACACTCCACTATGGCACTAAGCATTGTGTTTCTGACAGTTCCCTAGCAAGACCTTGTTGATGAAGAAAGCCATGCATTAAATTACATTTTGGATCAAGTTTCTTACGTCTTAGTGTGCAGCTAACAAACAGTTTGAGAACTGGCTATTTTGAGTAGTGCTGTTACTTTTATTCTTTGTGAGTCATTTCAATAGTAAATAATCAAATACAGAAATGACAACTAGAAAGGCAGGGTGACTCTCCCCCCGGAATAGGACCCAGGGAAGCTCTGCCTCTGGCAGGCGCTTTGCTGAGGTATAGTCAGTAAAGGCATTTTCAGAATAGCTCAAAGAAAGATTTCAAAATCAAGACAAGGTGTTTTTCGCTTTTATTTGTTTTGTTTTGTTTGATGTCCAGAAACAAGATTATCAGCTTTGCTTGCTGACATCAAGGAAACAGCCTACTATTACCACCCATTTCCTGTATTCTGCTCAGTGAAAACCATGTCCAAGCCTAGCCTTAATATTCAATGACCACGTTAATGCACGAACTATACCATGTGATGCAGAGCAGAGTACACTTGTTTGAAAATTTTTTTGGTCGACAGATAACGTAACTGGACATTTTTAAGTTGCTAGAAATAGAGTCACTGGTAGTATTTAAATCTTTTCAAATTTGTGAAATAATTTCTTTGACACCTTCAAATACTCCAAATAAAGAACATAATGTTATACGCCATGATATTTTTACAGCTCAGGTTCTCATTATGTTACCTGAGGCACCCTGAGGAATGCCCTGCACATGGTATATTTTCCATGTATGCCTGTTGAATTGAGAGAGGTTGGTGCTCTGGAAAACACATGAATCTGGGAACATGAAAATTGTGTTCTAGGCCTAGATCTGATAGAACTAGTTGTGTCACCTGAGTAAATCATTAGTTGATTTTATACTTTGATATCGTCCGACATAAAATTCAGGGATGGAGAAAGAACACACTAAATTATCTCTAAAAAGATGCTAGTTATATTACTTTATGACCCAATAAATACCATTAACTCATTTCCTGACTTTTGCAATAGTTTCCTAATTGATCTTTAATCTCCAAATTTTAAATTATTAAAAAACAATATTCAACTGAGTAAATGTTAAAGATCTTATTGGCTTTATTCAACAATTCGTGAATTGGGCAGTATCCCATCTAAGCTAGAAGGGAGCTCTGAGGAGGTGTACAAAATGGAAGACTCTTATCGGGAGAAGTAACAGGAACAAGGTATTTATACCAGCAAAAAAGCAAGTTGGTTATTGCAAGGTCACTTTTCTTTAGGGGATATCAGGCAGATTACCGAACTAGTATTGATCAGGTGATTCCTGATTGACTAGTTTAAGATTCCATTTCTGGAAGAACCCAAACAGTAATTAAGTTAGGTTTTAGTTTAGTGACATGGGGCTTACTTAGCAGAAGGAAATCCATTTAGGGCCTGTTGTCTTGTTTTTAACAACATCTACTAATTGCTCCAGGCAAATCTGCCTAAAATATTTCTTTGATCATTTCAATTACTATTAATATTATTGACGTTTAAACAAGGAAAAAAAAAGCTCTATGCCATGCACTAAAGAAAACTTGAAATCCAAACGCACTTGCCTTCATTGAGATCAAGTTACCATCATTTCACACATATTAAATGCCCCAAATCCTTCCTTGCTTCAGCACCTTTAGCTTTACAAAATCTCCTTATTCCCTGTGACATAAGCATTCTAGCCCAACAGCTCCCTGCCATTCACGAGACATGGCTAAGCTCTGCTTCTGTGTTTTTTCACTTACAAGTTTCCTTCCACCTAGAATGCCCCTCCTTTTCTTTTTTCATTTTTCTGCCAAAATTAGCTCACGCTTACGATGTGTTTACTTATACTAGCAAACACACTAAAATGTTTTCTACATATACTTATTTTTAATCCTCACAACAACCCTCTCAAATTAGGCCCGTTTTACTAAAAAGACTAAAAAGAGGTTAAGTACAGTTTCCAAGGTCAAGCAGAGAATATAGCAGCAAAATGGGGAAATGAGGAAAAAAAATCCACCTTATAAGTGGAATGAGTATATAAACTTCACTGAGAGACGAAAGGAAAGTCATCCGAGTGGATTCTAAGATTATAGTAATAATATCTACATCAATATGATTTAAATTTTACAAAGAACTTTCATATTCTCTGTCCTGTTTCATTTTATTTTATTTCTCTCAATTCAATATCATCAGAACCTTAAATTGGCAAAAAGTTGTAATGGAATTAATAAGACACCATTTGAAAACTTAATCATTACTTTCCAATTTGAACATAAATCTTGAAATAATATGATTATTTCATGTACTTTTTGGTTGTACTAAAAATATAAAGCACATTTTTTTAAAGACTGTAAAAAAAATCAATAGGACATTGATTCCCTTTAGGAAAGTATAGAAATCTTGATGTTTAAATATTATAAACATAAAATCATAAGTTTAGTTGAATATAATAACCCCCTACACCCCAAACAAAGCTTGCCTAATCGGAGTGTAAGTTTGGTATTATTAAAGTTTATCCATATATTATATGTATATATTATAGTGTGAGCCTTCAATAAGTTGACTAGGATGGACTTTCAAAACATTTAGGGCCGGCCCGGTGGTTCAGGTGGTTGAAGCTCTGTGCTCCTAACTCCGAAAGCTGCCGGTTAGATTCCCACATGGGCCAGTGGGCTCTCAACCACAAGGTTGCCAGTTCGATTCCTCGAGTCCCACAAGGGATGGTGGGCTTTGCCCCCTGCAACTAGCAATGGCAACTGGACCTGGAGCTGAGCTGCACACTCCACAACTAAGACAGAAAGGACAACAACTTGAAGCTGAACAGTACTCTCCCCAACTAAGATTGAAAGGACAACAACTTGACTTGGAAAAAAGTCCTGGAAGTACACACTGTTCCCCAATAAAGTCCTGTTCCCCTTCCCCAATAAAATCTTAAAAAAAAAAAAAAAAAAAAGATTTAAAAGGCTTTTGTTTGTTGAACAAATGCTTTATATTAACCATTGGGAAAAAAGTTAAGCCTGCTGTGTCAGTTAGCTTAATTGATGAGAACTTCAGTGGGTCCTGGGGTGTGTTTATTTCCTGAGGTGAACCTATTGAGAGCACTACTTAGAGAAACTTACACAGTTGGGAAAGCTTTCAAATGCACTTGACTTAACCTAAGATCCAGTTACCATACTTTCACACATATTAAATGCCCCAAATCCTCCTCACTTCAGCACCTTTGTTGTCAAAACAATCTTTGGCTCCCTCTTCCTGCAGTTATCTCTATCCTGCTGCCCACTTAGACAAGGACAAGGTTTGTCTTGATGGCTCCCAGGAGTGAATTTAAGACCAGTAGCTTGAAAATTACCACCTAGTATAAGGAAGAACATTCTCAAGTTTGTCTGGATGATAGCATGTGTAGTTTGGGAATGGGTTATGAATATGCCCACGTGCATGTGTGTGCGGGTGCATCCACACAGCTGTATAGATCCTATACATATAAACAGCATGCCATCCTAGCAGACCTATAAATCGCTTATTCCCCTCTTACAAATGCAACGAACTAGGCTCAGAGAATTTAAATGCATTATCCAAGGTTGCATAACAGAGCAAGGATTTAAATTCACATTCAGAAACTGCTCATTTCTCTATATTATACTGTCTCATTACAGGTAAACTAAGCAGCAGCTTGGTGCTAAAAGAAATTCAAGCATTTGTTGGAGGGAAGAAGAGTCTTTGGACTAAGATCTTGAACATATATTAGAGTGACTTGACAGCGCAGTCTCTTTCTGAGGTGACTGAAAATTAATGAAGTCCTTAAAATTCTTAGGGCTTCTCTCTCTCTCTCTCTCTCTCTCTCTCTCTCTCTCTCTCTCTCTCTCTCTCTCGTGATGAAAGTGACTATTTTATATTAGACAAGGCTAAGAGGAAGACAGTCTGGTCTTAGTGGAAATGGAGAAAGGTTGATGAGGCAAGAGATGTTTAGGAAGTAAAGTCCCATTAAATTAACCTAATTGAAGCCAATTCGATCTGTAGTTTACTAAACAGTAAGACACAAAGGTTATTTCAAAGACATTTTTGGGGCTGCAGTTTTGGAGAATCATTGAGGAGATAGATGCAATAATAAAGATCATGGTGTGTATTTTGAATATTTTAGATTGGAGGAACTGTGTATCTAGGTAATGGGGTCCATTAGAGAAATAGATATATTCAAAAGAAAAGTGGTCCATACTGAAGATAGAGATTTGAGAGTCGTAGAATTTTAGGTACTTAATTAGAAGGTGGTCTGTTGAAGTGAAATTAATGTAAGTCTTGTAGAATGAACAAGGTGGCTACAGTGTTACACCCATCACCTGCCTTGTGCAGGGAGGATAAGGGTAGCTGGCAGGAAACCTGCCAACCAGCTGCAAAGCCAAAACGGATTTGGGCTCCATGGTCTGAATCTGGCCTGTTATCATCTCTGTCACTCTGTATGCACTGGTCATCATATCAAAGAGAGAGAGAGAGCGACCCTAAGAATTTTAAAGACTTCATTAATTTCCAGTCACTTCAGAAAGATGCTGGGCTGTCAAGTCACTCTTAATATATGTTCAAGATCTTAGTCCAATCTATTACAGAATAGATCTCATAATATTCCTTCCAAGCTAAATAAATATAAAATAAATAATATTTATTAATTTTACTTTTTTAACATGTGGACATTTAAGCTGAACATACACAAATGTCTTGCCCATGGCTACATAGCTAGTTAACTGCAAAACTAACTGTCAATCTTTCCTTCTATAATGTCTTTCTATTATCCCAGGCTAGGTCTACCAAAGACTGCTCTTTATATGTAGGCTGAAATTAAAATTCATTTAAAATGTGTTCCCATTTTAAAATTTCAACTTCTTTTACTCCCACACACTTCATGGTTGTTTCCAAAATGACTTGTCATTTCCCTCAATTAGTATATCTTCATAAATTAATACATACTCCATAGATTGTTCTTAGAGAGGTCAAGTATATCCAGCCACTAGTAATGAGACTTTTCCTCTGTAGGACTTGAAGTCTCCGTGAGCAGTGGTCAAGGAGGAGCCCCAGGACACTGCAACGCCTGAATGCTCTCAACATTGTTACCAATATTTTTTTCTCGAGAACATCAGGAATGATTTCATTATACTCTTTATTCCTGTTTAAGTCAGTACTATAGAAATCTTAGTCTCCCACATCATCTGTCATCCCCTAGAACTCTAGTTCTCTTATTTGCTATATATATCACCTTCTCTGACCTCAACTTCCATCTCTTTCTTGCTGAAGGGAGACATTTTTCCCTCCCTTCCCCCTAAATATCTGAATCCTTTGTCACTAATTTATCACTACCTCTCCTATTGCAGCTACCAGTCCCTAGGGCCACTAGTCCTTCTTTTACTCCAACACACTTCATGGCTGTTCCATGGTTGTTCCATGTGGTGTTAGGGTTGGGTTCACGGGTGTTTTCTCCAACAAAACTGTGATCATAGCTCTGAGATTTTACTATCCATGAAGATCCTTCCAAAATTCCAAACTCTGAGCAACTTGATTGTCTCCACTCTACCCCAGCTGCACAGTCTCATGATTGTTTCTCAGTGCTTATGACTGACGATAGTCACCCCTCCATAATCTCAACATCATAGCTCACACTTTCTCTTTTTTCTCACTCCCTCCAGTACTCCAATTCAACAATCCTCTGCAAAACAGTATGTATCTGATTTTATGACTTTTCAATGTTTGTTAACCTCTTAAATTCTCACTTCCCTCCTTGCTCGGATTAAATTTCCTAGTCACTTATAATCATCCTGCTCCTTTTCATGTATCCTCAACTGCCTTGCCCTCCATGCAAATGAATATGTCTAGAGAAAAATACACAATCATGCTGACTGGACTCTCATCATAATCATGGTCATTAACCTCAAGTGGTTTCATAATGCTGCCCAGTAATCATATTTCATTTTGCGATTACTATTCACCCTTCCACTCAAGCAGAGCACTATTTCATAGCTTCTCTTTTCGCAGACTTCCAAAATCTGTCCTCTCCTCCTCATTCTCAGTTGATGATGTGCTTGCTATTTCCGAGCCTGCCACATAATTTGCAGGATGTAGTGCAAAATGTAAACGCAGGGTCTCATTTAAAAAGCAGGGGGAAAGTGACATTAAATTTACTAAAATATGAAGCCTTTTCCTTTCATGGTCTCTCTCTCACAATGTCATGGTTCATTTTTTTTAATATATAATCTTGTTCTAAGTAAATAAAAAATAAAAATGTAAACATTAAGCATCAATTTTACCATTAATCTTTATACTGTGCAATGTTAGTTTTAAATGCAAATATCAGAGTACTTAAGTTGTATGCAGAATCACCAAAATTACAAAATTCACATTTTGTGGCTTATATATATGCATACGTATTTTGTTCTTAGCAGCATAGATGAAATGTTGCACAAAAGTAACTGAACAATTAATTTCCTTTTCATTTCTATCTAAACTCTCTATCTCAGTTTTTTGAGGGGAGGTCACGTGTCAGGAGCTCATTCTTAAACATGTTAAATTTGACCTACCCATTTTACATCCAAGTAGGTATGCAATATAAAGAGTTAAATATATAAATCTGAAGTTCAGAGGAGATTTTTGTGCTGGAGAAGAAAATTTAGAGACCAGTGTTTGGATGGTACTCACTGTTATATATTTGTATGAGATCACCAAGAGAATGAATGTAAATAGCAAATAGAATAATGACAAGGACAAATCTTGCAGTACTCCAAAGTTTAGAGGTTGGGGAAAATGGGTAAGAGCAAAATTAGGTGGATGAATTTGGAGTCTTGGAAGTTGTACTAGAGTTTCCGGAGAAACAGAACCAATAGGAAATACATAGATAAATGATGATAAATGATGATGGATGATGATAGATGATAGATAGATAGATAGATAGATAGATAGATAGATAGATAGATAGATAGATAGATAGATAGATAGACCAGACAGACAGACAGACAGACAGATAGATAGATAGATAGATAGATAGATGACAGTAGATGAATTGTCTTCTCTCTTTTTCTTCAAACACATGGGTTATATTCTCTCTTCAAGGCGTTTATACTTACTTCTCTCCCTTATTGAAATGCTCTCCCCTCAGACACCTGCCTGACACACTCACTTATCTCCTTCAAGTCTTTATTCAAATGTTATAATACCTATCAGTGAGTCCTTCCTTAGCCACTTCATCCAAAATTGCAATCCTTCCCCAATATGGACACTGTTCTTATCCTCCTATGATTTATTGTTCTCCTTGGACCTATTACTGTAACATACAATATGTTTTACTTACTAATCTTTCTGACTGTCTTTTTCTCTGGAATGCGAATTCTATGAGAGAAGAAGTTTCCATGTGCTTTGTTCACTGCCATATCCCTGGGGCCTAGAGTAGTGCTTGGCCCATAGGAGTCATTCAATAAATATTTCCTGACTAAATAATAATGTCAATGTAAAAACTTCTAAAACTATAGAAAAATTGTATAAGAATTTATCTGAGCCAAAATTTTGATGATATGCCTGGAAGCAAGATCTCAACACACTGAAAAATGTTCCAGAGAATGGCAGTTTTGAAGCTCCTTTTATACATTTAGAACCACAGGAGAAAATGTAAGGAAGGTTGCATGGAATCCACTGGTTGTAGATTAAGAAAAGAGGGGGAAAGCAAAACGGGAAAAATCTCTGGGATTGGATAAAAAGCAAAGTGGAGCAACATATACTTCTTTTACATTGGTGGGTACAGGAGAGTTAATAGTTAACATTTACAACACATAGAGATGGTATTCAGGGAATAAGGTAAAAACAAGGAGTTCTGTGGTCTCATGCTCTGGTATTCTTGAGCTCTGGTGCCAATAGTTGTGCCTCCGAAGGCTCTGGAGAAGAAAATTACTCTGACATTTCAAATGTATGTTATCCTAGATACATAGAAACAATGCACAGGGCTTACTTAAGGCAAAGACTGACTTTTGCTAAGGAAGCTACAGTCCTGGGATGTGACTACCTGAGGTGAACTGTTCAGTTAGGGATTTATTATCAAACAATCCTGTGTCGTTACTTTCAGTCACTGAGCTTCTCAGGTCTGCCAAGTAGCCCTCTGAGCATGTTGGGTCTACTATTTTGCCACTTTTCATTCACAGTATAAATAAATGTTCTTTCTTTAATGCGTTACCTTCTCTTTGTATTCCCATTTGTTGAAACACCATGCAGATTCAGAGTAAAACTGACATGTTACTATAGGTTCAATTGCCTTATCTGACAAGGCAAGTTAGATTCTCTGCCTTTTAATTTCCACAAAGAACTGTGCATTTCCTTCTACTATACTGAAGAACTGGTGTTTAATTTATATTTCCTTTGAAATACGAGGTCTGGCAATTAAGTTCGTGAATTCATCCTAGGAAAAGTTCTACATACCCCACTGCAGAATATCACTATGGTCACCTTCAAAGTACTCCCCTTGGGAAGCTATGCACTAATACCAGTGGCTAGTCCACACTTCAAGGCAATTTTGGAACTCTTTCTGGAATGGTCATCAGAGCTGTTGTCGTATTATCCTTGATGTCTTTAATGTCATCAAGATATCTTCCTTTAAATAATTCCTTTGTCTTCAGGTAAAGAAAGAAGTCATTAAGGGCCAGATCAGGTGAATAGGGAGGGTGTTCCAATACAGTTATTTGTTTCCTGGCTAAAAATTCCCTCACAGACAGTGCTGTGTGAGATGGTGCTTTGTTGTGATGGAAGAGCCATGAATTGTTGGCAAAAAGTTCAGGTCATCTAACTTTTTCATGCAGCCTTTTCAGCACCTCCAAATAGTAAACTTTGTTAACTGTTTGTCCAGTTGGTACAAATTCATAATGAATAATCCCTCTGATATCACAAAAGGTTAGCAACATCACTGCAACAAGTGCGTGAACCTAATTGACCTCATACAACAGGTTCTCACTCACAGCCCTCAGAGGGAACCGTCACTGCTGACACCTTGATCTCAGACTTCGAGACTCCAGAACTGTGAAACAATACATTTTGTTGTTTAAGCCACCTAGTTTGTGGTATTTTGTTACAAAAGCCCTAGTAGACTAAAAAACTACCCAACCATTCTACTCTTAGGTATTTGTTTAAAATGAAAATATACCGGGCATGCCAAAAAAATGTATACAATTGGACACTTTGGTCAATGTTGCTCAATCAGTAGTTCATCATAATCAGAAGTGTCTGGATGCTGATTTTAACCACTTTGAGCACCTCTTGTAATTGCAGAAGTCATGTGACTTGTATTCATTTTTTGTTATCAGTATATATTGAGTATTACAATTTTAATACAGTTTTTTCTTTCTTAAAATGTGTGTACATTTTTTTGGCACACTCTGTATGTCCAACAAAGAATTCTATTGGGATGTTCACCTTAAGTTTATTTATAATAGCCCCAAACTAGAAACAGCTTAAATGTCCATCCGGAGGTAAATGACTAAATAAATGAATTTTGGTATGTTTAAATAATGAAGTACTGTAAAATGATTAAAAGAACAAACTACTGATACACACCACATGGATGAATACATTAAAAAAAAAAAAACTATGCTGGCGAAAAAAAGTCAGGAATGAAAAATGTCCAATTATATGAAATTCTAGAAAATGCAAAACTAATTTATGTAGTCAGAAATCCGATTAGTGTTTGGGAGAACAGGGGTTGGGGGAATTGACTGGAAAAGGGTAACAAGGGAACTTTTTGTGGTAATGGAACTACATTTTGCTTATGGTAGTGCTTATATTTGTCAAAATTCATTGACCTCTACATTTAAATTGGAAACTTTATGATGGAAATTATACCTCAACAAATTTGATTTTAAAGAATACATTGTTAGTAAATAAATAAAAAACATTAAAAAACACTTAAGATGGAGAAAATACATATAGAAATAATAGCAATTGTTTATTTTGTTTTAATTTTCAATGTTATGGTGTTCATTTTCTTAGACAGCATGTAAAACCTTTAGCTGTATACAGTCATTTTTTAAGGGACATAATCAGGATTTCTGGCACTGTCTCAAAGCTGTCACAGAAAAAGTTGGTGGGTATTTTGGCACTAAGCTAGAAAACTAGGAAGCAGGTTGGAAATAAACTCAAGTATAATTTTTAGAACGACGTTGTTTGCTCTGGGGATTTGGATTATTGATAGAAAGCAGTTGCTTTTCACTTAGAATTTGTTAGCACTGTACAGTGTTTGCTAATTTTATGCCATATTTTGCCTATCTAAATTTATAATAAAAATGGTACATTTTGGTGTGCACTATTATTTTCAAATTTCCAACCACTTGGCTATAATTGTTTCTCTTTAGAAGTGATTGTGGTAGATTACCTCAGAACAACTTCTGAACAACAGAGGCAACTAATAGGGTTGAAAACCATCAAAAACTTAATTGGGCCTATTTTCAGGTGCTCTCTGTTAGAACTTTAAATTAGTATTTTCAAACTTGGCTACACATGCAATCGCCTCAAAAATACTTACACCTGAATCCAATACCTATTTAATTCTATTTAATTGCCCAGAAAATGGGATTTTAAAAATAGTCCCAGTTGATTAACATGTGGAGCCAATCCCTGGGGCATTTTCTAGTGTTGTTGTATGACTGGTATCCTGTAACAAGTTAGTAGCAGGTCAGTGTTTCATGACTCTGATGACTGGCCTTCATCTATGAACCAGTTGATTTCTGTGGGTGAAACGCATCTTAATGCGTGTTTTGCTATTTGAATCACCACCTTTCCAATGCTTTATCTGAAGCTTCTCCTTTGTAGTTCTGGAGTTGTGAAAATGATTGCTTTAGAGGTAGAAAATTATCAGTCAAATGTTAGAAAATGAAAAAAAAAAAGGAGTATTCTAGTACTACCCATTTCTAAACTACATTTTTGCTCAGTATAAATTCCTCTGGTTCAGCTTATCATAAACGATTTAGAAATCTCATAGCACAAGCAACCCAAAGTGATATTTCCCTAACATACATAACATCTTTATCCTCAAAATTAATTATTAGAAAGAATTTGTAGTTTGAAAAGTTTCAGTTGCATATTATCCGTTCCTAACTGATCCCTTTCTAGGTTAGTGTTATTATGGACTGAATTGTGTCCCTGCCACATTTACGTGTCCTAACTCCCAGTACCTCAGAATGTAACTGTATTTGGAGGTAGACTCTTTAAAGAGGTAAAATGAGGACATTAGGGTAGACCATTCAATATGACTGGTCTTCTTATAAGGGGGTATGAGGGTGGTAGATGAGGGTATATGGGATCAAATATATGGTGATGGAAGGAGAACTGACTCTGGGTGGTGAACACACAATGTGATATATAGGTGATGTATTACAGAATTGTACACTTGAAACCTATGTAACTTTACTAACCAATGTCACCCCAATAAAATTTAATTAAAAAAAAAGAAAAGAAAATATTAGGACACAGACACCCGGAGGGGAGATCACCTGAAGACACAGGGAGAAGATGGACAACTGCTAGTCAGTGACTGAGGCCTCAGAGGAAGCCAGCCCTGCTGACATCTTGATCTCCTACTTTTAATGGTAAGAAGTATGAGAAAATAAATATCTGTTTAAGACACCTAGTCTGTGGTACTTTGCTATGGCAGCCCTAGCAAGCTAATGTAGTGGTTCTCAATATCAGCTGCTCAACAGAACCACCTACAGGTACAATAAAAATAAAATCCTGCCCATACCAATGAAATCATAATGGGAGTAGAGGGAAAGTAGGGTATGTGGGCACTTTGTTTTTTTTTTAAACGTCTCCATGTGATTTTTAGATTACTGAGGACAGGCTTATGTTTAACTGACTTCTTTCTGTAACAGTCTGTTGTAAAGTTGCCTAGTGAGAATAACTTGAAAACTAATAAACAACATCATAAGTTCTTTGCAATCTATTTAGGTTTTAGATGTTATTTTGGCAAGAATGTTCCTTAAATTATTTAGTACTTATTCCCTGTGTGACATAAAACTGAAGCAAATTTTTGTTATCCAATATGGAAACAAATTTCTTCTTGTGTGGCTTATGCAGAGAGATTATTTATTCCATTGTAATATTTCCTTTAAGAGACAAAACTCCATATGTTCCCATTTCCTCAATGTGATATCATAGTCCCACAGAAAACATAAATGCCAAGATTTTAAACAATTTCATGGTTATTTTGAGGATTAATGTCAATTATTAATTTAAAGCTTCTATAATTCTTTGGTTTGATTTCTTCAGAGAGAAAGTGCTATGTCAAATATAAAGAGAGAAAAAAATTTTTCTGAAACAGGAAAGAATACAAATAAGAAACCTGCAGCTGCAGCAACTAAACACAGCAGGATCTGAGTGTCCAGAAATGCCACTTAAAATTTAATTCTTTCCAGACTATTTCCAAACAAGTTCTGCTGCTTGCTAGGCTAAAAATACGCAAGCTTAAAAAGCTTAGTAGTATAAAAGCTTGATTTTATACTAATAATTGTCTGCATGATGGGGATTCTCCAGGAACTGATCACGAAAATTTGAGGTAAAAATCAACTGCAGGCCTCTGGTTGCTATTGCTAATAATTTCTGACACAAAACAAGATACGAGGTTTCAGACCAGAAGATCAAATGCTAAAATAAATGTTCTGGATTCAAATCCTAGTTTTTCTTTTTCTTGCTTTTGTGAACTTGGTCAATTTATTATTATTATTATTATTATTATTATTATTATTATTATTATCTCTGTGTGGCTTGTTTTGCCTCAGGGATTTTTTTTGTGTTAATTCATTCAAGGCAATAGTCAATACTCAATGTTAGTTTCTATTAGTCATCATTTATTACAATTGTGTAAAAACCCTGTATCCTTTTCTACCTTCCTATATAGCACTTCAGTACTTGATCCATAGTATCCTTTTCTATCTCATTTATTTTTCTCTTTACTCTGTGTTTTATACTGGTTATATTAGAAATTCATGTTTCAGTTGTTTGCTGTTCTGTATGGATCACAGAGCAGTATGGTTTCATTTTAGTCTTCACTAGAAGTTACTCCTTAGTAATATCTTGAAAATGAAGCTCCTGCACTTGTCAATCACAATTATCTTACTTGTCATCCCTCAGTTCACCTTCAAAAGAGAAGGTAACTCTGAGATGGTTGGTGGTTAAGGTAAAGAAGGAGAATTGGAAAAGGTAGTGTCAAAATGTCTCAGGAAGTCAGAGTGAAAATTATTTATTTATTAAAGTAACTGCTCCATTTTACCAACTTGACCCACTCAGCAGCTCCCTAATAATCCTTCAGTTCTTCCCACTGGATCATCACTTGATTCATCATCTCATGAACCAGCTACACTAAAATCCCACCCTCGGCTAATACCAAGGTGAGCTGCTTAACTCTTACGAATTCTAATATCTTTCAATATTTTGCTCCTTTGAGTCTCCTGTTATTTCTAATAGTTCCTGAACTTTAATGTCCTAACTCTCAATTATTCTTTTTTACCTGTAACATATTTAATACTGAAGTATGTTACATGTGGAGTATTATGTAATCATCTTTCTGTTTTGATAGAACTGTTACAGGTCTTTTATTCTTTGTGTCTTTTATTCTTCAGATAGTTGTACGGTACTACCCATGTCCCATATAGATCCTAGACAGTGACAGGTACATAGAAGGCTCATAATAAGCTTGATTTTATAAGTAATTATTCGTTTAAAATGAAACCTAACTGAAAAAATTACTGGTGTCATTTCTTGGTATTTGTTTTAATAAGGTACTGTATTTCTTATCATTTTTCTCTTTTTTGTTTATTTTATTAAAACGTATTGGGGTGACAATGGTCAACAAAACTACATAGGTTTCAAGTGTACAATTCTGTAATACATCATTTATATGTTGCATTATGTGTTCACCATCCAGAGTCAGTTCTCTTTCCATCACCATTTATTTACCCTCTTCTACCATCCCCTGTCCCCCCTTACCTCTGGTAAGCACTAAACTATTGTCTGTGTCTATGAGTTTTTGTTTTTTTATTTATTTGTCTTGTTCTTTGTTATGTTCAGTTTTATACCCCACGTATGAGTGAAGTCATATGGTTCTCAACTTTTCCTGTCTGACTTATTTGATTTGGTCATAGTCATGAATAGAGATGAAGTTAATCCCTTAGAGCCAAAAGCTCTAGACATACTCCAAAATTGTGAGAAAAATTATATATTGCTTCTGAGTCACTAGTTTTATTTTAAATATACTAGGTCTGACAATTAAGCTCTCGAACTTGCCACCGTGCGTTTACATTGGCAGCACTGTACAAACAGCTCAGTAAGGTTTCATCACCTTGGTTTATCAGTGTCTCACAGCTGTGTTCATGTCAAGGTATGGCAGTGTCTTGCTGAGTGGTGTTCATTATTGTTGCTACATGTTTTTGTGTGCTGTCGTGAGAATGTCTGAGCTTGAATTAGAACAATGAACAGACATTCAGTTTCTTGTTAAACTTGGCAAGAGTGAAAGTGATATCAGGGACATTTTAGTCCAAGTTTATGGGAATAATGCCATGAAGAAACAGCAGTGTACAAATGGATTAAACGTTTTTCTGAGGAGAGAGAACATATCACTGATGAAGAGAGGTCAGGGCGGCCAATAATGAGAAGAACTTATGAAACATTGCAAAAATTTGTTGAATTGTGTATCAAAATTGTCAGCTGACTGTGAGAAGCATAGCAAACTAAGTAAACATTGATAGAGAAACATTTAGGAAAATCTTAGCTGAAAATCTTGGCATGAGAAAAGTGTGTGCAAAAAATGGTCTGAAGGAGCTCAACAATGAACAAAAGCAAAGGAGAGTCGAAGTTTGCCAAGACCTTTTGGAGAGTCAAAATGATGCTTTGGGTTGTGTTACCACTGGTGTTGAAACATGGGTGTACCAATAGAACCCTGAAACAAAGCGTCAAAGTGCACAATAGAAGTCAGCCAATTCTCCACGACCAAAAAAATTTCCGTCAGTCCAAATCGAGTCAAAATGATGTGGCTAAACTTTTTTGATATCAGAGGGATTATTCGTTATGAATTTGTACAAACTGGACAAACAATTAACCAAGTTTACTATTTCGAAGTGCTAAAAAGGCTGTGTGAAAAAGTTAAATGAAAATGACCTGAACTTTTCACTAACAATTCATGGCTCTTGCAATAAGACAATGCACCAGCTCACAGGGCACTGTCTGTGAGGCAGTTTTTAGCCAGTAAGCAAATAATTATATTGGAACATCCTCCCTACTCACCTGATCTGGCTCCCAATGACTTCTTTCTTTACCCAAAAATAAAGGAAATATTGAAAGAAAGACATTCCAGGACATCACGGGTAATACGACGACAGCTCTAATGGCCATTCCAGAAAAAGAGTTCCAACATTGACTAGGTGCTGGCGTGGCTGCAGAGCTTCCCCAGGGGAGTACTTTGAAGGTGACCATGATGGTATTTAGCAATGAGGTATGTAGCCCTTTTCCTAGGATGAGTTCACAAACTTAATTGTCATGTTAATATATTACTAGAAGGTAGTATAGTATTAATTTGGTTGCCTAGTATTTAATTGCATATGCAAAGAAATTTTTCTTGTTGAGCTTGAGCTTACCAAATGATATAGTATAATAGAAGCATGTTTCTTACATAGTTAGTAATTTCATGTTTGCTTTTTAAATTTATTTTTGTTCAATTGCCTGCTTGTCTTGAGCTGAATATTAAGTGTAAGGCATGCATAAAAACCTGACTGCCTAGATAAAATAGTGGCCCATTTACTCTAAGCTCTACTGGGTGATTCATTACTTATTTTACATTTATAAACCTGAGAGGCATTTCATAATGTGTGAATTCTTAAAAGTAATAAAATATCATGATGTGGAAAGAAAATAAATTTTTCATTTTGGGGAGATAGGTTAATGTTCCTTGATCACAAGCCGCAAATATAATTTACCTAATTCAGTGTATTAATTGGAATTTTCTATTCTCATTTTCACTGGGATTATACATGTCCATGTCTCCAAACACAAGAGATTGGGAAGACAAGAGTTCATGAAAAGAATCCCCTGTCAGAATACATATACAAGTATGTAATTGGCCATTTCTTGACCTGTAAGAGTTTAATAAATGAAGAAAAAAAGTTGGCTTACAATAATGGACTATATTAGAAAGATAGAATATTGCTTATCACATTTTATTAAATCCTAAGGCTATAGATAGAATTTGTTTATCTATGCAGTTTTCCCATAAGTGGTATTTTCTGAAATAATATTGAAACTTCCAAACTTGTTGATAGGATAGAAGTAAATCGACCATTATAACAAAGTTCTTTTAAACATATTGACTATTGCAATTTTCCCAGGATTCAGCTACCACCTTTTAAGTTCATCAGGGTTCTTGATTGGAAAGCTTGAAAAATATTTACAATAGAGTTTTATTCTTATTAGTAACTTTTCCTGATGTCATTGAATAAGACGAGCATAAACTTCTATTTTCTGTTTACTATTTGGAAGTGCTAAAAAGGCTGCGTGAAAAAGTTAGATGAAAATGACCAGATAACTAATACAGATAACTAATTCTGTAGTTATCATAGCATGTAGACCAAAAACATGTAGGCCAAAAGGAAAGGAATTAAAATTACCTTTGGAACTGCATACAGCATAGTTAAGAGTGAGAGAAGACTGCAAGATGAAATTTACAGGTAAGTATGGATAAGCATATAGGACCAGTACAGTTGTCTCCAGAATCTACACCAGAGCAGAGTAGGGAAGGTATTGCATGGGAGGGAGAAGAGTGAAGCAGGGTTCCAGTGATAGCAGAGTATAGGTAATATCTGCAAAGATACATTTCCAGAAAAAGAGGAATCCAAATGAGAGTGGAAGTACTGGCTGCAGGTTTGAGATCTGATGCATTAGAGCACTGGTTACTAGGAAGTTGAAAAAAAGGGGTCTTAGATATTACTTGGCATAAGAGGTGCTAATAACCTTGATAAGAAGAGAAGGAAACACTCCAGAAGGGGGAGGTGGATGGTAAGGTGAAGAAGGGCAGTATTTCACAAAACCAGAGCAAGAAAATCTCCATTTACTAAAGAAACTGCTCCAGTATACCAGTGGGGAAAAACAAGTTTTGTACTTATGATATTGGGTAAGATATTCAAACTCCTTCGTCCATTCAATCTTATACTATCTCCTATATATGGGTCCAGGGAAATCCAAAACATATAAACATGAATAAAGGAAGAACTCAACATTTGCGTAAAGTTGTAAGGAGAAACTAGAAAATAAGAAATAAATCTTTTTAATAATAATTTAAAATTTCTTTTTGTGAAGCCCTTTAAAAAAGGCTTTGAAAAATAAGAGGGAAATTATAATGCATATTCTAGCAAGGTTTAAATATAATTGTAGATTGAACAGCATCAGAAATTCAAAACCTCAGAGTAAAAGTGAATAAATGCTAGACAGATGCGAAATGGAGTTTGAGCACAGGAAAAAAAAGTTAAAATAAAAGATACAATCTACTCAGTAAGAAAATGAATTTCAAGATACGCAAAGGAGTATAGGCAAGGCCAAAAATACAATAAGAATTGGAGAGGATAGACGTCAAAAGAATCAAGAAAATTCAAGGGAAATGAAGAAAAGCGTGAAATAGAAGATAAAATGATAGAGAAAATTAGCAGAATATCAAAGCAGAAATAATCTTTAAACCTATAATTTCGAGGAGACCTCCTCAAAATAAAGGATGACCTGAATGTATACGTTCCCCATATACTTGGGAAAATTGAGCAGAAGGGTCAATTTCAAGACTTATATGAATAAAATCACCAGGTTGTAAAAATGAAGAAAAAATAGGCCCCCAGGCAAAATAGTGCTAAATACTTATAAGGAAAAGAAATTCATGTCAGCATTTGATTTCTTAACAATAACATGACATTGAAAGCAGAACAACAATGGGGCAAAATCTTAAAAATAATTTTTTTCCAACCAAGCTGTTCTTCAAATACAAAAGCTATAGAAAAATACAAAAAACAAAACTTGACGATCTCATGGAATATTGGACTAATGAGATTTTTCTGAGGCGTCTAGTAGGAAACAAGCTTCATGCAACCAAGAGGTAACATCAGCAAAAAACTGATTGTATTTATATTGCAGATTTAAAACTAAGACAAATGTGGGGTACAAATGAAAAACAAAAATAGTATGTAAATGTTAATATTGTGTTATAAAGTTAAAAGAGAAATGGAACAAAAATACATGGGAAAAGAAGAAATTAAAAAATAGAAAATCTTACTTATTGCATATAGATAATAGGTGAGAAGGCAAAGAATATTCTTTAAAGCTGAAAAACCAAGAGTACAAGTCTAAACATGGAAAGTGGGGACTAAATATATAATTACTAGTAGAACAAATTCAAGCAAGCCTTTATGCAGAAAGTAGCATTTTTAAACTAAACTTACCTAAACACAAGAAAAATTAAAATACACCTTTCAAGGTCACTAAAATTCCTGTTTCAATAATAAAGAATATTTGATAATTAAATTAAGCTACTCCAAGAAGCGATTCTTGTTTAGATGTTGTTTTGGGCAGCCAGGATACTTTGTAGTTTTCACATGGTATACATATTCTATGGTCTTGTTAAGTAAAAAGAGGTGTCATAAGAGCATGAACTTGGAGTCAAAAGGTCCTAGGCCATTTAGCTTTAAATAATGGCAGTTCCTTTCACTGTATAGTGTTTTAATTTTTCCAAAGAGCTTTGCCCTACGTCATCTCAGTGTGTTTCACCATACTCCTGTGGGGTAAATGGTGTGGACATTGTGATTCTCTATATGCAAAAGCAAACAAATGAAATATTTTTTAGGTTGTGCCTTGCTGAAATATTACCTTCTTTTCTGTAAAGGGACTATTAACAATAGTGCCATCGCATAGTATATGTTCAATGTAATTCTAAATGAATGAACCAGAAAGTGAATGAGTGAACTAGTTGGTGGGAGAAATGCAGGGATCTTGTCCCCTAAAGTCTCCCCACTTCTATCCTGCCTTAAGGAGTGGTTTGTTTTCTATATAGTCCTAGAGAGTTCTATGAATGAGTGAAATATTTTTGTTACTGAAAGCCAAAGGGCCATTCAGGACATTTTTTATCTTATTGTACACAGCAGGACAACTTCAGATTGAAGTTGAAAGTTCCTGACAGTGTTCTCAGACCAAAGCACAATAGTCTAAAACAGTGCTGACAGTCTTAAAAATTTAAATTGTGTAAGGCTGGCATCTAAAGACTCAGGAGTAAGTTAAAACAGGCAAACCTTTGTTTATGCGGGAAATCTTTCCAGTATACCCATCTCGAAAAACTTCCTGTTTCTTCAAAAGTCATGTTTACATACACATTTTAATGCAAATGTTACATCATTTTTCAGTGGGCACCAGAATTAATTTTAGTTCTTTATTATGTTACTGGGCTCATTTCCTAGCTTCCTTATAAACATGTGATTTCCAGGTAGTTGCAAATGCAAAGGTATTATTATAGAAATTGTCATAACTCATGTCACTAAGGAAAAAGACATATTGAATGATTATTGCGGTCTCTTTTTAATTGTCTTTCTCATGAACAACCTACTAAAATTTTATGGCACCTTGAATTCTGTTAGCCTCAAAATTTGTTTTCAAGAACCGTAGTTACATTATTTTCAACTTAGTTGTTCTGGTAACTCAAGCCATATAAATAATCACTCAGCTAGAGGATTTTTTTTTTTAATTTGCTTGTATCCACACTATAAAGCACTGATAAGTTTATGGAAGCAATTTTTAATTAAAGGAAGAAATGAAGAATATACCAATTTGCATTATGCGCTTAAAAAGGAAGCTTTGTTGTTTACCCTCCCTTGGATTTCACAGTCGGCCTGTTCTTGGGTATGCTGTATGTTTGTTTTTCACTTTTGGAGGCTTCTATTTAGCTATTCTCCAGCTTAGAGATTCTTTTCTTCACCATGTCCAGTTTGCTAACAAGCCCATCAAAGGAATCCTTCATTTCTATTACAGTGTTTTTTGATCTTTAGTATTTCTTTTTAGTTCTCTCAGAATTTCCTTCCTTCTGTTATATTGACAATCTGATCTGGCACGCTGCCTCCTTTATCCATTAGAGCTCTTAGCATTTTAATCATAGCTGTCTTAAATTCCAGGTCTAATAATTCCAACAACCCTGACATATCTGAGGTTTGTTCTGATGGTTACTATACCTCTTCAACCTGTTTTTCGTCCTTTTATACTATGTTGTAAATTTTTATTCATAGATGGACATGACGGCTTGGATAAGAGACAGTGTTTGTTGTACGTAGGCCTTTAGTAACCTGATGGTGAGGTGTGGTGAGGGCACGTATTCTGCAGTCCTGTGTTTACATCTCAGTCCTTTAGTGAACCTATGCCTCTGGGCTGTGAACTTCACAAATGCTGTCAGGATCCTCTCTTGAAGTGCGACCAATGATGAAAGTGGGCTGGAGTTGTACATTTCTCTTCTTCTTCGTGAAAGGCTGGAATGGGCTGGCACGGAGTATTTTTTTCTCCATGTAGAATGCCATAGCATCTGTAATGGGATATTTTCTTTTCCCAGGCCACTTAGGCTGCTTAAACTAACTGGTTAAACTCTAGTTAACTAATTTTGTTGAGGGCAGCCCTACTAAGAAGAATAGAATGGAGGCCGCTATTTGTTTCCTGACAACATTATCTCATGAAGTTCTCCGCCATTGCAGATGAGTCTGCAATATGAGTATTAATGAAATAAAATGATACACCTTCCACCAAAAAAAAAGAACAGAAGGCTCTGATGTATTTAAAAATGGCTGTCTCCCCCTCCCTCTATGGGAAGCACAAGGGGGTTTTTCTCCAATATTCACTGTGAGATCGTGGGCAAACTCCAGGAGGTAAAACTCACAAAATGTGGGAACCTCCCTATGCCTGGTCACCCTGGAGATTTTACCTCTCAGACTTTCCGCACTGAGCCTCCAGCAAGACTTCAACTAGAAAGTTTGCCTACCTTACACTGACTTTCATGAAGTTTTCAGCTTATGGGTTTCTGCTCTGGTAAGTTGTGATTTTCTGTATTTGTCTATTGGTCTGTCCAATTTTAGGGGCAATGGCTTGTCCTATGACCTTACTTCTTTCATGAGCCTAAGAAGAGTTATTGCTTTTACAGTTTGTTCAGTTTATTTTTTTCCTCGTTATCAGAATAAAGTGGTAAGTTTCAGGCTTCTTACCTGCCAAACTGGAAACCAGAAGTTACCAGATCCTGCCTTTTTTTAAAGCATGTAATATTTTGTTCACTAAGGATCTTTCTTGCATTGATTTTAATTTTTAAACATTATATCAAAATATTTATAATAATTTTAAGTTTTGTGGCCCTACCCTTGAATTTTGTACCTGCAGTGAGTGCTTAGCTCATGTCACGCTGTTCTTGGCCCTGAGCAGTATATAAAGACGTTCTCTTCCCCCTAGGATGTTTTTCCTTTGCTTCTGCCAGGTGTCTGTGAGCATTTGAAGTCTAGAATTCCTGAGGAACTGAGGTGTTAATTCAATGTCAGGGATTAGTAATAATACCCTGAGTTGTAGTCCCAGGAGAACCTATTTACTTGTGTTTCTTCCTTGTTCCTAGAGTGCAACCCCTGAGTCCTCTTGTGCTTCAATGCCTTTCCTCCAGTCCTGTGGTGCAAAAGCTCCATTTAGTCATTCAGTTTCCTGGGCTTCTCTCCTTTTTCACATCCTTGCTGGGAAATCATTGACTATCTCATAAACTTTTCTTTTCCTCCAGGTTTACTACTTGTCCTCAATGAAAGGTTTGGTCTGAATGACCTACGTGGACATTTATGGTAATGGGAGTCCTGGCTTATTTAGAAAACCAAAAGTATGTACCTTTCCATACCTGGCTATTTAAATTGCCCCCATAATCATATAACTCCTCTTTGCTGTGCAGACACGCAATAGATAAAACTATTTTATGTATTAAGAAAATGATTTGCCCCAAGAAAAGTGCTTAAAGGTTATTTAATTCCATCTTTGAGTTCAAAACATCAGGGAGTTCAAAAACTGTATCATCCATCGTTCTGGAATATTTGCTCATGAAAGAAATTCTACTGTCATAATGATCTTACTTCTTACAAAAAGAATTCTTGTAAATCATCTATTACTTTCTTTACCTATTTAGTAGAAAGGGCATTCAATGCCCTTTACATCTTTCTGGATTCAAGAAATACTTTGAGAATCTAAGGAAAACTATAAAATTTCTCCATAGAAATATTTACCCATACTCAAATGTTTGCATACATAAGTTGAATGAGTTTCTTGTACCTCAGGTACACATGAATATAATAATATTATTCCAGTTACAATTATTTGAATATTGTTTGGTGCTCAGTGACTAATATAGGTTTGATATTAATGACACCAAAAAATACCCCTGTGTTTTTGGCCAGCTCTACCATAGCCAGCAATGTTTCATTTGTTCTGTGGGTAAGAATGTGATAATAATGGAGAAAAAGATGAAGTAGAATCAGAATAGTGAAAGCAAATTGGAAAAGAACTTCATGTTGAGCAATAATAAGAATTATAGGAGAAGAAGGAGAGGCAAAGATAGCCATACCTGGGAAGTTTGGATGTGTTGGTAACAGATTCAGGAACTGAGCACTCTAAAACAGTCTTACCTTATTTCCCCGAAAATAAGACCTAGCCAGACAATCAGCTCTAATGCGTCTTTTGGAGCAAAAATTAATATAAGACCCGGTCTTATTTTACTATAAGACCGGGTCTTTAATATAATATAATATAAGATAATATAACATAACATAACATAATACCGGGTCTTATATTAATTTTTACTCCAAAAGACACATTAGAGCTGATTGTCTGGTTCGGTCTTATTTTTGGGGGAACACGGTATTAAATACTGAGTCAAGACGGTGCCTGTTCTATTGATAATTCCACCGTCCAGCAACTGAGAGGTTTGCAACACATAGGTAAGAAAATTTCCTAAAGGAGAATTGGAGTGAGCATGCCAGCCAACATCTGTCTAAAGGAATGAGAACTGAAACCTGCCTGTGGAAGAAAAAAAGAAAACGAAAAGGAACAGGACAATCCAAAGGGGTTATAAAGATCTGACTCAGTGGGAAGAAAAAAAGAGGTGGGAATCTTTTCTTTAGCTAACACTTTGGGTTAAGATATCTAGTTTAAAACTAATTCACACATGCAAAAGTGGGCACAAAACTATATAAAACAGGGGAGGCTCCATCTCCAAAGTTACCTATGATCCTTTTTGTAGTTTCCAGGGCACACAGGTAGTTGTGAATGCAACTTGTACTATGTAAGTAAGAAATTAAACCATTGGGATGGAGGGAGGAACATTGACCTTTAAACATAATTAGTATTGCTGATTTCAATTCAGTTTTGCGTTGCTCTTTTAACACTACATGGATCATTATACAAATTCATAAAAAGCTGGGAAATGCTGTTTCCAGGAGGTTCATATGTAGTTGGTGTAACAAGTACCTGAGCCTAAAAGATTACAGTAATTCCAAGTATATTAATCCCTCCTAAGCTGCACAAAGCTTTGATTTATTCCAGAACCATGAAAGCTTTCATGATGCTTGTAGAATATGCAATGGTAGTTGAATTTAGTGCTTCACCTATTTTTGTGTGTCAAGATTTCATACGTTATTGAAATTAAAATATTGCCATCTGTATTTACTGTTTATGCTGTTATTCTGAAGTATAATCACTTTTAGTCAGAGAATAGTAATTCCATTAGAAGTAATCCTTCCTCGCCTATCCCTCTGCCGCCCTGTCACCCATCACTCCATACACTGCAAAACTTCAAAAGAAAAGTGAGAAATAACTCAAAGAAGAAATAAATCTCAACAGGCAAAAATTGTGTAAAATAAATTATTGTATAAACATCTGAGCTGCATGTCCTTAACACAAGTGTGAAGATTTTTTTTTTTTTTAATGAAACTGATAGTTTTGGTACTATTTTTTTAAGTACTCACTGGAATTCATGGAATTCAGTGTTTTGTTTGTTGTTGTTTTGTTTTTTGTTTTTTGTTTTTGCTTTCTGAACCCACTCCTATGCTCTTATTCACTTAAATTTCCAGAAAAATAAAAGATCACTCTTATGGGCGATTTTTAACTTCTCTTGAACTACTGTGTATTGTACAAAAACTATCATGTACCTCTGCTTATACCGTGATGAAAGAGAGTATTATTGATATTTCAAGCAGTTAAAGATCTTTTAACTGGGGCCTTCAGGATAGGCTTTGATGAAGTATCAGAAAATGGTATGATTTAGCCAAGTATTCTTTCACTAGGTTTTTAAATTATTTGGGCATAGCAAGGCCAATAGATTAGGAGACAATGACCATTGAAAAGATAGTCTGTTATACTCTTAGATCTCAACAGAGGGAGAACATATCACATAGCCAGGGGGCCACAGGGAATCACCTGTGTCAATTGCAAGGCAGAGGGAGAGAGGAGCACTGTTGGTAAGATCCTTTATTGTGGTTTCCAAGGGAAAGAACAGGTGAGTCAGGGCAAGCAGGTTTAAGATGGGCTAGTTTGAGTAATTTCAGGGGCTCTGAGGTGTACAGGCTATCTCTAGTGGCCTGGTACCTGGCCCTGGGGTGATTAAGGTAGGTGGATAGTACCCCAGCGTTTAAGAGCTGGATGGAGGAGTTATTTGGGGATGTTGACTTAATTGGCTGCTCTGAAAAGGGAACTGAGCAGCCTCTAGCCAGGGTCTTAAAGCTGGGTCAAGACATCATGCATAAAACTATGTTACAATTGACTCCTTGATATCTTGACACAAGTTTGAGCTCAATTATTTGGGTATTAGTAGGAGAGACCATAAAAGAGTAGGCTTTAAGTTGCCCTAAACAGTATAAAAAACATTTTATTCTGAAAATTAAAGGCAGGCACACAAGTAGAAGTACAAGGAGTCTTTATGAGCTGGCTTGTAACTAAGTTTCCTATTTATATGGCATCCAAGCAAACAGATCTGAAATTTCTGGGGTTTCTAATAATATCTTGATGGCACAGGGTAACACGTGTAAAAGTATAAGTTATATATATTTTTGGATAATATTTTGGTGTCTTTCTTAGGTCAAGGTGGCCAGCAGATATGTTTGTTGGAAGGTATTAATTAATAGTTTAGTAAAGCATATACAAAAATTGGTGGTATTTGTGTGTAATCATGGAGAAGGGATGTTGTGTTTGTGGTGGTCATGGCTGGAGACTCAGGAGAGAAGGTCATGGTGGAAAGCTGAAGGGAATAGTAGGAGAAGGCACTGGGGAGTGGGTGGTCCTCTCCCAGGGGCAGAAGAGTTGACTAATACGAGGTAGTTGCCTCAAGGAGAAAGCAATAATCTCCATTTGCTTTCAGAACGGCACAGATTGTAGTCCCTCTACCAGACTGCCCCTTACGCAGGGGGGTGTAGGGATGTATGTGTTGGCAAAACCAAAGAGTATACCAGGAACATGTGCTAAACCAACAGCAAGCTTAGAAAAATGTACTAGGATCCCTAATATCAAAGGAAAATAAGTGACAAGGGTTTTGCATCCAAGCTGTCAACACCCTAGGAGAGGCAACCTGTGGGTGTCAGCAAGGCGGAGGTTTTAGTGTCTCAGGTGAAATTTGTAAGAGACTGTGAGCATGAGAACTGCTATCTTTAGGTCAGGGTTAACAGCCCCTAGCCTGAAACAACATAATTATAAAATTCCAGGATGTGGGCAGTTGCAGCATGGAGACTAGAAGTTCTGTAGCTTATCTTATACTCCTGGTCTCCTTGTCCTGTAGTAAATCTTATACTCTTTGAAGCTATGTAAGTCCTGTAAGTTTATCTAGTACTCTCAGAAGCTATGGAAAGCCTTGAAAATGCTATATAACCCCTTGGCTTTAAGTGTTTGGGGTCCTTGTTAAAACCCGCTGCGTCGGGCAGAGACTCGGACCCCAGCTGGCTGGAAATAAACCTCGCTGTGTGACTTGCATTATTGTGCGGGTTCTCTGTCTGTCTGAGGGGGACAATTCCGGACCTTAACAAAATTGTTGCAAGGAATGACGTCATCTCCAGTGGCAGCATCTCCTGGTCCAGGGTGATATTGTCTGGGATGTGGGACTCGGTATTATTTTTAAAAGGATACTCAATGAAGTTGTGCATCTTGTGTCTGTTGCTCTCTGGTATTACAATAAGGCAGAGCCAAATTTGTAATTTAAAGGCAACATCATGCCTGGGAGCTTGACTTGTAAGTATGTTTGAAGTCAAGGGTGCACAGTTAGCAAAAGTGATGTTGGGATTTGTGATGCTGTTATAATGGATCAAAGCATCAGAATCGGACTGGTACAGTTAAAGTCCCCATTAAAGTGGCCAAATCTAAGTTTCCAATGTTTAAGGTTTTGCACAGATGGATGATGAGAGTTCTATTGCATATAGGTTTTAAATCAGATGGCCTAATTTGGGTGTATGTTGTTAAGGGTGTTAGCTTATTAAAAAGAATCCAGACACTAAGATTTGGGATCTCACCAAAGAAAAGATTAATATTCAGCCCACAAGCTCTATGCATTCACACAGTGCTATTAACTTTTTAGGGCATTGCTCGAATCATCATGAAAAGTGAAAGCAATTAAAAGGGAGGTACTGGAGGAAACAGATAAATGTAGCAGAAAAGAAAAAAGAAAAGAAAAAAACCTTCCAAAACAACAAAATCCATAGCTAGCCCCCTTTAGTTTTGGATACAGGAAAGTACTACATGCAAAATAGGAGAACAGAGTGCTATGAAAAAGTAACAGAACACTCAGAAATAAAAACAACCAAAATATTTTTAAATTTTACTTTAATGTTCTTGAAATGATAGATGTTGAGAACAGATTAATAGTTGCCGGGATTAGGTGTATAGGAGAGGAGAGGAAAAGACTTTCCTAGCATGTGGCATATCTTTGTGATGATAGAACAGTTTTGAATCTTGATTGTAGTGGTGGTTACATGAATCTACACATGAGATAAAATTGCATAGAACCACATACACACGCACACACACAAATGAGTACGTATATGTAACACTTGTGACATCTAAATAAGGTCTGTGGATTGTACCAAAGTCAATTTCCTGCTTATCATATTGTATTATAATTATATAAGATGTTACCAAGCAAAATTAATGTCAGTTATTAAATCCAGGTAAAAACAAGTGGAACAAGAAGGTAAATGACATAAATTGGTTCAAAAGTGAACAATATTCATAGTTATACATTAAATGATTATTAAATTAAAAATTATGATATATAACTATATTGGAAAAATTAGAAGGTAAGTAGGGGGTTTGTTTTTAAAAAGCTAACTCTTTAACAATAAAATAGGAAGTGAATAGCAGTGCTTAAAATTCATAAATCAAGAAATAAAATTATAAGAATAGTATTTTAAAATGTAGAACTAAGTATCAGAAGGAACATTTGAGTTAAAAGATGGTTTGGATAAGGAAACTACTGTTTTCCATTAGAATCCTCTTTGGTCATTTTGATTGTGAACATATATTACTCGGGCAAAAATAAAATTTTAATAAATGTATATAATATGTTAAAGAAAATTTATGAAATAAGAATTTTTATCATGTTACTTAAAAAGAATGAGTGATACTGTATCACTGCAAAATAAAATTGGACTGGACCAAATAAAATGTAATTTTTGAATAAAGTGTAATTTTTAACCCTCCTGATCATTTATATTGCAAAAACTTGTTCATTGTTACCTGGTTATTGTTTGGAATCCTCTCAGAGTGTCTTAGAAGGTTCCATATTTCCTTTAAACAATATGCTGGATATTGACATGGAGATTTCCAGATTAGCAGGCTACATACTGTATTATAGACCTCTGATGGATGGAAACAATATCTTACTTATCTGGTAAATTCACTACAAAAACTTTTTCTCCGCACAATATGTTTAACTAAACACAAATAAACAAACAAACAAAGACATTCAAAAGAGACATTCAAAAGACTAGTGAAAATTGTTTTCATTTCATAGGGAACCATGAGTTTAGATGCATTCAGCTTGCCCTATATGAGTGAAAGAAGACATATATAAGAATATGAAAATTAAGATAAAACAAGGATCTGTATTGTATTAGTCTGCTCAGGCTGTCATAACAAAAATCCCAGACTGACTTAAATAATAGAAATTTATTTTCTCAGTATTGGAGGCTAGAAGTCTGAGACCAAGGCGCTGTCAAGGTTGATTCCTTGTGAGGTCTCTCTTCTTAGCGTGTAGATGGCTGCCTTTTCTCTTTGTCCTTACAGAGCCTGTGCTCTGTGAGTGTAGGAAAAGAGAGGGAGCTCTGGTGTCTGTTCCTCTTTCTTATAAGGACAACAGTTGTATAGGATTAGGGCCCCACTTTATGACCTCATTTAATCTTAATTACCTCAGTAAGGCCTTATTTCCAAATATAATACATTGGTGTTTTACAGCTTCAATATGTGATTTTTGGGAGAAACAATTCATTTTATAACATATATGTTGATGTATTTTTAAATGGACTACTTTTTTGTGGGTAAGCCATTGAAACCAACATTTTTACTGCAGCAGGAAAATCAGAGACTAGAAATTAATAAAGGGCTCATACACATTTCCCTAAATGAAATTTAAAAGAATATGTTAATCAATTGTACAGAGAAAAAAAAGTTTTGCTTTTGGTCAGAATATTTAGCATTAGTCCTTGCCATTTGAAGTGCTAAACTTAAACTTTGAAGAGATGGATTATCACTTAGGAAGATAAGAAAAAGAAAGTGTTGTAAAATGTTTCCGATAAGACTGTTTATAATCATGTCCTTAGACTTACTGCTCTCAAGCACCCAAAGCCACAGAAAGAATAGTTTTGGATTTCAGTTAAGTTACCATTTAGTTGATGAGTGTGGGTTAAAATATCTTTATTCATGAAGTTGTTAAACAATAATTTCAAACTAAAAGCAAATGTACGGTCGACTAGTAGATGATTGATAATACTTAGAAAAATCGAAAGCTAAATAAAATATCAATTTCAGAGAGCAGTTAAGTTGGAAAACGTTTGATGGAAATAACAAAACTTGCCTATGACAAACTATAAGAATAGAAGGAATAGGGCAGGTGGGGACATAGCTATCTGGTTTTTTCTGTTTGAAGCCGAGCTTTTGTAAAGATGTAGCAGACAGTGGATGTCTGCATATAGGTAGAGTGAGAGACCAACTCTATGTTCCAAGCCACTCCGATCTCCACATAACTGCTCAGAACAAAAAGTGTCAGGCTCATTAGCGCATCAAAAGGAGGATGAAAAAAATCAGGATTCATTCACCAACTGCCAGGTTTACCTATGAGCAGCTTGCAAAGATGAGCTTGCAGACAATTCACTGAGTGCCTGTTGTGCCTTCCGTTCCCAGGTGCCCAGACCCATATATGTGCTTGACGTGGTACTGCAGCTTATATTCCTGCATATTGAAGATAAAAGTCCTGGCCTCACCCTAAACTTGAACTGCAAACCAGCTGCTGGGCGCCATCCAGAGCTCTCTCACTTAAAGAGCCTGGACTTCTTTCCTTCTTGTCCAGCTCTTTATCTCTGTCAACTTCTGTGCAAACACAAAATACAAGTCAGTTCAGAAAGAGACTTAAACGATGAAATATTGTTCCTTACAGGGAACCTGAGAATATCTACATTGACTTCTTGGTTTTGTAAATGAGTTGACTCAATCTGAGAGGTGTAGGAGCCTGTTCAAAGTCAAACAACAAGATAGTGGGTACAAGCAGAGCTTAGAACCCAATTCTCTGAATTCCTAATCCAGTTTTTCTTTTTAATCCATTTTTTTTTAACCATTGTGGCTGGGTTAGGTACCCAGTGTATGGTTTTGCAAGTGCATATACTGCTATAAATGTAACCATACAATATTTTGTTTCAGACCTGAAAAGCTGTCCTAAGATAAGAAAGTAGTTTGTACATTTACCCAACTGTAGCTGAATCTGATAGAAAATGAAAACTCAATTCATTGTGACAACCATGTAAATGGCAAGGTCAATGATTCTAAGCCTTCATTGTATAGTGTGCCCATAGGAGAAGAATGGTGAAATATTGACTGGCCACATATTTTACAGTGGTACTATTCAGTCTGTAAACCTAGTCATTATCTCCACACCCCAACAATTTGTCTCATCCTCCTAAATTAATTACATAGGCAGATTAAACAGTTAGCATTTCCAGGTCCCTGTAGAAAACACATGTTGTGAACTGTTTTAGTGACAGAATGTCAAGAATCCCATATAGATAGATCTAGACTGAATTCTGTTTATTAATGAATGAGAGACATTCCAGGATCATGTCTGATAGTGACAGATTCCAGTAATATCTAAGAAGGAATTCACCTTTTCTAACCAACTCTGAAGCATGTACACACTTCCACTTGAACTCTAATAATTCAATCAAGAGGCTCTAGCTCTTTTCAGGCATAAGCTTGGGTGTTAGAAACACTAACCAAATTTATCTTCCTTTCCACAAATATAGACAATTTAGGGTAGAATGAGAATAATATTATTATTGCAATTTTCAATAAAAATCTATATGTGAAGTGAAATTCTGATTCTCTAAGCCAGTCTCTGCACTGAGCCTGCCATTGCCTCAGTCACTAAACCTAGACTTTAGTTTATTTAGGCAGAAATGTTTTTCAGCACAGTTTACCTGAAAATATCTGTGTATATGTACTGATATAAAGTTTACAGTTCAGCATGCAGTCCAGGTGTGCACATTGGAAAACATGGTTCTTGAATTTCTCTAAGTGTATTTTCCAAATGCTCCTTATATATTATAATTCTTATCCTTGGCAGGATGCTAATTTTCCTCAGGTCAGCGATCCTGAGGTCAATGTCGGAAATACAAATAGACTTAGTCTTTTATCTCTTTTTAAATAATTTCTGAGAGTTTCTCACAGAATGTCAAATATTACATTAAATGTTTCATTTTGTGTCAGTTAACATGTGCTTAAGTTCTGTCTGATATTCAGGCCCTAACTCTTTTAAAGTTGGGAAACTGGCCAGGAGGAGCACAAGGAAAAAGAATATCTTCATTGACCTTCTGCCTGAGTTAAACATTGAAGTTGAAAGTTGAAGCCACACTAACTTTCTTTATGTCAGATATTAAGAAAGTTGCTGATGAGTCAGATGAGAAGAGTAGAATGAAACTTAGTCTTCTCAAAATACCTTAATGGAAAAAAAAATTCATATATTCAAAGTTTATTTCTATTTCTACATATTAAACATTGGAAGGTATGCACCCCCAATATTGCAAAATTTTGCTGAATATAATTTTTTTACCAAGGTTAAAGCAGACAGCAAGTTAGTATGTATGAAACTAAATGTATGAAACTAAAGAACTCTGGCAGATTCATGCAAGTGCATGTGTATGATTTTTCTAAGGAAAGATTATATTCTAAGAAAAAAGAAGCTTAAATTGGGTATGATCTTCAAAAAGTATCATGTCCAATTCCTCCATTTTTAAAGCTATAGGGATTTGGACTCAGGAAACATATGCTCTGACTGACATGAGGATAAAGTAGATTTGATAGATTCATTGTTCTCAATATAAATCCTTCATGGCTTTGAAATCGAGAACTCTTCTAAAGCTTCACTCATTCATTTAGCATCTAATTTAGATAAATTTCAGAACTAAAAGCTTGTTTTGTAAATAGTACTCTGTATAAAATGTGTTTAATGTGTCCATTATATGCAGTTGATTGATGATGTTGCCGAGTTCAACTAGGTCCTTTCTGATTTTGTGCCTGCTGGATCTGTCCATTTCTGGAGTTCTGAAGTCTCCAACTACAATAGTGGTTTCATCTATTTCTCCATGGAGTTCTATCAGTTTTTGCTTCACATACTTTGACACTCTTTTGTTAGACACATACACAGTGAGAATTACGTATTCTAGGAGTGTTGACCCCTTTATCGTTATGCAATGCCTCTCTTTATCCCTCATACTTTCTTTGCTCTGAATTGTGCTCTGTCTGAAACAAAGCTACTCCCATTTTCTTTCAGTTAGTGTTAGAATGGCATGCCTTTCTCCACCCATTTACCTTTAATATATATATATGGAATAGGCAACATTGTTGGGTCTTAATTTTTTATTCATTCTGACAATCTCTGTTTTTTTAATTGGTGCATTTAGACCTTCGACATTCAAAGTGATTATTGATATGCTTGGGTAAAAGCTACTTGGGTATTTGTTAGTGTTTTCTGTATGTTGTCCTTGATCTTTGTCTCTACCTCAGCTTCCACTCTTTTTCTCCCTTTTGGGGTTTTAATTGATCATTAATATGATTCCACTTTCTGTCCTCTCTTATATTAGTTGCTCTTTTTTTTTTATTACTTTTTAAATGTGTTCCCTAGAGATTGCTATTTAGTTGCATTTGCAACTAATCCAGGGTCACTTTTAAATAACATTATACTACTTTACTACTTCACATAGTGAGAAGTGAGAGTATAATACTCACACTTCATAAGTAGTGTATTATATAAAATAATCCTAATCCCTCCGTGTTGTCCCTTGTATCGTGTGTTATTAATTTTGCTTATATATAAACATATATACATACACATACATATTCAAATATATGTTGCTATTTTTATTTTGAACAAATTGTTATTTGTCAGATAAATCTGGAAATATTACAGTTTTTATTTTATCTTTATTTAATTCCTTCTCTGATACTCTTCCTTCCTTATGTAGATCCAAGTTTCTGACCTATGTAATTTTCTTCAGTTTGAAGAACTTACGTCTCAGTACAGTCACGTGCTGCCTAATGATGTTCTGGTCAATCATAGACCACAAATGTGATGGTGTTTCCATAAGATTATAACGGACCTGAAAAATTCCTGTCACCCAGTGAGGTCATAGCTTTCATAATGTCATAGTACAGCAAATTACTCATGTGTTTCTGGTGATGCTGGTGTAAACAAACCCACCGCATTGCCAGTCATATAAAAGCATAGCACATACAATCATGTACAGGACTTAATACTTGATAACGATAACAATGATGTTAGTAGTTTATGTATTTACTATACTGTGTTTTTATCATTATCTTAGACTCTATTCTTTCTACTTATAAAAAAACATTGCTGTAGAAACAGTACGTTGCATTACACCAGCAGTAGCCTTACACACCTTGTTTATTGCAACTCTTGATTGCATCATTTTCTTTTGTGCTTGATTTAATATCGTTTTATAAATTCAGCGTAGTTTTTGCACACAGTGTTTTAAGTCTACAGTAGTGGACAGTAATGTCCTAGGCCTTCACATTTACTCACCACTCACTCACTGATGCCTAGAGCAACTTCCAGTCCTGCAAGCTCCATTTACGATAAGTGCCCTATGCAGGTGTACCGTTTTTTATTGTTTACACAGTATTTTTTTAAATACATTTTATTGGGGAATATTGCGGAACAGTGTGTTTTTCCAGGGCTCATCAGCTCCAAGTCAGAAGTCGTTGTCCTTCAATCTAGTTGTGGAGGGCGCAGCTCAGCTCCAAGTCCAGTTGCCGTTTCAATCTTTAGTTGCAGGGGGCACAGCTCACAATCCCATACGGGAATTGAACTGGCAACCTTGTTGTTGAAAGCTCACGCTCTAACCAACTGAGCCATCCGGCTGCCCCTCCTGCAGCTCAGCGGCAGCTGTTGTCCTTCAATCTAGTTGCGAAGGGTGCAGCTCACTGGCCCATCTGGGAATCAAACCAGCAACCCCTGTTGTTCAGAGCTCGCGCTCTAACCAACTGAGCAATCCGGCCGCCCCGACAGTATTTTAACTGTAACTTTTCTATGTTTAGATACATTTAAATATGCAAATATCATTGTTACAATTGCCTACAGTATTCAATACAGTAACATGCTGTACAGGTTTGCAGTCTAGGGAGCAATAGGCTGTACCATATGGCCTAGGTTTGTATGCAGTAGGCTATATATCTATGGTTGTGTGATGGTCCCACAATGATGAAATCGCCTGCAATGCGTTTCTCAGAATTTATCCTTGTCATTAAGCAGCACATGACTATATTTTAATCTGCCTATGCCTCTAGACTGTGAGCTTCACACATGCTTCTCAACCCCACTCCTCCCTTAGGTGGGGCAGGATAGCTAAAGTGGGCTGCAGTTGGGTATTTCCTTTTCACCAACTTGAAGATCAGAGTCAGCTGGCATTGGGTATTTCTGTTCCCCCCAAGTCAGTTAAGCTCTGATAAAACCCCAGCAATTTAGGCTCTGTTAAACTAGTTTTCCCTGAGGGTAGGCCTTATTAAGAAGAACTGGATGCTCTGGTGCATTTCAAAATGGTTCCTTTTCTCCTCTTCCTGCCAGAAGCCTGAGGGGATTTTTCTCCTAGTCATTGTGAGAACCTGGTCAAGCTCCTGTATGTAAATCTTACCAAATTGTGGGGGCCCATTGTGTGACTGGGTTCCCTGGAGCTTTGAACTATCAGAGTTCTCCCCACTCAGCCTCCAAACGTTTATCATTACAGTTCAGGTTTTCCTACTCAGGCACTGTTTCCTGCGGAAGTTTCACATTGTGGTCTTCTGTTCAGGTAATTTGTCATTCTCGGTATTTGCCTGTGAGTCTCTCCAATATGGGGGCAATGATTTGTCCTGGGAGCAGCCTCTCTGAGCAGTCTAAGAAGAGTAGTTACTTTTTCAGTTTGTTCAGCTTTTTACTTATTAGGATAGAGTGGCAGCTTCTAAGCTTCTTACATGATGGGCAGGAAACTGGAAGTCCTGTTAATAACTTTTTAATAATAATTCCTGATATTCAGTGAGCCCTTACCACCTATATACAGATCCAGAAATTTAAAAACATTTTTTTCCTCAGATTTTTGAAAAGTGTTTTCCCATTTATTCTTTCTATTCCTAAGAAGTACAAAGTATCGGTATTTTTAAGCTCCCTCTTGTCTTTCTTGGATCTCTCAACTTCTCTTGAACAATATTCCTGCATTTTTCTTTTCTTAATATTCAGAAATAGCCTCTCAACTTTTCCCTCAAAATGATTTATTTTATGGAATTTTAACCCTGTTGTTATTGTTTCTAATGCCTTCAATTGTATGTCTTCTGACTTTTAAAAAATTCAGTATGTCAGCTTATTTTTCATCTTAGATATGTTTTTATCTCATTTTTTCTCTTCTTTATTAGTGTTATTTTAAATTTTTTCCTTCAGATTGCAAACCAGATGGTACCTACAATTTATTTGTTTTATGTAGTAATTTTTCTAAAGTGTTTCTTATCTCTTGCAGTCTATCTTCTTGTATATTGCAGGATTCTTATATGGCATCCATATTATTTTTTTCTATTTATTTGTCTTTGAATGAATGCAAACTATTCAAGACTATATGACTTGTACCTTGACCCACCTAAAAAAAGAAAAAAAGTGATTTTTTTTTTTCTACACTGTTCAAATCCCTGTTTGAGCACTGCTATTAGATTTTAAAATTTTTTAAAGTATTTATCCTGGAAAAGATATATTGTAAGTGTGTATTACCATTAGACATTCAGCAGGATTAAGGGAATAAAGAAGCTGACACAAGAAAAAGTCTTAATAGGTTAAAACCACTGCAGGAAATGTGCTTTTTAAATGAATTTTTGTTTAGCCTGCTTTCTCTTCCAAGGAAATAATTGCTGTGCTCAATATCTTTCATGGGACATCTGACTGAAAAATTGGCAGAATATACATTCCCCATTTATGGAGAGAATCAGTATAATTTAGGCAAATTCTTTTATCCTCATTGAACCAGCCACACAATGAGAAATTGTGTCAGAGATTGAGTTTTTGCTGGGTATGTTATATGCATACTGAATATATCTAATTGGTATTGGCGTTATATAATAAAAGTAATTTAAACTTATCTTCATCTGTCTTACTGTAAACTTTCATATCTACTCTCATTTCTCTAAATTTAGGTGCAGTTTTCTACAGTACTGGAAAATGTTATCCACATTGGAAAAGCCTCATCATACTTTAGAAATCTTTGCAGAGGAAAAGTCTTCTGTCTCAAGACCTTGATGTAGCCACTGGTGAGTTTTTCCAAATTTGCTAGAATGCTGTTGATTGGAGATGCCAAATGTTTTTCCAAATATTTGCATCCACTTTATCTCACGTTCTGGCCCCTTCTAAGCTTTGATAAATTGAATTTACAATTTCCTACATTTATTTTTCTCAAAAGTGAAACTTTCTTGAGAATGGAGGTGTCATTTAATTATTAGTGACTATAAAATCTACCTCCTTTATATTATGTATCACAGACATTTTAAAAAAGTTATGGTATTTGGTTGATATTATGTGTTATTTGATTTGACTTTCAATAGTTGTAAAACATTGACTAAGGTTCAGTTTCAGAGAATGTGGGATTTTTAATTGTAAAAAACATAACATTCAATTTATCACCTTAACCATTTGTAAAAAACATAACATTCAATTTACCACCATAACCATTTTTAAGTGTTATAGTTCAGTAGTGTTAAGTATATTTACATTGTTGTACAACAGATAAGATATCTAAAACTTTTTCATCTTGAAAAACTGAAACTTTCTACCCACTAAACACTAATTCTCCTTCCTCTCTCCCTCAACCCTTGGCAATTACCTTTTTACTTTTTGTGTTTGTGATTTTGATTACGTTAGATACTTTACGAGAATATATGAATAGAATCACATGACAATATTTGTTTTTATGTGACTGGCTTATTTTGCTTACATAATGATGTTGAGTTTCATCCATGTTGTAGCACATAAGAGGATTTCATTCCATTTTAATGATGCATAATGTTCCACTATATGTACATACCACTTTTATTTATCCATTCATCTGTTAATGGACATTTGGGTTGCTTTTACCTATTGGCTGTTGTTAATAATGCTGTGATGAACGTGAGTAGGCAAATATCTCTTTGAGATCCTGATAAGAATTTTTTTGGATATATATCCAGAAATGGGATTGCTAGGTTATATGGTAGGTCTATTTTTAACATTTTGGCACACCTTTATATTCTTTTCCATAATAGCAGTACCATTTTACGTTCCCACCAACAGTGCACAAAGTTCTTCAGTGTACAAGGTTCTTCAACATCCTTATCAACACTCATTTCCTACTTTTTTGATAGTGGCCATCCTAATGGTTTGAGTTGCTATTTCTTTGTTTTGATTTATATTTCTCTAATTATTAATGGTGTTGGGCGTCTTTTCATATTCTTGTTGGCCATTTGTATACCTTCTTTGGAATATTGTCTATTTGTGTCCTTTGCCCATTTTGTTATTATCTGTTTTGAGTTGTTGATTTCTAGAAGTTCCTTATATATTTTGGATGAATGAGGACATTTTAGATGTTTTAAGGACAAAAAGTTTTATTGCAGAATATTAAATGGCTTAAAAAGTCTTTGGTAAAGCTGAAGAAATGTATTTTAGGTTTAGCTTCCAAAATGCCCTCATGGAAGAACAGCTACAACAGGAGCTAATGCTTCTTTTGTGATTAAGAAAATTAGAAACCTGCCACTATAAATTCCATATTTAAAGCCATCCTGCGACATATTACCAAAATAAGAAAGCTGCTGAGGATCAGAAAATTAAAATAAAAAGGCCATTCTCAGAAAGTTACCATGATCATGAAGCCGCTGTTACAACCACAGCTTCCAGAAAAACCTGCAAAAAATCATTAGGAAAATGAAAGCCCTGCACAATTCTAACTAATACTCATGGATCAAGTGACCACACGTTGACAACTCTGTTAATGCTGCTACAGAAAACCAGACACCCCTATAATGGTCTTTGGTAACAGAAACAAAAGAAACAGCAAAAACAGCCCCGACTTCACAATAACTATGCAAATTTCAGGCTAGTGTCTGATGGGCAGAACCAAAATTATATCCAGAACTGTAGCTATAAGAGTTTCTGGAAAATGCAGAATTCCACTCCCTGCAATATAGGAAAACACTACAGAACTATGCTAAAATGATTTTTGGGCTCTAATCCATCACATCTACCTGCAATTAAAATACAGGTTTTCCACTGTCCCAAAGTAGAGCGCTCCAATGAAACATTTCATAAGCTGAAATGATATAAAACAAAGAAGTGAGTACTATTCATTTATATGGAAAAATCTTTGAGTGTTCCCAGACTCCAAAAATAACCTTCTAAGAGCAGTGGATGGCTCAGTTCGTTAGAGCACGAGCTCTGAACAACAAGGTTGCTGGTTCACTTCCCACATGGGATGGTGGGCTGAACCCTATGTAACTATATTGAGGGGGGCAACTGGACTTGGAGAGCTGCGCCCTCCACAACTAGATTGAAGGACAATGAGTTGGAGCTGGTGGTCCCTGAAGAAACACACTGTTCCCCATAAAATATTTATAAAAAAAATCCTACTAAATCACACCAAGTAACACATAAAACTAAAATAAGTAAAATCAGGAAATAGGATAAAGACACAGCCTGTATAAAGTAGAGTTGGCTTGGAGGTGCCTCTCGTTGTTCAGGGTACATGCTGCCTCTACAACTTGCTACAAAACAAACATTGAATGCTATTTTCACTTTCTGCTTTTTTTGTTGAAACAAAAATCTTCTTTGGATTTCTTTTGGTTAGCAAAAATGGTACCAATGTATATCTTTTGTAAAAGCCAAGTGACATAATGTGAACTTTCAAAAAGTGAAGGATACATATGGTAGATTTTGCTTCTTTCTATTTTCCCCTTTTTATTTGGGTCAAAGTAAGAGAGAATAAGTTAGAAGCCTTTCTTTATCAAAATCGTCCCAGTCTGATTTTCCTAAAATTCCAATCTGATTATGGTTTCTCCTGCTCAGAACATGAGGACATGTTAGTATAAAATGTAAATTATTTATTATAATTATGTTTGTTATTCTTTATTTGACACTTCAAAAAGATGTACCCATTTGCTAACCCTGCATATAAATCTCTTTGACAGTGACAGAGGTTGATTTTTGTGACCCTATCCTAAATGATTTTAGCATATAAGTGTATGCCAACTCCGGGTAATTGCTTTCATTCATGCACCATAATAAAGAATTTGATCCAGGTTACCGGTGCTAATCTGAGTAGAGGAATGGGACTATACCAGTAGAAGTAAGAATTATTTGTAGTATAAAAGAAGGAAGCAGTTGGAGTTAGAAGATACTGGTTTGTGGAAATATTGAATTGTCCAATAGAATAAGAGTTGTTTTATTCTTGAATTAAGAAATAGAGTAGCCTGATTATTAATTATCCATAAATCAAATGTACAAAACCACTAGTGGTCTGTACATAATATATGGAACTTTGTTAGAAAAATGGTCTTTCCCAAATGGTGATATAATTGAATTTATGTGCATTTATTATAAATCAAAATGTTACTTACACATTTAGTGAAAATGTCATTCTGTCTTAATCCTAAATCCCCCCCTCCCTTTTGTCCCAAGTAACTTATATTCAAATTTAAAGATAGAAATATTGATGGAGTAAACTTAGGGACCAAATTTTTACTTTCAATAAAATGGAGACAAGAACATTTTATAATCCTTGATTAGAACTGTTATAGAGAAGTTCTTTTAAAAGAGCTTATGACAGGACTACTGAAGTCATTATTATGTTCTGATTCTAAATCTGATTTGAGATGCTATTACAGATAATAATTTAAGAGAAAAGTAGTTTTCAAGAGTTTTAATGTGGTTCAATATGCCCTTAGGAACCACAGAAATATACTACATGAAAAGTATATTATAATTTTTATTCTTTGAGAATTATGGGATTTTAATCAACCCCAATTATCAGTGAAGGTTATTCATTTGTTGATTCAACATTTATTTACTGAATGCCTACTATGTGTCAGGCATATATTTAGGAGCATTCATTCGTGAAGAAGAATAGACAAAATATTTCTACCAATGCTTATATTCTAGGGAATGGCGATAGATGATAAACAAGACAAATAAGCATAATGAAATAAAATATCAGATATTTATAAAGGCTATGGAGAAAAATGAGGCAATGAACAAGAAGATAGAAAAGTCTCATGATGGAATTGTAAACTGGGCAAAGAACCAAAGTTGGTGAAATATATTATTGTTTGTAGGAAGAGTATTCAAGGCAGGAGCAGGAACTTGTGCAAGACCATAGGTCAATGCTTGCTCAGAGTGTTCAAGGAATAGTAAAAGAGGCCTTTTACAATAATAGTGAGTTGGGAGGAAATAGTGGGGAGATGTGGTCAGTGAGGAAATGGAAGGCAAAATCAAGTGAGCCTTGTAGGTCATTATAAGGATCCAATTATTCCTTTAAGCTATTGAGTAGTTTAAAGAAAAAAAAAGTAACGTGATCTGGGAAGTGGTAAGAGACAATGGTGGAAGCAGAGGTACAAATTCAGAGGCCATTATAATAATATTGGTGAAAACTGGTTATGGCTTGGGGTATGGTACCAGAACATGGAGGTGCTACGAAATAGAAGAATGGTAAGGGCTATGTTGTTAAATATGCAAGAGAAGGTAAGAATTAATTTACATGGTTTTAGCTAGAGACATGGATAATTTATCTATAGTAAAAGGAGAGACGATAGAGTGTGTACAGGTAGGTGATGTGGGGACTTATAGATGTTCTATTCTTATAAATTTTTCTCATTAAAATGGTAGCCGAGTCACCAACTATGAGTGAGGAAAGCAAAGAGATCAGAGAAATATAGTATGATTGTCATGCAGCTCTACAGATTGCATACTAGAAATTAATAGAAATGTATTTAAAGGGCAAACGGTAAGCATGGTTGTTGTTATTCTCTGGCCATATTTAATTACATGTGTGTAGGATCACAGGAGACAGAGAGTTAGATTTAAGCAGGGTTGGGGTTTTGCCAAAGTGAGTACAAAATGTAAAAGACTGGCAAGAAAGTTGAAAGTATATGTAAGGGAATGATTTTATTGATGGAATATGGAATCAAAACTGGGGTAGGAGATGATGATCTAAGTGTGGTGAGGTGTGGCAATATGGTAGTCACCTCGATAGATTACAGGTCACAGTGGGTGGGAAGGAACTGATGGAGTTACAATACTAAAGGGAGGGAGCCGAAGATAGAAAGTAACCAACCACTGGAGAGTGATAGACATGAAACAGGTTATGAAGGGCTTGTGTTTGTGTCTAATGACAAGATCCAGGGAATGAGCATGGAAGTAAAAGCCTAGTATAGGGTGAAGGTAAAGAGCATAGGAAAAGGAGCTGAGAGGACCTGGGAGACTGTGTAATAGGAGATACATATATATACACACATACCATTTTTCTCTGAAAATAAGACCGGGTCTTATATTAAATTTTGCTCCAAAAGACGCATTAGGGCTCATGTTCAGGGGATTATTTTTCATCCTGAAAAATAATGCTAGGCTTATTTTCTGATTAGGTCTTATTTTCAGGGAAACACGATATATATACATATACATATATATACACACACACACATATACATATACATATGTATATATATATGTATATATATCGTGTTTATATATACATATACATATATATGCATATATACATATATGTGTATGTATAGGGGCTGTATAGATATTATATACATATATATAAAAATATATATACCTTTTACATATATATATTTTACATATATATATCTTTTACATATATATATATATAAATTACTAAGAAATATAGTAAGAATAGTGTTGAAAGAAATAACCATAAAGAGTCACTTAAATCTTTAGAGAATAGAAGGAGTTACCTATATGCCAAATGACTATAATTATTCAATTTCCTGTGATTCAAAGATGAATGATTTTAGGGATGAATGCAGGACAATGTCCTGGAAGAATAATGCAGGGAAAAGAGGACACTGAAAATGGCACTGGGAGTATGAGGGAGAAAAGCATTATCACTGAGAACCTGCTAGGCAACTGGGAGACTCGATTTTACTTTTGTGAAGGTGAACATACCTGTGGGGATGGACCACACCTATGCTAATGACCTTGTTGAAGATAACTTTGTACATTTTTCCCTCAGTTTGCATGGTTAAAGAAACAGGCTTGTCAGTATTGTATACTGGTGGAATTTTAACACTCAGGATATTTCTAATTTACCTCCTTCAAATCAACTCTATAAATAAGTTCTGAACTCCCTGGTTATTATTTGAAATTTAACATATAGAGAACCATATTAAAGGTTCCTTCTTAGGAATGGCTTTCCTCACATGTTGTGCCAAGACAATAATATAGCTTAATTAGGGAGATTCACTACCATCAGCAAGTTTGTGTGCTGGAAACCAGCTATTTTAAATTACAGATTTTCTCATTTAGCCATTGAATGGTCTTAGAGATAAGAAAGCTTGCATTTCTCCCATATTTCTCCCAAGCTGTCTTTGGGATGGGATTGGTGTTCTCGTGGGGGAATTTTAGCCTGCAGCTCTGCTAATTATCAGGAAAGAGAATATTATATATGAGCTATCAATCATCACAAAGGTATAGATAAGGTAAAGGAGATTGAGGTCATAAGAAGGTCTGTTTTCAAGTACGTTATAATTTTTATACTCTTTCAAAATCTTAGCTGTAGTAAGGACATCTGTGTTATACTCAGAATAAGTTACCTTAACCAACTTTAATTTCTTATACTGTAGTTATTTTTTATGTGTTAGTGGGAGTAGGAAGGTATTCTTCCTCTGCGGGTTAACATATATCAGAAATAAGAATCAATCTCATAAAAAATAGGTTGGTGAAACTTCTAATTACGTTACCTATGGACTTTTTTGTTTAATTTGTTTTCCATAATGGAAAGGTCTTAGTATTTTCATTACTTAGTGACATAATAGTTTTTTTTTTTAAGGCTTGTATTTCATAATCAAGAAGGATGATAAAAATTTTTGAAGGTGTAGAATTCAAATTCCTAGAGCTACTTTAAATTACTTTGAAAACCCTATGTATTCATTTGATGAGTAACTATATTTTCAAGTATACCTCTTCAAGTATATACTAAAGAGCTACAACATATCAACCTGGAGAATGAACACTACAACTATAAGCAACTACTCATCAACAGCAGCAATTACTTGTCATGCAGGTCCATTTTACCCCCTTATTTATTTAGAGGTAAAAATAAGAGGAGTAAAATGCAGAGGTTCTCTAACAGTTCAAACTCTGGGATGTTCAATTATTTGGTGGCAGCTGATCATTAGATTAGATACATCCTACCACATCACAGAGGGTGAAAAGATTCCTCCAGAGACAAAGGTGCTTTAGAGCAATTTCACTTCTAATTATGTTTCCTATAAGATTTTGTTTGTGTTTGATTTAAAATAGATGTAATCTGCTAGAGAGAGAAAGAATCAAAAGATTAACATCACCTTATTACCTAGTATGAAATGGGCCTGGGCTCAGGCTGATGTGATGAAAACTATTTTTAGAAATTTTTTGTTCTCTGTTATTTAAAGGGGACGTTGCCACTGTATAGAGAATATAAGCAGATGTATCACTTTAGCATGGTGTGCCAGCATAACATCAGGAGCTAATGTCTATAATAAAAAAAGTTTAGCTTTATTATATACCTAAAGAACATTCTGGTGCTTGTTCATTCTTGGACTGTGACCTTCATAAATTCTTTATGATAAGTGAAATGTAAAGGCCTGCAACAAATGTGCCAAGTTCTACTGAATTATGAATTAGAAAGCGGTTTTGATTGTTTATTTCATCCTTAGCATTAGAAAACAGTAAACTTGTAACAGCATTTTTCCACACAAAGTGAAACTAATTCAGGTCGTGTTCTGTTGAGGGAATTCTAGAGATTGTAAATTTGAAAAAATATACTCTCACCATTTTTATGTACCCATTAATTATAGATGTATGTGGGAAAGTGAAAATAAGAATCAGTATAGCCTTGCATTTACTATTGATGTTTATGTTTTCAAATGCAAAAGGAGCTATTACTCTGAAGAACTGTTTAAAAACTAGAAAAATAGACAAATACAATTTGTGGTACTCAGTAATATGCAAATTCTTCGTTTCCTATTGTCCCTTTAACATGCAGTCAGTGGAAAAGTTTTCTTTTGCCTTTGAAAACAATCTTAATCTGAGGCATCAAAGGTTTAAATCTCACTTTTAGAAAGTGAAATGTTCTCTAGTTGTATTAAATTATTAACAGAGTCTTAGTTAAGAAATCAGAATGGCCTATCTTCTACACTGATCAAAATACCCGCAATAGTTTTTTTTTCCTCTGCATTAGAAATATCTTCAAATGTTAGTGGCTGATAGAGCAAATATTTATTTCTTACTCTCAGAATTATGGAGAAGCTATAGTTCTGATGAACTCCCCTGGGCTCAGCTGATCTAAGTTTGATACAGGCTTCAGTTCATTTCAGATCTTTCTCACCTGTCTTCATCATTCTTCAACCAGCTACTTCCCAGAACATTTTCTCCACATGGCAAATAGCGGAAGTGCAGGAGATCAAAACACATCCTGCAAGCAGCTTATTTAAAGCCTCTGCTCTTATCATATTTGCTAACATTCCATTAGCCACAGAAACTCACATAGCCAAGTTCAGCATCAATGAGGTGAGGAATTACACTCCTCTCACAATGGGGGAGGAAATAAGACAAAGGCAGAAAAAGAACAAAGGAATGTTGGAAACCAATAAATCTACCACAATGCCAAACCTGATACCTAAATGAACAGCAATTCCTCTCCCATCCTACAGCCTGGGCCCACAGCAGGCTGTTAATTTGCAGTGGGGATGGTAGGTATGGTCCTTCTGTTCTCATTCGTCCCTCCCCGTCTAATAACCATACTAACTCATTCACAGCTAGAGAGTACAGATGTGTTTGAAAGGGGGACAGTTTAAGGAACAGGTCAGTTAAATTTCTTACATAAATGGTTATTGATATAAGATGATTTTTTGCTGTGTGTGCCTTCCGCTGAGGCTGAAACGAAAGTAATATTGTGGGATCTGTCCTTGGTACTGAACACCTTTTACTGATTGTACTCTTCCTTCTGAAATTTTAAGGTCATCGCTCATACATTTCCTTCAGCTGATGGCCTCCTCTTCAGCTCCTGTTTATTGTTTGTTTGTTTGTTTGTTTTTGTTTGTTTGTTTTCAGGTAGCCCACTCTTTATAGTTTATAAAGTCTTGACACACATTGCAGGAATTTTTCTTGGATAGGACATAAAAAGTTCTGGCTCACTATCCCTCCCATGTGATTTATATCTGTCCCAAGGAAGCACTCATGGATATTTTGACCTACCATTTAAAGGTAGCCCAATTACTCCCTAAAAACAGTCACAGCCTCCTGTTGCTCCACTGTCCAAGCATCTCTCCAATCAATCTCTGGATCCTGCTTGCTATACTTTCCAAATTACAAAGGATATACTCCAAGCTTTCTGTAAGAAGCCTTAAAAAAATTTTGTCTCTCTGTGATTAACATGAAATAATCTCCCTTTCCCATCCTTTTCCAAGAAATGAGGGAGTGTGATGAGAATTATAGAGGGCGGTAGTTTTCTTTCAAAAGTCCTATTGATAAATTATTTATTTATTTATTTATTTATTTATTCATTTATTCATTTATTTATTTTCTAGTACATTTTATATCCTAAATCTCAACTCAGGACTCCTTGGATGAAGGGATCAAGAATGATAAAAATCAATCTTCAACTTGTTTCAATCACCTTCTTTGAAATAAATGTTTATCTGACACTCCACTTAGATATGTAGCACATATTACATTTGATAACTTGGTAAAGCTTCGATTTTAATATTTCATTATCTGTAAATGTCAGTAAAGTCGCTCTAAGCAGTCAAGAATAGGTTCATGCTTTATTTTACTAGTTCTGGTTTCCAAATTAACTTGTAAGTAATCTCAGAAAAAACTTAGAGTAAACATATAAAACTTGTTCAGAATTTCTGTCTTGCGTTCCTCAAAACTTTGCAGTATCAATCTAAAATCCACCATTTTTATAATTCAACCATTTGTATCAATTTTGATGAAAATAAAATCTTTAACTCTTAAGAACATTTTGATCAGTTTTGATTTCATGAGGTGGTTTTCTTGAAAATCAGATAAAACTTCAACGGTATTGTGTTCACTTTTATTAATAAAACAGAGTAAAGTAACTTGAAGACCTCCCAATATTTATTCCCGCTTGTAATTAGATTTTCTTCCAGTATATGTGAGTATTTCATTAGTTCCAGGAAGCGTCCCCTTATATTCTAGGCTCAGTTAGCACATTCAGTCCATACTACCATAGGTCCCTGTATTCTTTTTCCACCACATTCACATTTTATTATAATTAATTGTTTAATACTGGCTTCTCCTGAAAAATCTGTAAGAAGTGACAACTTGTCTGATTTGTTTAAGGTAGCAAAGGATCGTGTCTCAATATACATTTTAGGTGAATGAATGAATTAGTGTCTGCATAATTTCTGAAAGCAGATGTTTTTATTTTCATTGAACAGCAGTAGACGAACTTTTGGACACTTGGACGAACTTTTGCAGTGGGAGTAAAACTTAGTAGGGTTACAGGTCAAATTATTAATCTACCTTTTGACTCCACTAACCCACTGTCAAAACTGCCAGTGTTACAAGACCAGTTTGCTGAATTGCATTTTCCTCTTTCGCTTGGGAAAGGGGAACACCTGATTGACTTTTTTTCTCAAAGCCAGAACCCAACCATGAGCCATCTTGTTGAACTTCAACACCTTACTGCCACTCAACTGTTGGAAGACAATTATAAACCATGATGACATATGTCCTAGGAAAATGCAATGTAGAGTCACAGAAACATGGCATCTATCCTAACTTATTATTCTGAATAAATTAAGAGAGACATTTTGTAAGAATGCATTGCAGTTAATAATTTCAACAAATGTGATTAAAGCTAATGTTTCCTCTTGGTGACCAGTTAAATTTCTTACCTCTATTATTCTTGTCTTGGTAAAAAAAAATAATCCAATGCATTTCTTGTAGTAGCAGATGTATCATGGTTAGCAAAATATTTTATTGCCTCTGTTTATTTCAGCTTGTTTCTCCACCCAACATTGTTACTTTTTGGTTTGCATCAAAACAATGGAATAGTATTAATGTCTTTGCAAAACCTAACAATGACTCTAAGTTCTCTATGCTATGTTACAAATGATCTTTAAGAGACTTAAAGATCCTATGAAAACTTATAAACTTTTTCAGAAATTTAAGTAGTATCCTTTCTACTGTAACTCTTTTTTAGTTTTAATTTTTTTTTGCATTTAAGCCCCTTTTAAATATGCTGATTTTTTCTGTAGGTAAATGGTTAAATAATATATTTTTAAAATAAGTGAAATGCAGAGGTTAAGAAATAGTTTAATGTTTAATCTTACTGGTAAAGAGATGCAGGTCAAAGTAAAATATTTTTTTATTAAATAACACTTTAAAAAATTTTAATAAGAATGTCAATAGATGGTAAAGAACTAGTGAGAGAGAAACATTTAGGCAATGACTCCTTCCTGGGATAACTTAGATCACAGTGATCTGAATTTTAGCTATTTCAAAATAAATCTCTACTCTTTGCTTTCTTATTTGCATGCCTAAAAGCTAAAGCACTATGGTTTCAATCTAATGGTTTTAATAGTATTTTTCCCTCACTATAAAGCTTTGGCCTACATCACGCATGAAGGTATTAAGGATAACCCAACTATTCCGTGTATCTACATGTACTGAAAACAAACAAATAAACAATCAACAAACAAACTACATTTTCATGTGCAGTATTCACATTAACTATATAAGGCTAAGTAATCAGACCAAGAAATGGGTTTACTGTTACTCAGTAAGAATAAGTTCATAGCTTGAATATGGAAGGGTTTGGATGAAGTGAAATCAAATAAGATAGAACTGTGACATCTTGCTTGAAGTCAAAAAAACTGATTTGACTGTTTCTAAATAGGGGCCTACTCTTCCTTTTGGCTTCTTTGAATTTCCCCTCAGATTTAGCTGGTCTTTCAGTCTCTCATTGATTCTGCGGTATCGTTCTGCGAAATCCTTTTTCTTTGTGGCAGTTGCAGTCAGCTCTGTGCTTCCATAGAGGTATTATGCAAGATTTGCAGATGATCAAACTGAATGTCAGGAAATCAAGTGATCTTACAGAATCATACAGTTAGTAGGAGGAAAGTTAAACAGGAATTCTAGTCTCAAATTGCTCCCCAATTTTGATGAAGAGTTCATCTCCAACTGTTCAATTAACAGTTGAATTCTTAGGCAAAGTACTTTCTACTTCTAAGACTCCATGATTTTCTCAGTGTAGATTTTCTTAATAGATGAGTTAAACTCAATCAGAATAAAGCATATTATACCTATGTAATAATCTTCAATCTGTTAAGTACTTATTTGAGTATCTGTAATATGTACAACCTATTCCTAATATGTATTTATATATGTATGTATCTGTATCTATATGTGTATCTATATCCATATATAATACCTGTGCATTTTTTTGCAAAACAGACTTTAAGTACATTATTTAAAAAATATTTTTTCTTTTGTTCTATTCCTACATAGTCAAACTTTATTTTCATACTTTGAAAAGAAGCTCAGTGAGTTATGTAATTTCATTGAAGAACATTATTCACCATCATGTGGTAGAATCTATGGAGTGATCTTTAAAGCATAGTTATCTCATTAAATCTACTAGGTTGCTGCTACGTAAAAAAAAATGCTGCTATTTATCATTTTAAATTTTGCAGGTCACATCTTCTCTCTACACAAAAATTCTGGGGTGTTGATAAACCAACTTATAACCACAAAATAGCATAGCTTAGGTGGCTTTGAATTCATAATTGGATTGAAGATGCTGTGCTCTAAAAAATCAATTTGTATATATTGTTATTAAGATTTGGGTTTGGGAATAATTTGCCAACTCATCTTAGACAGGATTCTATTATAAAATTTGCAAATGGTTCTGATCAAAGTGTTGAGATTTATGAAATAAATGCTTTCACAGTAATAGAATTCTACATCAGTTCTTATGTGTAGAAAGAACATGCGTATTTTCCAGAGAAACAAGCAATCATTTGAGGCAAAGCAATTTTTTTCTGAATAGGAAATTTCAAAGTTCAAAACACAACATAATTTGTCAGAGCCCTTGAAAATGATGGTTGTTTTTAAAAATGTTGAGATTTTTGAATCTCAAATGAATGTCAAATGTTGAAATAAGACCAAATTATTACATCTAATGTGTTATATAAAATATCCTTGTGGTTGAATATTTATAATTCAGTTTATACGTATATGTTCCTGGAAGTAGATATCACAGTGCAAAGACAGCTAAATTTTATCTGTTGATAATCTGATGAATAACCATACACACACACACACACACACACACACACACACACATGCACACACACGCACACACACACTAACTCAAAATTCAAATATAGAAAACCCATATAAGGCTTAATTGCATTTTTAAAAATCACATGAAACAAAGAAATAATAAAGCAGGGAACTGTATATAACAAATATAGTATATGCATATATTCAGGCCATCTAACTTTTTCACGCAGCCTTTTCAGCACTTCCAAATAGTAAACTTGGTTAACTGTTCTTCCAGTTGGTACAAATTCATAATGAATAATCCCTTTGATATCAAACAAAGGTTAGCAACATCATTGCAACAAGTTCGTGAACTTAATTGTCATACCTCATAAACAGAGCTTAGAAGAAAAATCAAATACTGAATTGTTTAAAGTATTAGAATTATAGGGGATGTTTATATTCTTTTTCTCATGAATGTGGTTCTAATATTGCTTATACAATAATGCTGTTGGTGATAATGAATAAATCTTATCCATATTTTAAGATATAGCTTAGATGCCTCCTCTTGAACAAAAATAAATTTTCTCTCCTAAATTATTTGTATTCTACACTCTGTTTTAATAGCATTTATTAATTTAAACTTTGTTATATTGTTTTTTTTCCCTATATCAGGATTCTCTAATAGATTGTAAACTTTTTGAGGAAAAGAACATATTGTCAGCCTCTATATTTCTCCATAACACCTAACTCTGTGTCTTATAGATAGTATGTGTTCAATAAGTTTGTTCAATTCAGTTCAATTCAATTAACTGGGCTGTACATCATTGTATAAAACAGAGGTGAAGTTTTTCACAATTAATTAATCTACTCAATATGTATTTATTGAGAGTTAGGATCTGCTTGAGGAGCTGGAGATACAAGAGTAAAAATAAAAGCAAAGTTTATAAAACTGCATAAAACACAACCTTTCAGTTTGTTACATCTAACAATAGGAAGACTTTGCAGCTGGAAAAGAGTGAATAAGGAACAAAGAAGCAGCCTATAAGGTTTGATGAGTTAGGCAAGGCCAGAGGATACAAGGCTTTGGAGGTCTCAGTAAGGCTTCTAGATTTCTATTCTAAGTAGCATGGGAAACCACTGGAAGATTTTGAGCAGGGAGGTGACGTGAACTTACTGGAATTTTAAAAAGTCACTTTGCTGTTTGGAGCTGTGCTTAAAGTGGACAAGATTGGGAAGGGGAAAATCAGTTGAAAAATCATAAGAGAATTTATTTGAAGATGGTGGCATACATTTTGATGCCAAGTATATCAAGAGATGGTAGGACAAGTCAGCTCTGTACTAATTTTAGGTTGTACATACTGCTCATCTTGCTCACTCAGAGCTTTCATATCCAGATTAGGTCCTAAACTATTCTGACTACCTTGTCTGTTTTTCAAATTTATCTTGACTATTACTAGATCTCTACTAAATCCTTACATAAAAGAAGTCTTAGTGTGACCAGAATTGTCTTGTTTCTTCATTTTCTTTCTTTTTTTTTTTCAGATAAGATATATATTTACCACTTTAAATTTTCAAAGTACTGGTTCTTAGGGAAACCATATATAGTACATTAATTGTTTGTACTAATTTGCAAATGAGAAACTGAATCAAAGAATCTATTAATTGATTAAACAGCACAAAAGGGTAGACAGAGAAGTGAACTGAATCAATGTTTATTATCCATTTATTGTTGTACTATGCAGTATATAAGATAGTTAATATATTTACTATCCCATTTAATCTGCACAAAAACTCTATGAGGTAATAATTATTTTCCCCACATTTGCAGATAAAAAATAAACACATAACGATTTACTGATATTTTAAAATATTACTCAGCTATTAAATTTTCGAGTGAGGATTTAAATTCAATTTAGTTTAATTTTTAAGCTCTAGCCTACTGTCAGAGTTCCTTTCTACAAATGCCTTACCTAAATTTGTATTTCTTTTTTAATTTTATAGCTTAACATTCAATCTTTTGAACCTTTTACAAACAAAATCCAGCTCCTTAGTGAGGGCTCAAGTAGTGATTCTTGGTTTCCTGTGAATTTGTAGGGTTCAAATATTTCAGTACCCAAAATCAAACAATTCTAAACCATAGAGATAGAAAAGCATATATATATATATATATATATATATATATATATATATATATATATATATATGCATAATTGCAATTTGTCACTTATATTGTGTATGCATGTTTATAAGGTTTGTGTGTGTGTGTGTGTGTGTGTGTGTGTCTGTAGAAAGGTATACTACAGTTATATTCTACATAGTTAATTATTGAACTTTTAAACTATAGTTGGTGATTTCTTATGTTGTTTGTTTTGGCTGCTGGTATTTTGGGTCAACATGAATTCAAAAATTGGTATGTGGAACAAATTGATACTCAGCTCTCCTGTGTTAGAATCATCATAAATTACACACAATGGCTAGTAGTGAAATTGATAATAAAGTTTACAAATTTATTGTACATTTTTGGGCTTTTAGATTAGGTCTCCTCTTAGGATCTGTCAGGATTAAAGAATATGTGGTAATTCCTGCTCAGACTAATTTATTCCAAAATGTATTTGAAAGTATACAGGTTAAAGAAAATCTATTTGGTAAATACATCTTAATTCTCTATTACCCAGCTACATTGATTATTTTTCTTTTACTTTTTTTATTTTTTTGGTCATTGACTATTTCCTAAAAACTTACTGACAGTATGCTGACGTTACGTACTGACAATATGCTGCTATTTTTTCAATTTTCCACACATACAGAATCAAATTAGAAGACCCATAAAATCTCCTCGAGCTAAAATTGAGCATTTGGAATTCATGAAATGAAATTCCAATGTCTCAATAAATCCAGTGTAAATGCAGGGCTGACTTTCAATGACTTTTGAAGTGAGTATAGGCTTGTTCATATGATATGATATTATTGTTAATAGAGTGATATAGTTTCAAGAAACAGATTAATGAATCAAATTAATAACATCATGTGTTTTTCCTCTATGAGAGTATTTTGTGTAGGAAAAATAAAATACTATCCTCATTAAAATATTGTCAATTTACTTAAAATCAAACAAATCTTTCCTTCCTTAAAAAATCTATTGGCCCAAAAATATATAAAATCAAAATTGCTCTATAATACATGGTGTTTTTATTTTCTTATGTGGAGAAGGGTCTATGATGTTTTTCTCTTGGAATTGTTGAAGAAAAGAACATTTCTGTGGTTACGTTTGAGATAACTATTACTATACTTTTCCCTGTGAGCAAAAGTGGCCAATGATGTCTATAAATTATAAAAGCAATCTTGATGAGATGCTACAAGAATTAATGCAGCTTAATTCTTTTAGTTCAATGTCCATTTTTTGTCTGCTTACCAAAATTTCACAGTATCCCAAGATGGATTTTAATGTATGACAAATGCAACATTTAAAATGACCTCTCCCTTTCTGTGTATAACCAGAACTTGATGCTCAAAGTTGATTCAAAGACAAACAGGCATGACATCACCTGGAGATTCATTAGTAATGCCTGATCTCAGGCCCCACCCCAGACCCAGTGAATCAGAATTTTTATTTTTATGTGTTCTCCAAGTTATTCACATGTATATTAAAGTCTGAGAAACACTCTCCTGACACATCTCTTCTCATTGACCTTCTGACACAAACTCTGAAAAATACATATCTTTGGTTACTTTAATCTTTTGTCCAGAACATATCAAACACATGACAGTTTGCTGATATGTGCTTCACAATGATTGCGGCACAGAGCCTATTATGTTTTTGCTGTAGTGCAGTGCCCTGGCTATTTTTTCCTTTGTCCCCTTTAATAATTGTTGCAGGCCTTTCTGAGAATTTTACCTGAAATTTTATTTAAAATGAGAAATACTTCCATCCGATTGCTTTCTCCTTGTCTTCTTGGAAAACATGTATTGCCTTTCAAGATTGAGCTCAAGCTCCAATAATTGTATTTGCCCGTGCTTTAACTGAATGAGTTAAATTAAATCTAACACTATAAAACTAGGTTGCCATCATTATCCCCATTTTTCTGTATGAGGAAGCACAGTTAGTAACGTGACCATGGTCAGACAAAGAACAAATAAACTGAAATTTCAACTCAGATCATATGACTCCAGGGAAGTTAATTTTGGTCACAATATCATGATACATTGGAATCCATCTTTAGAAATGGCCTTTACGATTCTCAAATCACAGGTATGTATTTCCAGTATATTTTCTTTAAGTTACTACTTTGTATGACTTTATGACATTATGTTTTCCTACCCCTACATTTCTTTTTCTAAGCTTCTATACAGTTTCCTTCTTTACGTAATACTTCTAGCTTTGTCTTTCTTCCATGATTATTAATTACATATGTCATATATAGTAAGCCATAATTTCTTAGGTAGTTTCAAGATTTCCTACACCAAATTACGGTACCATTTCTTTGCCCTTGACACAAAGATAAACATATTCATTAATTTCCTCAGCAAATCACTACAGAATATTTATTTTGTGTCAGGCACTGTGCCAGGCAATGGAGTTGTAATAATGGGAAAAGAATCAGAGCATTTAGATCAGTTCCAGCCTATTTAAGGAAAAAAATACATCAATCAAACCTGTATTACATTAATAAATATATAAGTACAACGAATCAGAGCTTTACAGAACAGATATGGAGGCCATGATAGCACACAGAAGGGGACTGAACAGGATTTCAGTAAGTACAAATTGGAGCAGAGGTACATATGTTGAGATACATCTTTAGCAACGGTGCTGTGGGGAAAAGAAGGGTGCCATGAAGTGGCACCTGAGGGAAAGTTTGATAAGGTGTTCAACACCTTAACTCAGTCAACAGGCCAAGACCTACTTCACATTTTTAAACATATTGAAATCTTAACCTCTGGTACTTCAGAACGTGACCATATTTGGAAATAGACATTGCAGATGTAATGAGTTAAGTTAGATGATGCCATCCTGGAACACAGTGGGTTCTTAATCCAATGTGACTGTTGTCCTTATAAGAAGACAGCCACATGAAGACAGTGACACAGAGAGAACACCAAGTGATGACAAAAGCAGAGATTGGAGTTTTACAGGCTTCAAGCCAAAGACTGTCAGCGAACCATCAGAAGCTAGGAAGAATTCCTCTACAGGTTTCAGAAGGAGCATGGCCCTACCAACACCTTGATTTCAGGCTTCTAGCCCCAGAGCTGTGAAACAATAATTTGCTGTTATTTTAAGCAATCCAGTTTGTGATGCTTTGTTACAGTGGCTGTAGAAACTAATACAACCCCTTCTACTGCAACCTAGAAAACCTACTTCTGCTTTTTTTTTCTATTAAATTATTAGCAAGCATAAATCCCAGAATGAAGTCTAATGTATGAAAATTCTTTTAAAAGTTGGTATCAAATAGGGAATGGACATTCTCCTTTCAGAAAAAGAAAAATTAAACCTGAAATGATGAATAATGTAAAATTTGGGATTAGCATTTTTGCTTCCTTGTCTGTGTTTTAGAAAAATACAAAAAATTCAGTCAACATATTGTTAACACATCATTGTATTTAGGGACATTGCTTGCAAGAATTTTTAATTATCAAGTGAAAACCAGTAATTACAAAATCAATCATTTGAAAAACAGTATAATCAGGAAGCAGAAAATAAAGGAACTAACCACTGAAATCCTTTTTAATTGTTCACATTCAAAACTACATGTACTTTTCAAAATATAGCTCTTGCTTTTGAGAAACTAATTACAAGATATATAAGAGTTCATCTAAGTGCAAGTTTCATTCCTCCTGACAGAAAGTTACTGTAATTTGGGATATTAGATAGTGGAAAAAAAAATTTCCTGTCACTAATGATATAGGTCCTTTATTAGAGCCAAAGGTGATGACAAAATTAGAAGATGGGTAATTTTTTAATTATTTTAAAAATTAGTTTCTGGTGTACAAAACAACATGGTTATTAGACATTTACACCCTTCATAAAGAAATACCCCCCCAAGTCTACTATCCATCTGACACTGTATATAGCTATTACAGTACTATATATACATATATAATATATATAATATATTACATGTACATATAATATAATATATGTTATATATATTATATATTCACATATAATATATAAAATATATATAATATACATAATATATAATAATATGTAATATAATATATATTATATATATAATACATTATATATATATACACAATACTATATATATATATATATAGTCACAAGATATGGACTACAGCGTAAGGAATACAGTATATATATACATATACAGACTATATATATAATATATAATATATAATATATAATATATAATATATAATAATATGCAATATAATATATAATAATATGTAATATAATATATACTAATTATATATATATTATATATTATAATAATATAATATATATAATATATATGTAATATATTATATATATACAATACTACATGTGTGTGTGTATATATATATATATATATAGTCACAGGATATGGAGTACAGCATAGGGAATACAGTATATATATATATGTACAAACTATATATATAATTGTATTTTATAAATATAATATATATAATTACAGTTGACATACAATATTATTTATTTGTTTAAATTTATTAGGGTGACATGGTTAGTAAAACTATACAGGTTTCAAGTTTACATTTCAATAATATGTTTTATATTAGTTTCTGGTGTATTGTGCGGTGGTTAGGTATTTATATAACCTATGCAGTGATCCCCCCGATAAGTCTAGTACCCATCTGACACCCTACATAGTCTTTACAATGTGATTGACTGTATTCCCCAGACTGTGTTTAAGATGGGTAATTTTTAATGAATGTGATTGAATCCAGGATGCAGACACCCACATTACTTTTAGGGTTACACGTATCTGCCTTCTTTTTTTTCTGTGTGCAGCACATGGGTCCTCACAAGGGAACGATGCAGGTCAATATTGTCAGAATTTTCTCTTAAAAAAGCTATGCATCATAACTTTTGGTAATTGAAACAATATCTTGATGCATTGTTAATCAATTATTTAAAAACACAAAATATAAATCCCAATTTTCTCCCATCCTCTTTTACAACAAGAAAATTTCATATTGATTAATTACATAATAAAAAAATAAAATTATTTCCAGAAACAAGTTGCAAAATAGAAGTGAATACGCCATCTTACATTTAAATTGTAGTCCTCCTATTCTGGGCTGCATGTGTATATTTGAACAGATTTCACAACTAACTTTAAAAATAAAAGATAAATATATTATTCATTCAGTGCCAAGCAGTGAGGATAGATTTTATGTATCTTTTTATCTATATATCTATATAGACTTTTTAATATATGAAGGTCAGCATTTCTTAAAATATATTTCAAAGGTGAAGCTTTATTGCTAAAATGGCATCTACCTAGTAGGCACATGCAGTTACGTTAGATTTCTCTATATATTACCTGTAGACAAAAATAAAACAAAAAACAGTAATTTCTCCTTTTTGTTTCCAAAAGATTTTGTTTGTTCTTTTTATTGTATTTTGTCTTATTTTATCTTATTTTTTCACCCATGCATCTTGATATTCTGTCAGATCTCAGTATCACAAAACATCAGTAATGTACTGTTGCATGGTTGAGTATTACAATAGGACATATATACCTTGACACACACATACTCTCAAAATATTTCTTAAAAATCACTCAGAAAGATATAAACTCACTCCTTCTATCCTCTCTGATAACTTTATCTTATTCTTGGTATCATAAAATGTTCCAATGAAACAGAGATATTCTGGATTCCACACAAACCAGACAAATTCTTTCTACATATTGAGAGTTGGGAGAATATATGCTACAATGATAATTGTATGGCAAAACAAAAGCTGTGACTAATTAGACTTCTGATGAATTTCCAGTGCTCTCCTTTTCCCTTAGAAAGTTATGCTCAAGATAACTCAATTAAATAGTGCTATGAAGCCTCTGCGGCAGTGTTTCAGATTATTTCTGAGGCAAATAACAGCAACTCATAATTGGTGCAGTTCAACCACAGTTCCTGACCTCAATATATGAATCAACAATGCACACAAATCAGATCTAATTTTATCATGTTCCCAGGGGTTTCTTTTCCTCCCTGCCTGAAACTCATGGATTCTAGTTTTAAGCTATGTTTCATTCTATTTTGTAATAAGAACTTTTTAATTTTTTAATGTAAAGGGAATGCTATTTTTCAGGAATCCTGTCTGCAGCTGGCAAATGCTTTTTCTAGTTTTTAAGGTAAAATTAGAATTCAGACACGTTGATATGATAATGCTATACAACAACTGACCAAAACCAATAATAAATCTTACCAACAAAAGAATACAACGTAATTAAATACTGTCTTCTTGAAAGACCTGTCCAGTGTTCGATTTTAGTGTAGTTCTTTTCCTTAATACACTCATGCTAATTGAAGTTCAAGCTACTCAGAAGGAATGACCCAGAGACAACATGTTAAGTTGTCCCTTAATATCCTACATGACTTTGAAAACTGTATAGGATCAAAATGCTATATTCAAACCTCTAATTCATAAAAATCATTAAATTCATTAAATACTAATAACTATCTATTAGACAGAGTGAGATGAATTGACTACTATAAAGATTTGGGTTTTTTTAATCATTTTAATTACAATTATTATTCTAAGAAATTATTTAGGGGGTTTGCTTTTTTATAATCCATAATTGACTTCCCAAATACAATTACTAGTACTTTTGTTGTTGTTAATCTCCAGCAAGGAATCTCCACCTTGGACAAGTATCCATTCAGTCAACAACCACACTTTCTTGGGCATCTGTTCTTTGTCAGAAACATGATAAATGCTAACTAAATACAGAATAATCCCTGTCAATAGAAAGATTTAACACAATGGGGAGAAGTGCTGTTTGCAAAAAGCTACTGTGTATAATTCTATGTGATTGGTATTATAAGAGTCATGATTTAGGAAAGTATATGAAATCTAAGATGATTCTATTTCATCCTGTGAGCATTAAGAAAAGTAGAAGACTTTATGGAGAAGTTAATACTTCTGTTGGTCTTGAATAATGAGTATGTTTCAACAGATTAATATTTTAGTAATTAGGAAGGAGGTGGGAGGTGACAATGTATGTTTGGAAAACACTTAGTGGGTCAGCTTAATACCAGATAGAACACGTACAGTAGTCATGGAAAATAAGGCTAGAAAGGTAGCTCGGAATCAGAATGAACTGCGTATTGAATGCCAGGATACTTTATTGTGTTTATTTACTATTATAAGATGTTATTTTAAAAACAAGTAACAAAACAGTATATGCACTATCATAACTTTGTAAAATAATAAAAAAGTTTGTGTGCAAGAAAAGTACTAAAGAGAATCGAAATGGAATTCTTTATTATTTTCATAAAAAGTAAGTACATTTTCACACATCTAAAAGACTATACATTGTATTTATTAATTAAGCAGTTCTAATTATAAAATTAATATATGTTCAAATGAGAAAATTTTGTTTTTCCAGACATAGGAAAGTAAGTGGTCCATCCAGACAATGGAATATTATTCACCACTGAATAAAATGAGCTATTGAGCCATGATAAGACATGGAGAAAACTTAAATGCATATTACTAAGTGAAAGAAGCAATCTGAAAATACTACATACTGTGATTCCAGCTATATGGCATTCTGAAAATCACAAAACTATGAAGATAGTAAAAAGATCAGTGGTTCCTGGGAGTGGAGATGAGGGGGAAGTGGGATGAATAGGAAGAGAACAGATCAAGTTTAGAGCAGTGAAAATACTCTGCACAATACCATAATGATAAATATGCTCGTATGTTAGGATATATTTGTCCAAACCCATAGAACGTACAACCCCAAGTGTGAACTGTAATGTCATCTCCGGACTTTGGGTGATAATGACACATCGGTATAGGTTCATCAGTTGTAACACACGTAATGCTCGGGAGATGGATGTTGCTAAGGATTTGGAAGTCATGCATGTGTAGAGCAGGGGCATATGTGAACTCACTGTGCCTTCCTCTCAATTTTACTGTGAACCTAAAATTTATCTTAAAAAAGTAAAGTTTTAATTTCAAAAATGAAGTTAAAAAATGGGTTAAATGTTCAGCTTTGAATGGTTATCAAAGAAATGCTAATTAGAATCAGATATTACCTCCTATAGATTGTCAAAGATTTAAAAGAACAGTAAAGACCAGAAAAGGGAAACAAAGAGAGAAACTGGCCTTCCTCTTCATGGTGGCATTATAGGAATATAGTGATTGAGATCATTCGTTTTGTAAATCACATAATTTGTGGATTGAAATTACTATATTGCTGGTTATTAACTATAAATTTGGCAAATAACTTTAAACATGTGATCTTTGGCTTTTACTCTTGTACTGGAGATGATGATATGAACCTCAAAGAGTTCTTGGGAGACTTATATGTGACAATATATGTAATCTACTTGATATGGTAAGTGTCAATAAGGGATTATTGTCATTATTAGAATGTAAATTCAGCCTTTGTGAACAGGAATTCGGCAATACATACCGAAAGTCTTAAAAATGTGTATGTCATATGAGCCTACTGAAGGATATCTTGGTTGTTTCTAAGTTCAGACAATTATGAATAAAGTTGCTAAACATCCATGTGCAGGTTTCTGGGTAGACTCAAGCTTTCAACACCTTTGGGTACATACAAAGCAGTGTGATTGCTGGATCAGATGGAAAAGTATAGTTAGTTTTATAAAAAAAACTGCCAAACTGTTTTCCAAAATGGCTGTACAATTTGCATTTCCACCAGCAAGGAAAAAAGAATTTCTGTTGCTCCACATTTTCATCAGCATTTGGTGTTTTCAGTGTTCTGGATCTGGGCCATTCTGATATATGTGTAGTGGTATCTTATTGTTGTAATTTGTATTCAACTGATCTATTATGTGGAGTATCTTTTCATATGCTTGTTTGCTATCTGTATAACTTTGTGAAGTGTATGTTAAGTTATTGGTTAATTTTAATCGGGTTGTTTATTTTCTTATTGTTGAGTTTTAAGAGTTGTTTATATATTTTGGATAAGACTGCTTTCTCAGATGAGTCTTTTGCAAATATTTTCTGCCAGTCTCTGTCTTTTCTTTCATTCTCTTGAAATGTTCCTCCTCAGAACAGAAGAATTTAATTTTAATGAAGTCCAGCTTATCAATTCTTTCTTTTATGGATAATGTCTTTGATATTGCATCTAAGAAGGCATCACCATACCCAAGTTTATATAAATTTTCTCATACATTATCTTCTAGGAGTTTCATAGTTTTGCATTTTCTATTTAGGTCTATGACCCATTTTGGGTTAGTTTTTGTGAAGGGTGTAAGGTCTGCATCTATATTTTTGTTTGTTTTTTTTGTTGTTTGTTTGTTTGTTTGTTTTTGCATTTGGATGTCCAGTTTTTCCAGCACTTACTGAAAAGACTATCTTTGCCCTTTTTTATGACATGTCTCCTTTGTCAAAATCAGTTGACTACATTTGTGTCAGTCTATTTTTGGCTTTACATTCTGCTCCAATGATCTATATATCTGTTCATTCTCCAATGCACTGTCTTAATTATGTAGCTTTATATTATGTCTTCAAGTCAGATAGTATCAGTCTTCCAACTTTGTTCTCCGTCAATATTGTGTTGGCTATTCTGGGTCTCTCGCCTCTCCTAATAAACTTTAGAATTAGTTTGTACATACTCACAAAAAGAAGTTAGTGTGATTTTAACTAGAATTATATTGAATCTATAGGTCAAGTTTGGAAGAACTGACATCTTAACAATATTGAGTATTCCTATCCATGACTGTTGATATCTTTCCATTTATTTAGTTATTGTTTTGATTTTGTTCATCAGGGTTTTATAATTTTTCTCATCTAGATCTTGTACATATTTTGTTAGATTTATACCTAATTATTTTATTTTTGAGTGTGCTAATATAAATTTTATTGTGTTTTTAATTTCAAATTCCACTTGTTTATTGCTGGTATATAGGAAAGCAATTGACTTTTGCATGTTAACCTGGTACCCTGCAACTAGCTATAATCACTTAATGCAAATTTTTTGGTTAATTCTTTCATATTTTCTACATAGACAGTCATATCATCTGTAAACAAAAGTTTTATTTCTTCCATCCCAAACTGTCCACACTCTTCTTTCTTGTATGCTTTCTGAGGAGACGTTGGATGTAATTCTTATATTTATTCTTCTTTAGTAAGCTATTTTTTTCTTTTTAAATTAAATTTATTGTGGTGACAATGGTTAGTAAACTTACATAGGTTTTAATTATACAATTCTATAATACATCATCTATATTATCACATTGTGGCCTCACCATCCAGAGTCAGTCCTCCTTCCATCACCACATATTTGACCCCCTTCCCCCTTTTTTACCACCACCCTCCCTTCTTACCCTCTGGTAACCACTAAACTATTGCCTGTGTCTATGAGTTTTTGTTTCTTCATTTGTTTGGCTTGTTCCTTTGTTGCTTTCAGTTTTATATCCCACATATGAGTGAAGTTGTTTGATCTTCTGTCTTCTTTCAGGATTTTTTTTTTTTTATCTTTCATTTTCTATAGTTTGAAAATAATAAGCTTAGATGTAGTAGTTTGGGCATTGATCCTGCCGGGTGTTCTTTTTAGCTTCCTGGATCTGTGGTTTGCTGTCTAATGTTAATTTGAGGAAATTCTCAGTCATTATTTTTTCAAATATTCTTTTGTTCCTTTCTCTCTTTCTTCTTCTTGTTATTTCTGTTATGTGTATGTTATACCTTTTCTAGTTGTCCCACAGTCCTTGCATATGCTGTTCTATTTTTTCCTCAAATCCTTTTTCTCTTGTTTTTCAGTTTTTGAGGATTCTATTGATATATCCTTTAGTTTAGGGAGTCTTTCCTCAGTTGTGTCCAGTCTACTAATAAGCTTATCAAAGGTATTCTTCTGTTACGGTGTTTTTTTGGTGTGTTTTTCAATTTCAATTTTTATGTATTTATTTGTTTGTGTGTTTGTTTGTTTGTTTGTTTTATTACTAGCATTTTTGTGGGGGTCTTTCTTAGGATTTCCAGTTCTCTTGTTAAATTGGTCGTATTCTTGCATGCTGTCGACTTCATCCATTAGTATCCTTATCATGTTAATCATAGGTGTTTCAAATTCCCAGTAAGATAATTTTAACATCCCTGCCCTGTCAAGTTCTGATTCTTGCTCTATCTATTCAGAGTGTATTTTTTTTCTTTTTAGTATGTCTTGTAATTTTTTCTTGATAGCCATGTATGATGTCCTTGATAAAAGGAACTGTTGTCAATCGTCCTTTAGTAATCCGGTGGTGAGGTGTGGGGAAAGGGGACGCATTCTGCAGTCCCATGACTAGTTCTCAGGCTTCTCGTGAGCCAATAACTCTGACCTGTGAATTTCACAAGTGTTTCTCAGGTTTCTTCTCCCTCCTTAGGTGGGACAGAATGGCTAGAGCTAGCTGGAGTTGGATATTTCCTTTTCCTCAAGTTAATTAGGCTCTGATAAAACCCTAGCAGGTTAGGCTCTGATTAACTAGTTTCCTCTGAGCTCAGACGTTGTTAATAAAAACAGAGTGTTTTGGTGTACTTCAAAATAGTTCCTTCTCTACTATTCCTGAGGGGAACATGAGTAGATTTTTCCCTAATACTTACTGAGGACACCTGATTGGGCTCCTGGAGCTAAAGCTCACCGAATTGATCTGGTCAGTTAACAACTGAGGTGCCTCTGTGACTGAATATACCTGGAGACTGACTCTCAGCATAATCTGCATCGGGCCTTCAGTAATTCATCAATTACAGTTCAGGTTTTCCTGAACCTGGGCAGTGATTTCCATAGTGGTTTCTGCTCGTTAGTCTCTGCTCTGGTTAACCACGAATCCCCATATTTGCCTATCTGTCTCTCACCTCTTAGGGGCAAAAATTTGCCATGTATCCGTCCCTCTCTTATATAAGTTGTTAACTTTTGAGCCTGTTCAGCTTTTTACCTGAAGTTAGCATGGAGTGGTCACTTCTAACCTGCTAACATACAGAACTGGAAATCAGAAGTTTCCTGAACATTTATTTTAATGTTTTTTGACTATTTTTATTTCTACTTTTACAAACTGCTTATTTATGAATAGGATACCTATATTTTCCTTATTAATTTGTAAGAGCTTTTAAGAATTATGGGTGTCAATGCTTTTGTAATTATATTAACAGTATTTTCTCCAATAAATTGTTAATTTTTTTACCATTATTTTTACCATAGAAATATGTTTAAGTTCTTATTCTTTAAACTATCAGTATCCATATGTTTTCTGACTTGGGAATGTAGTCCTAAAAGGACATTGTCCTTTGAATTTTATATACACCTTATATTCACGATTTACTTTTAGAAGTATAAAAAGAAAAAATCTGTAATAAGTGTGATGGTCTATGGTTATTTATGTGATTTTCCTTTTTCCTTTTGAAACTTTGTACCACATTCTCCTGCCCAACTCTATCCTTTTGCCTGAAGAAGATTAGGATTTTTTTTTTTTTTTTGGTATAGAAGGAATCAAAGAAAAAGATTCAGCTTTTGCCATTTAAAAGTATTACTTGGAAGCAAGTCAGTAACCTTAAGAGATAGGATATTGGCATGAGAAAAGATTGTCAAATTTCTTTCTCTCTCTCTTTAGCATGTCAACAGCTAGAGTGTGTTGGGTAAACCATAGAGGTCCAAATAGGAAAAGGAAACAGGAAGCCAGTTTTTTCTGATCCTAAGGAAATCAGAGGAACAGTGGATTAGAAACAGAGGTCAGAGAGATGACTACAGATGTGTGTCTTGATTTCCTTCTTCTGGGTGTTGTTTCAGAAAGTAGTGTTTCTGTTAGGATGAAACACAATAGTCAGGGTACTACTCACTTGGAACTTTGAGGAGCCTGGGATCAAAGACCTGGCAACAGACTCATTAAAGCAATTTTGGTAGTGCTGCATTCTCGCAGAAGGAATCAATTGAATTTTATTTCTCCAGAGGAAACCTTATTTCCCATATTACAGAACCAGAAGCAAGTGAAATGCTTGCTGGAGGCCCTGCGGGAGTGTAAGGCATGTACAGAGGAGACCACTCTAAGATCAACGACAGTCACACCCAAATCTCTGATTGGCTCACAAACAAATCCTTAGGAAGATAGGCTCCTTAGGTAGATAAATAGGTAGATCAGGGGCTGCCACTAGGACGGTTTCTAGATCGGAGCATAGAACAAAGTTTAACTAAAGACAAAAGAGACGTAGGATTCACCTCACAACCAGCATAGTCAGTGCACAGCCCAGGACCAGCAGGAAGCCAGGGGCCTTGTCCCCCCCAACACACATAGAGTCCTAACCCACAACTAGGTGCTTGTCTTATGGTGAGAATCAATGAGGTAGAGCAGTTATTTGAAAGGCTATTCAAAGGATGGTTTAATGGTATAATTATTCCAAGCTTTAATCTGGATAGGAAATTTAGTTATTTTTTTATCCTAACTATCCAGTGGGTAGTTTCTCCTGAAAGAGACCAGAACAGCCAATGACAAATGAAGGAATAGACATATTTTCCTTTTATCTAATTATAGGGAAGTTAACTTGCAATGTAACTGATTTTTCTTTCTAAAACTCAAATTATAGAAGGCCATCCAACGGCAGAAAGAAGTTTGGAGAAACATAGTTAAGAAAGTGTTTTGTGTGTTTATATTTCTAAACATGAAGTAGATATCCAGACCTGTCAAATTTCACTTTAGCTTAGTTATGTGGGAGGAGATGAGTGACCAAGCCACATTTTTGTCTTGTCAAAGTCTTCTTATAAAACACAGGCACCGGGGGAAAAAGATATTTTACTATTCAAGTAATATAAATCCCCAGTGATTTAGGTTGGTACTGTAGGAAACTCTCAAAGGCAAAAATAACCGTAAGTTGTGAGGATGAAAAAAAAACTGTGTATTCCCATTTATACAGAATAGATATATGTTTTTAAGTGGATTTTCTTTTCTATTACTATTTCTCTGTGACTTAGGTCTTCCAATGAAGTTTTTCTTTTTTCAATTTATAGGTAGGAAATATAACAGATGTATTTTAACATACAGAATCTAAGTTTTATGCAATTGTTTTGCATGTATGTTAGAATCTTTACTGAATCAAACAATTTAAAGTGATTCTTACATTGTCATCGCTGTTCTTTGTTCTTGTGCTTAAGGGTAAAAAACAAAATCAGTATTTAATTTTTCACCACTGGAACACAAAACATAGATTGGGATCAGGAAAAAAGTCTATGAGTAGATAGTCTATGATCTTTGTTATACCTCTGATAACTCCATGAAGAAAAAGTGGTGCCTATGAAATTTCTTTACATTAAATAATATGGGCCACGATTTTGATATTAAATATTTAATAGGTAATGTAGTCTCATTAATTTGTTTTCGGATTGTACATCTGATCATTCTAGTTTCATCTGCCATCCTTCCAACCATTCTATATGACTCACATGGTGAGATCCCTCTCACTTCGGCCAGCACAAGTCTTACATTGGGACTGAAAACACTTAGGAGCAATAATGTGAGGGTTAAACTAACTCCAATTGTTCCAGGATTACATTTTACAGACTAGGGGTAATAGCTTTACTTTTTTCATCCCCAATTTAATGATAGTAATTATCCTTTGCTTTATTCTAGGAAGTTCTAAAGAATAGCATTGTATTGCCGACCTGAACAGTTTTTTAGAACCTATAGGGACAGTAGCTAGCTTATCAACTCTTGGGCAAAAACATACCTCCATGAAAGGATATTTATTGATTGTGAGGACGATTCACCAGCTCTCTCATATAAAAGACTCTCTCAACAACTAAGAAATAAGAGTTTATGCAGCCAAACTAGAACTTAAATGACTTGTTTCGATTTTGTCAGTGTTTTTCTCTAATTTCCCTTCTTACTATTAAAGGCGATGGTTGTAAAAAACAAAACAAAACAAAACAAGAAAAAAGAAAAAGAAATATTAAAAATAAAAAGGAGCCTATATAATATTAATAATCTTTTTCAAATAGGGCAGAATTAAAATGAATTCAAATTTTGTATTCACTACGTGCCCAATTAAAATATCAGAACCAAATTGTCTGCTCTTAATTTGTTTCTGTAATCTACTATGTTGTGTCTATGACACAGGAGAGTTAGCATGTCCCTAGGTAGACAGGGAGGTCCCTGGTGGAATAATCAAAGATAGCTATATTCCAGAACTCCAGGTTTTGAAATCACTCCTTCACTCCAGGACATAATGTAACAATGCCCTGAGATTAATCATAAAATTCATTTTGGCCTGACAAATGGAGCTGATCTTATAAAGAATGGGTTACTTTGCTAATTCCTTCAGGATGGACAAGCAGAACAAACCTGGTAGACGAATTTCATTAGAAGGCGCCAGTTCCCTTCTTCAAACCAGTTCCCTTCTTCAAACAGCTCCCCTTCCCCAAGCAGGCAAGGGAAGGTATAAAAGTAAGAGCTTTTGCCTCAGTCATGGCACCCCCCACTCAGGACCCCCTCCTGCTCGGGAGCTGCAACCTCTTCTCCTGCCTCTAATAAACTCTCCTCCTTTTAAAACTTTTTGCCTCTCCCTGGTCCGTGTTTCCATTCTTCGGCTTCACGAGACACGATCCCGGCCCACACCCAGAAACTGCCAGCAGGTCCCACATCACCTACATCATCTACATCCAGGAAGTACTGAATTTTCTTCTCTAGTTGTTCTAAAGCCTGAATTCAATAGATTGCTTTCATCTCAAGCTTATCTACTTTATTCAGTAAAGCGATGTTAATTCTAAATTAGTGCCCTAAGAAAGTAAAGTAATAGTCATTTAAAAAGTAATAAAAGGGAAACTCTTAGATATTTAGTCATGAATATATACTTAGTCAATGAAGGGTTATTTAGAGTAATTGCTCTTAAGCAGTTATAATTTTCATGTAATATGCATGCCAATCACAAACAAATATGATCAGCCATCCAAATGTTCATTTATTAACCAACTTACATTCTTTTAAAAAAAAGGATGCTAAACAATCTATCTCAAAGTGTAGTTCCTCTACTGTGAAATGTAAAATTAACCAATTTATCTTAGATTTTGAAACTTTAAATTGGTTAATTACATATTTTCATTACCATGAAAAGACCACTGGTACTACTTTTCCCCCACAAACTGTTATTATTGCAAATCAGTATAACTTTATTACTTCATTAAAAATGGCAAAAAGTATAAATGACCTAAAAGACTTATAATTAGTTTTTAACGGACATATGGTTTATTGTAACATGGTAAAGTCTTTTGCTTTTGATTTTTTAAGAAGCTGAGAACAGAAAGCTTTTAGTGAAAGAATAGTTTTTGTTTAGGGAACTTTCTTAGTAAGTTCTTTATGGGGGAGGGAAGAAAGAAGAACCCAAGAGGCAAGCGACACAGGTTAGCACAAAGCAAGCGATGAAAGAGATAGTCGAATTTCCCTCAATGAGGAATAAATGGGTGTTTGGAGAAAAGTGGAGAGAAAGAAGAGAAAGAAAGAGAGCAAACTGGTGAAGAAGTGGAGCCCTGTGTAGATTCTTCATCTTCCAAACACCTTATACAAAATTTTCAATATACATAAACACATGTAAATATAGCTTATTTCGTGGGACTTGAGAAGGAGCAGAGCTCTGCATAGCATTAAGCCAATGTAGGGAAAACACAAGACAAATGGTATTATGATCCCTACACTAAGTGGATTCAGCTTAGTTCTGTGCAGGATCTGCAAAGCAGATGTAACCTACATCCTCACTAATTACACACACACACACACACACACACACACACACACACACACACACACACAGAGAGGCATACACAAGAGTCTACCTTAAAATGCCTATTTATATGTATGGTTCCTGTTTAGAAAAAGTATATATGTATATATATTTCTGGCCTTCTTATTGTCAGCTAAAAAAAAAAAAAAACATTAAAAATTAGTTGAACCAAAACCATGTAATTTAGATTATTGTTATATTTCATATTTTTATCATGTCAACCAATACATATAAATTTAATTATGTATAGATGTGTATGTATAGTATTTACTACAGGTGTGCAATTAAAGTCATATATAAACAATTTTGATTATTTATAAGCTATCCATTCTAGATAAATTATTTATAAGCCATCCATTCTAGATAAATTTGTAGTTAAAATTCCTAATCCCATGTTTACTTCCTGAACTGTCCATAGCCTTTCTTGCAGATATATGTAAAGGTAATGCAAAGTCTCTTTAATCTTTATCTAAGCAAATCATATTTAGCAACATAAATTTTCTGATCTTTATAAAGGTCATACTATCAATTCCAAACCCAGATAAAAATAGTTTAGAGTACCCCAAGGTGCCCTTTATAGCTTATCTATTTTCTACTGAGACTAAACAAAAAGAAAAACATAAAAATTTTCTTTGATTTTTTTTTTTTTTCCCCAACAAGTATTCACTTGAAATCTGCAGAGGTCTGGTCTTTTTAGTTCATTTACTCCTCTTAAATAAGTATTCCTAAAATGCTGAGAGGCAGAGAACAGAAGTTCAAAATAAACAAACAGCTTTTTCCGTGATAAAAAAAAGTCCAAAACTGCATTTTGAATTTTATCAATTTTAATTGACTTGAAGCCTCAAAGAACTGCATCTGGCCTGAAACCACTCTCCATCCCCAATTCCCACAAATTCACCCTCTATTCTTTCCCTTCCTCATCACCCCTTTGCAGACACGCTAAACATATATATGAGTATATATTCTGCATGTAGGGGAACATTATGGTATCATAGAAAAATAATATATATATATGGAAATAAAAATTATATATATATATATATATATATATATATATATATATATCAATGGAAATAAAGATTTTTGTACCCTTATTCATTTTTCTGTTCTTCCAATAAACAGTAAGTGACCGTCTGTGTTAAGCACTGTGCTAGATATTTGGAGACAAAATAAAGGAAATGAAAGAAACGATCATAACTAAATGATATGATGTGGATGTACTAGGAGCAAGAAAATCAAAGCATCTGAGCCTGTGTGGAGGGAATGAGGGAATCACAACAACAGTTTCTTAGAGTGACTTTTAAACTGAGACCTGAATGAGAAATACAAGTTATCTACATAAAGAGAAGAGAAAAAAGGTTTCCATATAGGAAGAAGAGCCGGTAAAGAGCAAAGGTCAAGAGCAAATATGGACTAAATTCAGTGAATTTTAAGCAGTCAATATGGTTGGAACACAGAACAAAGAGACGTAAGAAAGGGGCAGGAGAAATGCCACAGAAATAGTCAGGGGTCAGATCTGGCAGGTTTGGTCTTCATCCTAATGGCAATGAAAAGCCACTCAAGAGTTTAAATGAGAGAGTCAATGTAATAAAATATGCTTTAACATTACATGGCTTCTTTTTGAAGAATAGATGAGGAAAATAGTGCTGGGCATCAATAAAAGCAAGGCCGTTACAATAATTCAGGTAAGAACTGATGGTGGCTGCACTGAACTCGTGGTACTGAAGGTGAAGAGAAGTGAAAACATCCAGTAGTTATTTAGAAGCAAGAACGGACAGGAGATAGCGCGTTTCCACGTATGAGTATTGGAGGAAATGCGGTTGTTGATGGTGTGAAGGATGGCTGCCAGAAGTCTGATGTGGATAACTGTGGATATGGGTTTCATTCTTTGAGAGTAAATATTGAGATGACAATAAAGAGGGTGTGTGTGTGTGTGTGTGTGTGTGTGTGTGTGTGTGTTTTGGGGATGAGGTGATGAGTTCAATTTTGGATATGTTGATTTGAGTTGAGGGGCCAGCAAGATACTCAAGCAGAAATGTTGAAAAGATATTTGCACATCTGGGAGAAAAGTTTTGGAAAGTGGTTGGAGTAGATCATCAGTAACATGAAGGATGACTGGAGACTTGAGAACAGACAAAACCACTTAGGTAATGTAGAGTGGTAAGAAAAGAGCGGCTGGTACAGAAAGCTGAGGAATACTAACATTTAAAGATTATGGAGAGTGTGGAAGAAAAGAATAGTGTGATGTCATAGAGCCAAAGTGCGAGTGCTTCCAAAAGAAAGAAAGTCAGAGAAGAATTAGAATTGTCCTTTAGATTTCGTAAGGAGGAGGTCACTAGTACCTACTAAAATGTTTGTAACTCTAATAGGGAAATGCTCAGCAACAGGGATAGTGAGAGTTGAGAAATAACAAGAATATGAGAATAGTAATGTCATCAACAGTGTAGACAGTAAAGATTTTTTACAAAAATGGACACACTTCCTAGGAAGTGTCAGCAATGCCCAAAGCATGAGGAAGTGGAGAAAAGTATAGAAAGAAGTGTTTACAGAGAAAAATTTCAATATTTGATGAGTAGTACAGTTAGGTAGGGCTTTTGAGCACCTCACTTGCAGTGACATTTATGGTGATTATTGCTTTTGGTGTTGCTACTCTCTCAATGATCTTCCTTCACATTCTAGACAGTTTGAAACTCAGAGAAAAAGATTGGGCATGATGATTATGATGATAACATGGCTAAAGTATTCTAAGGTACATCTTAGAACTACCTGTTAGAAATTTATGTTACAAGAACCTCCCAGGTGAAAAGCAATTGTAAACAAAATATGTAAGACAGAGAGACTCAAACCCACACTAGACACATAACTTCACATTTCAAGGAATTCTTGGGGGCCATCACATAGCACTAGCAGAGACCAAGGTCGGTAGGCTTGGATGCCAATACAAACATTATCACTGAATATTTGAGAGAGGTGAGGGGCACAACTGCAATTTACAATCCTGATTCTATGTGTATCACAGAGAATGCCTTTAATTAGAATACAGAGTACCTATGCCAGAAAAACGGACAACAAAGCAGCCAAGGCCATTTGGAATAATTGGTGCAGGAGTCTGTCTCTTATGAATATTCATTTCAGAGTATATGAAGCTGAATGAGGAGATATTTTTACATGGATGGACTGCAAATGGAGGGTGTCTTCTAAATATGCAGTAACTCATACCATGCAAACTATAATAACATGCTATGAAATGCTTCCACATTTCTTTGTTCATACTGTTCCTGCTTGGTCATTTCACATAGACCCCAGTCTAAAGCTGAGTTGTAATGCCTATCGAGTGTTCCTATAGCCACAGGGTAAATTGTACCTAATTTTTCAGGATAATTTTATTATTTTGATTGACAGTTCTACTATATCTTGATACATCACTTTAATGTTTTGAAGATAAATATAACTAGGGGCACAACAACCAAAGCTCTTGCTTTAATTTTAAAGAAATATTAGGGATATTATTTTAGGAAAAGCAGGATAGTTACAAATAAATTTAAATCTATTTCTTCTGGTGATGTGAATTGTTCCTTTTAACTTCAGTGGTGGTCATAAACAAAATTTTCTCATAGCTGTCTTTTTGAGCTGTTACATTATTGAAAGCATTTTAGGTCTTTCATAGCTGCCTCTAGGCCCCTGCAAAGCTCTGAAAGAAGCTGCTCCATCTAACTGACTACTTGGTCAGAAGGGAGAGGATTTTATAGCAGGGTTACACTAGCATTTAACACTGGTTCTTTGGCACCATGGACAGCACACTCCAGAGCACTAGGGCAACAGAGACTTCTGCAGGGAGAGTCATCACATCTGGATGGATCTTGGGAAGGCATTGGTCCTCCAGGACTGTCCCTAAATCTAGAAACATGACATTGTTTGCAAAAAGATAAAAAGGAATCAAATCCTGCTTTATCCACAGCACTATGTCATCAGTAGCCTCTCTAGTTTCATCGCCCTCCTTGCTTTACAGTACACATCAAAACCTGATCAGAATTGATAGTCACAAAGGCAAGCAAGATTTGGGTGAAGAGCTCTCGTCTAGGCCATTCTAACTATGCCAGCTCAGATGAACTCCTCTGTACACAAGGTACAGGGGTTGGGGAGATGATTGAGAAGAAGAAAGAACCTGTGGAAAAATGGAAAGATCTTACTAAGACTTTAAAAAGTATTGAAGCTATGTGGTATGATGGAAAAGGCACTGGGCTCAGCATTCAGATTCCTAGGAACCTGGAGTTCAGGTCTCTGTGTAACCTTTAGAAAGTCGTTGAATTTCCCAGATTTTATTTCTTCATGAGTAACATATAAAAGGTCTAGACCAAATGATAAAGACAGTATTATGTAGCTCTCAAAAAGATTTTCTATACAAATTTCATGACTCCATATCCATATAAATTTCATTATGTTGTTTGCAATATGTTTGCTGGGTTCTATTCTCCCTTGAGTGAGAAATTGCAGAGAAGAAAAAAAAATCCCTATTAGGATAAAAAAACAAAAAAAAAACAAACACTGAGATGACAAGCATTTATACAACTAGAGTAATTAATTACACTAAAAATTAAGAGCTTGTATTCTGCATATTTTAGACCATTGAGCTCAATATCAATCTGTCGTCTGTCTGCATCTGTCATGTCATTTTGATACAACAACATCCTTAGTGTTTATGATATATTATGGGAGCCACAGTTTACCCAAGAAAATTAAGAAATAATCCTTATTCCTCATCAGGCAGAAAGAGACAATAGCAAATTGTTTGTAATATCTGGTATGCTCCTATAGGGGAATGTGAATGTCTGTTTAGTAGTCATTCTTTACCAGAAGATTCCTGGTTCAAAGGGCAAAAAAATGGTGAAGATTTGGGATAGTGAAAAACCCTCAGGATGAAGAGGGAATAGGAGTAGAAGAAGTGTGCTTTAGGGATGAGGTCGCCTAGACAAAATTTGGGGCAAAGAGGCCTCAAAGAACTGGAAAAAGGCTTTGAACCAGCCAAGAGCATTTGTAACTGGATTTAATGACAGCAAAGCAAGGGTTCCAGTTTCTATGCCTAAATTAAATTCTTATGCTTTTGCAGATTTGTTCTCAAGTCTGATAGCAAAGAAAAAACACATGCATGACCCTAACTTCAGACTTACTAAATCAGAAATTACAGGCCTAATGACCTTCAAAAACTGAACCTGATATAAAAGAATGTGGAAAAGTCAGAGTTCATGCTGCAGCTAGCAATTACTCCAACTGGAAATCTGAGAAATGTTAGGCATGAATGAACAGGAAACAAAAAGGAAACAAACAAACAAAATAATAACAATTCCTGAAAGGGAGATCTAAAGGAGCTGTGGTTATTTTTCACTTCTCACCTGGGCTGTTCTTTATGATCTTTGTGTAAACTTTTCATATCTTTAAAGAGAAGATTCTCTTATAGGAAATCAGTGAAAATCCATCTTTGTGATAAATATATTCAAGTGGGAAGAGAGTGGAAGTTATTCAAGCAAACTGAATCAAGACATTAAAATGCTCAGGAATGTGAAAGAGGTTCAGTGTAGCCAAACTCTTTGGGAGATGGGCTAAGGTTCTTTCTGTTGGAAAATATTGAAAGATGAAACACGATGGTCAAATTGGGTGAGGCTATTTTGTAAAGGGCCACGATAAGATGAATTTGGTGGTGATAAGGAAGAAAAGTCAATATTTAAAAATGGTAATTGAATTTATGTTTTTGAACGATTACTGGTACCAGTGTGGATACCGTGTTGGAGTGGGGAAGAACCAGAATGGATCAGTTAGAGAACTATTGCAATAATCCAGCCAGAGTATGAAGAAAAGAAGGAATTAAGTCAGTGGTGATAGTAAAGAAGATGAGGGAATAAACTAGAGAAAGAGCTGAAAGGTGAAATTAATTGGATTTAGTGAAAGATTGAGTGTAAGAGTTATAAAATTGCTAAGGAAGGCTCAAACATAGAACCTTGGAGAACTAGGTGAATGACAATTTTATCAAATGGGGCAGGGAATGCAAGAACCAAATTATTTGCAATTTTAGCCAGGCTGGGACAGCCTGCAGAATATCCAGGTAGAAACACTCTTCTAGTAATTTTGTAGCCCAGGAAAGAAAAGGAGCTATAAAATGTGAGGTTTATCATAGATCATCTGTAGCTATCTCTTACTACAGATGTTCTACCGTCGTGCACCCATGACTCCTTCCTCTCTCTAATCTCTTGACCACCCAAAATTAACCAAAACTCTATGAAATTATGTTTTTTTTAAAATCTGTGAAATTATGCTGGGAAAGAGCCTCAGGACAGAAAGTCAAAGCACCAGCTTTGGGCTGTTAAAGCACCAGCCCAAACCTATGAGGACACATTGCATATTAGAAAAAGAAAAAAACATAAAGTCCTTTTAAAATTTAATAATCAAGATATATTAACATATCTTAGGTCCCATTAAAACCTATGGTAAATACTTTCAATTTTTCCAAAGTCATTATTTAAACAATCTTATGCCTAATACATCCAATTTAAATTATTTTGGACATCTTTTATTCTCAAATTCACACCATTTAAGGACTATGATGTATCCTCTCACAACTTCATTTAGAAAACAAATACAATGTCTACCATTTAGGGAGTGTGAGCTAATCATGATAATTTGGTACCTTATTCAGTTGCTGAAAATGTTGTCTTATTTGTATGTAACTTTGTGGGTTGTTCACCAAAATAACATGTTCAAGACACCTTTCTGAACAGACCTTTCTGTGATGACAGTAAATAATGATCTCGAATGGATTTCTCATCAGTTTTGTAAAATCAAAAATGTATTTTACACAAATTGGTAAATAAGTTAAATAAGGTTAATAATGCTCATATGTACCTCAAGTAATTTCTTAAAATAAATAACAATGAATTAAATGTGAAGGTCTTTTGACTCAATTAACAAAATTTAAAAAGTCAAATTTAAATTCCATTTAATCTTTTTTTTGGTCCGACTAAAATTCTCAGAAGAAACCACCAAAATCCTTTGATAAAATAGAGACTTACGTTTACACAAAATAATGGCAATTTGTGATTATCACTTGATCCTTCTCTTTTCCTTGCCTACCCCTCTCCAATATTTATCAGCAAAGTCAACAAAAACATACTCTAAATCTATCCTCGTTTCTTCCCATAATCTCCAATGGGCCCTAGTCCAAGTAATAGTCACCTCTTACCTGGGGCCTTGAATGTCTCTTTTCTTGCATTCTTGCCCACCCCTTACCTTAAATAGATTCTCTCTTTAGAATAATCCTTTAAGACAGAATATTCCATTTATCTACTTAAAACCCTCCAGAGGCCCTCATTACACATAAAACCAAAGCTAAACACCTTATATGATTCAAGTCCTTCATAATCCTGTGTCTGCTTGTCTCCGACCTGAGTCCCCATTCTCCCTCTAGCCTTTGTGCTTCAGCCATTCTGGATTCATTCTGCGTCTTCAAGCATCCTCAAGCCAAGTCTCTTTTCATCTTCGGGTTCTGGCACTAGCTCTTCTTTCTGCCTTGAATGATGTTCCCTTCATATCCGCTTAGCTAGCTCTTGTGTTCTTGTGTTCCACATACCCCAGCTTAAACAGAAAAGCCTTCTTATCATCCAGCCTAAAGCAGCGGCCTCATTATTCTTTATCCAGCTAGCTACTGTATTTTCTCTTCACAGCACTTCTATGCGATCACTGGCTGAGAGTTCTCTTGCTCATTTATTTGTTTATTGTCCATTTTCCTTCATGTAATATTAAAAGCCCAGGACTGTCCTGTCTTTGGAAGAGATGATCACAGTGGTGGAGAGAGCGGTTATTGGCATCAAATGGCCGAGGTCTGAAGCTTTGATGATAATTGTGTTATCTCTGGAAAGTTACTGAAATTTACTTTGCCTCAGTTTCTCACATGTAAAACAAGGGTAACAATAGTATATATCCCATAAAGCTCTTGTGAATATTAAATGAGTTAAACAGGGACTGGCACATTTTAAGGATCTGAGAAATGCCATTCAGTGTTCACCTTCGGACCTCAATGCCTGGAACACTGCTTGGTACATGTTGAAACAATATTGGAAAAACAAAATTAATGAGTATATTATTCCCCTTATTTGTATGTAAGTGATTTTTTTTTTTTTAGAAAAGATTTGTCATTTCCTGTATTTCAGTCCTAAGGTATAAGTATATACCCAAAGAGGATTTTATTTATTTATTTTTTTAATTTGTAATCTAACTCCTCATAGATATGCATGTTAGGTTACACTGTAGCTTCAGTGGTCTTTCTTATAAAATGAAACTGATAATCCCTGGCCTTTAACACTCTATAAGAATGTAGGGCAAAAGAGAAGTGAAAAATAACAATAATTTACCAGTTGTTTGTTAATTTAGCCGCTATCTCTGTGTAATTTCACAGCTGCAATACAAGAAAGTTTTATTTGTAAACTGGGAAGAATATAAATTATGGCTAATTGAAAGTTCCAGAAGACCTGAAAGATGACAGAATGTAATTACCCCATTTTGGGCATGGGCCAGACAGTACTGGTGCATCTGCTCTTAGAAATAATGTAGCCAGAGCAAGTTGGTACAATTTAGCTTCTAGAAATAGCTAGTGCCTCCATTTCTCACGGTCTCCTCATAGCTCTGTGTTCCTAAGACTAAGTGTTCCTGGGAAAGGAGTTTGTGGAAGCTTCTTTCTCAAAAAGACCACATGTTTGCATAGATCTAACTTTATATTGCCTAAAGCCCAAGAGTACCCCTGGTTTCCTGGTCTGGGATATCTGGTGCCTTTTTGGGATAATTTTTCTCAGAAACTATAGACTGTTAATTTGGTTTTAGGTTGGAAACTCGACTGCTTCCTCAATCTTGGGGATAGAACAAAACACAATTTTGTTCTCCCCTTAGGCAAGAAGATGGAATTTAATATAATATTTTCTTTTTTATTTATCTTTTATGTATCTTGGGCTTTAATTCCATGACATATAAAGAATTCTTCCAAGATTTTTATACTTTTATTAGGTTTGATTTCACTCTGAGCCATGTATATGTGAGGTCATTAATATTTCAAAGGTGGAAGAAAAGCAGATTGTTTTCTAAAACCTACCTGCCTTGTAGAGTGTTCATTATGCCCACTTAACACAAAGGAAACTGAGTGTTAGAGAGGCTGAGTACCATCTGCAGGATTACTCAGCATGTCCCTGACCAAGCAGGATTTCAGCTCAGGCCCAGGTCATCACAGAGCCACTGCTTTTTCCATGACACCCCACTGGTTTTTAAGAACAACTAACTAGACACAGAATTGTGACAAAGATTGGAAAACTGGATCCAACATTATCCATTGACTTTAAGGAGTTTACCACCTGACAATGGAAAATGTGGTATAAACAGACATAACTAGTGAGGACATACCTCTACTTCCTGTACCCTTTTCATAGAACCCAAGCTGGGACTCATGTACATCTGACAGTGTCTGTGCCTGGGAAGTGAGCCCAAAGGAAGCCTATGGAGGGGCATGAGGGGCTGAGTGGCTAGAAGAGAACTCATTGTTTGGGGAAAAAAATCACAGGTGACAAACTCGCCTCCGGGAGGCAGAGATGATTCCAGCCTCCCCTGCTACACATGTGCCTCTGGCATCTCCACTCAGACACATTCCACACTGCGTGGTATGATGTTTGCCAATAATTGCATGTTTGCTGAGAGGCTCTTTCAATCCCTTCTGCATCAACAGTATCTGCACAGGGCTCAAGGCAGGGTAGTTTGCCTTGTTGGTAGTTTGATGGCTAAGAGACGAGCTCTGGGGCCAGAAACCTGGGTTCAATTTCTGCTTTACCATTTACTAACTATAGGTCCTCAGACAGAGTAATTAATCTCTCTGTGCCTCAGGTTTCTCATCTATAAAATAGAGATGATAATACTACCTGCCTCAGACCCCCAGCAGAAGGATGACATACATTGACATCTATGTAATGCGTTGAGCCGTCCAACTGCATGATTGAATGAGCTTCAACATTCCCTTATCATGGTCACAAGCTTCGGTAGCTTTGCTGGGGCCTGGCGATGGGTTTGGTTGGCCTGTACAGTGTATAAAAGGACAAAAAAGGAAGTAGAATATGTTCAGAAAGGACATACATGCTTTCATTTTACCCAGCCCCAATTACTGCTTGTTTTTTCACATTCTGCCCTTTACAATTTTGTGTCAACTGTCACACCTCCAGTAATTTGCTCTAAAACAGTGATGAAATTGTTGAAGGCAAAGACAAACACTTCAGTCTCTTAGGATGACACAGAGATTTGATTCAATACTACTTAGATTCAATTGTTCAAACAACTGTGAATATACATCAAAGTGTATCATCTAGGCTATATTTTTATATACACAAATACATTATCATTTTAACAGCCAATCCTTTGCTTAAATCAAAATAGTCTTTGTGGAATAACCACTATCTTATAATGTTACAGAAATATGCATACAAAAGAGGTTACATACCAAATGCTAATAGTGGTTATTAGTTACTGTAGATAAGTTTTCAATTTTTTATTTACAATGGTATTCTACCATTTCAGAAACATTTGAAAATTTAAAAATGTAAATAGATTCTTATATTTATTATTGACACTAGTGGCTAAACTGTATTATATCATGTGGCATCTCATAATTTAACCAGATTCCTATGAACAGACTTTATGATTTGTTCCAATTCTCATCATTATTTTAAATATTTTTGTAAGAACATTTAAACATGAAGCTTAGTGCCCACCTCAGATCCTATCCTTAGGACATATTCCTAAAATGTTATTGCTAGAATAAATGCTTTGCAGGTTTTTTTGGCTTTCTAAACATACCACTAAAATTTCCTCTAAAAAATGTTACAAGTTTATACTATCTTTATACAAAAGTGTGTAAGAAAGTCCATTATAGGGGCATTCTCACACCCTAGATAGTAATCGTTTGCCAGTTATGTAAATGAAAACATAGTATGTCAGTGTAGCTTTAATATGCATTTTTTGATTACTAGCAAGGTTGAATATATCTATAACTTTTCATTAGTTATTTACAATTTTTCTGTTGTGAATTACCTGTTCATATCCTAATGTAAATTTTCGTTTGAAATTGGGTATGCTTATTTTCTGATCCATCTGCTAGATAATTTGAACAATATTTTCTATAATAATACTTTACGGAGTGTTTCCTGATAGGTTATTTACTTTGTAATCTTGCTAATTCTTTTTCATGTTTACGTAGTAAAATCAGGCAATACTTTCCCCATATTTTCATCTGATTAGGTCAAGTTTACAAAGTCCATTTCATCTTAATATTTAATGAGTATTAGTCTGTTCTCTTGTGTTTTCTTAATTTTCACCATGTAAATTTAAATCTATAATCCTAGAATTCATTTTGAGCAATTAGAATTATATAAGATTTTGGTTTTTTTTAGGTTTTAATTTGATTGTACTGCCTACAGAAAGCAGTACTTTCTGTACTGCAGCAGAAAAAGCAGATTGTACTGCAGCAGAAATAGCTGCACCTTTTCTGTATTTCCAAAGAGTATAGTGTTAGCTTTGTATGGATGTGGGGTTTTGACAATATTTTTTCATTTCTTCCATCACTGTTGTTCTCTATAACTGCTTGAATCTATCTTCATCATTTATATTTTTCTAGAAAACAATTTTGTAGAAAAACAAATATATTTACAGAATACTAAACATGTTTCTCTTAATTTTCAAATCTTCTCTAATTATCTTTTTTCATATTTAATGCGTTATATTTTTTACTTGTCTATTTTCCTATAGATTTGTCAACATCTTTTAAAAAAAATCAATTCTTAAATTTATTTATCAATTACAATATTTTTCTATCTTATTTATTCCTGATTTTATCTTATTTAGTCTTAATTTCCTAAACTTTTAAGGTTTGATTACTATTCTCTTTCATGAATGAAATTAGAATATTTTCGTTATAGTACACTTTTACTGTCAGTCCTTATCTCTAACCCTTGTCTCTACTTCTAAGAATATGATTTGGAATTTTTAATCTAGACAGCGTTACATTATTTTATCATTGCAGAGCTTTTACTTTGAAATTGTTTTAACTTTTAAATTTTGTTTTATAACAAGATTTAAAACAAATTAATTTCTCTCTCTTTCTCTGTTTCTCTCTATTACTTTACTGTTTTTAGGAGTTTTTACCAGGCTTTCTAAGCTGTGAATTTCTTATTCATAATTAGACACAACTTCTTTGACACGGAAAAGAAGGTGACATGTGGAGAGAGGCAGAGAGAAATTGGAATCCTGGTCAGGTTCTGTTCCTGGGTTCCAGGTGTTTCTGAGTCACACTGCGTCCTTGCCCTTCCTGCAGTTTGGTTGATGAACAGAATTCTGACAACCAATAAATGTCATTCTTTCTAGTTCATCTGTTGTTTTTGACACTTGCAATAGAAAAGCTTAAGACGTGCCATTAATATATGTTCTGAATGTACACGTATCTTAGAATGCCTTTCTATAGCCTCACTTATAAACAACCTATCCACGTATAATATTATGTCACCACCTAATTTCCTCAAAATTCCATGTATTGTGCTTTTCTGGGGGCACATAATTTTGTAGAAGAGAACTAAATATCAATTCTGATTTCATTCATGTAGGTAAGCTATATGCTCTCTACCTGGATGTATGTAAAAGTCTTTCTTTTATCAATGCATTTTAAAAATTCTTCTTACATATTTATTTGTGAGTATTTCCATTAATCGACTTTATCTAGGAAAAAACAATGAAAATCTAGGAAAAACAACGAATCCTTTAAACTTACGTGCCCAATTCTTTCTTGAGGAAATGTTCTATTTTATCATTTTCTATTTTTCCTATTGAAGTCATCTGGTTCTTCCCATCTTTCTTCCAAAATAATGTTTGATTTTTGTATTGGCTTTACTGTGGTTAAACAAACAAACAAAAAACCCAGACTCAGTAACGTGTAAGCATTTATGTTTTCCTTATGTTAGATGTCACTTATGTTACCCTTTACATATTTTTTATTCTGTGATTTAGGCTGACACAGCAGATCCTTTCTGGATTTTGCCATTCTTGTGACATTCTTTGAGGGAAAAGCAAGGGGAATGGTAGAGACATGCAGTGGTTCCTAGAAAGTCTCCTTGGAAGTGAAGTATTATTTGCACCACATTTTCTTGGCTTAAGCATTCCATGACCAATCTGAAAATAGAGAAGCATTTTCCACCCACAAGGAGGCACTACAAGCCATTTTGAATTGGATAGAAATGTATCATCTTCTTACAGGGCAAGGAGCATATGGTTGTAAACAATAATAAAATCGATTACAACATCTATCTTACGTGTCTATCCTCCGATTTTATCAGCTTCTCTTATTACATTTATTACTTTGCTCTTTTTCTCTATATACACGAAAAACTGATCACCGGTATCCTTTATTTTCCTGATCTAGAGTTCCTTGGCATTAATTTTACTCTTGCCATCGCGAACAGGGATCTGGTTGTTTTAATTTCCTTGTAAACTGCCTTCTCATCTATTTTCAGACTTATCTAATTTGTTTCTTCTTTATCTTATTCTGTTCCTCTTTCAGAGAGGCCATACATTCTGAAAATACGCTTTAGATAAAAATGGTCACTTGTAATTTGTTGATATAAAATGATTTGTATTTACTCACTCTTAAATAGGGTGAGATTTGTTCATACTTGATGATTGCCATCACACAGAGTAACTATGCTTTCTTCTGCTTGTTTTATCCTCTGGATTGGTTGCTGAATTCTCTTTGTAAACCAGTTGGAGAGGAGGTTGGTGTAAACATTCTAATCCTAAATTTCTGTGATGCATTCACCTGTTTTGTAATTATATTTGCATCCTATTCTCTCTTGATAGTCATCTGCTTTTTTGGATCCTAAGATTAAAGGTTCCAAGAATTTATCCTTTCCTCTTCCGCCTATAGCATTCTGCTTTTGGGGATGCCAGCTGTCAGGTTGCACTGTGACATCAAAAATTCTCATTGATTGTGGTTATTTTATTTGCGAATATGAAGTATCTCCTTGGTTTTCAGAAGATAGTGAGAAGAGTAGAAGAGATCAGTGCTATTCACCGGGCAAAGGAAACAGTATTACTTCCCACAGCATGGTTTCATACAGGTCGTTGGAGGAGGCTGCAGAACCTGCACATATTATCGTGCCCTGTGGAGAGGGCCAGTGAGGATATTGGCACGAGCTGAAACTCAGCCCTTTCCACCAGCCATGCCTAGTGCCCTTCATCTGTGGAGGAAAGGGTGCCTTTTGGCTCTTTGCACAAAGGTGCTATATGTGCTAACAGTAACCCAGTTTTGACTGTTTATGTACTTTATATCCATAGAGTCCTAAGTGTATATTCTTTTATGTCTGGTTTCTTTCTCTCTCTCCCTCATCATTGCACTTCAGGACGATACTTCCTTGGATGATCTACTAGTTTTTATTAAGCTTTCTTGCCCTGTGCAGATGACATATAAAAACAAACAAACAAAAAAGAAATGTGAACTAAAAGATGTGCTTCTGCTCAGAGCTCTCTCTACTCACTACAATAGTGATGTATTTAATAGAACTCAGGCCCATGCAGAAAAGTTTCCATCTCCAAGTAAACTTAAAAATATATTTATTTTTCATATAAGAAAATTTAGTTCCAGAAAAATTAAGTGATTTGTCACAGTACTGGTTAGAGAGAGAGCCTGGAATTTAAACCCAGAAATAAGACTTAGTCTAAGAGTCTTATTTTCTAGAGACTTTTATGTTTTTAAAAACAAAAGAAAAATCTGAGTCACCGAATCATTTTGAAAACTTGACAACTCAACAAAAAAATAATTTCACTATCGTCTTTGCTCTCAGCTTGCCACAGTGAAAGCCCTAGTACCAGTCTTCTGAGAATACCAGCTATAGTCTAAATGTCTGTGTCTCCCTCCCCACCCCTCCCCGCAAATATGTTAAGTAGTTTAGAATATTAACCCCCAAAGATGATGGTATTAGGAGGTGGGCTTCTTGGATGTGCGTACGTCATTGGAGCAGAGTCCTCATGAATGGGATAGTGCTCTTATAAAAGAGAGAGATTCCTAGTCCCTTTCACTGTTTGAGGACACAGAAAGAAGGCACTGGCTATGAAGCAGGAAGAGGGTCCTCCCCTAAACATGACCATGCTAACACCTCAATCTCAGACGTGCAGCCTCCAGAACTGTGAGAAATAAATTTCTGTTTTTATCAGCCACCCAGCCTGTAGTATCTTGTCATAAGCAGCTGAACAGAGTACGATAACACCCAACCTCCTGAATTCTCACGAGGGACCCAAGGAATCAATAGAAAATGGGGGCAAAAGGCCCTGCATATGTGGCTTCTTGCTGATACCTAGACTTTAATGACTCTAAGATACCATTCGCTCTGCAGATTTCAAATAATCATAAGATAATTTGTGAGGAAAATCAAATTTCTCTTGTAATGTGTCTGTATATGTAGACATATACATGCCTGATAGTATATATCTATTCTGCATATATTTTATAGTCTTTCGTTTGTTTTTGTGAATCTTTTTACTTAGATTTTATACAAATTAAGTCTAATTGATAGCCATTCCAGATATATATATATGCACACACATATATATGTACACACATATATATGTACACACATATATATGTGTGTACATATATATGTGTATATATGTGTGTGTGTGTATGTGTGTGTGTATATATATATATATATATATTTTTTTTTTCCATCCAGAGGTCAACATCTAATATAGCCACCCATTTCCTCTTTTTGAAAACGCAGACATTTGTTCCTTTTGGTTATCCTGCACATCTCCCTTCCTGCATAATTAAAATAAAATATTTCTGGCAGGGACTCTGAGATCACATTTGTACATTTTTACAGCTCCCTAAAATATAAATTTTCAGGGTCTCAAGACTTGGATTAATTTAAAAGTAATTAGGGACTGCCTCAGAACACTTATATACTATCTCAAGCAGCAATATCTTTTTTTTTTTTTTTTTTTTTTTTTTTTTTTTTTTTTTAGGGGAACAGGACTTTATTGGGGAACAGTGTGTACTTCCAGGACTTTTTTTTTTTTTTTCAAGTCAAGTTGTTGTCCTTTCAGTCTTAGTTGTGGAGGGAGCAGCTCAGCTCCAGGTCCAGTTGCTGTTGCTAGTTGCAGGGGGCACAGCCCACCATCCCTTGCGGGAGTTGAACCAGCAACCTTGTGGTTGAGAGGACGCACTCCAACCAACTGAGCCATCTGGGAGCTCAGCTGCAGCTCAGCTCAAGGTGCCATGTTCAATCTTAGTCGCAGGGGGCGCTGCCCACCATCCCTTGCGGGACTTGAGGAATCAAACTGGCAACCTTGTGGTTGAGAGCCCACTGGCCCATGTGGGAATCGAACTGGCAGCCTTAGGAGTTAGGAGCACAGAGCTCCAACTGCCTGAGCCACTGGGCCGGCCCAGCAATATCTTTTTTATATTGTTCTTGTTCTAAGGTCATTTTCTTTGCTAGAAAAGATGGAAACCAAAGAATGTTTGCTTATTTTTCCTTCTTTTATTTGTTGTAATACCATTTTCACTAAGCAGTATGTCTACGATTGTCTTCTTATCGCTTTATAAGAAACTTTAGAAGGCTGTGGATTGTCTTCTACTGAAATAATGTGGTTTCATGGACTCAAGAGAACATGGATGTGAAGCCTAATTTTGTTTCATTCACTAGTTTGGGCAAATTTCTTAAATTCTAGAAGCTTTGTTTTCTTCATCTGTAATTCTGATAAAACTATATATGGTACACATTTGTGATAAGGACATGCAATGTAAATATAAAACATTTAGCACAGTGTTTGGCACATAGTGGATATAGCAAATTGTTAATTTCATTAAGTCACAAGTTCTTTTTTATTTTTTTTTTTAATTTTATTGGGGAATATTGGGGACAGTGTGTTTCTCCAGGGCCCATCAGCTCCAAGTCGTTGTCCTTCAATCTAGTTGTAGAGGGCGCAGCTCAGCTCCAAGTCCAATCGCTGTTTTCAATCTTTAGTTGCAGGGGGCACAACCCACCATCCCATTTGGGAATTGAACCAGCATTTTAATACTATACTTTCAGGGGGTCATCATCACAGAGTGATTAAGAGTGATTGTGTGTAAGTTGTTTCTCTGGGAAGCAGACCCTAAACTGGAGTTAAGCCTGCACAGGATTTTTGTGGGGAGGAGGACAGGAAAAGCCTTCAGACTGCAATCCAGATCTGTCTTCTATGAAAAGAAAAGAGAGTCTCAGACTGAATTAAAGATCTGTCAAATTCTCATCTGGCAAAAGGGGCTTTGGAGCAAGGTTACCCATTAAAAAAGACTCACATTGAACAGACATGCCAGACCGTAGTACTTCCGCCATGCTATTATGCTCTTCATTGGCTGGGGACATTGTATAGTGTTGGTTCAAAAATTTAGGCATTATTGTTGGACACTGTCCCCAACTGAACTCCTTACAGACAAATAGCAAGCTCTTTCTTGAATGGAGATCCAAGTGATACCCCTCATGTGGCCACATTAGGTTGGGGAGCTAGACTGCCTGTGTTCCTCCACTAACTAAGGAGGAGAGGTTGTAAGTAAGGTACTTAACCTCTCTGTCTTTAGCTTCCTTATCTGTAAAAATGAGAAAAACAACAGAACTAATGCAGGGTTAGTGTAGAGGTTAAATTAAATACATATAAAGTACTTAGAATAGTATCTGAAACAAAGCAAAGACTCAATAAGTATTTGCCATTATTATTTGTATATTCTTACATGTTTTGTCACTTCCTTAGACTTATTCTGGCTAATATACCCCTTTCTTACATCTTTTGCATATAGTCTTTTTAAAAAGACACAAACAAACATGTTTTGGTGTGAACCTAAAACTGCTCTAAAAAAATAGTGTTTAAAAAAAAAACAAGAACTCTTCAGGGATCCTCCTGAGTAAATACTCATTGCTTATGTGCTTTTCCTTACTCTCGTTTCTCATTGTTCATTGTTGTCAGTCCAGGTAATTGCATTGATTAGTATTTCATTCAATAATCCCACTTATATATGGAAGGAGAGAGTCTGCGTGAGATTTTCATGCCAAAACCTTGTAGAATTGATGTATTGGTTCCACAATATGAACAAAATAAGCTTTTCTGAGGGCAAATCATAAGCATGATGTGCTATCGTCTTCTGAAATAAAAGGGAGCTATTTTGTATCCATCAAAGTTGAATAAGGTTTAGTTTAGTGGACCAGAAAAAATATTACCTGTTGTCATAAATACAATGGAATAATTCCAAAGAAATCCAATTTTGAACAGCACTGCATACAGGGATTAGAACGTTTCAGAAGATTTGGGTGTTCTGAATGCTTCTTGTTGTTTGAGAGGTTCTAAAATTAGCCAAACATATTAGGTGAAGATGAACCAAACTTGTTCTTATGCTCTTTCAATTTCTTCAAAAATGAAAATTTAATAGCGATCCGCCATATTCAGTCTCACCTTATCCAAGAATCTTAAGGTTTTTTTTTAGCTGTTATCATCCTTTAAAGAAGATACTCAGAGCAATTCCAGGGCCACCATTAGTATTTTTACTTAAAAATAGAAACCATAGGCTATACACTATGGTTGTAGAAAAGAAATTGGATTGTTTGGACCAACTTGACTGATCATGTCTTTTTTTTATTTTAAAATGTTCCTTTTTCATCATGTAATAATGACAGCATGACATATAGAGACTATCAGTAATGAATCTGAGTTCTCTTTTCATGATACTTCAATCATCATTCCTCAAACATTGCTGTTAACAATCATTTATTCACTCAGCGTATATTCACTCAGCAGCTACTTTGTGGGTGGCCTACTTCAAGGTACACTGGTACAGAAGTGAATAATTGAAATAGGGTTCATTCTTCAGCTTGAAACGCTTCATACAAATTGCAATAGGATTCTTATATTGCCTGCAAGGCCAAATCAATAGTTGCACCTCTGCCTACATCTATGAGCTGAAGTCACAGAAGATCTTTGAGCTCACTCTGTAGTAGCCACACTCTCCTTATACTGTCCTTCTCTTTGTTTTTGAACATCTCAATCTTTTACCTCTTGAGGCCATTTGCACTAGCTGTTACCTCTACCTGGTATGCCCTTCCTTCAGATCTTATGATTTCTTCTCATTATTCAGATCTCACAGCAAAGCATACCTCACAGAGAAATCTCTGACCTAAAACAGCTCCTAGCCCCACTCTCCAATCACTATCTATCCCTTAATACTGTTTTATTGTTTTATCCAAAATAATCATTGTTGGAAATCATCTTATTGGTTCTGAAATAGTTACTGACTTTTTCAAAGTATCTATGGCCTTTCTTAATTTATGACTCCATTTGGTAGCCATATGCTACTTTTTATGCCTTGTCTTCAGGGCCCTACCATGTGTTTCTGGATCACATTTGTCTTAGTTCTATTGTAGCACTGAGTACTCTATATTATAATTATCGTTGTATTTGACTGTCCTTGGCACTAATAATGCAGGCTGTTTGAAGGGAGAAATTACAGCTTCACATTCACAGTCGAGGTTCCTGAAGCAATGTATATAGTACACTGTGGTTTCTCAAAAAAATATTTATTGAGCAAATTAATGAATTAATGTTTAAATTTGTACAATACTTACCACTTAATTAATATATACTGTTTCAACTCTTTCACATAAATAAGGCAAAAAGGGACATAAGCTTAATCTCCCTTCACCCTTTTAAAAGAAGCGTTGCATTCTTATACTAAAACGATCAGAGCTACATTTCTATTAGCCACTTGTGAGTTCGAGGGCATCAGATGTTCTTCTCATTACAGGTCTATAGTTAGGAAGCAAGTAGGAAGAACTATGGGAGTTTGGGGTATGATCATTTGAAATTTCTGTTCTAAGTTACATCATTCCCTTAAATCAACTATAGAGAAAACCTCTGACATCTTATAAGATGGAACTCATGTACACTTATGAATGAGAAGATGAAAAGTTTATATTAATTTTTAAATTATTATTTGGATGTCTGACTTATTTCTGCAACCATTTTAACATATATGACTTCTGTTAGCAAAGAGCACATTGAATTTCTCCCAACAATGATAGCATTGTTGGAATACTTTCCAAAGTTGATTATAACTCTTCAATATCATGGAATTCAATTATTTATTAATTTCTGAAGGAGAACATATATGCTTGTTACTTATGACACCATAATAGATAATTCCTCTTATTCACTTAGACTTATGGAGTAGATATTGGATAAGAAAAACAGGATACTTGAAGACCTAATTACATGCAGAGAACAAAACACAAATCTGCTTTTTGATTATGGTTATTTTCATCAGAATTGTGTTTCAAGAAGAAATTTAAAACCTCAGATACTTGTAAGAAAACAGAATAAAATAGATCACCAATTAATGTAGCTACAACCTGTGCCAGTGGAGTAACTTTCTCATAGATCACTAGAATTAGCCAGGATAAAGACACCATTGCTTGACTCAGTTTTTTAACATTGTATAAAGAAAAATAATTCAGCCTTTATTTTCAAATATTATTCTTCTGTATATGCTTAAAATGCATATCAATGATATAAATATCAGAAGTTACATTAAATAAACCTTTAAACTGGGCTAACGGTAAGTAAAGGCATTGTATCCTTGCAATAGCATTAGAACTAAGCTCATGTTTTTTCAAAAAATATTAAACAAATTCATCATCAAGTAACAATTTTCTTTAATTTGTTTCAGAATGTCATTTTATACAACATGTTCTTTACTTTGGAATTCTGCACTCAGGAGTTTAGTAATTTTTATGCTCTGAAAAAGGTATGAGTTGGCATTGCTGTTACTTTCTATTGCTTTTACTGAAACAGTCCAGGCAAGTTGAACTGAAATTAATGCAAGAGAGAAAAATTAGCATTACTCACTCAATGGAAATTTCCATGCACCATTGTTTGTGGTGTTCTTTGTAGCAATCTAGTGTGAAATGTAAAAAAAAAAAAAAAAGAAAGAAACAAAAAAGAAAGCAAGCAAGCAAAGAAATGGGCAATATTTCCCATCTTAAAATATTCTTTCTATATGGTCCTTTGATAGTGAGTGAAAAGATGTACTCCAATGACTGGCAGCCTGGCTTGCCCAAATAGTCACAGTGGGTGCACCTTGCATAGATTTATATGTCGAGAGTTTTTACACACTAATATAGTCATAGATTTATGTCCACATTCTTTTAGTGCAAAAATGATGTTCAAACCCACATACTAATTGGCTATGTATAACACCTCAACTTGGACAGTGCTGCTTTAAATGGAAGATGAACTCAGGAACCTACTGAAAAGGGGAGGAAGTGTGACCTAGAAGGAAAAAAGGACAGGATAAGGGAAGAACAGGATGGATAAGGATGTAGAGTGTTGAAATGAGCAAGAGAATAAAAAATGGTACGTGGGCTAGATAATATTTCAGAGTCCTACAACAAATTTAAGCCCATTTTCCTTTCACCTTCTCCATTTCCCCACACACTTATTTGCCATAATCCATATTGTATGCTAGATCACTTTATTTTCTTAATCTTTGTAAACCACCTTAATCTTTGTAATCCTAGTAAACAAGGATTAGTTCCAGGAAGAGGTTCTTTTGCTTCCTGACTTCACGTGAGCAAAGACAGTCCCTTAGGACTGCAAATAATGACTTCTGGTATGTCATGTATTGACAATTTTAATTTTAATTTAGTCAAAAATTTGGCAGAAATATTAATTGAAGGACAAGTGAGGGCATACGATAAATGCGGTAACAGCTCCATTCTCCCCACACATGAAGCAAGTTGTCATGAAGCAAGTAAGATGTGGCCAGGCTCCCCCACCATCGTGAGGGAATTTCCCTCCTACCAGACCCCCCGGGGAGTAACTTTGTTATAGAAACCTTCCAAAGGTTTGTGATCATGAGTAGAGCTGTGTTGGAAGAGAACAAACAACGAAACACACTGTGAAATGATGCTTTTTCTATCCTGTGTTGATATTGTTAAGACAGTCCCTCTCTCTGTGACCCTTTCATGTGTCCCATGGTGAGCTCAGTGCAGCTGATGTCTAAAAATGTAAGACTACCTGATGAGTGAAGTATGGCTTTAATTTCAGAAGTGTGAGGGGTGGAAACTGATCTTGTACTAAACAGTTATTATTTTCACCCTTCTGTAACCCTATGCTCTGGATTTTAATGTAATTTTTACTAAACAAGAATACTAAAGTCAGATCATGAAACTAATAATTAATGTGGCCAGAATTTTGCATCTATGGCTGTGATTCCCAAACTGGCACCCTTCCTATTAGCTCTGTCTTCCCATTAGAACCAAATGCTTAACCTTTTATTGAAGACATAGACACCTTTACGTAAGTAATAAAATTGTTCTTTCTAGAATAATCCATGTGCATTTTATTCATGAAAATGTGTCATACAATGTAGTCCCCCACATCGTGGGATAAATACTTGATTCAAAACAAGACTTCCTCAGGAAGAGTCAAAATAGAGGATTTCTCTTTCTTCCTTCCTTCCTTCCTTCCTTCCTTCCTTCCTTCCTTCCTTCCTTCCTTCCTTCCTTCCTTCCTTTCATCTTTCCTTTTCTGGAGGCCAATTTTTCTTTTTAATGGTGTTACATTCAAAAAGTAAGAGACAGATGAATAAGGTTGATTTTTAAAGGACAAAAACCATTATAAACTCAAGGTCAGCAACAACAGAACAATAAGAGCAATCATTGTGCTCTTTTGTGATTAGAGCAGAGATTAAGTTTAAGTACCTCCTCCCTTCAAAGACCTACATTTTAAAATAATCACCTTCTTTTCAGTTAGCATGGTAATATTTTGCTTTTCTATTTGTGCTGACATTTTAATATTATTTTTTTTCTATTCCTTCTTTAGGAACTGTAACCTTAAAAGAATGATTTAAACATTGATGTATTTAGACAATACAGTGTACATGATTGAGAAAATTATAAATACCACAATTTAAGACACATAATATCATAGTGATTTTCATATTAGTCACACCTTTGTGATAGTATAATTCTAACCTAGATTTCTGGATCTAGGAAACTCAATATGTCTGATTCCGTGTGCATAGTCTCAAATGGTCAAAGCCTTAAATGCCTTCCTATTTCATTTGATTTTTAGCTTTTGTTTGACATCAATAATGTGATTATTGAAACAGTTAGAAGCACCCATGAGCGACTTTTCAAAACATAAAATTCTATGAGTCTGTAAAACCCACCATGTCATTGACCGACTTTCAGAGGCTATCAAATAAACTAAAATCAGATCATCTTGATCTAGACTATCTCTACCCACAGAGAAATACAAGAGGCTACTTTCCAACCCATGAATAGTTTTAAAACAGTTTAAGAATCCCTTTTCACAAGTTCATCATCCCCTTATTTCACCTAACAATGCTTAATTTAAGTATCACGTCAGTGAGAGAATGCACACCTTTTCTTAGAAACATAGCAAGTTTCAGCTTTTCCCCCAGCACAGGTGAGACAGTGGAAGTAATAATAAGAAAGAAGTGATGAAATTTGGAAGCCTGGTAAGGATCGATGAAATGAACATAAAATAACTTTGTTAGTTATAAATTACTATTTACGTATAAATATTGCCATTTTTATCATCATTAATATTATTGCTACCACTGCTACCACAGTTAATATTTGGGTTTTATAGAGCTTGAAGGAACCCTAAAGGATCCTATTTGTCCATGAAAGGAGGTGCAGTGCCATTGATTGATAATAGGCCTGTCACAAAGATCAGTAACTGAATTCTGGCCCAACATTTAATATTTGTGTGATTTGGAGCAAATTATTTTAATTATCTGTGCCTCAGTTTCCTCATCTGTAAAGTGGGAATAAAATTTGTATCTGAGTAATTCCACTTCTGGTCATGATCAAGTTACTGGTACCACACTTTCCTTATTATATAAAGAACTAGATAAAAATGTATGAGCAACCTATATGTTTTCAGATATTAAGCAATAACCAAAACAGGACTGTTTGCTCTTGGGGGGAAAGAAAACATGCTGAGGTCTACAATTGTTCCAGCGTTCTGCCTGAATGCATGTTCCAGGCTATGGAGCAGGGAGAAGGATCTGCGTAAATGCTCCCCTTTTGCTCAGTTGAGTTAGCGAGCAGAGATCAGGGAAGTTAAGGTAGCTGGATTTGCAGGGTTGAACTGCTGGAGTGGGAGCAACACAAGAAGAGAGTTTGAGAATTTCCATAAGTGGATCCATTGAGTTTCTAACTATGAAACTGTTGCATGTGGTAAGAGTACATGAGGCCATGCAACGAACAATTACTAGGACAGGACAACTTCTGGAAATTGTTCGCTGAAAAATTGCCAAATGAAATTTTTACAGGGATAGAATATATTGAGTTCTGACCAGACAAAGTAGAGACATCTTACTGAATTTCCACGTTATTTAGTAGAAAATCTACTATATAGTAGATAGCCTCTAAGCATTCTATTAGGTTGGCACAAAAGTAATTGTGGTTTAAAAGGTTAAAAATAATTGTAAAAACCACAGTTACTTTTGCACCAACCTAATAGTTCATGTTCCTTCTCCTCAAGGACCCCTTCTTCTTCTTTTTTTTTTTTCAACTCATCAATGTTCTTTATTTTTTTATTTTTTTTTTTTAAATTTATTTTTAATTTATTGGGGTGACAATTGTTAGTAAAATTACATAGATTTCAGGTGTGCAATTCTGTATCACATCATCCATAAATCACACTGTGTGTTCACCACCCAGAGTCAGCTCCCCTTCCATCACCATACATTTGATCCCCCTCACCCTCATCCCCCACCCCCCAACCCCTTTACCTTCTGGTAACCACCAAATTACGTTCCCCAGATTAATTTTCAAGCCCGTGGCCATCCTATGGTCACCGATTGCCCTCCAATCCCCTCACCCTCCCCCCCACCCCCCACCCCTCCCGCCCATCTAGCAACCCTCAGTTTTTCCTCATTGAAGGACCCCTTCTTGTTCCTGTGTTGTTTTCTAAAGTTTGATGTGGGGACAAGGATAAACTTTCTTAAACGGAAAGTGGGGGTGTTACCCTCTTTTTACAAGAAGAGAAAGTAGAGGGAGAGAGACAAAAATAAACAAAAAATAGGACATACACACACGTAGTCTTATAGCACTGAGCCCTTAACCTGTGGAATATGATGCCATCTCCGGATAGACAGTGTCACAATTGAGTTAAGTAGGGTACCCAGCTACTGTTGGAGAATTGGTGGTGGTGTGGGGAACCCCCACCCTATATTCTAATTGGGTGCAGAACCCTTGGGCTGCCATAACAAAATACGATAGATTGTGTGGCTCAAACAACAGAAATTTATTTTCTCACTGTTCTGAGGACTGAAGTCCAAATTCAAAGAGTCAGCAGATTCGGTTTCTTTGAGGCCTTTCTGTTTGGTTTGCAGAAGGCTGCGTCCTCACTGTGTCACTCAGAGATTTTTCTCTTTGCACAAGTGTCCCTGGGGACTCTTTGTGTGTCCTAATATTCTCTTCTTAGATCGACACCAGTCAGATTGGATTAGTGCCACCCAATAGCTTCATTTTAACTTAATCACCTCTTTAAAGACACCTATCTCTAAACATTCTTCGTTACAGAGGTTCTGGGTATTAGAATTCAACATATGAATTTTTGAGGGAACACAATTTGGCCCGTAACAGTGGGGGAGGGAGAAAAACATGTCAAGAAAGTCATAATGAAGAATATCTGTACGTAATTATCCAGAGATCAAAGAGAAAGAGGTTAAAAAATATAAATGATAGAATTCGTAAACAAAATGGTTTATTAGTGTGACAGGACTAGGAGACAATATGAAGGATTTAGGACTGGGAGATGAAGACATGTATATAGTAATTTGAGAGTGTAACAAGATTGAAAGGACTATCTTTTTTCTTTCTGGGTGCAAAGAGCTGAGTGTTTTTAGTTGAGTATGGGAATGAGTTGATAATGCAAGACAAAATAGATATGGTCGATAGAAAAATTTGTGAAGGACACTGGAAGGAAATTTGTGGGTTAGGAAGAAAAGGGGATAGAAAGACTTAGTTCATAGATTTTTTTCCTTTTTTTTTTTTTTTTTTTTTTTTTTTTTTTAAGTAATGGAATGGAGAAATTGAATAAGCTTGTACCAGTTGGTCTCAACCTGCATTAAAGTAGGTTGCTAGGCCATCTTCAAAAAATAAAAAGTGTCTTTTTGTGACCCTATTTCAAGTAAGAAGTTGTATGAGGTATCTGAAGTGGTAGAATAGAGTGCCGATTGACAAGGGTTGGGGGGGAGTGGGAAATGGGGAGTGGTTGCTGTTCAATTGGGGTATAAAGTTACAGTAATCTGAGATGATTACGTTCTAGAGATCGGCTGTACAACATTGTGCCTACAGGTGCAGTACTGAATTGTACATTTAGAATTTTGTTAAGAGGGTAGATCTCGTGTTGCATTCTTACCACAATTAAAAAAAGCAAGTGGTACAGCTCCAGCTTAGAGGTAAAGCTTATGAACGAGAAGAGGAGTGATAGGAAGGATAGAAAAAAAGTAAATAAAAGTAATGATGGTGTTGAGTAGCTTTACTAAGAAGGAATACATGGGAGGTTAAAAATAGGAACATTGTATTCAGTGAAGTGTTTGGTGGACTACAGGAGACACAATAGGAATGCATGTCCTCGTGCTTCGGAAGAAACAAGGCTAACACTCTGGGTTTCAAGGATTTGGTAAAGAAAGAAAAGTAGTTTAAATTCTCTGAAGTATGGTCTGGAGAGGAACTAATATCAGGCAACTGATAGTAACAGAAGTAATCGCCTAATTTTTTTCTGTCTCTATTAGTGTCCCTGCTCACATAAAAAACCATATTAAGAGCTAAGGCGTTACTTTAACTTTGTAACAATGCTTCATCTTGGAATTATCTGAGTGGTTTTCATTATAAACTTTTGATGCAAATTTTAATAGGTTGAATATATAAAGCCTTAGGAAAGTTAATTTGTTTCTCAGGAGTTCTTTAATAGCTGTAACAAAAACTTTAAAAAAAAAAGACCTTGAAAAAAGAATTAAAATTGATTTATCTATGTCTCAGAAAATGCAAGCTAACTAAAAACATAAAATGCCTCAATGCATGGAAATTTTTGTCATAAAAATAAATTATCTCAGTGGATATGCATTCACAAAGTAGTAAATAATGCTCCTCACTCATAAGAACACATTTTAAACTGGAAAAAAATTACAGATATCTCCTTCAAGAAAGATCGCCTCTTATGTTCTTGTAATATAGATACACTAAATGGTATAAAACCACAATGCAGTCAGCATGTCTGACAACTCATGAGGTCATGTCTACATAATGGCAGTAGTAGAATCCAGGTTCAAAAATTATATTGTGCCCATGTTGCCACTTCTCATTCTATTACAAAATAATGTAACGAAACCAGATAAACCGATTTCATCTATGGTTTCCTGGAATCAAAAAATTTGGTACATAATCACACTCACAAGGAGATGAGTTCAGCAGGATCACATATTCAGTTCCACTGCAGTTCAGGGGAACAAAGAGTACACAGATCCTTTATTCTCTATCTGATCTGTTCTTTCTCAGAAGCCTCCACCCGCCTGGGCCGCTGAAAGAAGCAAAACTAAATTTACCTCTTCCAGTAATCTTAGTTTGGATCAATAACGTTAAACCACTCTAAGTAATTCATTTCTTTGGAATAAAATGTTTTTCTTTCAGATTTCTGTCTCTTCCCTTTTGAGAGAGGGCAGGACTTATGGTATCTCATGTTAGCAGAAGAGACTCAGGCTATGGACCCACATGGTGCCCTCCAGAATCTTGGCTATGAAGGGTTTTGGTCTGTCAGCTCTCTGATTTCGTGAAGTATGACTGACCATCTATCACTCCATGTACTGGCAGCTGGTTCTGGAGACTATGGCTACGGATATTCGTCCTAGGTCTCAAAGTTCCACTCTGCAGTAGCTCTGTCTTGAAACTGCAAATTTGACAGGCCACCTACTGTCCCTCCTCTTATCACATGTGCCTCCCCTCACGGGGATGCAGGAACTCTCAGAGCCTAAGTGTAAGTAAGGGACTATAGGAACAAGAGTACTTCTTGAAGACTATCTATCTGCCTCTGGCCATCACCTCTGAGTCAATATGTTTATACCTTCTTGGCAAATTGGATCCAGAGCATTTTCCCAGGGGCTTGCAGCCTCCCTCACACAGTTCCCATGGGATTACGCCACTTGACACAATGTTTTTAAACTTTAACCTAGGAGTCTGGATGTTTCTCAAAACACACACCTTAAAATTTGGAGACTTAGTGGGAAGAGAAGAAAAGAGCTGCAGACCTGAAACGATCTTTTCTACCTTAGACGAGCAATACTTGTGACTTAATTGCCATACATAGACAGAGAAAAGCTTAGATATTTAGATAATCTAGTTTTGCTTTGTTTTTTACCAAAATACTATTTTGAATATTATAAACTGTATAGAGAATTAACTTTTTCATTTCTCTTGTATTCCTGCTGCATCAATTCTTACTCCCTAGGATGACTTGCTTCTAGCTGACTAGTGAGACAATCATGAAAACAGCACATAAAAAGAAAACAAAGTACATTAATATACCTCAAAATATTGGACTTAAGAAATTGTAAAATTAGGGTGGAATTGATTTGAACTTGAAATCTATTATCGACCAATTTCTCCTGGACTTTTCACTAACTTCTTTTAAATTAGGAGTACCAAGACAGGAGGGCCAACATTTTATCATTTTCCTATTATTTATGCATTTCTCAGGCCAAATCTGGAATTGATTTCCTTATGTAGCACCAGTTATCCTTAAGAACATGTAACTGTGGGATGATCTGCTAACTATATGATGAAAAAACAAAATTTTAATACTCAACTTTTTGAGTGTGGTTGAATTCTATTAATGTCTCTTCTCCAATCGTCTAATTTTCTTTGTTACTGTTCTCACAGAAATCTAGTCTCCTCTAGTCTGTCATGTGTCTTTATTTTCTGTTTGTCCATTACCTCCTCCCTAAATTTGGCCCTTATAACCTGTATTGGTCATACATTTTTTTTTTTGGTATCTTCAGCATCATTTTTGTATTAATTATCGATAACTGCATAACAAATTACCCCAGAATTTAATACTTAAAACAAACAAAAAAAATTAAGTATGTATTTTAATACTTAAAACACACCATTTCTCTGTATCAAGAATTGGGGGGGCGTCTAATTAAATGGTTCTGGCTTAGAGTTTTTCATAAGATTACAATAAAAATTTCAGCCCAGGCTGCAATCAACCACAGGCTTTGGTGGAGCTGAAGGATTTGCCTCCACGCTTACTCACATGGCTGCTGGCAAGAGGCCTCGATTCCTCACCATGGGGACATCTCCATATGGGCCATAGGAAAGATTTAATGTCCTTCTGACATGGCGGGGGTGTGGTGGGGCGGAGGGCAAGGAGAAGGCTGCATTCCTTTTATGACCTAGTCTCAGAACTGTGACTCTCTGTCACTTTCACCATATTCTATTTGGCAGAAGCAAGTTATTAAGTCCAACCCACACTGAAGGGAAAGGAATTAAGCTTCACTTCTTGAAGGGAGGAATAGCAAAGAATTTGTGGCTATATTTTAACCACAACATCTTCCTACAGGGAGCAATTTGTCTGCCATAGCAATGCATCTGACTTTCATAGTGCTGAGCATGTGAGCAGACCAGGCCAATGACTTCCTCCGGACAATGACGGGCCATTTCAGAGTCTACTACTGAGGATGTTTCACTCTTTAATCCTGGAGATATATCCACTCTTATCTGTCATAATCGCCTTATGCTCTGTGCTCTCCCAAACCCATGTGTTTGTTTACCAGATATTCTCTGCCTGAAATACATTTCTAAATAATTTCCCCCCTTACTATATCTTCTTAATTTTTATGTATAAAATTCTGATGTTCATGTCTGAGTTCTAGCTCAAATGCTACCTCATGTTTAAGTTTTCTGTATTAAGGATATCTACTCCCCAACCCCCACCCCCTCCTCCTTTCCCCTTACATTCTCCCCACCTACCCTTTTACTTCAGCCATTGCCAACCAGCTTCACACAGATACAGCCTGACAGATGTACCAGTTATCTTTTACTTTCTGTACCAAGCCTCTCTGACACAGGACACCTGTCAGAACTAATATGACTACTTACTTATGTGCAACCTGGATATATGAAGGAGTTAATGTCCCAATGGGCAACTATTGATCGGTAGAGAGAGACTCTCAGCTCTTAAGTTCTGATCTCTTTTGTCCCTCAGACAGGCAATTCTGGAATTTAACTTTCATGGCTCCACCGAAGGTGCAGGCAGAATCAAGCTAAGTTGACCTCAGTGGTGACCAATTCAAGAATGCCCTTCGGAGTTGGCTTTCCGTTCTTGACTGTTTCACTCTGCCTGGTCTGTTGCTCCTCCTCCTTGGCGTTATTTCTGAAAATAAACTACTTGCCTACTAGCCACAGTCTCAGCTTCTGTTTCTAGGTGGATGCCTTCAGTATGACATTCTCCCTGATGAAAAGCAATCACTTTTTTCTTCTCTATTACAGTAGGTCTTTTCTGTGGCTCATATAACGTCTTCTTGTATTTGGCTGAAAAATTCTTTAAAGTAGAAACTCTGCTTTTTATCTTCATAGCCATGAGGCCTACCCTAGTGTTTTCCACATCATAGGTTTCCAAACGTTTCTTGAATGAAGACATAACTTTTAAATTCTGTAAAATTAGATGATATAGCGGATACATATGCATGTTGTCTCCAAAACCAGATAAGTATCTTCCTTGTGAAATGTGCACCATAAACATTTGGTGTTACAAATCAAATTCAGATTGTGTAAAACTAAATTCTCCAAACAGATGCAAATTCTGCCAATCTGAATTTTGGGAAGCATCTCTTCTGGAAAATTATAGCCATAGATTTATAGGGAACTTTCAGGAATTTTATGGTTTTATGAAGCCCAGGCATCTTAGGAGGATCATATGAGGCTATGTCTATATCACATCAGGGAAAAGAAAATAAACAATAACCAGATTAATATATGAGGTCTGACAATTAAGTTCGCAAACTCATCCTAGAAAAAGTGCTACGTACCTCATTGCTGAATATCACTACAGTCACCTTCAAAGTACTTCCCTTGGGAAGCTATGCACTGATGCCAGCACCTAGTCCACCCTTCAAAGCAATTTTGGAACTCTTTTTCTGGAATGGCCATCAGAGCTGTCATTGTATTATCTTTGATGTCCTGAATGTCATCAAAATGTCTTCCTTTCAATATTTTCTTTACCTTCACGTAAGGAAAGAAGTCAGTGGGGGCCAGATCAGGCGAGTAGAGAGCGTGTTCCAATACAGTTATTTGTTTACTGGCTAAAAACTCCCTCACAGACAGTGCCGTGTGAACTGGGGCACTGTTTGATACAAGAGCATGAATTGTTGGTGAAAAGTTTAGGTCCTATAACTTTTTCACGCAGCCTTTTTAGCACTTCCAAATAGTAAACTTGGTTAACTGTTTGTCCAGTTGGTACAAGTTCATAATGGATAATCCCTTTGACATCAAAAAAAGGTTAGTGACATCAGTGCAAGAAGCTTGTGAACTTAACTGTCAGGCTTAAAAGTGAAACGTGTTACATTAAGGAAGACACCAACCCCATCATTTTTCTTTGCCTTTATTTCATTAGGTTCTGCAGCAAAGAGGAAGACTTCCTAGCAAAAAATCCTACTTATCTATTGGTTCATCAGTTTTCCAAATCTCAACAGTTCTCATTTTAAGGAATTATGAGATATAACTGTCCTCCCTTTTCCCATTTGACTTTCTTGAAGTTAATTTTCCACACACAGCAGCCACAATATTTTTTTAAATGAATATGTGATCATGTCATTACTATGCTTAAAACGGGATGTTGGAACAAATCCACCTCCTTACCCTGGACTACACAGCCCTTTATAATCTGACTGACTTGCCTCGCCCACCTCTCACACCCCTTTTTGATTACTGTGCTAGGTGCACAGTCCTGTGTTCTCTAACATTCCAACCCTCACTAAATTCAGGGTCCTCACCCTATTTCCATCTCTCTGGGGTGCTCTTCTACCTTTTTGCATGTCTGAGTCCATATTATCCTTCAGTATCCGCTCCATTTACCTCCTTAAGATAATTCTTCCCCGACGGCCATATCTAATGAAACCATGCTTGACCATTTCTTTCATAGCACCTTTTATATTCTGACGTTAAATGATGTGTTTACTTGTTTATTATCAGCTTTCCTTGTCTCTCTCTGCCCCACCAGGTCCATGAAAGCAGGGACCTTTTCTCTTGCATGCTTTGATATATCCCTAATGATCTGCCCGTAGCAGGTGGTATTCAAAAAAACCTCCATTGAATAAATGAATGAGAAACGGTGTAGCATGCTAGGAAGAACATGGGCTTTTACAGTCAGCCTGACTGCTTTTGAATATAACCCCACTGCCCACTAGCTGTATACTGAGGGCCATTTACTTGACCTCACTGTGCCTCAGTAAAATGGAAATGTTAAAGGGCCACTCTCATAACTTTGTTGTGAAGATTAAATGACTAGAACATAGACCAGCATAATGAGCAGTCAGTGAGCATTAGCTTTTATCAGGCAAGATGGTTAAAAAAAAAAAAAAATGAAGAAAGGGCAACATAGTCTTGCTTAAAGAGCTGGGAGCTGCCTGTATCTTTACCACTCTTTTTTAAAATTAGGGACGCTAGTATTGGGTGGCAGGACAGGGAGTGGTGATCGATATTCTTTACTCCCTTCATGTCAAAATAGAAAATTTAAAATGACTCCTTCAGTATGGCTTCTGAAAAAACTGGCCATGATCATGTGGTGACTTAGCAATGGCTGAAAAACCATCCAGGCGACAGTGACTGACCTTCATGGAATAAAACCCCATAATGGCATGCAAGATTCTCAGAAAGAAAGGTCACGGTGGATAAATGCCAGAATTCCTAGGATTGCCTCATGAAAAGATTGGGTAGTCTCCCCAAAGAGGCTTTATATAGATGAAAAGCGATTTTAAACCAGAAGGAATGGATAAACTAAATTCAACTTTAAGGCTTTTTTTTTATTTGTTTCTTTTCCTGTCTTTCTAAATCGAGATTGGATAGCAAGATAAAATCAATAGAACAACAACAACAACAACAAAAAGATTACAGAATGAATCTGAGTTATAGTGTATAAATTTTTAAATTACACACACACACACACACACACTCACACACTCAATTTAAAATTGTTCAAAATAGGAATTTTTAAAGATACTATGAAGAAAATTCACCAATTATACCATGTCTACCACCAAAGAAGAGGTCCTCAAACTTGAGTGGGTGAAAGAATAGCATCGTGATATTACACAATTAGAAATATGTAGTCTTTAACTCCACAGAGGCCGATTAAGTAGGGTTGCGTAGGCCTGGGAATCTGCATTTTAAAAACTTGTTAGATGACCAGTCCTATGGCAGGCTGTATGACAACTAAACATAAGTAAAACTCTGTGTCCCAAAGATTTCTCAACCTGGTAGCTGTGATAAATTAAGAAGGAGTTTTCACAGGACCATTCCACTGGAGCTTAAGGAGCCTAGATTTTACACTGTCTGGAAAGAGGGGAGTAAACGACTGAAAATATAAATGCCATCGGCTTATGATCTCAAAACCTAATAACCAATACTTGTGTTAACTGGTAACCAGAAGAAGTTGAACTACTTTAGAAAAGGCAAAGGCTGTGCAATTAAAAAGTTTAGGGATAATGAATCTTACAAAGAAAATAAGACAAAATTTTATATATTCTTCCACTCTCCCTAATTAATTCATTTCCAAAGAGCTTAAATTATATCTGAAGTCAAATACAAGACTGTGCCAACTGTTGACAAGAACCTTAATTTTATGCCTATGAATGCACATAATCAAGGGAAAATAAATATGTTCCCATAGGAACCTCAAGCGACTTGAGCCAATTTGTCATTTAAAAAAGGATCTTCTTCCCACTCTGTGATTCCATCTTTATATTAAGTCCAGTGATAAGCAAAACTTGCCTGTGTTGTTAGAGGTCGGGATTGTGTGTGCCCTTGGGGGAGGGGTAGCAGTGCCTGAGGAGAGGCTTCTAGGGAGGACGAGGGGCTTTGTTGGTGTGGTAATGTCCTAACTCTTGATCTGGGAGCTGGATGTACCAAGGTTTAAATACATTGAGCTATACTTAGGACAAGCACTTTGTTTAAAAAGAAATATTTTAGAACAGTTTTAGAGTTACAGAAAGATTGTGAAGCTAGTAAAGAGGATTCTCATAAACCTCACACCCAGTTTCCCCATTATTAACATTTTACATTTGCCACAGTTAATTTATTCAGATAGTCTTAGTTTTTACTGGTTACCCCTTTTCAGTTCCAGGATTCCACCCAGGATTCCATATTGCATTTAGGCAGCATGTCTCCTTAGCTGTGACAATACCTCAGTGTTTCTTCATTTTGATGACTTTGACAGTTTTTAACAACACTGGTCAGGTATTTTGCAGAATGTCCCTCAATTAGCATTTGTCTGAGATTTTTCTCATGATTAGCCTGGGGTTTGGGGTTTGGGGGAAGAAGTGCCATCCTCATCACATCAAGAGTACATACTGTCAACATCACTGCTATTGTTAACCTTCATCACGTGCCTAAGACAGTGATTATCAGGTTTCTCCACTATAAAGTTACTCTTTCTTTTCTCTCCCTTTCCATACTGTGATCTATGGAAGGAAGTCATTGTGTGCAGCTCAGATTTAGTGAGTGGAAAATTTTGCTCTACTTAACTTGAGGTTGCAATACCTACATAAATTATTTGGAATTCCGCCACAGAATTGTTTATTTTATTGTTTGTTTTTCTATCATTTAGCTATATCAATATGAACTTATAAATATTTATATTACACTTTAGATTGAATCTAATATTTATATTCTATGTTGCTCAAATTGTTCCAGCTTCCACCACTGGGAACTATTTAGTTGTTTTCTGGGCCCTTTTGACATACCCACACACTGTGTCTTTTTTGCTTTTGTTTTATTTGTTTGTTGTTTTGGTAAGCATTTCCTTCCTTTCTGAAATACAAAATACTCTAGGCTCATCTTATGTATTTCCTGCCCCAGGCCTAGCCATTGCTTCAAGAAGCAACTAGTTTTGTTGTTGTTGTTTTGTTTTGTTTATTATTATTATTATTATTATTATTATTATTATTATTATTTGGAGAATGGCAGCCTTTTCAGACTGGTTTCTTTCCTTTAGTAATATGCATTTAAGATCCATTCATGTGCTTGTGTGGTTTGATACTTTGTTTCATTTCATTCCTCTATAGTAACCCATTGTATAAATGTAAAACAGCTTTTTTTATCCATTTATATATTAAAGGACATCTTGGTTGTTTCCAGTTTTTGGTGATTATAAATGAAGCTGCTATAAAAATGTGTGTGTGGATTTTTGTGTGGACTTACGTTTTTAAATCATTCAGGTAAATATCTAAGAGCTTGATTGCTAAAATAAATGTTAAGATTATGTTCAGCTTTGTTAAGAAACTGCCAAACTGTGGTTTGTAAATATTTTTCCCCAGCCTGTGGCTTTTCTTTCATTTTTTTAATAGAATGTTTTACAGAAAAGTTTTCACTTTTATTAAAGACCAACTTATTGATTCTTTCCTTTTGTAGATTATGTGTTTAATGTTGCATCAAAAACTAATCACCAAACTCAAAGTAACATGGGTTTGATGCTAAAGAAAAGACAAAGTAACTTGACTTGATTATAAAACTAAAATTACATTGTTCTTGTGCAAATCTCAGTTCAGCAACTGGTATCAGGAGGCCAGATTTACAGACAGCTCCTTGCAAAACCACAGCACAGTTATGGTTGACATTTTAAAAACTATATTTATTATACACCTAATTCTAAGGTTGAAGTACTCTCCTTGGGGTTGGAATTCAGTTTTTGTTAATGAAAAACCCATTTATCTAAATCGTATTAGGTTTTCCACAAATCTGAAATGTGAACACCTGCAAGTGATATTGACATTCTAAGGCCCAAGCTGCATAGAAATTGGCAAGTTATTTTTTATTGTCAGAAATGCCCTTGATCCAGATCTCTCTGTGAGGAAAATAAGTATTTAATGGAGAGAAAAAAAACAAAACAAAAAAATGAAGCCCCACATTATCCTCTGAGAAGATGGATACTTTTTAGAGGCAAAGGGATGGCACTATATTGGTAAATCCTTATCCTGAATTATTTTGTAGTGGATATTCAGAAGTTACAGAAGAGTATGGTAAAATGAAAGCTCTGATGCCAGACTATATGCATGTGTATCCCAGCTCCAAAAATGACTGGGTAGTTGATCTTGCACAAGTTACTTAATCTCAGTTTCCTGACATATATGTAATAGTAGCGGGTCTATGTTGCATGTGATCACAGGGGACTATCCCGCTGGTTTAATTTAGTGCTGATTTGGTCAAGGGTGAGGTTCTTTCTGCAGCTTTATTTTCATCAGGATGTCAAAATTTCATACTGTCTCTCCAATGGGGAGCTTACATGCATCCGAACTGGGGAACATCAGGTTATTCACTACTGATAGCTTGATGGGGAAGTGGGGGAGGGAATTCCTGACCCACCACCATTTCTTCTTGGTGGTGGGTCCTAACAATCCAGTCTCTCCTTTAGGTTTTGGATGTCACATCAGTTTTTCCCTCTCATTTCTGCCGTCGTGTTTTATCTAAGGAAAGACTGTCTCTGAATAGAAAAATGTTCTTTCCAACCTTAGGTTGGCAGGGTTTTTTTTGTTTTGTTTTCCCAATCTTTTTTTTTTCCCCTTTAGTGTAAGATAAAGGGAGGGAAAATGTCCCTTGGGTTACAAGTGTGAGAGAAGAGGGGTGGGGAATTAGAAAATATAATTAGATTAATTAATACTTCAGGATATAATTCCACCGTTCACTTCACACCCAAAGCCCAGTGCCTGACACTAGAAAGAGACTAGTTACAGACTTACATTCTATCCAATCATAACCACCACTATGATGAAGACTGTCTTGTTCGGGATGCTATCACCAAATAGCACAGGTGGGGTGGCTTAGCAATAGCAGAACTGTATTTGCAGAGTTCTGGAGGCTGGAAGTTTGAGATCAGAGTGCCATGTTCAGGTGAGGGCCCTCCTCTAGGTCACAGACTAGTTGTGTCCTTCCTCACGTGATACAAGGGGCAAGGGAGCTCTCTGAGGACTCTGTCATAAGACCACTATCCCCTTCGTGAGGGCCCACTCACATGACCTAAGGACCCCCCAAGGGCCCATCTCTTAATAGCATCATCTCTGGGTATATGAATTTAGGTTGTGGGGCATGGAACACAAAACATTCAAACCATAGAAATTACCGAGAAAGTTTCCCTAATTTGGAGTTTGGAAAAGATTCTAAATAAGAATTCCTGGGTGGAGAGACAAGCAAACAAGCAAACAAAAACGACGTGGGGGACTGTCCTGACCACTTGAAATAGCAACCAACAATATAGGCCAAAAGGGAGAGTGAACGAATGGCTGAAAGGAAAAGAATCTGAATTTTCCTGAATGCTTTCTTTCATTCTAGCTTATATTTCATTCTAAAACGCAACATCTTGATCTCAGACCCAGAAAAGAAAAAATCAGTCCTACTCTGGCACCCACATATATTTTATCAAGGGCCATTCAACGCACAGCAAGATAAGTAAGATACATCTATCTCACATCAGTATTAACTTCAGGTGTTGGTTTCAATGCTCCCGATGGTGCCAGGACAAGGGCTTACTACAGGAACCAGATCAGGTGACCTCTAACATGTGTCTTTTTCTTTCTAGCACAAATGATTTCCAAGTCACATGCAGTAAAGCAGATTTAATAAATAGATGGGAAATTCTCTCACACAATTAGCTGATATTCGTTACATGGAAGAATAACATATTTAAAAGATTGATACCAACGTAAGGATTTAATCAATTTGAGAAGTCATTTTCTATTTCTTAAGCAATACTTGGGTCAGTTTTGTATGTTGTATCCAGAAGATAGAGTTATTCGTTTTACTAAAACACATCATTAATCCCATTCCTTTTTCTTATATTCTATGAACCTCTAGGATATTCTCTGAAGGTACTCTGAGGCTATGGGGGATGAACTAATCATAATTTTTTTGTTTTCACTAAACGTGCAGATTTTTAGCACTGAAACTCAGCTTGATTTTTCTTATAATAGTCTATTTGCATATACTTTACATGTTAATTATTATACTGCCATTCTCTTTGCTACAATTAAAGTTAGCACTTTATTGTAAAATCGTACTTCTAAGTTTTATAGCAAGACAGTAAATATTCCCTGAAGCTAATATTAACCTACAGTTATTTGCATTTCTTTTTTATAAATTGAGATGTGTGTGTGTGTGTGTGTGTGTGTGTGTGTATTCCCCAAGTGTGAGGATGGTAAGTTTAGAAAGTTTTGTATTTTTGCTTCCATTTCTTAGCCTCAAGTTGAATTTTATTCCAGTATTATAATGATTGAATATTTTCATTAACAGTTATTGTATCACTGCTACAAGTAGTTTGGGTTAGATATATCTGAATCAACATTCTGTATATGAAAATCTTCTCTGTTAAATCACCCCTACTATCTTATGATTTGCGTGGGTTCTGAATAATCCAACTATTTCTGAGTGGTCTTCTTGCGATGAAAATAGACCCGACCAGAACTTTGCTAAGGACTAACACCAGTATTGACTCATCCAGTCTTACTAAGCTTAGAGGCTCAAGGAGAACACCAAAACACAGATATCATTTACTTTGCATTTACTTTCTAAAACATAGACCATGTCTACTCTCTCTTCTAAATCCATCTTTGCTAACCGAAGAAAATATTCTAAAAAGCATTTGTAACAATATGGATTGGTTGTCAAAAGACTCAAGTTCTACCTGGCAGTCTGCCCATGTATAAGTCTCTTAATTTCTGTCATATTTGGTTTATAATTTGAAGATGTTGATGAGGTCATATGTAGGGCCTAGTATTGCTTTAAAATTCTGAGCTGAAATTTCAATATCAAAAGACCTATATCCAAACGCCAAATCTACTCTGACAAAGTATCGATTTTCTAATCAACCTCCCTGAAATTAGGTTTCTCATCTTTGAAACGAGAGAGTACCGTGTTTCCCTGAAAATAAGACCTAGCCGGGCAATCAGCTCTAATGCGTCGTTTGGAGCAAAAATTAATATAAGAGCCAGTATTCTATTCTATTCTATTCTATTCTATTCTATTCTATTCTATTCTATTCTATTCTATTCTATTCTTTTTTTTCTTTTCTATTCAAGACCTAGTCTTATATTATAGTAAAATAAGACGGGGTCTTATATTAATTTTTGCTCCATAAGGTGCAGTAGAGCTAATTGCCCAGCTAGGTCTTATTTTCGGGAAAACACGGTATGTGATCTCCATAGGCTTTCCCAGGTATACCATTAAAGATTACAGATTACTACATGCATATATAGTAGCAACAAAATAGAGAATAAAACCACAAATGATGGCAGGTTCAATATATGCATTATGTTCTGCTCCTTCCTCTAAAATCCCATTAAATGACACCAAAAGAATGTTGATAAGGTAGAAAATGACAAGAACAATGAGAAAGAGAGAAGACACAATAGCAACAAAATTTAGAAGCTGGAAGGCAGAAACCTGTGGAGCTACCGACTTGGTACACCCAGGAAAACTGAAACCTAAGCCAACAATGTGGAAAGCAGAGAAAAAACTATTATATTTACACTGTATGCCTTCAATAGGCTCCAGAATTCACTTTCATACTTACCTCTGGAAATCAGTCAGAAAGTAGGGCTATAAGAACTGACTGAAAAATCTCTTTAAGGTGTTGGACTATCCTTGTTACTCTTGCAACTGAGCAATGGTTCTTCCTCCATTCGGAGAGTGGATTGAAGTGTCTGGATTGGGGCAGACTGAGGACTGAACTGAGGAACAGCAGACCAAGTTGAAAGTTTGGGTCCATACATAAAAGAAGTAGTAAATAAAAGTGCATGTACTGATTGTTGAGTCCCCAAACTTTCTTCTTCATTTGCCCCCAGAATGCTAGCAGCCGGGCAGGAGACTGAAAGAATCTTCTCCATGTCATCTGGGTCAATCAAGAGAAAAGCCCTAATGATGCTGACAGGAAGTTGCTCAATACATGGTTCAGCTGAACACCCACATTTAAACTATACTCACTAAGTCCTTCCCCAACATTGCTACCAGCTCTTTATTGTCCACTCTGAAATATAAGTGGACAGCCAAAGGTAATCTGGCATTTGAGGAATGTATTTACTATGAAAGTTAAGGCCAAAAAATGAAAACAAAAGCAGAAGAAAAAGATAACCTGGAAGAAAGAGAGACTAGGCAATGACAAAATAAATAAATAAATAAATAAATAAATAAATAAATAAATAAATACATAATAATAATAACTTCAAAATGACTATTTTTAACTTCAACTTTTATAAACATTAAAAAAAATAAAACCAAATTAAAGGGAAAAAAAAGCAAGGTGACCGAGAATTACCAAAAAGATTTGGAAAGATGAGGGTTAAATTTAGGGATTGAGGAATGTGAAGAAGGAGAGAGAAGGAAGAGCCACTCTCTGGGTAACTGATATAAACTGAGCCAAATTTCAATCAAACAATGTTCCGAAAGAAAACTTTGTTAAGTTATTGACCAGTTCACTTCTTTTTAATATGAAGAAATCCAGAAACAAAATAACCAGGCAGGTAAATTTCAGACTGTAGGAATATTCAAAGAAACTCCTAAACTAAGAACTTACAATGAGCTTTTATTTAAAAGCCTCTTTTGGTCAAGATTATTAGGATTCATGGCCTCAATTTCACTAGCAGAATTCTGGCTGCAGTGACAGGAACATGCTGAATTCTTTCTTTTTTGCCTGTTTTGGAACTTACCCCAAGGACAGCCCTAAACAACCCTTCATATCTCTAAAGGTCCTTTGGAGGAAGTGCAGGGGCAATTCTGGGAGCTAGAGCCATGCCCACATTGGGGGAACAACTGATTTCCTCCTTGTCCTCCCAGGATACTGTGGTGAGGACGTGTTGGAGGTGTGAACTAGCAAGGATTGGGACCGATTTGTCTGAGACAATAGTACAGTCACCAGATGGTGAGGAGAGGCTCACTCCATGGTTTGGGGCCCCAGTGGGGAGCACCTGGCTGTGCTCATGAAAGGAACTCCCTGTGTACATGGATCCATGTGTTGGATCTTCATCCCTGTGGCATTGTACAGGGGAAAGCAGGAGCCCAGGCACAGCTCATCTCTTACAGGGGCCTGCTTAGTGGGTGCTGTCCACAGGCCCAGTTGCCCACTTTCTCTCTACTTGGTCAATGCCCAGTTTCCACATTTTAACCCATTCCATTTCCAAGCCCAGGAGCCCTCAGTGGGGATAGGAGGCTACAACTGTGTGAAGTAACCCCTCGGTTTTGTGATGTAGACTTGAGAGCAGGGGAAGAGGCTGGAGGACAGAGCTGTTCTAATATATTTCGTGGAAAAGAAAATCAATATACTTTCTGTGCTTGTTTCTCTGTCACTGCTTTTTCCTTAGTATGCAGGAAGGTAACCATTCTTTCTTAAAACACCAATTTTTTAATTGATGGGTTTTTAACTCGTATTTGTAGCTGTGGAAATACTACTTAACTATATAGTTTGTCCATGATTATCTCGCTTCTTGTTCCAATACTCCCTACTTACTTCACAGAGGTGGAAGAGATTGTCACACTTCAATAAATGATTCTTCCTAAACTGCAAGTGCTAGTTTGAGAAAGCTGACATTTAAGAAGCCATGCTGTGTTTCCATGGAAACTACTTGCAGTTTTAAGAAAAACTCTTAGAACCAGATTTTAATCTCAAATGCAAGAAGCACAGTACTACACATTCTAAATGGAGAAGAGGAATGGAGTAATGGGGAAAAAATGCTAATTTGAAGGCGGAGAGTGATTGTTTTCTACATATTTAAAACCTCATCCTAAATTTATATTTGTTGTATGTATATAGTTTACCAAAAGTGCATTCAAGTTTATTTTGTCAAAGGTCCAAGCACACTGAAAATGAAGCATTTTCTGTAAGGGACTCTCCATCTTCATTTTTAGTGGAAAGTTGAGAAAGCCATTTAAAAGGAAAAGTACTTTGGAGAGACAATTTTGTGATTATGCACAATTGGTTTATAAACGCTTGGCATAGACTCATCTCTGTGGAAACGTAATACCATTGTTAGGCGCGAGATGACAAATGTGTTAAAAATGTAGATGATGGGCAAGTGGGAGAAGTATGTTAAACAAATAAAGATTCACAATAAGTGAGTAGGATTCTTTTGTGAAATTTGTAATGAAAAAGAGAAAAAGCAGAAGCTTTGTGACAGTCTCAAAAACAGGAATACTTTGGCACATTTAAAAAGTAAGTTGTAAGGAGGTAGGAGGTATTGCTAATTAGAACAAAGAAAACGTCTTTAAAGAGTTTTGAAAGAACTTTTTAATGTTTTTACCATCTGGGAAAGATCAAAGCTAACTAGAGGATTACTGATTAGGTAATGAATCTGACAAAATGTCCTAACTAATTATTTTTCTTCAATGAGTCTTGGAGCAGGAAAGGATCTGTTGATGAAAATTTCTTAAAAGCCCAGATAATTACCACTATGATAGTTTACTGGGTTAAAAATAAGGGTTATTTTATGTGAATGATGGTGGTCAGGGACAAGAGTAATGGAGACAACATCCTCTACTTCCCAGATGAAAAAAAAAACGAGCCTATCAGAAATGTGGTGAGGTCATGAAAAGCACTTAAACACCTACAAATTAATTCGACTACGTGGGTGCTGGATCTATAGCATAACAGCACATTCTTCATCAAGATATAAAACATTTAAACGGAAAGCTGTCTTTTTTTGTACCTCAAGTTGTGATATGCTGCTATTTCCATTTTCATGATTTTCTGTTCTGCTCGTGATTCACCGACCCCTCTGGACTTGTCTGCATTGTGATGCAGCAGTGAGTAAACAAAGGACCCACCAGGACACAGAGCTTGCATTCCAGAAAGGATGGCCGGCCTTAAAAACTCTATAATATTGTCTTCCGGTAAAAGGGTCTTGAAGAAAAGTGACGTAGTGCAAGGGACTAGAGAGTGATGTGTCTGCTATTTTCAATAGTAAAGAGGGAATTTTGAGACTTTCAGGCGGAGACATAAATAAAATGAGGGTAGCAGTGAGCCGTGTAAATATCTTGGAGAAGATCATTCCAGGAAGGGAAAAAGGAAAGAGGAACCTGATGAACACGCCTGCAGAGAGTGCTCTATAGACAGCAGAGAGGTCTGTGTGGCTGAGGGGCAGGGGGAAAGGGGATGGATGCGTGAGCAAGGAAAGAATGGAGGAAACAAGGACAGAGCGGAAGCAAGGGCTCGGTTAGGAGGCTTAGCTGCCTACTGAAATACTTTGGGTTTTATTCTTAGTGTTGAGGGATCATTGGATGTTTTTAAGAAATACCATGATGTCACTTAACATATTAAAAAGGATCATTCAGCTACTAAAAGGAGGGTATGTGTCCAAAAAAATAGAAACAAGTTGAGAAGCTATAGCCAGGGAAGAAAGATGGTGGTGAGAATCAAAGTGGTCCTAGTGAATGGAGTGAGAAAGGTTCATATTGAGAACACATTTTGAAGTTATAACTGGCAGATTCTCAACAAAAGAATGGATGTTGGAGATGAAATAAAGACAGGAATCAAGATTGATTCCAAAGATTTTGGCATGAGGAACAAAAAGTATGCGGATGCCACGTTTGTGGGAAAGCAAATGTTTGTGGGATGCAGGAAATTAAGATTTCAATTTTGAAAAAGGGAAATTTGAGTTATTTATTAGAAATCCAAGTGCAGGCTAGATATATGAGCCTAGAGTTCAGATGACAAATCCGGGCTATAAATACAGTTTGGAAGTAATACGCATATATATGAGATTGAACTCCATGGAACTAAACAAGATTGCCTAGGAAGGGAATGTGGACAGGGAAGAGAAAAAGGTACAAGGATAGAGCCCAGATCATTGTAATCTTCGCTGGTTAAGGAAGGCAGGAAGATGCAGCAAAGCAGACTGAAAAGGAGCAGTCAGTGTTAGAAGGAAAAGTGGAAGTGGGCAATGTCACCAAAACTAAGGGAAGCTAGTGCTTCAGGAAGGAGGAAGCGATCAACTGTCAGTGCTGAGAGTCTGGATAAAATGGAGACTGAGAATTACCTTTTAAATTTAGCAATTCGTAGGTCATTAGGGACTCTAATAAGAGCACTTTCAGTGGAGTGGTAGGAGAAACAGACTTATTGGATCCAAAAGAGAACAGCAGGAGAAATAGTAGGTAAGAGAGGACAAACAACTCTCTTGACATATTTGCTATGTAAAGGAACAGAGGGAGGTATCTGGTGGGAGATAAAGTCAGAGGAAGGTTTTGTTATTGTTTTATAATGGGCATGTTATACATGCTTTATGCAAACGAGAACTATCCAATAGATAGGGAATATTTGATGATGTTGAGGGAAGAAATAATTCTAGGAGCAAAGTCTTTGGGATGGAGAGAGGAAATTGGATCAAATGCACGATTCAGAAGATGGCCTTAGGAGCATGGAAAGTTCATACACTGTAACAGGAGAGACAGTTGAATAACTAAGATAGGAATACTTGCTGATGAATGTAGGGGCTCTCTTCTGATAGCCTCTATTTCATCAGTGAATTCGGGAGGGCACAGACAAAGAGTTTGGGGAATTCAGGGGTATATGTGTTGCATGTTGCTGGGTAACAATATCACAAATTTAGCAGCTTAAAACAATGCAACGTTTCATCTCCCAATTTCTTGAGGTCAGGAGTCTAAGCACAGTGAGTCTGGTCCTCTGAAAGGCTATTATCAAGGTGCCGGCCAAAGCTGTTTCAAGACGTGACGAGGGAAGGATTCTCTTCCAAACTTGGGGTTGTTGGCAGGATTCAGGCACTTGCAGAATGGTGGACTGAGGATCCTAGTTTCTGGCTGGCTATTGGCTGGCCGCTCTCAGTTTTCTGCCATGTAGACCTTTCAAATAAGGCTGCTTGCTTCATCAAAACCAGCAAGGAAGAGTCTTCTAACAAAACAGACATTACAATCTTATATGTCATAATCAGAGATGTGACATTTAGTCACCTATACTGTTGGTTAGAAGCAAATCACCCACACTCAAAGGGAAGAGATTACACAAGAACTTGAGCACCAGGGTGTTGGGAAAATGGGTTATTTTAGAGTCTGCAGGAAAGAATGGGAGCTTGAGTCAGGTTAAGAACTATTCAGTGCCATATGGAACTAACTTAACATCAGTTGCGTACATTAGACTTCAGATTTCAGCAGTTGTTCTCTTAACGCCCTTTTACTATTCCAGGATACAGTCTCAGATACCATTTGCATTTAGTTATTATGACTCCTTTGTCTCTTCTTGTCTATGACAGTTTCTCAGTGTTTCCTTGTTTCATGACCTTGACAGTTTTGCGGAGTACTGGTTAGGTATTTTGCAGAATGCCTCTCAACTTGAGTTTGTCTGATGATTTTTTCTCATGTCTAGACTGGGGTTATTTATTTTTTTGAAAGAATACCAGAGAGAGAGCATGGTTTTTTGAAGTTAGAAGAAAACATCCTGTTTGCTGATGGGAATGATTCACTAGAAAAGGGGAGATTTGATGAAGTGGGAGTGAGAACTATTGTCAGAGTTATGCCTTTGAGCAGACAAGAGGAAATTGGATTTAGAACCCAGGGGGAGAGACTGGCCTCAGATGAAAATAAGGACAGTTTATTCATAGTTAAAAGAAGGGCTGAGAGCTTAGGAACACAGGTGATGCATTCAAAAGAGTATGTATGGTGGCAGAAGCTTACGTACATTTTCTTTTGATTGTGCATTACTTTTCTATTGCTGTGTAACAAATTATCACAAAGTTAGCAGCTTAAAATAACATATATTTTATTATCTCAGTTTCCATGAGTCAGGATACCTGTCATGGCTTAACTCAACTCTCTGCTCAGGGTCTCACAGAGTTATAATTAAGGTGTCAAGGGTCATTTCCCAGCTCACACAGTTGTTGGGGGAATTCATTTTCTTGAAGCTGTAAACTCCTATGGTGGGTTTCCTCCTTCAGGCCAGTATGAGAGGATCTCTAATGTCTTGTCTCTAATCTCTGAACCTCTTTTAAGGGGCTCACCTTATTAGGTCAGTCCACTGAGGATTACCTATCTTTTGATTAACTTAGTCAACTGATTAGGGATCTCAATTATTACGTCAAAACCCCTTGATCTTTGCCATATACAAATCTCAGGAATGATAACCCATTAACTTGCCATACTCTATTAGAAGTAAATTATAATCCTGCCCACGCTCTAGGGGTGGAGATTACATGACGGCTCAATGGGCATCATCTTCATTGGCTTCTACTTTCTTAATTAAGTAGGAAGAAAGATGATGCATTGTTTAGACAGAGGAGAAGGAAGTGGAGGTTTGAGAAAACGGGAAAAAGAATGAACTATATCCGAGAATGAGTGTACCTTTTGACTCTAAACAATCTCTTCAAGATTTGTAGGGCTTCTCCAGCATGTGGTTTCCTAAGATAACTGGTTATCCAACCTAGTCCTCATACTTTAATCAATTACTAAATATTCTGAATGGCAATTGTGAGGTTTTTGTCATAAATAGTAAGAAATAATCGACTCTACTATCTTTTTTAAGATTTATTGATCTATGAGGAATTATGAATAATGGAGAAATGAGCTTAATATTCAACACATTTTCTAAATCTTAATATTGCTTGAAAAGCACGTCAATATTTACATTTTTAAAATTTCTGATGCCTGTTTTGTTTTAATAGCAGTATTAAATTTAGCAAAACATTTAATGGAAAGAGCACGGAGATTATGCAAATAGTTCAGGAGCTATGACTATCTCAAACATTGTACTTATCAGAGTAAATGACTGATTAAAAGTCTGTTTAACTGGGACACTTCTAGAATTTCTGCCACTAATATGTTAAATCAACACCAATATACTTACTTTTAGGTAGCCATAAAGTTGTTTGTTTGCTTTATAGAACTTGCCTGAAATTGACTTTGTGTAAAGGGCTCATTAAAAAAACAAAATGGGGTGGCCCATTAGCTCAGTTGGTTAGAGCGCAATGCTGTTAACCCAGTTCGATCCCTACATGGGCCAGTGTGAACTGTGCCCTTCGCAACTAGATTGAAACAACTACTTGGCTTGGTTGGAGTTGATCGATACTGGAAAAACACAATTAAAATAAATAAAAGTTAAAAAAAAAAACACACCTTATGAAATAGAACTACAATTTTATTTTTAGTGTTTTAGTTAATCAAGATAAAAGGAAATTACATATATATGTATATATGTATATGTATATATGCCAATATTATTTAGCTACAACCATCAAATCATTGAACAAATTTCAATCTTCTTTCAAGTAGCCCGAGAGGAATAGAATAACATCTAGAAATGTTCATGAACTTCTGTGTAACACAGTGTTTTGTATACACAACTCTTCACATGAATGTATCATCAGTTCAATAAGCATTTAATTTGCACCTACCGTGTGCCAGGCACTGGGAATGTAAAGGTAGAAAAGACACACTCACTAACTGGGGCTAGACTTCAAAGCTACAGGAAATGCTACATTTCATTAAATTTAGTGTTGAGTTCATGGCATTTTTTGGAAAAACTTATGTATATCTATTAGGTTCTTTTCTATGTATATTTTATATTCTTTTAAAAAGTGTAAACAAAGATACTCCTTACACTCAAGGTGCTTATAGTATAGAGAAAAGATATTCATGTGTAAAAATTTATCCCAACACAAAGTATTAAGTTGGTGCAAAAGTAGTTGCGGTGTTTGCAATTATTAACCTTTTAAACCGCAATTACTTTTGCACCAACCTAATAGTAAGTGATAGAATAGAAACGCATTCTGAGTGCCTAACCTTTGTGAGTGTAGGGACAGTGTGGGGTGTAAGGAAATATGTCTAGATAAGTTGACCCTGTAGTTAAATGACAGTTTGTTCAGGTACATCTCTACTCAGCTGTGGGACATTGGCAACTTCCATACTATAGTTTCCTTAACTATATAACAAACAAAAGCTGCTTCAGAATGTTGGATGCATTATTACATAAAGTAACATGTACAACACTTAATACAATGTTTGATACATATTAGATACTGGTTAGAAATATTTCCCTTCCTCTATTTTTCTGCCCAACTCTTATCTTTGCAGTAAAAGGAAACAAAGTGAGGAACAATGGAAAATACATCATCAAAAAATAAAAATAAATAAAAAAGATGTTCACAGGGTTATGAAATAACAAGTTATTTGGTGATCCTTCTGAAGTAAAATATTATTGTAGCAGAAACTTTGAGAAAAAAATAAAGAACTAAGCGAGGAGGCTATCACCGTAGGCCTAGAGCAGTAATGGGACATGTTGTGAAGAAGTTTGTGCTTCATTCTTTAGGCAATTAGGGGTCACTTAAAGGATTTGAAGCAAGAATGACCTTGACTCTGAGTCTAGATAATGATTTGAAATAGTCAATACTGTAGGTATACAAACTAGTTGAGAAGATATAATAGGCCAAATAAAAAATAATTATGTCCTGGATATGGTCAGGTAGCACAGATAGAGAATAGCATGAATCTTTAGGAGATATCTAGGGGAAAAAGGAACCAGTACTTAATGTTTGATGGGATGTAGGGCATGAGTGAGACAAGGCAAAGAATGACCCCAGGTTTCTGGCTGTGTGGCATGAATGACAATGTCATGAATTAAGATAGGGAAGAGAGAATAAGGAGGGAAGATGAGAGAAATTCTACTAGTGGAGGTGGAATTGTTGTTCATATAGTAAAAATGTGCTTAACTTTCCAAGAAATTGCCAAACCGTTTTTGAAAAGTGAAATATTTTACACAGGAAATGTTTAAGAACTTTGGCATTGCTAATCTTTTTGATTTTAGCCCTCTGTATACTCATACAATATGAGTACCACACTGTAGGTTTTAAAAAATAGTATTATACAGAAAATTCGTATTTTTGTGTGTGTGTTGGGGGGTATACAGCTGTGAATTGGGCAATATAGACTCCAGCAGTCACTACTTCAATTAGGATACAAAATAGTTCCCTCCCCTCCCCCCAAATTATCTTGTGCTGCTCCTTTGCAACCAACCACGCCCCAACTCCTAAAGCTTGGACCACTACTCTATTGTCTGTAGAGTTCTGCCTTTTCCAGAGTCATATAAATAGAATCATAAAGTAGATAATCCTTGGAGGCTTGTTTCGCTTAACAAAATGCATTTGAGATTCACCCATGTGGTTGGATGTATTAGTGTTTCATTACTTTTTACTGCTGAGCAATATTCTATTGTACGAATGTACCAGAGTTCATTTATTCTTTCACCCACTCAAGGACATTTGGATTGCTCCCAATTTGAGTATAAAAACGACAGTAATGGCCAACATTTATTGAACATTACCATGTCTCAGGACTGTTTTAGGCACTTTATTTGTATTAACATATTTAATATCTACAATGTTATTTGAAAGGTAAAGATTAGAGTAATAGAATTCAGAGTGGATGACAAATGTTAATTTTAAGATTTGTATTTTATAAAATTACTACTTTTCCCTGACCATTCTTATATCTTTATTATAGAAATGCAGGGTTTTTAATTTTTCTTGGTTTTGATGCTATCGATACCATTGTCATAAAAATAGTTTTAGTGCTAAGTAGCACTTTTAGCCAACATCCAGCCCAATTCTCTCATTTTAAAGATATGGAAACTGAGCAGATTAGTTATTAATAAACATTTTGGTTTCTTTTTTGTTAATGAATGGTGAACTATGGTTAACTGACTACCAATTCAGCAACTGTAAGCCCCTTCCGACATACCATTTCCCCGAAAATAAGACCTAACCAGACAATCAGCTCTTATATGTCTTTTGGAGCAAAAAGTAATATAAGGCACGGTATTATATTATTATTATCTTATATAAGACCCAGTCTTACAGTATAGTAAAATAAGACTGGGTCTTACATTAATTTTTGCTCCAAAAAGATGCATTAGAGCAGATTGTCCGGCTCGGTCTTATTTTTGGGGAAACATGGTAAAATTCTGAGTTAAGTACCTAATCTTATTCTCCTTTCTGAAACTAATATATATTTGACTCAATTGCTTTTCATTTTTTCAATTATTTATGAGAAAGGTTCTGTCATGGTAGCCAATTAGACATAAGGAATAAAAAAATGTAAACTGTATCACCTAAAACATAATGCTTTATTAGTTAAAAAAATAAAAACTCTTATCTTGAGAGCAGAAGCTAGTATCGTAGTCATGTGTGTATCACCTTTCCCACTACATGCTCTGGCAGAAATTCAAGATATAATTAACGAATACTCTCAAAAACTGTGGGAGAGCTGCTTGAAGGATAAATACAGACCCTCCACTCTTTGGGATGGATGTGAAATTTGGTCTTGACGCGTTACAGGGAACATGCTGATATTGTTCATTGGGTTATAGTATCCTCTTTATGAGAATCCCCAGAAGGAATTCATCTCTTAATACCAAGGCCTATACTTTTCTTGAGAAATGTATTTGTATTTTACACTATGGACACTACACAATACGTAGATTAGATGTCCTTTTTCATATTGGCTACTCAAAAGCTCATTAAATTTGTGACCTCTGGGATAGCAGTGTATTTACCATAATATTAGTTTGCATTTTATGCTGGGCTCAATAAAGAGGAATCAAGTGTATTCCTATTCTTGCTCTACTTTTATCTTGAAACTATATTGTCATGTTATGTATTCTAACAAATCACTAGTATGCTTTTTGAAGTAAATCAGGTAAGAAAGATAGGTAAATTGAGAGTAAGACAGAAAGGTTGAATGGCAGACAGGCAGCAAATGGGGAAAAAGTAGGTTGCAGAAGTGGGGCTAGAATTAAACCAGGTTACTTATTATTACTTTTTCTGCCTACCTGGCAGGCTTCAAATGTGGATCCAAATCTAATAAGCAACAGAATAAAAGCATTCCAGATCCCTCTTAGCAAATATAAAGAAATTCAAATCAGCTATTCAAAAGCTAAATTAGGAGGAATAACAGAGGATTGGCTAAGAGATATGCACCTAACTCATGTTTTTGGGTGCTTTAATTTCTGATCTTGCATCAGATAAGACCTGAGGAAGGCTATCACATCTGAGCCCTCATGGATTCACTTTCATTGACTTGTTTTTCATTGTTATATACTTGGAATTTATTCAATAATCATCACGATGACTAGTCATATGAATTCCCCTTGAGTGTTACAAAAAAGGTTGAGGACATTTTTCACAATAGTTTTACATTCTTTTCCTATCAGAGGTCACAAATCAGTGACCCGTGAAATAGATCCAATCAGCAAATCTTTTTAAAAACTTTGCAATATTTGCCATGTTATAATTAGAAAAATTTACACACACACACACACACACAGACATCCTCATTTTAGTGACCTATAACTACAAAAGGCAACACGAACCGGAGCTGATTAGCAACTACTTTTAGGTGAGAGTTGTTCAGGCCCTAGGATCTCTAGGGTCTTCAACCTGATGCAGGTTTGTTTACAATACCTGATAGTTTCCTGCAGGTTTTGCATTTTGACCCTAGATATAATGCCTTTTTGATAAATTTATTTTAAAATGTATCAACAAAGTAAAGTTTGCCTCATATAGGAAAGGAGGTGATGCTTTTCTGGCAATAGCAACATAGTATCTTGCATTAGCTACTCAGAGCTCAATACTAAGTGTGTCGTCAACCATACGTGCTGTGCTACTGCTGTATGTACATTCTTTTTAAAATTCCATAATTCATTATATATTAATTTTGTTATTTTTTTGTAGAAAAATACTTCAAATCCTTTTTGCAAAGTCACAATACAAATTATAATAAAAGGAAACATTACCTAAACTCTAAGAATAGACTCTAAAAAATGAAATGAGGAAATAATGTGCATTAACAGAATATTTTATTTAAGGATTAAATTTTTAGCTACAAACATTTAATACTCTTATGAGGGAAAATAGAACAGAATTTGAGCTTGGCTACTGTTCATATCATTGTCACTAAATATTTTTCTTAAAAAATTATCTAAAAAGAGCCTAATTTTCAAGAATGAACTATAATTAAATATAGCAACATAGCAAATTTTCAAGAATATAGCAACCAGATTTGCAGTTGACTTTTTACATGTTGTCAGAGATTAGATTGCTCTATTTTAATATTAATGGCTTAAAATAGTCTGCCATGTAACTAATATAAGTCTGAATAATTAAAAAAATGATATACAGAACAGCAGTATTCAATAAATATGTTTAACACGTACAAACAATAACAAGTTGTTCTCTTAGGTGACTGTTCACAGATTTCTAGTTACTCCATATATTACAATTGAATTTCTTCTAAATATTTTTCTCTTTTGCATTTCATATTTTCAAGATCAGGGTAAAGTCCACATTACATTAGACACAATTATCAAATTAACATGGTGATATAGTGGTTTGATAATGTCTTTTGTAAAACTGATTCATAAATACTTTTATGCATAGCCATAATTATTTTAAATGTGATTGAGCAGCTGATGTTTCGTCACTTTGAGTTGTTTATAATGATCTTTGTTCAGATTTTTAACCTATTGTTTCAAAAAGTCAAAAACAAAAAAGGATGATACAATCACATACCACAAGTTGAACTCTATGTAGAATTGTATCACCATGGTACGTCATTTTGTCATGAAATAGTTATTTAAATGGGGTAGATTCCAAAAGGCTTTTTATCTTTATGTTTAAATTTATATTTTTTATATAAATTGAGAAACTTGAAATTCACTATCTAAGATACTTTGAAATGAATTCTGGAACATCCAATAGAAAAAGTGCCACTATGGCTTGACATTTTATATATGACTATTTGCTTAATAGATCTCAACTTATCATAAATTAAACAGTAACTATATAACAACAAAGCTAATCACATTGAAAAATGCTTCTCTCTTTATTAATAACTGGAATATAACAGCACTATGACTAGATTTTTTTTGGATTTGACTAAGAATGAACCTCTGTAATTAAGCCAAAGTAGTATCTGAATTCTCAAAAATATAACCTTATATTAAGCATGCAATAACATTTAACCATTATGTGGATTATAATAATGCTAGTATAAAATTTAATTTGGAATAGTTTTTAGAAAAGGACTATCTGAGCCAAAAGATGCTTTTGCTTGTGGTTAGATCAATTTTTTATTTTGAAATTGTATAAATTTGTAAAAATAACTGAAATTTTGCTGGTCATAAATAAAGTATACGGCTTCTGTACTATGGGACAGGAGAGTGCTGACTAAATTCAGATTTTATATGTAGACTTTCAAGGACTATTTCTGTAGGCACTATAGAGTTTAAGAGCAGTCATCTTGTTTAAAGTGAATTAACTCATCAGTTTGAAAAAGCACAAGGTTCTGAACTTAGTAGGTTTTCAAGTTGCTTGTTACCTTTGCTGTTTAAGGGGAAGATCAACTTCCTAAACGATGTCAGAGCGAATATTTGATTAGGCCCAAAGAATAAAAGAATAAGAAAACATCTCTCAAATTAAAAAAGAAAAACAACTGTATTTGTGTGTGTGTATAACAAATTCAGATTTTAAAAGTATGTACAGTTAAAGATACCTACTTTGTTAATGCTCCATATCTCAAACAGAGAAAATATGTAGAGTGTGACTGAATACTACTTTTCATCTATTGATCAGAAATTAAATAAAACATTTCATAAATAGAAAGGAATAGATTTTTATATCTAAGACACAATATATTTCATGAATGCTTTTATTAAAGTTAGCTACTCCATATAACAAAATAGTCATCTTTTAGTTACATACCCTTAAAATGGAAATAAGTTAATATACAAGTGATATAAATATTAATAACAGCAGTTTTTGACAATATTAGTCCTTAAGAGCAGTGAAGGAGAGATTTGGTTTCTTCAGGCAAAACAGATGGACTGATTGAACTGTAGAAGAATTCATTATGATTCATGCATTGCATATATATTATACTTTCTCTTTTAACAGTTATTTTAGCTTCCTGAATTCAAACCTATAGTTTTTAAAATTAGAAAATCAATTATTTGCTCTTATTGTGGTCATAATGATCAATTCTTTGCTCATATTGTGGTCACTATGACTTGTGTTACAAGTCATAAGGTAAAGGCAGCTGTAATGAATACCTGAGGAAGATTTTGAAAGCATTCCTCTATAAGAATAACAAAACTATTAGAGATAATTCCTAATAACTTTTTTAAAACAGGAGAAAAGAAACATGATAGTCATATAATTATAAATTAGTAAACCGTTATGTGATCAGATTCAGAACATTCTTCCCTCGATAACTTTCTGCAATGAAGACAGAATCTGTTTTATTTTACTTTGAAATCTGACTGATTGCTACTGGCTAGTTTGGGTAATATGTTGGGAACCACAACAAAGGACAGAGGTAAACTGTGCTGTAGTAGATTATGTATGTCTACAATCCGAGCAGGATAGAAAGCAGCGGTATCCCGGTTGACGATTTGCTCGCCGTGTCTGTACACTTTTCCTTTATCTTAGAACTATTTCCTAAAATTAATTTTCTGTCACAGTGGGTTCAAATATACAACATAAGCAATGACAAAAATTCCTCTGTAGTAGGTATGTCTCTAACTAAACTTTAATAAAACACAGTATGTAAAATATTATAAGGTATGATATGGAGTTTATCCTTAAGATAGTGGCTAAGTGGATATAAGAAGAAAAAATCCACAGGTTATATCTGTGTGAGTGTTCCTATGAAGATATTTAGTTATATCAGCATAGTGATTTTATTCTAGTAATTTCCTGCGGCCTGATCATTCTCTGAGAAATGGTAAATTCTTAACTTATAAATAAGTTTAACATTAATCATGCCACTTTTCAAAAATAGTATTTTACTTCAAAACCACTGCTTAAAAATAAATTTCATCGTCTGATGAGCTATTTTATGATAAATTCCACTGCTAGTTTCTGTAAGAATTTCTTTATATTCTGAAGATTTATATGCATTATTGTTTAATATTACCCTATTGCTTTCTTTAATAAATATCTAAGAAGTAATATTCATGTAATAGCATATATGACATATATTTTTTACTATAGTTCTAGCTAACTATAATAATAAAATCTATTCTTGCTCTAGTTTTTAAAGTAGAGATTCATTTTTAGCATACAGGTGATTAATTTGTCACAATATGACAAACAATTGATCACAAGTATTTAACTTCATAGGAAACATAAAAGTATGTTTTTATTAGAATACCATTATATACAATTTAAAATTACTGTCTTTTAAATGAAATATTATTTGTGTCATTAAGTATTAAACTTAATCAAATGTCAAACTTTAGGAATAAACAACATATAAATGAATTTTCATTTCTATGTCCCTAAAATCTAAAAAAAGCTAAGCAAATGTTCTCTATTACTTTTCGTAAAAATAGCTTAAAATATTAAAAGACAATCCAAAAATACTATCAACTTTTTTCTTATCTAACAGGTGGTCTCTGATTAACAGTAAATTGAAAAACATGAATAACAGAGTAACAAGTTAATCACTGACTCTGAAAATGGTTAACAGTGTGGACATTATACCTTCATAATTGTGAAACAACTAAGTTTTCTTAATAATTGAGAAGCAATCATTAACTTTTATAAAAGAACTTTCTATAGCTTCTAAAATCTGGAATTCGACATTGTAAAGCAGAAACATTAGACATGCAAAACACCTAGCACACTATAGGTAATCAAAAATCTACAAATGGTAGGTATCGAGCTACAGAAAGCAGGGCTACACACAATAGGGTTTACAGTAAGGTTTAAGGTCTATGATTTTAAATTTTAAGAATTATTATTAGCGAGTTATCCAGAATCTAAACACCGATACAATAACATTGATTGACTCATTGAAGAAAACTTAGATAAAACCTGTACACTATCTTTTAGGTCTTTTTTCTTCAACAGACATACCAAATACACATACCAAATATTTCTTTGGGCCCAAAGTACAAGTAGAACTTAACTGTGTTCTAACTACTTTATGTAACAAGTATTTATCTATTGTGAAATAAAAAATTAAATTGCCATGAAAGCAGGATTTCAATTTCAGTCAGAAATTTAGCAAATGATGACACAGGGAATGTTTTTTGAACAATTTTCTCTCAAGTATTTTCTCAGTGCAGCATTGTGAAGGGTGGCAATGAGAACATTACTACCTTTAAAAAAGTACAAATTATTTTTATTAAAGATAATAGTAACAATGCATACTGATTTTGACATTTTCTTTCCATAACTAAAAACAAAAGGCATTTGTTGAAATTAGGTGATTTCTGTAATTAAACTTTAATCAATGCATTAAGAAATAGGCAGCTGGTGATCTAATGCGTAAGTTGCTCTTTCCTTACTGTATTTTTCAGACCACTTGCGAGTTAGCTCTAGATAAAGACTTGGTTTATGAGGCCGGTAATCCAGGTACACTGTATTACTGGTCCTTTTGGGAACAGCTTTTTCAATTTGAGTTCCTTCATGCCACTCATTAAAGGAGGTGATAGAAATTACACTGGGGTGGGCTTGGAGTGCAGCACTCATAGCGGTTTCATAGTACTTCCCATTGACACGGTTCCGAGTGTTCTGAGTGTTCCATGGGCGGATGCTGGTGTCTATGTATCCTGGTCCCACACTTGGGATAAATATTAGTTTGAAGTGATCACAAAATAATTTTAGCTTAGCCCAGTTCTCATACGATGAGCCATAAGTAAAGCCATTTGTGGCAAAATATGTGTAAATTCCATCAAAGCCACTTTGAAGGATATCATATTTATGTTTATCTTCTACTAGAAGTGCAATAAACAATCCATCGTAAGGAGAATTGCGAATGCTCCGAGACCCTGAGATAGTTAACAGATTGGCCCATTGTTCAGGCTTTGTAATATAGGAATCATAGACATAAAACATAGGAAGAGCATTGCCGGTCTGAGTCTTGTACCTGTAAAAGGCTGGATGATTTCCATATCTAGAATATAAACATAGGTAAAAGTGCAATGAATATTCACAACTCATTTGCCATAGACAGTAATTGCTTATGTACTGAAAATGAAGCTAATCAGTACGGTCTAAGCACATTGTTCACCTTTGAGGAGTCAGTTATATAAGTGTAATTATTAAAAGCACATTTTTAATTTTATACATTGGGAAATGAAATAGTGGATACGTTAAGGTATTACTGAACACGAAATTAATTACCATATATTGAGGTTTACAAATGTTGACTCACATCATGAATGGCCCATTTTCTACATGAATATATAAATTACTTTTTTGTATCAGTGATAAATGACCCACTGTTGCTGACAAATTTCTTCGTAAGAGGATGGTATCTAACACAGACTATTGTCAGTAAGATCCTTGAACAAAATAAATCTGTATTAATAAGTTCCCCATAATCAGACTAAATATAAATGAAAATATTAGATGTAGATCCATTGCTATAAAAACAGTTCACATTTCATAATCTGAATCTTCTTTTAAAAAGCCAAAACTTTATACTCATAAGATTTAAAGAATATGCATTGAAAATGTCAGTATGACAGAAATCATAAATAGCCTAATAAAACACATAAAATAAAGAGCAATCTTTCACTATTCATTCAGAAAGTGAACTGTAAGGAACTTCAGAAATGTTCTTCAAAATGATTGCAATAGTCATTAAAAGTTAGTTTAAATTAATTTTAATGTCAGACCACAAATCCTTTAAATCTCTCAAATATAATTCATATGTACTTTTCTTATAACAGTAATTATCATTGGATCACAAACGAGTAATTATAAACACAGAAGAAACTCACTTGTCTATAATATATTTCACATTTTTGTACATGTTTTGATCATCTCGATTTTTATATGGTTCGATGTGAAAAGTGACCTAAAACAAAAATACTGATTAGAGAAAAAATTATCTGTGATATAAAGATAAAAGTATATCCCATATTTTAAATTAATCCTATGATTTACTAATGTTAATTTAAAATGGATACTTATTGAACATAGAAGTTACTGAAGAATTTTAATAGTAATAACATTTACTAAGAAGCTTTCTAAATATTTTATACATTTTACCTCAGTTAATTCTCACAATTCTATAAGGTAGCTATTATTACTATCTTAATTTTCTAAATGAGGCAAAGTTAACATAGTTGCAGTAACTTGTCACACCGAGCCAGCTGGAGGCAATATGGGCAATCTGAATTCAGAGCTCAAATATTCAACCAGTGTGCAATACTTCTTTCTGTATGTTTATTCCTTATAAAGAATAGGGACATATTTTATATTCAGACATATCTTTTTAAATCAAGGCAAAAAACAAAAAGTGGTCTAGAAAAATCCGATTCTCAGGTGTGATCATTAAGTTTACACTTAAATGGAGCCAACAGCAAATGACAAATTCTTCTATATAATTAAAATAGCATTTTACAAAATGTATGGTTAATTTGTAGTATTAATATCCACTAGTACTATAATAGACGATAATTTTCAGAACGTTTGCTATTATTGATAGTGTAATAGTAGAAAGCAATAACCAAAAATACTTTTTTTTAAATATTGTGCACAAAAAACTCCACTTTTTAAAACTGAGGTAATGTTGCTTAATAACATTATCAAAATTTCAGGTGTACAACATAATTCAACATTTGCTGCGTGCTCACCATCAAGTCTAGTTTCCAATCATCACCATACATTTGACCCCTTTTCCTGATTTTGCCCTGCTCTCACTCCCCTTCCCCACCAGTAACTACCAATATTTGTCTATATCTATGAGTTTGTTTTGTTTGTTCATTTGTTATGTTTTTGTTTTATAGTCCTCATGAGTGAAATCCTGTGTTCTTTGTCCTTTTCCATCTGACTTATCTCACTTATCATCATACCCTCAAGACCATCCATGCTGTCATAAATGGCAATATTTCATCTTTTTATGGCTTAGTAGTATTCCATTGTACATATGTACCACATTCTTATCCATTCATCTGTCGATAGACACTTAGTTTATTATCATGTCCTGGTTACCGTAAATAATGCTGCAATGAACATAGGGGTGGGTACAATATTTTTTTAAGTGTTTTCAAAATCTTTGGAGGAAGAGGAATTACTGGATCACATGGTAGTTCTACTCATTTTTTTAAGAACCTCACACTATTTGCCACAGTAGCTGTCCCAATTTATATATCACCAACCGTGTACGAGGGTTCCCTTTTCTCTACATCCATTCTATCATTTATTTCTTGTATCTTTGATAGTATTAGCCATTCTAACACATTAGGAGATATCTCATTGTAGTTCACTAATAATTTATGAAGTTGAAGATCTTTTCATGTGCTTGTTGGCCATCTATTATATCTTCCTTGGAAAAGTGTCTAATCAGATCCTCTGCCCATTTTTTAATTGCTTCTTTTTGTTGTTGTGGTTGAGGTGTGGTTCTTTATATATTTTGGATATCAACCCCTTATTGGAAATGTCATTTGCAAATATCTTCTCCTATTCAGCTGGTTGCCTTTTTGTTTTGTTGATTGTTTCCTTTGCAGTGCAAAAGCTTTCAGTTTGATGTAGTCCTTTTCATGTTTTTGTTTCCCTTGCCTTTGGAGTCAAATTCACAAAAAACGCCACTAAGACTAACGTCCATTAAGTTTAGTGCCTATTTTTCTTCATTTTGTTTTGTTTGTTTGTTTCAGGCTTTACATTCAAGTCTTTAATCCATTTTGAGATAATTTCTGTGTATGGTGAAAGATGGTGGTCTAGTTTCATTCCTTTGCATATGGTTGTCCAGTTTTCCCAGCAACTTATTGAAGAGGCTTTTCTTTTTCTTGGCTCCTTGTTGTATATTCTTGGCTCCTTTGTTGTAAATTAGTTGGCCTTACATGTGTGGGTTTATTTCTGGACTCTGAACTCTTTTCCATTGGTTTTTGTATCTGTTTTTCTGCCAATGCCATACTGCTTTGAATATTATATCTTTGTAGTATACTTAGAAGTCAGTGAGTATGATATCTCCAGCTTTGTTCTTTTTTCTAAGGATTACTTTGGCTATTGGGGGTCGTTTATGGTTCCATAAAAATTTTAGGATATTTTGTTCTATTTCTGTGAAAAATGCCACTGGGATTTTGATAGGGATTGGACTGAATCTGTAAATTGCTTTAGGTAATGTGGGCAATGTTAATTCTTCCAATCCATGAATATACAAAGAATATCTTTCCATTTCTTTGTGAATTCAATTTCTTTCAACAATGGTTTGTAGTTTTCAGTGTATAGGTCTTTTACCTCCTTTGTTAAGTTTAGTGCTAGGCATTTTATACTTTTTGTTGCAACTGTAAATCAGACTATTTTCTTCGTTTCTCTTTCTGATACTTCATTGTTAATATATAAAAATGCAACAGATTTTTGTATATTGATTTTGTAGCTTGCAACTTTACTGTATTCATTTAATATTTCTAATATGTATATATTTTTGTAACATTTTTAAGGTTTTCTATATCTAAAATCATATCATCCACAAATAGTGACAGTTTTACTTCTTCCTTTGTAGTCTGGATTCCTTTTATCCTTTTATTTCTTTTCCTTGCCTAATTGTTCTGGCTAGAAATTATAGTACTATGTTGAATAAAAGTAGCAAGAGTGGAAATCCTTGTTGTGTTCCTGATTTTAGAGGAAAAGCTTTCATTTTTTCACCACTGAGTATGTTAGCTGTAGGTTTGTCATATATAGCCTTTATTATGCTGAGGTATTTTCCTTAGATATCCACCATAGTCCCAGTGTTTTTCTGATCATAAATGTTTGTTATTATCTTGTCAAATGCTTTTTCTGCATCTACTGAGAGGATCATATGATTTTTATTCTTTATTATTTTGTTATGGTGTATCAGGTTGATTAATTTGCAGATGTTGAACCATCCTTGCATCTCTGGAATGAATCCCACTTGACATGGTGTAAGAGCCTTTTAACGTATTGTTGTATTTGTAGTATTTTGTTGAGGATTTCTACATCTATGTTCATCAGAGATATGGGCCTGCAATTTACTTTTACTGTGTTGTCCTTGCCTGGTTATATAGTATCAGGGTAATGCTGGCTTCCTGTAAGAGTTAGGAAGCTTCCCCTCGCTTCAATTTTTTGAAAGCGTCTGAGAAGGGTAAGCATTAAATCTCTTTTGAATGTGTGGTAGAATTCACCAATGAAGCCATCTGATTCTAGACTTCTGTTTTCAGCGAGATTTTCATTACTGTTTCAATTTCCTTGCTAGTGATCAGTTTATTCAGATTTTCTGTTTTTTCATGATTCAGTCTAGGAAGGTTGTATGATTCTAAGAATTTATCCATTTCTTCTAGGTTGTCCAATTTGGTAGTGTATAGCCTTTCATAGTGTTCTTTTATGACCATCTGTATTTCTGTGGTATCCGTTATAACTCCTCCCCCTTCATTTCTGATTTTATTTGACTCTTCTTTTTTTTCCTTAGTGAGTATAGCTAAAGGGTTGTCAATTCTGTTTACCTTTTCAAAGAACCTGCTCTTCATTTCATTAATAGTTTTGGCTATCTTTTTATTATCTATTTCCAAAGCTTTTTAAGAAATTTTTCATCTCATTGCGTTCTTCAGTTCCAGAATTTCTGATTGTCTCTCTGTTTTTTGTAGCTCATTGAGTTCTTCATGATGGCTGTTTTGAATGCTCTATCATTTACATCAAAATCTTGCATGCCTTTGAGATTAGTTACTGAAGAATTAACATTTTGTGTTACCTTGGTTGTTCCTCTGCTGGGGCATTAGTGAACACCTTTCTTATTTGGCTACCATTTTGATTTTAGCAATTCAGCAGGCTCATAATTAGAGGTCTTTCGTTTTCTAGTTCCGGAAAATAAGACCTATACTATATTATGTTAGATAAGACCGGTCTTACAGTAAAATAAGACCGGGTCTTATATTAATTTTTGCTCCAAAAGACGCATTAGAGCTAACTGTCCGGCTAGGTCTTATTTTCCGGGAAACACGGTAGATGGTGCTATGGCACAAGATGTTGTCTTCTCTTATCTGTGCTAACTGAGCCTCTGGGGTTGCTGGTGCTCTGCTACTATCAGAGTCTCTGCAGTGGGAGTGGTGCCACCGTGGTCATGGGAGTCACAGCCAGAGTGGTGGGCACCCCAGCTGTGTCTGGAACAGCTGGGTCTAGAAGCACCACCACCACGGTAGAGGGATGTAGCCAGCTGGGATGGAGAAGGGTTCACGCCCATAGCTACCTGATTCTCTATGCACCCTGGCACCACTATGCTATTGCCAGGAGGCCCTGGAAATGTCTTCACTGCCACTAGGCTTTCCAAGGTGCAAACACAGGTGCAACTAGGGATGGAGCTGGATTGTCAAGTGCCAATGGGTTGCCCCTCTTACTTTCAACTGGGCTGTGGTGTGGGGGTTGCTCTTCCACTGCTTCTGTGTTTACTGCGGCTGTGGGCTCAGCCACTGTTGCCCAGCACCTGGGAGCACTGTACCTCCCTTCCCCCCATTTTGCCTCCCCTACAAGTTCCAATACATACAACTTCAGGTGTACTGATATGTGCATCTCGTAGGTGTCCTAGTGTATCGAGCATAGGAACCTTTGTTGGATTACAGATGACTGAGTACTTCCAGACTGAAGGGGAGATCAAAAAAGGTTGTCTCAGTCTGCCATGATATTCAAAGATTCCATTTCTTTAAACTAAAAAAGCTAGTTATATATAAATCAACAAAAACTAATTATGGCTAGTAAAACCATCTTATATGCCCCTTCTAACTAGTAGTATAGATTGTCATTTAAGGACAGTATCTGTATTTGTTAAAGGTATGTTAAACAAATAATGTACAAGTTTTCCTTTTATTACTCATTTTAGTGATTTACCAGTAGCCATTAAAAATCTTTATGGCAATATAATAAACTTACTGATATTAAATTTAGTGTTTGAGCTTTAGGAAGCATGTATGGACTTCTATGCTAATACAATATAAAATACCTTTGTTTCAATTAACCATTAAAGTAAAATGTATTTTATATTCATCAGTATTATTAATTTTAAAGTCAGAACTTAGTGAAAATATCATTCTCTACTTTTAGTAAAACTAGATTTCAGAAATATTATATAAAGGATGTTTTTAATAGTAAAAAAGGAATGTTAAATTCATTTCTGCAGTATACTGTAAATATTGGTAGGGCAGTGAGATTTTTCACTAGTTCTGATACTTTCTTTTTAACTCCCATTGAAAGAAGATTACAAGGGTACACAGGTACTTTTACAGTTCTGGGAGACGATCCTGGGTCTGCAGGCACCCACAATGCACTCAGTGCTAACCCAACAGCTCCCTCTGCTCCATGTCAAAGAGTCTTGCATGGGCCAAGCGCTACTGCAAGAGCAAGCTCCATTAGACATAAAGTATGTTCAGGAACCACATAGTTGGGGTATAGTGCCACTTTACTGAAAATAAAAAAAAAATTAAAGAGAGGTTCCAAAATAGCCAGCCTGGTAAATTTTAAGAACCAGAGAAAATATATAAAAGCTAAACATTTTCCCAAAAGAGGGAGCAGGTATACCTTCAATGAGAAAAACTCAGGTAATAAAACAACACAAGAGAACATAACACCTCATCTGCTGAAGGAAATGAGAAAAAGAGTTAAGAAAGTATCTACTACTTCAAATGTAAAAACAGCAACACATATCTCCAAGGAATATGAAATATCAAGGAACTATGGCATTACAAAAAGAAAAGTATATTTTTCATCAATCGAGCTCCAAGGTACAGAATACTGCAGTCTAACGAGTAAAGAATTCAAAATAGCTCTTCTGAAGAAACTCAACAAATTATAAGGAAACTCAGAAAGACAATTTAGTGAAATCAGGAATAAAAACTATGAACAAAATTAGCTCTTTATCAAAAAGAATGAAATTATAAAAAAGAAATATAATTGTGAAAAAGAACCAACCAAATTCTGGAGCTGAAAATTTAATGAATGAGATTAAGAATGCAACAGACATAAAAAAGAATGAAATCATCCATTTGCAACAAAATAGATGGAGGGTATTATGCTAAGTGAAATAAGTCAGACTGAGAAAGACAAATACCGTATGATCTCACTTATATGTGCAATCTAAAGAACAGAATAAAATAACAAAAAAGAAATGGACTGATAGACACAGAACAAACTGATGATTGCTAGATGGGAGGGAAGATGGAGGGATGGTGAGAAAAGTGAAGGGACTAGTAAGTACAAATTGTAGTTACAAAATAGTCACGGGGATATGAAATACAATATGGGAATTATAGTCAATAATACTGTAAAAACTACGTGTAGTGCTAGGTGGGTACCAGACTTATCAGGAGGACTACTTCATAAATTATATAAATGCCTAACCACTATAATTATATAAATGCCTATACAATATTCAGGTGTATACCTGAAACTAATAAAATATTGAATGTCAACTATCTTTAAAAAAATAAACAGTTACAGATGTAAGTACAGAATAGGGAATATAATTAATGGTATTGTTGTAGCTATGTATGGTGTGAGATGGGTATAGACTTTTGGGGCTATCTTTTCTTGAGTTGTGTAAATGTCTAATCACTGTGTTGTATTGTACACCTGAAACTAATAATAATTAAAAAAAGAAGAGAAAAATGCAATAGAGGGCAGACCACATGGAAAAATAATTAACTTGGAGAATAAAAGTAATAATTAACTTGGAGAATAAGAATTTTGAAATAACACAGAAGAGGGAACACAGATTTAAAAACAGCAAAGAAAGCTATGTCAGCTATGGTTATTCATAAAAATGACATTATCAGAATGATTGAGATTCCTGAAGAAAGAGGGTGAAGGGGACAGAGAGATTGTCTAAAAAAATAATGGCTAAGAACTTCCTAAACTTGAGGAATGACGTGGACATACAAGTCTACAAAGCTAATAGATCATCCTACTATCCAATAAAAAAAGACCTTCTCCAAGATATAACTGTCACAAATCAGTGATAAAGAATCTCAGAGCCAGCACAGTTTAAAAAAGAAAAAAAAAATAATTAACCTACACAGCAATTCCCATTAGGCTATCATCAATTTCTCAGCAGAAACTCTACAGGCCAGGAAGGAGAGTGAAATGACATATTCGAAGTGTTGGAAAATAAAAAATGACCATCGAAGAATATTTTATCCAACATACTTATCTTTTAGTTAAGGAAGAGAAGTAAAGGCTTTTTCAGACAAAATTTAAAGGAGTTCACCACCACTAGACTGGTCTTGCAAGAAATGCTGAAAGGAGTTATTTGAGCTGAAATGAAAATAGGCTAACCAGGCACAAGAAAACATAGAAAAGTACACAAAACACAGGTAAAGGTGAAAAACAGAAAACTTAACGGTATTAAGATGGTGCATTAACTACTCAACTATGATATAAAGTTTAAAGGAAAAAGAGTAGAAAAAATATCTATAGCTACTATAAATTAATGATACACAACAAAAAAGCATACTGTGATATCAATAATATACAAGGAAAGGACAAAAGGGTACAGCATTTACAGGAGATCAAAGATAAGTTGTTATTAGCCTAAAATGGATTGTTTATCTAAAAGATGTTTTATATAAACCCTGTGGTAACCACAATACAAAAATCTAGAGCAAGGGGGAAAGAGAGCACAAGGAAAAATAACCAATTACAAAGTAGGTAGAAACAGAAAAAGATAGCATAGTAAATCCTTACACATTAATAATTACTCTAAATGGGTTCACCAATCAAAAGACAGAGTGGCTGGAAGCATAAAAAACAAGAACCAACTACCATGTTTCCCCAAAAATAAGATCAAGCCGGACAATCACCTCCAAGTGTCTTTTGGAGCAAAAATTAGTATAAGACCTGGTCTACAGTCATAAAAATGGTGGCTGGCGTGAGGTGAGCCTCTGGAAATCTTCCCTGGAATTTACAACAAATTGAACAACTATAACTCCACAAAAGACTCCCTGTGCAGCAGACAGGCAAGACTCAGAGGCTCACTACGGAAATCACCTAAAGGTGGGCAAACTGCACGAACAGGGGAGAAGAGAAGGGAGAAGTGCGGAGACAGGGCCGCACAGGCACAGCACGCAGACCTAGCTCAGTGCTCTGAGAGTGCTGCATCCTGGAACTACCGCAGCAGTGGGAGAGGGAAGAACTCGGACTGTTAGGGCTCCGTTTATGGCTAATAGGGCTGAGGGAACAGCATATAACACGGTTGAACCCAATGCTCATGGCAGAGACCTTGGAGCAAAGACAGGGAAGAAGGTTGAAAACGGTGGTTTAAGCCCTCACTGCTGAGCAGAGAATGGAAGCCTTAGGCACTGAGCCTAGCCACTCTCTCCCTACCCTCCCAGAGCTTGCCCCCCCTACACCTACTCAGTGCTAGAATGGCAACAGTAGCAGTGTCAGATCAAAAGAACAGAATATTTGCAGTTCTGAGAACTGTAGTCCGCAGACACAGATTCCCAGTACAACTAGTTCTGGCAAAGAAAAGGGAGCTGTTGAAGCAGATGGTCGCCGCCATTGCTCTGGGCCACCTCTCACAACCCACCCCGCCCCTGTCCTCATCTATCTGGGAGGATCCCTGCAGGAGTAAACAGAACTGCTGAAACACACGGGCTCTGAATCTGGTGCAGGAAGAGCTTAGGAAATTCAGAAGTTCTCCACATCCCCACACGGAGGCAGCACCCTAAGAACGACGGGAACTGTTCACAGAGAAGAAGCCCACCTTCCAGGGAATTCCCCCATTGTGTGAGAAGCCGGAATAGTGCAGAGAAAAAATAACACTACAGTGTAAGAAAGAATAAAAGGCTGCAGTCACTGAGAAAATAAAACATTCTACCAACACCTACTAGAAAACAAAAGAAAGACCTCTTCCTATCAACCTGTTGCAGAACCCACTCCTGTAGATGTTGAGGAAGAGAAATAATAAATCCTTAATTGCCATGAATAACCAAAGCAACAGGACAGCTCAGAAAGAAAATGAAAAGTCTCCACAAAAGGAACTTAAAGATATGGAACAATGTGACTTAAATAACAGAGAATTCAAGATTGCAATTCTTAAGAAACTCAATGAGATGCAAGAAAACACAGACAAGCAGTTTAATGAACTCAGAACCACAATCAAATAAAACATGAACATTTTACCAAAGAGATTGAAATTTTAAAAAAGAACCAAATAGGATTTCTGGAGATTAAGAACTCAATAAAAGAAATGAAGAATGAAATAGCCAGCTTAGGTAGTAGAGTTGATCAGATGGAGGAAAGAATCAATGACATCGAAGATAGAAATCTGGAAATGACATGGATGGAAGAAGAAATAGAGACTTGAGATTTAAAAGAAATTAAAGAACTCTACAAGACCTTTCTAACTCCATCAGAAAGAGCAATATAAGAATAATGGGCATAGCAGAAGGAGAAGAAAGGCAGAAGGGAACAGAGAGTATATTCAAACAAACAGTCAACGAGAACTTCCCAAACTTGTGGAAAGAACTAGATCCTCAAATTCAAGAAGCAAATAGAACACCTAATTACCTCAACTCCAATAGTCCTTCTCCAAGGCACACTGTATTGAAGCTGTCAAAAATTAACGACCAAGAAAGAATCCTCAAGGCAGCCAGGAAAAAGAAGACAGTAACCTACAATGGAAAGCCCATTAGAATATCATCAGATTTTTCAGCAGAAACTTTACAAGCCAGGAGGGAGAGGAACCAAATATTCAAACTACTGAAAGAGAGAAATTATGAGCCAAGAATAATATATCCAGCAAAGATATCCTTTAGACATGAAAGAGGAATAAAGACCTTTCCAGACATACAGAAGCTGAGGGAATTTTCTAATACACGACCTGCACTACAAGAAATCCTAAAGGAGGCCATTCGACCACCATCAACAGAGAGTAAAGGCCTGAACTGGAACATGGGAATGGAGAAAGTAAGCATGCTGAAGAAAATAGAATACGCTAAATATGAAACTTTCTTTTACATAAACTTAATGGTATACACTCAAAAAAAAAAAAATCCAGAACTGAAATATATAATGTAATAAAAGAAGAAACAGATGGAAAAATCACAGAATACCACCACAGAAATAATAGACAACAACAAAAAAAGCAAAGAAACAATGGAGACACAGTCTTACCAGAAAACTAAAGGTAGAATGATAAGAAATCCTCATATATCAATAATAACCCTAGGTGTAAATGGACTGAACTCACCAATAAAAAGGCACAGAGTAGCACATTGGATCAAAAACCCAACCATATGCCTCCAAGAGACGCATCTCAGCTACAAGGACAAACAGACTCAAAGTGAAAGAGTGGAAATTGACACTCCAAGCGAATGGTATCCAGAGAAAATCAGGTGTAGCCATACTGATATCAGATGAAACAGACTTCAGGATTAAAAAGGTAACAAGAGACAAAGACGGACATTTCATAACAATAAAGGGGACTATACAACAAGAAGACATAACAGTCACCAATATTTATGCCCCCAATCAGGGAGCACTAAAATATACCAAGCAACTACTAACAGAACTAGAGAGAGAAACTGACCAAAACACAATCATACTAGGAGACCTAAATACATCATTGACAGCTATGGATAGATTATGAAAACAGAAAATAAATAAATAGCAGCTCTAAATGACACATTAGATGAAATGGACATAATTGACATTTATAGAGCACTTCATCCTAAAGCATCAGACTATACATTTTATTCTAGTGTACACGGAACATTCTCAAGGACAGGCAACATATTGGGACATAAAACTAGCCTCAGCAATTTAAGACGATTGAAATCATACCAAGCATATTCTCTGATCACAAAGCTTTGAAATTGGATATCAACTGCAAAAACAAAGCAGGAAAAACCACAAATATCTAGAGATTAAACAACATACTCTTAAAGAATGACCGGGTCAAAGAAGAAATAAGAGGAGAGATCAAAAGATACATAGAAATAAATGAGAATAAAAATACATCCTACCAAAATTTTTGGGATGCAGCAAAAGCAGTTTTAAGAGGGAAATTTATATCATTACAAGCCTATCTCAAGACACAAGAAAAATCCCAAATAAATAACTCCACATTACACCTTAAAGAACTAGAAAAAGAAGAACAAATGAAACCCAAGGTCAGCAAAAGAAAGGAAATAATAAAAATCAGAGAAATAAATGAAATAAAGAACAAAAAGACAATAGAAAAAAATTAATGTAACAAATAGCTGGTTCTTTGAAAAGAATAATAAAATTGACAAACCCTTGGCTAGACTCACTAAGATAAAAAGAGAAAAGACACTAATAAACAAAATCAGAAATGAAGGAGGGGAAGTTATCACGGATGCCACAGAAATACAAAGGATCGTCCAAGGATACTATGAAGAACTATATGCCACCAAATAAATGGACAAGTTCTTAGAAACATATAGCCTTCCTAGGCTGAACCATGAAGAACTGGAAAATCTAAATAAACCGATTACCAGTAACGAAATTGAATCAGTCATCCAAAACCTTCCCAAAAGCAAAAGTCCAGAACCAGATGGCTTCACTAATGAATTCTACCAAACCTTCAAAGAGAATCTAATACCTGTCTTGCTCAAACTCTTCCAAAAAATTAGAAAAGATACAATATTCCTTAACTCATTTTGAGACCAACATTGATACCAAGGATAACACACAAAAAAGAAAACTACAGACCAATATCTCTGATGAATACAGATGCAAAAATCCTAAACAAAATTCTAGCAAATTGAATGCACCAATATATTAAAAAGATCATTCATCACGATCAAGTGGTGTTCATCCGAGGGGCGCAAGGATGGTTCAACATACACAAATCCATCAATGTGATACATCACATAAACAAAATAAGGGACAAAAATTGTATGATTATGTCAATTGATGTAGAAAAAGCGTTTGACAAGATACATCATCCATTTATGATTAAAATACTTAATAACATAGGTATAGAAGGAAAACGAATTAATATAATAAGGGTCATACATGACAAACCCTCATCTAATATCATAATTAATGTGGAAAAACTGAAGTCTTCAGCTCTAAGTTAAGGAACACGACAGGGCTGTCCCCATCACCTCTGCTTTTCAACATAGTGTTGGAAGTCCTCGCCAGAGCAATCAGGCAAGACAAAGAAATAAAAGGCATCCAAATTGGGAATGAAGAAGTTAAATTGTCACTCTTTACAGATGACATGATGCTATATATAGAAAACCCTAAAGACGCCACAAAAAGCTATTAGAAACAATCAATGAATACAGCAAAGTTGCCGGCTACAAAATCAATGTACAAAAGTCCATTGCATTCCTATATACTAATGGAATCTCAGAAAAAGAAATTAAAAAAAACAAAAACAAAAACAATTCTTTTTGCAATTGCAACAAAAAGAATAAAATACCTAGGAAATAAACTTAACCAAGGATGTGAAAGACCTATATGCTGAAAACTACAAAACATTTAAAAAAAAAATTGAAGAAGACATAAAGAGATGGAAATACAGTCCATGCTCATGGATTGGAAGAATCAACATAGTTAAAATGGCCATATTACCCAAAGCCATATACAGATTTAATGCAATCCCCATCAAAATCCCAATGGCATTTTTTAAAGAAATACAACAAAAAAAATCATCAGATTTGTATGAAATCTCAAAAGACCCCAAATAGCCAAAGCAAACCTAAGCTAAAAGAACAATGCTGGAGGTATCATACTCCCTGACTTAACTTGTACTACAGGGCAACAATAATCAAGACAGCATGGTATTGGCAGAAAAACAGGCACATAGACCAATGGATTAGAATTGAGAACCCAGAAATAAACCCACATAAATATGGACAGATAATTTTTGACAAAGCCAAAAACATACAAGGGAGAAAAGACAGCCTCTTCAATAAATGGTGCTGGCAGAATTGGAAAGCCACATGCAAAAGAATGAAACTGGACTATTATCTGTCACCATGTAACAAAATTAATTAAAATGGATCAAAGACTTAAGCATAAGACCTGAAACAATAAACTGCACAGAAGAAAACATAGGTACTAAACTTATGGACCTTGGATTCAAAGAGCATTTTATGAATTTGACTCCAAAGGCAAATGAAGTAAAAATTAAAATAAATGAATGGGACTATATCAAACTTAAAAGCTTCTACACAGCAAAAGAAACCATCGACAAATAAAGAGGCAATCAACTGAATGGGATAAGAGTTTTGCAAACAATGCCTCTGATAAGGGGCTAATATCCAAAATATACAAGGAACTCATACAACTCAACAACAAAAAAAACAACCTAATTGAAAAATGGGCAGAGGACTTCAAGAGACATTTCTCCAAAGAGTACATAAAAATGGCCAATAGACATATGAAAAAATGCTCAACATCACTAATCAGGAGAGAAATGCAAATAAAAACCACAATGAGATATCACCTCACCCCAGTTAGAATGGCTATCATCAATGAGACAAATAGTAACAAGTGTTGGAGAGGCTGTGGCGAAACAGGAACCCTTCAACACTGTTGGTGGGAATGCAGACTGTTGCAGCTGTTATGGAAGGCAGCGTCGAGGTTCCTCAAAAAATTACGAAGAGAATTACCATATGAGCCAGCAATCCCTCTCCTGGGTATCTACCCAAAAAAATCTGAAAACATTTATGCATAAAGATAAGTGTGCTCCAATGTTCATCGCAGCTTTATTTACGGTGGCTGACACATGGAAACAACCAAAATGTCCTTCAATAGATGAATGGATAAAGAAGTTGTGGTATACATACACAATGGAATACTAGTCGGCGTTAAGAAAAGATGAAATAGGACCATTTGTGACAACGTCCATGGATCTGGAGATTATAATGCTAAGCGAAATAAGTCAGACAGAAAAAGTAGAGAACCATATGATTTCACTGATATGTGGTATATAAACCCAAAACAACAAAAGAACAAGACAAACAAATGAGAAACAAAAACTCATAGACACAGACAGTAGTTTAGTGGTTACCAGAGGGTAAGGGGGTGGGGGGTGGTAGATGAGGGTAAAGGGGATCAAATATATGGTGATGGAAGGAGAACTGACTCTGGGTGGTGAACACACAATGGGATTTATGGATGATGTGATACAGAATTGTACACCTGAAATGTATGTAACTTTACTAACAATTGTCACCCCAATAAACTATAATTAAAAAAACAAAACAGAAAAAAAAAAAAGACCTGGTCTTATTTTATTATAAGACTGGATCTTAAAATATGATATATGATATGATATGATATAATATAATAAAACGTAACATAACATAATATCAGGTCTTATATTAATTTTTGCTCCAAAGGATGCATTAGAGCTCACTGTCCAGGTAGGTCTTATTTTCGGGGATACACGGTATATGTTGCTAAGAAAAGAACCATTTCAGGTTTAAGGATACATAGACATTGAAAGTGAAGGGATAGAAAAGATATTACATGCAAGTAGAAACTGCATCAAAGTAGAACATCAAATTACAGAATATAAATAAAAAAGGACAAAGAAATGAAACGCCCGAGTGGAAATTGTTAATTTTTTAAGGAAATGTTCTCATGTCCTGTGGCAATGATAGTACATTTGAAGTTTTTTTGTGTTTTTCTTAGTTATTTTCTCCCATTAAAATGTCAACAGATCTTTATAACTGACTGTACTTATGCTGATTACTGTCAACTTTTCTTTACAATATTGTGTCCCAGGGAATGTAAAATGTTTTTCTTTATATTTTTACTTTTTAATTTGTTGAAATAAATAAATCTCTATTAGAAAAAATGAGGGTTCTATTTCAAGACATAGGAAGATACTAAACTTGCCTCTTCTCACAGACACCAAAACTACATCTACATATGGAACAAATTTCCTCTGAAGAAAACCCTAAAAACTAGCGAAGCAACCCCTTCCTGTCGGGCAAAGAAGAGGGAATGTACATTGAAGCGCGTAGGAAAGGCTGAGACATAATCTCACCTTAAACTGCCCCCGTGGCACTGGATCCCACACTTGGGAAGGAACTCAAAAAAACCTGGAGCTTCTAACGATGAATGGGGCTCATGCTCACAATTCCCATGGCACTGTGGAAAACTGAGAAGCTCTTAAAGGGCTATGTGCAGACTCAGCTGGCCAGCGGCCCAATGCAGAAGCGGTCCTTGGAAAAGCACCCAGACTTTATGTGAAAGAGACTCGTTTGCTAATTTTAGGACGTTGCTCTGAGGAACAGGGTCTTGCTTTCAGAGGAAGGAGGCTGGCAGGCACCGCCTTCCTGCTTGCTCTCTGCCTTGCTAAAGCCGGCCGGTGCTATCTTATTTTTTTTTCTTTCTTTTCTGTTTTTCAGGTGGGTGCTACTTTGTACTCAGTCCAGCCAGTCGGCACCATTTTTGTGCTCTCCCACAGTAGCATTCCAAAGTGACAGTGTCTCCCAGAGAGGATTTTCTATACACGTCTGTTGCACCAGTTTTTATGTTTGGTGACCTGTTTTTTTTTTTGGCTGCCACTCAGGGAACAGCCCTTGATCGCCTGGCTCTGGAGGCCAGTGAGATTGCGTTTATTGGGTCCTACGGGGCTGCACCTGTCAGAGAGTCTGGCTTATAATAAGTCTGAATCTAGGTGCTGACTGAAATCCTCCACTATGGGAAACTAAGTTGTCTTGGCACATCCTGAACTACTGGGAGATATTAAAAATAAAATAGGCTGCTTGGAAAATCAAAAAAGGTACGAGAGACAACCAAGAGCTAGGGCACGGTTGAGCAGTAAGTTTCATCACCTACACAAGGTAAAACCTTCAAGACGGGGAGAAAATGTTTCATCTAATTCCTAAAAACCAACACTAAGAGTCAAGCAGAATGAAGAAACAGAGGAATATTCTGCAAATGAAAGAGCAAGATAAAAACCTCAGGAAAAATATCTCAGTAAAACAGAGATAGGTAACTTATCTGATCAAGTTCAAATTATGGCCATAAAGTTAGTTGCTCACAGGCTTGGGAAAAGAATACATGAACACAATTAGAACTTCAACAAAGCAACTAAAAATAAAAGAGTATCAAACAGAAGTCAGAGAACGGAAGATGACAGTAAGCAAGCTCAGAAATGCGCTAGACGGTTCAACAGGAGGCAGATGAAGCAGAAGAACAGCATTATCCTGATCCCCAAACCAGACAGACACATTACAAAAAAAAAAGCAGTAGGTCAATATCCCTTATGAACATACTGTGTTTCCCCCAAAATAAGACCGAGATGGACAATGATCTCTAATGCGTCTTTTGGAGCAAAAATTAATATAAGACCCGGTCTTATTTTATTATCATGTAAGACTGGGTATGATATGACAGGACATGACATGATATATAACATAATATTGAGTCTTATATTAATTTTTCCTCCAAAAGACATATTAGAGCTGACTATCCGGCTAGGTCTTATTTTCGGGGAAACACTGTAATAAATGAATTCAGTAATGTGGCAGGATACAAAATTAATATTCAGAAATCAGTTGCATTTTTATACATCAATGACAAACTATCAGAAAAAGACATTAATAAAACAATCCCATTTACAATTGTATTAGAATAATTAAGAAACCAAGGAATAAATTTATCCAAATAGGTAAAAGACTAGTACTTTGAAAATCATAAGACACTGAAAAAAGAAACTGAAGAAGATACAAATCAATGGAAGCGTATATCGTGCTCATGGATAGGAAGAACTAACATCGTTCAAATGTCCATACTACCCAAAATGATCTATACATTCAATACGATCCATATCAAAATACCAATAGCATTTCTCAGGAAACTAGAAAAAAATAATCCTAAAATTTATATGGAACCACAAATGACACCGAATAGCCACAGCAATCTTGAGAAAGAAGAACAAAGTTGGAGGTATCACACTACCTGATATCAAATTATACTACAAGGCTATAGCAATCAAAATATCATGGCAGTAGCTGAAAAACAGACACAAAAATCAATGTAACAGAATAGAGAGCACAAAAATAAATCCACGCATGTATAGTCAATTAATCTACGATAAAGGAGGCAAGAATATACAATGGGGTAAAGACAGTCTCTTTAATAACTGGGGCTGGGAAACTAGATAGACCCATACAAAAAAGTAAAACTAGACCTTTTTCTTACACCATATACAAGAATAAACTAAAAATGGATTAAAGATTTAAATGCAAGACCTGAAACCATAAAACAATAGAAGAAAATACAGGCAATAAACTCTCTGATATTCCTCTTATTCACTTTTTTTTTTTTTTTTTTTTTGCATGTGTCTCCTTGGGCAAGAGAAACTAGAAATGGGACTACATCAAACTAAAATATTTGTACTGGAAAGAAAACCATCAACAAAAAGACAACCAACTAAATGGGAGAAGATATTCATCAATGATACATCCAGTAAGAAGTTAATATATAAAATTTACAAATAACTCATTAAACTTAACACCAAAAAAAAAAAAAAACTGATTTAAAAAATGAGGGGAGTGACGTCAAAGGAATGGTGGCAGCGAGGTGGTCTTCTTGAGTTCTCCTCTGGAACTTACCACAAATTGAACATCTATAACCCATCAAAGGACTCTTTGCTCATCACATAGAACAGGTAAGAGACTCTTACAAGGATTACTTTTGAAGGGCCCAGCTCAAGAGGCACAAGAGTCAACACACCCAGAGGCCAATTCCAGACCAAACCAAAGTATTACTGGGTTTGACCTACAAGTGACACACCCAGAGGGATTTCTCTACAGGCACAAGAGCCCATAGGGGCCAAGCCTCTTTTGAGCGGTCAACCCTCACACAGCAGATCATCCACTATGGGCAGAGCCAAGTCTCACAACTAGTCAGCCTAGGAGTCAATCCTACCTACTGATAAGCCAAAAGCAATTAAAGACCAACTTTAATAGGACAAAATACACAACACAAGAGTGACCTTTGGAGCACACACACAGGACAATAAGGAAGTGGTGCAAGTCAAATATAAAGGTCACATACTACATAAGATAACCCAGCAAAAACCAAGAAACCTAGGGGATCTACCTAATACACTGAAGCAAACACAGAGAGACAGCCAGAATGGGGAAACAAAGAAACATGCCCCAGATAAAAGAACAGAAGAAACCTCCAGAATTGGAACCAAATGAAACACAGGTAACCAACCAATAAGAGACAGAGTTCAGAACACTGATGATAAGAATGTTTAAGGAGCTTAGTGACGACATAAAGAAGGATAGAGAAGTCATAATGAACAACCAGTTAGAACTAAAGAATACAATAACTGAAATAAAGAACACATCTGAAGGAATTACCAGCAGGTTAGACGAAGCAGAGGATCGAATCAGCAACTTAGAAGACAAGTTAGCAGACATCACCCAAATGGAACAATGAAAAGGAAAAAGAATAAAAAACAATGAAAATGGTTTAAGAGACCTCTGGGATAACATCAAGTGCAACAACATGCGCATCACAGGAACAGGAGAAGGTGAAGAGAGGGAGCAAGGGATCGAGAACATATTTGAAGTAATAATGACCGAAAACTTTCCTAACCTGGTGAAGGAAACCGACATACAAGCCCAGGAAGTGCAGAGAGTTCCAACCAGGATAAACCCAAACAGGTCCACACCAAGACACATTATACTTAAAATGGCAAAGGTTAAAGACAAAGAGAGAATCCTAAAAGCAGCAAGAGAAAAACAGAGGGTTACATACAAGGGAACTCCCATAAGACTATCAAATGACTTTTCTACAGAAACATTGAAGGCCAGGAGGGAGTGGCAGGAGATACTCAAAGTGATGGAAAACAAAGGTCTACAACCTAGATTGCTTTATCCAGCAAGGTTATCATTTAAAGCTGATGGAGAGATAAAGAGCTTTCGAGAAAAGAATAAGCTAACGGAATTTATTACCACCAAGCCAGCATTGCAGGAAATATTAAAAAGCCTTCTGTAAACAGAACACAGATAAAAACAATCTAACTACAAAAAAAAAAAAATGGCAATAACTATGTACCTATCAATAATCACTTTAAACGTAAATGGATTAAATGCTCCAATCAAAAGACAGGGTGGCTGAGTGGATAAGAAAGCAAGACCCTTGCATATGCTGTATACAAGCAACTCACCTCAGATCAAAAGACACACACAGGCTGAAAGTGAAGAATGGGAGTAAGACATTTCATGCAAATGGAAATGAGAAAAAAGCTGGAGTTGCAATACTTATATCTGACAGAATAGACTTTAAAATGAAGACTATATTAAAAGACAAAGATAGGCACTATATAATAATAAAGGGATCGATCTGACAGAAGAATATAACCCTAGTAAACATCTATGCATCCAACATAGGAGCACCTAAATATATAAAACAGATACTGACTGACATAAAGACAGAGATCAACAGTAACACTATCATAGTAGGGGACTTCAACACACCTCTGACAAGAAGGAACAGGTCTTCCAGACAGAAAATCAATATGGAAACAATGGCCTTAAATGACACATTGGAACAGTTGGATTTAATCGATATTTTCAGAGCATTTCACATGTTCTTCTCAAGCGCACATGGAACATTTTCCAAGATAGATCACATGTTGGGCCACAAATCAAGTCTTGATAAATTTAAGAAAATTGAAATCATACCAATTGTCTTCTGATCACAGCACTATGAAACTAGAAATCAACAACAGGAAAAAAACTGGAAGACACACAAATTCATGGAGGCTGAATAACATGTTACTAAATAATAAATGGGTCAACCATGAGATCAAAAAAGAAATCAAAAGATATCTCGAGACAAACAAAAATGAAAACACGACGACCCAAAATCTATGGGATACAGCGAAAGCAGTCCTAAGAGGGAAATTCATAGCAATGGAGGCCTACCTAAAGAGACAAGAAAAATCACTAATCAATAGTTTATCTTCACACTTTAGGGATCTGGAAAAAGAACAGAAAAATGAGCCCAAGGGAGTACAAGGAAGCAGATAATGAAGACCAGACCGAAAATAAATGAAATAGAAACCAGAAAAGCAATACAAAAGGTCAATGAATCCAAGAGTTGGTTTTTAGAGAAGATAAACAAAATCGACAAACCTTTAGCCAGACTCATCAAAAAAAAGAGAGGACCCAAATTAATAAAATCAGAAATGAAAGAAGTGACAACAGACACCACAGAAATACAAAATATTTTAAGAAATTACTATAAGTAACTATATGCCAACATATTAGATAATCTGGAAGAAACGGACAATTTTCTAGAAGCATAAAACCTTCTAAGGCTAACTCAAGAAAAAAACGGAAAACCTGAATAGACTGATTACCACCAGGGAAACTGAATCAGTAATCAACAAGCTCCCAAAAAAAACAAAAGCCCTGGACCAGATGGCTTTGCAGGTGAACTTTACAAATATTCAAAAAAGAATTATCACCTATTCTTTTCAAGCTATTCCAAAACATCCAGAAGGAGGGAAGGCTCCCAAACACTTTTTACGAGGCCACTATCACCCTGATCCCAAAATCAAACAAACACACTACAAAGAAAGAAAACTAAAGGCCGATATCTCTAATGAACATAAATACAAAAATCCTCAACAAAACATCAGCAAACAGAATTTAGCAATACATTAAAAAGAAAATACACCATGATCAAGTGGGATTCATTCCTGGTATGCAAGGGTGGTTCAACATCTGCAAATCAATTAATGTGATACACCACATTAACAAAATGAAAAATAAAAATCACATGATCATATCAATAGATGAAGAAAAATCATTTGACAAAATCCAGCAGCCATTTATGATAAAAACTCCTAAGAAAGTGGGAATAGAGGGATCATATCTCAACGTAATAAAGGCCATATATGATAAACCCACAGCTAACGTCATACTCAATGGGGAAAAGCTAAAACCATTCCCCTTAAGATCAGGAACAATGCAAGTTTGCCCACTTTCACCACTTCTATTCAACATAGTGTTGGAAGTTCTAGTCATAGCAATCAGACAAGAAAAATAAAAGGCATCCAAATTGGTAAGGAGAAAGTAAAATTGTCATTATATTCAAATGACATGATATTATATATAGAGAACCCTAAAGACTCCACCAAAAAAACTATTAGAACTGATAAATGAATTAGTAAACTAGCAGGATACAAAATTAATATTAAGAAATCAGCTGCATTTGTATATACCAATAATAAAATATCAGAAGGAGAAATTAAGAAAACTATCCCATTTATTATTGCTTCAAAGACTATAAAATACTTGGGAATAAATTTAACCAAAGTAGTAAAAGATCTGTACTCAGAAAATTATAAGACACTGAAGAGAGAAATTAAAGAGGATACAAATATATAAGTCATGGATAGGAAGAATTAATATCCTTAAAATGTACATACTGTCTAAGGCAACATACATATTCAATGCAATTCCCATCAAATTACCAAGGACATTTTCCACAGAAATAGAACATATAATCCTAAAATTTATATGGAACCATAAAAAGACCACGGAGAGCCTTGGCAATCTTGAAAAATAAGAACAAAGTGGGAGGTATAATGATACCTGACATCAAATTATACTACAAGGCTACAGTAATCAAAACAGCATGGTAACTGGCATAAACACAGACACATAGATCAATGGAACAGAATAGAGAGCCCAGAAATAAATCCATGCCTATATGGTCATTGAATCTACGACAATGGAAGCAAGAATGGTGGTGGGTAAAGACAGTCTATTCAATAAATGGTGCTGTGAAACCTGGACAGACACATGCAAAAAAATGACGCTGGACCACCTCCTTACACCATATACAAAAATAAATTCAAAATGGATTAAAGACTTAAATGTAAGATCTGAAACCATAAAATTCCTGGAAGAAAATATAGGGAGAAAATTTACAGACATTATCCGGAGTAAGATTTTACTGATATATCCTCTTTGGCAAAGAAAGTAAGAGGAAAAATAAACATGTGGGATTACATCAAACTAAAAAGTTTTTTCACAGAAAGAAAACCATCAATAAAACAAAAAGGGATCCTACTGAATGGGAGAAGATATTTGCCAATGATATATCCGATAAGGGGCTAATATCCTAAATTTATAAAAAACTCACTCAACTCCAAAAAAACAAACAAGCCAATTAAAAAATGGGCAGAGGACACAAAAAGACATTTTTTGTAAAAAGGACATACAGATGGCAAACAGACATATGAAAAAATGCTCAACCTCACTAATCATTAGAGAAATGCAAATAAAAAAACACAATAAGATACCACCTCACCCCAGTGAAAATGGCTATCATCAATAAATCAATACACAACAAGTGCTAGCGAGGATGTGGAGAAAAAGGAACCCTTGTGCACTGTTGGTGAGATTGCAGATTGGTGTAGCCACTATGGAAAACAGTATGGAGGTATCTCAAAAATCTGAAAATGGAACTATCTCATGACCCAGCAATTCCACTCCTAGGTATTTATCTGGAGAAATCCAAAACTCTAATTCAAAAAAATTTATGCACCCCTATGTTTACTGCAGCACTATATATATGCCATAGCCAAGACATGGAAACAACCAAAATGCCCTTCCGTAGACGACTGGATTAAGAAATTGTGGTACATTTATACAATGGAGTATTACGCAGCCATGAAGGAGAATAAAATCTTACCATTTGTAACACTATGGACGAACCTAGAGAACACTATATTAAGTGAAATACGTCAGACCGAGAAAGACAAATCCCATATGATCTCACTTATATATGGAATCTAAAGAAAAAATAAATGAATGAACTAATCAGAAATAGTCTCAGAGACATGGAGGAAAAACTGAGGGTTGCTAGATGGGAAGGGAGGTGGCGATAAGGGGGCAGGTGAGGGGATTAGAAAGCACAGTCAGTTACCACAAGATTGCCATAGGGATACGAAAGTCAATTTGGGGAATGTAATCAATAATGTTGTAAAGATTTTGTAGGGTATCCAATGGACATTAGGGAGATCACCTCAGGGATGATGTAGATGCCTGATCACTGACTGCACTGTACACCTGAAGCTGAAGCTGAACAATAATGAATGTCAACTACAATTTTATATATATATATATAGTTACAAGAAGCGGAATACAGCATTAGGAATAGAGATAGCGAAAATGTAATGGCTGTGTGTGATGTCAAAGGGGTAGTGGATGGGGGAAAAGGGGTCATCACTGTGTGAGGGATATAAAAAAAAGCAAAAAACAAATGAAGGATAAAATTATATGATTAAATAACAACAACAAAAAAAAGGGCAGAGGACCTGAACAGACATTTCTCCAAAGATTACATACAGACAGCCAATAGACATGAAAACTTGCTCAACGTCACTAATAATCAGAGAAATGCAAATTAAAACCATAATATCACCTCACATCTGTCAGAATGGCTATCATCAATATATCAACAAACAAGTGTTAAGGAAGATGTGGAGATAAGTGAATCCTTGTGAACTACTGGTGGAATTGCAAACTGGTACAGCCACTATGGAAAATAGTATGGAGGTTACTCAAAATTTTTAAAAATAGAACTACCATGTGACCCAACAATCTCACTTCTGGGTATTTACCTGGAGAAATCCAAATCACTAATTTGAAAAGATATATGAACCCCTATGTTCACTGCAGCATTATTTACAATAGCCAAGACATGGAGGCAATCTGGGTGTCCATCAAAGGATAAATGGATAATGAAGTGATACATATATACAATGTAATTATTACTCAGCCATAAAAAAGAATGAAATCTTGCCATTTGAGAAAACAAAGAAGGACCTAGAGGGTATTATACCAAGTGAACTAAGTCAGACTGAGCAAGACAAATACGATTTCAGTTATATGTGAAATCTAAAAAACAAATGAACAAAGAAATCAGAAACAAACTCATTGATACAGAGAACAAATTGATTGTTGCCAGATCGGAGCGGAGTTAGGGGGCAGAGTGAAAAAGTTGAAGGGATTAAGAAGTACAAATTGGCAGTTACAAAATAGTCACGGGGGTGTAAAGTACAGCTTAGGAAATGTAGTCAATAATACTGTAATAACTATGTATGGTGTCAGACATAGACTTATTGGAAGTGATCACTTTGTAAGTTATACAAATGTCTAACCACTATGTTATACACCTGTAACTAATAAACATTTTACATCAACTGTAAGGATATTAAGAAAGAAAAAAATATATATTTGTAATTTATAGGAAGAGGTCAAAATATCAACAAGGTAACAAGCCTCATGGTAACCAAAAAGTAAAAACTTATAGTAGAGACACATAAAACAAAGAGAAAGGAATATAAACCTACTACTACAGAAAAGTAATTAAATCACAAAGGAAGCGAGCAAGAGAAGGAGCAAAGAATTACAAAACTGCTATAAAACAATTAAAAGAGCAAAACGCCACATCTATCAATTACTACTTTAAGTACCAAAAAAAAAAAGACACTGGCTGAATGGATTAAAAAAAAAAAAAAGACCCATTTATATGCTAATGACAAGAGACTCACTTCAGATGTAAGGAGGTACACAGGCTGAAAGTGAAGGGATGATTAAAAAGATATTCCAGGCAAATGGAAATCATAAAAAGCTGGGGTAGGTATACTTGTACCAGACAAAATAGAACTTAAGAGTAAGTCTGTAATCAGGGACAAAAAAGATCAGTAAATAATGACAAAAGGGTCAATCCAACAAGAGGCTGTAACATTTCTAAATATTTATCCAGCCAATATAAGAGCACAAAAATATAAAAAGCAAATATTAACAAACCTAAAAGGTGAAATACGCAAAACTAAAATAATAGTAGACTTTAATATTCCACTTTCATCAACGATAGATCATCCAGACAGAAAATCAATAAGGAAACATTGACCTTAAATGAGGTTATACCAGATACAATTAACAGACGTAAACAGAACATTAGATCCAAAAGAACCAAAATACACATTCTTCTCAAGAGCACATGGACATTCTCCAGGCTACATCATACTGTGTTTCCACGAAAATACGACGGGGTCTTATATTCATTTTTGCTCCAAAAGACGCATTAGGGCGTATGTTCAGAGGATGTCATCCTGAAAAACGATGCTAGGGCTTATTTTCCAGTTAGGTCTTATTTTTCGGGGAAACATGTTAGGGATGTTAGGCCACAAAACAAGTCTTCATAAATTTAAGAAGACTGAAATTGCATCCAGCATCTTTTTGGACAATAGTATAAAACTAGAAATCAATTACAAGAAGAAACCTAGAAAACTCACAAATATGGGTACAAGAAACAACATGCTACTGAATAAGTAGCCAAAAAAAAATAACCAAAAGAGAAATAAAAAATTACCTTGAGAAAAATGAAATAAACTGGGACTATATCAAACTAACAAGTACAGCAAAGGAAACCATCAACAAAATGAAAGAAAACCTACCAAATGGGAGAAAATATTTGCGAACCATGTATCTGATAACGGGTTAATATCCAAAATATGTAAAGAAGTTATACAGCTCAATATCAAAAAAGCAAAATAAACAAACAAGAAAAACATTTTATTTAAAAATGGGCAGAGGTTCTAAGCAGACATTTTTTCCTAAAGAAGACAGCCAGATAGCCAACAAGCAAATGAAAAAGTGCTCAATATCACTATCATCAGAAAAATGCAAATAACAAACCACAAAAAGATACCACTCCACACTTGTTAGAATGGCTACCATCAAAAAGGCAAAAAATAACAAGTGTTTGCAAGGATGTCGAAAAAAGGTAACCCTTGTGAACTGTTAGTGGGGATATAAATTATTGCAGGCATTATGCAAAACAGTATAGATATTCTTCAGAAAATTAAAAATAGAACTACTGTATGATCTAGCAATTCCTTCTGGTATTTATCCGAAGAAAACAGAAACACTAACCGGAAAAGATATTTGATGCTCAGTGCATCATTATTTACAATAGCCAAGCAACAGAAATAACCTGAGTCCATTAATGAATGAATGGATAAAGAAAATGTGGTTTACATATACAATGAAGTATTATTCAGCTATTAAAAAAATGGAAGGAAATCTTGTGATATTACAACATGGATGCCCTTGATAGTATTATGGTAAGTGAAATAAATCAGTCAGAGAAAGACAAATACTGTTATGATCTCACTTTAATGTGGAATCCTAAAACACACACACACACACACACACACACACACACACACAGAGTCAACAACTCATAGCTGCAGAGAACAGGTTTGTGGTTACCTGAAGCGGGGGTGGAGTAAAATGTGTGAAGATGGTAAAATGTACAAACTTCCAGTCATAAAATTAATAAGTCCTAGGGATGTAAAAAGTACATGGTGACTATAGTTAGTAATATTGCATTTATATTTGAAAGTGCTAAGAAAACAGATCTTATAAATTCTCATTACAAGGAAAAAAAATTGAAACTGTGTATGGTGATGGATATTAATTAGACTAATTGTGATGATCTTTTCACAATATATACATATCTATTATTATGTTGAACACCTGAAATACGTGATATGTCAATTATATTGCAATAAAAAAATAAAATACCTTCAGATTATATTTATGAGCTTTGTCCAAAATAGCTGGAACCAAGTCATCAGTAGGTGCTCCATTCTCATCACTTGAATCAGGTGGGTACCAAGAAAGGGCTAGCACACCTAACAGAAAAGACCAAAAAGAAAAATGAACACTGGAACAGGAATGACTGCGGGTGTTTTTTTAACAAAAAAGTGGGGAGCAGCAGATGAGAACTAAATTTTTATTAATAAAAAAGAAGCATATCTTCACTTAATGTTGTTTTGTCACACAGATGCCAGTTTTGGTTATTACTTTGTACAGTTAATTTTATGAACTCTTTATCAGGCATCAGTAACTGTTAATTAATAGGTTTTTACTTTCTAGAATAAGTTTTAGGTTTATAGAAAAATCGCACAGAAAGTACATAGTTCCCATATACTCCTTTCCCACCCACTCCCTCTCTATCCCACATACAGTTTCAGTTATTATTAATATCTTTCATTAGTGTGGTACATTTGTTACAACAGATGAACCAATATTGATACATCATTATCAACTAAAGTTCAGAGATTACATTATATTTGTGTTGTACAGTTCTATGGCTTTTGACAAATGCATAATAAGACCACTATTACAGTATCATATAGAAAGAATAGTTTTACTGACCTAAACACCCTTTGTGCTCCACCTATTTATCCCTTTTCCCTTTCCCTCTCCATTCCCTGGAAAAAAAAAATCGATCTTTTTACTATCTCTGTAGTTTTGTTTTTTCCAGAATGTCATATAGGTGGAATCAAAAAGTAACATTTTCGGACTGGCTTCTCACACTTAGCAATATGCATGCATTTAAGGTCCATTCACGTGTTTTTATGGCTTTCTGGCTCATTCTTTGTATTGAGGCATAATATTCCATTGTATGGATGTACCACAGTTTGTTTATTCACCTACAGAAGGACATTTTGGTTGCTCCCAATTTGGGGCAAAAATGAATAAAGATGCTGTAAACATTCATGTGTGGATTTTTGTGAGGATCAGTATCTTTAAACAAAAGGATCACCAGAAGACTAGATGAAGCAGAGGATGAGTAAGTGATTTGGAAAATAAGGTAGAAAATACCCAGCAAAAGAAAAAATACTTAAAAAAAAAAACTTAAAAAAAAAAAGGATAGTTTGAGAGGCCTCTGGGACAACATCAAACATAATAACATTCCAGTCATAGGGGTACCAACAGAAGAGGGAAGCAAGGAATTGAAAAACTATTTGAAGAAATAATGACAGAAAAACCTCCCTAACCTGGCCAAGGAAATAGACATACAAGTCCAGGAAGTGCCGAGTCACAACCAAGATGAACCCAAACAGGCCCACACCAAGACACATCATAATTAAAATGCCAAAGGTTAAAGATAAAGAGAACATCCTAAAAATAGCAAGAAAAAGGCAACTAGTTACTTATAAGGGAGTTCCCTTAAGATTGTCAGCTGATTTCGCCACAAAAACTTTGCAGGCCAGAAGGGATTGGCATAAAATATTCAAAGTGATGCAAAGCAAGGACCTACAACGAAGAATACTCTACCCAGCAAGGCTATTAAAATCGAAAAACAGATAAAGAGCTTCCCAAAGAAGAAAATGCTAAAGGAGTTTATCACTACCAAACCAGCATTGAAAAGAATATTGGACTTCTTTAAGATGAAAAAACATATATATGTATATGAATAAAATGGCAAAAACTACATATTCATCAACAATTATTTTCAATGTAAATGGATTAAATGATCCAATCAAAGGACAGTGTGGCTGAATGGATCAGAAAACAAGACCCTTACACATGCTGCCTATAAGAGACTCAATCCAGATTGAAAGACACAAAGTAAAGGAATAGGAAAAAGATATTTCATGAAAATGGAAACAAACAAGAAAAGGTGGGGTAGCAGTACTGATACCAGATAAAATAGAATTCAAAACAATCACTCTAACAAGTGAGAAAGACCCAGTTATCCCACTTCTGGATAGTTATCCGAAAAAACTTAAAACACTACTTCGAGGGGATGTATGTATCCGTTTGTTCATTGCAGCGTTGTTTACAATGGCCAAGATGTGGAAGCAACCTTCGTGTCTGTCAATGGAAGAACGGATAAAGAGGAGGTGGTACAAATATACAATGAAATATTGCTCGGCCATGGAAGGGAATGGGTTCTTGTCACCTGCAGCAGCATGGTTGGACTTGGAGATTATTGTGCTGAGTGGAGTATGTCAGACAGAGAAAGACAGATGCAATATGATTTTGCTTATATGCAGAATTCAAAGAACAAAATAAACAAGCAAACAAAACAGAAACAAACTCATAGATACAGAGAATATTTTGATGGTTGCCAGATGGGAGGGGGTTGGGGGTTGGGTAAAATGGGGGAAGGGATTAAGAAGTACAAATTGGTTGCTACAAAGTAGTCATGGAGCTTGTGAGTATAGCATAAGGGATATAGTCAATAATACTATAATAACCATGTATGGTGTCAGATGGGTACTGGATTTATTGGAGTAATAGATGGGAGGGGGTTGGGTGAAAAAAAATTAAGGGATTAAGAAGTACATATTGGTAGATACAAAATAGTCATAGGGATGTAAAGTAAAGCATAGGAAACATAGTCAATAATATGGTTATAACTATGTATAGTGCTAGATAGGTACTAAACTAGTCAGGGCGAACACTTCTCAATATAAATGTCTAACCACTATGCTGTACACCTGAAATTAATATAAAATGATACTGAATGTCAACTGTAATTGAAAAATGTAAAAAGGGGAGAAAAAGTTGAAGGGAAATAAGAGGTCCAACTTTCCAGGTATAAAACAATTAAGTCATGGGGATGTAATGTACAGAATAGGGAATATAGTCAATAATATTGTGATAGTGTGGTACAGTGTCACATCGTCGTTGGACTTATGGTGATCACTTCTTTAGGTATATAAATGTTGAATAACTACAGTATACACCTGAAACTAATGTAATATTGTATGTTAGGTATATTTTTTTTAAAAAAATCTTAAATAGAAATAATATAAACAACTCTTTGAATCAGTAATCAAAAATATCCTGATAAAGAAGATCCCTGGACCAATGACTTCAAAAATAAATTCTACAAAATATTTAAAGAAGAATTAAACCAATTCTCCTCAAACTGTTCCAAAAACCTGAAGAGGGAACACTTCCAAACTCATTCTATGAAGTCAGCAGTTCCTTAATACAACAGCCAGACAAATACATAATGAGAAAACTACAGACTATTATCCCTTATAAAAACTGACACAAAAATTCTCAACCAAATAATACTAAATCAAATTCACTAGCATACCACGACTAAATGGGGTTTATTCTCACAATGCAACCAAGCATGGTGCAACATATTGTCAATCAATGTAATTAATACACCACATCAGTAGAATAAATGGGGGAAAAAAAATGATGCTCTGAATTGATGCAGAGAAAGCCTTTGATAAAATGTAACACTTTCATGATAAAAAATATACTAAAAAATTAGGAGTAGAAGAAAAATACAACATAATAAAAGCTATATATAAAAAACTCACTATGAACAGCATGCTCAATGGTAAAAGACTGAAAGCTTTTCCTCTAAGATCAAGAAGGAGGCAGGGATGCCCCTTTTCACCACTTCCATTTAATAAAGTACTGGAAGTTGTAGCCAGAGCAATTAGAAAAGAAAAAGGAACAAAAGACAGGAAACAGTAAAATAATTTATTTTCAGATGACATGATCTTAGAAAACTCTAAAGATTCCGTTAAAAAATGTTAAAACTGGTAAGTAAATTCAGCAAAGTACAGGATATAAAAGCAATACATAAAAACCAGCTGCATTTCTACACACCAACAATGCATAATATGAAAAGGAAATAACAAAAAAAAAAAATCCAATACAGTAACATCAAAAAGAAGAAAACACTTAGGAATTTAATTAACCAAGGAAGTGAAAGACTTGTATGATGAAAACTAGAAAGCATTGCTAAAAACAATTAAAGATGACATAAATAAATGCAAACACGTCTCATTCACATGGATTGAAAGAATTACTCTTGTTGGATTGGGAGAATTAATCTTGTTAACGTGTCAATACTACTACTGAACTACAGATTCAATACACTCCCTATCAAAAACCCAATGACATTTTGGCATAAATTAAAAAATCCATACTGAAATTCATATGAAATTTCAAGTGACTCTGAAAAGCCAAAACAATCTCGAAAAAGAAAAATAAAACTGGATGATTCACACTTACCACAAAGCTATAGTAATCCATACAGCGTGGTACTGGCATAAAGACAGATATAAAGACCAATGGAATAGAGAGACCAAAACTAAACCCTTACATATTTGTTCAAATTATTTTGACAAAGGTCCCATACAATGGGGCAAGCATAGTCCTTTCAACAAATGGTGTTGGGAAAACCAAACATTCATATGCAAAAGACTGAAGGTAGACTCTTTTCTAATGTCATATATAAAATGTAACTCAAAATAGATCATAGATCTAAATGTAAGACCTAAAACAAAATACTTTGGGAAAAAAAAGAATTGACGCTATGGCTTGATCATACAAACAGAAAATAAATAAGGAAATATCAGCCCTAAATGATACATTAGACAAAATGGACTTAATTGACATATATAGAGCACTTCATCCTAGAACATCAGACTATAAATTCTTTTCTAGTGTACATGGAACATTCTCAAAGATAGACCATATATTGGGAAATAAAACTAGCCTCAGCAAATTTAAGAAGATTGAAATCATACCAAGCATATTCTATGATCACAAGGCTTTGAAATTGGGTATCAACTGCAAAATGAAAGCAGGACAAACCACAAAAATGTAGAAATTAAAAAAACATGTTTTTAAAGAATAAATAGAGGAGAGATCAAAAGATCCATAGAAACAAGTGAGAATGAAAATACATCTATCAAAATTATTGGAATGCCACAAAAGTACTAAGAAGAATGAAATTAGTATCATTACAGGCCTATCTCAAGAAACAAGAAAAATTCCAGATAAACAACCTCATGTTACACCATAAAGAGCTAGAAAAAGAACAAATGAAACACAAGGTTAGCAGGAGGAAGAATAAAAATCAGAGCAGAAAACTAAATGACATAGAGAACAAACAGACAATAGAAAAAAATTAATGCAACAAAGAGCTGGTTCTTTGAAAAGATGAATAAAATTGACAAACCCTTGTCTAGACTAAGATAAAAGAAGAAAAGACAAACGAACAAAATCAGAAATGAAAAAGGAGAAGTTACCATCGATGCCACAGAAATACAAAGGATCATCCAAGAATACTATGAAGGATTATATGCCACCAAATTCAATTACCTAGAAGAAATAGATAAGTTCTTAGAAACTATTCCCTAACTCATTTTATGAGGCTAACTACCTTGATACCAAAACCTGGTAAGGATAACACAAAAAAAGAAAATTACAGACCAATATCTCTAATGAATACAGATGCAAAACTCCAAAACAAAATTCTAGCAAATTGTGAGTACAACAATGCATTAAAAAGACTATACTTGATTATATTGATATTAAAAAGATCAAGTGGAGTTCATCCCAGGGTCACAAGGATGGTTCAACATATGAAAAGCGATCAATGTGATACACCTCATAAACACAATAAAGGACAAAAATCATGATTACATCAATAGATGCAGAAAAAGCATTTGACAAGATACTACACCGATTTATGATTAAAACACTTAATAAAATGGGTATAGAAGAAAAATACCTTAACATAATACAAGCCATAGATGACAACAACTAACACCATAATTAATATTCTACTTATGTTCAGGAACAAGACAGGGCTGTCCCGTATCACCACTGCTTTTCAACATAGTATTGGAAGTCCTCTCCAGAGCAATCAGGCAAGAGAAAGAAATAAAAGGCATCTGGACTGGGAATGAAGAAGTTAAAATTATCACTTTTTACAGATGACATGATGCTACATGTAGAAAACCTTAAAGGCTCCACCAAAAAGCTATCAGAAACAATAAACAAATACAGTAAAGTTACTGGCTATAAAATCAACGTACAAAAATCCGTTGAATTCTTATATACTAACAATGAAATCTCAGGGAAAAAAATAAGAAAAACAAACATAAAAAAACCAAACAATTCCTTTTGCAATTGCAACACAAATAATAAAATACCTTCAAATAAACTTAACCAAGAATAGGAAGGACCTATACACTGAAAACTATAAGAAATTTTTAAAATAAATTGAAGACACAAAGAAATGGAAAGACATTCCATGTTCACAGATTGAAGAATCAATATAGTTAAAATGGCCGTATTACTAAAAGCAATATACAGATTTAATGCAAACCCCATTAAAATCCCAATGATATTAAAAAAAAAATAGAACAAAAAAATCATCAGATTTTTTTGGAATCACAAAAGACCCTGAATAGCCAAAGCAATCCTAAGAAAAAAGAGCAATTCTGGAGGTACCACACTCCCTGACTTTAGCTAAGTACTACAGGGCAACAATAATCAAAACAACATGGTATTGGCAGAAAAACAGACACACAGACCAATGGAATAGAATTGAGAACCCAGAAATAAACCCACATAAATATAGACAGATAATTTTCAACAAAGGAACCAAAAACATACAATGGAAAAAAGACAGCCTCTTCAATAAATGGTCTGGGAGAATTGGAAAGCCATGTGCAAAGGAATGAAACTAGACAGCTTTCTGTCATCTGTCACATCCCGCGCAACAAGAGTTGTGGGGAGCGAGGAGAGTGACGCAGGATTAAAAAATACAGTAGATGAGAATAGAGTGCAAGTGGGGCCAAGGGGCTCCAGCCTCAAGGACTGAGCCCTGAATCGGGCCTACGCATGGCTTTAGGCATAGCTTTTGTTAGTTAGGTGAGGAAGTAAAGGAGATAAAGCTTGTCAATCTCAGTATCTGTGAATCCCATACATTAAAATAGGAAACTGATTCAAGCCAATCACCCTTGTCTGCAGGCAGCAGAACCATAAGTCTCAGGATGTATGTACTTCCCCAAGGGACAAAACCCTTATGCACATAAATAGATGGAGAGCACACCACTGAATTTCTTCCCCTGCAGGTTGTGGGAAGGAATGCAGCCACAGAGGCAGAGGCTCTCCTTAGCCAGGCGGTGCCCACCTCTATCAACCCCATGGGTTCTCCTGTTGGTCCCCCGCACCGTGGGGAATCTTACTCGTCATTGGCTGACCAGCCATTTTTTCTGGGGCCAAACAGGGAGACATAAGGTGTAAGCACAAAGGTAAAGCAAAGCCCCTGAAAGGATCCGTCTCACAGACTCTCCTTTCTTTAGGGGCAGGTACGAGGAGACAGACAGGTAGGCTGCTGCATGGCAACAGTCATCGTTTACCAATATTAACTCAAAATGGGTCAAAGACCTAAATATAAGACCTGAAACAATAAACTGCATAGAAGAAAACATAGGTACTAAACTTATGGACTTTGGATTCAAAGAGCATTTGACTCCAAAGGCAAGGGAAGTAAAAGCTAAAATAAATGAATGGGACTATATCAAAGTTAAAAGCTTCTGCACAGCAAAAGAAACCATCGACAAAATAAAGAGGAAACCAAATGAATGGGAGAAGAATTTTGCAAACAACGCCTCTGATAAGGGGCTAATATCCAAAATATATACAGAACTCATAGAACTCAACAACAAAAAACAAACAATCCAGTTAAAAAAAGGGCAGGAGACCTGAATAGACATTTCTCCAGAGAGGACATACAGATGGCCAACAGACATATGAAAAGACGCTCAACATCACTAATCATGAGAGAAATGCAAATAAAAACCACAGTGAGATGTCACCTCACACTGGTTAGAATGATTACCATCACCAAGAGAAATAATAGCAAGTGTTGGAAAGACTGTGAAGAAAAAAGAACTCTCATACACTGTTGGTAGGAATGCAGATTGGTGCAGCCGCCATTGAAGACAGCGTGGAGGTTCCTCAAAAGATTAAGAACAGACTTACCATATGACCCAGCAATCCCTCTCCTGGGTATACACCCAAAATTCGGGAAATATTTATCTGTAAAGATATATGTGCTCTGATGTTCACTGCAGCTTTATTTATGGTGGCCAAGACATGGAAACAACCAGAGATGATTAGATAAAGAAGTTGTGGTATATATACACAACGGAATACTACTGTACCATAGGAAAAGATGAAATAGTGACGTCTGGGACAACACAGATGGATCTTGATATTATTATGCTAAGTGAAATGAGTCAGAAAAAGTCGAGAACCATATGACTTCACTGATAATGTGGGATATAAAAGTGAAAGCAACAAAGGAATAACACAAACAAACAAAAATTCATAAACACAGACAATAGTGTAGAGGATATATGGGGTTAAACATAGTGATAGGAGAATTGACTCTGGGTGGTGAACACACAATGTGATATATAGATGATGTATTACAGAATTGTACACTTGAAACCTATGTAATTTTACTAACCATTGTCACCCCAATAAATTTTAATAAAAAAATTTTTTTTAAATGGCCAGCCAAAAATACTTTATCCAGCAAACTTATCCTTCAGATAAGCAGGAGACTTAAAGGCTTTCCCAGATGAATAGAATCTGATGGAGTTCATCACCACTAACCAGCCTTGCAAGAAATGCTAAAATATCTCAAGTTGAAACGAAAATAGGCTAAGCAGGCACATGAAAATATACTGGGGTGCCAAAAAAATGTATACACACGACTTGTATTTATCTTTTGTTATCGGTATATATTGAGTATTACAATTTTAATACAGTTTTTTCTTTTCTTAAAATGTGTATTCATTTTTTTGGCTTATTCTGTATCAGTATAAAACACACTAGTAAAGGTGAAAATATACAAGTTAGACTTAGAAAACTTTAATTCTATATTGGAATGTCGTGTTAACTGCTCAGTGAAAGTATAGAAGGTAACAGAAAAGAGTAGGAAAAATAAGTATAGTTGCTGTAAGTTGTTAACAAATACACAACAAAAAAAGAGTTAAACTGTAACATCAATGATATACCAGCGAGGAGTAAAAAGGCAGAGCCTTCATATGAGATCAAGGTAAGTTGTTATAAGCCAAAAATGGATTCTTTTATGTAAGCCTCAAAGTAACCACAAAGCAAAACCTACAGCAGATCCACAAAAGACAAAGAAGGGGAAACAGGGCATACATACTATCATGGAAAATAACCAATTTACAAGATAGGTAGAAACAGAGAGAAAAAGAAATGACAATATAAAACCAGAAAGCTATTAATCATATGGCATTACTAAGTCTTTATATATCATTATTACTCTAAATATAAATGGACTGAGTTAACTAGTCAAAAGGCACAGAGTGGCTGGATGGATAAAAAACAAGACCCAAATATATACTGTCAACAATAAAACCACTTCAGCTTTAAGGACACACATGCACTCTAAGTGAAGGAATAAAAAGATATTCCATGCAAGTGGAAACTAAAAGGGAGCAGAGTAGCTGTACTTAATCAAAATAGCAGAAAAATACACAAACATGTGGAAACTAAACAACAAACTCCTACACAATCAATGGAGCAATCAAGAAATCAAAACAAGAATCAAAGAATATATCAAAACACAAATAGAAACCCAATATTCCAAAATCTACAGGATTGCACAAAAGCAATTCTGAGAGAGAAGTATGTAGAGACAAATGCATGTATTAAAAAAATGAGAAAGATTGCAAGTAAACAACCTAATTTTACACCTAAAGGAATTAAAAAAGAAAAACAAACGAGGCCCAAAATTAGCAGAAGGAAGGAAATAAAGATCAGAACAGAAATAAATGAAATAAAGAGACCAGGTAAGCAACAGAAAATATCAACCAAACTGAGAGCTGATTTTTCTGAAAGATAAACAAAACTGATTAGTCTTTAGCTAGACTACTAAGAAAAGACTCAAAATAAATAAAACCAGACATGAAAGAGAAGATATTACAACTGATACTACAGAAATACATACCATGTGTCTCCAAAAATAAGACCTAGCGGACCCATCAGCTCTAATACATTTTTTGGAGCAAAAATTAATATAAAACCTGGTATATTATATTAAATTAGACCTGGTATTACATTATATTATATTAGGTTATATTATACCTGGTATTATTGTATTATATTATATTACATTATATCTAGTACTATATTATATTATATTATATGACATTACATCCGGTGTTTTATTATATATTATATTATATTATAACTAGTCTTATGTTATATTAAAATAAGACTGGGTCTTATTAATTTTTCCTCCAAAAGACGCATTAGAACTAATGGTCCAGCTAGGTCTTCTTTTTGGGGAAACATGGTAGGATCATAAGAGATTACTATAATCAATTGCATGCCAACAAATTAGATAACCTCGCAGAAATGGATAATTTCCTAGGATCATATAATCTTCCAAGACTGAACCAGAAAGAAATTAAGTTTGAACACGCCAATAACATGTAAGGAGATTGAATCAGTAATCAAATTCCTACAAAAATAGAAAACCCAGGACCGGTTGGTTTCACAGGTGAATTCTACCAAACATTTAAAATACTTTTTAATAAAACTTTTATTTTTTTAAGTATGTTTTCCCAGGAACCATTAGCTCCAAGTCAAGTAGGTGTTTCAATTTAGTTGTGGAGGACGCAGCTCACAGTGGCCCATGTGGGGATCAAACCAGCAACCTTGTTAAGAGCACCGCACTCTAACCAACTGAGCTAACTGTCCGCCCCATTTCTACCAAACATTCAAATAATTAATACCAATCCTTCTCAAACTTTTCCAAAAAACTGGAAAGGAGGTAACGGTTTCAAACTAATTCTATAAAGCCAGCATTACTGACCAAAGCCAGATATAAGAACCTCAGAAAATCATACACCAACGTCCCTCATGAACACAGTTGCAAAAATCCTCAAGATTCAACGATGGATCAACACATTCAACTCAATCCCTATCAAAATCTAATGGCATTTTTCAGTAATAAAATAATCTGTCCTCAAATTTATATGGAACCATATAAAGACCCCTGATATGCAAAGCAATGTTGAGAAAGAATAAACAAAACTGGAGGTATCATATTTCCTGAATTCAAACTACATTATGAAGCTGTAGTAATTAAAACAGTATGGTACTGGCATAAAAACAGGCACATAGGACAGTGGAACAAAATAGAGAGCCCAGAATTAAACCCCACATATACTGCCAACTAATACATATGACAAGAGAGCCAAGAATGTCCAATGGATAAAGGATAGTTTCTTCAACTGGAAAACCTTATGTAGGAAAAGAAAATCTATCTTACACCACTCATAAAGATCACCTTGAAATAGATGAGTGACGTCATAAAAGATGAGTGACGTCATAAAAATGGCAGCATGAGGTGAGCCTCTGGAAATCTCCGCTGGAATTTGACAACAAATTGAACTATAATTCCACAAAGAACTCCCTGCACAGTAGACAGGCAAGATTCAGAGGCTCACTACTGAATTCACCCAAAGGTGGGCGAATTGCGCGAGCCAGGGAGGAAGGAAGGGAGAAGTGCAGAGACGGAGCCGCGGGGGCACAGGACGCAGACCTAGCTCAGTGCTCCGAGCTCGTTTCATCTCGGAACTACCGCAGATGCGGGAGAGGGAAGAAATCGGACTGTTAGGGCTCCGCTAATGGCCCACAGGGCTGAGGGGACAGTATATAACACAGCCGAACCCAACGATCACGGCAGAGACTTCGGAGCAAAGACTGAAGGAAGAAGGCTGAAAACAGTGGTTTAAGCCCTCACTGACTAGCAGAGAACAGAAGCCTTAGGTACTGAGACTAGCCACCTCCTTCCTACCCTCCCAGAGCTCACCACGCCCCCACTTGCCCAGTGCTAGAAGCAGAAGAGTAACAGTGTCAGAGCAAAAGAACAGAAAATTTGCTGTTCTGAGAACTGTGGTCCTCAGACACAGATTCGCAGTACAACTAGTTCTGGCAAAGAAGAGGGAGCAGTGGAAGCAGGATTGGCAGTGATGGTGGTTGCCGCCATTGCTCTGGGCCACCTCTCACAACCCACCCCACCCTTGTCCTCACCTATCTGGGAGGTTCCCTGCAGGAGTAAACAGAACTGCTGAAACACACGAGCTCTGAATCTGGTGCAGGAAGAGGTTAGGAAATTCAGGAGCTCTCTGCATCCCCAAATGGAGGCGGCACCCTAAGACCCATGTTAACTGTTCACAGAGGAGAAGGTCGCCTTCCAGGGAATCCCCACATTGTGTGAGAAGCCAGAATAGTGCAGAGAAAAAATAACACTACAGTGTAAGAAAGAATAAAAGGCTGCAGTCACTGAGACAATAAAACATTCTACCAACTCCTACTGGAAAACAAAAGAAAGATCTCTTCCTATCAACCTGTTGCAGAACCCATCTCCTGTAGATGTCTAGGAAGAGAAATAAATCATTAATTGCCATGAATAACCAAGGCAACAAGACAGATCAGAAAGAAAATGAAACGTCTCCACAAAAGGAACTTAAAGATATGGAACAATGTGACTTAAATAACAGAGAATTCATGATTGCAGTTCTTAAAAAACTCAACAAGATGCAAGAAAACACAGACAGGCAGTTTAATGAACTCAGAAACACAATCAAAGAACAAAATGAACATTTTACCAAAGAAATTGAAATTTTAAAAAAGAACCAAATAGGATTTCTGGAGATTAAGAACACAATAAAAGAAATGAAGAATGAAATAGCCAGCTTAGGTAGTAGAGTTGATCAAATGGAGGAAAGAATCAGTGACATAGAAGATAGAAATCTGGAAATGACATGGATGGAAGAAGAAAGAAACTTGAGACTTAAAAGAAATGAAAAAACTCTACAAGACCTTTCTGACTCCATCAGAAAGAGCAATATAAGAATAATGGGCATAGCAGAAGGAGAAGAAAGGCAGAAGGGAACAGAGAGTATATTCAAACAGTCAACGAGAACTTCCCAAACTTGTGGAAAGAACTAGATCCTCGAATTCAAGAAGCAAATAGAACACCTAATTATTTCAACCCCAACAGGCCTTCTCCAAGGCACATTGTATTGAAGCTGTCAAAAATTAATGACCAAGAAAGAATCCTCAAGGCAGCCAGGGAAAAGAAGACAGTAACCTACAATGGAAAGCCCATTAGAATATCATCAGATTTTTCAGCAGAAACTCTACAAGCCAAGAGGAAGTGGAAACAAATATTCAAACTATTTAAAGAGAGAAATTATTAGCCAAGGATAATATAACCAGCAAAGATATCCTTTAGATATAAAGGAGGAACAAAGACCTTTCCAGACATACAGAAGATGAGGGAATTTTCTAATACATGACCTGCACTACAAGAAATACTAAAGAAGGCCATTCCATCAACATCAACAGGGACAATTTGTGGCAACCAAAACATAAAAGGGGGAGAGTAAAGGCCTGAACCGGAATATGGGATTGGAGAAAGTAAGCATGCTGAATAAAATGGAATGCTCTAAATATCAAAGTTTCTTTTACATAAACTTAATGGTAAACACTCAAAAAAATTCACAACTAAAATATATAACATCATAAAAGAAGAAACAGAAGGAAAAAATCATAGAATACCACCACACAGAAATAATAGAAAACAACAAAAAGGCAAAGAAACAATGGAGACACAGTCTTACCAGAAAACTAAAGATAGGATAATAGGAAATCCTCAGATATCAATAATCACCCTAAATGTAAAAGGACCAATGAAAAGGTACAGAGTAGCAGATTGGATCAAAAAACTAAACCCAACCATATGCTGTCTCCAAGAGACACATCTCAGCTACAAGGACAAACATAGACTCAAAGTGAAAGGGTGGAAACTGACACTCCAAGCAAATGGTATTCAGAGAAAATCAGGTGTAGTGATACTGATATCAGATGAAAGAGACTTCATGATAAAAAAGGTAACAAGAGACAAAGATGAACATTTCATAAATAGTAAAGGGGACTCTACCATAAGGAGACATTAACAGTCATCAATATTTATGCCCACAATCAGGGAGCACCGAAATATACCAAGCATCTACTAACAGAATTAAAGAGAGAAATTCACCAAAACACAATTATACTATGGGACCAAAATACATCATTGACAGCTATGGTTAGATCATCCAAACAGAAAATAAATAGCTGCCCTAAATGACACATTAGATGAAAAGGACATAATTGACATTTATAGAACACTTCATCCTAAACATCAGACTATACATTTTTTCTAGTGTACATGGAACATTCTCAAGGATATACGATACATATGGACATACAACTAGCCTCAGCAAATTTAAGACGATTGAAATCATACCAAGCATATCCTCTGATCACAAGGCTTTGAAATTGGATATCAACTGCAAAAACAAAGCAGGAAAATCCACAAATACGTAGAGATTAAACAACATATTTTTAAAGAACGACCGGGTCAAAGAAGAAATAAGAGGAGAGATCAAAAGATACATAGAAACAAATGAGAATGAAAATACATCCTATCAAAATTTGGGGGATGCAGCGAAAGCAGTTTTAAGACGGCAATTTGTATCATTACAGGCCTATATCAAGAAACAACAACAATCCCAAATAAACAACTCGACATTACACCTTAAAGAATTAGAAAAAGAAGAACAAATGAAACCCAAGGTCAGCAGAAGAAAGGAAGTAATAAAAATCAGAGCAGAACTAAATGAAATAGAGAAAAAGACAACAGAAAAAATTAATGTAACAAAGAGCTGGTTCTTTGAAAAGATTAATAAAATTGACAAACCATTGGCAAGATAAAGACACTAATATACAAAATCAGAAATGAAAGAGGGATAGTTATCATGGATGCCACAGAAATACAAAGGATCGTCCAAGGATACTATGAAGAACTATATGCCACCAAATAAATGGACAAGTTCTTAGAAACATATAGCCTTCCTAGGCTGAACCATGAAGAACTGGAAAATCTAAATAGACCAATCACCAGTAACAAAATTGAATCAGTCATCCAAAACCTTCCCAAAAACAAAAGTCCGGGACCAGAAGACTTCACTAGTGAATTCTACCAAACTTTCAAAGAGGATCTAATACCTGTCCTGCTCAAACTCTTCCAAAAAATTGAAGAGACATTACTCTCTGACTCGTTTTATGAAGTCAACATTACCTTGATACCAAAACCTGGTAAGGATAACACATAAAAAGAAAACTACAGACCAATATCTCTGATGAATACAGATGCAAAAATCATAAACAAAATTCTAGCAAATCGAATGCAACAATATATTTAAAAGATTATTCATCACGACCAAGTGTGGTTCATCCCATGGGCACAAGGATGGTTCAACATACAAAAGTCCATCAATGTGATACATCACATAAACAAAATAAAGGACAAAAATCATATGGTTGTATCAATTCATGCAGAAAAAGCATTTGACAAGATACAACATCCATTTATGATTAAAACAGTTAATAAAATAGGTATAGAAGGAAATCGAATTAGCATAATAAGGGCCATATATGACAAACCCTCAGCTAATATAATTCATGTGGAAAAACTGAAGCCCTTGGCTCTAAGTTCAGGAACACGACAGGGCTGTCCCCATCACCTCTGCTTTTCAACATAGTGCTGGAAGTCCTTGGCAGAGCAATCAGGCAAGAGAAAGAAATAAAAGGCATCCAAATTGGGAATGAAGAAGTTCAATTGTCACTCTTTACAGATGACATGCTATATATAGAAAACCCTAAAGACTCCACCAAAAAGCTATTAGAAACAATCAACGAATACAGTTAAGTTGCCAGAAGTCCATTGCATTCCGATATACTAACAATGAAATACCTCAGAAAAAGAAATAAAAAAATTCCTTTTGCAATTGCAACAAAAAGAATAAAATACCTTCGAATAAACTTAACCAAGGATGTGAAAGACCTACATGCTGAAACTGAAAGACATTCCGTGCTCATGGATTGGAAGAATCAACATAGTTAAAATGGCCATATTATCCAAAGCAATATACAGATTTAATGCAATCCCCATCAAAATCCCAATGGCATTTTTTAAAGAAATACAACAAAAAAATCATCAGATTTGTTTGGAATCACAAAAGACCCCGAATAGCCAAAGCAATCCTAAAAGAAAAGAACAATGCTGGAGGTATGACACTCCCTGACTTTAGCTTGTATTACAGGGCAACAATAATCAAAATAGCATGGTTGGTATTGGCAGAAAAACAGACACGTAGACCAATGAAACAGAATTGAGAACCTAGAAATAAACCCACATAAATATGGACAGATAATTTTTGACAAAGAAGCCAAAAGCATACAATGGGGAAAAGACAGCCTCTTCATTAAATGGTGCTGGGAGAATTGGATAGCCACGTGCAAAAGAATGAAACTTGACTGCTATTTATCACCATGTACCAAAATTAATTCAAAATGGATCAGACTTAAGCATAAGATCTGAAACAATAAACTGCACAGAAGAAAACAGGTACTAAACTTAAGAACCTTGGGTTCAAAGAGCATTTTATGAATTTGACTCCAAAGGCAAGGGAAGTAAACACTAAAATAAATGAATGAGACTATATCAAACTTAAAAGCTTCTGCACAGCAAAAGAAACCATTGACAAAATAAAGAGGCAACCAACTGAATGGGAGAAGATTTTTGCAAACAGTGCCTCCGATAAGGGGCTAATATCCAAAATATACAAGGAACTCATACAACTCAACAACAACAACAAAAAATAAACAACCCAACTGAACAATGGGTACAGGGACTGAAGAGACATTTCTCCAAAGAGGATATACAAATGGCAAATGACATATGACAAAATGTTCTACATCACTAATCATCAGAGAAATGCAAATAAAAACCACAATGAGATGTCACCCCAGTTAGAATGGCTATCATCAAGAAGACAAATCGTAACAAGTGTTGGAAAGGCTGTGGAGAAACAGGAACCCTCATACACAGTTGGTGGGAATGCAGATTGGTGCAGCCGCTATGGAAGGCAGTGTGGAGGTTCCTCAAAAAATTACGAATAGAATTACCAGCAATCCCTCTCCTGCGTATCTACCCCAAAAATTGGAAAACATTTATCCATAAAGATAAGAGCTCCAATGTTCATTGTAGCTTTATTTACGCTGGCCACGACATGGAAACAACCAAAATGTCCTTTGATAAATGAATGGATAAAGAAGTCGTGGTAAATATACACAATGGAATACTATTCGGTGTTAAGAAAAGATGAAATAGGCCCATTTATGACAACATGGATGGAACTTGAGATTATAAGGCTAAGCAAAACAAGTCAGGCAGAAAAAGTACAAAACCCTATGATTTCACTGGTATGTGGTATATAAACCCAAAACAACAATAGAACAAGACAAACAACTGAAAGAAAATAAACTCATTGACATAGACAATAGTTTAGGGGATACCAGAGGGTAAGGGAAAAGGAGGGGCGCGAGGCTCTAGAAGAGGGTAAATGGGGTCTAATATATGGTGATGGAAAAATACTGACTCTGGGTGAACACACAATGGGATTTATAGATGATGTAATACAGAATTGTACACCTGAAATCTATGTAACTTTACTAATAATTGTCACCCCAATACACTTTAACTTAAAAAAAAATAAATTTGAAAACATAAAAAAAAAGAAAAAAGAAATAGATCAAAGACTTAAACATAAGACCTAAAACCATAAAGACGTCTGAAGAAAACATAGGGAGAAAAATCCTTGACATTGGTCTTAGCAATGATTTTTTGGATATGATGCTCAAAGCACAAATATTAAAAGACAAATTCAACAAGTGGGACTACATTCAAGTTAAAAGCTTCTACACTGCAAAAGCAAAAATTAACAAAATGAAAAGGCATCTACAGAATGAGAAAGGTTATTTGCAAACCATGTAATAGACAAGGGTTTAATATCCAAATTTTCTAAGTCAGTAACGAAAGGAAATGAAAAACAATGTAAGTAAAAAACAGAAAGAGGAACTGAAGAGGCAAATGGCCAACAGGTAAGTTAAAAGATCCAAAAAGTCACTAATCACCATAGAAATGCAAATCAAAACTACAATGGATACTATTTCATACCCATAACAATAGCTATAAACAAGATCACAGAAGACAACAGTTGTTGGCAAGAACTTAGAGTGAAGGGAACCCTTGTGCAGTCTTAATGGGAATGTAAACTGGTTTAACCACTATGGAGAACAGTATAGGGCAGCGGTGTCCAAACTGTGGCCCGCGGGCCAACTGCGACCCGCAATCTATTTTTTATTGGCCCGCAGCAAATTCCAAAAATATATTTAGTTCACTTAAATAAACCAGGTGAGGCAATACGTACTTCACCTCGAGTGAGTGGCCCGGCTGTTTGTGTATTTTACCGCATATGGCCCTTGGTGAAAAACGTTGAAAAAAGTTTGGACACCCCTGGTACAGAGGTTCCTCAAAAAATTAAAAATAGAACTATCATATGATCCAGCAATTCTACTTCTGGGTATATATACAAAGGAAATGAAAACAGGTTATCAAAGATATATAGCTCCCATGCTTATGATACCATTATTCACAACAGACAAGATATGGGGAAAAAAATCTAACTATCTATCAATGAGTGAATAAAGATATCGGTACACACACACACACACACACACACACTCACATACCTAAACACACATATCTAAACACACATACATAAAATAAAATAATTACCAATTGAAGCTGAGTACATTTGTTTCATGTGAGTTTCAATGACAGAAGGATCCCGAGAGCTATAACTTCCCAACTCAGGGTAAAAACTGGAGCCAATGTCATCTGGGGGGTTGTGCTTCCCTTGTGGATAATCCTTGGTTATTCTAGGGTTCCAATGCTTCAGAATTGGATGGTTCCAATGTATATATTTACCATCAAATTGTGGATTCCCATACCAACTGTAATAAAATATATGTAAATAATAATTCAAAGGTGGCAGTTCTTCCAGGTAAGGTTCAGAGGCTTTGGAAGGTTTCACAGAAATTTCAACACTTTTTAAATTCTTGATATTTGTTTCACTGTTGATTTTGTCACTCTTTTGGGAATCAACAGTTTTCACCAAGTGAGGAGTTCGCTGACGAACTTCTGGAAGAAGGTCAAGTCCAAAAGGATCTCCAAAAGCAGCTTTATTTGGTCTCAGCATTTTTAAACCCATCATCAGAGAGAAAATAAATAGAATAAAAAGTGACAAAATGATGCAAGTCCTTCTTCGAAACTTTGCCATGATGACATACTTTAAATTTCCAAACGATAAATGTTTAGCTGTAATTTATTGAAAAACAGTAATTAGTAAATTGTATTAACAATATTTTCCAATGTATTCAAAAACAAAAACTGAAATCCATAAAGTTCATTACACTGAAAGAATTGTAAAGTGCATGAGGATGTTAATTGCTATATTGATATCTACAACAGAATCTATATATGGCTAGACTAAAGGGCAATATTTATTTGACAATACCACAAATACATTTTGTCAGATAAACATTTTAGAAATTTTACTTAACAAAACAAATACATTTTTCATTTGAACAGATTTTGCATATACTGAATATAGAGAGAACATTCTAAGGAAATGGACTAAAATGTTCTAAATATAAATATAAAATTAAAGGTCATGATTTTAAAAACGAAATCTTTAAAAGCACAAGAAGCCTAGTTTTTAAATAGATTTTCAACAAACTCATTTAACTGAAATAATTATTTCACAAGGCGGCAGTAATCACACATTTTAAATGACATTTTTTAGACAGACAAGAATGAGATAAAATTTTTAAAAATGATAAGTTAGATATCTAATTTAAAATAACATAATTACTCTATTATAACTTTCAAAATCTTATTGAACAGAGCTTATAAAATTAACATATTGACAGCTTCTAAAATTGTTTCAGTGTGTTTTTATATTCTAATAAGTGTGTGTATATCCATGTATGTATGTATAGATAGGTAAGTACATATACATGAGTATAAATACATAAACATACACATAGGTAAAATATTTAAATTTTTATGTACAATTTTTTTATTAAAAAGGTATTTGGTGAAAAGTTGACATTGATTATACTTACAAAATATAACTTTCTACTATATACCATGCTGTTGTTATTCTGGAGCATTAAGTTAAACTAACCCTAAGAAAAAAGACAGATGAGTAAAACAATCTAATTAGCAAGTAATTCTGTCACATAGATAAACTTCCTACACACTGATTCTTCTATTATACATATATGTAAGAAACACCAAGATGAGCAAGCATATATCTTTTAGGGCTAAAATTCAGAGATTCTCCTCTAAGTCAACATTATTTAATTGTGAAATATATCACACCTAAAGATTACTATAAAAGACATATTAGTTTTTGAAACATATAAAAAAGAAAACTGCCAGCTTTTAAAAGCCCATCTCCACCTTTGTGCACTCTGCCAATCACCAGGCCTACCCTTTCTCTTTGCTTAACGGCAATCACTTTTATGTTTACCATTCCCTCACCTTTATTTACAGTATTTCCAAAACATAAGCATACCTAACTAAAATTAATTTGGTTTTATGTTTTCAAAATTTTGTTTAAGAAAATGTGGTATATCCATATATACACCATACGTGTATACACACACACAAATATATAATACGTATATTAATCTCATATATAGATATATGTAAGCTTTATATGTATTTACATACAATATAAATATGCATAATTGTACATATAATTAGATGTATATAAAATGTACAAAATTCTTGGGAAACAGTACCGATTACTAAGGCTACTCTGACACTTAACCTGTTGTCCTCTTTGCCATCCATGCAGTCCATCACATCAGTTCCTTCTTTCTCATAAAAACTCATGAAAATGGACATTTAGCAAAGGAATAGGCAGATGTTTCTGGGGATTTTGTTTTAGAATTATATTAAATTCTCCGGTTTGATGAAAATACTTTTATGTCAAATATTCTCCTTCCTCAACTTGGAAAATAAGATTATCAAAATAAAACTTTCTGTTGTTACGGTACTCTAATTTAGGGACCCCCTCCCCATGAAGCCTTTATTATATTTTAATACTGCTATTATGTGGATATACTGTAACCACACCAACAAGCTGAACTCATTAAAGTATGTCATGTAATCAATAAATAATATAAAAGCTAAAATAAGCATTATAAAAGTTGACATAAATGACTTTAAAACAAGAAACAATTGAATCCTTATTGTTCTCCAAGGAACAAACAAAATTTTATTTCTTTTCGAAGAATATGGGGGGAAAAACTCTGGAAAACAAAAAGATGTGTACCTAATTTTTAATTGAGCAACTGTATTACGTAAAAAAGGAGCATGGTAAGTTTATTAGTAAGACACAGTCTTATGTTCCAGGTGTCCATGAGGAAGGGGAAAACACATATGCAAATAACTAAACAAAGAAAAGTGAGTAAGTCAAAAGAGAAGTGGAAGGCAGATAAAGGAATGAAATGCCATATAAACTAAGGATTTGGGGAAAAATTGTTAGGAAAAACAGTAAAATCTTGGAAGAATGAGTATAATATGCATAAGCTGGTGGAAAAGATAGGGAAAAGAAAATAGCCATAGGTGTCAGAAACAGTATGCCCAGAGATATACTGGACATGAAAAATAAGGCACCTTTTGGCTGTAGCACAGAAAAGATGGTGCGGTAAAGCAAAGCTGTAGTGGCATGTTGAACCCATATTGTACCTAAATGAGAGGACAGTTCTTATTTGGGTCACCAGGGGACCACTGAAGACTTGTAAACAAAATATTGGCATAGTTTAGATCAGGATGAACCACCTATAAAAATGACATTCAAGGCATCAAACTTTACCATGTTCTGAATCTAACCATCTCCCATTCGCTGATAATTACAGAAACTGACTTACTGTCTTCCCTCCTACCCTACTTGTTACTAATCTTTAGTGACTTTACCAACTTGGATGATCCATTCAGTAGTTGAGATGCACAATCCCTGACTGCCTCGCTTCTAATGATCTGTTCCACCCATTTCACTAATTCAAACGTCATACTTCATACTCTTGATCTTGTCATTTACAATCATTGACTATTCCAAAATCTCTATTTCATTTTTTTCTTTCATTTTGTAAACATAATCTTTTATTCTAGAAGCCCCTCTAACTAGTATTATTCTAGCAAAACCTTGACCTCATCGGGATGTCCATTCCACTGACTCTATCACTTTTTCTGTATTTCTCCTTTTCTTTACATTTTCTCTCTAGTGACACCGCAGTCCAGCAATGCAATTCCTCACTTGCAAATACCCTTAACTCTCTTTACTTGTCTCCTTTTATAGTACTTACCTGGGAAAACCTCAAATAAATGATACCTATCTTGATCTTGATCCAGAATCACAGAATATTGGAGGAAAAACGCACAACCATGTTGACTTTTCACTTCGAATTCATGACCATAATATTCAAACCAACACTTCAGACTGCTTAACAATCCTATTACGACACCCCAGTATGTTCACTTTTCTAACCTCAAAAGAATTATTTCGTTCCTTCTCATTTTTTAAATCAAACGTGCTACTCCATCACCAACTTCGATTCTCTTCAGACAGCCATGCCTTACAACTCAGAGAAAACACAATCATATAGGAACTCTCTTATTAAGAAGTTAGCTAACCCAGGGAACATAGTCAATATTATAACTATGTATAGTGCCAGGTGGGTACTAGACTAATCGAGGGGATCAATTCATAAAATATGTAAATGTCTAACCACTATGCTGTACACTTGAAACTAATATAATACTGAATGCCAATTGTAATTGAAAATAAATAAATAAACCTTTGACAACTTCTTTGTCAGCAAATATTTTCAATTTTAATTTGTTTCACTGCTTTGCTTTTCTTATATAGCAAGTCCCATTACTTTTATTGAATTTTAGCTCAGTTTTTACAACTGCATTTTTTTATCCCTTTCTTCATTTTAATATTTTAACTTTCTCTTTATTCTCTATTACTCATAAGGGATTATCTCTTGTATTTGTTTCCTAGCATTCATTTATGAAATAACTTATGAAGTAATTTTTCTGTTAATTTTAATTATTTTCTGATAACCTCACTTCTCAGTTTGCATATTTGTAATTTACCTATTCATTTATCTCATATAATTATTTTTACTGTTTACTTCTATTTCGATATTACAGTTGTCATATATTTTGTGAACACATTTCTGGCATGCTTTTGGTGTCTACAAGTATATTAACTTTTTGGCCTGTAATTATTTTGTATGGGACTTGGCTGCAATCTTTTTCTGTTGCTAAAGACAGCAGGTCCTCAAATGATTTCATTCTATTCAATGTCGTTTCACTATAAAACTGATGAGATGTAGGAACTTAACTCTTGTTTATATCAATTACCCTTAGGCAAAACTGGTTTTGTTATAAGTTGTTTTGCTTAAAGTTGCAGAACCTATTGACGACATTAAGTGAAGACTTACTATATTACATGAAATAATTTCCCCTTAATTTTTGGAAGTGATGTTGAATCGTGGTAGTTCTTTCAGCTTCACAGCTCTCGAGATCTTTCTTCTGTTGTTTTTGTGAAGTTTTAGTATGGTCTGGCAGTTTTCCTGAAATCAGTTGGGTTTTTTTCTCTATTCCCACACTTATGTGCAATTTTTTATTTCCTTAGGTTCTATTTTGTCCCCACCCTGCTTAATTTGAAAGTTATTTCCAGACCTTATTCTTCAATATGGAGTTTTGTCCTGAAAAACGAGTTTTAGCTTAGTTTTACAGAGTTCTTAGAAAGCAAGATGCTCCAGCCTCTTGTTAAGACTTCAAAGACACTCCCCCCTCCATTTCAGCCACTATTCTCAAATTAAACTGTCACCCTTTCCAGCTAATATCTGTATTTAGAGATTTTCCTGTGTTAAGATGAAGCAGATGCACTACTGCTTCCCTCTGATTTCTTTTGCACAGAGACCGACTGCAATATAAATCTTGTACCTGGTTAGTGAGCTGTCTCCATCCACTCAGATTTTGTGATCTGTAGAAATAACTTGTCAGTTCAGTTTTGTTGCAGATGTTTCTTTTGGTTTTATTATTTTCCTGCTCCGTTGTTATTATTCCAGGAAGATTCAAACACTGTATCGCTGCTGCTGCCATCATCCCTGAACTCTCCTTTGTACTTTACTAAAAACGTAGTTAATACGATAACTTTACCTCTACGTACATTTTTAGCAGGATCCCATGAGTTTTGTACTCCTGTATTTTCATGGCTACTTAGCTGAAAATGTATTATAATTTTCATTATGATTTATTCTTTGATGACTTATTGATAAATGTATAATATTTAGGGGATTTTCTAGTCATCTTTTTGTTACTCATTTTCAGTGTGAATCCACTGGAAACATTCCCAGTATGATTAGAATCTTCTGAAATATGTGGAGACTTGCTTTAAGGCTCAACCTACGACCAATTTCAATAAGTGTCCCATGTGCACCTGAAAAGAATACTCTGCAGCTCGTGATTACTGAGTTTTATGTGTCTATCAGATCAAATATACTAAGAATGTTGTTTGTTTCATATACTCACTTTCTTCTACTAGTGTTAAAAACCCCCAATATCACTGTGGCATGTCTATAACTGTTTATATTATATAACTTTAATTGATGTTATTAGGTGGAGACATTTAGGACTGTTCTATTTTCTTGAAGTATTAAATTTTGGTTTATAATGAAATGTTCCTTTCTATCTCTACTGATGGGTTTTGACTTAAATTCTATTCTATTAATATAGCTATAACATTTCATTTGGTTCATGTTGGCACCGAGTATCATTTTCATCATTTTATTGTTACCTTTAATAATTAGGTTTTTTTGAAATGAGTTTTGTGTATAATCTTTGTCCAATAATTGTAGTATTCAGTACATTTAATATTTTGCATATAGGGATATTAAAGCCTTAAATCTACCCTTACTTTCTTATGGACCTGTTTCTTACATGGTCTATTTTCTCTTACTTTCTAATTGTTTCAATTTTCTTTATTTGCTTGTTAATTATATATTCTCTTTGCTACTATTTTAGTGATTACAGAATGTATTCTTACTTGTCAAAATATAGTATGAATTAGAACTTTACTATTTCTCAAACAATGAAAGCACACTTAGAAGACTTTAACTCCCAACTTTTGTGCTCTCATTTTGGTATTTTATTTTTTACATATATTGTAAACCACACCAGATATCATATTGTTTTGTACAGTCAATGTTCCTTATTTTTATCCTTTCCTTTGCTCTTCATGTCTTCCTGCAACTCTATACTTCCGTTCAAAATAATTTCCTTAGAGTGAAGAAATAATTTCTTTTAATAGGACTTTTAGTGTAGGTCTGCTGCTGATAAACTGTCTCATTAGTCTGCTTGAAAATACCTTTATGTTTTCTTCTCTCTGACAAATATGTATAGCCTTCTAAATTGGCAATGATTTTCTTTTTGTACCACCCATCACCTTCTATCTTTATTTCTGTTGAAAACTCACCTGTGTGGGTCTTTTTGTTTTTCCTCTTGATTCTGTAAAGACAACACATTTTTTTTTCCTCTGGCTACTTTTAATATTTTCTCATCTTTTGTTTTCAGCTGTTTTCCCATGAAACATGTATATAGTAAAGTTTTCTTAATATTTAAGCTGCTTTAGGTTCAAATGCTGAAATTTATGGGCTGATATCTTTCCTTAGCTTTGTAAAATTCTTGTCAATTATCTCTTCAAATATTGCTTTTGCTCCATTATTTATTGCTCTCTTGCTCTCTCATATCTCATTTTGGACTATATTACATATATGTTAGAATTTTATGTCCCATTTAGTTCTTAAAAAATAAATTATTTCCTCCCTTTTCTTTCTACGCTTCAGTCTGAATAGTTAATTCTGAACGTTCTTTCAGTTTCTTAATTCTCTTCAGCTGTAACTTCTTAATTTCAGGTATAATTTTAGTCTTAAAATTTCCATTTGACTCTTTCCAAGAACATCAGTTCTCTCCTATAATTTTCCATCTTAGTCCTTAATTCCTTGAACATTTTAATCCCATTTATTTAAAGTCCACCTCAAATAACCTGAATTTGATGTTGTTTTGTTTCTATTGCCTGTTTGTTTGTTTTTCTCTTAATATCTGGACAGTCGCTATCTTTTATGTGTGTGTTTAAGCTAGGTTTATTTTCACTGAATGCCGGAGACTGTATATGAAAATTTTTAGAGACAATGAGAAGCTCTATATGTTATTTTCATTCAGAGAAAGCTTATTTTTGCTTCTAGCCTGCTAGAGTAGAGGCAGATCTAATCACAAATTAACATCTTCAAAACTGTGTTTAAGTCCCTCTGAATATTTGGTCTATTTCTCATTCATCCTTAAACTCCCTTACAACCACGGGTTCTCAAATCAAAGTCACAGGTATTTCTCAAGATCCCTTCTCTTTTATGGCCACGGAAGGGCCCTGAATTCCAATTCTGATCCACACAAAGCCATGAAACTGCCAAAAACTGTTCATTTTCTCAGCTGCCACAATCCACTGATAGTCTCGGCTTCTCTGCCACTTTTGAACCAAGGGTTTTAAACAACCTATTTCCTACCCCAATCTCCCAAAGAATAATAATACACATTGTAGGGCTCAGAATTATTCAAATGCTTAAATAATCTCACCTGAATTCCCTTATCATCTGAGTGTAGTAACTTTACAACTATGACTCAAAATTCAGAAGCAACAAAGGAAAAGACATTAATTGAACTACATAAAATGTTAAACATATGTATCAAAAAACACTATGCATAAACAAAGGGGAAGGACAATTGACAAACTGAGTGAAAATGTATATGCAAGATCATTCAAAATTAGAAAAATGCAAATGAAAACTACACAAAGATATCCTTTCTTATCTATGATGTTGGCAAAAAATAAAAAGTATGAAATACATCCTGTTGGCAAGAGAAAACACTCCCATGCACTGCGAGTAAATGCAAATTGGTACAACTCTTTTGGGAATTTGGCAATATATTATGTAACAAAATCACACACTCATTTACCTTTTGAGTCAGCAATCCTACTTCATAGAATTCACCTTGAAAATACACAACCAATAGTACATAAATTCATATACAGCATTGTTTATAATTGTAAAATATTGGAGTATTTAGGTGAAAAATGAGGATGAGCTCTTTGAAATCACATAATGTATTGGATATACTGCGCCTAAGTGAAAAAAGCAAAATGCAATTAGAAAATATGTAAGTGAGCCAAAGAAACACAGAAGGAATAAACAAGAATCTAATAGGTTAATTATTTACAAGGGTTAAAGAGAAACGGGATAGAAAATATGGGGTGGATGAGAATGTAGAGTAACAAGAGGGTTGGGGAATGGAAATGACTCTTCTCTGAGTATACCGTTTGACCTAGTTTTGTCTTTCTGAGCCACGTTAGATTTCATACTCAAAACAAACAAATATTGCATGTTGAACTCTAGTTAGTAAGTTCTCTGTTTTTTTGCAAGGGTACAGGTTAGCAATTCTTAAAATACTTTATACCCTAAAAGTAAGCAAATAAGCTATATGCTGGAAAATGGGGCCCAGGGTTTTCACTGACAAAAAAAGTGGGTTATAATTATAGAAAGTGGGAAGCCAGAATGAAACGTGTTGTCAGATTGTAATTGGCAGTATCAGTATGGATGTGTGGCTTTTATCAGATCAATAAACAGGTGTAGGGGTGTGGGTGTGTGTGTGTGTGTGTGTACCCATAAATATATTCACATTATTTCCTTGCTCTGTCCACAGCGGGAGTCTAGAACCAAAGAAACTCCAGCAGCAATGAACACATATGACATCAAGATTTTGGTTTTCAAATACTACCCATATCTACTGAAAAGAACCAGGTTCCTTGGAGAAATGTTGATTCTAAGACTGTGGATGGTAAAGTATAAGATGACCCTAGAACATCTTGCAAGTATGGATATACTCAAAAATGTAGGGGGCACATCCATAGGACACAGGAACCAGCTTGGAGGGGCAAACACTGGCTAAATCTGGGATAATTTCAGCATCAAAATAACAAAGAGGAATAATAAATTATAGGCATTAAAATAAAGAATTCATAAATCCATAGATATATTTTAAAATGCAAAAATAAAAAAATGGAATAAAGAATGCCAACTAATACATTTAAATAGAATAATGAAATTAGAATATCACCATTTGGCAACTACCACAATAACTGTATCAGGCAAAAATCATCAATGTATATTAAATGCGGGAGAAAAAATTTGATGACAAACAGGATATCTACATATTGGCAAAGTATCTCCCAAAAAATACCTAATTAATTACAAAGGGAAAAATAGTAACTTAACAGTGTAGAACCTAGCAGACACCACCTTAAACTAGTGATCAAAATTAACTCCATCACTTAATTTTGGAAGTAGATATGAGCCTCCTGAGAGAATGCCCTAAGGACACAGAATCACTGCAATAGTATTTGTCAAAAATATAAATTTGATTTAATAATGAGAAAATATTAGACAACATATTAGACACACACTGATCTATACACATACATATACATTACACATAATGTATATGTAATTGTATACAATGTACTATATAAGTGTGTATGTGTGTGTATAATGATAAAGCAAATGTAAAATATTACCATTTGATCAATCTGTAGGAAAACATACAAGGATTATTGAGTTCTTTGCACTATTTCTGAAACTTTTCTGTAAGTCTAAACTGATTTGAAAATTAATAAGGGAAACATTTATAAAGAATCCCATCTGCACACTGGAGGACATGAGCTGTTAGATAACCTAATACCTGCTAATTTGGGAAGGGTCAATTCATAGTCCTTCAAGCTCTGCACTGCACGACTCCAGAGAATGAAATTCCTACCTGTGCAATGTGACAGTCCTATAGATAGGAATAAAGGAATGACATGACCATGATAGCCTACCTCTGACTTGTTGTCCTGAAATTCCCATAAAGTAGTAAAAGAAAGTTATGAACAAATGATCTCAAGTATATTAAAGATACACACAGAGGAGGAAGAAAATAATGTAAACATAATGATTACCTCTAGGTGTGAAAATACAGTGATATATCCTTAACACTGTCTTTTAAAATTAGAACATAATCCTTCATAAAGAAAAAATTGTTTGGGGTAGATATTTTATAAGAAAATAATAAATGGTAACAAATACTGGTGAGTCACAACGAACGGGAGCGATAACTACTGGATTTAGAAATCAGTAAGACGTTGATTTTTGAGATGCGACAGCTGAGTGGTGAAATGCATGAAAGAGTCAGGATATATAATGGAAATAATATTGATCTTGGACTAGAAGGTCTAAGTTCAAATCAGCCATGATGTGTGTGACCCCAAGAAAGTCACTTAATCTCTTCTTAAAAAACAAACAAACATATTACGTGTTTTGTTTTCTAACAAAGTTGTTCTGTGAATAATGCATGATAATGTATGTGATAGAAAATGTAAAAGGGCAATGCTTCAATCAAATGGTAAACACTAACTAAATTTAAAAATAAATAAAAAGTAAAGAAATGTAAGGCAACAACTAGTTCTGAAACTTTTCACATTTGTTATATTCATTTCTCGGACCTATACATGAACATAAAACATAAAATATTGATTTATGAAAGTCGCTGCCTTTTTTTCCCTCTTTTCTGTCAATGTAGCTTCTTAAATTGGTCCCTCTTTTCTTTTTACATTACTTAATTCATTCACTTAAGATTTTTTTTTTATCACATCATATAGATGATCCACTGGTTCTACAGCAACCTCCGGACTTCAAGTCATCACAACCAAAATTAAGGCAGATCATTGTGATTAAAAGTATGGGCTTTGCTGGTCCAATACCTGAGTTCAAATTCCAGCTTTGCCATTTTTTTATCTATTTCACCTATTCAAGTGACCTCATCTTTCCCTGTTTTTTTCCCCATCTGTACGAGTTAGTAACTCATTCATAGAATTTTTCTTGAGGATGAAATATTATAAAATGCTTAGCATCATTTCTGGCTTATTGTAATACTGAATATGAACAAGGATTTATGATGATGATTACTATAAAAGATGGGTGTCTGGCAAACAATCAATAACCAAAACATTTATTCTCTCTAAATGCCTATTTGTTATATGGCTAACTTTTGAAATACTACTCATTCTTCAAGACACAAGTCAAATGTTGTCTCTTCTTGATCTCTTTCTCCTATGTTCTATTGTCACAGCATTATGTGCTTTTTAAATTTATGTCTTGCACCATGCTATTTGTTTACATGTATTATATCCCCTACTACTTTGCTCCTTAAGGTCTAGAAATGCAGTCCTTATTGTCACACTCTAGTAGGGCCCAATATATCCTATACATAGTCAGTGACCATTAGTGTTCAGCTTAAACAATTTAATTTCTGGCTCTTGTTTTGGACATTGGTATAAACTTGGGGCAAAGGGTATATAAACAGATTCTACTGACAATACATATACTCGACATGTGTATAGTCTATACAGAACTTATACAGGAATAATAATAAATAGATCCAATTTTAAAAAATCAATTTTAATAAAAACTATCATGTCTAACATAGCAAAACCACAATAACCCTAGAGATGCCTAAAATGTCTAATGATCTCACAGGAAAGGAGTAGGGGAACTATTTATTTGGCTTCAACAAGAGAAAGACGTTTCAGAAGTCACCTGAGAGAAAAAAAACGTTGCAAGTTAATTGCAGATGTATAGGTTTTCAAAACAAGAACCTACTCAAGGTACTACTACCTATTGAAAATCTGTTATCTTCAAAGGGCAGTTTACCTTACATTATAGGTTCTTTTGCAACTTTATGGCTTCTATTTTTGTGTTTTGTGCATTTAACCTTTGAAATGCTAGTTTTTGACTTGAAGGTCTAAGGAGGTCTAAGCGACCCAGAAGCACTATGATGTCAAATATCATCTCAAAAAGTATTTGCTATTATCCTGTTATTCAAAAACGCCAAAAGGATTTCACCTTTTAACTATTATTATACAGACTTCTGGTGCTTTTTTTTTTGGTATTGTTTCCTTCAATTTTATTTTCTAAGACACCACTGGAAATAAACAACTAGTACTAGAAGACACATCTGGAACTTTCAAAATCAGTTTCTGTAGCAAGAATCCCGCCCAAGTCGTTTTAATGTAAACACCTACACCGTTGGGTTAACAAAAATTAAGTGAAGGATAATCTCATCCTTTCTTTTTAATTTTCACCACAACTTATGAAGTAGAACTTTTTAACACCATTTTACAGGTGATGGAAATAAGGTACAGAGCAGTTGGCAACTTGATCCAAGTATCTGAGCTAGCCAACAGTAAGTAACCTGTCTGAGGTTAAGCAAGTAGCAAGGAGCAGGGCAAGTCTGGCTCTAGAACTCCTATTCCACTTTCCTGTAACACATCAGACAAACCAAGTTTTGAGAATATAACACCGTGATTTTTGTGACAGATAAAAATTGCTGACATAAGGTCATGTTTTCATTTAAACATTATGGACTCAACAAACAATGATTATCTTTTACCTACTCATAAATTGTAGCCCCAATTTAATCTCAAGACAGCTTATTTTCTGATCATACACTTACTATTCATAATGTTACTGTTTTATGCGTGGAGCCTGAAAAATCCTAAGATTCACTGGACCGTTTTTTTCAGGGTTTACATACAGCTTAATATGAACGGGTTAACAGATGATGAGAACGATTTGCAAACAATGTGACAATATTACCAATACTTAAGTTTTATTTTGTATTTTTTCAAACTATTGTTTAAATACGTTAACATAACCCATTCCAGTACTATTTGTCTTTTCTTAAATTCACATATTATCCTCCATTTTAAAAAAAAACACAAACACTACTCCATTTTCCTTTAACACTTATCTGTAAGGTCTTGGCCATAAAACCAAAGCAACCTATCGTAACTCCCTGAATTTCAATGTGCTTCTCTAGACAATGGAAAAAGCCTAGTCCAGCACGGCTGCACCCGAGACTTAGCCAAAGATAAGCCTACGATGCTAGTGCCGAACAAGTTAACAGGTGAATGGAAAAACCATCTCTGCGGGGCCTCCCATCCTTGCTCTAAGCTCCTGACGCCCCATGGCACCGGGAGACCGGCGACCGCGACCTCCGCGTTGCAACCCGAGCCGGGCAGGCCTCGACCCTTCCCCCTGCGCATAGGCCCCCGGCCCAGCAGCAGTCTGGGTTTAAAAAGACAAGTGTTGAAAGGCTTCCGCCAAGCCCGAAATCCCAATGCGGTGGGGAGAGAAGAAAGAAACCGAGGCGACCAGAGGTTCCGTTCCAAAGTGGCGGAGACAAGGCCGGCGGGGCGGGGATAAGGCAGGGTACAAGGCAACAGGACTAACCTAGACAAAACTAAGGGTAAGAGTGACGGAGAGGGCGGCCCGGGACCCCCAGGCTCGCAGCTCACCGCCTTCCGCCGCCGGCCGGAGGGGCGCAGGGTCAAAGGCCGTCGGCAGGGGAGCGGCGAGCAGATTGGCTGGCGCAGGAGCGCACAGGCGCTGGGAGTGGGCCCCGCGCCCGCCGCAAACGCGTCTGCGGGGCTCTGAGGCCCTCAGTTTACTCACCAGGGTCTGGGAGTCCGGTCACCAGCAGAGACTCCGCCGCCAAAGCTGTTGAGGATGGAAGTACAGAGAGACAGCACCCAGGGCCTCCCGGCTGCAAGCTCAGGCAACCGCGCCTCCCAAAAGACGAGCGCAGCGAGTTCCGGGAGCCCCGAGGGGCGGGGCTTACTGGGTGGGCGGGGCTCTGGTTCCCCGGGCACAGGCCCCTCTTATCTTTGAGAGGTGGGAGGGGCGTGGATGAAAGAGGGAAGAGCTTTTCAGGCCGTCCTGTACTAGTGGAGAAAAAGCAGAATCGGGTTGGATTCCCATCCTCTTTCTCCAAGGACCCGCCCCTCTCTTAGAAACTGTTGGTCGTCTAAGGTTCCGCTGGGACGCTCTCACTAATAAAGGACAGCTGTTTTTGATAGCAAGCATTCAGAAGTTGCATCTAACTTGATCGAGTACACTGGTTGTTTTCAAACTTTTTAAATTGAGGAACTATTTTGCCTTTGAAAAAAAATGGAACTTTACTTGGAAGACTGAAAGTAGACATATAAAAGATGGCATTTTTAATTTGCAGATGTATTATATAAAATCACCTTTGTACTGGAATACTTATAGAAATAATTGAGAACAATGAGGCAGGTGTGAAAAACAAGAACTTTTGAAACAGCGGTTACAGCTGAAGGTTTCCATCTTGCATCATCCTCAGAAGCCAAGAGAATACTCTATTTTGTTTGGTTACATAGTAACAAGAAAATCCTGACTAGTCTAGAACTTGCTGATGTATGCAATTTAGGGCTCTCTTTAAGATCTCACTGAATTTTTTAAACAAATTTTAATTGAAATGTACATATATAAATGTATCTCATATTTGCACATTTTAAACAATAATAAAAATCCAGGTAACACTACGAAGCTGAAGATACAGAAAAAGCAGTGATTTTTGAAGCCTTCTAGGAAGATACTCTCCTAAAGTATCTCTTTCCCTCCCACCCAGAAATGACCATTATGCTGAATATTGGATTACTCATTTCCTTGCTTTTTTTGAAAATAGTTATATATGTATGATTATATAAAAATATGTTGTCCTGGTGTTGTATTTTATTTAATGAATCATACTGCATTTGTTTCAGTACACATTCAGGTTTTGAGATTCATCTATGCATAAATCTATTTCACATGGACTGGGCTGGCACATTGTGGGGACAGAGCCCCAGAAAGCAGTTTTCAGTCTCTCGGCCTCACATAGAAATGTGCTGGCTCAGGTAGTAAATGGCCATCAACTGTGATTGGATGGCCGTCAGCTGTGGCTAGTTGGCCGTAAGCTGTAACCAGTGAGCCATTGGCCACTAATGTAACTGCTGTGGCTATGCTAGCAGGAAAATGGGAGCTAGCAAGAAGATGGTGGCTGAGGTAGAAGCGCCGATTGCAGTTAGCAAGGGGTTGGTTGGTTGGCAGAGAAGAGGGACGGCAGGCTGCGAATTGTGTTGCTCCTGGTTCTTGTGTCTCCGGCCCAGCTGCCAGTGAGAGTATAGTGGTATGACTCCCCTACCTGGATGTTCCTTTCTGGCCTCACCATATCCTGCGTTCTTATGTGGGGAGCAGGAGCAGAGACCCCGCATGATTCCCTGCACGACATACATCATTACCGGTAACACCTGCTATTGTTAGATTTAAAAATTTTGCCTAGAAATATTAATAGCATCTTTTAATTTGCATTTCCCCCTTGCTAATAGGGTTGCGCATCTTTATATATGCTTAGTGGCTATTTGTGTTTCTGTGAAATGCCTGTTTTCAATTTTTGGCTCATTTTTAATTGGCTTGTTTGTTTTTGAAAATTAATTTGCACATGATCCTTATGTATAAAATTAATTTGTACATGATCCTAATGTATTTTTAAAATGTAAATGCTCTCTTGCTTATCAAATTCTTGTTGAGAACTTCCTAACACATTAAACTAATAGTAGCCTTTAGTTGCTCCTAATTACCGTTTATTAATATAATAGTCTCCACCCCACAAGATCCTTGGGGTTGATGTTGCTACCAGAAAAGCAGCACCCATTTCACTTTTGGAAGTAGCGATAAAGATTCTTCTCCTTATTTCCCAGGCTTCTGTAAACATTTATGCCTACAGCCCTCCTTTTCCCTGCCTCCATTTCAACGAGCCACAGACACATACAAAATCGTATGCCATTTAGGATCAGATTTAGCTGTATAAAACAGAATGCTCAAATAACAGTTGTGTAAATAAGACAAAGCTTTGCTCCTCTCTTCTGTAAAAGGAGTCCTGGGCTCATATCGTGACTCAGCAGTTATAATGGAGCCAGACTCCTTGTTTCATTTTATTTTTTCATTTTATTTATTTATTTTTGCTCCACCATCCTTATTGCTGGCTTCCATCCTCACTCAATATTCTGTCTTTTATCCTCATATCTTAGAGTCTTATGGTTAAAGATGGCTGTTATGCTTTAGACGTCTTGTCTGAATCCCAGTCAGGAAGTAGAAAGAAGGTGGTTGCAGGGAATGTTGGAAAGGGCAAGGATTTCTCCTCCAGCTACTTGTTAAAGGAATTTTCTGGGAAGTAGCATTCAACAATTTATGCTCTTATGTGATTGAATGTAATTGAGTCACTTAACCATACCCAGCTGCAAGGGAGTCTTAGAAATGTGGCCTTTTACCAGGGTTCACCACCCTACCCCGGAAATAAAAGCAGAGCTCCGTTACTAAGAAAAAAGGACAGAATGGATATTGGATAGGCAATGAACAAGACTTAACCCCAGCAGAGAACAGTTTAGAGGAAGAGAAGGAGATAGACCTTACCAAGATACGGGGTCCAATCCAAGATCCTGGAATACGTACTGCTCATCACCTTCTAGGTTGGTTCCCCTATGGGGTGTTCCTGTGTTTAGAAAAGTGATGAAAGACTATAAAGGCCTTGCCATGGAATTGATAGCATCTTCCCACACATCAGTCTTCCAGTTTCCAACATAAACAGCAGGGGGTGGTGGAATATAGGTCTTTAGATGTTCAGAAGAGTAAAATGGAAATACTCAGTGGATGTCTTCTCCCAATGCCAGTTATAAGTCATCATGTTCCATTTTAGGGGAGGGCACATCAAAGTGTACTCCTGATACTAGCACTAGGGGTGGTGGATATCCTTTTGGTTAAACTACATTTGATGCTGATAGGTACCAGGACCAATGGAATTTCAATAAAAAAGCATATCATTAAAGGTACTCCTATAGTAACCCACTGATACGCTCCATGTGCCTGTTCATCTTTAAGAGTGATATGTAAGTAGAAGGGGAAATAAAGGGCCTTAAATTGTTTCCTCAAAACCTAGTGTATAACTGACTCCCTTAGTCTGAGACCAGGTGCCATGGTATCTCTGCCCCTCCACTGTGTTTGGAATCTGGAATTTAGACAGATGAACTCCTTTCTTGGAAGTATGAGCTATTCTCTGACTGTAGAGGTGGTAATCCATGTGCTGGCATTGGCAAACCTGGCCATAGTACATGTATTGATTCTCTGCCCAGGAACACCCCTGCTCTGTAGCTGTCAACAGGGAACCCATGCCCCAGTTAGCTCTCCCTGGTAGAGGTCCACTATGTAGATACAAATGGTTATGCCACCAGACTCTCTCAGAGGTCTTAGTGAGAGAGCCTAGTGAGTGTTGGTTCAACATGGTGCCTCCAATACTTGTTCGCATTTTGTCAAACAGAAAATATTTTCATAAAACATTGAGGCAAACAGCCTGCTTGCCTCATGATGGGTCTTATAGCTCTGACTATTCCAGACCTTATGTGGTAAATCCTAGGGTTAAGGAGAACAATATCTTCGGCATACCTGTGACACATTAGTGGCGCCCTAGAAGAGAAGCTCTTCCTAGCTAACTAATTTCACTTCACCACAACACACTGCCATATGAAGAGTGTTCAGGAAATTGAGGCTCCAGCAATTACGGTGGTGGGATGATAGATGTATGCCACTGTGACTTGTAGATGGCTTGGGAAGCTATCCATGTGTGACATCCATCTGTGAGTGAGTAATAGGTTTGGACAATCTCCTTATTGGTGCTGTGTAAGTAAGCCCCTGTGACTCTTATATGGACTAGGGTTATTACCGAGCACTGCATCTTGTAATTTTATCTTATAGCCTAGTGCATATCTTTCTAATTCTTTTCTTATATTAATAGGGGATTTGGAAAAAGGTGAGACATCAGTGTTGTTTTGGACATGAGAGATACATTTCGTTATGTTTCTTTTCTGATTAACAAGTGAGTTTACACCACTTCGTGCTTTAAACTCCCTATTCTATGTGATTACAGTCTCAAGAGGACTATCAAAATTGTAGCAATAGAATTTTATTCCAAGTCTGTGTATTCTAGGAAGAAGGGTCTTGTGAGAGTCCAAGTTGATAAGTGTGTAGGGACAGTTGGGTCAAGAGGTAACCAGCAGGGCAGACTTTGGTGGCATCAGCCTTTCCAACTCTCATATGTCCATTTTCACTTCCCTCTTTTCTGTACAGTATTATTTCACAGTAAACTCATAAATCTATAATTAACCATAACTAACAAATAGGTGTGTCATTTTAAAATGGAAAATACTGCCCTCAGGATGCACACTTACTGTCATTTTAGGATTATATGATATTGGAAATATTACTTAATTTCTGTTTCTACCAGTTTTTAAATAATTGTGTTTTTTTTTCAATCAGAGTTGGCATTTTCAGTTTTTTTAATTGATAAATTGGTGGCAATAATTAGCTCTACAGAGAGAGAGAGTGAGAGAGAGAGAGAGAGAGTTATCTAAATGGTCAAATTGAAAGATGAAGGGATTTGTACTCTGAAATCCCCTACTGCACTGTAAAAGACCAGCATCTCCTTGACAGTATGGATCTTGCCCTTTTTATATGTCCAGAGCCAACAAAAGTTGTGGACATATAACAAAAATTCAACAATTAATTTATTTGGGGGATAAAAGAATAAAAGACTAGGAGGTTACTTAGTCATTATTATTTAACCCTACTTCCTGATACTACCGTGTTTCCCTGAAAATAAGACCGGGTCTTATATTAAGGTTTGCTCCAAAAGACGCATTAGGGGCTTATAAGTTCAGAGGATGTCGTCCTGAAAAAAATCATGCTAGGGCTTATTTTCCGGTTAGGTCTTATTTTCGGGGAAACACAGTATGTACTGTTCGCTCCAGCCTTAGAACTGCCCTCACTGTATGTCTCCTGAATGTTTCATGTCTTTTTCCCTCTCCATTCCTAGAAGTTGCATTCGCATCTCCTAGGCATATCATGTCATTTTATAATTGTTATCAGTCCACTCGAGATGTCTTCTTGGTTCCTGTCCATATCCTCTCCTTGCATTAGTCAGAGGTCTTTTTTTTCTTTTTTGCAAGCAACAGAAACTGCATCTGGCACCTAAAACACAAATAGACTTTCTGTGGAAGGTTATAGAGTACAGCGTGAAGGTGAAGGCTAGTATATTAGGCAATAGCAATGGGTAGGAACCCAGAAGGGTGGGGCAATTGGGATCTCAGCTCCATGCAACAGTACAGATTAGGGCACTGCTACTTTCAGGGTTGCATGAAACTCTCAATGTGTTTGATCCCACCATGATTTTTTTTTTCAATTTTGCCTGCATCATTGGCCTCTTTTCTTCAAGATTTAAATTTCTTGTTTAAAATAAACTGCTTAGCTAAGCCAAGGTTATATGTCTGTATCCCCTTTCTTTCTTTTTAAAAAAGGTTTTTATTAAAATATAGCTAACATACAATATTATGTTAGTTTCAGGTGTAAATCATAGTTATTTAGCCTTTATATACCTAAAGAAGTGATCACCATGGTAAATCCAGTAACCATCTGACACCATACAATGCTATCACAATATTATTGACTGTATTCCCTGTGCTGTACTTGACATCCCCATGACTTATTTGTATTACACCTGGAAATTTGAACTTATTCCACTTCACCTTTATTCCTCCCTTTAAAAAATTTTTCAATTACAGTTGATATTCAATATTATTTTATATTAGTTTGAGATGTACAGCATAGTGGTTAGAGATTTATATAATTTACAAAGTGATCCCCTTGAATAGTCACCTGGCACTATACATAGTTATTATCATATTATTGTCCTTATCCCATTGTATATTCTTATCTCTTTTGTCATAGAGTAATTAACCATATGGGCATGGGTTTATATCTGGACACTCTAGTCTGTTCCATTGATTAAAATCTAATTCTCAGTGAACATTTTGAGAACCTGTTTCGTGCAGAGCACGAATGATTTTTAAAGATGATGGGCCTGCTTCCCATAAGTTTAGGGAGAACTACCTCCCTCATAATGACACCAACTGAGGGACTGAATTCAGTTGGCTGTACTCTTTCTGGAGAGGCCCCCAATGTGGCCTTCCGTGTGTGCATTTCACCACGTGACCTAGCCAGATGTCTTGTGCCTCCTATCTCTTATGCCCTCACTTCATTATTGAAAACCCTCTTCAAATTTCAGCTCTCCCACAGAGGTGAGTGTAAAGAGTCTCAGTTTCCTTAAAAACAGCTGCCCAAAGAACACTTGATTAAATTGGAGTCTATTTATATTTCCACTGTAAAAAACATTTTTTTCTCATTATAAAAGCAGTACATGCTTACATCAATTAGGAATCTATAATTGCACACAACATAGCATAAATGTACCTAACTTAAGCAAAACAACAAAAACAAAAAACAATTTGTCAATCTATATCAGAGTTCTTCACAGAATCAAAGGAAAAACTGAAGACCAGGGTATCTGAAAACATAGCAGCAAGGACAGAACCAGGAACCAGAACTAATGACCAATCCTTTCAGGGGCTGCCTTTCAACAAATACTCACTGAGCTCCAACTACATGTCTGGCTCCTCCCTGGACCCAGTACAATCAGACATGATGCTTGTCCTTCAGGGGAGGAAAAAAGAGTCAAGCAAGCCTTTCCCAAAGAAGAAATATTTGAAACAGGTCTTAAATTAGAGTTTACTGGGTGGGCAAGGGAGAAAATAGTATGAATAAATATACAAAAGTGTCAAAAAGGATAACTTCTGCATGGCTTTCTTGAAGTAGAAGTGAGTCCTTTCGGCTTCCTTAATGGAAAGTGGGGCACAAGAAACACACTATTGTATTCCTCCAAAAGAAGAAGGTTTTTTGGATTCTAAATAGTCAACAAACAAACAAAATAAGTCCCCAAACAAAAATTCCATTATCCCATACACTATGCTTCCATGTCCATATGAAGTCTACTTTCCCCATGGCTATAGCAATACATACTGGTTGTTCCATTCTTTTAACCCCTATTGCATTCATAGGCAGCAATATGTGAAATGCAACAATGATTTCTTCATTGATTAAACTGTCATTCCATTATTTATATCATATATTACTTTATGAAGATATACCTCTTGACACAGTTTGGGATGCAAAGACTCTTAACTCTAAGAAGTCCCCTGATGAGAGCACCAAAGTTTCCACCAGCTAATTGCAGCAAACAATTCAGAGATCCAAACTCTTAACCATCCCCCTAATACTCTAATCCTTTCACCATATATACCCAGAGATCCTGCTACCAGCATTTTGACAGCAAAGAATCCATTCTAACTTCATTCTATATATATTCACAAATTGGGACTCGGTTGAGAGAAGAAGCTGGCTGTGACAGGTAATGCCTCAAATTCAGAAATGTGTAAATCCCCTGGTCTTTTACTGAACTCAGGGGCTAGGATATCTTCTTTCCCATTGGTAGAGGCTCTTCTAGGATTGGTTCATACCCCAGGATTAAATTTAGTATGGGTAATTTCGAACTGTTAAAGTCCAATGTTTCTGTCCCTCCAAAATCCGAATGTTAAAATCAAACCCCTAAGGCAATGCTATTTGGAGGTAAGGACTTTGGGAGGTGATTACATCATGAGAGTGGAGCCTTCATGAATGGGATTAGTGCCCTTATAAAAGAAGCCCCAGAGAGATTCCTCACCCTTTCCTTCTGTGTGAGGACAAAATGAGAAATCTAAGACCCAAAAAAGGCCCTCACTTGATCATATGGCACGCTAATCTTGGACTTCCAGCCTTCAGCACTGTGAGAAATAACTGTTTGGTGTTTACAGGTAATCTGGTCTTCAGTATTTTGTTATAGCAGCCACGAACAGACTAAGACACCAACTAAACAGACCAGCTCCCTTTAACAAAAGCTCTTCTCATTCTCTGATTCATGCACTTGCTCAGGTTATAGCACTCCTGAGTGATGGAGATGGGAGAAAGTTCAGAGGTGGCAGAATATTCACTTCTGGTTGATTGGTGCTGCTAGATACGAATGCACCAATGACTGAACATGGGCCATTTCTTCTGAGGGAAACCCTATTCCAGTCACAAGCATGGTGCCAGTTGAGACAGATATATGCCTGTAGTTGGAAGCTGGGCCAGCAGGGAGATGTAGCACTTCCTGAGTAAGGAAACTACTCCACAGGTTGATACAGAGCCCTTGGGTGTTTTGTGGGAAGGAAAGCTCATGTGTTGAGATCGAGCATTGGTTTCATACCCTAATCAGCCAAGCCCCAAATGTTACACCACTTAAAGTCCAGGTTTTACAGGCCATTTCCTAAAGCATTAGGGTTTGAGTTTCTTCCTTTCCAGAATACCTTGGATCCCTTAACCAAATTGATCTAACTTATTTCTGCCATAAGTGCATACTTTCCTGCCCCCAAAAAAAAAAAAAGAAAAAAGAAAAAAGAAAGAGAGACAGAGAAAGGAAAGAAAAAGAAAAAAGAGCAGTTTGTAAAGTTACTAAAAGAAAAAAAAAAAGGCTTCTTTCCTCAGATAAGTGAACCCACTTGCCCTCTATTTATATAAGAGAGACCACAAGTAATTCTCAACAGTATCTGTTGCAAGGTGGTTTTCGGTGACTGCTTATTCTAAGAAGTAACTCGCAATTTTTCTCAGTAAAAGGGAAAAAGATAAAGCATGCGTTCCTTCTCTGCTAAAACATTCCTCTGTTACAGAATCCAATTAAAACACAAGTCTGTGTCTTGTACATCTTATCTTCCCCCATGATGGCAAGCTCCATGAGCACAGATACAGAAATGTCAGATTCACTGCTGGGTCTCCTACATCTAGCACACAGTAGGGTGTAGTACTGCTTGTAGTAGGATGAATGATGGCCCCCAAAGATATCTAGGCCCTAATGCCCTGAACCTGTGGATGTTACTTTATGTGGCAAAGAGGACTTTGCAGATATTATTAAGGATCTTGACATGAGGATTATCTGGGTGGGCCCTGACTATCGCCCGCCACACGTGTGTGTCCTTATTTATGACAAGCAGACAGAGAAGAAGGCAATGTGACTGCAGAAGCAAAAGACTATGCTGCTGGTTGTGAAAATTGGGGAAGGGGCCATCAGGAAAGGAATGCAAGGAATGCAGCTTTAGAAACTTGGAAAAGGCAAGAAAACATTTTGTCCCCTAAGCCTCCTACTGGTTGAGTGACCACAGCAACACCTTGATTTCAGCCCAATGAAACTGATTTCAGACTTCTGATCTCCAGAACTGCAACAAAACAAGCTGTGTTTTTTAAGCTATCAAATTTGTAGAAATTTGTTCCAGTAGCCATGGGAATTTAATATAGTGTTCGATAAATGTGTTGAATAAATGAAGCCATGAGCAGTAGGGATTCAGTAAATATTACATGAATTACAAAATGTCCAGGTTGGTTTAAAAACAGAATGTGAGGAGAAAGACAGTAGGTGTACTGTATATATTTTTTTTGATTATAGACCTTAAAAGATTCTTCGGATGTGAGAAAAACATCATCCTTCAAATATATCTTCAGAGTTAAAACTAAGTACTTTCATCTAAACTGGGGTTTTTATTTACCAAATCTTATTCTGATTGTTTGGTTGGTTTGGATTTGTGATATTGCTTAATATGTTAGTTTTATGATAATTTATTTGGTTGTACATTTATTGACAACATTAAGGGGGTGTTTACTGTTAGAATAACATCAATTCATAAGAAATCTACCTTCTAGATGTTTGCCATCTACTGAGAGATACAGAGATATACACTGTGTGGTTTATATTAATTATCCACTTACAACTATTTGGGTTAATTCAATAATATTTGTATGGTATATATTTTCAAAAGAATGAGTTCCTGTAAGGCAGGGTTTTCTTCATTCACCTGTGTATTTCTATAGCATCTAACTCATGCGCTTCATGTAGCAAATCTTCAAATATATGTGATTCATTGAATGTGTTTAGTGGCCAGAAATTGATTCTTTATTGACTGAATAAGGAACAAAGCACTGTGTTTACTTATGTGTGTGATAATTTGGTGGTAACAATTTTCTGTTCTTGCTTCTTTCAAAATAAATTATTTGGGTATGATGTTTAATCATCATTTACAATGAAAAACACAACAGTAAAAACAGAACTTCACAAATTGTCATTTATGATTTCACAGCAGAGAAAAAAATATATATATATATATTCTGCTAACTACTATCTCTCAATACTATTTTATGATTCATTAAAAACATATAATATGCTCCCAAAAAGATTTATTAAAAATAGTTTTATATATACATTTTAACTGCTTTTGTAGGTTTACAATTTATTACAAGATATGAAATACCTTTACTCTGCAACACTGATTTTCTTTTTTTTAAGGAGGGCGCAGCTCATAGTCGCCCATGCAGGGATTGAACTGTGCAACGTTAATTTTTATATTTTGTACAACTTGTTCAAGAAAAATATAGAAAGAAATATCAAAAGGAGAGAATACTGAGTTCCAAAATTATTTTAAAAGTGAGTAACAATGTTATTTTTTCCATTAAAAAAAAAAGATGAGGAAATTTTAGATTGGATTCATTATGGAACAAAATATTTGGCTTCTCCAAAATTTTTCTCCAAAATTTCTCTTTTGATTTTGATTCCCTCCTAAACATGTTGAAGCTTCCCAGACAATTCTTGTCTTCCTAGCTCTTGCTGCGGCATTTTTGCCTACAGACCTGAGATTTCTTTTTCCTCAAGCTCCTACTGTGGGCAGTTGAGTGATATGCCTTACCTATCTATACTAACCTGCAGGTCTGCAAACGTTTACTGACTGGACGTACTTGGCTTAGTCTCCGTAACTGCTGCCCCCTCCCCCATTACATCAGGCTTACATCTGCTGGAGCTTTGTTGGAGTTATGGCAATGCATAGTATTTTACAGTGTAAAAGGATATTAAGTTCAGCTGGACAGCGTTTCTCTTAGTAGATACTACAATCTTTTCTACAACAATCCAAACAGGCGGTTGCTCTATTTTGCCCTGAAATGGCCAAGAATAGGCAACTGATTCCCACAAAATCAGGATGAATTGTGACAAAGTTTTCCTCAAACTAAGCTAAAATGAATATGCCTATCCCTTTTTATCCTAGCTCTCTTTGTGGAGCTACAGAAAATACTACAAGAAATACTCTTCTACAAGAAATCCCTACAAATAAATATGTACCTACTTTTCTTTTCAGATTTTTAGAGGAGTATTTTAACCTCTCCATGTAACTTTGCAGCCAAAATAAAGGACTGAGTTGCCAGTGCAGAATATACTCTGTTTTGGCAAGTATCCTTCTGTTAGTGCAGGTGGAGATGCCAGTATTAGGAGGAAAGTAAAAGCGCTAAGTCTTCACAACAACTTTAAATTTCAAAAGAAAACTTCTGGTGAACACAAAACTGGGTGAATTAACCAATGTGGATAGCCCCCACTTCCCACACATATAGAAATGCTAGATAAAATGTAATTGCAAACTGTTTGGTTTTAATATGTAGCAGAAGTGTGTGTTTGTGTTTGTGTGTGTGTGGGGAGAGAGAGAGAGAGAGAATATTTTAAATGTCAAAAATATAGAGAGCATTTAAACCCAAACGACAAAGGCAACAATACAAATAAAAATAGCTACAACCCATTAGGCACAGTTTTAGAAGAAGTACTCATAAAGATCCAAGAAAACAAGAAAACAGTCTCAGGCAAATATGACTACATTTGAAATGGATAGTAGGTACATGCACTTCTTATTTTTGAAAGTATATTCAAAACATCTCATGATTAAAAAAACTAAGGAGAATCTAGGAGGAATTTGAGAACACTTGGTAAGCAAGTACCATTTTAAATAAATTTCCCATGAAAGCCTTCTCTGAGTCAGACATGACTGGAGACATAGCTTACTTAACTCACTGCATATTAGTTATTATGTGTTCATAAAACATCCCAAGGCATCCCTTATATTTTTCTTAAAGTTCCTTAGGAACTAATACTCTTGGAACTTGGGGCAGGAAGGGGTTGTGACGGTAGTGTGAATGAAAAAGACGCTATGCAATAAACCTGACAAGCTGGGGGAAAGAGGAGGACATGTGAGTCCTGAGCAGCTCAATGACCAAACGTAACTACACAGACAGGATAGTCTGATCACCAGTTCCTACCTGGGCAGGTCACAGCGGGTAGTGAAGTCCCAGACCTATAAGCTTCCTTAGCAAATGTCAATCTGCACCTTAAGTGCGCTTTGTTCATTGTTCTTGTGTAGCTAGGATAACGCAGCCTTGAAATGTCAGAGTAATTTTCTTTTCCTACCCCTCAAAGGCACAACCTTCTGCATCAGAGCACAAGACTACAGAACCCCTCATTGTCATCTTGTTCCCCCCGCCATCCCATCGCTCTTCGCTGCAAATGTTAACTATCCTGTACCCACCAATGTAGAAGTATGTCTCTCTCTGTTTTGCTTTTTATCCAATCCTACAGATTTCCCCTGCTTTGCTTTCTCCCACCTCCCTAATCTACCATCAATAGATTTCATGTAACGCCCCTACTTATGGGTCCTCCTTGGATTCTAACATATAAAATAAGCTGCAAAACTGCCATTCTCCATAACATTTTCTCAACCCACTGACATTTTGCTTGCCAGCAATTGTTATTTTGGCTTGAATAAACTCATAAAAATTCTCTACAGGTTTGGACGTTTCTTACTGTCGACGGTAGGAAGACACTGGAGACTGGCCTTGATGTCAGAGTACGTGTGAGTAACATCATCAACTGTGGCACATGAAGTATAACTGAACCTGGACAGTTAGCTGCCCCATCCGCCGAGTCCAAGCACACAGCTTTGGGACTCAGGAGTGTGCACCTTTTATTCAAAATTGTCTTTACATATTTTATGAGTTAATAATTAATTTTATACTGCCAATTCATCATAGACACTAAGAAAATCTACTAGGTCAAGGAGATATTCTTGTAAAATCATGTGTGGGCCTCTAATGGGTCACATTATCATACGTGTGAGAGTTGGACAAAGAATAAATAATGGCACTCGATAGTTGTAAAAGCAATTTTGATTCCTGGAAATAGCAAAGGCTAGGGCATTAAAATGACTGATAATATCCAATTTTGGCAAGGATGTGGAATATAGACACTCTCATATATTATTGGTGGAAATATTAATAGATATAGCCTTTTTAAAGGGTGATTGTCTACAACTGATAAAATATATCTACTCTTCGTGTGAGCTATTCTATTTTTACCAACTTCTCCTACAAAATTATACCTATAATGTGGAAAGCTGTGCACATAAGTGAGTTCTCTTTGTCTATGACATGAAAAGATATTCATGTATTTTTTAAACTATATTTATTGGGATAGCATTGTTTAATATATACATTTCAGGAGTGCACATGTATATATTTTGAAAGGAGGTTGTAAAATGATGTACATAACTATAGAAATATATTTATATTGGTATTAGTTTTCTATCACTGTCCTATCAAATAAGCACAACTTTAGTGGCTAAAACAACACAAGTTTCTTACCTCCCAGTTCTGTAGGGTAGAAGTCAGACTTGGGTCTCCTTAGGCTACAGTCAGGATGTCAGCAGGGCTACTTTCCTTACTGGAAGAGCTAGAGGACATTGTTTCCTTGCTTATTCAGTTTGCTGGCAGAATTCAGTGCCTCATAGTTGCATGACTGAGACCTGCCTTTTCTTCTGGCTGTAAACTGAGGGCCATTTCCAGCTTCTAGAGGTCATGGCATTATTTGGCTTACGGCCCCCTTCTGTCATTGGCAAAGCCAGTGGACAGCATGTCGCATCCTTTTTCATATCACATTTATCTGGTTCACGCCTTTGCGTTCCTCTTCCACTTTTAAGGCCTCATGAGATTGCATTGGGACCAGTGAATGACTCAGTATAATTTCCCCATCTCAGGATCCTTAACCTAAATCGCATGTGCAACGTTCTTTGTGGCATGTAAAGTAACATACTCACAGGTTCAGGGGAATAGGGTGTGGACATGTTGGGGGCCCAGGGACCCATTATTCTGCCTACCACAGTATCTATATGTACATTTAATATGCATATGCATTATTTTGTGTGTATATACATACATGTACACATGCATGCACACACAAACACAAGGTCGAGGAAAGAGACAGGGAGAGGAAGAGAAAACTATCAGCAACAACAAAAAACAAATATGTGTGTGTGTGTAACAAATTTTTAGAAATAAACATACCAAACACTTTAAAAGTGGCTACTTCTGGGAATTGGGGTTTCCATTTTTATATAGAGAGAAGAGTTTGCATTTGTACAATAAGTCTACATTAATTTTACACTTAAAAAAATAAAAGAACAATACATTTGTCAATTAGGCTCAAGACACACGATCTAATTTACTTGCTACATCTCTTAGTATAAACACCTAGGGAAAGAACCAGTCTGCGAGTAAAATATATGTTCCCTGGATTATTCATCAAAATAAATTGGCAGACCTTTCACCACAGGTGTTATATGTTCTGAATGGAAGAAATTAACTTTTAAACTAGTGAGTGGCTGAATTGCTGTAAATTTAAATAGTGGCAATTCTTAGTACAGAATAATCATATGTGTAGTATTACTAATAACACTAACTACTCTTGCAAATGTAATAACAATATAAATAATAGATTGTTTTATATTTTGGCCGTTTATTTCTACAATTTTCAAACCATTTTCAAATGCATTCATTTTTTTTTTAATTTTGAAAATCATTCTGTAATAGTAAGTAGGCAGAGCAGATAATATTATCATCACTTTTTGGAAGGGGTAATATTCAGAAGACCTAGGTAAGTCTTGCCCACAAAGATATCCTTATATTGGATATTGCACAAGCCAGAAGTCTTTATCTCATTTGCCCCCACTAAAATCCCAAAGAAATCACCATGCCTTTCAAAATATGTTTTAAGATTCTTGGCTTTCCTCCATCGCTATGGTCACTACTTCAAATATTTTATCACCTATCATTTGAATCTAATTGATCTTTCCCTTGCCTTTGGCTTTTCAATGCAACCTCCACACTGCAGTCAAAATGAGCTTTCTAAAATTTAAATTTGATCATGTAACTCTCTTCTTAATAAACTTCCAATAGCTTCTCTGTCCTCAGGATAAAGTACAAACTCTTCAACACCACTTAAACAGCCCTTAAGGATTTGGCTGTTGATTCATTTTCAGTCTCAAAACTCACTACTTCATACCTTTTACTCTCGAGCTACAATGAACTATTTCCTATTCGTAGGCTTGCTTATGTGCCATGATCTTTCTCACTTCCATACTTACTGTTCTCTCTATTTAAAATATCCTCTTCTTCTCCCTTTTACTTGACTAAATTACTACTTAAGCTTTAGCACTCAGCTCAGATGTTACTTCCTTTAAGAAGCTTTTCTTCACACCCATATCAGGATTAGTTCCCCCACCATGCCTTTTTTCTTTCATTCTGTCCCAAACTCATCATATCTTGGTACTTATCATGCCATTTCACATTTGCCTGCTTAGTTGTGTACACACATATCCCTAAATTCTGTGCAAACTTCCTCAGATATCTACCATTTTCACTAATACTCACCTAGCAACAAAAATAAAGTATTCATTAAATACAACAATGAATGAATGTATACATGAACAAGTAGAAAAATAGACTCGAGAAGGTAGAAGATGATGGGTGAATTTTTGGACATGTTGCTTTGACGTCAATGTATCATCATTACAATATCCAAGGCAGGAGTAGACACTCACCTGAAGGATTGAACCAGAGCCTATTGGAACTATAAAAGTAGGTAGTAAGATCTGGGAGATACCCACAAAGTAGAGATAATTGGAGCCACAGGACTGGATGAAATTGATATAGAAAATACAGAGAAAAAGAGAGCACTAAAGATAAAACATTAGGGAACGTGTACATCTATTTTCAGGTGAAAGCAGAGTGGCCCTGAAATCAGGTGAGTAAAAATTCCATTATGAACTCCAGATAAATAAAAATTGATGAGGGTTTATATTTGTGAGTAAGACATTGTGATGACTTCCAGATAAGTAAATGACTTGAGCATTGGTATACCTAGACCCTTTGCCAACATAACATTCTCAATTACCTAGTGATTAATGAGTAAAATATCCAAAGGAACATTAAAGGGGTAAAAGGATTGCATAGTGTTAAGAACTATGATGGATCAGTGTACTTCGAACTGAATTAATGTACCTGGAAACAAATCAAAGGAAGACTCATTGCTTCTTTCGGAGATTGTAGTGTGACATAAGAGAAAATAAATGCAGAAGATTCTAGCTCATCACAATTTTCAGCAGAGAGGGATAAAGGCAATGACACAGACTAGAATACGCAGGCACCTCTCTAGGATCCCTTTACTTGCTCTAATCAACAGCATTCCAAATTATCTGTACTGGGAGAGGTTTAAGAATGGAACCTCCTCAAGGAGGTGGTGGTTTTCTCCCTGATCCACTGTTATTCTTCCCAATGGCTTGGTAATAACACAGGAGAGGCAACAGATACATGGTATCTGTAGACTGAAGAGTAGGCCAAATGGAAAATGAGACTCACAGAACTAGTCCCTGGAAGAGCAGCCTCATCAATTATAAAGAGGAAATCATGCACTAGGCCTGCCCATGCCTTAGCTTCCTTCCAAGTCTTTTTAGAATGTCAAATTACTAAATTTATGCTAACTGCATGTAAACAAAAGTCCAGAGATACCTTTTAAAAAAGAAATTTAAATTTAAAGAAATTTAAATCTTTTAAAAAAGATAATGATTTGCAAACCGGGAAACCTAGCTCTCGGTATGAACCAAAAATACATTCCAAAATGGAGAGGATAGGGCAGGGTTTATAAAGGCAAAAATTGTAAGGCGCTATTGATCAAAGAGATAGGTTGCTAGGGGAAACAAGACCATAAACTTACATCATTTGTTTCGGATTGGCTGGGGCAACTGGACTTTCAATGGTTGACTGACTCAATGATCAAGAAAGTGGGCTTGTGAAATGGGAACAATGGGTAATACATTAAGCATTTATGAAGCCTTAGTTTCAGCTCAGGCTTACCGAACAAAAAGGCTGTCTTTGATCACACAATTGTAGTGCAGGGAGTATTATTTAACACCGGTGCCAGAAGTACAATTTATCAAACAGTACAATCAGCACAGGGGGTCTGCTGGCTCTGCAGGCCCATCTGGAGCCCAAGAAACAAAGTTATGCTCTGCAAGCAGCCCCAGAGCTCATACTGTAAAAATCCAAATATTGGGCCACAAATTATGAAATCGAAGTTCTTATACGTCCTCATACCTTTCTAGTTTAAAACATTAGAAAAATATTCTGAAAAGTATATTGATGTGTACAGTGAAGACATGAAAAACGTATCTTGCCATGTGCTGCCTGGGCAAACATCAGGCCATAAATGACCTCACCACATTCAAGAATAAGAAAACAGGATGAAGAAAAGAAAAAGGCATAGTTTGTTCTAGTAAAAAAGAGTAGAACACAATTCTCTAAAAGTTGTTCTTAAAAAAAAGAAAACAACAACCAAAAAAACCTTCTAAAAAGTTTTAAAAGTGTCTGCCTTATACTGTCAAAAAAAATTCACATGGACTCTTAAAGCAAAAAAATATGTATGATGAAATCATCAAAATGCTAAGTGCAAATCTTATAGCACTCTCTTTAATGTCTCTTAGTGTCAAGGGATTTGGGCTAAAGATGTGTGCTGTAATTGAGACCTCGTTCCCTGCTGCATGTCAAGTTGAAAGATTACTGACTTCAGAGTTAAGAGAAGCCAGACAGGAAAGTACCCAGAGGGCCGCTCTTTTTCATGCTTCTCTGATCTGGCAGTTGGCTAGTAACACAGAGTTTCATTATATGAAGAGATACGTAAAGGCTAGCTACAAGGGTACACCCAAATTGCTTAGACCAGATTCCATAAATGGAGGCTTTGGGGGCGAAAGAAAAATGAATAATTTCCCTCCCACCTTCTAAGTTCTTCTAGCTTGGCTAATAATCAAATTCACAGTGACAGATTAACAAGAGAAAATCAGATTTTAATACATGTGCATGGGGAATTCACATAAGCATGAAAATTACAATTTTTGTGAGGCAAACACTGGGTATACATGACACCCTGGACAGAGGAGAAAACAGGTGAGGAGATAGGATGTTAGATTTCAGAAGTGAGAACGGGCAAGAGAACGGGCTACTTACAGGTAGTTGAGGAAGAGGGAACTTCATGGCAGGAAATTTCTTGCTGGGCAACTCAGAAACAGTGGTACACAGGGGTATCTAGCTAACAGGCTCCTGCCTGAAGCCTTTCTATTTACCATACTTAATACAAATTAGGCTAAAGCAGCATACTGAAATGACCTTCCTGGAGTAGGCCTTTCCATCTGAATCTCGTAGGCAGGAAGGGGAAGGGTCAAAGGTACTTTCTGATTCTTCTGTTTCTAAATAAATAGCTTAAAATCAATATTCCAAAATGGTAGTTTGAGGGTGGCAAAACTTTGGTTCCGTTCAAGGTCTGGAAGTGAAAAGGTACAAATACAGAGAAAATATGCAAAGAAAGAGTGAGAGGGAGAGAGAGAGAGAATCTCTTCAAAATTCTTACCAACGTGGCAATCTAACAACAAAATGGAAGAACAATCCAAATTATACTTTCTTGCAATAGGTGGTGAATACAGTACCTGATGAAATAATTTTAAAATAAAATCCTTTGGCTTTGGTGGTCTGGGGATGTAACTTTCACTCTCCTCTTTACAGGCAGCTAAACAATTGAATAGGCAATAAAACCTTACACCCAGCCAATCCCTTAATCTTTAAAGATCTAAATGAATGATCAAATGGGGCCCAATAAATAGAAGAATATTTAGAGAAAACTCAACCAAGTTCCTATAGCACATAAATTACTTATCTGTAACTTGTAAATGACATTCTCTCTGGGCTGACAAAAATAGCAGAACATATCCTTTCCTTATGATCTCACCTGGAGGCCAGAATTCAGGAAACTTGATTGATTCTGTCCATGGTGGACTTTCCCCTGTGGCACAGCACAGAGTGGGGAAAGGTGAAAAACGGATCTCGAGAAGCAACAGCATGGTGAGCTTTTCATTTTTCTTCGAAAAGATCAAATCTAAAACAGAATGAACTTAAGAATCTGCAGGACCTATCTGAAGAAAACTATATTCTTCTGAGGTATATGAATAAATAATTAGATCAATGGAGATAAATACCTTGTTTTTATGTGTGAAAAGTTATGTTTAAAGACATTGATTTCTCCAGCTAAATCAACATATTCATTGTTCTTGCAATCAAAGTCTCAAAGGTTCCATTTCACAACTTGAAACAATTCAAAAATACAGGTTAGAAAATTAACCTACAAGAAAATAACGAGAAAAATTCTGAAGGAAGAAGCATGAATACAATTATAGAGCTACAGTAATTAAAATAGTGAGTTTTGGGGAAAGATCAGTCAGTTATATCAATGAAACTGAATAGAGACACTAGGAATTGATTGTACATTTCGGTTGGCACATGAAAAATGGGGCATTTCTGGGGAAAACACGCATGATAAGATGAATGATATTAGGTCAACTGAACAGCAAGTTTGTTGAAAAGAAAATGCAGTTAAGATCTGACCACAATTTAAAAAACAGTATAAAAAGTATAAATATTTAAATGTAATTTAAATGTAAATGAAAAACCCTCAAATATATAAGAAGTTAGATAATGCTTCAGTAATTTAGGTGTGGGGCTATAAAAAAGTGCTTACAAATTAATAAAAGGATATACCAGAATTTTAAAAACAGTGAAAACCAGTCATTAACACTAGTTAGAAATCAAATTAAAAGGGCTAATATCCTTTTTAAAATGAACGCTAGAGCCAGCTTCATGCGTGTGAAACTTTTAGAGTCATACAGAGTCCCAAGCTTATAAAGGCCCCAATGCTTGGTTCATATTCTGGTATCATCATCTTAATTCTTAATAATTCTTGAAGAAAAAGACCCTGGATTTTCACTTTGCATTGTTTTCTGCAAATTATTTAGCTAGTCCTGATTAATTTTCACATATAGTCAACAAAGTACAAAGTAAAACTTGAATTTTAAAAACTTTTCAGATTTAAAAAGATTAAACATTTGATGGTATCATATTATGAAAAATTGTAGATAAAGCAACACTCTCATACACTTTTAGTTCAACCATCTGCAAACACTAGAATTATATATCAAAATTTAAAGTGAATACCTTTGATCCAGCAATTTTTCCTCTAGGAATACATGTATAGGAACTAATTGGACCAATATATAAAAATAAAGGTATTTATTACAGTAGTGTTTCTAATAGCAAAAAGTCAACCATCTAAACATCCATAAAATTATTGATTATAAATGGAAAGCTACACTTATATAGTTGCATATTATACTTTAAAATGAAATGTTACATAAATTGTATATACATGTAAACCTATCTCTATGATATGCAAAGATATATAGTGATATGGAAAGACATTCATGATTCATTGCTAAGTGAAAAGCAAGCTATGTAACAACAAAAAGAATGAAATGCTATAGGTACCTGTAGAAACTTTTTACATATATGTGTAAAAAAAATGTCTGAAAAGAAAACAAAGATATTTTTCTCTGGAACTACAAGAAATTTTTATTTTATTGTTACTTTTTTTGATAATCTTTTTAATGATGAGCTTTTATTTGTATTAAAATCAAGAAATAATATTTTATTTTGAATAATAAGAATTAGGCCATTTAATTGTGTCTGTGATCATTAAAATATTTAAACATATAATTGTACTAATAATTGTAATTTGGTATAAAACAAGGCAAATGACATAAAAAGATTTGAAAGACTACATAAACAATGTTTAAAAGTTATAATAAGTTGTTTCAAACATGCAAATTATACAACTAAAAGTTGGAAGGTAAAACCAAAAGTATACTGATTTCCTCATACTAAAAGGAAGCAAATGAATACCCACTGCTTCAGTTCTGACATAGAGAAATATAGTTTTAATATTATTTTTGCAAAACATAAAAGTAGTAGAATTTATAATGATTTTTATAAGCATGAAAAATTATACCAGACAGTAGATGATTATGAGATAGAACATAAGGCAGTGTATCTTGAATTGGAGTGAAGAATAGTACTTAATGTGAAAAATAATAATTGATTTGGACTCAAATTTAATTAGAAAGAGAGGAAACCATGCTTAATGAACTGCAGAAAATTTCAGTCTTTCATCTAAAAAGAGAGCACACAGAATGTAGCTGAATCCAGATGATGTATTAGAGTCATTGAGTTAATTCTCTATATTGAGTAAAATAAATATATAATCGTCAATAAATTGCTTCCTGATATTCATTCAAGTTGTTTTACTTGAAAGAGATTTCAAATGGAACAAAATAGCAGACAGCTGAAATAAATCCACGGCCACCTGCAGTTTGACTGTTAGAAGTCTGATGAGTAGAGGTATTTTTGTCAAGTGTCTGATGTAAAACATCATATTTCTATCATCATGTTTGATTGGAAATGGAATTCTTGGAGGTAATCCAGCAAAATGGCAGTCATACTGAAAGGTAATATAATGCCAATTTTATCTGTATAATTGAATGGTTAAAACTTAAAGAATTAAATTAATGGATGTTTGCTTTTCTTTCCAAATTCATTATATACATACATATATATATATATATATATATACACACACACACACACACACACACACATATATATGTGTGTGTGTATATATATATATATATATATATATATATTACTCTTTGGAAGCATTTTAATATATACTATCAAAGTGGTAGAATAAGAAAAATTACATAAAAATTCAAATAGTATTGAATCCATATTGTCTATATTCATTATGCTGATTGCTGGATAAATTGAAAGAATTAAACAATTTAAGTCTTTTTAAACATTAATTGGAAATTGCATATATTATGATGAGTTGTCAAAAAGTAATACTAAATTAATGAATACTAGTTTGTGGAAAACCCATTTCTTTTAAATAACGCTGAACCTATACAGAGGTAACTACTTTAGTGACAAAATTTGGTGAGCTTAAGCAAAAATACGCTTCTGCCAACTTTAGGCAATAGGAGACCAGATGCGAAACAACAAAATAGCAGCTGATTATTTCTCAATGTGTTTTCTGTAGACCATTAGCCCAAGGAGTGAGGACCTGCTGTTCTTTTTAAGAATTCAGCTGTTTAGGCCCTGGTTCAGAATGACCAACTCCAATTTTCTGAGGTGAAACCCAGGAATCTACATTTTTGCCAAAAACCTTACCAAAACCTTAGAAGTCTTCTACATTAACTTCTCAGAACCACTGCTCACAGGGTGAGAGGCAAGAATCTACAGTAAGAGAAAAGGAAAAGCACAGGGAGCTGAACAAGGTCACTAGTTGGTTCTCTGAGAGCAGCTGACTGCACAGGTGTCATGCTCTATTATGCATAACTTCACATATTCTTTGGACACTGCATTGGGAAGACATGTCAAGAGAGCCAGGTACACAGAATGGGGTGAAGGTGGAGGATGCAGGAACCAACTTTATCAGTAGTTTTGCAGATAAAATTTAGGACAGAATGTTAAGAAATGTACTTTTTCTACCTGCTATATGGAGTTTGAAAAAAATATTTTAAAAATCGATTTTACTATTAGTTATGAAGGAATAAAAAAAGGTGGTTGCATTCTTCTAACCCTAGATAAATATTTATGTTAACAATTAAGAAATGTTTCAAAGAGCTTTGGCATGTCTACAGAACTGAAATCCTCTTAACCAGGCCCACTCGTCATTAAATCAATTGTTTCCTTTCACTGCACTACATCCCATCCTCTTCCCTCCCCACTATATTCTGCATATGAAGAAAATATTGATAGGCTTCCTTGTAGACTAACATTTTAACACAATGCCTAGCATTGTCATTAAACATATAATTTATTAATAAGAATTACTTAATGTTATTGGTAAATTTCTAGCATTTCACTTACATTTCACATTCACCTGTTTCGTTTTTTTTTTTTTAATTCATTGATCAAATATGTTTGAATCTACTTGTACAAGACATTGCTAGGCTCTAGGCAGGAACTGATGAACCAAACAGACACCATCGTGAAGTTTACGAGATAATGGAGAAAACAAATATCAGACATGTATTCACACAAATACATTTTTTAAGAAAGTTAGAAATGCTCCCGACAAAAAGTCTAGTGTGCTTTTTGAGGGTGTCTTTTTTGAGTAGGTGCTGAGGCCTAAAGGATAAATTCACTAGCATTTGTCCACAAGACAGAAGTTGAAAGGGTTCCAGACAAGAGAGAATATAAACAGTACTTTCAAAATCCAGAAGGCAGTCTAGTGTGACTGGAACACAGTGAAAAAGAGAGAGAGAGTAGCTAGAAAAGAAGCTGAAGATGAAGGCACAGGTCAAAGCAAAGACTTAAAAGCATATACAAAAGCAATGGGAAGTCCTGAAGGGTTTAAAGCAAGGAAGTGACTGGGTCCTCTTGGCTGCCCCATGGAGAAGAGATGGGGACAGAGACAAGAGTAAACTTGGGGAGAACATTAGATGCTATTCTAGGTTAAAGATAATGGTGACTTGATTTAGTGTCTTCTAGTGAAATTAGTGAGAAGTAATTAGCTTTAAAATACATTTTGGATTTGCAACCACCTAAGTTGGTGATGGATCAGATGTGGAGTTGGCTGGAATGAGAGAGAAGAAAATGTCCCATGTAACCCAGAGATCAGAATGTCCTGCTTATGGTGTCATTTTCTCATTTTTGAATATGACCAGGTATAGCACAGAAAATAGGGCTTGGATAATCCTGGAGGAACCTGACCTAGAGCTGGGTCTAACCATAATGATGAAATGGAACTTGCTGCCAGGATTTAGGAAAAGTGCATTTGGGAATTAGAGTACAATGTTGAAAATAAATTATAACCGATGTTAGCTTTGGAAGCTGTGGTTTCAGAGGAAGCTATGGAGAGGGGCAGGTTTAGAAATTACAGCAGGGAGGCAGAGGCAGAGAGGCAGCCAGGCAACAGCTGAATGTTCTCCTCAGACCTGGCAGTGGGCTTTGAATTTCAGGACAAGATTACAATCCCTCCCTTTGTCACAGGAGGTAAGTAAACCCAGAGGATCTAAAGTACTGGGTATGTAACCAAGAGAGGGATTTGAACCCACAAAGGAAAAGGCAGAGCCCAGTCTTCAGAACTCATATGTGAGAGTGATATCTAGGCAAAAAATTTCAAAATTATAGCAACAGCAGTGGCACAGGTGACAGCACTTCGTGGGCTAGAAGTCAGGCTGGTCCTAGAACCTGCAGTGCTGTAAGTGGGGGTTAAAAAACACCTGCTGTGGGAGAACGTGCAACTGGCTGTCAGGCACCTACAGGAGAAAAATATGTTCTATTTAAATCTCTGAATGACGACAGTACAATGTGTATTATGAAATCAATGTTACTACAGAAACCTAAAGTGTGCTGAGGATATGTGTTGCACATTTAATGTGATGAGTACCAGCATCAGAATCCTCTCTCTCAGCAGTTCTTCATCAAGTCTTTCCCAACTTCCAACTGTAGTATCTGTAAAAATATTAAAACATATTCATAACCCCCCAAAATCGAGGCAACCAATGCTATCTACATAAATTACAAGTTTCTTTTAACTGAAGGAACTTTAATTAGTGGGTGATGCTGACATATACTCTGCCTTTTGAGGTATGTATTCTCCAGAGAGACAGATCCAATAGATTAGATAGAAGGAGATAGATATAGATATAGATAGAAATAGGTATAAGTATAGCTATAGCTATAGATTTAAATTTATTGTGAGGAGCTGGCTCACATGATTATGGAGACTGAAAAAAAAAAAATCTCACAACCTACCATCTGGAAGGTGGAGACTCAGGAAAGTTGGTGGTATAATTCAGTCTAAGTTTGAAAGCCTGAGACCCAGAGGATCCGATGGTATAAAATCCCAGTGCAACAGTAGGAGAAGATGGGCCAGCATGGTGGCTCAGGTGGTTGGAGCTCCATACTCCTAACTCCGAAGGCTGCCAGTTCGATTCCCACATGGGCCAGTGGGCTCTCAACCACAAGGTTGCCAGTTCAATTCCTCGAATCCCACAAGGAATGGTTGGCTCTGCCCCTTGCAACTAAGATTGAACAACAGCAACTGGACCTGGAGCTGAGTTGCGCCCTCCACAACTAAGACTGAAAGGACAACAACTTGACTTGGAAAAAAGTCCTGGAAGTACACACTGTTCCCCAATAAAATCCTGTTAAAAAAAAAAAAAAAAAAAAAAAAACAAAGAGTAGGAGAAAATGAAACGAGATGTCCCCAGCTCAAGCACTGAGAGAAAAAAGAAGAGTCACTTTTCTCCTTCCTCTTTTTTGTTTTATTCTTGCCTTCAATGGATTGTATAAACCTCAATCACTCTGGGGAGGGTTATCTACTTTACTGAGTTCACAAATTCAAATGCCAATCATAGCCAGAAACAACCTCACAAACACACCCACAATGTCTAACCTGATATCTGGGCACCCCCTGATCCAGTCAGGTTGACACAAAAAATTAACTATCACAAGGGATAACAAACGTATGAACCTAATGGGCATTAGTCTTCATGAATCTGCCACAGACAGCTAGCTTCTTGTCTTCAATACCCAATATCCATATCAACCACAACACAACTCCTTTTTCTCTAAAGTGAAGGAAAGAGCGGCTTTCTAAAACATACAAGACCACTCAATCCTTCAATTTCTCCCACTTATAGCTTTCTCTGTTCATTCTGGAAATTAAATGATCACAATTCTGTTCCAATCAGTGGCAGACATGGAAGGTGCTGGTACTCTCCAGAGATGTGGAAATGCCAGTGGGGAGGGATTGAGATCAGGAATGAGGAGCCCTGTATGCTGCTGTGTGCTGGTTTATTTATTTTTATCCCTGCTGTGTCCAGCAAAGGAAGATAGAGAGATCATCAAGGTATAAATGATTCTTTTCGAAAGACAACCAGATAGCCACAAAAGATAAATGTATCGTGAACGTAAGAAAATTTGATAGAGGTTCTGCACATCCATATATCTTCTGACTCAAAATCCATCTGAGGGGAAGTAACTATAGAGTCAGTAATTCTTAAATACAATATATAACATAGAAAAATAACAATAGTAATCTGGACTTCAAATTTCTGATTACAACAATCCCCTGTTATCTAACTGAGAAGTGAATGAGGGACGAAGGAAGCAAAGCATAGTAATACTTACATTTGGATGGTATCAAAACAACTATTTTATTGTGAAACTGATTATTAGAATTTCTTTGTTAACTTGTATATAATTGTTAAATTTTAAGATAAGCTGTATGTTTTGCAAAACACTAACAAAAAAAGGTAATAAAATCATAGTCCATGAAGAATCAGATAAGTGAGAGAATGAGAGAGTAACGAAGTATTAAAAAAGCTAATTGAAATTGAAAGGGCAAGTTAACAAGATTTTTCAGGTAGGGCAGGTTTAAAAGTTATGAAGTTGGATGGGTTAAACTCTCCTATTAAAAGTACAATTATATGCTATTCCCAAGGAAAAGTAAAACAAAACAAAACAAAACAAACAAACAAGCAAAAAAAAAAAAAGAAGAAAGAAAGAAAAGAAAAATGAACTGACAGACATATAATGTGTAAAGGAAAACAAAAGAAAAAGTATAATATTAAAATTAGCTACACAGTATTAGATTTTGAGGCAAATAAATCATCATAGAATCAGAAAATGAGTCAGTTTATATTAAAAAACGATACATTTGCAATGAAGATATCAAAGGCATAAACCTTTATATGACAACACAGCTACAAAGTATTTAAAGTAAAAACTATAAACCTTTACAAGGGAAATTTGGATAACAGAAAACAATGTAGCTTTGAAGACACATCTCCCAGGTTTTAAAGAACCATGTAGGAAAAAAGTAAAAATTTAAAGGCTACATAATACTTTAATTTATAAGTTATTTAAAAGACAGATTGAGTATGTTCTAAATACGCAGCATATGCACTTTCTTCTAAAAGCCAATGAAGCATTTACAAAAACTGGACATTCAATAGGCAACAAGAAAGTTAAATCACAGAAAAGCTGAAATTGTGCGTGCCATGATATTAGATCACAATACAATAATAGCTATTAATAACAAAAATTGGAAATTAATTATTTGGAAATAAACAATGCACAGCTCATTAACATGGATCAAGGGGGATGGATTACTGATTGTTTACAAAGCAATACCAATTAGAATACTTTATTAAATATTTGATAGAAACTTTATGTTCATAAGCTCTTTGGCTTAAAATCAGAGAATGTGTTAGCAACTAGGTATACAGTGAATAACCCTAGGGTAATTCACCTATAATGTTTACGGCCAAACACTGTGTGTGAATATATTTTTATTATGGAAACAGCAGATTTTTAAAAAGTAAAATGTGCACGGGTGTAAAAATGTAGTATTCAGTCTATAGCCAAAACCAAGTTATTTTTTAAGTGCTTGCAATTGAAGAAAAGGAAGGTGGAAGAGGAGGAGAGGGGATGGGTACGGGGAGAAGGAGGAGGAGGACGAGAGAAAGAAAATAGGAAAAAAGCCGAATAAAAATAAATCAATCATTTAAATCACCTGCTTGTTTTAAAATATAGGTTTTTATTATTCAGTTATGGTGAGGTCAACAGAAAAGAAGAATATTGTCATGGAAAAGAGAATTGGTCACTCACAGGTCCCAAGAGCAGGGGGTGTGCCGTGCCATGCAGGGCCACATAGAGAAGCACCAGGGTTGGTCGGGAAATCCAGGTGGCAAGGGGAAAACGTGGGCAAGAACCTTTACTGTGCTTTCCCTGGGAAGGAAGAGGCATGGCAGGGTAAGCAGGTTTAGGATTGGCTAGTTTGAAGCATTCCAGTAGGCTCTCAGGTGTAGGGGCTCTCCCAAGCTCTCTAGTACCTAACTCGGGGGTGATCAGGGTAGGGAGATGGTGGTCCTGAGAGTGAGAGAGAAGGTGGTGGTGTGTAAGGGCTCTGGATTGGTTGGTTTGTACATAAAACGTGTGTTCCCAGGCTAATAATTTACTATTTCTAAGAACCGGCTAGCACTTACTTGAAAGGGGCAATCTCTCTAGGGTCAGCAAGTCTATGAGATGTCAAAGCATTGGAATTACAGAAAATAAAAAGGCATGATTAATACACTGCTGATCCCAGCAAGTGGTCAAAAACAGGTTTCTTTATCTCTCTTCCACAGCCATGGCAGATGTGCAGATGCACTGCTGCATACCTAATTAAAAACAAATGACTCATCCGAGCTGTTGGAAGTGCTGCCAGCAGATACCTCTGCTAAAGAGTTTCCTCAGCAGCATTACTCTCTTTTTCTGGGTGGTCCCATATTGAGTGACTGATCTGCGTAGGACAGGGTTTCTCAACCTTGGTGTTATTGACATTTGGACAGGATAATTCTATGTTGTAGGGGGCTGTTCTGTGCATTGCAAGACGTTTAGCAGCATCCCTGGCTTCTACCTACTAGATACCAGTAGTACCCAGGCATAGTCATGGTAATTTAGAAATGTCTCCATACTTTGCCAAATGTCTCTGGTGGGAAAGATCACCTCTGACTGAGAACCACTAATATAAGGCCACCTCTTCATCCTAATTCTGGACAACTGTAATGTGTCATTCTTTCTTTCTCATATCCCAGAGGTCCATATGAAGCCCACAACTCTGATCACACTACTCACTCCTCTGGGGTTAACTCATCCATTTCCATGTATTTATTGGCATGTATACTGTGTTTCCCCGAAAATAAGACCTAGCTGGACCGTCAGCTCTAATGCATCTTTTGGAGCAAAAATTAATATAAGACCTGGTATTATATTATATTATGTTATATTGACCCGGTATTATATTATGTTATATTACATTACATTACAGTACAGTACGTTATATTATATTATATTATATTAGACCCGATCTTACATTAAAATAGGACTGGGTCTTATGTTAATTTTTGCTCCAAAGGATGCATTAGAGCTGATGGTCCGGCTAGGTCTTATTTTCGGGGAAACTTGGTATACTGACAGCTTTCAGATCCATATTTCCAGCCCCGATCTCTTGTCTAAGCATTAAATCTGTATAATTAACTGCTTATTGGCCACGTCCTTTTATCAAGAGAAATTATATTTTTGTGCTTAAGAACATGAGCTCGTGAATCAGCTACTTTTATGAGTACCTTGATTTACCTACTAGCTTTGTCATGTTGGGACACCACTCAGCCTCTCTTTGCTTCAGTTGCCTCATCTATAAAATGAACACAACAATAGTCTCTACCTCATAGCTGTGTGTGGGAATCAAACGAGTTAATGCATGTAGAGAATTTAGAATAGCTCCTGGCAAATTCTAAGTTCTCAATAAATGATAGCTATTATTATCAGCCACCAGATTGTCTTGCCAGTACCAAAGGGAGTAGGTTTAATTCCGAACTAAATTCTCCATTTCCCAACTTGGGTCTTCTGTATTTCTTATTTTAGTAGATGGCAACACCAACGACCAGTTTAAGCTGGGTGCTTAATCAATGATGTTGTCATTGATTTTTCCATCTCCCACAAAGACTACTTCAAATTATCACTAAATCGTAGTGAATCTGTCTGTGTTCTTAGAATTCATTGAATTTATTCATTTTCTTCATCTCAATTACCACTATCTTAGTTTAATCCCATATCTCTTATTGCAATAGTCTAGTGAAGAATCATGGACTCTAGAGTCACAGAGAGCTAAGTCGAAGCTCAATTCTACCAACTAAATGATAATTGGGTAAATTACATTTCCTTTCTATCTATCATTTTCTTTGACTGCAAAACAAAAATGATCATGATTACCTTATAGGATTGCAAAGAGTATTACAAGAGAATATCACCCTCAATTTGAAATAACACAATCATTAATTAGAGACAGGATTAAATAAATTATAATATTTTCATACAATAGAACACTACATAGCAATGAAAATAGGAAAACTACCACTGTACACTACAGCATAGTTGAATCTTAGAAAGATAATGTTGAGCATCCCACTCAAAAAGAAAGGCAAGACACAAAAGAATACTAACAAGCAGTATTTATATATTTAAAATAGAAAAATCTTAACAGTATTGTTTAGTGATATATACTTAATGTTAAAACTGCAAAGAAATACAGGGTTGTATTTACCATAAAATTCAAACACATAAATGAGGCCAGGAAATACCAATGAGGGTTGATTTGGAACGTGCTAAGTTGGAGGTTTTTGAAATGCAGATAATGTTCTTTTTCTCCATCTGGGAGGTGATTGCATGGGTATTTATATATAAATACTATTTATTATATTTTGGATTGATATTTTATGTATTTTTGTGTGATATATATCACAAATTTAAAAAGGTTGCATAAAAATGAAAACTAAATATAAGCACAGAAATAGAAAAATGTGAATACATTGAATATATATATATGTATATTCATAGGTGTGTGTGTGTGTGTGTGTGTATATGTATATATATATTGCTTTTGTGAATAAAAGATTACTATCAGTCCTAAATATCAGACTTGTTTCAAAAAAGACCTCTTATTCTCATAGCACTGTTTCCTTGGAAACAGTAGAGTTAAGATACATGAGGAATATTTTATCTGCCTCATTTGTTGTGTGGAACACATCTGCCTCTGGTTAGGGGGACTGTGAGTTGGCATTGGGCCTATGTGATAACTCTAGCATAAAAGCGTGGTGGGAAACAGAGACTGTGTTTTCCATGTGTTAAGGTGACCCCACGTACCTTGTCTCTCATTTATGGGAGCCATACGTGTCCATGCACATGAGGCTGCAAATGAAGCCTCTTCTTTTGCATACGTGGGTAGCTGCTGAGAAGAGATGAGGATGCTGAACCTACTCGTGTACTGCTTCATTTCCTTCTCTAATGCCAAGCTGTGCTGCATGGGCAGGCAGGCAAATGCTTCCTTGATGAATAGACACATAAGAAAAGCCCAGTGTGATAGGGTGAAACTGTGGATGTCCTCACAGAAACTCTAAGAGAGAATTACATTTGTAGATGCCACAAAGAGAACCCATTTGTGGCTCAGAGAAGCAATGGAAAGCCAAGGTAAATACCCTGGTCTGCCCCTAAGGAAAAAGAGTTGGGAACATGACATCTCATGCTCAAGCATATTCGTGCTCAAGCAATGCTGTGGTAGATGAAACAATGGCATGTACCAGTGTCAGTCAGAAAAGCCCCTAGTATGGTGACAGTCTGTCCTGCATGCTATCGAGAGGAAAAAAACAAAACAAAAACACATGTCCAAAAGCTGTCATTGGGCATAGCGTCAAGGACCAGAAAGCCCATTACTGACAGATGGATTTCATAGCAGTATTGCAATAGATCTTTGCAGGAATATACAAGTATTCGGCGTTCCTTTCAAACGTCTCATAGGGAATGCATTTCACCATAGTCAGTTTACCAAAATGGGACAAAAAGTGCATAATGGACATACGTGTATATTCCCACCAGTTACATTGGAGGGACTTAATTAAAAATTGGAATGGGCAATTAAAACGTTTGTTTTTGAATGACCCAGGGTGCTAAGGGTAAGGATGAGACAGCCTGGCTAGCAAGCTCAGTAAGGTGTGTGCTTCATCTGAATATGAGAGGTAGTGGTGTTCTGTGTACTGGGAAATGATCCGTGGCGCTAACCTTTGTCTCTAGCACTTCACTAGGCTTTTCTTTTGGGTTATCAGATCTAGTGATTTAGATTAGGATTGCATTTGCCCTCCTTCCAGCTGAAGGAAGCATTGCTACTTAAGATACTATATTCCTTTGAACTTAGTCATACTTATTCTTTAGAAATTTCTGGATTAGATGGTCACTTTGCCTAATGTGACCATGCTAGGACTAACCCTAACTGTTTCCCTGTTGATTGGTTGTTAGAGATTGATCTGTTAGCTTTTATCTCTGCAAACCTACCATGTATTTCTAGGAATGACAGAAGAAGGACCTGGTGAGGCTCTATTGTTACCTGAAGGAAAGAAAAAAGTCATTTGGGACATTCTGCCTGGCAACAATTCTGAGAAGGGGCTGTGTCTTTACCTAGAAAGGACTCTCTATTGTGATTGATTGCTACTGTGTTGAAAGAGCAATGCCTAGGTGTTTTAGAAGCCCAAGCCAGACTCACCTGCTGAAATGCTAAGGACCACCTGAATTATAGAAGAATGTCACTGAAAAATGTGGTCGTCCTCATCATCCCCTTAGTGCATGTGTGCCATGACATTAAAAAAAGTGCCATTTCATGCTATACACTTAGTGGGTACTGAGCATATAAAAAAAATCACTGTGTCCTCTCTGTAGGGTAAGTCGGTTGTACTCTACATTAATCTGTAGAAACTGTATCAATAAAAACTTATTCTTTCATAGCTGGGTATGACCCCTAGGCCAGAAAGAATCCTGAGCTTACTGAACACTCTAGTGACCATCCCTGTCACTGAAACTATATGGTATATGAGTAAGGGATGATTCTTTTGGGAAGGATGGGAAAATTAGACGGTAATAAAAACAAATGTTGAGTGTGCTAAGTATTACTGTAATATCTTATCTACTGCTATTTGTGTAATATTAACAAGTGGTTTGTGTGCTAAGCATTACTTTAATGTTTCATCTACTGCTATGTGGTATAATAAAGTATTTTATGGGCTTACATATGGAAATGAAAGTGAATTAAATGTGCACTGATGATGACCCCGTCATGGAAAAATATTTTTGGAAACTGGTTTAAAACCCCCAATTGATATCAACTCCATGGAAACTAATTGTTCAGATAAAGTGGTAAATTTGGCCTTAGAGAAACTAAACACACATATATGTATTTCTCTAATAACTTTTAAAAGATACAAGTGAGAGTGACTGAGAGGTAGACTTGTTCCATTGATAAGAAAGTATCAAAAAACTCATGAAACATGTTGGTCAAGATTACCATGTTTTAGAAAAAGTTTGCCTACCCTTCGTTGGGTAGTACAAATCTTGGTGGTCGCAGGTGTGCTAGCTTGCTTTTTCCTATGTATAAAATATTAGAGTTGTGCCTGTCAGGAACACAAAACAAAACAAAACATTACAGAATATGGAAGGAATATGTTTTGTGAAAATATTGACTCGAGGTCATGAAGGTGCAACCGTGAGAAAGATTAATACCAGCCTGGTGTGATGCAGCCTCTCAGAGAACGACCTTAATTTTCCACAGCAATCTTTCCTTGGAAGGAGTGGAGCTAAGAAAAATGAAAACTGCTGTTTCTGTTTGTTGTGTGAAGTCAGAACTGGGTTGGGAGAGCTACAAGTCGGCAAGCAAATTTGAGGCCTATTGACTTGAATGGTGTAAAGGAGTGGGAGAAAATATAGCGTGCAGCTTCAGTGCGTCAAGGTGACACACATACCTTGACTCCCATTCATGGATCTCAACCATTCATGTGGTGAGACAGAGAAGAGGTCCTACATACTTCAGAGTTTCTGAGAGAGGAAGACGAAGTGAATGCTATAGCTGCTGTATTTTCTGGTTTGTATTCTATCATAAAGCTAAATAAATAGAAATGATGCTTTCAGGAAAATATACAGACTCTTTAGTGCACCATCTATTCATTATATGAACAAGCTTTTTCTTCTCTTATAGTTCTCATTCATAATCTCTGCATGTCTACATATTCATCCATAGATATGTCGCTATTTTAAAAGGCTTATATATCCAATAAATAATTTTCTCTTATCCCTGATCAAATGGCACATATTCACCTTTGTTTACAATCACCTACTGTAAACCTTACCTGAGCCCTGCTCACCTGTCTTAAAAGATGTCCTTTATTATAAGGCAGTGATGATCATTCAGGTTTTATCATGGCATGAATAAATTACATCCCAAGACTCTCTACTTCTCTTTGATCTAATATCATGGTCATTATGCAATTTTTTTAATATCTTTGATTTATTTTTCAAATCTTTCTCTTAAGGACACTGATGTAATAAAGGAATAACCCAGATGGCGGACACTAGAATTCTGGTGATTACACTGGTATATCAGTGCCCATGTCCTAACATTCCAAGTTAAACCTTAGGGTTTCATGACTTTGTGAACGTCAATCAGTACCTGAGGACCTCATAAATATAAAGGAAATGAGAAATCTGTTTCTTTCTTCCAAAAGCTAAACACTACACCATTGACACCAAAGCATTGTATGTAGCTAGTGAGGCTGCATTTTGAAGGCAATCTGCCTCTGATCACAATAGTCAAGCTAATGTTTCTATTAACATATCTCTCCATAATCACAATCATATTTTCCTTAAAATAAAATTAATAATTTTTTATCCAATTAAATAATATTTTAATTATTTAATTATTTAATACGATTAAAATTAATAATATTTTTTTATCCTTTGGTCAAAAAGAGCTTTGCAAATAGGTATACATAACCTGATGTTTAAATAAATAATTACTAAAGAAAATGAGAAGTCACAAACAGGGAGAAAATATTTGCAAAAGACATAACTGATAAAATATACAAAATACACAAAGAACTCATAAAACATGACAATAAGAAAACAAGCAGCTGCATTAAAAAAAATGAGCTGAAAGACCTTAACAGATACCTCACCAAGGAAGGTATAGAGATGGCAAATAAAAATATAAAAACATGCTTCATTTCATATGTCATCAGGGAAATGCAAATTCAGAACAATAAGATACCACTATGCATCTATTAGAATGGTCAAAATCCAAAACACTGACAACATCAAATGTTGGTGAGTATACAGAGTAATAAGAACTCTCATTGCTGGTGGGAACACAAAATGGTACAGCTGCTTTGAAAGATAATTTAGCAGTTTTTTTTTGTTTTTGTTTTACAAAACTAGACATACTCTAACCATATAATATCGCAATTGCACTCCTTGGTATTTTTCCAAAGGGGTTGAAAATTTATGTCCACAGAAAAGCCTGCACACAGATGTTACAACAGCTTTATTCATAATTGCCAAAACTTGGAAGCAACCAAGATGTCCTTCAGTAGTTGAATGGATAAATAGACTGTGATATATCCCTACAATAGAATATTATTCAGCATTAAAAAGAAATGAGTTCAGAAGCCATGAAAAGACATGGAAGAAACTTAAATGCATTTGAAGTTTAAAAAAAAGCCAATCTGAAAAGGTTATATACTGTATGATTCCAACTATCTCACATTCTGGGAAAGGTAAAGCTATAAAAATAATAAAAAGCTCAGTGCTTGCCAGGACTTAGCGGGGGAGATTGATGAAGGAGAGGAGCACAGAAGATTTTTAGGGCTGAGAAACCAAGAATAGTCCTAATTGTTGGGTAACCACCACTACCTTTGTCCAAACCTATATAGAATGTCTAACATCAATGATGAACTCTAAGGTAAACTATGGACTTCGAATAACTATGATGCATTCATTAATTGTAACAAATATACCACTCTAGGGGGTGTATGTAAATAATGGGGGAGTCTATGCATAGGTGGTGATTAAGGGGTGCATGGGAAATCGCTGTACCTTCCACTCAATTTTCTCATGAACTTAAAACTACGGTAAAAGCTATTCTTTAAAAAAAGTTATACAGATATACACAAAATTTAATTATTGCTTTTATATGGAAAAGATATAGTGTGGTTGTTAAGACTATATAGACTCTGGAGTCATCACATCTGAATTTATATCTTAGATCCTCCTTAATGCCCATGTGACTCAGCACATGTGAATCTGTGCCTCAGTTTACTCATGTGTAAAGTGAGGATAATAACCTTTATCATAGAGTGTGTGTAGGAATTAAGTAAAATAATGCATGTCGAAAGTTGAGAAGAGTGCCTAGATCATAGAAAGCACCCAATAAAACCATAATATATATTGAGCTCTCTCTTTTCATACAGGACTTGGGTTCCTAAGGACATACAATGATCTTGCAAATAAGGTTCTTAGTAGGAATTGAAGCTTCAGTGCGTAGGCAACCAAGAGTTGTGCTCAGAAGTGAAGACATTGTATGATACATGCTAAGGGAATACTTCTTCTGATATTGGCTTCCATTAGGCTGATTGGCCAAGGTCATTTGTTCTTAATTAGTCAAATATTAACTTTCTTTGTAAAGTAAGTTTATGATGTAGTGTAATGTCAACAAAGTATTTAAATACACTGTTTTTACTGGGACATGCAAGAATGTCTTTCTGTATAAGATTATAAATGACAGTGCTCAAACAGCTATTCAAAGAATGAAATATAAAACCTAAAAGAAAAACATAAAAAGAAACGTGACTAAATGAACAGCTAAGTAATAGTTAACATCATTTAAGAATTCCAAGAGTGTTGCCAAAGACTTCTAGCATTTCAAAGGAACAAGGAAGTTAAGAACCGCTTGCCTAAGTAATAGCACTTATCCCTTTAGTTATGAATTCCAGCATGCAGTAGACAGCTGACTGTCTCTTACTTCTCTAATTAAGGCATCTAAATAGTCTCTGTGCCTCCAAAATGGCAACTCTTTAACATATGCTCCCCACTGCTGTCAGAATGATCTTCCCAAAATACAAGTTTGCCCGTTTTGTTCCCCTCTTTAAAATTCATCTGTTTTTCTCTGTTTCCTGTAAAATAAAGTTTAAAAAGTATTATGGCTATTGCCCACACTCTCTTGGCTCCTGGAACCCTTCCTGCTTCAGTGATTTTCTTCAAAGCATCCCCCTCAGGCAAATAAACATCCAACAGTTTAGTTTATTAAATAGTTCGCTTCCAACAACTTAATCGTGGTAATCTGTGTGGCATCCCACAGATATTGCTTGCTGTGTCGCCTCCTGAAGTTTAAAGTGCCCCATGGCACTCCTATGAGTTTTCTGTGGCACCCTGGTGGGCATTGTTGTTTATTTCCGGTAGTGGGCCATGATGGTTTATTTATTTTTTCCCCCTTCACCATTTACTTCTATTTGCTTAACTTAAAAACTGTCTCCCGTTCCTTTGAGTCTGTGCCCCATTCATGGACTCTGTGTTTCTACAGGCATTTCTCAGATAGGCTGGAGAATTTTACATATCTGCAGTTTTGTTCTTTCTGCTTCCTCTGCAAGGGCTACTTTTTCACATCCCTGGCTACTTGAAGAACATCTGCCTCATCAGCAAAGTTCATCTCTAATACTACTTCTTTTATTACTAGTCACTGTCCCCTTTCTCCTCCAGGTAGAGCTGACTTCTCCCTCTCTATGCTTGCACTGTACTTTGTAGAGACTTCTATCAGAGCAGCTGTAGCGTTTTACTGTAACAATTTCTTTGTAGCTTGTACACTCATCTAAACTGTAGGTCCCTGGATTAAGAGGCAAAACCACATCTAACCTGTCTTTGTATGTCTGGTATTTTACAGAGAACTTGACCACTAACAAATATCTGATGAAAGAATGAAGGACTTTGTGCAATTCAGTGCCAAAACAGGGTCTGGTAGAAGAATTGAGAGAGAGATGGTTTATGGCTATAATTTTAATTTCAGGGTTTCTATTAACAAAGATTCTCTCCTTGACCAAACCCTATGCAGGCTCCCCTGAGCCTTTTCTCAAGGTTCATCCGCAAAAACTTGAACACTTAACTGAGTTTCTAAAACTCAAAGTGGCATCCCTAAGATGACCCTAGTCTCCCTTAAAGTGTCTGCCTGAGAAAACTCAAAGCTGCCAAAAGAATTGAACTGTTTATTGCAGCCAACATTTGCAGATAGGGCCCCTGTCTTCCAATTTCTGTGGCAGGGTAGGAACCTTACTTCAATAAACGTCAGTTAGCAAACCCAGATGGGTTTTACATGGGCCAACTCTTCCCTGCCCATTTTTTGAAATTTTTTGCTTACTAATTCTACTGAGTTTCTTTAGCTCCCTCTCTATTCCCTTATTCTCCTATTAGAACACCCAGTCACCTCATACGAATAGAACTTGAGTTTAGTTCACATTGGAATCATTTCTCCATTAAAACAGCTATTACCCATTAGTCTGTCCTTACAATTTTTAACTAGTATCCAACATCTGTTTATTTTTGACACCATGAAGAATTTTTAAAGATCATTTATAATTAATGCATTCAGTATTTTAACTATAGCCTGCCACAAAGATTATCAACTTCATTCTCTTTCCAGTAACTATTGATCTTACTTAAAACATTAACTTTTTTTATCAAAACGTTTTCATCTTAGACAAGAAGTTCACCTCTTCTCAAGCTGAAATTTTACAACTTGAAAAGGAAAACTTGTAAACCGTGGAAGCTTTTATTCAATATTCATTTAAGCATTTATATATTTTAAAACATTTATTGATTGCATTTGTTACCAATATATAAAATATGCATATGACAAATTAATTAGTATGTGTTAACTTCTTAATGTGGATAAAGGGCTCGACTTTCCAAACACTAAATTAAATGCTTTTTAAAATACATATATATACTCTGACAGGCTATTGCTTTATAAAAGGAAATGTCTTGGCTATGTCCCAGTGAAGCACTTGCCTCTTATAGATATCGTCAAGAAATGAGATCATAACTAACTTCTCTGCCAATGTTATAGGTGTTCTACTGAGCTATAAATAGTATAAGAGCTTCTTCTTTTTCCATAGGGAGACTGACTTTTCTCAATGATTTTTCCAATTTAACAGGTAATTCCATTGCTAGTATACAGTTTCTTCTGGCCAAGACTCTCAAGAGAGTCTTTGCTTTCTAAAGACACTGGCTCTTACCACATCACAGGCTATGAATTATCAACAATTCATCATATATTTAGTAACAACAGTACTTTCATCTTGTGTGCTTTAAAAAGATTCTTTATTCCCCCCCAGTAATGCTAAAAGCACTCTTGCGAAGGAGAGATACTTTCCATTATTATATCTATTTGACACATGGTAGAGCTCTGGCCCAGAAGTTCAATTAAGGTCACAGAAGTCACTGGTGCACTAAGGCATGGAATTCCCAAACTGCCGACTTCAAGGCTCTTGCTCTAAATAGTCAGTCGTAAGAGATATAATTAGGTGTGTTTAAAGGGGAGGAAACAGCTATATTTTTCCCTACCAGAAAACAATTGTTATATTTTCTAATTCAACCTTTACTTACAATAGTTTTATGGGTGCTGAGAAGAGGGGATTGGTGTTTGATGGCAGTCTTTGATGTGCTAGTCACCCTGTTAGGCGATTTACATGCTATCTTGTCAGGTCTAGCTCAAGACTGTGGAAGGTGGCTAGTCTTACCTCCATTTTACAAGGAAAAAACCATGTCATTCACGTAAGGTCACATAACTATGAAATGTCAAATTTGGGTCACAAACAGGCCGAGCTTTGAAGCCCATGCATCCCTTCTCTGAAGATAATTCTTTCTTAATATTACTCTATAAAAACTGAAAAGTGCATAGAATTATCAGATATGTTTAAATTTAAGAAAATTGTATACCAAAAGCTGAAATTATACAGTTATAGTATATTATATGTAGAATGATTGTACGTTTAATTAAATTGTTCACATGACCGTGGCATAGTAGGCCAAGATGGCCTTAATATTCCCCTCCGCCTGACTAACCTATAGACAGGTTTCTCACTGATTGTAGGCCCCTGATCACTCTATTCTTAGAGCACTGACTTTAGAAAACTTGCCACTGTAAACTTTCCCTGCCTGTTTGAAATGCATATGTCTGCTAGCCTCTTAACAGTTTTATAACCCAGGAACATCCTCAAGGACCTACAAGCCATCCCTTTGAAATGTAATCATCAAGGAAAAGAAAACCCTGTCTCTCAGTCTCTTTGAGAGGGAAGAAGCCTACCTTCCATGAGCACCAATGAGCAGACACAGATGGACTCATTCCAAGGAAAAACATTTGCAAACTCAAAAGTATTTCAATGTGATCAACATATCCTATTTATCAACCTCCCATCTAATATCCTCTGTACTCCAGCACTTTTCTACTAGCTCACCCTAGTGTTTGAAAACCCTCCAGCCCTTTGTCTCTGGATGAAGCTGGCTACCCAAAGTCGGTCTGTACTTGCTCTTCTATTGCTATCAAGGTACTGACATAAAATCAACTTTGTCTGCACATCTTGTCCAGTGTGATTTTATTTTCTTTAATAGAGTATTTCCAATCTCATGCAATTTTTTGAGAAATTGGCTTATTGATTAAAGTTTATATTACATAACATCAAATTATATTTTGAATTCCTTTATACCTGTTAAACATGTTTGTAAACAAACTATCTCCATGAAAATGGTATTCAAAAGTTTTACATAAAATATTATTTAAGAAAGGTTGTTCACATATCTCTGGTAGTAATTTGAAATGCTTGATATCTGCTTAGTAGAAGATAATTACCCAGTTTACCATCATTTAAAATTAAATGGATTTGCCTTAAAATTATACCTACGAAATACACGTGAAGGTAATGCTTTCAACGGCTTTGCCTCTTTCTTTGTTCCCTCCTTCTCTCCCTCTTTTCCTCCCTGCTTCCCTCTCTCCCACCCTCTTTCTCTTCCTTCTTTCCTTCCCTCCTCATTCTAACTTTTAAAAACTTTGTTGCCCCAAACAGTCATATCTTGAGATATTAGGGGTTAGGGACTTTAAACTATGAATTTGGGGGAACACATTCATCTTATGACACCCTTCAGTCCCTAAACTCTCTCTGCCTGGCTCACTATACTCTAGCTGGGCTGCATTTCTTATTCTTGCAAAATGCTACGTGAAGTCTTTTGCTGTTTGTCATTTGGTCTGAAATACTATTCTCCCACACTTGACTAACTTAACACTTTTACTTCGGTCAGAGATTCCTCTCTGGACATCCTAGCTGTAATAACCCTCCTTATCTAAACAACAACTCTCATTACACTGACTTTCTCAAGGTTTCTTCACAGTACTTATCACTACCTGATATACTATTGTATATGTGTTAGTTTGTTAGTTGTCTCTCCACCTTTCTCTACCAATTTAGAATGGAAGATCCATGATGCACCATTGGTCCTGTGTACTGCTAACATGCCTTGTACCTATTAGGTGCTATATTAGTCAGGGTTCTCCAGAGAAACAGAACCAATAGGATGTATATATAGATATAGAGATTATTTTGAGGAATTGGCTCACACAATTATGGAAGGCTGAGATTACGTGGGCTGAGAACGAGTCCTACAACCTATAACCTGCCATCTATAAACTAGAAGCCCAGGAAAATTGGTGGCATGGTTCCAGTCCAAATCTGAAGCCCTGAGAACCAGGGAAGACAGTTGTGTACGCTCCTTTCTGATTCTGAAAGCCCAAGAACCAAGAATGCTGATGTCTGAGGACAGGAGAAGACGGGTGCCCCAGCTCAAGCAAAGAGAGCAAATTCACTCTTCTTCCATCTTTTGTTCTGTTCAGTCCTTAAATGGATTGGATGACGCCCAATAACATTGATGAGATTGATCTTTATTACTTAGTCTACCAATTCAAATGCTAAGCTCTGTCAGAATCACCTTCACTGACATACCCAGAAATAGTGCTGCCTTGGCAGCTCTTAGCCCAGTCAAAACTAACACATAAAATTAACCATCACAGGTGCATGATACATTTTTGCTGAAAGGGTAGATTTTTTCTAGTGGTGCATAAAAATCTAGGTCTGGCTAAAAATCACCTAAGAATGTAGACACAGATAGAAAGGATGAGTCCTAAAAAAACTGGGTCTAGAACACACAAATCAAGTCTCATGGTGAACAAGCTTACATAATCATTTAAAAATAACATGAAATACACCTATCCTGACTCCTAGGATTTATGAGTCTCAAAGTTTTCTTTGGTGAAAACTGCCATTATCAACACAGGGGGACATTCTTCTGACTATAAAATAATTTACTAGCAGCAAAGCACACATCTCTGTAATTTTAAAACTTTAGGTCTATAACTATATATATAACTGTATATAATAACTATAACTATATATAACTATAAATAATTATATTTTCTTATTTTAGCTAACATTTAGAATATCTCTCTAAGAAAAAAGAGTCACATCATCAATCTTTTGAAAATGTACATTCATACATTGGTTTTCTCTTATAATTGATCTGATTTCTAAAAGTTGTGAAGTGCAACTAAATTTGGGAGCCTAGTTATTGATAATTGAAGACTGATTTGCTTTTGACAATGAGTTAGAGATTGATTGATTTGATTACTATGAAAGCCACAATTTTATTATGTGCTTATTTCCTAAAATTTAGGGTTCAGATGGCATATTTAAAGAAGTCAAAATGTCTCCTCACTGAAATACTTATCTTAGTTCTTCCTATCTCCTGCCTACTGTTTCTACCATGTGGATTTGAAAATTTAGAGTCTCAAAATACTATAAACTATGATTCATAGTTTTAAATCATGAAACATATTTTCTTCATTATAGAATGTGGTTATCCCACAGATAAATGTTGTATTCCTCCTAATAGAGGAGTTTGATAAGATTCTCGAGACTGACTGATAAAATTCTCAAGAAATGGGTTAAAAAAAATAGTATATATATTCAGCACAACAGAGAAAGGATAACAACATAATAATAACTTCTTGGTCAGGGCAGGAATTTTCAGGTATGTTAAGGATTGGGTGGGCAGGTTGTACATGAAATATCTGAGAACATGAAACAGTTTGGAGTATTTTAGATACATGATACCAGAGAAAAATTTATGAGAGAAATATGATGCTATGGGCCAATGATAACATTTTAAATACGCTCCATTAGAAACCACTTTTAAAGTCTATCACATCTTAGTATAATAAAGTTACTTTCATATGACCAGAAGACAAAAAGTTTTATGTAAATATTGTCTACATGTACCCACAGAAATTTTATTTAGTTTCAAATAAAAGACCAACAAATTTGCACAAAACTATTCAGGATCAGAACAGATGTCTCATAAGTGAATTATTTTAGAATTAGCTTCTCTGTAAACAAGCTAGTGAGTAAAATAAGTGCTCTTAATGATCCGGTGCCTCTGCTTCCAAGGTTGAAATTTTTCTGTTTACAAAACTCCAGGAATGCTTCTCGAGAGTCAGTCCTCTCATCATATTGTTTTGCCAAAGGGTTCTTTTGAGATAAAATTCAGATATCATACAAGTCACCCATTGACTCTGCACAATTCAGTGGATTTTATGTATATGTATATGCATATGTTTATGTATACATATGTATATGTATATCCCTCTTCACAGTGAATTATAGAATATTTTTTATCACCTCAAAAGAAATCCGTTTGAATTTAATGTGTGTTTTAATGGTTAATTTAACATTTCATTAATGATCAATTAATAAATGATTAATATCTCATTAATTAATGATTTGTTAATGTAATAATTAATAAATAATTTTAATGTCATTGAATGATACCTCAGTCTTTCTCCTGCAACTATCCTAAAGGATGGATGAAGGAGAAATCTTTATGGTTTGCTATGTCTCCCATACTAATAACTAATTTCCTCTCCCACCTGAGACAAAGTGTATTTATAATTGAAACAAAAACAGAAAAATAAAACTAACATCATTATTACAATAGGAAAGCATGAATGCCAAATAATGAGTCTGGATTCGTGAGCAATTTGAGAATCAGTCTATTCACATTCACTTTCAGAGCACATGATTCTTTGCATATATTTTAATGTAAAATGTCTTACATCTCCTATACTGGAGAAGACTAAATTGTATTGAATTTTATACATCTTGATGTTAAAAAAATATCAAGTTATTTTTATTATAGCTCATTGAAGTCCTTAGTAAAATTCAAATATTTTCTACTTCAGAGAAGGAATCAAAATAGTTGATATATCAGGGTTAGAAAAACATGTCTTCCTTTACCTAGCTCATGTATATGTATGGATATATTTAACCTTCATTCTCTTGAACACACATGTACACACACAATGCATACACACACATACACAGAAAATAGTGCAAGTTAACACTGCGGGTTTTTTTTTTTAAATTTTCTTTTGTATTAAAAATAGTAATAAAGGCCCATTTTTAAATTTTTCATTTAGTGCTTTCTTTTTAGATGAAGTTTTATAAATACTGTACAGAAAATTCGAAAAAATAAATTCCTTGCTGTCAAAACAACATTCCTGTTCTACTTTCAACATCTTCTCTTTTCAAACCCTCATCATTTGTTTTTCAATATAAAAGGAATTATAAGCAATTTCCACAGAATTAGTTATTCTTCGTATACATTATCTTTAAAAGCCCTAGGGATAAAGGTTTTGAGGAAATGTGCCTCTTGGGAACTTAGAGTGCCTCTTAGCATTTAATGTTCTAGGAAGGTTTAGAGTGAAGATTCCTGTTTAAAAGAATCTATTAAATATTCTTGGTCATAAAACCCTTTATTCAAATAACATTAATTAACATACTATGGAGCATACTTTGGGAAGACATCAGTTAATTGTTCTCTTATTGATGATCTCTATATTGTTTCGGGGATGAATACCTTTGTGAATGCAGTTTTCTTCATACTTTTGGATACGTGCTTAAGACAGATTTCTTAAAATTAAATTAATGGGTCAAAATTATAGATATTTTTAGAGAATCTGTGTAGGAGTTGCTGAATTGCTTCCAAAAAGATTCTGCTGGTTACAGTGTATTTGAGTATTTCTTTCCTTGCACATTTGCCTGACTTTGTATTATCGTATTTTAAATCTTTGCTAACATAATAGAAGAAAAGGGGTATTTTCCTTTATTTTTATTTATTCTATGAAGTATATAAGACAGACATTTGTCTGAGATGTTTGAAAAAACTATATATTTCATATCTTCCATTAACATATTTATATTTTCATACGTTCAGTTTAAAAATTACTGTAACATCTGTTTAAGTTTTAGCTACTGTCGCCTAACAAATGCTGATATTTAGTTGTTCTGCATTAAAAAATAAATCGTTACTTCCCTTCTTATTCATCTAACATATTTTAAAGGTCATTATCAACGTCAGAAACAATTCAATTGAGAATTCTATTTGTACTTGATCTTAGCAGTTTTTTTTGGTTGCAAGGAGTAAAAACTGACATGATCTCGTTTAAGGGAAACAGAAGGTTTTATAGAAAAACAAGATATTTATAATTTAACAATTTACTAGACTATCTCTCAGAATTCAAAGTTTTTGTACAATCAAGTCATGGAAAAACTGTTGATTAAGTCATCCTAACCATATTCAGACTTGCCATTCTGAAACTAAGTCAAAGTTTTAATGAGACTTTGCTTCAACTACTCTGCACTTGTAACTGATTACAAATTTCAGATTCCCAGGAGAGATAATCTGATTCATCAAGTCTGGAAAGAGGTAGCAGATAATAGATGCAATCCTAGTGACTTTTTTTCTGACTATAACTTGTCCATGTTGGATTCCCCATGAAAACTCTTGGCCCCAGGAAAGGCAAAGGATCAGGTCTCAGGTCATCAGGACACACAGAAAGAAGTAATGTGCCAACTACAGAGCACTACCTTGTGGTTAAGTCCCTTTCTCTTATTGTTTCATTTGCTATCCCTGCACACACTGAGTCCACCATCAGAAGTTGGAATCTACTCCATCAATCCCTTCTTCCTTTAAGGGGATACATATGAGTATAACCTCAATATGGTTATATCAGAGTTAGGGGCTCATTGTGATGGAGTTTAACAGTTTCATTAGAGATCTGTAACTTTTGTAAATACTTATTGAATAGCTTAAAAAAAAGCAAATTCTCTATAGGATAAACACTCTGCATATTTGGTATATGACAACTTAGTTCTTTATGTTCTCATTCATTCTTTCACTGTTGAATCTTCTGCAGACAATTAGTTGTATGTTAAATCATCTACCACAATTTTGCTTCTAAATATAACAGATCCTAGATCAAACCCAACCTGCAAATGTATTTTGTTAGGCACACATAGTTTTTTATAATTGCAAAATATTCATAAAAAATAAAGTTTACTATTTTAATCACTTTAAATGTACTATTCAGTGGTATTAAGCACATTCACATTGTTTTACAAACATCACCACTATCTATCTCCAAAACTTTCTCATCATCTCATACTGAAAGTCTATCCATTAAACAATAATTCCTTATTACTCACCTCCCAGCCTCTGGAAAACTTCTATTTTACCTTCTGTCTCTGAATTTGACTACTCTCGATACCTCATCAAAGTGAAATCATACAATATTTGTCTTTTTGTGTTTGGATTATTTTATTTAGCATAATATTTTCAAAGTTCAACTACATTGTAGCATGTGTCATAATTTCATTCCTTTTTAAGACTGGCTGATATTCCAATGTATGTATATACCGTGTTTCCCCGAAAATAAGACTAGGTCTTATATTAATTTTTGCTCCAAAAGATGTATTAGGGCTTATGTTCAGGGTATGTCATCCTGAAAAATCATGCTAGGGCTTATGTTCCGGGTCAGGTCTAATTTTTAGGGAAATACGGGACCACATTTTGTTTATTTATTCACCTGTAAGACATTTGGGTTGTTTCCACCTTTTGCCCATTATGAATAATGCCAATATGAACATTGGTGTACAAATATCTGTTTGAGTCCCTGCTTTCAATACTTATGGGTATGTATCTAGAAGTGGGATTGTTTGGTCATATGGAATTCTACATTAATTTTTTTTGAGGAAACCACCAAACTCTTTTCCATAGCAGCTGTACTATTTTCTATTACCACCTAAAATGCACAAGGATACCTATTCCTCTACCTCCTTGCCAACACTTATTATTTTCTAATTTTTTTCCTTTACAGTAGCCATCTTAAGGAAGTTACATTTCATTGTGGTTTTGATTTGCATTCCATGTAGTGTTTTGAAACATTGTGAAAAAGTAGCCAATATTGAAAAAAGCTAAAGGTTTTACATAGAAACCTGGAATTGCAGCTTCTTTTGAAAAACATAAGGTCTGATGATACATGTAGAGTTTTACCTGGGAGCCAGGAACTGAAGCAGAGCAATGGTGGCCCCTTTTACATAGTATACGTTCTCTCCTAGACCACGTATGTGCTTCCTACTTTTTCCCAGGCCACCCTACAAGGCCCACTCATTTACGTTATCTGCATAGCCCCCATCAATAGTAAGTTTGCAGTCCCCGGCATGAAGTTATTTTAGACGACATGTGCTTTCATCTGCATTTAGTCCATGCATATTCTGATGTTCAACTGCATGGGGTTGAGATGACAGTAACTGACTCAGGTCATAAAAAGGAAATTAGTAGGCTGACTGAAATGACCACATTTCAGTTGTTATGACCATCTTAAATCTATAAACATGGAGTTTGTGGGCAGGATTTTATTTAGAATGTGTCCTAAATTGAAATGATCTTTGTGAGTGTTGCTATTTTGAGTGTATTAAAAAAATCTAATTAAATTGGAGAAAGATTTGCCTTAAGGCATTTATGCAGGCAGCATTGGTAAAAACAAGAAAAAGTAAATAGCCATTTTAATGGGAAAAACACCCAGCCATGAAGACTGTTTTTCTAATTTTTGACGGTAACAAAGCAGATTGGTGGGGGTCTATTCAGCCTCAGCATGAGCATCCTCACGTCCTCACAGTGTCCGTGTGAATCCATTCAAACCTTTTCATCTTAATAGGGAAAGGAGAGAGGTGAGACCATAACAGCAGGGATGACCTGCATTCTGTTTTCCTATATGGCCTGCTTGTGAGCTCTGATTGAGGGAGGAATTAAAGGCAGAAACATGCACAACAATTTTGGGCAAAATCAGAACTGCCCTGGAAATGAGGAAACATGTATGGTAGAGAATTGAGGAAGAAAATGATTTTTGTGTCTCCACACAGAATGCAGCAATGCAGCTGGAGGACTGAAAATCTTGGCAATGTTCAGAGATGACAACATTTGCCTGAATGTTACGGATTTTCTAATGGGCACCATCAATGTGGATGCTTCTCTCTGCAGCTTAGAGGGAAGAGAAATTTGACAAGTAGAATGAGGAGCAGAGCAAGACCTCAGAGAGGCTGTGTAGTGACTGTATTTGAAGCACTGATGTATTAACTCATCATGTGAGAAACCTGCTTGGGACCAACCAGAGAAAAATAAGGACACTTTGAGGGGTTCCAATTTTCAAAAATGAGGTTCCTGAGGACAGTTGCCATTAAGATTTGGGGAAAAAACAACAACAACAAAAAAAAGCAGAAACAACTCAGCAAGTTTACTGTATTGGTTTGGAATTACTTACTGGGTTATTGATGTGTATCAGTTAAAATGCCTTTTGCTGCCTGGAACAGATACAAATCACTTTTTCAAAATGTTTTAACCAGTGAGAAGGATGGTCTTTTGCCTCACAGTAGTCCTGAGGTTGGTGCATAAGTGATTGCGTTTTAAAAGGTTAAAAACAATTGCAAAAACTGCAATTACTTTTGCACCAACCTACTAGTATCCAAGCATAGTGATTCACATTTCTGCAGTTCTCTTGGCTCTGCTCTTCTCCACATGGTGGTTATGCTCGGACTGGTTGCAGCGAATTTGCAGCCATTGCAGATGCCATCTTCAGATATGTGTCCAGAGAGAAAAATAGGGGGAACTATTCTCAGAGGCCCTCAGAGAATTTCTTTTGCATATCATCGTCCAGAATTTGGTAAAATACCCAATATTAGAATATAGTGGTTAAGGGAATGAGATTTATGGGATTAGCATTGATCTATCAGAATATCTCCCTGAGGTTAGCAATGGAGATCACCTTCCCCTTCGTCTCATGACGCAGTGATTGAACTTAAACAGAAAACTGAATTCAAATGTGGTAGAAAGATGTGATAGATGTTATGTAGACAATCAACAGCGTCTATCTTTGAAACATTCAAGTTGACAGTTGAGGCAGTGCAGACTACGGTCTCCCATAAGAAACAATGGTTTGAGTTCAAGGGGAGTTTGTCTCATCCCCTCAACTATGAGACACACAAAGGAAAGCTGAAACCATGGGGACAATCTAAAGAAAATAATTCTCTGAGTGAACATGTCAACAGGATTAGGTTCCACAAGCAAACTTACAAACAACCTCTTCTCCAGACCACTATTTGCTGTAAACAATTATGGTGAGACTATCTATATGCCAAAATACATGAAAGGAAAAGGTATGAAAGGGAGGAGAATTTGGAAGGGTGGAGTTATATGATCTTGCTGGAATAGTTTAACTATTTATACAATCGTGCCAGAGAATACTGCATAGATATTGGATTGGATCAAGTGGAGAAACAAATAATCATCATTACTTTCAGCCTTCAACTTTCAATTCAATGTCTTCATATGTGTAGCAATAACAATCTATTAAAAACAGATTACATATCATCTATCTATCTTGGTATGGCTTCTAACACATTAAGTTCAATATAAATTCATATTTATTAATTGTCAATATCATTTAGATGAAGCATGGCTTTTCTGAAATTTACCTTAAACATGTATGTACATGCACAATATATTTTTGTGTTAAATATTCAGAGAGGAAGTCTACATTTGTTAAAAAATGTTACAAAAGAATTATAAATTATGATGTCTGCACTCTAATCTGAAATAATTGGTTTTTACATATATGTAAATAGAATTAAGAACATACATAAGCTATTTTTCAAAACATTCTACCACAATTTGTTTAAAAATATATTTGGAATATCCACAAAGTAACACATTTTAAATAGTAAATGCTTCTAGAGAAAATACATTTTGAGACCAGTACTGAGAAAACATGTGTCAGGCCAGGACTTATGTTAAAAGAGATGTGAAGGGAAAGCCTCCAAAGGCAGAAAGTGGCCTGCAATTCCATGAAGGTAAGAACAATTGATTTTTACTGTTAGGAGGAATGCAAGTTAATTTATCTGGTACATTATAGGAATTGTAGTTCTTGAGGTAATAAGAAAGAAGACTTCAAGGAAACATTGTTTTAATGTCACAGAATCTTAGGGGCAGATGTGGCCACTGCCCTCATTTGCTTGGTAAGAACAGTTGTTTAGGGGAAATGTACAAAACGATTTTTCTGTTAACTCTCGTCTGCTTTGGAAAATCTGCAGAAAGTAATGAGAATCTGTGTTAACTGATAGTGTTTGGATAGAGCATAGACTTATGAATTTTTACAGCTAATTCGTGATATTGTGGATGATACGTTAATTTTGAGGAAGCTTGATTACACTTTATTGGAGTACTTGAAAAAAATTTTCTGCATATTATTCAAATTGCACAGTTTAACATTTTCAATTTACCAGGCTTTATTGATTTCTAAACTTCTTTAAATCAGTGATGCATATTTTCATAACTTTATTTTTGTATTAACCATACTTCTAATTAGCTTAGAGGCCTACATAATTTCTTGATAATAGGATAAACTTGTTTAAAATCCTGAAGGTGCATTCAACTAAATTTTCATCATGACTGACAAACTACGAGTTGAAATTTTGTCTGACAATGATATTTTTAAAGTTACCTGAAAACAAACTAATTGCATTTTCCTCAAGAAAATTTAAAACAGTCATTAATTTGTGCACTGATTTTTTTCCTCATCTCCCATAATTATTCTGTCAAAGTGGTAAATACATACCTACAATTCTTTCCATGTATAATGAGTGGTTGAATTTCCAAGAGTTGAATTTGAAATTTGAATTCCAAGTGGCAAACTCCCATTAGAAATATTTGTTGAATGTGCATCTCATTTAAAAGTTCTGTCAGTTTAAAATGTGCTTAGCCATAAATATATGATCATTATGAGAAGTTTTACATAGAAATGCAAATGGCCTATAAATTCCTTCACGTTTTCTATGCTAATGCAGTGCTGCTATAAAAATGGAAAGTATATATGGCATCGATTTTTATCCAATTTGCAGTTCTCTGCCTTTAACACTGGTAACACATTGAATGCATGCAGGGGTACCTTGCTCATCTGATTAAAACATCGCCGTATCTAGGTCCCAACTGCTCAATTCAAATGTATATCAGCAATTCATAGTAAAGTTGATTCTTAGACCTAGAGGCATAGAAAACACTTTGTTTTTTTATTCATAACCAACTTCACATATTTCAAATGTCTGTATTATAAGTTCAACAAATCTTTATTTCCCACCCATTATATATGACAGATACTCTTCTATTGGTTGAAAAGATGGATAGGACATGAATCCTATAAATAAATTTGCATATAGAAAGAAATGTGCCCATAGGTTTTTCTTAATTTTCTTAATACATTGGCTAATGGTTTTCCTCTTTAGTCCATATAAATTATGTTTCGAACGTGTGTGTGTGTGTGTGTGTGTGTATGTGTGAAATTTGCCAGCAATATGAGGGCCCCTGTGGAAGATTAAAATGACCACAATATTTAGTAGTTTGTCCCATCAGGAAATGGAATCTATTCTCCCACCCACTGGATTTCAGTTGACTTTAGGGACTTGTTTTGGACGATAGAATATAGTGGATATGATAGTTGAATGAGTTCTGGAGCTTAAGAGCCTTAAGGCACTTTGCAGTTTCTGCATTTGCCCTTTGGGAACATTGTCTTAAGCATGTCATATAAGAAATCCAATTTGGATTACAAAAGGATAAGAGGACATGGAGAGGACAGGTAGAGCACACACTGCCAGACATGTGAGTGAGGCTCTCTTGCCCCATCCAATTCAGATCTGAGGGCTGGAGCCATCAGATAGCTGCAGCCCCATAAGTGATCCCAACTGAGTCCAGAGCAACGAGCCATCTGAGCTCAGATCAAGTTGTGATTCTGTAGAATCTCTAGCTCATAAATGGTGGTTTTGATCTAACAATTTTCGAGGAGGCTTGATCTTGAGCAATGGGTGGCCGAAACTGGCACATACACTTGCTTGTAAGTGGGTTCATCAGTCTCCACTGCCTTCACACATCAAGATTCATTCAGAGTGTCTCTGTTAACTCCTTGCCTATCATCCTTGCTTGCAAAATTTTCAATAATTTATTTTCTCCATATGCAGAATGTCTTACACTTGTGTGTAACATTCTTGTTCTGCCTTGCTTATGTAGAAAATCCCTGAAATTTATGTCATCGCCAAACTTTTGTATGTGCCACTACACCTTATAAAGAAAAGTATCAGAAACTTAAGAAAAAAAAATAAACCGTAGTAAAAGAGTAGTAAATACATAGTATGTGTACCACAAATTCTTCTCTGGCACGCAGAGCTGACATCACTAATTTATTTTGGTGTTCTTTCCTGTGGAAGCACGACGTAGCTTAAGAATTTTGCTTTACATAGATCCCTAGGTGAGCAGTAACAATTAAACTAAACTGGCACATGAAATACCAGCCCTTTCTTATGTGTAGCCATTCCCAGTAGTATGGCCTCTGCTGCACGGAGGCTATTCTAAATTCTTAGGAGAATTGTGGGGGTCGGGAGTGAGTGTCCCTGGAATGTGGAACTCTGGCATGCAGAATGTGACTAAATATATTGTACATTAATCATCTATTAGAATACAACATAGCTGTAAAAATTACCGATTTAGGTCTTCATGTATAGTTTATAGACATGGATAAACAATGTGTTGAGTGAAAAAAGTAAGATGCAGAAAGATGTACAGTATGATGGCATGTTATAAGGTTTATAAACATATGTGTATATATATATACACAATTATACAGAGATATATTAGGTTGGTGCAAAGGTAATTGCAGTTTAAAAGGTTAAAAAATATTGCAAAAACCACAATTACTTTTGCATCAACCTAATAGTATGCATATAAATGCACATATAGAAAATACATTATGTGTGCATGTTTGCTATATTTATGTGTGTACATACCCATATATTAAAACTACTGAACATGTTTTGAGATGATATACACAAAATTTAGGATGGTTGTCACATCAAAGTAAGGAAGAAAGGGAAAGGGATTGGGGACACTAACTGAATGGATTTAAATATGTGTCTGTAATATTGTGTTATTATTTTAAATGATCTGAATTTGAGATATAAAAATATCAACAACATTAAAGAGTAGGAACATGGGTATTTATTATATTATTCTCTCTATATTTATTTAGACTTAAAATATTTTATAATTAAAAAAAATAAACAAGGAATCACCGAACACCTGCTTATCCTCTAATACTCTCCTTGTGTCCTAACAACCTGTTTATGTGCCCTTGTTATCACTTCCTTAGCTTATCATGTATTGTCGTTAGATTGAAAACCCTCTAAGTTTAAGAACAATGTCCAAGAAATGTTGTATCCTAAATGAGGTAATAAAAATATTTGGAGATACAGAAAAAAAACATTCTTTCTTCATGATCAAAATTTATATTGTCCAACTATTAAAATATAGCTCCTTGGGCAAGCAAAAATAACTAATAAAAAAAGACATCATAATCATAAAAGGACTGAGACACATGAAAGTATTATTGAGTCAAACACATTTTGCTTACAATTGTTACACAGCATTTTGGAAAAGCAAAATGATTTTAAACACAATTTTCTTTTGTGGATTTGTAGAATGGGTGCCAAACACATGTATCAAAGGTGTAAAATTCATTCTTCCTTGCAGAAATTTTTGTATATTTTAGTGAGGTGTAGACATAAAAACATCTGTAAGTATGTTATCCATTCAGAAACAAAGAAACTAGATTGTTCTTTTTGGGACACTGGGAGGCCTCTGTAAGTAGGTCTCATAGTGAAAATAAAGAAAAAAAATGCAAGCGGAAGCCATTAAGAAAACTGTGCTAACAGTTTCCTAACAATAGGAAACATCTGGGAAACGTGAAGCATGTGGAATAGAAATGTGGTGTCAAAGACTATGAAACACTTTCTCTTTCCATGTGGCAATTCTTTAATAGTGCTTCATTACCCGGCCAGGGAATTTCAGGGTGTAAACTGTTTCCATATTAAAGAGAACATTTCTACTGATTCAAACTAGTCAGTATTCCTCTGGGTATTTTTACTTCACTTTGCTTATGGATTTTTGGTTTGCCTCTTAGAGAATTTTAATGTTTTCTGACAATACGTTTTGTTATTTTTCTTTTGAAGTCATTAAACAAAACTCCTTTTTCCCCTTCTTTCTTTTTAATCACTTTTCTCTCTCACTCTGAGTTACATGCTTAGTGTCTCCTGCCTAGGACTTCTAGAGCTTTAATGACTTTAGAGCTTTAATGACTTTAAATCAAAAGATAGTAGCTATTGAGGAACACATCTTTAAATGAGCTTTGAGTCTTAAGGGAATTATTAGGGTTCTTTTTTTTTTTTTTACTAACAATAAAAGGAAATTCTTTTTCAACCTTATGCCTTGAAATATGTCTAATTGAGATGTGCAAAGTTTTAACACGTATCTCATCAATGAGAAAATACATTAATGCTTGTGTGATACGTAAGCTTTATTTTTGAACTTTGAAAATTCATTAAAAATACTCTAGACCTATATATTTCTTTAAACAGATTTTTCTTAAAAACATTGAAAAATTTTTCTTTAAAATATTTCTTTGAGGGGTCTTTTATGCTGAATAGGATATCAGTGTAAAATGTAATACATTAATTTTATTTCATATATTTGAAAATCCTTGAAACTATCTATTACTATCACTCTTGAGAAATACCAGAAGTTTTTAAATCTTTTTTATCATTTGAAAAGAAAAAAAATATGCCACCGGTGGTAGTTGTGCAATTCAATTCAGTTTACAATAATTTTTAAAAAGGATAATTTCATAGTTGAGAATCATATCTGAGTGAAAATGTAAAAGTAGCTTTATTAAAATAATAAGCTTTCAGAAATAATGCAAATTAATTGTATTTACCCATAAAGGTCATTTTAGTGCTAAGTGACTGAAAATTCTAATGTAAACTAGCTTAAACAGTATTTTTCTGATAAAATATAATTCCAAAGATAGGATAAGCTCCAGCGATGGTATGAACACATCTTGAAGATTGCTTCAAGAATTTAGGTCCTCTCCATGTCTATTCTGCCTGCATTGCTTTACCCTGGTCAGTTTCCCCATGGTAGCTAGAGGTATTCTATTCATATCATTTCTCCCAATGCATGAAAAATAGTACTTCTCTACACTTTGGTCATTTTAGAGAGTAGTATGTCAGGTCCAAATCTGGGCCAGACGCAATCACCTGAGACAGAGGTGGATTTAGTTCAATATTATGAAGCTTTAGGCCCATCACTTGTGTAAGCTTTTTCTAAGGTTCCAAGAGGGGCTCTTACAGTGTGATCGCATGTTTATATTTTCTTTTTTTGTAAAACTTGAAAAATATATATTTTAATCTCAATTAGTGAAGATTGAGATGTCCTTGAAATTTGACCTACTTTCTTTCACACTACCCTTCATTTCAGGTGGTGGTCAAGATTTGAATATTTTGAGGGACGCTGCTAAGGAGAATTTAAGTTGGGAGCTCAGTGAATTTGGCATTTATGGGGCATATTTATATGGACTGCAACACCTTCATCTATAATTGGTACGGTTAACTTTTTGCCAGCCTTCCAGTTTACTGCCTGCCCACTGTGCTTAGGTTGAGTTGTGATATGAACATATCTCATGGTGTCTAGCAGTGGAAGGCTATGGATAGTAGTGGGAAAAACAAAAACATTTAAAATGTAGTATATAAGAAATAGTCTATGGAATACTTTTCTAATATCAGGAGAGGAAAATTGTTAGCTAACAATTAAATTCTCATGTATAACTTGTTAAAATGGAGGATTATTCTTGTTTGGCATACTTTCATATTATAGAATATATAAGTATGAAAAAATAATATGAAAAATTATTCTTTCCTTCTTGATAGGAATTGCATAAAACAGAATTTAGCAGAAGTCCTTTCTTTTGCACATGCAAAAGAACTAAAAACAGCAAGTGATTATCAACAATAAAAACAAGGTTTACTTTTTAACTTTACTGGCTAAAAGACTGAAGTGTATTTTTATTCTCTCTATAGGAAATGGTGCTATAAAATTATTTTATAAGAAGAGGCTGTATAAACAAGGACTATGCATTTTGAAAAAGAAAGAAAATGTATAGATGAATTAAATAGTTCATTAAAATTTTATTTTTTCTAGGTTTTGTTGTGTTATAGTATTTTTAGTTAGCTATTAGATTTTTAAATTTGTTATGAATTTTCTTGTTTGTGATAAAAATTTAACCATACATAGTTTATATTCAGTTGTATTATTTTCTCAAAAGACAGCCTCCAAATTTTATAGTTTTTAAGAGCCCCCCAAATTTTGATTTACCAGATCAAGGGACTGCCTTGTACAGCTTGATGACATACATCGATTAGGATTCTATTTTGGAGTAAAAACTAGGGTTGATTACAGGATATTATTGGAGTTCTTCTAAGACAGGGAAGTTAGTTTGAAGTTTTAAAAAATGTTAGTAAAATATTACAAAGAGAAGAACTGTGTGTGTATGGAACAGCAGACCAGACCCTATTCACTTACTGGCCACATTTATGGTGCTTTTTTTCATCCAGGTGAAAATATCATTAATGAAAAATGTGTGATACATAACTGAATTTAAAGAAAGAAAAAAACTAAATAAATAGAAGTATTAAGTTAGTCTTCTAAATATTTTACATTAAAAAGAATATATATCAAGATAGTTGATAGAAATATTTGTTTTCTGTATGAATCCCATCTCAACAGAAAATATATGTAGCCATGCTTCTTAAAGAGTAAGATGAACCACTTTCTATATTCTTTCATTAGTACTCACTGGAAAAAAGCTTCCTCAAAGGCAACAAAAATAATATTGCCATTTTTTATTAATTATCACTGGATTGCTTTTGCATACAGCTTTTTTTTTTTTTATCTCCATTGCTATTTCAGATGATTAAGTTATTTTACAGGTATTTTCATATTCAGGCTTGAGAAACCTCTAGGAAACGAAATAAGACAGTATGAGAAATTTTCCTGTTGGAAATTTGATTTTCCAGCTTTGCCATGAAAAAAGATGTAAAAGTTAAATTCAGGTGGATATTTGGCAAGATGTTTGAACTGCTCATAAGGACTAACGTAATGAAGTTTCCTCACTTTGTGCTGAGTCTGGGAACATGTGACACCTTGTTTTTGAGATTTCTGCAGCTTTGCCATTGTTGAAATGAAAGAGGCACTACTTGTCCATCTTTCTGCCTCCATTCCTACACTTTCCCTTCTGTCTCTACTTTCCTTTAACCAATATTTACTGAGCATTGACCCAAGGATGGCTCTGCGATATGACTGTAAACAAGATTTTGGCTTCAAAGAGTTTCTATGCAGTGAGGATATGAACAACTATAGGAAGGTCAGGGTACTAGGGAACACAAATGTGGGTGGGTAGGCTAGATTTGATATCTTGGAAGAAGTGATAACAAAATTAGAGTTTGAGTGATCAGAAACAATAAGTAAGAATCATCCATAAAGAAAGCTTAGAAGGTCAGGGAGGGGATTCCAGGTAGGGATCGGTATAAACAAAAGCAAAAGAGGAAAGAGAACATGAACTAATTGAATGATATCTTTAATTTCCTCATTTCATTTTACAGTATCAGAGATAGCTTATCTGATGCTTCTGTTTCTTAGAAACAGGTTGTGCTGCATCCCTTGAAATCTGTTTCAGAATCTGTTGAGCTTTTCTTTTCTTTTCTTTTTTATAAAGAGTGTACCTTTACAAACCTTCAGTCTATATAATAAAACAATTCTATATCTTTGAGATGATATTATGATTTGCAATTTTGTGATGCTCAAAACTATTCTAAAAGTCAGGGCATTTATTATTAAATTAGTTTTCATCTGAACTCAGACACCACCATCACTCTACATCTTTGCTTTAATCAGGACTGGGATCACATCTTTAATTTTAGTATCTTTTAGGTTTTGTGTCACTAGCATGTGCTTTTCCTCCTAAGTGGATCCGTATGAGCCCTGGCTCAAATGGACTATCATAGAGCAGCTGAACGTGAGGGAAAATTTTTCCCCAAGGAAAAGACATGTTTAAATGGTATGTACCGTCCTCCAGCTAAGTGGTTATGTAGACAATCTGAAGGATGAAGGAAAAAAACGTGCGTACACACAGAGACACATGTTTTCGCAGTAACTTCTGTGGTGTTTTCTATGAAATATTCCACTGAACCATGCTAATCATGTTTTCCTAAAAGTGAATTCTCCAATTTGTTTAAGTACTTTAACCATTCTTTCTATTATAACATTAACAGCTAACACTTACTTAGCACTTTTTATGTCAGGCATTGAATCACCTAATTGTGAAAAACTCTATAAAATTATAATTGTCATTCTTAATGTATTTTACAGATGCGGAAATGGAGATCCAAGAGGTTAAGTACCTTGTCTAAAGTCACAGATCTAGGCTATCAAAGCAGGCAATCTGACTCTAGGATCTGTACTCGTAACCATGCACTATGCTTCGTCTCAGGGAGGAAACTGGGTGAAGTAAGGGAATTTGATGACAATCTAAATTGCAATCATTATACAGAGGAAGAACTTTTAGATTATGATGACTGAGAGTTGCTTATATGAAATTAAGCCTGATGAATAAGTAAAACATTAATTTGCCTTCTGTGTATTTGTTTTATTTACTTGGAAACTGTCTTTGTATTTTTTTGTCTTTTGTTACATCAAGCATTTAGTCCTCTTTGAAAATGTAGGTCTTCTGTTTTTCTTATTACCAATAGTTTTGTGCATAGGTAACTTCCTTCACCTTTAAAGTACACAGGAAGCTTGAGTGACATCTTAAATATAACTGTCTGGTAAATGATTTTTCTGGAATCCATTTATGGAATAATTTAGAGCTGTGCACACTATAATTTTGAAGTGTTTTCATTCCTGGAAAATGATAATTTTATTTTGTATATTTATGCATGAAATACTTTATGATTGCACGGTTCCATTAGTAAGCGTACTGCTTCCATCTTGCCAACATTTATCACAAAGAAGGATGCCTATCATTTTGTCATTTCTCACTACTCTATTTATTTATTTATTTATTATGATTTTTGTTATTGATTTTAATAACATGGGAGCATTTTATTTTTACATAATTTTTTAGAACACACTCAGAAAAGTTAAGCTTAAAATATAAGTGAGTAAAATGCAGAAATCCTTTAGAGTGTTTCATTTGCTAGAGCAATATGCATTTACTGAGATCTTTTCTGTGGTGGGGGGAAGGATAATGAATTTGATACTTTGTACATAATTAGCGCGAGGAAAATTAGCTCAGGCAAACACAGAAAATTGACTTATTATTCTCACGTCTTATTTTTGAAGGCTTTCAGATTGCTCTGTCTAAAGCCCATCATTGTTCTCATGTTAATTTTTGTCAGCTAGCACTGCATCTATAAGGTTGAATCTCCTCATGTTTAATAGGATTCTTTCTCTTCTCTACATTAAAGCTTAGCTCTTCTTTCCTAATCCCAACCAATTAGTTTTCATATCAGAAAATTTCAGATAATACAAATTGGTAATGCTTTAATCAATTTTCTGCCCCTATACCTTGTATGGTAGCTTTTCATTTTAACACAGAGCCCTTGGAATACTTTAATCTACACAAACAAATATCTAAATATGCTGTATTAGCCAACATCAAAAAGTGTGCCATAAATGTTTTGGCTACAGACAGTTCTATAGTGTCCTTCTTGTATCAGTATTCACAGTTGTATGATCATTATCCCTGAACAAGAATATCATCTAATCAAGAGCTTTGAGGACCATGTTAAGCAGGGTTGGAGCAAGACTGAGGCAAGTGAAGCCCTTGGCTGGGGCACAAAATTGAAAGGGGCACCAAAATACTCAGTAATGAAGGTTAAAAAAAATATTTCAATGCAATATTTTTTAAAAACAAAATTAGTGTAAGAACACCCATGGTAAACAAAATATTTAAACTTTTCAATAAAGACAGGATCGATATTACTGAATTTGTCTTTTGCCTCGTGTGTCCCATAGCACTGGTGTCAAACACTCACTAGATAGACTTACTATTCCTAAAATGTAAAAGTTTAAGTACTCATTATGAATTAAAATCCCCAAACAGAACACTAAAATTGACTTACCATTTTTTCTCAAGCTATTGTACAATTAAAAATGAAGTGAAAACACTGGGAGTTCCTTTCAGATCAAAATGGCAGATCAGCACAGATATTCACCCCCTAGGACTGTTGCACTGAAATGGAGATGATGAATCAGAACATAACAGTGTAAGAAGAGTATCAGAGGACAGTGCTTTTCTGGAAGAAAGTTGATGGAGCAATTATTATGACAAGTATTAAAATAGGGTGAAGGAAGAAGGTATGAGGGTGCTCTAGGGGATCCCAGTAACTAAAAATTGGATGCAGAGTAGCCTAGGGTGAGAAGAGAGGCCAAAACCATGTATATGTAGCACATCGTTGGCTGTTTTCCAACTCAGCTATGGTCACCGTATCCTTTCACATGTGCCTAGCAAAAACAAGCCAGACATTTACTCCAAGATCTAAGAAACCAGAACACGTCTCCAAAAAGGGTGATTCCAGATTACATGATTATGCTTCTAAATTCTGGCATATGGGGGACTCAAAGACTCTTTTGCTAAGAAATTCAATGCTATTCTTCAACTACCTTTCAGTGATTAAGGGGCTGGATTCTGAGGCCAGAGTGTCTGGGGTTCAATGGGGCTTATGGGTATCATAATACATTTAACATTCTAAAAGGTTCTGAATAAGTACTTTGTCAACTCAGTTGTTATTGTTACAAATTCCCACTCAGGGATGATGTCTAAAGGAAATAGCACTAATTGCACAACCATAAAGAAAGCACATACACTTTCTACAACAGGGTTCAGCAAATTTCTTCTGTAAAGGGTCAGATGGCAAAGATTTTTGGCTTTGTGCATCATAAGGTCTCTGTTGCAATTACTCAACTGCATCAGTGGTGTAAAATAGCCCTAGGCAATACATAAATGAATGGGCATGGTTTTGTCCAAATAATTAAAAAAGAAAACAAAAAACAAAAACACGAAAAATGGACAATGGGGCGGATATGGTCCTTGGGTCGTAGTTTGATGATCCCTGTTGTGGAATAAGTGACTTTGTCCAGTTGGTACAAATTCATAATAAATAATCCCTTTGATATCAGAAAAGGTTAGTAACATTGGTGCAATAAGTTTGAGAACTTAATTGTCAGACCTCGTATGGAGCAAATTAAGGTGTTTCATTATTTTAAGCAATCAACGGAATGTTACAAATGGGAATGTCAGTGATCTTGATGCCAGAATATGTTTCTGAGAGTATCCCAGTGTTGTGATAATGGAGTATCAAAACATCCTCTGGCTTTGTAATAAACAATAGCTATATGGTTTTACTCACATAGGGTTGTTCATAGGTTTTCAACTTTATGAATCAAAAGGGAACACAGAAGACTTCATTCTGATTTCCTATTTAAATATCTATATCTATATCTATGAAGATTCAAAGTGGAAAGGAGAATGAAAGGGTTGACTCAAGATCCCAAACGAAGAACTTGATCAATAAATAAAAAAGTATTATTTAGTGTTAAAAAGGTAACCAATAATGTAAATAGATACTGTCTAATGGTGTGTGGAGCTGGATTGTATTGGATCACTAGTACTGATTGCTAATTTTCAGCAATTTTTTGAGTTAATTCTTTGGTAGCTTGAAATTAGCCATTGTAGAATATTCCCACCTGGAATATTCCCACCATGGAAATCGATAAATGCTATAAATCTGAGCTTTTCTCTCCTTAGTGAACCCACTGTTAAAGTTTGACTAGCATGCTACTGGTTATAACAATGGAACAATGGTAGAGATGGAGGCAAGTGGCTTAGATTTTTTAAGTAAGGTAAATCTCCCACTCACAACTCCTATGAGAGAGGAATGAGAAATTGTTTAAAATTGATAAATCAAGAAATACACCCTTAAGCTATTAGAAAACAGAAAAAGAATTGAAAACAGAAATGTGTAAAATAAATTGATTCAGGAGATTACAATTGGGACTGGTAAAATCGGGTGAGATTACTTTTATTAAGACATTTTCTGTTTTACATGGTTACTAACCACACCACACTGGAATTCCTTTAATGAGTTTAAATATATTTATTTTTTAATAAACTATGTAGATATATGAATTTGATTTCAAGCTATTTTGCTGGATATATGAAGCATTCCATGTATTTTATTTCCCCAGTATTACTGCCAGGCATAATGTAGATTTATAAATTGAGAAATGCACATAAATATGAAGTATAATTACAAATGGTATCTACTCTCAAAATTTCCGAAATCATTTCAATGGGTTAAGTGCTTTCCATTCACATGATAGCCACTGATCCAGCAAAAGCATGATGTTCCTGGCATTCTTTGGGGGATTCTAACCTGCTCAGCTCCCTGTGAAGGTCTCATGTGTCCTCCTAAATGCACAAGGTGAGCTATTGTTGAAGAGCTGCTGCCTGAAGGTGAGCAGAACACCTGCAGAAAGGAAATCCCAACCTTTCTAAAGATATGTTTCTGTAAGGGGAGAAGCAGTTCTTGCAGTTCCAGCTGAAATTTAGTTTAGATTGGTATGAAAACTTCTTTTGTTCACTCTGGATTATACTCTTATTTCTTCCTTCACAAACTGCTTAGCCTCTTTTCCTTATTTTTATTTTTATTACTATAAGATTGTAGAATCTGTGTTTTTATAAGGCACTTTCCAGGAAGGACTTCATTTGCATTCGTTTTTCATTTTCAGTTGAGTTCTCATGAAAGTTTTAGCATGAACTTGAGGAACCAGCAGAGTTTTAGAGATGGATTCTTGATGGGGAAACAAAAAATTTGGTTCACATATGAATCAAGATGTTTCAAAATCATAGAAAAAGAAAAAAATATATACTTGTAATATGTGGTCATTTTGCTTATGAATAGATGTCACATGGAAGAAATGTTAGTGCTTGCAAAAGGAATAATTGTGGGGAATATTTTTAAGTGGACTTAAAACTTTACCTTTTGGGGAAAGAACATATGTACATTTAAATATGCATTATTAAAATATTTTAAATTATCTATTTGTTTCCCTAAAAATAAATTAAAATGTCTTAACTTACTTTTCAAATCTGTGTCACAAGAAAATAATTTCAAATCTGTGTTCTCAGTAAACAGAAACCTGTCATATTTAGTAGAAAAATTAGGCTTTTTATTTGGTTGTCAAAATAGATAAGTGGCAACTGTGAGGCAAGATTAAATTTTAATCTTCCATGGTGTATAATAACATAGTGAAAATTTATAGGATATGACTATGGTGGAGATACTATCTATCAATTTTTCGAGTTTAAAGTATGATTGTGTAATTGAATCAGAGAATATTAAAGATAGGAGGGTTCTTAATCATAATTTAATCACTTTCCTCCAATTTAGATGTAATAAAATTGCCATAAACACACAATTGCAATGTGTGATTAGTTCTGTATTATGATACTATAGAAACAGAGGAGAGGAATATCTTACCTAGACTGAGGTGATTAGAGGGAAAAAAAAAAATCTTAAATATATTGGGTCTTGTAGTTATCCAGGCAAAGAATCAAAGAAATACATTCCAAGTAGATGAAAAAGTACATGAATATTTATTGAGGTGAAAGAGTCTGTACCACTTATGTAACCAGTAACAGAAATACAAAAACCATCTGACTTTGACAATATAGTAATATTTTAAGTCATTTAAAAGAAAGTTAAAAAATATGTGGTCTGATAATTAAGTTCGCGAAATTTTTTACAACCTTTTTTCTATTTTTTTTAATTAAACCTTACCTTTTTTGATATCAGAGGGGTTATTCATCATGAATTTGTACCAATTGGACAAACAATTAACCAAGTTTACTATTTAGAAGTGCTGAAAAGGCTGCGTGAAAAAGTTAGATGACCTGAACTTTTCTCCAACAATTCATGGCTCTTGCATCACGACAACGCACCAACTCACATGGCATTTTCTGTGAGGGAGCTTTTAGCCAGTAAACAAATAAACTATATTGGAACACCCTCCCTACTCCCCAGTGACTTATTTCTTTACCTGAAGATAAAGGAAATATTGAAAGGAAGACATTTTGATGACATTCAGGACATCTAGGGAAATACAAAATAGCTCTGATGACCATTCCAGAAAGAGTTCCAAAATTGCTTTGAAGTGTGGACTAGGGCTGGCATTGGTGCATAGCTTCCCGAGGGGAGTCTGCAAAGGTGAAAATAGTGATATTCAGCTATGAAGTATGCAGCAGTGTTTCTAGGATGAGTTCACAAACTTAATTGTTGAACCTTGTACAATGGCTTCTAGTTGTGGTATGAATTAGATTCTGCCTTTGTTCCTTAATTATTTTCTAGCTTTGTATGTTTACTTCTGTCTGCAACTGATAAAATGGCTACCCACAGTAGCTGAAAAATATGTTTCTATGTTTAAGTCTAATGAAAAGGAAGAGAACTTCTCACACAATATTGGGATGTAGACCTTTCATACTGATTAGGCCAACTTAAGCCATGTAAACAAACCTGGATGGATCACAGTTGCCAAGGAAATTTTATGAGTTAATTGGATTTAGCTTTGGATCCCTTGACATTGACAAGAAGTTTAGGACTATGATTGACCAAGACAAATAAATGTCCTCTCTAATCTAGGAATAGGATTAACTCCTCAAGAAGCAGAGAAATTCAGTGGAAAAGGAGGGATTCTTTGCTACTTCCTGTACTGTAGGAAGCTTCTCCACCTATATACTACACTTCTTTTTCCCTCTATCGGTTTCATTTTGTTCTTATATCACTATGGATGAGACCTTTTATATTACTTCATTTTTCTATTTGTTTTCTGTCTTTCCACAATGAAAATGTAAACTCCATAAAGCAGAGATTTTTTTCACTTTTTGAAGTTGATAAATCCTTAGTTGAGAGCCAATATGATTTCAATACATAAAAGAATACACACAAGAAAAGTCTAGGGTTGTGTCCACAACATATATGACTCTGTGGATTTGGCGAGTTCCAAAAACTTAGGAATTGGGTGAAGATAATATATTCAAGGTTGGACTTGTTAAGAGTCAGCAACTGTCCCTGTTTCCTGGAACTAAGAAGTTTCCCAGGACACAGAAATGTCAATGATAAAACAGGGACAGTCTCTGGAACACTAGGATGATCGGTCATCCCAGTTTTGAGGAGCTTGGGGGCAGTGTCCAGGCTACTGGATTATAAAGTTTAAAAGAAAGATATGGACTAAAGATTTGTAATCACTGAGTCACGAACCTCTTAAGTATTATAATATTACGTGATTTTAACAGAATAGATCAGTTTTCTCAAGATTTTATAGATGTGGGAAAGACAGTCATCTTTTGCCTATCATCTGGAGTGTACGTTTAAGGCTTGGTGTACATTTTGCTTTGCAGGTGAAATGTGAGCTATAGAAGAATGGTCCAAATAGTCTCTGGGTCTGGCTCTGTCCTTGGTTTAAGTGTAAGAATTAAATGCTGTGTGAAGTTTCTCCACTTTCAAGTGGACCTAATGAAAAACAATTCCAGGCAGAAGCCTCAGTAGGAAAGGAATCAAAATATCATGGAAGGCCTATCTTAGGACCCAAGAGAAGTAGTTAACAAATAGATTTGTTTTTTCAGAGAGGTTAGAAAACTTTTCAATGTCAGGAATCTCCAAGTTTCCCTTATTTCAAAGCTCACAATGAACCTCATGAAAAGTGCTGGTTTCTTGCGCTGCTGTCAGCAGACCTCATGTACTTGATTCGCAGGTCTGCAAATTCCATTATAGGTTTGCAAATAATAAAAGCATTTAACACTACAGTTTGAGATGTTGGGAATTATGAAATACCAACAGTGACACTGAAAGGGCAATAAATATATAAGTCTCATTTATATCATAAAACATAGTCTGGAACTCTGTTGGAAAGCATTAGTGTAAACTATTATAATTTTGTCCTTGTCTACAAAGGACAAAAATACTTGTTAAGTATTTTTGAAAGTTACCGGGAAAGTCTTGTATAGGTTTTAAATAACCTTGTTAGATATTGTACCATCTTTAAATATATCAGATTGGGCCTTTCTCAGATATATTCAGTTTTAGCTCTAGAGATTTTTTTTTTTTCACAGATAGAATGTTGGAAGCTAGGAGAGCAACTTGAAAACCTCAATAGAATTTATTTCTGAGCCACAGAGGGAGTAGGAATTGAAGGAGAAAAGGCTAAAATTACTTGCAGTGTTTTACATCTATACTCTGTTCAGAGAACCTTTTATTTTAATCTCCACTGTCCAATGGGTGGCCTCTAGGTCCAGGTGGCTATTGAGCACTTGCAATGGGTCCAATCTGCATTGAAATGGGTTCCAAGCACAAAATACACACTGGATTTTGAAGAGTTAGTATGACACAAAGAATAGAAAATACCTCCTTAGCAGTTGTACTGAGTATTCATCTGAATTGATAAATTAAAAATTAATTAGTATATCAATTTATTATTTAATGAATTAAATATTTTAGTATTTTAAAAGTTTGATTAAATATTAAAATAATATTTTGCATTGATCATGTTCCAATGGAATATTAAAATAAACTTTACATTTTTTTTGCTTAATGAGTCTACTATAAAATTTAAAAAGATCTGATCTGCATTTGTGGTTCACATTTAATGCATATTGGACAATATTGTTCTATACTTTACTTCTTAATCTCTCAATTCTAGTACAAATAAAACATGAGAAAATACATTGTGTGTGTGTGTGTGTGTGTGTGTGGTGTGTGTGTGTGTGTTGGTAGTAGTGTTGGAGTTATTAACAAGTTAGTAATCATGTGTTTCTCCTTATCCATCTAGGGCATTTGTCTAACCGTAAATTTAAAATACTAATCACCAGTGACATGTCATCAAAACACCTTTTTGCACCATTAAACACATAAAAGAATATTAAATGGAGAACATTATGGAGTGGACTTTCTATTTCACATCTAAATAGAGAAAATGTTTTGTACAAGTCTAAATAAATCTCGGAATATTTCCCCCTAACCTTTGTACCATACTCTTTTGAGAAGAGAAAGCAATTTAAAGCATACATTGCTGATACTACAAGTATTATTTAAATGACAACTTTCAAATGTTGATACCATTTATCACATAGGATATTCTGAACCCTGAAATAATGTTGAAACTCCTTTAAAATATATTATTGTAGTGTTCAAGTTTAGAAATGTAGTATTTGCTAAACTTTATGTGCAATTATAAATTAGAAAATATAAAGATTGTCTTCAGTTTTATAACAAATATTCACATCACTCTTTCCATGAAAGGAATCACTTGAAATGTGTATTAAATGTTTATTATGTGCCCACTACCATTCTAAGTGGAATTCTCACAATAAACCTGAATAGTTTTTTACAAATGTTCGTTTTTACAGATCAAGACACTAATACACAGAAAGGTTCAAAAACTTGTACAAGTTCTCCCAGCTAATCTGAGAGCAGATTGGGGATTTAGACCATGATATGCTGTTTCCCCTAACAAAGACATTTTGATGTTTCATACCTACACTATTTTGACTTTCATAAAAGAGTCCATTATAGTTAAGTTAAACATTATACCTATATTTTTCAACAATTTGAGGCAGGCTAACATTTATTGAGCACTGACAATGTGTCAGGGATAGTAATAAGAACTTTATATTTATTATTTTGTTAAATCTCACAACACCCGTATGAGAGCTGTGACTCCCACTTTAAGGAAGAGGAAATTCATGACTCCATAGGTTGAGGAGCAGAGCGGGGACTCAAACTGTCATGGGGCCAGCGGCCAAAGCCCTGCTCTTCACCTCTATAGAACTGAGGACAAGCTGCAAGACACAAACTTGGATGCTTAGAGACAACAAAAGATTGAATGGTTATGTGAAGTTAAAATATAGGACCTGCTGACAAATTTAATATGAGACAAAGAAAGGAAAAGACACATGGTGAAGGAGCAGAAAATTAGATGGAGAAATTGTTGAAAAGGTGTAAATAGAAGATAAGCTACTTTTTTAAAAAATAGCTCTTTCATTTAACCACACAAGTGGGAAAAAAAGAGTACTGAGACATAATCAGGTTATAAAGATGAAGGAATATAGGTAAAATTCTTAGATATCACCGTATATATTCCTTGGAAGTTACTAGCTATAGAATATCTTCATAACTACCTCCAGTTTGAGATATTCACATTTGCTTTCACGAGAAGATAACCCATAGTGCATTCTTGAATAGAAACTGCTTTTGAAATATGTGCCCTGAGACCTCAAAGCAGGATTTCAGAAAAAAATAGAGGTTATAATGCTCTTGTTACCATTTGCTATCTTACTGTGGGTTTCACTTAATGATTGGTTAAGGCAAATTATTCTTAACATCCCTATTCTAGAAAAATAGATTCAGTCCACTTGGTAATTAGCGAGATAGGGACTTGCAAGATTATGAAGACCAGGCAGTAAGGGTATTCATGGACTGTACGATGTAGCAGGTTATAAAACCGCAGGATCAGATCGTCACTTCACCGTTTTTGCTCGTGGTCTTCAGGACATTGTGAACAAAGTGCTCTTTATAGTGTAGAGCGTGACCTCAGATTATAGGCAGTGGGAAGCATATGCTGCTGTGTATTTGCATTTACTAAAAGGTTAACAATGGCAAAGAAAGGAAACAAATGTTATGTATGAGGATCTTTTCTGGGTTAAGATGCTGACTGTGTTATAGTATCCTCACAATGATTCTATGAAGTGTTATTACCTTTTAACATTTGGGAAACTAAGGAACAGGGAGGTTATATAATTTGTCAAATATTACACAACAAATAGTTGATGGGGGTTAGGCCTCAAACACCAGTTTGTTTGGTGTTTTTTTGTTTCGAAATTCAACTGTTGCAGAGCAGCGGTTCATTCTTCCAGGGACTAAAATTTAGCATGGGACTTGCGGATTCTCAAACATACATCATTTAGTCTTTCAGTAAACACTATGGTTTCAAGTTTATGATTAGCTCTACATTTGACACATACGGATTGAAAGATGCTGGTTGCAGGCCTCATTTTAAGAAACACTATTATATCCAAAAAAATGTTTATTTGGATCTTGCTTCAGAGTGACTAACCAATAAAAATTACCAGACACATCGAAGATCAGTAGCATAGTGGCAGACATGGTCTACACAACTGAGTGTTTTGTACTATACTTTCTGGTAATGCTGTCTTGTCTTTATATTTTTAGCAACTGTTAGGAGGAAAGCTTCTCCAACTCTGCTGTTTTTCCAATGATAATTCACACAGAAGCATCACACTCCTTATACTTTATCCTCTCACTCACTCTGTCCCTGGAGCCTGGAGAGCAGTGACAAAGTAGGCAGTGAATTTGAGAAGAGTAATCTGCACATGCTTGGCTGGGCACTGTCCTTCTTTCTTCTTGGGGAGCCAGTCAACCTTTCTCTTATTTTTCCCTAAGGGTTGGTTTCCTGCATGAGGCCAATCCTGCTGTGATGGGAGGCCTGTGATTGCCCATTTTGGGGTTCATGTTCTGGGCCCATTTCACCCTTACATGAAGCTCTGTCTCCCACACTGGACTTTATCAACAACAAAAGTGATATTTTAGCCCCTACACTTTTCCTTTTTCTCTTTTGGTTCAGAAATTGAAAGGGTAATACAGGTGGTATTTATCTCATCTCTCAAAGCACACAACTTTTGGTGTATTTTCTGAGAAAACCAAGAAATGAAAGAGGTGGTGGAATTTATAGACAGCTCATGGAGAGGTTTTGCTGTGTGTGGCTTTGGGCTTCCTTGTATGGACAGCAAACTGTGATCTTAGCAGTTTTTCAATAGTGATCACAGGCTGGGTAGGAATTACAGTTGTGGGATTTCAGATGGACACCCATTTTTTAATATTTGTGGGTAATTCTGCTTATACTGACTCTGTCTGTCCACAGGCCCATGGCTATTTCTCTGGGGACCTCTGTCCACAAAAGAAGTACAGGATCGCTCATCTCATCTCTCAACAACAAAAGTTGAAGGACACACAATCTGTCTAATGTAAAGATAGAGTGGGGGTGAGAGCCCTGAACAAGATTTCCAGCCACAGATGCATGCTGAGATGCAACACAGGTTTTCTAAGAACAATTGATTTAGAATAAGGCTAGACTAAAGGGGAAACATTGTAAGATAAACATGAAGGGCTTTTAATGAGTTCCTTAGGCCTGTGAGTGGGGGAATTTCAATGGCCAGGAGCTGTGTTTCCATGAACTAGAAAACAGCATTCAGAAACAGAGGTTCTAGCTTTATTTTGTTAGTGCCAGCCCGAGTATGACTGTGTAAAATTAGGTGCCCCAACTTCTGTCCTGCATTCAAGTCCAGGGAGAAAACTTTGGAGAGACCAACCTTAAATTCAGGGAATAGTTAATGTGGCAGTGTAGATATTGTCTTCTCCATGAGGGAACAGGCTGGAGAAACATAAAGAACTGAACAGAGAATAAAAGACCATGGCCTATGGAGCACACAGCAGGCTTACTGGCTCTCACAGCATCCATAAACACAAGATTTCAGAAGCGCCACTAGCAGTTTCTGTTCAGAAATTGGCTGAGTGTCATTTAGTACCTGAAGCAAATGTAAGACAAGGAGGCATATATCTTAGGCTTACACAATTCCCTAATAAGAGATGATCACGGGGATTTTTGTGGAGCACACACTAAGTATATTTTTTACAAGTTATATTAGGGGCCATATAATTAGATGGAGCTCATTTTCAATGCAGACTAAATTATGACTCCATAGCTCACAGGAGATGGTTTGAAGACACTAGATTGAAAGTGATTTGTTTCCCATTGCTGCTATCACAAATTACCACACATTTAATAGTTTACAACAATAAAAAAATTATCTTATAGTTTTGGAGGTCTAGTGAGTCTCATGGGTTAAAATCAAGGTGTTGGCATAGCTGCATTCCCTATGGAGTCCCTATGCCAGAAACATTTTTCTTGCCTTTTCCAGCTCCTAAAGACTGCCTGCATTTCTTGGCTCATGGACCCTCCCTTCACCTTCAGAGTGCATTACTACATCCTCTGCTTCCATCATCACATCTCATTTCTACTTTGATCCTCCTGCCTTCCTCTTATAAGGACCTTTGTGATTACTTTGTGTCTACCAGGATAATCCAGCATATTCTCCCCATTTTAAGATTGTTAACTTAATTAAATCAACAAAGTCTCTTTTGCCATGTAAGTAATACATTTATTGATCCAGAGATTAGGATGTGGACATCTTTGGGGTCATGGTTTAGCCTAACATAGGAATGAAAAGTATTTGAAATAAAACCTGTGACTAGTGTCACCATGTCTACAATGTCAATTTTTGAGAAGAGATGAATGTCTTTATGCATTTTGTGATTGAAGTATTAATTTTCATTTAACCTAATTGAAGGGACTCTGACACATTAGTGAATATATTTGGACATAATCTAGTATGGAAAATAGAATAAGAAAACATTTTTCATTCTTGCTTAAAGAATGGCCTTAGATTTAATGTGCCATCCTGAGTCATTTCTGAAGTTTGGAGGTCAATATCTAAATAGGCAACTATGGAGACAGGAAGGTCCCCAAGGAAGCAGTGACCTCATGGATAATTTAATGTGGATTCTCTCTCCTAAGGGGCCCAAGTACACATCTATAGAAGTAGTGATTAGATCAATAGGTTAAGAGAACTAAAAGTTGAGGAATATTAAGAAACCATCTCCTCCAGTTCTAATATTTCCTTCCTTGAGATAGTCCAGTTTGTATAACGCGTGGTCTTTCTCCACCGGTTTATTCAATCCACCTCTGGGAAGATAAAGTAAAATATCAGCATGCTATATTTTAGAAAAATAACTGGGAGGGTCTGGCTCAACTTCAGCCTTCTAAACCTGCTGGAAACCCAGGGCGCACAGACAGTGTGGTCTTTACTTTTTTTTCAGGGCCAGTTCTCTCCATGTGGTGAGAGACCTGCCTTAGTCCATCACTATTGTAATTTGGTAGATACGTCTGATTAGTTCTAGGAACAGTTAGCATCCCATTTGTCTTATTTCTCAATTTATTAAAATACTCAGTGGGAATGAAGGGTATTCCCACTGAGTGTTTGGTCATCTCAGAAATCACAGAAACAGCGACAGCAAGGAAGAGACATGGTCATTGATTTAGCCCAGTGATTCCTAAACTATATTCTGTGCAGCAAGTGTGTATTAGCAAACATTTTTTTGAGTCATTTCTCAGGAAAGTTGTTCTATATTTATTTACTTTTAATTTTTTAATTATATTTCTATTTTTTGTCTTTCATATTATTAATTTTAAATTTTTATTAAATTTAGTGGGGGTGACACTGGTTAGTAAAATTATTTAGGTTACAAGTGTACATTTCTATAATACACCATTTTTATATTGCATTGTGTGCTCACCACCCAGAGTCAGTTCTCCTTCCATCACCATATATTTGACTCCCTTCTCCCTCTTCTACCACCATCCTCCTCTTAAATGTATTTGGAAAATATTGAGATAAACAAAGGTGAACAAGAGTTTTGTTTTATTTTATTATTTCATTTAGCCTACAATAGGAATTCTCAAATCTTTGACATACTAATATGCACTGTTAATCTCTGAAGTATATGGAGTTTTTAAAATTATTTGTTTTTCTATAGACCATGTGTTTGTTTTGTTTTGTTTTTTCATAGATAATTTTTGCCCACTTAGGATTTAAAAAAAAACTGATTAATGTTTAGAACCTTGACTATTGGGTTGTTTTCCAAATATATTTGACTATATTCAAATGAAAATGACCACATTTCCCTCAAAATAAGACTGGGTCTTATATTAATTTTTGCTCCAAAAGACACATTAGGGAGTATTTTCAGGAGATGTCTTATTTTTTCATGTACAGCAATCTACATTTATTTAAATATAGTCATGTCATCTTCTTCTGGAACATCATCGTAATGTAGTACTAAATGTCTCCATCTGGCTAACGATCTAAACTGGGGCTTATTTTCGGGGTAGGTCTTATTTTTGGGGAAACACGGTATTCGGTGACCTTGGAAAAATCATACCAACTTTCAATCTCATACTCTAAAGAATTTTAAAATTTATAGGTATACAGAATAACTATAATAACTAATGAAGACTGTCATTATGGAGAAAATACAGAGCTATATTTTCAGCATCAATGAAAACTCCAAAAAACAGATTTTAAAAACTGCATATTAAGTTTGTAAAATATGATGAAAACTTGGTTAATAAACTACCCAGTACATTTAATCTCACACGTCACAAAACTCCAAATGAGAAAATGCACACTACATTTAACCTCATGAGCTAAAAAACTCCAAATGAGTTTCTGTGCATTGGCAATGACACGAGGAAAAAATGCTTTGTTGTGCATTTGCTAACTGTGGGATGTTACTTCTTGTTTCATAATGAAGGTAGTTGTTGTCTTTTCTCTTCTGCATTTTGGATTTCTTAAAAAAGTGTCAACTCAAGAAGTTAGAAAAAGCAAATCTTGGTTGAACTTAAGGAAGGAAGCATCAAAAAAGAATAAAGATAATACTATAAATTAATAAAACAAAACATTATCAAAAATACAAGAGCATCAAATAGAAGACATCATCAAATTCAAAAGCTAGTTCTCTGAAATACTAATAAAATAAACTAAATTCAATATTAATCAAGAGAAAAGAGAAGCCACAAATAACAAAGAATGAAACAAGGGAAACAAAAGTATATGGAAAATAAAAAGTATAAGTGAATATAATAAACATTATCCATTATTATATTATGTGTCATTAAGTTTAAAAGATTAGATGAAAAAATTAATTTCCTTGAAAATATAACCTAAAAATTCTTTTTTAAAAAGAAATGAAACAACAGCAAAGGCACTGTTGAATTAAAAATTTTACTACCCGAAATTCCAAACAAATACAATTTGTTTCATGGGCATTCTCAGATCAAAAAAATATGAGCCCTAAGTTTTAATATCTTCATTAGTTAATAGAAAAAGAAGGTTTACAAGCTCATTTACTGTGTATAGTATAACTTTGAAACAAGAAACAGCTCTAACTGTTAAAGGAAAATGGAAAGCTCACATTACCCTTGATATTCATGCAAAAACTATAAACATATTGACCAAAAAATGAGGAAGATGTTTTAAAAAGATTCATGACTAGATTTACTTGTAAGCAATAGAAAACCCATTCATATAAATCTTAATATTACAGGGAAAAAATCATATAATTGATTTGATTGTAATTGTTCCATAGTTTCAAAAAACAATTGATAGTACTCAAGCTTCATTTGTGATTGACAAAACGGAAAGCAAAACTTTTGTAAACTAGGATGCAAGGCTTAAGATCCTTAACATGTCAAAAAGTAAACCAAACAATCTCCCTCTCTCTCACTGTCCCCTAGTCCAGTCTCTGTGTTTCTATTACTCTTTCAACATCATACTTGATGGAAGCAACTGATGTTTGAAACAACTGACTTAATTTTGTAACATGGAAGCAAGTCTTGTTAATATCTTTTTTTTTTTTAGCATGGTACTAAAAATAGTCTGTGAAATAAATCAAGAGACTACATAAAATATAGGACTAAAAAAGAAATAAAAAACCTTAGATAATTAAAGATGATATACTGTCTCACTCTAGTATCTAATAAAGAGACTCAAAAAGTTTGATGGATGGAAGATCCATATTTAAAAATCTATATTTTTAAATTGGGGTAAGTTGTTAGAATATGAAGATTTTTAAAGACAAAGTTCATAATAGCAAAAAGTTTATTATTTAGAAATAATTTTTTGTAAAACTATGCAACATGTGGGTGAAAGAAATCTAATTTTTTATCTGTTTCTATATAATTAACCATTTGTGTACCTTTTATTCAACAATAAATGATATTACTCATAGATACTTACATATGCGATAAAAGTACAAAACACATTCTGAAATGATATATATCAACTGCAGAACTGCGGTTATTTCTAGAGAAGGAGTATACAAGATGGCGGTAGAGCTTAAGGTGACTAGGTAAGTTTTAAAAAACTTTTAAAACTGATCCGATTTATTTTTAAAGGATTTTTAAAAAGAAATATTTTGCAGAGATCTATACTTCTGTATGGCATCAGGAGCAATCTAATTGTTACGTATCTGTTTTAAATTAGTTTCAAATATCACTTCATCATGTGAAGAAAAGCATATAGTGTTTTACTTTATATTATCACCATTTGGCAAGGCACAACTGTGGAATAATTCTTATTTCCTCATAAATTTAATGGTCATATTAATTAGTTCAATTCTCTTTCTAGCCAGAATTAGACAAGGTCACATTTGTAATTGGGAAACATAAAATAGCTAACTAGTCTAAACTTTGGGTAAATGCATTGAACTTGGTGTCCTTGACATTGTATTCAAATCAACATGGACAGCAAACGTTGATTTTGTAATAGCCTTTTCTCCAATAGCCTAGGTTCCATTAAGTAATATTTTAAATATTTTACACATAGTAGCCCCCAAATAATAATCCTGAGTACAGATGCTTATGCACATTTGTGGATACCTCAGTTTGGATTGCCTCAATGTGCTTCATAACAGGAGAAGTATACATTTCCTATGAGGCATGAAATCAATTAAATTCTCACATTAACTGTATGAAGCTTATTTTCATTTTACAAGTCTCGAATGTGCATGAGCAGATTTTTAAAAATGGTTCAGAAATTGTTGCAGCGAGTTAAACCAGATTTGTCTGAGTCTAAATTCTGCACTGGCTCCACTTTATCTTATTAAACATTAAAACACATCAGTGTTCGGTTATGGTGCCTTAAATTGGATATTGAGCTACTTTGGAGGGTCATTATGGAGAACAATTGATGAGTGACAAAATATATTTCAATGTATGCTGGGTAGCAGCAATAGTTTCCTGCTGCCTTATCTCCTGCTCACTGCCTTTGATCTATCAAATTCTTCTGGAGAGATGACTGGCAGTACAATCATGATGGACTGCCTGAGCTGATACACTCTGACCCATAATGGTTGGGGGCATTTTTACACACTGGCAGCTCTATAGCTAAATATTGAAATGCTCCCTCATGTTATATGCTTTAATTTGAATGCAGTCTCAGATTTGCTTGCTCTCTTGGTATCTCTAGTTCTAACTTTCAGTTTTGCTTTCTTTTTCACACAAGTTCAATGACAAAGCTTCTCTCTGATGATAAATTTAGATGGAATATACATTTTTTGTAATTGACTTTTGGAAAAAATATGCCTTCTATAATTCAACTATCTGTAGGGATACTTTAAACTTCTCGACATCTGGATAGGAATGGCGGCAGCAGGGCGCACTATCTGAGTTCTCCTCCAGATCTTGTTGCAAACGGGAACTATAACCCATCGAGGAAATTTTCGCTCACCACACAATATTGTGGAGAGATTCGTGGATTGCTTGAAGCTAAGAAATTCTTGGGGATAAGCTAACTGGACGGAGCAAGGAGAGGAGGAGGAGAAGCGGCGTGGGAGCGCCCGGCCGGCAGCGGCGGGAGAGCCCAGCCCCCAGCGGAGCCTCAGCTGGCGGGGGCGAAAACCGAAAACCACGGAGCCGGGCAAGCACGGGATCCCAGGCGGAGTGGAGAGCGCAGAGACTGGGGGTAGGCCCTTTCCCTGCTCCCACGGCTGATTTCTCCCGCCGGGAAGGCGGCGCGCCCTGTGGTGGACGGGGGGGCGCAGTCTCCATACCTGGGCCCCTCCCCCCGCCCTGCCCTCCCAATCCTACCCCGCCCTTCCAGAGACTGGGACTGGAAACCGCGGTGCAGCCCCACTGTGCCGGGCGCGCAGAGCGCAGAGACCGGGAGGCGGGCGCTTTCCCTGCGTCCCGCGGCTGATTTCTCCCGCCGGGAAGGCGGCGCGCCCTGCGGCGGACGGGGGGCGCAGTCTCCATACCTGGGCCCCTCCCCCCGCCCTGCCCTCCCAATCCTACCCCGCCCTTCCAGAGACTTAAACCGGCCCCTGAACTGAGAAGTGGTATCTAACGCTCACGCTTTGGGAAGCCTGACGGGCAGCCCTGACCCAGGCAGACTGGGCAGTGTGCGTGATTTTGGCTGCGCTAGGAGAGAAGAGACGCCTCCACCCCCAGCCACCACCTTTTCTGGCCTGCGGGAAGAGGGCGACGCACGGCTGGGCTGGGAGAGTGAAGACCCCTCCATCTCCAGCCCCCACCCTTCCTGGCTTGCCTAGGGTGGGGTGGGTGCAGCGGCCGAGACACACCCGGAGATCAGCAGTGAGGCAGGCGCAGCTCTGGGCTTTCAGCAGATCAGAAATCTTCTGCCCGCACTCACACACACACACTGAAGAGGTGCCTTAAGTCTCAAGAGTTTTGGTCACGTATCTGGTGGTGCCACTCTCAGTGTGCATTTGTGCAGGCAAGGGCAGAAACTGCACTGATATTGTAAAAACTATCATCCAGACCCCTCAGGCCCACGCTTTTAAGTCTGCAGTCCCAAAGTCTCTCTGGGCACCAGGTGACCGGCTCTGCCTGCGCAATAAGCAGGGGGCTCCTTGGTACAGCAGAGAACAACCTGGACATTGCTTGGTGGGCTTAGGCCGAGACTGTCGCTGCTTTTTGTATTGCTTTGTTTTGTCTTGTTTTGCTTTGTCTTTATATCTTTGATATCTTTGCCTCTGTCGAGTGGGGTTATCAGGTGGTTTTTGCATGTGAACGTATTTGATATTTTTCTTTGTTGTTGTTGTTGTTGTTGTGCTTGGTGATTTGCTTTGTTCTGAAACTGCCCTGCCAGGGCCCAGCTTGTGAGGCACGGTCAGCAGATCAGAAATCTCCCGCCCGCACCCATACACACACACTGAAGGAGTGCCCTAGGACTCACGAGCTCTGGACAAAGGACTGGTGGTGCTCCTCTCGGTGTGCATACGTGCGGACAAGGGCAGAAGCTGCACTGACTTTGTGGAGACTATCATCCAGACCCCTCAGGCCCACGCTTTTAAGTCTGCAGTCCCAAAGTCTCTCTGAGCACCAGGTGACCGGCTCTGCCTGCGCAATAAGCAGGGGGCTCTTTGGTACAGCAGAGGACAACCTGGTCATTGCTTGATGGGCTCAGGCCGAGACGGTCGCTGCTTTTTGTTTTGCTTTGTTTTGCTTTGCTTGGTTTTGTTTTGCTTTATCTTGTATCTTTGATATCTTTGCCTGTGTTGAGCGGGGGTTATCGGCTGTTTTTTTTTTTTTTTTTTTTTTTTTTTTTTTCTTTTCTTCTTCTTTGCTGTTGTCGTTGCTGCTGTGCTTGGTGATTTGCCTTGTTCTGGGACTTCCCTGCCGGGGCCCAGCTTGGGTGGCACGGGACTCGGCATATCTGGGGGCCAACTCCAGACCAAATCGGAGTGCAGCCGGGGTTGACCTACAGGTCACACACCTAGAGGGGGTTCTCGGCAGGCTCTGGAGCCCATAGAGGCCAAATCACATTGGGGTGGTCAACCCTCACGCAGCAGAGTGCCCTGCGGGGGGCAGAGCCAAGTCTCACGGCAGGTCAGCCCAGGAGTTGACCCCACCTGCTCATTAGCGGGAAGCAATTAAAGATCTTCTTGAACGGGACAGTGTACACAACACAAGACTCACCTTTGGAGCACACGCAGAGGAGGACGACGTGGTGCGAGTCAAATATAAAGGACACATACTACACAAGATAACCTAGCAAGAACTAAGAACTCTAGGGGATCTACCTAATATATCAAAATAAACACAGTCAGCCAGAATGGGGAAACAAAGATACACGTCCCAAATAAAAGAACAGAAGAAGCTTCCACAACTGGAACCAAATGAAGCAGACGTAACCAACCTCTCAGAGACTGAGTTCAGAACACTGGTGATAAGAATGTTTAAGGAGCTTAGAGAAGACATAAAGAAGGATGTAGAAATCATAACAAACGAGCTTAGAGAAAACATAAAGAAGGATGTAGAAATCATAACGAAAAACCAGTTGGAACTAAAGAACACAATTACCGAAATTAAGAACTCACTTGAAGGAATTACCAGCAGGCTAGATGAAGCAGAGGATCGAATCAGCGACTTAGAAGACAAGGTAGCAGAGATCACCCAAACGGAACAACAAAAAGAAAAAAGAATAAAAAACAATGAAGATGGCCTAAGAGACCTCTGGGATAACATCAAGCGCAACAACATGCGCATCATAGGAATACCAGAAGGTGAAGAGAGCAAGCAAGGGATTGAGAACATATTTGAAGTAATAATGTCTGAAAACTTCCCCAACCTGATGAAGGAAACCAACATACAAGTCCAGGAAGTGCAGAGAGTTCCAACCAGGATTAACCCAAACAGGTCCACACCAAGACACATTATAGTTAAAATGGCAAAGCTTAAAGACAAAGAGAGAATCCTAAAAGCAGCAAGAGAAAGACGGAGGGTTACATACAAGGGAACTCCCATAAGACTATCAAATGATTTTTCTACAGAAACATTGAAGGCCAGGAGGGAGTGGCAGGAGATACTTAAAGTGATGGAAAACAAAGGCCTACAACCTAGATTGCTTTATCCAGCAAGGCTATCATTTAAAGTTGATGGAGAGATAAAGAGCTTTCCAGAAAAAAATAAGCTAAAGGAATTTATTACCACCAAGCCAGCATTGCAAGAAATACTAAAAGGTCTTCTGTAAATAGGAGAAAGATCAAAACAACCTAACTACAAATTTAAAAATGGCAATATCTATGTACCTATCAATAATCACTTTAAATGTAAATGGATTAAATGCTCCAATCAAAAGACATAGGGTGGCTGACTGGATAAGACAGCAAGACCCTTGTATATGCTGTATACAAGAGACTCACCTCAGAACAAAAGACACACACAGGCTGAAAGTGAAGGGTTGGAGTAAGATATTTCATGCAAATGGAAACGAGAAAAAAGCTGGAGTTGCAATACTTATTTCTGACAAAATAGACTTTAAAATGAAGAACATACTAAAAGATAAAGATGGGCACTATATAATAATAAAGGGATCGATCCGACAAGAGGACATAACCCTAGTAAACATCTATGCACCCAACATAGGAGCACCTAAATATATAAAACAGGTACTGACTGACATAAAGGCAGAGATCAACAGTAACACTATTATAGTCGGGGACTTCAACACACCTCTGACCACAAGGGACAGGTCTTCCAGACAGAAAATCAATATGGAAACAACAGCCTTAAATGATACATTGGACCACTTGGATTTAATCGATATTTTCAGAACATTTCACCTCAATGCTGCAAAATACACCTTCTTCTCAAGCGCACATGGAACATTTTCCAAGATAGATCATATGTTAGGCCACAAAACAAGTCTTGATAAATTTAAGAAAATTGAAATCATACCAATTGTCTTCTCTGATCACAATGCTATGAAATTAGAAATGAACTACAGGAAAAAAACGGGAAGACACACCAATTCATGGAGGCTGAATAACTTATTACTAAATAATGAATGGGTCAAGCAGGAGATCAAGGAAGAAATCAAAAGATATTTCGAGATAAATGAAAATGAAAACACGACGACCCAAAATCTTTGGGATGCCGCGAAAGCAGTCCTAAGAGGGAAATTCATAGCTTTGCAGGCCTACCTAAAGAAACAAGAAACATCACTAATCAACAGTTTATCTTCACATTTAAGGGATCTGGAAAAAGAACAGCAAAATAAGCCCAAAGGGAACACAAGGAAGGAGATAATAAAGATCAGAGCAGAATTAAATGAAATAGAAACCAGAAAAACAATACAAAAGATCAATGAATCCAAGAGTTGGTTCTTAGAGAAGATAAACAAAATCGACAAACCATTAGCCAGACTCATTAAAAAAAAGAGAGAGAGGACCCAAATTAATAAAATCAGAAACGAAAGAGGAGAAGTGACAACGGACACTGCAGAAATACAAAGAGTTTTAAGAAGTTACTATGAGCAACTATATGCCAACAAATTTGACAATTTGGAAGAAATGGACAATTTTCTAGAGGCGTACAACCTTCCAAGGCTAACTCAAGAAGAAACAGAAAACCTGAATAGACTGATTACCACCACGGAAATTGAATCAGTAATCAACAGTCTCCCAACAAACAAAAGCCCTGGACCAGATGGCTTCACAGGTGAATTTTACAAAGCGTTCAAAAAAGAATTATCACCAATTCTCCTCAAGCTCTTCCAAAAAATCCAGAAGGAGGGAAGACTCCCAAACACTTTCTACGAAGCCACTATCACCCTGATCCCAAAATTAGACAAAGACACCACAAAAAAAGAAAACTACAGGCCGATATCTTTAATGAACATAGATGCAAAAATCCTCAACAAAATATTAGCAAACAGAATTCAGCAATACATTAAAAAGATCATTCACCACGATCAAGTGGGATTCATTCCTGGTATGCAGGGGTGGTTCAACATCCGCAAATCTATTAATGTGATACACCACATTAACAAAATGAAAAATAAAAATCACATGATCATATCAATAGATGCAGAAAAAGCATTTGATAAAATTCAACAGCCATTTATGATAAAAACCCTTAAGAAAGTGGGAATAGAGGGATCTTATCTCAACATAATAAAGGCCATATATGACAAACCCACAGCTAACATCATACTCAATGGGGAAAAGCTAAAACCATTCCCCCTAAGATCAGGAACAAGGCAAGGATGCCCATTATCTCCGCTTCTATTCAACATAGTTCTGGAAGTTCTTGCCACAGCAATCAGACAAGAAAAAGAAATAAAAGGCATCCAGATTGGTAAGGAGGAAGTAAAGTTATCATTGTATGCAGATGATATGATACTATATATAGAGAACCCTAAAGACTCCACCAAGAAGCTATTAGAGCTGATAGATGAATTTAGTAAAGTGGCAGGATACAAAATTAATATTCAGAAATCAGTTGCATTTGTATATACCAATAATAAAACATCAGAAGGAGAAATTAAAAAAACAATCCCATTTACAATCGCTCCAAAGACTATAAAATACCTGGGAATAAATTTAACCAAAGAAGTAAAAGATCTATACTCAGAAAATTATAAGACACTGATGAAAGGAATGAAGGAAGATATAAATAGATGGAAACACATATCATGTTCATGGATAGGAAGAATTAATATAATTAAAATGTCCATACTGCCTAAGGCAATATACATATTCAATGCAATTCCTATCAAACTGCCAACGTCGTTTTTCACAGAAATTGAACATATTATCCTAAAATTTATATGGGACCATAAAAGACCCCGAATAGCAAAGGAAATCTTGAGAAATAAGAACAAAGTGGGAGGTATAACAATACCTGACTTCAAATTATACTACAAGGCTACAGTAATCAAAACAGCATGGTACTGGCATAAAAACAGACACATAGATCAATGGAACAGAATAGAGAGTCCAGAAATAAATCCACGCCTATATGGCCATTTAATCTACGACAATGGAAGCAAGAATGTACGATGGAGTAATGACAGTCTATTCAATAAATGGTGCTGGGAAACCTGGACAGACACATGCAAAAAAATGAAGTTGGACCACCTCCTTACACCATATACAAAAATAAATTCAAAATGGCTTAAAGACTTAAATGTAAGGTCTGAAACCATAAAATACCTAGAAGAAAATATAGGAAGAAACTTCTCAGACATTACCCGGAGTAAGATTTTTACTGATATACACCCTCGCGCGAGGGAACTAAGAGAAAGAATAAACATGTGGGATTATATCAAACTAAAAAGTTTTTTCACAGCAAAGGAAACCATCAATAAAACAAGAAGGGATCCTACTGAATGGGAAAAGATATTTGCCAGTGATATATCTGATAAGGGATTAATATCACAAATCTATGGAAAACTTACTCAACCCAACTCCAAAAAAACAAACGATCCAATTAAAAAATGGGCAGAGGACTTGAAGAGACATTTTTCTGAAAAGGACATTCAGATGGCAAACAGACATATGAAGAAATGCTCAACCTCACTAACCATCAGAGAAATGCAAATAAAAACCACAATGAGATACCACCTCACCCCAGTCAGAATGGCTATCATCAATAAATCAACAAACAACAAGTGCTGGCGCGGATGTGGAGAAAAGGGAACGCTTGTGCACTGTTGGTGGGATTGCAGACTGGTGCAGCCGCTATGGAAAACAGTATGGAGGTATCTCAAAATTCTGAAAATGGAACTACCTTATGATCCAGTAATTCCACTCCTAGGTATCTATCCGGAGAAATCCAGAACTTCAATTCAAAAATCTCTATGCACTCCTATGTTTATTGCAGCACTATACACAATAGCTAAGACATGGAAACAACCAAAATGCCCATCGGTAGATGATTGGATTAAGAAACTGTGGTACATCTATACAATGGAGTATTATGCAGCCATAAGGAAGAAAGAAATCTTACCATTTGCAACAACATGGATGGATCTAGAGAACATTATGTTAAGTGAAATAAGTCAGACAGAGAAAGATAAGTTCCATATGATCTCACTTATTTGCGGATTCTAAAGAAAAGAATAAGTGAATGAACTAATCAGAAACTGGGAGACAATGAGGAAAAACTGAGGGTTGCTAGATGGGCGGGGGGAGTGGGGGGTGGGGGGAGGGTGAGGGGATTGGAGGGCAGTCGGTGACCACAGGATGGCCACGGGGTTTGAAAATTAATCTGGGGAACGTAATTTGGTGGTTACCAGAGCGTAAGGGGGTTGGGGGGTGGGGGATGAGGGTGAGGGGGATCAAATGTACGGTGATGGAAGGGGAGCTGTCTCTGGGGGGTGAACACACAGTGTGATTTATGGATGATGTGATTCAGAATTGCACAACTGAAATCTATGTAATTCTACTAACAATTGTCACCCCAATAAATTAAAAAAAAAAAAAAAAAAAAAAAAAAAAAAAAAAAAAAAAAAACTTCTCAAAAACTTTCAAGAATTGAGAGGTCACTGTAGGTTTTAATATGATTTTTAAAAAGTTAATGTTCACATTAAAAAAAAAGGATGTAATTTGATTTCTACCTGTGGCTTCAGAATCAACCTAAGTTTGATTGATATAACTTCTATTTTAGTTTATGGACTTGGCATTATCAAAATTAAAGTCTTATTTTCATAAGACTTTCATAAGACTCTATATATTAATGCAAGCTATGTGTAACATTTCTTTCTAAATTTTACATATTAGATACTGCATATTAATAGGTTCTCATATTATATGACAATAATGAAGACCAAGGATAATCTCTACAAGTTCTGCTGTCTATAATTCTAAAAGATCATCAGTCATGTTGATAAAATGTACTTTGAAAGTATGCTGGGTCCAGAATATAGGGAAACTATGGTATCTCCATATCTTTTCTTTTGTTGCCAATCTCTGTTATTATTTTTTTTTAGAGAAGAAAGGGTAATATTAAAAGTAAGCTCTAGAGAAGTTGTTCTACTTCTTTCTTTCCATTTTCATTAAAGCAGAATCACTATTACCGTAAAAGGAAGTAAAAAGAAAGTGAGATGGAATAAAGTGTATATAATTTAATTTTTTTTTTTTGATACACTGGGATAATTTTGGCAAGTCTTTGAATTCAACAGAAGTAATGGGGATCCCTTATTCTGGACTGCCTGTGTGACTAGAACTCTCATTTAATCTCAAGTAGTCTTGAAAGCAAAACAAATTGTCACAATTCAGTATTATTTTCATCACCACGTCCCAGGAAATGATAGAAGTTGTTGGCTGCCCAAGGTCAGATAGCTAGTAAACGGGTAGTCAGGATACGGAACCAGTTGTCTTGGACTCTGGAGCCTACACTTGAGATTACACTGTAAAGCCAACTGTGAGTTTCAGAAAGCAGATTGCTAAACTGGGGTTTCATTTTGCACATATCATGAGCACCATTTTTCAGTGTGTAAGACACGTACAACAATAGTGAACATGTCAATCAGACAGAAGCCGTAATCTGGATATACGCATGAAAACCAAGTTAGAAGGTAATTAGTACAGTACATGATCATTTGTTGTTTTAATTTAGACATACGAATAATGAACTGCTGTGATTTAAATAACATCTAGTACAATGCAAATGAAATTATTATTATATCAGCCTACATGTGGTTTGTAAGTGGAACTGGTGGAGAAAACTATATTATCGTATATATTCTTCTAAGAAACATATTTTTCCTATGTTAATTTTATGTAATGTCTTTTATTTTATGAGTGCCATCAAAACATTATTCGAAAAGCTGAACATTTTCACCAAAATTGTTCCAGCTTTTCAAAAACCAACTTTTTCATATGGAAGAAAGATCAATGATCTGACATGGTTTCTCCTGGCCTGACAGCTGTGAGTTTACCTTCAGCTCAGACCCAGAACTATGACAGATATGAGTCAGCAGTATGAACATAATCACTCAGGCATGTAAAGGGTTAGGCTGCCTTGTTCTATAGTTAGCCCTTCTTTTCCATGAAGACAGCAACTCTGTAAGGGCAAGTAATTTACATTACAAACTGAAGGGAAAAAAGGTCACAGACTTGTCTGAATGAAAGGAAAGGCTGGAACAAGAAGATAACGTTTCACCTGCAAGTTTCTGAATTATTCCTTAAGGTGGAGAAGTTGAGAAGCTTAGTCCTCGGTAAGGAGCTAAACAAGCAGGCTGGTATCAGTATTCAGATCCTGAGGAGCTCAGAGAAGGAATGGGCCCAACAGGCATGGAGTGAGGAGCTAGACAGAAGTGAATGGAAGACGGTTTTGCTTTATACTGCATTTGGTCCAAAATGCAAGGGTGTGGTTCTCTGACTTAAAAAATCAAAAGGTCAAAGTACATAGGAAGGTATGCTGGTAAGTGTGAAGAAATTAATGATCTCTAAGTAATCAAGTAAAAATAAGTGTAAAAAGGCAAGTGAAAATGGGATTCCAGGTTTTAAAACTGGACAGTTTGTTTTAAAAAAATGCATTCAAAGAATTCTTGGGTTCATATATCCATGCATGCATGCATGCACATATGCATCCACTCATTTAACAAAAATTCTTTTTGAGATAGGAAGATGCCAGAGATTCTGCATAAATAAAACTGATATGGTCTCTGTCTCCATTAAGCTTACAATCTTCAGAGGAATAAATTAAACAATCTCCTGTAACTAAATAGTTATAATTGAAATATATGTTATAAATGCTAAGGACAGGATGCTCTGAGAAAGAATTAGCAGTGAAATTTAATAGTATGCACAGAGGTGTGGAAACTCAGTAAATATCTCTCTGAGCAAGTGTCACTTCCCTGAAAGAGAAGAAGTTAACCGTGAGATGGGACACAAAAAAGAAACCTGTGAACAGGCCCTGATTATCTGAAGAAGACAGATCATTTTAGCTAGACTAGAAACAGAGGGAATAGAGTGACTTGGAATTATTTTGAAAAGCTAAGCAGTGATCAGATCATTCAGGGAATTTTAGGACATTTTTTAGAGTTATTGAACTCTGTTAACCAAAAATATTCCTAACATAAAGATAGACCCCAATCTACATAATGAAAAAAATAACACAGTGTTTCAGGAAAATAAGATTCACAATGTTCAACTTTAATAAGTATTCTTCTGGTTTAATTAACAAATATCAAGACAGACAAAAAAGAAAATCTGCAAAATGCAAGGTAGAAAAAGAGTTCCCTCCACTTAGAAGTGAGGAAAACCGACCTGGCTTTAGACTTCCACCCAGCAATATTCAATGCTGGAAGACAAAGTAGTAATATGTGCATAGTTCCAAACAATAAGAGATATTAAGAAGGAATATGAACCCAACTCCAAAGTAATTCAAGAATAAAGACAAAGCAGATATTTTCAAACACCTAGGTAGTTAAGGAACATAAAATCAAAGAGCTCCTCTTTTAAAAAAAAAAAATCCACTGGATGAGAAAATGTACTCAATAAGTACTACACTAAAAGACATTTGAGTTGCTTCCAATCTGTTTCTATTACCAATAAAGCTACAAACGTAATTTTGCAAGTCCACGAATAAATCTGTAGAACAAAACCTCTGGAGTGAAATTAGTTCAGGCATATTTTTATTTTTAAATTTAATGTCTACATTTTAAGCTTTACATAAGTTTTAACATCATAGTGACCTCCATTAGCCCAATACATTTTTGAAACTAAATTTCAAATTTGTCTTATATATGATGAAATCTGCTTTATTTTTGCTGAAAATTGCACTTTTGCTTTGCAGAAAAGCAGAAAGTATAATAGTTAAGAACAGAATTTCTGGAAGCTACTGCTTGGTTTAGAAAATAGTTCTCCTTTCTGTGTGAACTTGAGTATGATGTATATCTCTTTATTCTTTGGTTTCTTAATTTTTGAAATGTGGATAAATAATGCCTACCTTGTAGGTCATGGTGAGGTGAGGCTTAAAAAAAAAAAAAAAAAAATATATATATATATATATACACACACACACACACACACATATATATACACACACATATAAATATATATAATCATATATATTATATATGCAAACAAATATATACATATATACGTATATCTGTATATACATATATATGTGTGTGTGTATGTGTGTATATATATATATATATATATATATATATATAAAATCAGGTGATAAACCTAGTAAGTTGGCAGGTAGAGTTAGATATTGCTATTAATAGGTAAATCTCATACATAATGCATATCACTCCCTAGTTTCTTATTCATTTGTTGCAAATTATTTTCTCTCTTAAATCTAAAAAGGAAAAACTCTGCAATAATGTATATTTGATTTTTAGATTAGGGAACAAATACATCTTAATGAGAGAAAAAACATCTTAGCATAATACTACTATATTTGTATTATGTATTAGCTTGAAGCTGTATGATATTGCTAATATTTGATCATTTTAGATATACAAAAATGGCAATTGAATATGGTTGAGTCTAATACATGAACAAGAGGGGTCTTTTTATAACAAGTTTAACTGTTTCTCAACATAGGAATTATTTAATATTCAAAAAAATCAGTCATCCTTTAAGGGTAAGCTCTAATGTTATCTCTTTTCTGATGAATTTCTCAATGATGCAGAATGGTCTGTCATTTGCACAAATGGACTTTCATGATATTTTAATATGTTATACTGTCATCACTATGTTTTTGTTTTGCAAATATTTTTCTTTCCAATTGTAGACAATTTTTATCATTTTACCATTTAAGTATCAGCATTTCATTTTATATTTCTCATACAGTAGGTACTCAATGTACATTTATGGAATGAATAAATAAATAAATAAATAAATAAATAAATAAATAAGTGCGCCGGTATATGCATGGGGGTGCAGAATTAGAACTTGTTGATATGTTGTTATATACTCGTATATTACCAAAAGATTTTTTGCTCCTTCAAAGAATTTACTAACTAACATATTAAACAGAGTAACTGTCCTTTGGCTTAAACCAACAAAACATTTGTTTGAACAAATGAAATAATAAATTAATCTTTTTTTCAGTAACTGGTATGAATTGATTTTGTTAAGCCTCTGCTAAGAACAGGTTTAAATTTGTATATGAAAGTATTAGTTTGATGGTAAATTGACTAATATTAGAAATAGAAGTCTAATGTGTAATAAACAATGAAAATTTCTATTTATTAGATTTGCTTCTGGAATAGGGATAGGCAGTATCTCAAGAGAAGCAAACCAGAGAGCTCTGTTAGTTATGTCGTATAATAATAAATACAGCCAATCCTTCTTAAGTGCCTACTGCATGAATGATATGTCCAAGGGTTTTACATGTGTTCCCTCATTTATCCCTTATACAGTCTCATACGATCATTTATGCCATTATCTGTTTTTAGGAACAGGGCAATTGAGATATTGGGAGGTTAGGCCATTTCCCCAAGGTCATGGAGAGCTGTTAGTAGAAGAGCTAAGAGTGAAACTTAGACACCTACTGCAGAGCTGCTGGATTTACCATTAGACAGAGTTGCTCTTCTGGGCTAGATGTCTCCTGTTAGCCCTTCTATATTTACCTTTTACCCTTCTCCATTCTGACTGAAGAGATCGTTCTCAGTAGCCTCTCTTGCCTTCTAGCCCGCTCTAGGGCTGGGCTAATGAAGGATGCGAGCAGGAAATGATACGATGAGAAGAAAATGAGGTCAGGGCTCAAATTAAGCCATGATATTTCATCTTAAATGTGAACATCAACTTTTTAAAAATAGTGATATTGAAAACTACAATGACCTCCCAATATTGACAATTTTTGATATGTTTAGAGTTTTACTGCAGATAGTTGAATTTTAAAAGGTATATTTTTCTGAAAAATTAATTACAAAATTGGTTACCCTGGCTCCCTCCTTGCCACATTACTGTGAGTTGGCTCTGTCTCTCTACAAAGATAAGAGTTCTTAAGGTAATCTCTTCATACTGTTACCCACTCTATGTTCCAATAACCATTTTCTCCTTTGTCCCTTCAGGTTTAAGCATGGTGAGATCCTCAATGTTACTAGCCCCAGGGCTCCTGCATTACTCCTTTCTGGTTTACTTGAACCCTATACATACTTTGTAAATAGTCCTTTTATTACACTCTTAGCAAATTATCCAGTTTGGTTGTTCTATTCATTTCTACCAGAATCATGACCAAGAAATCCTGTAATAACATACTCAATGATATTTTAAGAAAGATTATGCTATCAGATGAAATGATTATGCCTTTTTTGATAAATATGTAGCAAGCACATTAATTCTTATCACATAGTGAAGTGCTTAATTAGTTAAGTGCTTATTGACTATCTGAGGAACTCTAAGACTTAATTTAATTAATATGTTAAAATAATATGTGATTATATTTAAAGTTTATCACACTATTTCTGTGGTGTGACATGAAAACATGATGGATCTTTCAAAAGGCATGCTGGAAGACCCATTCTTTAAAATAAGTATAGTTAATCACTGTGATATTATTTCATCAAGTCTGATTTCTGTAAGGGTCTAAAGTCAAAATAGAGAGACTATAAAGACAATGTGTTCACATTTGCCCACTAATGCTGAAAGATACCCTTATCCGTAATTACTGTTAGTGATAGTTTATCTTCACCTCACATTCTGGAAAACCCTAATATAAATCTATGACAGAGAATTTGTCCTTGTGGAAAACATAAACGTTCATCTAAAAAGCGACGGAAAGGAATAGACATTTACTTAGAGATAATTTAATCCTGAACTATTATTCCTCCAGGCCCTGAGAAATAGAATAATTACGCAGTCTGCTGGACTCAACAAATATTATTCTTCTAGGACATCCCAGCACACTAGTCAACAGAATGCTGATGAATATGCACATTTCTAGAGTTGTTATATAAGCAGTAGTTTTTAAAAAGTTTTATACAATTACATTATAGGTAGTTGCTAAGCCACACTAAGGAGAGATGTTTCCTTAAAGAGAAAACCCTTTACATCTAAATGGGACCACAAAACTGTGTGACATCCTAACCAATGGAAATCATGAACACTACTACTGGGCCTGGCCCTAGAACCGCCCATATGATCAATCCCCTTATTCTCCCTTTTTTTGTATGGTGTCTGTCAGCCAAACACAAAGAATGCAGCAAAGCCATCTAAAGACCTAGGGGATGGAGGAATCACTAGATTCAAAGATACTGGATCATTAAATGGACACATGAAGAAGAGCCACTTACGCCAACCAGATATATCAAGCTGATTCTCAAATTTATGCTAAAGGTGAAAAGCCAAGAATTGTCAATACTCCTAAAAAAATTGCCTATTTGGGGAGGGAGATATGCCCAACTAGTTATTAAGATAATGTCAATTGATAATAATTCAGAAAATGTAGAAAAGTTATTGACACAGGGATATGGAATTAGGCTAATACTACAGAATAGAGAGCCCAGAAACATATGATATGACACAACCAACTCTGAAGATCTGTGGGGGAAATTCACCATTCCATAAATTGTACTGGAATATTTGGTTGTCCATATAGAAAAAATTAAATATGATATTTACCTCACCTCATATAAAATAATTTTGAAAGACACACTTAAGAAGAAAACACAACTTATATGTAGAATCTAAAGAAAAGAATAAATGAACTAATCACAAACAGTCTCAGAGACATAGAGGAAAAACTGAGGGTGCTAGATGGGAGGGGGCTTGGGGATAAAGGGAAGGTGAGGGGATTAGAAAGCACAATCGGTAACCACAAGATTGTCACGGAGATATGAAAGTCAATTTGGGGAATGTAATCAATAATGTAAAGATTTTGTAGGGCCTCAGTAGGGAGACCACCTCGGGGATGATGGAGATGCCTGATCACTGCACTGTACACCTGAAGCTGAACAATAATGAATGTCAACTACAAGTTTAAATATATATATATATATATAGATAGATAGATAGATAGATAGATAGATAGATAGATAGATAGATAGATAGATATTTACAGGAAGTGGAGTACAGCATTAGGAATAGAGACAATGGAAATGTAATGGCTGTATGCGATGTCAGAGGGGTAGTAGATGGGGGCGGGGGGTTATCACTGTGTGAGGGATATAAATGATAAATGTCTACCTATTACATTATTTTGTACACCTGAAACTAATAAAAAAATTAAAAAAAAGAAATACTTCAATAAACATCTGTGATTATATATGTATTTGTTTTGTTACACAAGTACATATATAAATAAAACAAATTCTTGTATATGAAAAAAAAGAAGAAAACACATAAGAGTATCTTTACACTCCTAGGACAGAGATTCTTAATATTCAAAGAGTGAAACCCAAAAAAGAAAAATATTGAAACATTTGATAACATTAAAAGCTAAATCTTCCATCGATCAAAACACATTATAAAAATGTGAATAGATGACATATCTGGAAGCTGCTATTTGTAATGTAAATGACTCTAAATGGAATAACATACAGAATATATAGAAAAGTCCTAATTTTTTAAAACCTAATAATTTAATAGAAAAATGAACAAAAGTCACAAATAGGTATTTAATAGAAAAGGAAATCTGAATGGTAAATAAAAATATTAAAAGATACTCAACCATATAAATATTTAGAAAAATGCAAATTAAAATTGCATGAAACATTCACATCTAATAGATTTACAAAAATATAAAGAGCCCAACAGTACTAAATGCTAGCAATGATGTGGAACAACAGGAATTATAATACCCTGTTGCTGGGAGTGTAAATTGATCCAGCCATTATGAACAAATCCTGGCATTACTTAGAAAGGTTTAGTATATGTGTATATATATATATTAATATATATAGGGAGTATATATATATATATATATATATATACACACACACATATATACATATACATATATATATATACATATATATACATATATATATATTCCTAAATGACCCTAAAATTTCCCTGATGACCCTAAAATTTCATTTTTATGTGCACACGCTAGAGAATAGAGACTTATATATGAGCATATGAGGCATATGCAAGAATATCCATAATGATATTATTACTGGTAGCAAAAAACCAAGAAACAACTTAAAACTCCACCAATAGTATAATGAATAAGAACAAAAATTTAAGGTACCAAACAATGGAATACTATAGAGCAGTGAAATTAAATGAATTATAGATAAATGTATTCATGGACTCAACTTCAAAATTTTACATTGAGAGAACATGGAAATAATAGAGAAACACACATAAGAAATGATTTCATTTGTAAATGGGTCTAACATAGAAAAATAATTTTAGGGGAAGTACACATATTTGGTAAAACTATAAAGGAATAGCAAAAAGATGATTATCTTAAAATTCAAGAAAGTTGCTATGGGGTTAGTTTGGGAAGTGATACAGGGGAACTTCAAAGAGCCTGATATTATGATATTTCTTACACACTATGTATGTAGGCATTCCTTCCGTTATTATACAAACATGTACATATATATAGATATGCACGCATGTAATCAATCCTTTTACATGTATGATCTTATATAATTACTGTGATCTTATATGATAATCTTAATTAAAAAGAAATAAAGAGAAAAAAGATGAAAAACAAAGTATAAACTTGTTTTCCAAGAGAGAGCTACAGTGCTGCAAGTTGTTTTTATGGGGATGAGATAATTGAGTTTATTTATAGACTGAAAGGGAGGCACAGAAGTGAGGATAGATTGAAAATGTAGATTCAAAATGCAATTATGTATGAAGCAGAGCCTCTGAAGAAATGGAGTGGGAGTAAACCTCAGTGCAAGTAGGAGACAATCTTTTCTCAGAAGGGACACCCCTTTTCTGAGACTAGGGGACAGCAGGGGAAGGTGAGTGTGGTTATAGGTGATTTAGTTAGTTTAGGTGGCTTTGGGTCCTTGAGGGAATTCACACCTCCTACTTTTAGTTCTTGCCTGTGAAAAACAGTCAAGTCCTTTGGCTCAGAGAGTGTGAGAACGCAGTGGAGGAGAAGCAAGAAGAAAACGTCTACCTAGAGCTGCTCAGTGACAGCTGCTTCTCTTTTCCTTCTGAGAAACACGAAGGCTGAAGTTCCTGTCCTCCTGTGGCTTGGTGGAACCAAGTAGCAAGTTCTGGTCAATGACCACTGAGCAGAAGTAGCATATTTCACCTCCGAGCTCCAGCACCGTGCTGAAATCCTGCCCTACTCAGTAGCTGTGGAAGAAGGTGTCAAGATGGAGACTGCAGCAGTCTTGATTCTCGAGGACTATTAATAAAAGGAACACAGGCCCCTGCCAATCTGCTTTGGGCACCTAGAGTGAATTAAAAATAAACATTTGGTTTTCTGTACCACTGGCACTTAAAGACTGTATATTATCTAGTGTAATCTATTTGATATGGTTTGGATTTTTACGTTTAAAATTTTTTTTTAAATAGAGAATAAGAGTCATTAGGGAGAAGTAACTTACTGGCACTTAGGATCTAGTTTAGTTCCTGCAAAATGGATTATTCAGGACTTTAAAAAATAATTTATTTTTGGTTTTCAATGGTTGCTGCCAAGCAGAATTAATTATAGAAAAGATGCAAGCGAGCATTATATCACCTTGGTGTTAGAAGGAATGGTTCTTAAATTTACCTATTTTAGTGTTATAAAACTTACAAGAGTATGCTATGAGAGTCAGGTCTACTTTGTATTTTTGGGGATGAGAAATATTTAGTTTAATCTGAGTGAATTTGTTGTTGTTGCTGTTGTTTTGTTTTTGCTTTAAGTTCTCTGTACTTTTCAAGGTATTTTAGGACGTAGTTTTTTTTATGTTGGCATCCTAAGAAGCAATCCTTGAGCTGATGATTCAGCTGAGGATGATTTATATAACAGACACAACTGGTGGAGGACTAGGAGAGTGAGTGAGGTGAGAGAAGGGTTTTCCTAAGGAAATCTCTGCCAGTTGGTCACTAACAAGGAATATCATTAATAAATAAGTTGAAGAAGACACTCAAAATTGACAGGTGATTCAACTTCATATTTTAGAAAGCTCATGCATACTTAAATTCAGAGCATTCAAAATGTATCTTGGGCAAATAAAGATGAAAATATCATTCTGGCTTTGAGAAATCATTGTCCTGTCCAAATTCCTTAAAAAGGTAAACAAACTAATATTAATTTAAAATGAATCTCCACCAAATATTATCAACATGCAAATTCTTTTCTCATGCCATTTTTCACCCAAGTCATTTCATTCTTGAAGGAAATAAATATTTTTACAAAAGATTCCAATTTATTCCAGCATATATTTAAAAATATATATTTTATAAGTTTATAATTTATGCTTTAATAAAGTGATGCAATGTTATTAGATATTCAAAATTAAATGTGCTCCTTTTATGTTTAATTATACTTAGATATAACATTTAAATCATAAGATAAGATGTTCTCTAGACTATTCAGACGTTCGTAACCTATTTTTTACCATTAATGCCTATAAGCCCCATCTCAGAATAACCTTTAATGTGTAAAATAGAATACATAGGATTACAAAGAAAAGTAATAATATAATAATAAAATACACTACTAGCTCATAGCCCTTTGAGTGATAATCTAATGGCTCCAGATTGAGAATCTGGAAAATATCTCTTTCATTATAATAATTTGTATTACTGCATGTATGTCAAGTTATTTGAAAGTATGTTTTAATGTTTAATATATATTTTTCTGATTACTTAAGGAACATAAGCTCACTGTAAAAAAACTGGAAAAATATAGAAAACCTTAAAGGGAGTTAGATGATTAAAAATCCAAATATACATAAACAGGTCTTATTGGTATTTCGTGTATATACTTCCAGAATTTTGTTATATATTCCACTTTATTTTAAAAATTTGGGTAGTATTAAATACATTTTTCATAAATTATTTTTTCTTACTATATTGTAATACTTTTCATCTCTTGGTATTTTATCTTTGGATAAAAAAAATATAGTTGATATGCTACTGAGTATTTAGGATTTCTAATTTTTCCCAAGATAAACATGCTGTAATGAGTATCTCTAGAGATAACATCTGATTACATTAATTTTTCTTATCACTTACTTTTATGCAAATGAGTGTCTTAAAAAATACTGTAAAGCATGTCTACATAATTAAGACTGTTTTGGGGCTTTCACAATTGTTTCATTGTCTATTTGTAAATTTTAGTACCAGAATCACATTACTTACATTGTTGCTTATCTGTGATAAATTTTAATATTTTGGTAAAACAAACCAGTCATTATCATTTCTATTTTAAAATGTACTTCACTTCTTGTCAATTTATGGCTTAATAAACTATGTAGACCTAGTTTTGAAAAATGTCATGGTGATTTTAGTTGACATGGTCAATATGTAACTGCATTAATTATTTTCATTTCACTTGACATGTTAATTTACATTTATTAGTAAAGTTTAATGTTGAAATTTCTTGTTGGGTTAATTCATCAAATGTTGACATTTATTGCTATAATTAAAATGCCTTATGTTAAATTTTATCTGATTTATATTGAAATATTGGAAAACTTTTGATTAAAGTTTTAATAGTTTTTCTCGTTGATTCTTTTAGGTTTTTTAGTAAATGTCATATCATCTGTTAATGTTAATGATGTTTCTTTCTATGTCTCCTCTTGGCTCATACATGAAGAACAATGTTAAATAACGACAAATAAAAGGTTTTGTTACCTTGCCCTTGACTTAAATGAATATACATTACATGTTTCAGCTATGCCTCATATTGCCTTTGATTTACTACAGAATTTTAACATGCTTTTATCATGTTAATATGTTTATTAATATTACACAGCCTTGTATTTCTGGAGTAAATGCTACTTTTTCTCAGTGTAGTTAATATATTGCTGCATTTTCCTTACTAATATTTTATTGAATAACGTTTTAATCTTTGTATATGAGATTAGTCAGCACATGTTTCCTTCATTGTCCGTTTTTTTGTCTTTTGTATCAGGGATGCTTTGGCTTCATAACAACATGGATTCATAACAACTTCAACATGGATTATCTATTCATTAAGGAATATAATACATGTTAAAATGCATGAAAAACATAATGGACCATGTGTTGGGACTGGCCAGAAAGATAGGTATATAGGAACTGGGGTAGGTCAGTTATGGAAGAAAGGATAGGTAGTAGGAGAACAAGAACTGATTCATGTTCAGTTCTGGAACTGAGATGGATCAGAAAAGACAGCTTAAATGATTATCACAGACAGAGGCTTTAGGTCTACCTAGATGAAATAGAGAACAACAATGAAAGGCCAGAAAAAGGTGGAGAACTGCTAGCAAAATATGTAACATCAGAAGTAGATTTGAAGAGTACACTTGCTCAGAGTATTCTCCAAATGAATAACATATATAAGAGGTTTTGAACACTTGACACATTAAAAAAAAAACACTTTATTGAGGTATAGTTGACATTAAAAAAAAAGCTGTAACATATTTAATGTATACAAGTTAATGAGTTTAGCGATAAATATATACCCATGAAACCATAACCACAATCTCTACTATAAACATATCTATAACCTCCCAAAGCTTCCTCCCTTCCTATTTATGTATGTATGTATGTATGTATTTATTTATTTAGTATTATATTACATATTACTCTGTGTGATAAGAACATTTAAGATCCTCTTAGCATATTTTTAAGTATATATGTAGTATTGTTCATGATAGGCACTAAGATATAATGTAGGACTTATTCATCTCTTGATCTTGTGTAATTGAAACTTTAAATACTGTCTCTCCATTTCTCCATCCCCTAAGCCCTTGTCAGCCACTATTCTGCTCTTTGTGCTTCTAAGAGTTTGAGTATTTTAGGTTCCTCACATAAATGACATCATATAGTATTTGTCTTTCTGTGTCTGGCTTATTTTATAATGTCCTCCAGGCTCATGTGTTGCTGTAAATGGCAGAATTTCCTTTTTTTCCCCAAGGCTGAGTAATATTCCATTTTGTGTATATATCACATTTTGTTTAGCCATTCATTCTTCAATAAAGATTTAGGTTGCTGCTACATGTACAACATAGGTTGCTATGTGAATAATGCTGCAATGAACATAGCGGTACATACAGTAAGTCCTCACTTAAGTCACAAAGAGGTTCTTGGAAACTGCAACTTTAAGCAAACCAATGTATAACAAAACCTATTTTATTATAGTCTAATTGATATAAGCAAGAATTAAGTTTCTACTGTATATTTCGGGTCACAAAAACATCACCAAATTTCCAAATACAGACCCCTAAAATTTCTAATATTAAACGTTAATATAAATGTGACCTATACATACATTTAAGAACGATGAATAAAAACAAGTAAGATAATTATTTTTTAACCGGCTTATACCAGTTTAGGGTCCTGGGTGGCTGAGGGCCTATCCTGGCAGCTCAAGGCACAAGGCAGGAGCCCACCCTGGACGGGACACCCTCCCACCGCAGGGCACACGCACAAACACCCACACTCACTCAAACCAAGACAACGTAGACACGCCAATTAACATCACGTGTGCATCTTTGGGATGCTGGGGGAAACTGGAATACCTGGAAAAAACCCACACAGAAATGGGGAGAACATGTACACGCCATAAAGACAGTGGGCGGAGCCCGGAATTGATTTTATTTTTCTCTCCTCAATGTTAAAATGAAACAACATGGAATGATACAACTTTATTTGAGGACCTGCTGTACGTAGCTTTGAGATCCTGATTTCAGTTCATTTGGTATATATTCAGAGGTGGGACTGATGAATCATACTGTAGTTCTAGTTTTAATGTTTTGAAGAACATAATGTAAAAAGTGTTGGTGAGGAGGTGAAAAAAGGAAACCCTTGTACGTTGTTGCTAAGGATGTAAACTGGTGCAGCCCTTATGGAGAATAGTGCTTGCCACAGGAAGGTTTCTCTCTCCCTCCCTTCCCACCTCCTACCTTTCTCGAATGAGAGTTAATAATTAAAATTATAATAATTTACATATATTATTATTATTCATTATGTGGAATGGACTTTTCTCTAAAAAGTCTGTTCTTAATTTCGTTTCCTTGACTTATATCTCACGGACTTTTGAAAACACTTGATTCAATAACATACTAAGATTCAGCTATATCATTTATAATGGGTGATATTTTTATTTCCAGAAGTTTTCATCGAAAAAATATGATTGCACAAATACACATCATAGTAAAAACTAAATATAGTAAAAAAAAAAAAAAGTTTTGAACATCAAGGAATTCAAACAATGCTTGTCCCATTATTTGCTATTCATATTGATTTAGGATTTCCTAAAATTTCTTTAAATTACTGTTCAAATTTTATTGTTCATCAAAAGTAATAAACATCCTTTAAATCAGATGCAAAATATTTAAAGATTTATGTTTAAAAAAAATCATTCAGTTGAGGAAAAAACAAAATTATACACACTTACAACTAAAGATGCATCTTCGGTCCTGCTACAATTTTTAAAGTTTAATCATGAGGACAATCTGTTGCTTTAACCACTGAAACATAACTCAGTTATACCTAGCTGTTTGGCACTCCCCCCCTTGCAAACTGTGACTACCATCTTATACAGCAGTCTGTTGTCACTTGCACTGTGACACGATTTTTATTTTTCTGGAGAATGCTGCCTCATTGTGGACAGATTAGGAAGTTTGACAAATGATTAGCTTTGGCAAATACGTCTTCATCTAATTTTATATACAATTTTTTTTCCACATGTAATATGAAGAAATATCCACTCATGTTACAAGAAATATAAAAGATGGTATCTTCTTCCTGGAAGAACTCCTTAAATGTAGCTAATAAATAGGCCTTTTCTGAATTACACGATCTTACGATCTTACAGAGTTTGTCTCATACAGTATGTCTAAGGTATCAAGATTGAATAGTGAAAAGATACAGTAATGTTCACAATCCTTCTCAAATAACTTGGCACATTTAATCTCTACCACTACAAATTCAAGATGGTGCCTGCTAGTATCACAAACTCGTATCTTCACAATCAATTTTTTTTTTACATTATCTTGATTGATTTTAAGACTACCGGTATTGAACCTTATGAAGATGATGAATTAAATTACATTATCATGGCCAATTTCATTAGAGTGATTCCACAAAGAGTTGACACCAAAAATAGAAATGGTGATAAAAATTCAGTAAATGACAATGAGGCCATTATCTATATTCCTTTTTAATATATCTGTATCTTCATTCATAGCATTGAAATAATTCTTCTCAGATTATAAAAGTAAGTCCCACAAGACTGTCTCAGCCACTTTCTCTGTGAACATTAAAACCATGTAATAGAATCATGCTACTTTTAGTAAAACTCTTAACAACTATTGTTTGGCATATCTCTTTAACCCTTATTTATAGATGTAGAGATTCTCTTCATTCTTGTCTTCTTCTTATCTAGATTTATAGGTCACAGAGTTCTTACACAGTGTTGCATAGTGTAAGTAAGGCCTGGCAGGAAATCAAAATGAGAACTTAGTCCCATATGGGCCACTAATTAGGTGTGTATGCGGTTGAGTTTCATTTTGATGTGCATTAGATTCTTCACCTTTCACCAGAGGACATTAGAGTAGGCACATTTCCAGACCCCTTTTTAAAGCTATCTAAAAATAAATATACTTTCTACAGCAGTTTAGACTCTGGAATTAATTAATTTGATTCAAATCAAGTCATATCCATTCAATTCAGTGGTGTTCAAACCAAAGAGGATATATCACAGCTTCCCATAGGCCCAGGTCTGGACTACTGGGGACCAGCTATAAGAAGAAAATAATAATAATAATAATAATAATAATAATAATAATAATCAGCATTTCGCTCAGAAGATAGGCAAAAATGCAAGAGACAGGGAGAATTGTCTCCCAATTGTCACCAATACTCATCCTATGTTTTTATACCATATTAGCTGCTGGCAAATGTTCCCACACATACACTACTCTGTTGGCCAGTCTGATTCATCTGACTGGCAGGAGTTGTGACAAAGTCTATTCAGTTGATCTCCTACAGCATTTACTTACAGTTCCAATCAATGGGATATCAAGCAGCAGAATGAGGTCAACTTATAGAAATAACTTTAACTGTGCCCCCAGGATCTTGGATCCAACCATGCTGTCCCACAGTTTTCTTTAGGAGAAAGAGATAAGCATCGCCCCAGAAATAGTCAGGGTAGAATCCCAAATATTCAAAATAGAGCCCTATAACCCTTTATCCCCTCTGTCTTAATAATTACTCAGCCAGCAGCCAAGACAAGATGACCTCCATCTGGGAAGAGTCACCTTTAATGATCAACTACCTTCCTAAGGACTGTGGACTAAGAAGTGATACGGAGGGCACAGTCAGAACTGTTTTGTGTTTACTTTGAGGCGCTGTTCCAATGCTTAACAATAGCAGATTTCTGTGATGTTAGGCAACATTGGAGGTCCACTGAATACCTTGATTATCTTTCCATAGTTGAGTGGACTTGGCACTAAAAGGCACACCTTTGTGAGTCTGTAGAAGGTTATAAAAACTGTAAATGTGACATAGATTAGTTTTAAAAACTACAACAGCCAGAGATAGCTGTTTCATTGGACCATGAACACTGTAACTTGGAAAACAGTAGTTAGGATATACTTGATCACCCTGAGAGGGGGTCAAAGGTCCCATGTCAATGTAGGAAATCTTCCTGGAGTGGATAGGGGTGACGAACCACACACCGTAGCCTCTCTCATTGACTGGATCAACGTTTGGTAGGAGCCGTAAGTCTGGCATACAGTGATAGAGTCTGCTTAGAAAAATGGGGTCCTTTACTTTGTGTCCAGCTGGATAATGGTGAAAGTGTTCCCACTTACAGTGCAGCACTGGATGCAAGCAGTGGTAGAGGCAACCTGGGTGGTGTAGACTTGTTGAGCAGCTTGACACCAACAGAGAATAGGCCCTTGTTGTGGGTATTTACATGAATGGTCGCAGTGGTTCAATCAGAAATAGCAAGTTGTTTCTATAGATTCCAGCCTGATAGAGGTTATCTTTAATATTCCAGTAGTTTTTCAAGTGAGAGAAAACAAAAACAAACAAACAAAAAACCCCCCAAAAACATAATTTGGCCATTGGCAATAGCTCAAGGGCCAGGAAAAAATATAACAGGGTTCATCACTGGGAGTATTAGCCAGATCTTTGAGAACAGTCTTGGGTTTTATCCACTGAGCAGAGTGACCGTGTAGATTTCCATGGGGGGTGGGCACAGGCCTAGCAGTCCACCAGTGGACTTCTGCATAGCCAATCATCAGTGAATCAGACTTAGACATTTGGGAGAAACTTTCCAAGTAGAAGCCCCTGCTAAGACAGTGATTCTGTTTCAGGTGGTGGAGTAAGGGACAAAGTTTGCCCCCAAGACATAGCTACCAAGCTCACACTTTTCATGTGAAGCTGAAGGTCAAAGGCACCAAGACAGCTGCATTTTCAAATAGATTATTCTATTAGGGCTTGTTGGGCCTTTCCCACCCTGTTAGTGATTGAATCTGAGTTGACCCACCCAAAAATGGGGACATCAGAGGGAAGAGTCACAAGGATCATGTGGCCAGATATTCAGTTTGGACCAGAACCCAGTAGTAAGCCAATAGCTGCTTATCTAAAGCATTGTGACCAGTCACCATGTTCTAGGCGGTGACAAGTCCAATACCCAAAGGGGCACCTCTGGATGGAGGTCCCTCTTTATCAGAGACTCCAATAAGCACAACCATCAATCACAGAGACGTCTAATCACAGGGATCATGAGGGTTGTGAGGCTTCAGTGGTAGGAAGACTATCACTGTTCTCTGGCCAGCTTTCAACTCAGACTGACTCAAAGCTGCTGATTTCCAAGTGGTCTGATACAAAGGCCCAAGAAGAATTCCTAAGCGAGGCCCATCCTGCCTCCAGTATCCAAAGAGTCCAATGAGGAGCTCAGTCTCCTTTTCCCTGGTGGGGGTTGACCAGACAGCAGTTTTTCACTGACTGCAGAAACATAAATGATCCCTGGAGAATTGTCTACCTACGTCTAGCAGTTGTAAAATTTAAGAAAGTTTCCACACAGTTCTGGCTTTCAACTTCCTTGTACAGAAAATGAAGATATTATAAAATTGGGAGCAGATGTGTATAACATGCCTATTATATAGTAAGTGTTCAATAACTTGAGCAGAAAAATTGTGAATAAAACAAAGGGTCGGAAGGGGAGCTGACTCTGGGTGGTGAACACACAGTGTGATTTATGGATGATGTGATACAGAATTGCACACCTGAAATCTATGTAATTTTACTAACAATTGTCACCCCAATAAATTAAAAATAAATTAATAAAAAAAATAAAAATAAAATAGGTAATGCTGTCAAAAAAAAAAAAGAAAGGGTCGAGTGGACACATACAATAATGAAATATCTATATAGATTAAACATTAAATATATTTTTCAGTTAGAATTCAATATTGCTATTAAAGCAATTGATCACATTATTCCTAGCAGAGGGAATTTATTGTATCATTCATGACTTACAGCTGGTTGTGTAAATGTCTTTCTAATAAGTCCCAAATCTCAAGACTTTCTCTTAAATAATAACACATATTGGCTTGCTTGTATGTATTGTCTGGTTGAAATGTACATACATGTAAATACACATATCAGTAAAATCAAACAGCATTCAAGATGGATAAAAAAATAAAAAGCAGGTCTTTATTTTCTAAGTTCACTTGATGTGCTGGGAAATCTTATATGTGCTTTTGTGTTTCTTTACCATTATTAAAATTAACATGCTGCTTAGAAACAATTCTGTAGATTCTTTTCTTAATTATTAAACGGTTTCTATTACATCATATTCATTTATGCAATTCATTCACTTATGTGAATGGAAAAGTGTTATGATCTGTGAAAAGAATAGTTTGGCTTTAGGAAAGCTGCCATAACACTGACCTAACTTTTATTAATACATCCTTGGATCATTGTCAAAAACCTCATGGTTAATTGAAATATAAATTTAGGGAAGATTGTGGAACATATATTTAATAAATATTACAGAAATGTTTTCTTATAAAGTTGATTGTCAGGTATGGCAGTAATTATTAGCTATGTGTGCTCCCCTTCCATTAGTTTTGCTCCAAGAAATGGCTTGTTATTTCTCAGTTCCCATCAGCACATCCTTTCATCTAAGTGGTGATGCATGATTAGTTTCTGCCAAAGGAAGGTGAGGGGTAGTAATATGTGTTATTTTCTGACCATCTAGAAATGGTTAAAAGTGAGTATGCTTATATGTGTTTTCCACAGTGCTTTTCCCCATCTATTAGCTGAACAAGATTTCAAAGCCCTAGAAAAAGGCAGAGGCACAAGTGGAAAACCTGGGTTTCTGAAAGATCATATGGAAGGACTCCATGAGAAAGAAAGAAATATTATTGGGTTAAGCCATTGAGATTTGGGGGCTTACATTTACAGTAGCTAGCTAATACATCAGAGGATTTGTCTCAATTTACCAGAGCATTTTAATCACAAAATATCAAATAACCAATTTTTATTCTTTTTCAGAAAGAAATTAAATTTTCATTTAATGTGACTCAATATACAAAATTTCTTTTAATATTCCACTCTCGGAAAGTCAGTGTTCTAAAGCAATAGAATAACCTTTTGGAAATAACTTACATATAGAGGCAAAAAAAGAAAAGAACATGTTGCCTAGGAAAGCTGACCACTGGAGTTAGCATCTGAAGAATGGTGTGCTGAAAATTGTAAGGGTAGACAGTGCAAGGGAACTTTGTAAAAGATGTTTATCTCAACTCTACTGCAAGGTGATTTAGGATGCATTTCCTTTTTATAGCCTCATTTTAGGCAGTGTCCAGTGTCTTTTAGCAGACAATTTAGCAGCTTCAGTAGATTTTATTGCTTTTTTCTAAATTTGTCAAGTTGTCCTTTGCCTATAGCATCAACTAGAATGGATGGCGGCAAGAGAATCGTCTCCAGTGTGATTGCTCTATTTCTCTCTGACCCAGAGTTCTCAACGTGAAGGCATTTCCGAGTGCTGTATCAACACTCAGATTCAAAGATTACTACGCTTTCTCATTGCTTGGTTAGGGTATCATACCTCAAGCTCATCATTTCAGGCAGGTGATCTTTTGTCATGGTGTCCTTACGTCCTAATGCATTATTTATTTTACTATCAAATAGAGTTGCTTTTTAAATGTGGGGTTCTGTTTTATTTCTCTCTCTCTTTTCAGTATCTTTTTTAATATCTTTAGTATACTTTAGTATGCCTTTTTAGTATCTAAAAAGGCATGAGTGTCTTTAGCTTAATCTGGCACATTAGATGTAGACTTGTAAATTAACAGTGTGTAATATTTTCTTAAATTTGGAAATGTAATACATGTGCTTAAGACTGAATATGTGTTTTAATCAGGTCTTAAAAAATACATGCATTCCAAACTACTGCATAGATGTGAAGTGAAAGTAAAAAAAAGTTACTGTATTTTTAAAATCTTATTTATAATGATGATTTATTGATTAGGAAAGTCATCTAGGCTTTGCTATATTAAATTAATCTTAGGTGACCTTATGTAAGACTGTTGAAAGATATTGTATTCTTGCTATGAAATCTTAAATTGTGAACACATATGTGGAACTTTATAAGCATTTTATTTTATTGTGTGTTTGTGTGTGTGTGTGTGTGTGTGTGTGTGTGTGTGGTGTATTATGCCCATTTTTATAACAGATTTGAAGAAACTTTAAAAAAATCCATTTAACAAATTTAATTAAATGGAAATACAAAGGAAAACCAAGAAAGAGGAGTAAGCAAGAAATTGAACTATGACTAACTCTAAAGTTACAAGGACAAAAGTAAAATTTGTGTTTTCTATAGTGGCTGCACCAATCTGCAATCCCATCAACAGTGCATTAAGTGTTCCCTTTTCTTCACATCCTCATGGAGATATCTCAAAAATCTGAAAATGGAACTACCTTATGATCCAGCAATTCTACTCCTAGGTATCTATCCAGAGAAATCCAAAACTCCAATTCAAAAATCTTTATGCACTCCTATGTTTATTGCAGCACTATACACAATAGCCAAGACATGGAAACAACCAAAATGCCCATCGGTAGATGACGGGATTAAGAAACTGTGGTACATTTATACAATGGAGTATTACGCAGCCATAAAGAAGAAAGAAATCTTACCATTTGCAACAACATGGATGGACCTAGAGAACATTATGTTAAGTGAAATAAGTCAGACAGAGAAAGACAAATACCATATGATCTCACTTATATGTGGAATCTAAAGAAAAGAATAAATGAATGAATGAATCAGAAACGGTCTCAGAGACATAGAGGAAAAACTGAGGGTTGCTAGATGGTGGGGGGGGTGGAGATAAGGGGGAAGGTGAGGGGATTAGGAAGCACAACTGGTAACCATAAGATGGCCATGGGGATACGAAAGTCAATTTGGGGAATGTAATCAATAATGTTGTAAAGATTTTGTAGGGTATCCGATGGACCCTTGTCTCATTAGGGAGACCACCTCAGGGGTGATGTAGATGCCTGACCACTGCATTGTGCACCTGAAGCTGAAGCTGAACAATAATGAATGTCAACTACAAGTTTATTTGTATATATATATATATATATATATATATATATATATATATATATGTAACTACATGTATTACATACGTGTGTGTGTGTGTGTGTGTGTGTGTGTATGTAATTACAAGAAGCGGAGTACAGCATTAGGAATAGAGACAGTGGAAATGTAATGGCTGTGTGCGATGTCAGAGGGGTAGTGGATGGGGGAGGGGGGTTGTCACTGTGTGAGTGACATAAATGATAAATGTCTATTACATTGTTTTGTGCACCTGAAACTAATAAAAAAGTTATGCAAAAAAAAAAAAAAGAGTAAAATTTGTGTCTGGGCTACCACAAACCAAGCCAAACTTACCCACGTTCACAGAAGCACCTGTCTGAAAATCAGGAGCTCCTGTTCAAGCTCCAGCTCTGTATGTAGGTCAGTTTAGGCAAATCACATTACTTCTCCAAGCCTCAGTTTCCTCATAGAAAATAATGGGCTAAAGCTAGGTCACTTGTAAGGTGTCTTTTAAATAGAAAATTGGTCACTGTGTTTGCTAACAGAAACTTTAAGCTTCTTAGAAATGAATTCATGAGAATATTAAATCGGGGATTTGCTATTTGTTTTCCTAGCTTTCATACTTACATCCTTACTCTTCCTTCTTCCCATCACATAACAGTATAAAATGTACTGTCTCAGAATCTTGAACCTTATTATGGAAAGGAATATTTTCCTTTCAGTTTTAACTGACTTCTTTTCTAGGAATATATCTTATTTGAGCAAACTTAGAAAAACAGATTTGTTTGAATTGGCAGTAGAGGCAAATGAGAAATAAGCCTACCTTTCTCGTGAATTTAAAAGGAAATCTAATGTAATTAGTGCTCGTCAATCAGAAATGGAAGAACCTTTGAATAAAGAACGGTACCTTTTCCTTTGTATTAACTTTGTGGAAAACAATTACTTGAATAAAAAAGTTTAAAAAATGTAGAATGCATTTCTTAAAGTATAGAGAAAATGTGGTTTTTTTGACATCTTAGAAACTGCTGTTTTTACGTATAAAGAAATGATCCCAAATACAAATGACACCAAATTTATAAAAAGGCTTTTCCTAAAGTGTTGCTTAAGTTGAAACAAAGCAATGGTATCCTTTTCTCTAGATATGTCCTCAAAATTCTATTTTATGTCTTTTTTTTTTTTAAGATACTTGTTTTGATCAAATTTAGGTTTTGACCTTCATGGATATTTAGTCTAGCTACCAGACCATCCATGATTGTAGTATCCTCTTATTTATGTGGACTTTTTATTGTCTGTAAAGAGATCTAGTATCACGAGTTATTTAGCATTCTTTTTACATTAATACCTGTATCTTGTGTTCTCTGGAAAAGGTCAATGAATAGTTTTGGTACCATAAAAAATACAGTTTTACTATGCTATGGAGCTATTTTCTATTTTACAACAAAATTAACAATCATTCCATCACCACTTGTTCCTTGAGTTTCTTAACTCAAATTGGGCTGCTGAATACATTTAATTATAGCAGAAATTTCATATTTATATAAAAATAATTATGTGGCTTATATGTCTTTGCTAGAGGTCAATTATACTGAATCAAGTTTTATTTTATATTTGGTAACATTGATAATTTCAACAATTTTCATCAAAGTGATACTGAATATACTAGGTATTAAACTGCAGGAAGACTTGCATTTCTAAGGAGTTCTATCACTTAAAAATGTTTTGGTTGTGCATAATAGAAAACCCAATTAATAGTCACAGGAAAAAGTTAAGAAGTTATATATTTGAACCATGATGACCAAGGAAATGTCTATAAGTGATACGAATGATATATCTATAATGGATAATGTTTAAGTTGTGATTGGCCTAGAATCAAACTTTCATCTTTCTATAAATTCAGTACCCTTCAGTAACAAATCATAGCTATTAAGTGAACATTTTATTTCTGTATCAGTGGAAACTTTTTCACTTTGAAATCCCAGTGTCATAAAATGTCTTGGTCCCTGAATAAATTCCACAAAGCATTCTGTGAACAAACCGTACTTAGGAAGGCATGCATTGCTATGATTGATAGTGTTGAGAATGAAGCCCATTGCTTTGCTGAAAAAGTCTGATGACCTTCAAGGAAGATGTGAATGAGGAAATGATTACTGCTGAATATTATTGACTATTTTAAGAGGCAACCAATTTTGACTTTTAAACATAAATAGTATGACTGCTCATTACATCCCTTGCTATTAGTGGAAGGGTAAAAGATAAGTTCTTGTATTTCACTGAATAACTAAATTGTAATGTAATTTTTAAGAAGGCCTTAAAGACAAGTACATATGACCAGGAATTTTTTTTTCGCTTTCCCATTCCAAAATCCTGAGATATACACTGTTTTCTGTTCTCCACGATAAATTGTTTCCACAAAGTGATGGCCGATACTACCAACGACCTGGGTTCAAGGAGCCGGTTTCCCAATTTCCCGACAGTTCCTGGTTTTCCTGATTTCTTTTCTTGGGATTCGGCAAAGGAAAAGCGAAAAAAATTTCCGAGAACGGGCGGGACCCTACATGTGACCATACGGGCAGGACCCTACATGTGACCATAATTATACAAATAGTCAAGGGAAAACAAAATAAGATTCTCATTTTTTTCTTACATGATCAAGGTAATTGGAAAAAAAATAACTACCTGTTTTTGAAACAGTTGTCAGTTCTCTGATGCACTTCAAGTCATGGAGGCCTGATGTTCATTGCAAATTGTCACAGCAGGAACAGAAAATTATGTTCCCTGCTATTACTAACAAGAGCCCATAATACCAACAAATGCTTATTAATTAAATCTATACAAAATGCTTTTGATAATTTAATACAGTTGAATATTCACAACTATGTAAGAAATATTACGAGTTCCATTCCATTCTTTAGCAGATTAGAGAGTTTAAAGGACTTACAATTTGACTTAATATGAGATAGCAGATCTAATATTGCATTTGCCCTAGCTTACTTTCCATGCTCATTTTACTTTATTGTGCTAAATCTCCAGATGATAGGGATTTCAGGTCTAAATAGAACAATTTAGGCTCTTAATATGATTTAAGACTTATTATATCCAGGTTTGAATTCTAATTATATATGTTAATGAAAGGAAATAGTGGCATGGTGACAGGTTTAACCAAAAAAAACCCAAAATGCTGTTGTTGGTTGTGTGTTTTTTCCTTTAAAATGTGTTTCCATAGGAACATTTTATTGTGGTTGTGTCTGATATTCTGGGAAGTTATCATACCTTCCCAGAATAAAATAAATTAAACCACAATGTGGAAGTGTTTTTTTATTTGTTTGTTGTTGGTGTTTTTGGGGTTTTTTTTGAGAGATCCATAAAGCTATTACATTTTTTTCACTCTCTCTCTTATTTAGTTATGGCACCATACTACTCAATCAATGTTCTGTTGGAACAGCATTGAATTTCAGTAACAATTTATACAATTTCTCTTAGAGAAATCTGCATTTTCCTTGTAGATTCCCAATTGTACTTCCACTGCCTACTTTGGATGGACCCAACTCTCCTGATTAGCAGCAGAACAGTAAGCTAGTAAAATTCCTCCAGCCCTAACCCAGTTTATATAAGAATCAGGAGCATGAGTTTCAGCCATTCTCAGTGTTGGAATTGTTTTAAAGGCAGTGGATAGAATGAGCAAAACAAACTGGATACGTATACAAATCTATGTATTAAAACTATGCTGCTGTGATCATTCAGCAGGAGAAATGGCATACTGAAAAGTTCTTCTGAATTTGGAGGCTTGAGTCAATTCTTTCAACCTCCTTTAAACTTTTTTACCTTCTGTCCTTGGACTTTTAGAATGCCACAACCTACTTCCAAATTTCTCCCAGATTACCCCAGGGTGAAGCTAAGTGGACGCAGGAAGGCTCAGCTCCCAACTAATGTTTACTTTATTTCCATGTTTGCTTTTGCTAAAATATTGTTAGAGTAGTGCTCTTAGCATAAGGAGAAGACCTATTTCTATGAGTAGCTGGGAGTAGCCATGGGAACAATTTTGGTCTTTCCTGGAAATTAATATGTCATTAAACTCCCTCATTGTCTGGTCAAATAAATGTAAGTGATTTCATGGCTCTAACTTCTTTTTCCCTATGATTTTTGTCACTCTCTATTTTTTTCTCATAAATAACATGGATAACCTTCTTCCCCTTTATAATAGATTCTGCAATTTCCCTTGCAATTCTCCCTCTGATTGTTAACTCTTTGATAATGAGGTTGAACGTCTACTTTCTTATGTCTAAAAACAACTTGCTAGTGATGTATAAAGTATATTAATAAGGCGTACTAAATTTTATATTTATTTATTCTCATTAATGCTTGCATCTCCTGAGAACTATGAATCACTATTAAATCATGCAGTCTGATTGGAAGATGACACTGTAAAAATTCAATTGCTTTGCTTACACAGAAAAGAATCTGAAAACTCCCAGGATCTGAGGGAAAAGCATGCTTTGCCACTATTGCATTAATTGTGTGCCTTGAGCAGGATGATTTACAACCGCTGCTTTTCTTGCTTTTAAATTATGTATACCTAAAATCTATGTAACTTTACTAACAATTGTCACCCCAATAACCTTAAAAAAATTATGGGATGCTGTGATTTTAATTTCATCTTTATAAGTTTTGTTAGTTTGAGATTATTTACTGAACTCTCCAGTTTGTAATGAATATATGAATTTTGCCTTACAATTTTCCACTTAATGGACTTTAAGATGTGAGTATTGAAATTCAAAGATGAACCATGCATACTCCTATTACTAAACCAAATATATACATATTCCTCAACAAATTGACAGCTTCATTGGTTATCTTCCACCTGTGCATTTATGCTATTTAAATAACTTGTAATACAATACTAAATAAATGTAATACATTTAGAATATTTTTATATCATAGGATACTATTTTATAATAACATTCATATATAATTGGTCATATTCATCTCTTGAAACATTAGTAAACAACTCTTATCTATCGGTAGTAATACATATATTTCAGTGGGTTTCTTCTGTAATCTTCAATTCTTCATTATCATCAATCTATTTTCACATGTGAAAAAAGCATGGGTAGGGTGAGGAATACTGGCTTTGGGTTTTCTGATCCATTCCAGCTAAATGTAATAAAAGTCTTGGGCATCACTGACAGAGTGAATACTGCTGAGATTTCAGTATTTCACAGGCAGCTTGAAATCTTATTTCAGTTACTTAATAGGAATTTTACACAGGTATAAATTGGAAATACAATATTTGTGTCCTATGGTTATATTCAGAATATGAGTTAGTATATGAAAATTATTCCCTATTCCTCTTAGTTCTTGATTCTGACCTAAAAGTCAATGGCCTAAAATTCAATCTCTATCCCTAGTTCATGCCTTTAAGTTGATACTAAGTAGGATCCAATCCAATTTGCATCTAACATATATTTAATTATTTAAAATAGTTATTATGTTCTCCCTCTTCCTAAGGACTTGGGGAAATAAGGTTTGGTTACAATAGGGTCTCAAGTGACTCTAACCTCATCGCAATGGAAAGAAATTTGAATAAAGGAGGTACCGTTGGTGGTTTCTCTAGGCACGGAGAGAAAAATGCTTGGTACTTTTGATTCATTTTCCAGCAGTTTGGAGTTTTAAGAGCAAGCCTGGTTTAACTCTAGTGCACTGGGAAAATCCCATACTTTGCCTAGGAATCTTTTTTTATACTAGCCTTCTGCACTTACCGATGTGCAGCCACTGGATATTCTGCCACTGGAATATTCTCAGAAGGTTGGAAATATCCATAGCTTAGCCTGGCTATATGGTTTTTAACATTTAAAACCAGAACATGGGCAGACAACATTTGTGGTAGGGAGAACATTATTAGTCCATATAAACTCTGCTAGGTTTACTTACTGTACCTTAAAATGTAGTCCAAAACTCAGAATTTCTTTATTCACTGGAGTTCTCTATAAGGCTGCCTACATTTATCTCTGAAAGCCTGATAGACCCTGATTATCTGATTATCATTAACCTTATCAATTATAACTCTCTTCTCATGATATTGCACGGTGAATGGCAGTGCTGTTATACATGACATGCTTTGAATGTCTAAGAATATCCGAGTAATTCTAAGAACGAATTGCCAAACTAGACAAGAATTAGAGTTTCACTTACTGTACACTAAATTCTCAGCACAAAAACATTGATTGCAACTTGGTATTAGGTTATTAATTAGCAGTTAACGTTTTGGAAAATCACTGTATCTGGATTGCAGTGGTTAAAATACTATAATTGGATTAAATGAAAACCATAGCTGTTTTTTTGTGTATATATGTATGCTTGTATATGTATGTCTGTGTATGTGTAAGCCATGTTGTGATAAGATCTTAATTCCTTGGGCATCTTAGTCACTTAATTTAAGAAAACACATATTTCACTATGCATATATTTGTTATTCATTCTTATACTAAGCTCACTGTTTTGGGGGGGCCTAGATAAGATTTTTTTTTTCCTACTTGTAACTAAGGTTAGCACCTAAAATTCCCTTGTAGTCATGTGGACATTCTTAATCACTCTCCCCATTTGTATGTTTGTCAAATTTCAAAAGTATGTTTTCTCATTTCCAGAAGACTGGTAGTTTGTTCCAATCCAACCACGACCACCTAACCCTTATATACTGAAAAGCATTTGGCTGCTTTCTGACCAAAGAGAAAAGAACATTTGAAATTTAAAAACAAGTAAGTTCCAAATAACAAAACACACCTCTTAAGCATCATTTGCTTTGGACAAATCACATGTCCTTGACGTCTATAAAAGAATAAGTGCTTCATGCTGAAAGCTATGAAATCAAAGGTGGTGCTATTGACTGGCCTGTCTCCTTTCTCATTCTAACCAAGGGAAAAGTAAGATATGATAACAATTCCTGGCGTTTGCTATCAAGTTGGGAAAGAAACAAATAAGAAATGCCACAGATCTTTGTCTCTGCTTTTTGAATAGGATTTCTTTCAATTAGGATATGGTGTAGAGAACCCTCTAGAGATCCTAATTTTCATTTTCAGATTGTTATTTTCTTCAGACTTGTACTATTTTTGTTAATGTCCATGAGAACAAGTAAAACACTAGATATTTTCATATTTCCTCCCACAGTAAAACACCACCTTTTCTCATTGACCTTTTCACAGACAATCTTCATCGGTTTTATAAAGTGGGAGGAGTAGTCCTCCTTGATTTAATTCTGAAGGAAAGCCCTTCTTTGGCCACTGCAGTGATAAATATAGAAAGTGAATTTCTCTGTGTAACATGGCGGAAGAAAATAAGTCACAGCAGGAAAACAAGAATGATTCAATGAAGATGCCAGGGATTTTTTTGAAGCATGAGCTGAGGTGGTATCAGAAGCTGGGAAGCAGGTGCAGTTACTGCTGTTTTGTACAATACGTGGATATGATTGATGTGAAACCTTTCTGTTCAAAATATCACCTATTCATAGCACAGATTTGATTACATACACTGCTGTTTCCTCTCATAAGCAGCTAAATATTAATGTATTTTAAAAAATTCTCACTTTTGAAATAGATGTTTAGCATCACGAGAATAATATCTAACGTTTTTACGTATAATTTATAAGAGTTTACTAAACCCACAAAGCTCATAGACCCCAGGTTACATTCTGGTGTCTGAGATTACAAGATGTGAACGTTAAGCATTAAATAATTACGATTAAGTAATATCTTATGTGATGTAAAAATAATACATTTCAAAAAGCCAGCATTTTCAAAGTGTGTTCTGTAGATAGTTTTGTTGAGTGTTAAAATATGTTTCATTCAAAGTATTTTCTTGGCTCCATAGTCAAATAAGCTTTTTAGAAATGCTGAATTAAACAGAAGTTAACAATTATAAACAGCTTTCACTTGAGCAGGGATTTCTCAGAGCATTTAATATTCTGATGTGTGTTTTGATTCTCCAAGAAGGGAAATAAGCACAGAGAGTTTGCAGAATATATTTGCATATTGAACTTTTTCCTTTCATTGGGCATCTCACAGGAATTGTGTTTCTCTAAGTCTCAAGGATTTGGGAAATGTTGCAATGACCTTTTTCAAATCAGGCAACAAAGATTTCCTTTAGAGATGTAACTACTTTGGGAAGATTTTGCAAATTGTAAATTGTTTGAAAACAATTGAATCACATTGATTCAAGCATATTGATACATCTTGAATCACTCACTAATGAGTTCAGTTGATATTTAAATTTTAACTAACAGTGATGTACAAACTGATCAGAAGGGCATTTCTCTAATAACTATAATCACATGGTATTTAAGGGAACAAAAGTACTTGCAATAAATATATGTGAGACATTGAAATGCATTCAATGAATAAGTCCATTTAATAAGTGAAACTCCAAATTCATTTCTTAAGAAGCAGAATCAATATCGAGTTTAGTGTCGGAGTCAAGAGTCCTATTGTTAGGGGACTCAGAACCAAATTCCAACCACACCGTGCTTCTGACACGGCTTAAACGCTAATCATTCTGTGTGTCAAATTAGAGTCAACTTTATGCATTTTTAATTCTTATTTTGCTTTCTTGGGGTTATATTACATGCACATGGAAAGAGAATTAAAAAAATAATATGAATCTAGGAAAACATCTAAAGATGTTAGACCATTAGTCTCATTCAGCTTCCACAACATTAAATATATATAATTCAGATCAAGATGAATTTGTTACTCTTTAAGCTGATTCACTGGTAAATAACTGAGACCGTTTTGCTAAAGTATGGAATAACTTGATAATTTTTGAAACAATGAGTTAATTCATGACATTTAAATTCATGACATTTAAATTCATTACATGAATGCTTCCAAAGTACTTAAGTTACTTCATTTAATAGCCTACTAGGAAAATTTAGGCCAGAGTATCTGAACATATTCAAAAATCTTAGAATACAAGTTGCTCTATCTCCTTCTGGGTCTCTATTTCTGCCTCTGTCCCTGTCTCTGTTACATCTCCCTCTATGTCTATATCTACATCTACATCTACATCTGTACCACCATATATTATCCCTCTCTCCCAGCCAGGCTCTTGGAAAATACAGTTACTTTCCTCTTATGGATTTTTGTCTTTTTGCAAATATATATATATATATTTTTTTACATTTTATAAAAATATAAAATGTAGATTTTTGCAAAAAGACAAAAATCTACACACACATACATTTTCAAACAGGAATTATTCCTAACTTCTAACTTAAAATTGTGATTTTAATATCTTGGGTTGCTTATTTCCCAGGAAATTACATTCCACCGTAGATTAATTACAACAATGTTCCGTCAGCACTCATAATTAGAAATGAAATTGCTCCAGAATAGTTTTGTCTGTGGCAGAATCATCCTACCTTTAGTTATGTGCTTGAACAAATGAAGCCTAATTATCAGCTCTCAACTGAAAATGAGTACCCCAAGCTCCAACTGCTATAGAGCCTGCATTTCATTTGTTCTATTTTTCTCATCAATGAGGTAAGTGTAGCATAAATCTGCGAGACACAAATCTGAGACTGGAGATTCCACACTTTCTATAGCTATGTTAGACAAAATGTTGTAAAAGCAAACACATTGCTCTTTGCAAAGTTGAAAGAATGGAGTTCACAACAATTCAATATTCTGGTTGAGAGAGAGTCAGTATATCACACAAATATAAAATTATATATTTCCAAATGATTAGAATGTGATGAAAAACACAACTCTAAATGGATAACAACAATAATTTGACTTTTTTTTTGATTAATAAATGGAATTTGCTGGGTCTTAGAGTCATTATTGACAACTGCAATTATAAGAATCAATACAGAAGTGTTTATAAATAGATATTTAACATTTGTAATTGTGTGATATCCTGCTATTAAAAATAAGGTTTAATATATTTTATTTGTGCTCTGAAAAACAAAGCTAACTATCTTTGGATTGAAGGACACATACAGGCTGAAAGTAAAAGAATAGAAAACAATACTCCACGCAAGTAGTATCATTTAAGCTGTTTCAGAATACATGAACTTGGCTGGGAGAAAAAAAGTCGGGAAAATAACAAAATTACCCAATTTTTATAGTCTTCCCTTAATTGGCTGGCATAATAGGAACAAATAACAATAACATTTGCTTGTGTTTCTTTACATGGACTTATGCCTTATGCTTTGTCAAAGAGTGAGGTCCTAAAATTCTAAATATGAGAAACTAAATGAGAACTGTGCCTGGAGTATTGAGAAAAAAAGAGGTATTGAGCCTGGAAATTCTGCTATACTTATTCATAATTCCCCCCCCACCCCCACGCCCCTGGAGTCACCATGGAATGCTTTGAGTAGGGAAGAGCAGAAAGCGTCAAATTCTGACTTTGTGGTTTGAATTTTCCTAATTGTTGTATATGTAATTTATATACACAGATAACTGTTTAATCACTGTATTGTTCTGGGTTGACTTAATCTGTAAAAACAAAAGCAAGTATTTGCACAATGGTATAGAGTTTCACTAATACCAGTTTAATGCTTTCACAGAGCAGAAATCAAATATTAATTTTATCTGCCTTGTTTAATATTTGCCTTCTTTATTTTGTATAAAATTACTGCAGATCCTCTTTAATAAATTTTCTTGCAGCAAGTTACTGATTAGATTTTTAACCTTTTGGAAACGAGTTCCTCTTTTAGTATAATATATATCAGCTGAGCTATATATTAATGTCATCACTGATCATCTGTAAGGTCCTCTATGGAGAATTTACATTTATGCTAGATGTGTTGGGTCAGTAATTTATTGGAAACAAAAATCCATAATATAATTATGAAACGACATGGGTGACCTGTTTTTCTTATTTTACATTTTTCTCTATTGATTCCAGTTAAATGTATCTTTGTTTTGTTGGTTAAACTTCAAGGTGGCTGTATATATACTTCAACTGAAAGAATAATATAGAATTACCAGGATGAGAATAATGAGAGAAAACCCCTTCTGAATATATTTTATCCTAGAGGTTGATTTGAGTTTTGGGAGGAGATGGGGATATTCATATTTCTCATTCAGTGTCATGCTGAGGAAAACTTTCTCGAAGCATTCATTCAGTTGTACAAACAGAACACAATTCCAAATTAAAGAGAGTAATGTTAATATAATTAAATTTTAGATTTAAAGAAAGGGGACGTGTGTATACATTTTTCTAATTGAAATATATAATGCTACTATAGATCTAGGAAGTAGGAAAACCTTTCTCAATCACCAGAGTCAGTCATTATTCTCTGAATAATTTTAGACCATTACTGCCTAAGATTGGGCAAAAATCATTTTAAGATAAAACTGTTCTCCAAGTTTGGCCTGTAAATAAACTAGAAGTCCTACCATGTTGCTTCAATTCAAATGAAAAATTCACTGAGCACATATAATTTGGAATAGCAAAATGCTAGGTGACAGGGAAGGTTTTCTTGAATTGACCCCTATTCTCTTGTTGGTGAAAGTATGTATATAGGTCTTTATGGTATTTTATTTTGGCTACTTAAATGGCAATTAAAAAAAAGAAAAACAACTGAAGCGTGGGATATCGTAGGTAAATGAGAGATCTGATTGAGAGCCATTTCAGAGAATTCTGGGGTATAGATTGAGTTAGAGACTGAAGTAGGGAGGGCTCTTTCTCTCAGGGTGTGCTAATTATTTCAGCCTCGCAAGTTGACTGTGAACAAAAATAATTTTAACAGGAATTGGAAACAGGGTGATACGTGTATAGAAAATGAAGATCTCTGAATTAAGAAGACACTGTCTAGAAACACTATTAAGGGGAAAACAAAACAACTACACAGCCATCAGTAAGAACAGGAAGGTGAAAAGCCTTAGCCATAAAAATGCCAATATCCACTGAAAGTTAACAGTGTGTGACAACTAAATGTAAAGGACATAAAGAAATAAACAAACAAAAAAAGTAAACAGGAGAAGTGTATGACTTACAGAATTTAAAGCCAAGTGTTTTCCCAAGAATGTGATGGAAACTATAGCTGACCGATGGAAGGGCTGAAGCAGTGGGGGCCCAGATAAGAGGACAATTTTCTCAGTGGAGTGAAGACAAGGGAGAAGATCTTGGATTCCAGGGGCTAGTTGAGATTCCTTACAGAGACATGAGTGAGATATCTGAATATTTAGTGCAAAGTATCCTGAAATGTAGAAATAAGTCAATAAATCCAGTGGACATTTTTGTTTGTTTGTTTGTTTTGTTTTGATTCAAGGAGATGAGGTAACAGGAAAGAAAACAAGACCTAAGAAAAGACTGAGAAATTGCTACTGATGCTACTGACAGTGGCGGAGGCTCATGCTAGATTTAGAATGGGCATATATTCTTGTTAAAGCACAAAAAGGCATTTGATTGTTTTCCTCTGTCATGTCATCAGGCTTCTGGATATGATCTGGAGAGGAAATCAGGTATTCTAGATTCAAAATTATACCAACAAGAACTTTGTACAACTTCTTGCTTTCCTATTTCATTATTTTTGTTATTCTTTAGGTTGAGGATCTTCAAGATAATGAAAAAAGAACTTGGAGATAATTTGGCAGCTGGGTAGAACAGGTTTAGGCTCTTCTCCATAATTAATCCATGGAGTAGAATGACGTCCCCAAATGGGGAAGAAAGCAAATAGTTTAAAGGGGGTGGGGGAGATGTCTGAATGCTTCACAAGATATAGGCTTGGAAATCTCTGGTACCTACCCTTAAGGAGACTGACATCAGTGAAGGACGTGCCCCTAATGTGGTCATTTGTCATGTTTCTGCCTGGCCTCTAGACACCCTACTTATTTGAGGGGACTGCCACAACAGCTGGGAAGTGGCTGACCAATATTCACTCTGCTAGTTTCCTGGAGACAAAGCATGGGCATTCGTGGAAATGCTCCACCCAGGGCTTTGCATCTGGAACAAGTGATGCAAAGAAGCATGACAGAGCTTAGAATTCATTCTGGAATGAACAACAGAAGCCTCGTGTGACGTTGTGACAGTGGTATGTCCATCTTCAGTACCAGCCATTGTGGAGGTATCAGCAGGAACAGCATGGCAGGCTTTCCAGTGTTCCTTTTGGATAATGTTGGCTGCAGTTTTTTCTCCCTAGATGACTTAATCTCTTTCTAGTTTTCCAAGTCTGAATTTTTGGCCTTTGCTTTGATTCTGTGAAATACCGCCATCTTTCCAATAATTTATTTTCACTTCATATTAATCAGGGTGGTGCTTCTTATATTTGCAACTAGAAATTCTGATTGACAAACAAATTTTCCAAAAATGAAATTGTTGTTATAACCATGGAGGGAGAAACCCTCCATGAGAATGGAGGATATAGAATAAAGATATAGAAGTGATGAGTCATGTATAAAGAATCAGAGATATCTTAATGAGGGTATGGTGTATGCTGTAGGCTTCAAATCCTATCTCTATCATACAGCTGCTGTTTGCAAATTAATGAACCACTTTAGACTTCTTCCATTGTAATACAGGGATGATCGTACTGGCCTTGTACAATCATTGAGAGGATTAGCTTACTTATTATATATAAGGTGTTTAGAAAATGGCCTGGAACATAATTAATGCTTAATATTTGTAGTTATTTCTCACCTATTTGAAATTGTTTTCATACATTTTTATTGAATTATAATTATGCACATGGTGTATGTCAGGCACCGATTTTGGAACCGCAGATAGAGGAGTGAACACGAGCGAAGAAGACCTTCATGGAACTTACATCCTAATGAGAGTAGAGGGTATCCGTTCTTAGAGATGGCGAGCGGGACAGATGATGAAAATCACTCTAGGATGAATAAGAACATAGGAAAGCCTGCAAGGACATCTTGCATTGGAGGAATGGCGGTAGTCAGGGGTGGCTCCCTCCGCGTCGGGCCATATGGGAGAAATAGGAAAATGTGCTGAAGCGAAGAACCCTGGCTGAATATCACTGACAGTAATGTTTGCAGGTTTCCCCCTCCCACTGCCCACTGAGAGGCCTCTGGCATCACACAATTTTTTTGCCTTCCTTCAGAAATTCTAAAGTGAGCTAGTCCTCAGATTGGTAAAAGGTGAGGTGATTTTATAACAAAAAGTAGAAAGAGTGATGTGAAGAGATTAGGAGTAAAAGTCTCAAGGCTGAAGGATGAGTTTTCATGGATTTGAGAGGAGCAGAAGCTGACAGGAAGGAGTAGTATGGCACAGGTATGCAGCCGCACTGTAGTGAAAATGTTATATACTAAAGGCCTGTAGTACCTGCAAGAGGCGGATCAGTATATATGTTGTCCTGACCCTATGACATAATTTGCACTAATATTCCTTTAGTTGGCAAAATCCAGAAAGAAGTTTTGAGGGTGTTCCTCTGCCAATGCTCTGCTCCATGATCCACTCTGGGAAGCTTTTTGGAGAGGCAAGTGAAAGAAGCAGTTCTCATGGGGAAAACCTGGATATGCCATGACCCTGGTTTTCTTCTTTAACAACCATTATATCTTTTTCTGTCAAATAAAACACATTCTGTGAAGATTTTTGGAGTTACGGTTTTGTCCTGCCACATTTGAATTATTTTGAAATTACTTGTGGTTGGATGTACTTTTTTTGTAGACCAACCAAGGGACACTCTGGGTTAAACACAAGGGCTCTCTGAGTCCTGTACAGGTTGTGAAGTGAAGGAGTTTAAACATTCTGTATACAAGCGGCCACTTAGGTGATAAAAGCATGAGATTTGGGGTTAGATAAATCCAAGTTCAAATAAATTTCTGCACTTTTAGTTACAGGATTTGGCAGGTTGCTTAGGGTCTTTATGTGGACGATAATAAACACTCAGTTAGTAATAGGATCAAATGGGATAACACATATGGCACACGTTGTAATGTCTGGCATCTAAGCATTTATATGTTTATTGGGATTGAAATGTGGGTCTAGAGGTGAGGAAGAAGTTAAGGCTACTGGTATATAGTTGAAGAAATGATGATTAAAACTATGAACTAGAACAGGGATAGCCAATTGCAACCGTCTGTCACTTACTTTTGTAAGCAACATTTTATTGGAACACAGCTACACCCGTTCCTTTAAGTATTTATTGTTAATGGCAATTATCATGCTACAGTGGCAGAATGGTGTAGTTGTGACAGAAAGCATATGGATCCAGAAATCTATATTTGTGTTTGGTCCCTTACAGAGAAAGTTTTCTGACCTCTGGACTAGAGAAATAAATGGACTGGATTAGAAAGAAAACGTGAAAAGAAAACTGAAGAGGCCTGAGGTTATGTATAAGGAATGTGTACATGTAAGGATTTCTTTTCTTTCATTTTGGGTATATCATCAGTACAGTCCACATTTAGAGAGAGAGAGAGTATAACAGGTTCATCGAAGCAGTCTACTAAAAAGATAGTAGAGATTAAAGTAGGTTGGTGCAAAACTAATTGCAGTTTAAAACGTTAAAAATAATGGCAAAAACCGCAATCACTTTTGCACCAACCTAATATATCATTTTACTATGTCCTGTTCCCTTAAAGAAATATAAGCAAACGCAGGATATCCAACCTGTTTTCAGTATTCAGCATTCTTAAGGATGCTGACTATTTTTTAGCCACGGAAGGAAATTCACAAACAGAAAATTCCAGAGATTTTTCTGGAGCTGAGGCTATAGTTAAATTGGTAAGGGTTTATTGGTCAAAAACCTATATGGGTATAGATTCCAAAACTGTCACAATACATCCACTGTCTTAATAAAAAATATATAAAAAGAAAGATAGGGTTATAGTTTAACACTGCTGAACATCTTAAGTTTCACTGAGAAAGTGAAATCATAAACAGATTGGTTTGGGTGATAATGTTTTTAATTTACTTCTTTGTTTAAGACGAGGCTTAATTTATTATCTCCAACCTGGAAGACAGAAGCTTAAATTGCAAAAGAAAACTTGCAGAATTTCAAGCCATTGAACTAACTATTCCACACATGGATAGTCCCTCAATGACATCTAATACTGTCTCTACAACATTCCCATTAAATTCAATGAATAAATATTTCAAGAGAGATATCTTGTCTAACAACACGATGTGTTCTCTAGAACGCATCCTTGATGATGGCAGTTTGGCTTCGAGGCCTCATAGATTTAACATTTGTGCACAAACTTTAGATCTCATTGGCACATCCTGACACAAAATGTTGTCTCTGAATAATACACATTCATTGCACATCTGCTCCTACATAAATATTAATCTGACTCAAAAAAATTATCAAAACATGCTTAATAAAAATTACGTTAGAGTCTAAGTACCAGAAAAGAAAGTCAATTCAATTAAATAAAATACTCATCTGATGATTTCATTTGGTGATTTCTTACTCAATTAGTTTCATTCCCCTTTCATGTTTACTTTTTATTTGAAAGACTTTTTATTTGAAAGACTTTTTATTTGAAAGTCTATTATACTTGAAAGTAAATGAGACAAGTTAGAAATACTTTATTTTATTAGTAATATAGAAAAAGCTAGTATGGCTTGATTTTTGCTTTTATTTTCCTAAGTTCTTTTGATCATAAAATATTTAAATCCTTTCCCCTAAATATTCAAGCAGTGTGCTTTTATCTATACACCTTGATGTGTTCAACATAAATGTTTGTTTCAATTTTTGACAGCTTGCTTAAGACAACAAATGAAAGTAAAAAAAGTTTGTGTCTCTGAGAGATTTATAGAAATAAGTTAATGAAGATTTTTTTCCAGGAAATTCATTTTTGTTTTTCTGAAGTCTATAGTATTAGCTTGGTGCAAAGATAATTGCAGTTTCTGCAATTATTTTTAAACTTTTAAACTGCAATTACTTTTGCACCAACCGAATCAATGAGTTTTAAGATGAAATTCTAGTTGAAGTTATAAAACATAGGAAAATTGAAAACTCAATAAGTCTAACTTAAAAAATCCATTCATTATGTTTAGACTTTCCGATCATCACTTTCAGAATCCCTAACAAATAATAACTACCTTCATTTGATTCAACAAAGTTTATCTATTAGTAACATGTCAAGATCAAGTAAATAAAAGTCACGTTCTCCAAATGACTCTGTCTTAGCAATGAGTTGTATGGATTCTAAAACCAAATTGATTCCGATGCATTTATAGGAGAAAATTGCTACTGATTTGAATACAAAGTGGAAAAACCATCTTCATTATTTCACATCTTTAACAGTGGGAAAAATCAGAATATGTAAAAAGTATTTTTAAAAATATTTTAAAATAAACAGATACTTACCAAAATTTATAAATCATCTAGTTTGTTTCATAGGACATTGTTCAGCAGTCCTCCCAGTGTTCTTTTATTTATTAGGAACATTCACAGCTATTTAATATGACAAAGACATATTCGCTAAGCTGAACACATCGTTTTCTGCGGTAGCAATATAATAGAAATATATTTCAGACCTGATATAAGTAGTTTAGTTTATCTTATTTTTATTTGCCTATGTATACCAGCTGCTGTAGTTCAGATTTCTCTAAGGAGAGCATGAAGTATGAAATTAAATTTAAAAGTATAAGCTGTGAGTAGTTGAGGTTTAATTCAGGAATTTATAGCCTCACCACTGGCAATAAGCTCTAAGGAGTACATCTAATATAGTGCATTATGGCAGCATCATTCAATGTGCTGTAGTTAAGGGCTTCTCAGCATTTCTATTTTAAACTGCTCTTTTCTGGTGTTTATGATTTGACTATTAAGAATTGCTGGGGCTTGGAAAAATAGTTTGTGAAGACTGAGTTCAGCAACACATTGTATCATTTTCCTTTCTGAGCAGTAGAATGAACAGCAAAGGTGTGTGAAAGAATGAAATGAGGTCAACTAAATTAGGATTTAGACTTGTAAAAGGAGGGGAGGGAAAAGAAATCTCCGGTTTAGGTTCTTATGTGGATTATGCACTAGATGTTCCAAATAAATGATCCTAAATGGGAGAACATAACAAGGGGTTAAATTTGGGATTAAGAGGAAAAGCCAGTTGAAAATAAAGAAAATCATCCTTTTTAAAAGCCTTGTTGTACATGATATACATTTAATAAGATGTCCCTTATTTAATAGGAGAATGCTATAGTGTGAAATACAGTGTGAAGCTTTGGGAAATGGGTTATGGAACAATGATATTATTAGTATCTGTCATATCTAGGAATAAGTAGTTTTGTGTTTCCCTGTGGTAATTGTCAATAAACTCCACAGAGGTTTTGCATGCCATCTCAGAGTGTTAACTCTTAGCTGACATTCCAGCATTAAACCAGAAAAACACACAGATAAAATAAAAACCTTTGTGAATCTTTATATCTCTGTCTAGAGGGACAGAGAGGAAAGCTGCATAGCAAAAGCTGAAGTGAAAGCCAATGTTAGATAACGTAGAATAGAAAAGACAGAAAACAAGCCAATTACAATGTAGTCCTACAGTGCCTGGTTCTCATACTGAACCATTCTTATTGAATCTTAGTAGACACCAGTTATGTTGAATTCACTCTCTCCCTTCTCATGAAAGTGCCAAGACATCAAGTCCTTAGCTTTCCAGTGTATACTTATAAACCATGATTCCACACCATGGCATCAGTTATTTGGTCCAGAATGAGCCTCAGTCCAGAGTTGGCTAAACTAGAATCCATTTTGCAAGAATTTGGAAATAGGAACAAAGAAGAGAGAGGTAGAGGATACTATTCTGCAGAGAGAACAGGAAGGGAGCAGACAGAGAGAGAAAGAATAGAGCTGAATTCTAATAGGTTCCTGGTTCTGGTGTGTTCCTGAGGCCCATCTGCATATCTCATCGTGGATTCTCTTGATACTCTTGTGTCCATTAAATGAATCCTCTTCTGGTGTTAAAGCTTCGTAGAGCCCATTACTTAAACCAGGATCCTAACAAGGCAATACACCAGTTAACAAGGTGATACTAACACAGTGGTAGTTATTCCATTTCATAAAATTTTAAGAAGATTCATTTCTCTGATTTCTTATATACTCAGCTTTTCTACACTAGAGACCAAATTGATGGACTATTCTTCATCATGATGTCTCATTCAAATATAGACCAGATTTACTAAAGTCTATTTTCATCACAATTTTTCTGATTTCCCTCCTCTAATCGTCTATTATTGTTTTTCTCCTTAGTATCTTTTCTTTTGAGATCTGAACTCTAAAGACTTATTATTTACCGGAGACATAAAATCTTCAGTTTGATCCTTCTTTTTGTGTTTGGATTCTTTTGATGATAAAAGATAAAAGTAATACAGAAATAATAAATATCTCAAATGGAATTAAATAATAAGGGATATTTTTCAAACCTGAGCCAAAAAAAAAAAAAAAAAGTTAGGTCTTGTTTCTGAGGAAACCAGATCTAGTTACATTTTTAGGCTCCCTCTTTGCCAGCCCTCCAAAACTCTAATTTCTTTCAATGAGATACCAAAATTACAGCAGAAATTTCAGCTTTCCTAAACATTATACTATCTGAAGGGAAATAGAGAATCTTTTCCTGTACATCATTTTATGCATTGCTCCATAGTAGGTCAGGTGAACACCTGGGCCAAAGGAATGAAATGTGCAAAACTGCTTAAACCACCAAAGGTCTACTCTTAAAGCCGCTGGATTGGCGGGTGAGGGGACGAGGGGAAGGAGACTTCCATTCAAAATGTACTTCTGATAATGGGAGAGAGAGAACTTCTCAAAGAATAATCACAGTATGCCTGGTGATACAAGGAGGGGGAAATACTCGGAAGGCAACCCGCAAACATGTGTGACACCACATGTCTGTATCGTTTCCCAGAAGTGAGGCTAGGTTAAAGAGGACTTGGATCAGATCATATGACATCTCCATTTGTGTGAGAAGATGACACATGGCTGGCCCACAGAAAGAGAAAGATGCAGGGTATGGGTGCTACTGTGGCGACATAGTAATTAAATAAGCAGAGAATATTGAAAGTGCAGATCACTAGGACCCAGACAAGAGGGAACTCGAACTGCCAACGAAGTCCTAACAGTAGGAATAGTCTGTGCATCCCAAATCTGGATGTCCCTTTGTGTGCAAGAGCCTTTATCTAAACATAAGTTTTTAACACAATAGTCATATCTGCAGAGGTGTCTGACACACAAAAAAGTTTAGCAAGAGAGAAAACTTCAAAAAAGAATAGAGAATCTCCAACGGACACGTCTTCTAGAGGAAAACAAGAGAAGACAATTAAAGTTTCTAAAGACAGCCAAGTACCATATATGCTGCACTAGAGGTTAAGAGTGTACATTCATGCTCTGGGCTCGTTACAGGTCTTCCCTGCAGTAACTAATGTGACCCAGCCAAGTGGTCTCAATTCTAGCCCTTTAGATGTTACCTTTTTCTTTATACCCTTTAAAATCTTCAGTTCTGCTCAGATAGCACAGCTTTCTGTAAATAGCCTCATGCTCCTTATCCGCTGTCCCAGACTGTATTGTCTCCTTGGGACCAACTTCTCTGGTGTCTGTTTCGGGAGATAGAGAAAATTACAAATATCTCTTCCTGGTTTACTTTAACCCCTGTTGCAGTTCACTTTATTGGGCCATGAAATGTAGATAGCGCCAATCTTCTTCACTGGTGAGTAGCTTGTTTCCATGCAAAGTTCCTAGGAGCCCTGAGGAGACTGGCTACCTCTCCCTACTGAACTCCAAGTAGTGACATCACAACATCTCCTGTGATATAGTGTCCCCTTGTTTGTCATGTAGTGTAGACTTGGCACTTGAGTTCTATTCTGCATGGAGACATGATGGTCCCACATTCCACACTTCCTGAGAGCCGGGAATTTAAGTGTGTAGTCCTGACTCTCTTTCCTTCTGGCAGTTCCCCATGAGTCCAACTGATTCCACTTCTCTTTTCTCCTGTGCTAGATGCAGCACAGAGAATTTAGGAACTCTGCTGCCTAAACAGATATCCCAGTAGGGAGTGACATTCTTGTCCTTCCCTCTTGAAGAAAGTCTCAGTATTCTGTGTGTGTGTGTGTGTGTGTGTGTGTGTGTCCCAAGTCCCTTTTAACTTCTTTTTAAACAGGAGAAAGAGGGTATTCTCTTTTTTTTTTTTGCATTTCATAGAAGAAAGAAAACATCCTTTGTCCACAAACATTGCAATCCTCACAAGTTTGGGGTGGTGATCTGGTGGATGTCAGTTCTGGCCTCTCTCAGCAGTCCCATTGGAGGTTGCTGGTTTCAATTGATGGTGACTCCTTTAGAATACGGCATGCTTTACTGCTTTCAACATACTCTGAAACCTACATTGCTCTCTCTGGTGCTCACACCTGGGCCCACTTTTTATCTTATCTACAGATTCAGCCTTGCTCAAATTTGCTAGACAATTCAGAAGAAGAGACAAGTAGCACATTTAGGCACAATGGAGTTGGGCATTTAATAATTAAGCCTTTCTCTCTCTCTCTTTTTGAAGACAGATATAAAGCCTCAGTATAGATCCATGTTCCATGAAATCTGCGATGCAGAATTTTCCCAGTTGTGATCACAGGACTCCGAAGCAGTGGAGAACTGAAGTTGATGCTGGAGATACATTGCTCAGGGTATATGGGCTACAAAGGTCCTTGGGAATCGCAAGTGAGGGGTGGGTGGGTAGAGAACGTATTACTGTGCCAAAGGGATGGGAAACAAAGTAGAAAATATTGAGTCCCTGCTGAGCTGGCACAGGGAATGTAATGAGCTACAGGCCCTATTTATATCCTGGTTTATTTTCCTATTTACCTGAACAGATTACTGACTATCAGGCACCAAACATTCCATCTAGTAACTACTTTGAATGGTACCACCAGATTTGTAAATTTGCATTACTGGATTTTTTTTTTTTTTTTTTACAGAGACTGAAATCCTGGATTACTCTTAATAGTTTATCACTGAGTACAATTAAATTTAATTGTATGTTTCCAACTGTCTTTGGTTGAAAAGTGATAGTAGTTCAAATGTAAATGTTGCTTAGTTTTAAAGTACACATTGAATGAAAAGTATCTGCACTTATTATTAATGCTTAATTTTTAGAAATATTTTTCCTAATCATCATGATATGATCATGATCAATATCCTGATCATGATATTACATTCAATGAATAATATGTTCAATAAATTTTTCTCAGAATTAGAAAACTTAACATTTCATAAATAGGTAAATATTTTTGTTGTTCCATCAGAAATAAGATTTAAAAATAACACATTTTGCAAAGGGCTTTTTGAAACAGGTACATTTTCACCTGATGCCCTACTGTTCCAGTGTTAATTTCTGAACCATAAAAGCAAATTATGCTTGTCATGAGGGAACTGCTTTTCTATTACCTGAATGTCGTACTGCTATTTAGATTTAACTTTAATATAGTTTTCAAATCAAAAAACGAACCCAGACCATTATTCTTTTACATCCGAAAAAATTGCAATTGAATCTTTTGGTCTGAGGAGAATGTTATTTATACAAAAGATAAGCTCATATTTCTACTATAAGAAATCTAAAGGGCAAAATTTGGCTGGCCTAACAAAACTGAATTTATAAAAGATCACATTGATATTACTATAAGTTTTAGGTCTTTCTGGCCTATGTTTCCCTGAAAATAAGACCAGGTCTTGTATTAAGTTTTGCTCCAAAAGACTCATTAGGGCTTATGTTCAGGGGATGTCCTCCTGAAAAATCATGCTAGGGCTTATTTTCTGGTTAGGTCTTATTTTCGGGGAAACAATGTAGCAATTATTATTTTTTTAAATAATCTTTAAAAATAAATATCCAGGTGGGAATAGGTATAGATTTCTCACTGAACATACATTTTAAGCTGAAGAAATATGCTGTTATCTTTCATCAATCATCTTGCCAGCAGCTATCAGTTTTTCACCGATCCTAATAAATTTTTTAGAATCACAAAGTAAAAGGCCTCTAACTGAAAGCAAGAACATGGAGGTGTTGCTAATCATGCCTCAAATAAAGTAACTTATGATGTTTAATGGAAAAAAAATGGCAAATGTTTTTGTTTAGTTTTTTTTTTTTTTTATAATCAAAACTGGATGCTGGGAACTTGTAATAAGAGGTCTTTAAAATACAAAAAATATTTGCATGTGAATTTAGATAGGAAAGTGTGAATTCATTAGCTTTTCAAAAGAAATCACTTTCTAAATGTACATATGACATGTATTTCCATATACAAAGTTGATATGTATTTCCATATACAAAGTTGAAAGAGCTTTACAAAAGCAGGGGAAAAATTAGCATATTAGCCTACTGTCAGAGAGAATACAATATAAGTAACCCAGTACTTTGATTCTTAGCAAATACATTTTTCCTGAATTCTTAATCAAAGAGAGAAAGACACAAGGCTTTTTAGACAATGATAAATGTTAAAGGGTAATTTCTTATATAATACAAGTGGCTTGATCATTGAAAACTTCCATTAGTGACTCTTAAAGTAACTCAGCTACTGATTTACAGTTCTTAATGCACATCAATTAATAGTTTCCTCTTCACAAATATTACATCAATTGTTTAACTCCCAATACATCTGAACAGGAGCTAGCAAAAGAGTTTTACATTTGTTGGTAAAGCTATCTAAAAAGAAACAAACAAACAAACAAACAAAAACCCCAAAAATCTAGGAACAGAGATTGGTGGAGATCTAAAGTCTTTTAAGTTTAAGACTACTTCCCTGATCCTGTGAAATTTGCATCCCTTCTTTTAGATTCTCAGTGCACTAATGCACCAGGTCTATCATCACTTTCAGTATTTCTCCATTCAAAGTGAGACTTTCTCTTTTGTGTTTGTTTTTCCTTTCTGTGTTTTCCTTTCAAACACTAGGCACCTACTGGCCTCTACCTTTTACACACAGCGTCTACTCTTTAGCTGATATTCTATTTAAAGTTAACTTGTCAGCACTCTCTGCCTTATAGTTATGCCATAGGTGTGGGTTGGAAAATCAAGGTATTCACTTGTGTGATACATATTCTTTTGGAATATATGTAGATAAATTTAGATTTAGGTGGCTGCCATTAACATATAATAACCATTGGGCTCACAAATTGATTTTGTTGGGATGATCCTTACTTCTTTTGAACCATAACCTAAAGACTGAGTAAATAAAGAAAAGCAAAAAAGATATATCAAAATGCAAGCAATTCAATATTTACTCTCTTTTTAACAGAAGTTTTCCAAGAACAGTGTCTACAACTAAGTAAAGTGTCAACAAATATTTATTGAATGTTGAACAAATGTTAAAGGAGAAAAAGATTCATCTGATTTATATTCTCTTGAACATTTTTATATTAAGTGACATTTATCAGCTAAATGTATAAAAGCTGTGTGATATTTAAGGGAACTATAAATACCATACTGGAATTATAAAATTCCTAGGCCTTCCTCAGTCCTCTCAAATCAAACTAGAAAGACCAAATAAGGAAACATAAACCATAACCGTCATCTCTTTCTTAGGAAATAACTTCATGAAAAGAAACAGATTTTTCCCATTAAAATTATTTATTTTACAAATTCTCCCAAAATAATGTTCTCATTTTATTATGTATAAAATATCAATGATAATCAATATAGATAATTCTTATGATATTCAGTATGAATCAAATTTAGTCACCTATTAACAAACTTATTGCAATGTGTACATTAGTAGATACCTATAATATAGGACTTTATATTTAGCTATGTGTTTGTTTCCCTTTGCTATAAAGTTAAAGGGAATATATTATTTCAGATATATACTGATTTTTATGATATGATACAAGTAATTTGTTCATTTTTCAAAAAAAATTTCTAAATCTTTTAGTTACTTCTTGAACATACTACTAAGTAGAGAGGATCAATTCTAGCGAGGCAATTTTCATTTTATTTTTATCCAGATCACTTTTAAGAAAGAGACTTCTAATCATTACCACAAAAACTGCTATTAAAAAAGAGAAATGTATTTTGTATTGATGAAATAATTAGGAAATTCATACAGAATAATACTATGAGCAAATATAATTAATGTAATCAGGTATCAGTTTGTCTAGTCTGCTCTTAGTAATAGAAAATAATAGTTGATTTTTTAAAAGAAGTATCTTGGTTCTAATAAATAACCAATGACCTTGTGTAATTCACCCTGAAATATCAATCATTTAGAAAGTTGGGGGTATAGAGATCTTCAACTCAGAGATTCACCAAAGACAGATAGGCTTATTTTTGTGCTGTTCCATGTCCCTTAGGGTATTATGTCCTAATTTAAAATGCTATTCATTGTATTTATGTTGTCTCAGTTCATCTAAAATAATGATATGGTCAAATATATTCAATTGTTTTAAAACTACTATAGCTTAATCATAGATTTTTTTCTGTGTTTTCTCTTTTGTACCTTTTTCACTGAGCTACAATGTGACCACTTCCTGAAGTTACTAGTCTTATGAATAAAAGAAACGAGAAGAATTCTCTGTACTTGGCAACAATTGAGGCACTCCATCTCTTCGAAGATACTATGCACTTGAACATACAGAGGGTGCCAAAAAAATGTGTACATTTTAAGAAAGGAAAATTGTATTAAGTTGTAATATTCAAGATGAATATTACAAGTCATCTATTCATAAAAGATGAATACAAGTCATGTTTGACTTCTGCAATGACAAGAGGTGCTCAAAGTGGTTACCATCAGCATCCAGACATTTCTGATTACTGCGAACTACTGTTTGTTTGAACAACGTTGACCGAAGTGTCCATTTGTGTACCTTTTTTCGGCACCCCCGGTATGTAATTCTATGACTAAAGTTAAACTATGAATAAAAATATTTTGGTATGCCAGATTTTTCACCTGTTAAATTTCTGGTGTATTTCTGAATTTCATGGCTTTCCCAAAAAAACAAAAAACTTTAACTTTTCACATCTTGAAAACGTCTTCAAGTAAAAATGTATGCATTATCTTTAGAGAATGACTTGCTATTCATGTGGCTTATGTGGGATAGCACTCATTTATTTATAATAGTTATGTTTTCACTGAGTGATTATTAAACAGTGATTATTAAACAGTTATAAAAGATATATGATCAAACTACTATAATGTGTTTTTATTCATGTGTATCAAAAATGGTTAATTTCACGTATAACACAGGAAAAAAGCCTAAAGATAACAGGAACATAGCTGGTATAGCATTATACTGATTGCATAATGAAAATAAAATTTTAAATCCCTTTGAAACGTCTTTAAAAATTATGTCAGATATTTTGTCAGAGAATATGTAGAAATGGTTCTAGACAATGTTAAATTTGGAGAAAATAACAACTACCATTTACAGTGGAAGTCTGAGTTATTCTTGTTTCATTCAATCTTTGCGGCAAGCCTGGTTTGAGGCAAGCTGAGGATGAACCCAAGAACAGCTGCCATCTGGTGCCTATATCTCAGAATCCCCAGCGGCTCAAAGAAGAAGGTAGGATTTTCTAGGAAATCCCAAAATGTCACACGCATCCTTAAAATTTAAGATGTATTGAAATGTTTCTTCCTCTTTCTTGGGATAATTACAGCAATGATACATTTTGATTGTATTAAATATAATTTTTAAGGAAGTCCAAGCGAGTTCTGTATATCCTCCTCAGATAGGTCAATTTCATATCACAGAAAAGGAGGAATTTATAATGTTAACCAATTCTGAGAAAAATCTCTTTGAAAACTGGTCTTTGAAATTTAATGTTACAACTAAACAAGAGAGCTAACTGTTCATTAAACCTGACCACACTACATTAAGACAATTATACTGTCCATCATTACTACAATCATATCTTTGCCAAACAGAGTTCTAAAAGGGCCAAGAACACCTCCTTCTCTTAAAGCAACATCGAATTATAGGCTAAACAGTTGGTACTTGCTTCAAAAATATAAGAGGATTTTACTTAGCTTTAAACCTATGAAAAAAAGACTAGGTTCTGTGAGAGTTAAATTAGTGTGGTTTTATCTAAAATAACGTAATATTATTTTTAGTAGAGAATGGAGGTAAGTAGAATACACACTTTGGTTTGTTTCTAGACCATAGTTCAACCTGGTATATTTACCTTGTTGCTTATTTTAAAATAACTAATCTTATGCTTGGGATAAAAAAATGAAGTCATCACTCACATTTGGCAAGTAATAAATAGAAGAGGTTGAAGGTGCCTGCTCTTGGGTGAAGAGAGAACATTATGACATGATCCAGGGAAGGGGAACAAGAGGGATAGACCTGGGCATCCAAAAAGTAGGTGAGAAAATAGAAGAGTGAAGATGAAAAGATCTATATATGTCATAGAAGGTTGGAATAGAAGACTAGAGACAAATTCACAATATTTTCCTCATTGGGCTATAATTTGACCATTTCCTCAAGTGAGCAATCCTATACTATGTATAAAATTGGCCAAAATCCATTTCCGTGTGATTATTACAATTTTAAACAGTCAAGAATTGATGAGGCACTCAGTTTCTTCAAAAAGATAATAAACTCAAATAAATAACTACAGTAAAATACAGCGGATATTGAAGAAAAGATACGCTCCTTGTGAATCAGCTTTATTTATTTGTTTACAGTCTAATCTTATGAACAGAAAAGATCTGAGCAGGTATTTCTTTTATTTGTGAGTTGGTGTGCTTTCCCGAGCCACTGTGGAAGCTTATGCTCAATATTTTCCTGATGTTTAGGGGCTAAAATAATCTCCAAGGCACATGGATATGGGTCAGAAGCATAGCAGATAGATCCTATTCTTGATTTGCTTCGATGTGGTTAAGAGAGGACGTTTTAATGTTTAAGCTGACGTAACTTTTCTGGGCAGGACACTTGCAGATGTGCATTTGGGCAGTAAGGACACAGATGCCAACCAATGGCACTGTATCCCATTGGATTCATCTGTAGAAGCACTAACCCTCAGCGTAACCATATTTGGAGATAGGCCCTAATGAGTTAATTAAAGATACACGATGCCATAAGCAAGGAGCCCTAATCCAAAAGGGCTGGTGTTCTTATAAGAGGAGGAAGAGACACCAGAGAACTCTTTTTGCACTTGCATGGAGAAGAGGGCTTGTGAAAACACAATGAGAAGACACCTGTCTACAAGGCAGGAAAGGATGTCTTACTAGAAACCAACCCTGATGGAGCCTTGACCTTGGACTTCTGGCCTCCAAAACTGTGAGAAAATAAATGTCTGTTGTTTAAACCACCTAGTCTGTGGTATTTTGTTGTGGCAACCCAGGCAGACTAAGACAGGCACAGAATTTCAAGAGAGATAACCAGAGTTAGAAATTCCATTTGGGGTCTTGGAGGGATTATGGAACTACAGTCCATTTAAGGATTAAACTCCATACTTTGAGCTCCACATCATAACTAGTAAAAAACCACAATTATTTGTCACTCTTCATCAAGACTCTTAATATATACACATTGTTTTATTTAGTCCCATTAATAATCTTATGAGGTATGTATTCGTGACCTTATCAAAGACCAAGGCTCAGGAAGAAAGGTAAATTATCTTGGTTATGTTTTGCTGGCAATAGTCATAGAGTGTGATTTTAAATCAACATTTTCATGACTGTATAACCTGAATGCTCTATGACCTTTGAACATTTACTACTCTATTAACAAGTCACAATTTACAGCCACTTTAACACAATGTCAGTAGTTCTCCCATCCTATTTTATAGGCCAGGTGTATATGGATAGCTTATCAAAATTACAATTTCCAGGTTCTACAAATGCAGATATTTAACTCAGTAGCTCTGGGATGCATCTCTAAAAGCAGTTAGGAGATTTCCTCCAATTCTTTTATAATCCCCTTATTTACAGAGTGATGTCAATGACCCTTTTTCTGTTTCATTATTTCTCTTTAGAGCAAGGATGTCCGATATGGTAGCTACTGTGGTTATTGAACACTTAACTGTAGCTAGTCTGAACTGAGATATGAAATAAATGTAAAATGCACATTAGATTTTAAAGACGTAATATGAAAACATAATGTAAAATAACAAATTTTTATTGATTACCTTTGAAATAATATTTTAGATGTATTAAATAAAATATATTATTGAAATAATTTCATCTGTTTACTCTTATGTTTTCCTATTGAATATCATTGCTTTACATGATTAATTAAATATAAGTACAAGGCTACATGCTTCTTTAAAAGAGACATTTATTATAGAGGCAGTACTCTGTAGAAAGATGAGGAAAATGGCATTAGTTGTGTTTTGCAATGGCCATTTATTAAATGTAATCATTCCAGATGGTAGGCCATATATATTGAATAGTGAGAACTAGATGAAATTTTCTCTTGTGCTCTACTGTAAACCTTGGTATTTCTTCTTTCATGGTTGAAATTAATGTTTCTGATGAAAACAGCTTTAGAAAAGACTTGAAAGAAACCATTAATCCTAAAAGTTCTTATTAAATTATTAAAATCTGAATTTTTGTTATTACATTAAATTTTTTCAAACACTCTTGATACTATTTCCCTAGACTTTCAAAACAAAGCTGATAGAATATTTTTCTGTTTCTGCTATTGCATAATTATGTTATTCTGACAGAGACAGGCAGTCATTTAAAAACACATTCATCTGAAGCATGGAATTTCATATAAATCTCTTAGGTCACAGATGTAATATAACACTTCATACTGTATAAAGTCAGTGTTTTATTATATAAAAGTCATATTTTTATATTTTCTTAATACTATGATTTAAATAGTTATAAACTTCATTATTAATAAGATTACCTCCTAGTTCTAAGGTTCCTCATTTTTAGCTGTACTTACCTTATATCTGTAATTTTAATTTTTTTAATGAAACATAATTATTTACTCTCTATAGTTGTTTATAAATTAATTGAGGTAGAGTGTACATTTTGTAAAAGCATTTTGAGAAAGATTAATGCTAGTAATACAATTTGTTCTTCTTCTCTTCTTTCTCCTTTTCTTGTTTTACAAACGTTTAATCAAAACATGCCTAACCTTTTAAAATATTAATAGTCAGGTGTTTTTATACATATATAAAAAAATCTCCACTCAAAGAGCATATGAATTAGCAATGGGGCAATAAAACACCCAAAACTTAGAATTGAAATCAAAACAACAACTACTTATTTAACTCATAAATCTATAGGCTCTGCTTTAGGTTGGTGTACTAATTCCCTCCATGACAGCAAATTACCAATGGCTTAAAACAACACAAATTTATTATTTTACAGTTTCGGTGGTCAGTAGTCTGAAATGGGTTTTACAGGGATAAAATGAGATGTCTTCTTCCTGGAAGCTTTACAGGAGAATCTGTTTCTTTACCTTCAACAGTTTCAAGAGGATTCATAGCCCCTTCTCTATCTTCTCTATAAGGATTCAATGTAGCATCATTAAATATCTTTGTCTCTGATTTTCTACCTTGACCTTCCTTCCTATTTCTTCTAAGAATCCTTATGATTACATTTGACTTGCCCTGATAATCCAGGATAATCTCTTCATTTTAAAATTCTTAATGTAATCACATCTGCAATGTCCCAGTTGTCATTTAGGTATCATTTACCTATTCACAGGTTCTAGGAATTACAACATGAATATCTTTGGGGGATCGTTATACCATGGGTAGGCATAGCTAAATTCCCCCATGGTTCTATAATGTATTGAGGGTCAGGTACACAGCCCTGCTTCTGGGTCTTATCTGGGACTCTCTTCATGTCTCTTCATGTCTCTTCATGTCTCATGAAGAATGTCTCATTCTTCATGAGTCTATCACAGAAATGTAGAAGGCCAGCCTTGTCATGTTCACATGGCATGAGCAAAGTGAAATCATCAAGGACGTGGAATCAAGAAAACCATTAACTGGGCCTGTCAAAGCAATCAGTCTACTACAGTGGGCCACCAGTATTTAAGTTTAATGAAAATATGAAGATTTGCACAAAATAAAAATGATGATCTTGAATTTGTATTCTTTTCATATTGCTCTAGCTCATGTAGCATAAGTGCATTTTCTTAAAAACTTAAAATGTACTTAGGTTTAAATGGGTATATCTGATATCTGTTATGTTACCAAGGGGAGTTATAGGTGGTGGTCACTCACAGGTTCAAATTGTGACTTGATGATAGCTGGGCCACTCCTTAGTCTGAGGTCATCCCTCCTCAGACTACAATCTAATGACTTAAATACCTTCAACTTCTTTGTTAGTAGTTATTTGGACCTTGGATATTTACTTCCAAAAGTAAATCTCGTCTGAAATTTACTGGTAGGTATCAGTAGTAATCCAGGCTTAACCACTCACCAACTGTATGCCTTTGAGTAAGTTATATAATGTTAAGTGCTCAGTACCCACTACCAATGATCAAATATAGTACATCCAATGTGAATGATCAAATATAGTACATCCAATGTGATTTCTAGCAATGCATTCATTCTGAGCAGCATAACATGCCCAGGGAATGGAGAAAGAACTGTAGAATATATGTTAACACAGTTTGTTATGTACATACTGGTACAAACCTTATATTGACTATAATTTCAGCTAACTACAAAATTTTCATAGTGAAATGGGAATTTTATGCCATACACAAAACAATATATTTTGTTGTATGGCCTATGAATGACTGTTTTCTAAGATTTTTGTGACCACTAAGGAACTCTGTGAGATAATACAGAGATCTTAAGTCAGCTGCTAAAGTTTCAGGTTGAACTCTTTTTGCCTTATCTAGGAGACAGGACCAAAGGAGCATACAGATTGTATAAAACAGCAATTTCTTTCTGAATTTACAATTAGGAAACAGTACTGATTTTGTATTGAACATAGTTTTATGAAGATGTGGAATTGCCTATGACTAGTAGGTTTAACACTGATTCTAAAAAAAATTGTCATGTCAAAAATTACCATGCTTGGGTAGCTAAAATAGGAATATACGTAATATATGATTAAAGTTTAATTTACCTTTCAAGGGAAAAAAAGTTAATTACACTGTGATAGATTTCTACTGTTAAAACAGTAATTTGAAACATTTTAATTGTGCACTATTACAATGGATGTGGAAGTGAATTCTTGTTTCATTATAAAGTAAAGCTTGCCCTCTAGTGGCTCCAGGCTAGATATAAATCTGGGGAAACGATATGGAAGATTTTAATATTCAGCAATGATTTATCTTTTTATTTTCTTTATAGTAGCACTCTAAAAATGTAAATATTATATACAATACATGTCAGTTCCTCTGAAATGTATATTAGAAAAGTATCTCTATTGTAGATGCCACATATAATATTTTAAACCAAGTTAATTTTAAATAAACATGAAATATTTCTTAAAAGTTAAAACAAAATCTTGGGTTTCATTTTTTATTTTATTTGTGAACAGTTCTACAATTATTGTTATTATGTCAGTGAATAGGAAGTCATCTCTAGTGGCATAAGTGACCTATTGCTGGATCAAGTGGACAAAGAAACCTGTGTTAATAAGATTGAGTCTTTTTCATTAAGTTATTTTAGCCTAAATCATCAGATTAATTTTTGAAATTGCCTACATAAGGATAATAAAAAACGTAATGGATATATAAAATATGGCTGAAAACGTTTATTTAAAACATAGAAGAACAAAGGAAAAAGCTTAATTTTACATATTGGGTACTTCATATGGTGTTATTCACTACAGAGGAGAGTCTAATTTAAACTAGATAATTCTTAAACAATTTCAAAAGACATGTGGGGAAAGGAGGTCCCATCTACTTCCAGTCGAGAGATTTAAATAATCAAGTGGTAGTATGAGGTTATAAAATACATTAAGCTTATTGATTTATTATCCAAATTTGTTTCTGTTGCACAATAGGGGCTGAATTTATTGGAAAGATTGCTTTCAAAAGAGTTTTACCAAATTTTCACATTTTTTCCCCTTGTTGAAATACATATTTTAGGAAGGAACAATCATTTTTCTGACCCTGTGTTTAGAATATTATCTATTAATAAGTCCATATTTTCCTGTCTCGTGACCAATCTAATAAAATAAATAAAGCATTGGCTCATAAAGGAATTTCTAAATTTTTTTTAGAAGTTAAACAAGTTAGCTGTGTTTAATCTGCTGGAACTACTATAAGTAATTTTGTCTGTTTCTTTTATGTTTTCTTCTAATCAATTTAGATATAATTCAGAGACAAATATTGTATCCATTTAAACAGCAAAATTAGATGCATTTTGATGGATGCATATACCTATGAAACCATTACCTCAATTGATGCACAGGATATTTCCATCACTCCCTCAAAATTTCCTCGTGCCCCTTTGCAGTCTCTACTTTCTTCTGCCCCTGCCAGGCAACTACTGATGTGCTATTTGTCATTATAGATTAGTTTCCATTTTCAAGAATTTTAATTTTTTTCACTTCTCTTGGTTAAATATATAGGAATAAAATAACTGGGTCATATAGTAAGTGTAGGTATAAAGTTTAAGAAATCGCCAGACACTCCATCAGCAGAGATTGTCAATGGCTCCACATTTGTTGGGAAGGTCTATAAGAAGACGTAATCCTCGTTAGACCCACTACGTGGACCTAGGCAATTGCAGGCTCCCACCTGTGCTTTGGAATGAGTGGTCTGCTTGTCTTCCCTGCTTCCACAGGCTACTCCAAGGATACAGCCTTGAGATAGAAACGTGGTGTTGAGACTATCTGGACTGGGTAAGTGACTGACCCCAGTTAAGGCCTGTATTCAATCTTTTCAGATTCCGGCAGGCAGGTGCTGAAAACTACACTTGTGACCCCACTCCTACCCCCCAAGACAAGCTTTATAAGTAAATTCCCTTGCATATTGAACCTGCCATCTTCCAATCTGGAGTGGTCTGCCCAGTTTCAGATTACACCTGGGAAGCTCCCAAGGAGGGGTTGAAACGCACAGCATTCTTGTGAAACTACTGTATTAGCATTGTCTTTAATTTTTGCCATTCTAATGTATACCTCGCAGTATTTTGTGTTTTCATTTTCATTTCCCCAATGACTAATGATGTTGAATTCATTTTTATGTGCTTATTGGCCATCTGTATATCTTCTTTTAAGGAATTTGTCTGTTTTAACTAAAATGTTAACTATTTTGGCACACAAGTGTTCATAAGTTCTCTTTTTATTATTTTAAAGTCTAGAGGATATGTGGTAACAACCTTTCATTTATTATATTGGCAAATTGAGTTCTTTTATTTCTTCATCAATTTAGCTCAGTGTTTATCATTTTTTTGATCATCTCAAAGAACCAACTTTTGCCTTGTTGAATTTATCTTACTGTTTGGAAGCTCACTGTTTCCTTGATTTCTTCTCTTATTCTTCTTATCACCTTCGTTGCACTTAACTGACTACAATCGTGGACTTGTGACTATTTTATCTTACAGTTCTACCAGTTTTTGCTCTGCATTTTGAAACTCTGTTATTAGGAGAAAAGAAGGAAGTCTCAGTTTCATTCATTTTCTTACTGCTTTTCTAGTCTCTGTTTCATTTATTTCCACTCTGGTTTTTATTATTTTCTTTCTTCTGCTCTCTTCAGGATTTCTTTGCTCTTCTGTTTCTAGTTTCTTAAGGTGGTTCTTATTTTTTAGTTTTTAATTTTCTTTTTGATTATAGGCTTGTACTGCAATACATTTTCCTTTAAGCACTGTGTTTGCCGCATCCTATAACTTTAGTATGTTGTGATTTCATTTTCATTTATCCCAAAGTATTTTCTATTTTTTTTGTAATTTTTTGATCCAGTTGTTATTGAGGAGTGTGGTGTTTAATTTTCACATATTTGTAGGTTTCCCAAATTTACTTCAGTTTTTGATTTCTAATTTAATTCGATTGTATTTGGACAATATACTTTGTATGATTTCAATCTTTAAATTTATTTGTAGCTTGTTTTTAAAGACTGACATATAGTCTATCCTGCAGAATGTTTCATGTGCAATTGAGAAGAAAGTGTATTATAGTTTTGTTCAAGTTTTTATTTCCTTGTGATTATTCTTTCTAATTATCCATTATTGAAATTGTAGTGTTAATGTCTCCAACACTTGTTGAGTTGTCTTATATCTCTTTAATTCTGCCTTTTCTTTTCCTTTGTGCACTGCAGAATTGCATTCACATGCACACACGTTTATAAGTGTTATGTCACCCTGACTGATTGATCCTTTTATCATTACAACATTTTCTTTGCCCATAAAACAATTTTTGTCATAATATCTATATTTCTTTAACTCTTCCAGGTCTGTTTTTGAGTACTTTTTGCATATCTTTTTTCATCTTTTTACACTTAAACTATTTGTGTCTTTGAATCTAACATGTATCTCTTATAGATAAAAAGTTGGGTCATGCTGTTTATCCATTTGGTCAGTCTCTACCATTATTTTGTCTGTTCATGTTTAATACAACTATTGATAAGGTAGGATTTATGCCTGTCATACTTTTCCTTGTTTTCTGTAAGTCTCATCTTTTCTGTTTTTCTATCCCTTCATTACTTATTTTGCGTTAAATGCATATTTTGTAGTATGCCATTTTAGTTCTCTTGTTGTTTCTGGTATTATATTTTTTTGAGTAATTTTCTTAGTGGTTTGCCTTAGGATGAAAATTAACATCTTTTCTTATAATAATATATTTCAGACTAATACCAACTAAATTTCAATAGTATACAAAATCTTTCTCCAATATAGTCCTGCTGTTCTCCATCCTATGTATGATTATCATAAAATTACATCTTTTATATAATATAATCCTATCAACACAATTTTATAATTATTTCTATAGCAGTTGTCTTTAAATCAGATAAAATAAAAAAAAAGAATTACCAACTTAAAAATATGTTTATATACTTTCTGTATTTACCTATATGGTTACCTTTGTTGGTACTGTCTATTTTTTTTTATATACATTACTGTCTAGTGTCCTTTTATTTCATCCAGAAGAACTTTTTATTTCTTGTAAGGCAGGCCTGCTAACAATGAAATTTCTGTTTTTTGTTTATCTTGCTATGTCTTTGCCTTTATTTTTTATGTGTAGTTTTGCTAGATATAGATTTCTTGGTTGACAGTCTTTTTCTTTTAGTACTTTGAATATGCAATCCCACTGCATGCCGGACTCTGGTTTCTAAGAAGTCAGCTTCCAATGTCATTAAGAATCACTTGTACTTCATGAGTAACATTCTTCTTGCTGCTTTCAAGATTCCCTTTTCAGTTGGGTTTTTAACAGTTGCCCTATAAGGTATCTAGATATTTGTGCCAAGTTTATTCTAGTTGTAAGTCACTGAGCTTCTTAAGTATACGGATTAATGTTTTTCAATACATTTGGGAAGTTATTGGCTATTATTTTTAAAAATATTCTTTCTGCCACTTCTCTGTCACCTCTTTTTACTGGACTTCCACTAGACCTATGTTTATACATATGATAGGATCCCATAAGTCTCTAAGGCTCTGATCATTTTTCTTCATTATGTTTTATTTCTGTTCTTCACACTGAGTAATCTTATTTGACCTATATACTAGGTCAAAGAGTGTGTCTCAAAAATTCATGTCCATCCAGAACATCATGTGACCTTATTTGGAAAAATAATTTTTGTAGATGCAATTAATTAAGATGAGGTCTTACTGGATTAGAGTGAGCCCTAAATCTAATAGTTGACATCCTCATAAATTCATTTTATTTTTATTTTGTAGATATGACTTTCTTTAGCTCTTTGAATGTATTTATAATAGTTAAATTAAAGTCTCTGTCTAGCAATTCCAACATCGGGGCTGCCTCAGGGACATTTTCTATTGGCTTCTTTTTTCTGTCTATGCTTCATACTTTGCTGTTTATCTGTGTGACTCATAATTTTTCAGTGGAAACAAGACATTTAAAATAAATATAGTATTATTCATAATAGCCAAGATATGGAATGGAACCTAAATGTACATCATGCATGAAGAAAGAAATGAGGCATATACATATAATGAAAATTTATTCAGCCTTAGAAAAGAAGAAAATCTTACCATATGTGACAACTGGATACACCTGGAGGACATTAGGCTAAGGGAAATAAGCCAGTCACAAAAGGACAAATACTGCATGATTCTACTCACATGAGGTATCTAAAATAACCAAACTGATAGAAACAGGAAGTAGAATGGTGGTTGCCAGGGCTTGTGGGGGTAGTGGGACTGGAAAATTGTTGTTCCATGGGTATAAAGTTTTAGTCATTTAAAAATTTTAGATGAAGAATTTCTAGAGATTTGCTATGTAACATGGTGCCTATAATTATCAATGCGGCATTGTTTACTTAAAAAATTTGTTAAGATGGTAAATCTCTTAAGTGTTCTTAAAACAAAACAAAACAAAACAAAACAAAACACCAAAAGGGCATGAGGAAACTTTTGGAGGTGGTGGATATATTTATTATCTTGATTGTGGTGATGGTTTCATGGACATATGCTCATGTCCCAACTCATCAAATTGTACACATTAAAAAATATGCAGTGTTTTGTAGATCAATTACACCTCAATAAAGCTGTTAAAAATCAATCAATCAAAATAGTATGGCAATTCTGGAAAATGGACTCTTTCCTCCCCAGGGTTTTTGTCGTTGTTATTGCTGTTGTTGTTAGTGATTTTCCTGAATTATGTAGAATCTGTATTATTTGTCATGTGTGGTGACTAAAATCTGTGCTTGATTTGCTTAGTGGTCAGCTAATGTTTGGACACAGATTTCCTTAAATGCCTAGATCAAATAAGCCTTACCTTTTTACTTTATGCCTTTTTTTTTTTTTTTTTTTTTTTTTTGGTCCTGAGAAGCTCTCTGTGCTATGGCTTAATTTCAATGCTGTGACAGGCAATTTCCCACTCTGCATTAGTCTTCACCACCTGCTTGCTACAGTCAAAAGTGAAAAATTAGGGTCCTCCCAGTTCTTACTGTACATGTGCAAAAACCTGAGCATGAATTTTTAAATTTCTTTCTAGTTCTCTGGAATATGTCTTAATTTCTCAAAGCTCCTTAAAAACATCTCAGTCATCAGCTTTTCCTTTTAAGTTTTTTTGTTCAGACTCTTGTTAACCCCCACAAGTTAATGCGCCTAAGATGTGAAATTAACCATTGCTACTGATAGTTTCTGACAAACAACCTGAGGATAGGGTTCCTCACTCAAAGTGAGAGTTTTCACTAAAGGACAAATAAAGGGGAACCCTGAGAATGGTGCTTTAGGCAATCTTCCAGAAAGGTGAAATAACGATAAATCACTAGCAGCGAGGCTTTTGGGGAACTCCTAATTCATTCTGCCCAAACTACTGGTTTGAACAGCTATTATATTTGCAAGACATGATTTTTAAGGTTATAATGGAGCTGAGGACAGGGGGATCAGATGAAGGCAAATTAAAAATTCACAAATGACTCTATTCTTACAGAGATTCGGCTATTTAGTTAATCCTTTAGTTAATGTCCTGAGTTAGGGAAACATTTGATTTTGACATTTTTGCCAGTGTTCCAGTTACTTTAATGGAGAAGCAGACTTTTCAGAGGTATTTACTCTGCTATTCTGGAAGTCAAATTTCTTCAGGTTTTAGAAGTACCACTGGTCCTTATTTGACATTACTCTAAACCTGCGAATTAATGCAAGACTTTAAATTTGTAGTGTTCTCTTTTCCAATTCAATTATGCAATGATGCTTCATTTTTTTCTATCAATATATTAAATAAATCAATGAAGTTTTGTTGTGTTCTATTTTCCTGTTATATTTTCCAATTGCCTTGTGCTTGTGTGAAGAAAGGATATTGATTTATGCATTTTTTTTACATGGCTACTATACTGAACCCTCTTAATAAATCTAATAGCTTTCAGTTTATTCTCTTGGGTGTCTAGTGGGATTCTTAATTTCCATATGAAATCTTATACTTAATATTTGCTCTGTATACATATTTTCTCACTAATTAAACCCAGATTTCTTTAAGGATTGTTATGATTTTTAATTCAGAAACACTTGCCAATAATCTCAGGGGCCTGCCCTCTTATATCTGGGCTAAGTATGAGTCCAAATTTTTTGATGAGGTCAGAAAACCTTCTGGTCAGTAAGACAGATAGTTCTAATTTTGTTGGGTGGAATATGCCAAGCAAACAAAGAAATGTGGGAGGTATTCTGTATGTTTATTTATTTTCTTACAGTAGAGCTTGTATGAAAGAAGGCTAGATTGACAGTGAAGAAAATGAGAAACTTGACTCAGGCATACAATTTAAGGGGTTACCGAAAAAATAATGCACTAATCAAGATAAATAATATTTAATGAAATAGTAAAAAAATAAAAATGACTGCAAAAATTCATGATGAACAAAAATCTAAATTTGAAATAAAGATAGAGTAAGTGCCAAGCCATATTGGAGATTGAGGTGAAAAGAAGAAAAATCATTAACCACCGATTCACCTCATCCTAGTCCAACCCCTGAAATTACAATAACACCAGTAATTCTAGTGTTTTATGTGATTTGGTTGTAATTTTGAAATAAAAGAAATTCAATATCATCAATAAGTGTGGCTCATTATATTAAAAAAAGTCTTATATGTAGCATTTTCATAGGCCATAACTTTACTGTTGGAGAAATAGCCATATATGTCATTCAATGGCACTTGGTGTGGGAGGGAAATTCTTCAAGACGTTTAGAACCACCGTAGGGAAAGGGATCTTCAGGCATTACTCTCCAAATCAGGAGTATTAGGTCACTTCTTTATATGTGGTCTTCCTAAAAGACTGAACAGATTATAATGAACAGATATCTACAACCTTGTAATTGAAGACAACACATAGAAAAAAGTTTTGAATAATAACTTTCTACCTTTAATTTAATTAAATGAGCCCTTAGAATTCAAGCACTGTTTCAACATTGGTCATACAGTATTGGGCCTTATACACAAAACTTTCTGCTCTAATGGATCTTGTATTTTTGTGGAGGAGAGAGACATAAATAATGTAAGTGAAATATATGGTAAATTAATAGTAATAATTACTAAAGAGAAAAAGTAAGTGAAAATGCTGGATATAAATGGAGTTTATATTTCAAATAAGAAGGCCAGGGGAGGGCAGACTGAGAAGTGACATTTGTGTAATATCATGAAAAAAGTAAGGGTGATGATCGTAAGAATATTGGCAAAGACATTCCTTCAGGGAGAAGACCTAGTGCACAGGGGTGAAGAAGAATCATGCCTGGAAAGTTCAAGAAGTGGCAATAAAAGCCAATGTGACCAGATCCAATTGAGAGAGGTGGGGAAGAGCCGGAATGAGGTTAGAGAGAGACCACGGGCACGGGTAGGGAAGCAGCCTATATAAGAGTTCTGACAATTAGGTTCTCAAACTTGTTGCAAGGAAGTTGCTAACCTTTTTTGATATCAGAGGGATTATTCATTATGAATGTGTACCAAATGGACAAACAGCTAACCAAGTGCACTATTTGGAAGTGCTGAAAAGGCTGCATGAAAAAGTTAGACGACCTGAACTTTGCGCTAACAATTCATGGCTCTTGCATCACGATATTGCACCAGCTCACGTGGCACTGTCTGTGAGGGAGTTTTTAGCCAGTAAATAAATAACTGGTTTGGAACACCCTCCCTACTTACCTAATCTGGCCCCAATGACTTCTTTCTTTACCTGAAGATAAAGGAAATATTTAAAGGGAGACATTTTGATGACATTCAGGACATCAAGGGTAATATGACGACAGCTTTGATGATCATTCCAGAAAAAGAGCTCCAAAATTGCTTTGAAGGGTGGACTAGGTGCTGGCATCAGTGCATAGCTTCCCAAGGGGAGTACTTCAAAGGTGACTGTAGTGATATTGAGTAATGTGGTATGCAGCACTTTTTCTAGGATGAGTTTGTGAACTCATGATCCAAACCAATGTAATTGTCAGAACTTGTAAATTTTCAACTACTTTAGGTAAATACCAAAGAATGTGATTATTGGATTGTGTGGTAACGGTATGATTAATTTTGTAGAAAAATTGTCAAACTATCATCTACAATGGCTGTACCATTTGCATTCCAATCAGCAATGTATACAAATTCCTGTTGTTTTACATCCTCTCTAACACTTGGTGAGGTGTCAGTGTTACAGATGTTACCCATTCTAATAGGTATGAAGTGTTATATCATTATTGTTTTAATTTATATTTCCTTGATGACATATAATGTGGAGAATATATTCATATGCTTATTTGTTAAGTCTATATCTTCTTTGGGGATATGTGTGTTAAGGTATATTGCCTATTTAAAAATCATATTATTTATTTTCTTATTGTGGAGTTTGAAGTGTTATATATAAATATATATATATATATGATAGATATATATGATATATATCTATATCTATATCTATGTCTATGTCTGTATCTATCTATACATATATCTATACGTATATATGTATAGATATATATATATGTATAGATATAGTATAGATATATATCCATACATATATATATATATATATATGTGTGTGTGTGTATAGATATATGTATATATAGCTTGGAACTTTTTTTCTGGAATGGTCATCAGAGCTGTCGTTGTATTACCCTTGATGTCCTGAATGTCATCAAAATGTTTCCCTTTCAATATTTCCTTTATCTTCAGGTAAAGAAGGAAGTCATTGGAGGCCAGATCAGGTGAGTAGGGAGGGTGTTCCAATACAATTATTTGTTTACTGGCTAAAAACTCCCTCACAGACAGTGCCGTGTGAGCTGGTGCATTGTCACGATGCAAAAGCCATGAATTGTTGGCGAAAGTTTCAGGTCGTCTAACTTTTTCACACAGCATTTTCAGCATTTCCAAATAGTGCACTTGGTTAACTGTTTGTTCATTTGGTATGGATTCATAATGAATAATCCCTCTGATATCAAAACAGTTTAGCAACATCATTGCAACAAAGTTAGCAACCTTAATTGTTATATATATATAGGCAGGGATTATTAATTGCCATTAAAGATGTTTGCAATATTTTTTTATTGATGAGTGGTGCTAAAAAACATGGTTTGGCTAGAAAGATTTTACCTGTTCGCTACCGTTGCATGAATAATATTTAAGAAACTAGCAATTCTAATATTCTCATGCATAGAGAGCTCCCAGTAAATGAACACTCTTCCAACCAATCTGACTAGGAGTTTGGCAGATCCTATAATCAGAATATCATTACCTCTACCTCAGAGTGAAATTTTCTACCAAGGTGCTCCCTACAATCTGTCAGGACAGATAGTGAGATCTTCACTAAGACTATATGAGCAGATTGCTTGACTGTTTTGTGTTGGCTTTCTAGACAATGTTTGTATCTTTATCAGAATTTGGAATAAAACTTAGAGTTATTGTGACATACCAGCTGGCATTAAAATTGTGGAAGAGAAGATGAATAACTCCTACCTACCTCTAACTGCTAGAGGCTACCAATATTTACCCAAAATACCCAACAGTTGCTGAACAGCCAGATTGACTTGGGTCCATTCAACACCATCAGATAAGAAGAAAATTTTGTAGGTGATACGCAAATCACTAACATTTTAAAAGCACAGACATCTTTACCAGAATGTCTTCTGTAACCAAAGAAGTGACATTTTCCTTTTGGGATAATCTCATGAATCTTAATTGTACTTAAATGAGAGAAAAGATCAACTAATAATTAGAATGGAATATATTTAAAAATCATGAAGAATTTCTAATCACAATATGTTTTCTCTGGGCTGGAACTCAACTCAGTTAGATACAGCCAAACTTTTTTTTTTTTTTTTTTTTTTAACCACAGTCTCATACTATTTTCCAACTAGAGAGACAGAATGTTTTGGGGTTTTTTGTGTGAATTTTCTAAGATCACACATGTGGAGAGGCCATGATGCTAGAAAGTGATTTGTCAAAGGAGGCAGTGATCCGGGTTTACTTTTATTTCTAATCTCGAAAAGGTCCTTTGTGCCACTCAGCAATCACGCTACTCTTCACAATCTACTCTTCCATATGACTTCTTCAAACTATCTTTTTTTCCCCAACCATCAACATTGACTCCCACCCTTACTCAATGATGAAATGGATGTAATTGGAGTAGAACTTCCACACGTTCTCTATCACATCTACAGTCTACATGTATCTGTGAAAATATTCCATCTTTCCTTCTGTTACTCAGGATGAATTCTCAGTGATGTTACCCAAGGCCTCAACTTGTGAAATAGAATCCATCTTATTATACCTACTAAATACCTTCATTCCAGAAACTTTCTCTTTTCTCCTCTTTTTCCAAAATTACATTTTCCCCCATTCTACTGGATTCTTCACAACCACTTTTATTTCTTCTATTGTAAAAGCAAGTTCTCTTAATTCTGGTATTTAATGCAAAGGTTAAATCTTAGTCTTCATTTATTTTATCTATTAGCAACATTTAATGCAATTGTTACTGCCTTTTCCTTGGAGCACGTCTTTTACCTGGCTTGTAGGAAACTGAATTGCTTTTTTTTCTTTTTCCTTACCTTACAGGCCTCTAGTTTTCAAGACACCTAAATAGATATCTTAAAATTAACATGTCCAAAACAGAACTCCTTTGCATTTCCAAATGTGATCATCCTTCAGTCTTTCCCATGTAAGATGTGCCAAATTCATTCTTCCAATTACAAAATAAATCTTAATATCATCCTTGATTCTTCTTTCTCTCTTAATCTATACTTAATCTGTCAGCAAATTCTGTTGGCTCCATCTTCAAACTATGCCTAGAATGTGACTATAGTATCAATACTACCTCCCTTGAAATAGAAATCATTATCTCTTACCTAGTTAGTACACACATTTTCCAATTTTCACACTTCCACAATTGCTCTGTACAGTTTATTCTGAGCATAGCAGCCAACTACAATTCTTTGTAGGATTACATAGGATTCTATTTCATAGACTGTCTACTTCATATATTAACAGCTAATGTCTTTGTGATGGTCTACAAGACCTTCTATAATCTGATCACAAAATTCCTCTCTACCCACCTCTCCTATTGCTCTTCTGTTCACTCATTTTGTCTGAGTCTCATAGGCCTCCTGACTCTTAACAATACTAGGCGAGCAACTGACTCAGGGATCCTTCATTTGCTGTTCTCTCCACCTGGAAAACTCTTCCTCCTATTTGTAGGTATGGCCCACTTCCTGGATATTGTCAAGTCTTTGCTCAACTATCACCATCTCTAGGAGACCTGCTCTGGACAATCTTTTCAAATTTTTGAACATGTGCTCAACCTTCACATCTTCCTATAGTTCTTCCTTTTTCATTTTTATCCCCAGCATTTAACACCTTCTTACATACTGAGTATTTTGCTTATTTATTTTATAATCTTTTCTGAACTTAGGAATCTGAGATCAATGAGAAAAGGTTTCTTTCTCTCCATGCTTTCCTCCCTCTTTCTTTTTAGTTTGTTTCCCTGCTTCCCTGCTTCCTTTCCTTCTTTCCTTCCTTCCTTCTTTCCTTTTTTCCTTCCTTCCTTCCACTAAACATTTAATCTTCATATTTGCCTTTTGATAATAGGTTCTATTACCCTCTTCATCTTGTAGATAAGAAACGAAAACACTGTAAGGTTAAGTAAATTACTTCAGACCCTAGAGCTTATAAGATGTGGAGCTGAGATTCAAATCTAGACAGGCTGCAATGGACAATCTATGCTCATAACTTCTATTTTATTTTGTTCACTGATGAAGAGTGCCATAACAGGTGTTCAAACACTTGTTGAATAGATTATTCTGCATCATATGGGTGGCATGTCCTGCATTGTCTGGAAGCATAAGCTATTATTATATTGTCGTCCTCTATGTACAATGTATGACTCCCCATTAGACTCTACAAGGTAGTGGTCGCTGGAAAGCAAAACTGCTGCAGTTATGCTTTTTGGGAATCTTTTGTTGAATTTGGAACAACTAGACATATGTGTCAATACAGAAGCCACTAGCCACATGTGTGTACCGAAGACTTTAAAAAAGGTGAAAGGTTTATACTATGTCTGAAGAGAAACCAGAGTATCTACTGAGGACTTTAAATGTGGCTGATCTGAATTGAAATGTAGATAAATGTTAACTACACACTGGATTTCAAAAGTTAGCATTAAGAAAAGAATATAAATTATCTCATTAATGCTTTTCATATCGATTATAAGTTAAAAGATAATATCTGTGGTTCATTGGGTCAAATAAATATGTTATTAAAGTAAAATTTACCTGTTTCTTTTACTTATTCATTTTGCTTAAAAAAACTGAATTGCATTATATGACTAAAATTTGGTAAATTTGATATTTAAATTGTTAACATCTCTACACAGAGAAGATAGAGACTTGATATCTAGACTCTAAATAAATCAATTATGTCCTGCATGTGTTTTCCAGTGTGGTTTATATTGACTACTTTGAAAATCTCTCTTTGTCATTACAGATTGCATATTAACATCACATTTGGAAAAATATTGAGGGTTTCTGCAAGGCTGTTTTGTTTATTTTCTAGAAACATATATGATCTGAGACAAAAAAGCAATATCTCATTGATTCATGCAATTAACTAAGAGATGAGATTTTTTTTTTTTCTGATAGAAATATATGTCTGCTGTCTGGAAATCATATATATCACACATTATTTCAAGCAAATTTCTTAGTTTTCTTTGTATAATCTGAGAGCAATCAGATTCTTTTCCAGTGGCATCTTTAACACTTTAGATTACATATGATTTCTTCATTGAAAAATAATCTAAATGATGTTAGAGCACATCATGCACAAAAGTGCTATACCAAGATTGTGACAATAGAGGACAGTAAAGCGCTAGGCTTTGTAATTTTGCAAGAAATTGTCTTGCTAGTGGGAAGAAAAACACAGCATTGCAAACAGGTATTCCTTATTCAATTCTAGTTATATATCAGAATATTTTCATATAGAAAAGAAAATGAAAGATATTTTTAGAAATAAAAGTGTTTGGCACTAAAACTGAAGATCATATGTGAGCTCTGAGCACATAGTTAAAATTTAAACTTTCTGTTGTAGTGAGAGTTTTTACTGTTTCCTAATAGAGACTTTGGGGATATATGTATTTTTTAATTTATCTCTAAAATTTTCCTATGACCTTAGAAGTCTAATAATAGAGAATCTAGTCACCTTCCATGAATCTCTTTTATAGCAATACAATGAACTATGTACAGTTCATTTACTACTGTACATTCTTTATGAGCCTGAGTAATCAGTTACGAGGAGGAGCATATTCTGAGTTCACAAACACTTCTTTTTTCTAGTCCACAGATCTGCCTCCCAAAGTAAAAGTTTAATTGAATTTTGTTGGTGTTTTAGAAGGGTGAAGACTGGATTTGTAATAACTATTAGCTTGTTATAGATTATTTTTAAATATAGTTCATAACAGCATAATATAGGCTTATTTTCTTTTGCCAAGATAAATATTGGCAAAAAATATTGAGCTAGGCTAATTACATTAGTTTTTGAAAATATGAGTCTATTTTCATCTCAAAAATTTTGGACAGGTCAATGGAACAAACTTCAAAGCATAACAGCTGAAAAAAAGTTTTGTTTTTTTTTTTTTTTTGGTAAAATGCATAAAAGTCTGTTCAACACATGGCAGATTTAACAGCATGGATAATAAGAAAACAGTTTTTTTTTATTTAAATTTTGGGATTTTTATATTCCTTCCTGATTTCAACAGTGATAAAAGTTTGGAACCACAAATGCTAGAGAATTGAAGTTCTCTATCGTTCTGCCAAATCTAATATAACAGTAATTTTAGTTGCTTAAATCTTATTTTACCCTCATATGTTATTTCATATTGGAGCAGGAATGAGGGAATGACCTTGGTCACAGGTTCAGGGTAAACTGTATGACCTTATTCTAGTCAAACTTTTTGTTCTTCAATCTCAGTAAACAGAGGACCACACTGAACTTACATTTGTGTTAGAAAGAAAAAAAGAGCAATATTCAGTTAATTTCAGTATGAATATCCTTTTAACCAATTTACTGAATAAGAAATTATTCGAAATATTTAATTAAATATATTCTGCCTAAGCCTAGCAAAATAGTAGGTACTATGACTGCCCGCATCTCATATCATGAAATCATTATCGTGCTATATATTCTTTATTTATGCACACCATTGTAAATCATTTAATGTTATCTACCTTCAGTTCATTTTCTGTTGATCTTCTTACTCTTCATGAAGTCAGAAAATTACATGGATAGTAATAAGACATGTAAATTACCTTTTATCCTATTAATTTTGTATTAGTGATTTCAGTCCTTTTCTGGGAAATAGCTAGAATATTATATGCTCCTTCGGGCCCATGGTAGTGACTTGTCAAATGGAAGCCTCAGTTGTGCAAACTGAATATTTTACAGTTATGACGCATTTGAATCAAAACCAGGTAAACTTGCACATCACGTGGCCCTATCATAAATATAGTGATTCTTTAGATATTGGTGTTGTTTCGTTTCAATTCATAGAGAAAATATGTACAGATTTTATGACAGACACCATTATTTAAATAGCTCTTCATTGGGGCTAGTAAAACTCATTCAAGATCTCTAGATCAAAACTTGAGAGCCAATTCAGAAAGTCACTTATTTACTTACGAATTGAACTAGTCAGAAGAATGAATTAGGATCTAGGGCTTTTTTTTTCTGTTTTTGGGTCTAGGGCTTTTATATAGTAAACTTTATATTCATTGAAGTCTTTGTTCTTGAGGTTTGTTCACTCTGTATGTGTGTAGGTATATTTTAATATTAATATTTTAAAGGTAAGTAAATGGCCATTAGCATATTCATAATGTAGAAATAGAAGTAGATATAAACAATGAGTAAGAAAGAAGCTTGAATAAAGTTAACCTATATTTTCTAGGTAGATCAGATTTGCTATTTCTTCATTCTACCTGGAGCTGGAGAACAATGACTTTCGAACTGAGCTTATTCACCTGAAAATGCCAGTAAGGTGAATAGTTCAACAAAACTGTAACAACAGCATTTTGATATGTTTGGAACCAAGATCAATAAAGAACTTTTTAAGTGTTTCACTAGAGGCATTAATGAGGCTGTTATCATTGAGCAGTTTCTCTGGGTAACTCCCAAAGTGCTAATAACATAATAACATAGAATGAAATCCTAATAGAATAATAATTTCAGCTAGCAACCCAGAATAGAAACTAAATTTTAGTAAGAGTGCTGTGGGGTCATTTGTGTAAATGTTCTAAAGAAATCAAACAGTTGTTTGCATTAGTGTTACCAGAATTCCAGAAGCTTTCAAAAAGCAGTATGTCCATTTTTGAAAAATCGTTTCTGGCAAATATCCACTTGATTAACCTCCTCACCTCTCAAAGCTTTGCTCAAATCTCACCATCCCATTGAAGTCTACCCGACACATCTATTTACCACTGTGCCCTTCATCCTCCATAACCCTATGGCATCCTGATTCCCATCTCTTCGCTCCGTTTTCCCTTTTTCCCACCATACCATTATAAGACTTAAATTTCTAGAAAAGTATGACTTCTGTTAAATGTTGCATCTTTCAGACTAATAATTATGGTATGGGAACATACTAAGGAGATTATTGTTTTCCAGGCAGCGACTTAGAGATCTCTAATAAATTCTCCACCTAATTGAATCTTCACCTGATTCAAACTCTAACATGTTCTTCTACTATCACTGCTGATGGCCTTTAATTTTCCGGGATTGTAATATATTTGAGCAGCCTGTTGTATTTTCAAAAGCTGCATTGAGAAATTTTAGTTATAAAAATATACGCTATTTACTAGTATTTTATAATTTTTAATATAATTATAATATATTAAGTTATATTGTAGAAGATATGATATAATACATAATTATAATATACTATATAAGTATTTAATAATTTTTAAATACATTTCTAAATATAGAAAAAACTTAACTAATAGTGAAAAAATAATTCCCATTATCCCATGACCCAAAGCCATTAATTATTAACATTTTAGTGTCTCCTTGTTATCATTTCATATCTAACTGTATGTTGTAATTTTGTTATTATAGCACAAGTACTTCCTAAATTATTGTGAGGTCTTCATCATCTTCATTTTTAATGGCTGTATACTACTGCACAAAATGTACATGCAATACTTGGCTCCCTCATTCCCTCATTTTGGTTTGTAGTTTGCTTGGAGAGGTTCTAGGTCTGTAGTGATCTTTAGTTATAGTGTCAGGGTTATCATTATGCTCCTCGGAATTTCTGTAATCTGAAAGGGTCAGGTATTTGACCAAGAAAAAAAAACCAGATGTTTATTTTTACTTCCTGCCTAAAATCTACACTTTAATTTCTTGCCAAGTTTATAAAAGTTTCATTTATCTTATCCTCTTGATGTAAATTTGTTTTGGAAATTTTCTAAATTTTTGATAGGAATTCAGATACAGCATATTTTTCCTGTCTTCTCATTGCATTTTAAAGATAATACAACCCTTTTAGATATTTTAAAAAGGTTTTATTATTCATAATTGCTTTCTCTTTCTCTGTAGTGCAAATCAACACTGTCTCATTTCATAGTTTTTGAAATATATGCACGAATCAGTATAATCCCCAGTGATCTTTCAAAAACCTTTTCATGTAGCCATTGGGATCTTTCATTAACTTTTTATGTAACTGAATATAACTCACATTTTACTTAATTTTGTGTCATATTTTAGCATAAAATTATTAATGCAGTAGGGATAAATATTTTATAGTAATTAAGATAGCACTTTTAAACCCAACAAACCTTCCTCAATTCCAGTTTAGTTTTGTAGGACAATCATTCCTACAGTTTTTAGTTTAATGCATACATTTACAAAACTTATTGTACGTTCCCGCCGAGAGGTGATAATAAGATACATTCAGGTAAAACTATTTAGAAGATCCTTTCATAGAAGTGCTTAACATGGCCCAGTTAAGAAGACCCATTCCATTGGTACGTGACCTGCTTAGTCAATAGTGTCATCTTAATGCATTTATATTGGTCTGTGTGATTCATGAGACAAATTAAAGCATTGAAAAAAGTGTTATTGTAGTCAGTACCCTTCATTGTAAGTAAGCATTTTCATAGCATTATGTAAGTATTACGCAACATAAAGTTAATAGGGAAACCGTATTAACCATGTTGCTGCTCTGTTAGTATTTATGTATACAGGTTTCCTTTGGTGGTTTGAGTGGTAAAATGAGTATAAGGTATTATTGAAACAACTTCTACAGAGTAATAATTTCTCATACTGTTTAGGATTCTTGCCCAATCCCTCTGGTCACTAATTTAGAATGATTGCATTTGCTGACATGTTCCAACTCCAATCTACCCACTCCTTTCAAAACACATGCATTACGTGCCAGAGGCACAGTTGTGATCAAATCTGTATCAGGATAGCTCTTAATTAACAGAAAATATATGCTGATTTTACATATATATATATATATATATATATATATATATATATATATATACATATGATACTGATAAAAAGATGAAAAGAAATAATTTCTTTTCATCGTTTTATCAGTATCACATACACACACATACACACACACACACACACACACACACACACACACATATATATGACAACCATTTTTCTTACTTCCTATTTACTATCCACTCATGGACCACAGCGGCTCTGATATCCCTTGGTTACATCCTGACTGACCCAGATCAAGGACACTTGGTGATAAGCCTTACATGAATGGTAAGAAAGAACATTTACTAGTTTGAAGATTTGCATCTCCAATTTTCTGAATCCTGGTTAAAATATTTATTATTAATAATAACTGTATTGAAGCCATTTTAAGATGTATTAGAATCTTAATAAACTTCAATATATTTTTTAGAAAAAAATACTTATTTCTTTAATGGTCAAGGTAAGGAATTGCCAGAGATGCTAATACATAAAGAACAATGTCTGATCACATAAAGCAGCTCTCCTCCTCTTTTTCCTCTAGCATTTTTCATTAATTGAGGTTGTTTACTATTTTGATTTTCAGCTTCCTAAAATTAACAACACCACTTCTAATAGAAATGAGTCTGACTAGTCACCTAATATCTGTCCATCAAAAAGGAGGCAGAGATATGCTTAATTTTCTCGCTTTTTCATGGCTGGCTGAACCAGAAAAATCAGGATGGCTCAGTGAAAGACTTGCTTTTATTATTATTATTATTATCATTATTATTATTATTGAAAGCTATTTGCCTGACAGTAAAAACACATAGTTAAATCAAAGAATGGTTTGAAACAGCATAAGTTTAATAGATAAATGCATGTGTATTCAGATATAGTACTTCTTTCAAATACTGAAGTTTAATATATTTACATATACAATTATAATTTAATTAATTTAATGTATATCTATATAGTCAAGATAAAATTTATGAAATATGCAATTGCATAGTTTTTGTTTGGTTTTCCTTTTAATCTCACTAAAGCAATCTACAATTCTTTGGAAGATTGGCCCAGTGGCTGTGAGCTATTATTACCGTGTTTCTCCAAAAATAAGACGGGGTCTTATATTAAGGTTTGCTCCAAAAGATGCATTAGGGCTTATGTTCAGGGGATGTCATGCTGAAAAATCATGCTAGGGCCTATTTCCTGGTTAGGTCTTATTTTCAGGGAAACACGACAGATGGATACTACTAGAGAAAAACAGTATTCATTCTGTTTTCTCTCCTTCAAGACTTTAAAGTCTCGTTTTAAAAAGATAGAATATAATAACCATTACATTTTAGATACAATTATGGATTTAGTCTCATTTTGAATATACACATACACACACACACACACACACACACACACATATATATATGTGTATATATATCCTATAGAGAGGGTGCAAAAAAATGTATACACATTTTAAGAAAGGGAAAAAAAGAACTGTTAAAACTGTAATACTCAATATATACTGATAAGAGAAAGATGAATACAAGTAAGGTGTATACCTTTTTTGGCACTCCCTGTATATGTATATACACTACGAATATATACATAAATACAGATGTACATACACAAAAATATATACACACTTTGGGATATTAACTCTTTATCAGATAAGACAGAAAAGGCAACCCTTTTGCACTGTTGGTAGGGATGTAAATTGATACACCAATTATGAAAAATAGTATGTCAGTTCCTCAAAAATTAAAAATTGAACAACCAAATGATCCAGTAATCCACTCCTGGGTATATACACAAAGAAAACAAAGTCAGTATATTGAAGAGATAATCTAAACTCCTATGTTCATTACAGCATTATTCACAATAGCCAAGATAGGGAAACAACCTAAATGACCTTAAATGGGTGAATGGATAAAAAACAAACAAACAAACAAACAAAATTGTGATATATACATACAATGGAATATTACTGAGCCATAAAAAAGAAGGAAATCCAGCTATTTGCAACAACAGGGAAGAACCTGCAGGGCATTATACTAAGTGAAATAAGCCAGAGAGAGAAATACTTTTTATAGTATCACTTATACATAGAATCAAAAAAAGAAACAAAAAAGGCCAATTTCATAGAAATGGAAAATAGAATGGTGGTTACCAGGAGCTAGGGTAGGGGAAAATGAGGAGATGTAGGTCAAAGTGTACAAACCTTCAGTTATAAGATGAATACATTCTGAGCATCCAATGTTAAGTATTGTGACTATTGTTAATAATACAGTATTATATACTTGATATTTGCTGAAGGTAGAGCTTAAGTATTCGCACTACAAAAAAAAAAGTTAATGAGGTGAGGTAAGATGGTTGCGTTAATTATCTCAATACTGGTAATTAGTCATATATATGAAAAATGATCACACTGTACACTTTAAATATATACAATTTTATTTGTTCATTAATTCTTCACTAAAGTTGGAATAAATACGTACATATGTAGTCTATACACAAAAGCACAAATTATATATATATAATATATTATATATAACATATATTATATTTATATATGATACTTATATATTTCAGAAATAGTAGTCAATTTTCTAAACGAAAGTGGATAGGTACTACAGAAGCACTGGTTTGGACCCTCAAACCTTCCAGTTTTGTTCAAGGTGCAGCTGAGTTTTGGCCTTCTTTTTAATGGTAGTCAAAAAGAAAAAAATACTTGAAATCTACCCCAGGAACCTTACAGAACTGCCCTTGTCTCTTTGTTATTGGCTCTTTTCGTTTTGCACTAGGCAGTTCTTTTTTTGGAACTTCTCATTACTCTTCGCGTTGGAGAAAAAGTTTCCGTACTGTCTTTTGCTGAAGTTAGAACAGATTTGCGTTTGCCTTCAGTTAACAGGGTCCAATCCTAGGCATTGTTATGCAACCACCAATGCCATGTGACAGATTCCTCATGGTCACGTTGATTTCACTTTTACAGACGCTGGATGCTTAGTTTTGCTTATGAATAAAGATATACATGTACAATGTGCTGTTTTTATGTCAAAGGTTTTGATGCTTTGATTTTCTTTCTTTTCTTTTCTTTTTTTTAGTTTCAGGTGTAATAGTTAGACATTTGTAATATGTAGTTAGACATTTACACCACTCACAAAGTGATGATCCTCATCCATCTACGTACTACCCATGTGACATTGTATATAGCTCTGAAAATTCCATTGACTCTATTCCTTTATGCTGTACTCCACATCCCATGGCTATATACTGGGGATGCCAAAAAAATGTATACAAGTGGACACTTTGATCAACGTTGCTCTAGCAGTAGTTTGCCACAATCAGAAGTGTCTGGATGCTGATGGTAACCACTATGAGCACCTCTTGTGATTGCAGAAGTCAAATGTGACTTGTATTTATCTTTTGTTATTGGTGTATATTGAATATTACAATTTTAATAGTTTTTTCCTTTCTTAAAATGTGTATATATGTGTATATATATGTGTGTGTGTGTGTGTATATATATATATATATATATGTATGTATATATATATTTACCCTCTGTATACATATTTAATTATAGGTGACATTAGCTTCAGCTTCAGGTGTACAGCACAAGGGTCAGGCATCTACACAGTCCACAAAGTGGTCTCCCTTGTAAGACCAGTGCCCATCTGACAACCCACAAAATCTTTACAACATTATTGATTATATAGCCCAAACTGTCTTTCATATCCCTGTGGTGATATTGTGACTACTAATTTGTGCTTTCTAATCCCTACACCTTCTCCCCCATCCCCATGCCCCTCCCATCTAGCTACTTAAAAAATGGGCAGAGGACATGAAGAGACATTTCTCTAAGAGGACATACAGATGGCCAATAAACATGAAAAAATGCTCAACATCACTAATTATTAGAGAAATGCAAATAAAAACCACAATAAGATACCACCTCACTGGTCAGAATGGCTATCACCAATAAATCAACAAACAAGTGTTGGCGAGGATGTGGAGAAAAGAGAACCCTCATGCTCTGTTGGTGGGATTGCAGACTGGTGTAGCCTCTAAGGAAAACTGTATAGAGGTATCTCAAAAAATTGAAAATGGAACTACCTTATGAACCAGCAATTCCACTTCTGGGTATCTATCCAAGAAATCCAAAACACTAAGTAGAAAAAAATTATGCACCCCTATGTTTATTGCAGTACTTTCACAATAGGCAAGACATGGAAACAACTGAAATGTCCATTGGTAGACAACTGAATAAAGAAATTGCGGTACATTTACACAATGGAGAATTACTCGGCCATAAAGAAGAATGAAATCTTACCATTTGCACTGACATGGATGGACCTAGAGAATATTATGCTAAATGAAACAAGTCAGACAGAGAAAGACAAATACCATTTGATCTCACTTATATGTGGAATCTAATAGAACAGAATAAATGAGTAAACTAAAAATAAATAGACTCAGAGATATAGAGGAAAAAACTGATGCTTTCATTTTTTTGTATGCTAAAAATACATTTATAAAATCCTAGCAAACTTTTTAAAAAGGTATAAATGCAGGAAAATCTGTGTTCTTTATATACTGAGTAACTATTTAGAAGATTCATCCTTTAAGAAAACTCTCAAAGTATATTTTTTATAGAATAACAACATTTCTTAAATATATTTAAATAAAAAATGGATGAGAATTATAAGAAAGCATTTCAAATTACTGTAACAAATTCTTTTGTCTTCTAGTTTGGGGATGCCAATTGTTCCATTTGTCTACTTCCCATGACTTTCAAAAATCCCACTGAAGTAAACAAGGGAATATTAAAACATTTAAAAAGATAATTAATGTCTATTGCTTGTAAAGGTGTGAGTATATACTCTCTCAAAGACAATGTTAATGGAAATGTAAATTATGTCCATTTAAAAGAACGATTTAAAAACATGTGGGGAAAAATTAAATAAAAGGATAATAGAAATGTGCAAATACTTATACTCAAACATGTTTATACATAATCATTGAAGTAAAAAGATATAGGCTAAAAAAATACCCATCAGATGGCTCACATAAACTATGCCTTAAATGTACATTAACTTTCTTTAAAAGTATAGCAATTGAAGGCAATAATAAACTATTAGGCCATTTTAAATATTTTAAATGTAGGAGTTAAGTTAAATAAGCCCTTGAATGTGTGTGCATATGTGTGTTTATAAGTCCAAAAATATGTTCCAAAATTAATTTGTTCTAGCAGTTAAAGAGACAAATCATAGAGTAGGTTTATGAAAGGTTTTAAATTTTCTAAACTTATTTTCAAGAAGTAAACACATATTCCTTTTATTAGAAGCCAAAATAAATGAGGTTCCATTTTCAAAAAAATGGACATATGTCATTTGATATTGTTAGATATACACATTTATCCATTTAATTTATTCATAATTTGATTACAGATTTTCCTTGCCTGTTTGAGGCCAGATCAGGGTAGGTTACAGGAACAAGGAGTAGGACATTGATAAGGATGAGTTAGAGGACTCGGGGTTAGGTGAGGTCATCATGAGATGACCTCAGTAGAGATTTGTAGAAATCAGTTGTGGCTGTAAAGAGTTAACACGGGGCTTAGTGTTTTCCATAAATATTTTCTGATAATTTGCTTTATTGATTTATTCTTTAGTCCCATGTGAATCCTTCAAGTACTTACAGAAATACTTGAAGTCAGTGTTCAAATAGACTGGAGGCATAGGTCATTTACACGGTTTCAGGGTTCTGTTCTACCAGGCAAGGAAGAACAGAAGGCAGAGGAAGTCCATCTCTGTGGTCAGTTTCCTCAGAGGGCAGCTGCTCTGATGAAGCTTTGGTTTCTAGAACGAATTCCTTAATTGTTTCTCTGAGTATTAAAGAACCCTCCCTGATGTATATCAAGAAAATTCTCAGGTGGTTGAAATCATACCAAGCATAGTCTCTGATCATAAGGCTTTGAAATTGGATATCAACTGCAAAAAGAAAGCAGGAAAAACCACAAGTATGTGGAGATTATACAACGTGCTTTTAAAGAATGACTGGGTCAAAGAAGACATAGGAGAGAGATCAAAAGATACATAGAAACAAATGAGAATGAAAATACATCCTATCAAAATTATTGGGATGCAACAAAAGCTGTAATAATAGGGAAATTTATATCATTACAGACCTATCTCAAGAAACAAGAAAAATCCCAGATAAACAACCTAACTTTACACCTTAAAGAACTAGAAAAAGAAAAAACAAATGAAACCCAAAGTCAGCAGAAGGAAGGAGATAATAAAAACGAGAGTAGAACTAAATTAAAGAGTTTCTATTTACTAATGATACTTCTTAATCCATTGTAGCCCAGGGTCTCATGACTGTGGTTTGAGCTGCGAGCAATGACCTCTCTCTCAGAGTTATTTGCTCAGACTTTTCTCCTGCTCTTCCAGTTGGCCAGTGACTGCCTCCTTTCATCTCTTTCTCTCTGTTCCCTAGTGCAAGTAGTGTAACCAGGGTTGTTGGCTTACATTAAATTAGTAAATGTTATAAATAATGTGCTTGATACATGACATGTGCTCAATAAATGTTAGATATTATCAATTTCTTTACAGCTCTTCTCAGTTATGCTAATTGTCACGTAGCACTCACCACTCCCAACTTCTTCATGTTCCCTCTGTTTTCTAACACTTCCTACTTAAGGTAATACTCAATTTTGGCATTGACTTACCCTCAATGAGAGCTGTGTTGTTTGGACTAGCAACTGACAGGTTCCATGACTGTCCAAGTTTCTAAATTTTGAAAACTGGGAGAACATTTTTACTTCATCCAGTAAGTTACCATTAAATACTTTCTTATACTTAGGTTTTACCATCTTTTATTGAACACAATTAGACGTAATTACCTTTTGCATAAATGACTTACCTTAACATTATTAGTGCTTTTGATGGACATATACTACAGGAATAGAATATGAGAAATATTGCTGTGACTACATTTGTAATCTGATGAAGAGGACATCAACAGTACCACATCTACCCAAGTAACAGGTCCTCAATGGCTACGTCAGCATTCTTCAATTGTTAACTGTGCTATTTCTATATAATGATGAGTAGAGCTAAAAACTGAATGTCATTATATGGAGAATATAGATGAAATATATATATATATATATATATATATATATATATATATATATAATTTTGCTGTAGGACTTCCGATTGATTTTTAACAACAACAGAAAAAAAACACATTTAAGTTTAGTTACCTTGATAGTAAATTTTTGGAAAATTTGGGCACATGTTTGTATTTATATTAAGTTAAATGAAATGGATACTAATTAGAAACATATTGTACTTTTGGAAATTGTGTAGGAAAATATTTGTTGAGGTAGAACATTTTAGGGCCCCAGTATTCCTACTTTTGTACAATCCTCACCCAATTAAATCTGAGTTAGCTGGTGATCGCCTTTAACTAACAGAAAAATTGAAGGTGTGCCTCTTGAAGGTCTAAGCCTTAAGAAGGCCTGGCACATTATGCCTTTGGGCTCGAGGGCACACCAGGCAACATGTAAGAAGTCTAACAACCCTGAGGCCCCTTGTCCTTCTGGTGAGGAATCCAACCTACCCCAATGGAAAAACCACATAAACAATAACCAAAGATCCTGGACCACAACCTCAGCTGAGTTCCCAGTTGCCAGCCTGCACTAACTTTTCAGAAATGTGAGAGAGGCTATCTAAGTGGATGGTCCAGCCAGAGTAAAGCCACCCTGCTGATGCCATGTGGAGAACAGATGAGCTGTTGTCACCCAAATGGTAGAACTGCAAGCAAATAAATTGAAGGTTGTCATTTTAGCCACTAAGCTTTGAGGAAATTTATTATACAGCCATAGATAACGGAAATATTGTTTTTCTCTCTTGAGATATTTGAATTTATTAAGCTATAACTGCTAGAGTTAATGTGATTTATTTTGAAATATATTTTAAAAGTACATTTGTGAAGTTTTCAAGCAGTGAGACAAACTGTATTTTGTTATTATACCTTGCTGTGAGATTTATGGCTACTCACCATTTTAGACATATGGAGTAATTTTTAGTTGTATGAATAGGACACTAAAGTAAGAACTCGCCTATTTAACCATTAGTTTGATATACAGCATAATTAACTAAGTGGTAGCAATAAAACTACATAGCCATGTAATAAATTCATTTTGTGTTCATGCACCATGTCCAATTTTTTCTGTTAACCTTTAACCTTCATATTCTCCCTCACATTATGGATCTGTACAAACAGAAGCTCATTTTATTTTATTTTTAATTACCTGTGGGATCTGGAGTGATTATTTATGCAACTATATTAATAAAATGTAGCCTCAGAACATTGTTAGAGAAAAGAACAAAATAAACACTCGAAATACTTGAACATAACAAAGAATGATAATTTAAAATGAATATGTCAATATAGATGATTATACTGTAGCAATATTTAAAGGTGAGTCATAAAATATATACGCGTGACATAATAAATAGAAGGAAGAGGAGAGGCAGATGACTGTTCATAACACTAATATAACCACTTGCAGAGCTTATTTGTGTAGGGTGCTGTGGGAGACATTGTCATCCACCAATGTCCCCTGATGACCAATCTGTCCGTTTTTGAATGTGAATGTACTCATGGGCAGATAGATGATCAGAATCATGTCAATTATCTACTTCCTTTAGCATTCAAGACAGAATTTGTAAAGATGGAAAAAAAATGGTGAACAGAGAACATTATCTTTCTGATCTATAATATATCATTTTTTCTTTCATGTCTATTCATGTAATAGTTAAGTGAAATATATGTAACTGAGGCAAAAAAATAATTAAGGTGACCTTACTTTAAGCCATACATATATTCTCAACTGGGTAACTATTCCCTTATTCGAACGGGCCAATGGGTTAGCATTATCAGGCTACATCTTGTTTTTCTTTGAAAGTGATCCAATTCGCTATGCAAAATTACTGGTTTAATAATCCAGAAATTTTGTTCCAATCTTTAGGTAGGTTCATGCCTATGTAAACACATATATTTGTAGAAACCATTTTACTTTTCCTTTAATTTGTGTTATTTTCACTTAAAGAGTATTTTCTGAACATGAATGAGGCAGAGGTAACAGGCTGGAAATGTTACAGTATAGTGATGACCATGTTGATCAGATTTGTGTGCTCTCACTATATTCATGTTGTTCCATTTTTCCCAAAGTTACAAAGGGTTTGCTTTATTTTATATTTTGCCTCTTCTATTCATAATTCTTTAAGCTGTAGTCTTTAGTACTCAATTGGAAGAAACTGGAGCTAAAAATAATTTTGGTCCATAGTACAAATAAATTTCTAGTGTTCATAATTAAGAAACTACCCTGATTCTTACTTGACATAGCTCTATAGAGATTTTGTTGATTGTGGCAAAAATAACTTTTTTTTCAATTTCCTTAATTTCTAGTGATTTCTATTTAGAAACTGATACTGTTAAAAACTGCCACTAAGGCTCTATTATGTTTCTGCTGGGGTTTTAACTTATTAGATTTGGACCTAACCTTATCAAATGAGCTTCTAACTAATGATTATACTCTAAAGACCACTTTTACACTAATTGGCTTTCCCTGTTTAATTGTTTTACAAAATTGATAATTTAGTAGAAATATAATAAGCCTTTAATATTTTAGATAATTTGGCCCCTTTGTGGTCTTTAGAGGGTTCTTACTTAATAGAAAATTGGAATGCACATTGTGAAATTTAGGTCTTGCTTTCAGCACATGATTTGTAAAGCCAATGTGACATTATAAAGAAGGTTTTGCTGTTATAGTTCTGCCACAGATGTTGAAATGATTATACATTGAATATTACATATTTTCTTTTAATTTTTAACTGTATAAAAACTTTACTTTGAAAGTTTTATTGGGGAGATTTAAAATAATAATGCAATTTTCAGAAGGACTTTTTATAAATTCACATATTTCAATCAAGGCAAAAACCTATTTCTATTTTCTTCTTCATAAAGTTAAATTTAGTGTCATTATTTACCCAATTTTGCTTAGTGTGATTATTGTAGAACTTGTTTCCTGAATTCCAGAATAATGGATTTTGCTGAAAGATACCAAAAAAACCAGTTTGAAGATTCTTGTTACTCTAAAATATTTACTAATATGTTTCATTTCTAAGCCTCAGATGAAGAGTTGCTTTGAATGCTCTAACACTCACTAAAGAAGTTGTGTGTGCTAGAAAAGTACGCATTTCATTGTTTAATGAGAGTTTTCATGTCCTTACCGCCATTAGAATATGAACTCCCTAAAGACAACAATCCTGTACTAGTTTAGCAGGAAATACCTCAGGGCTCCCTGCCAATCTTCTATTCCATAGAAGCAATCTGTTTTCCTAGGAGTGAACTGGGAGAAGAAAACCAAAAATAGATGAACTTGGCAATATAAAGTATGGTAAATTGGTAAATATGCCACGACTATGTTTCTCTAGAAAATATGTAGAATTTTTTCTTAATTAGGATAGAAAATAAAAACAAAGAATGATCATCCCACCATCTTATGTACTGACCTACAACAATATTTGTCATGCTATGTTCTCAAAGTCCAGGTTGTTTGTTAAACAAGTAATTGAATGAAGGTACTTACGGTATGCACCCTTTTCTATTCTCTTTGGTTAAATGTGTAAAAATACTTTTTTTTTTCCCCCAGGGGAGAAGGGATAATTGCTAGATTGACATTTCTTATAGTTTTGTGTGTGCACACAAAAGCTGTTTTGGATTTAATAATAATAAATAGCTCTTATTTTAAGCAACTAATAAAATAACATTGAATACTTCTAAAAGAATAGTCATGCTTTATCAGAAGAAATCAGAGAATAAATGTGTTAACATTTTTAAAAAGGAAATTGTTCTGCTATATCATCATAAGGGAAATTTTAGTTCTGTACAGAGTTGCCTTGAAATTTAGATATGCGTCTCTTCCTCTAGACACTAATTATATCTAAATGTTTTATTCTGAGTGGCAAACTTAACCTCCAAATAATTTTAAATAGCCCCTAATTTTAGAGAACCAATACCTAGAATTGTGACTAACATGTCTGCAGATATGATTTAGGTGTAGTTTAGAATATTGTACAGCACAATCCATAGGGTACATCCCCTCAGATACAATGTCTGATCTCAGGACCCAGCAAATGCCATCAATAAAGCAGGAAGTGCAGTTAATTACAGGCTCCCATTCAGCATCCCTCTGCCACTGGTGGCCCATTATAATGAATCATTCTTCAAATTGAGAAGAGATTGACAGAAATTTTATAAACTTTTCACTCCCCATGTCTTCCCTGTGTAATAAGTGCCTGCTGTACACTGGGAAAGTGATTAAATATCAATTTCATGGAAACCTGGGAATAATGTTTAAAAGACTAATGAGACTATTTTTACTGCACAGGTACTGTGACTCCCCCGTGAGTCAGAAGAATGCCTGTCATTCTAGTTAGTCATCATTTGGCCAGGTTTCTTTCCTTTTTTTTTTTTTTCCCTCTCTCTCTCTCTCTTTCTCTCTTAAAGGTCCCTAATTGGGTTATTTAAGAACTTTAAACTTAGTTCCTTCGTGGGAGGAATGTTCTTGTAAGACCATTATGATTGCCATGTCATAATTCTTTTGATTTTTTTACACCAAAGGTACACACCAATTTTATTTGAAAAACATCATGTGTAATAAACTCATTTCCAACTTACCTTATTGCAAATATAAAACTTGCTCTATTAAAAATTAGATTTTTAAAATATCTGAAAAGTTCTCTAACACGGAAATTATGACTGCACCTTTATATTTAGTATGCATTTAAAATTATTCCAATTATTTTGTCTATTTGAGTAAAAAGTGCACAGTACATCTCCTATAATAATGTTAGAGGTAGAACCAGTTGCAACAAAAGTAAAAAACAGATACATTCTTTCTCCAACACTAAAATGAATTGACACTAACACTAAAATGAATTGACTACATATACTAAGTGAAGTGTTCTAGTGTCAGAAGAATTTTAACAACTATTTTTCTTCCCCTGAGCTTAAATATATCATGTCCGTTCTAAAGAGAGTCAGAAACCAAAGGGTAATCTTTTCATGAACATATTTGTATCTGCCATAATGCTCAGAAAGATATAAAGAGATTTACTCATAAACACTTTCAAAACAATCTTCAAATTCCTATGGTAAAATAAATATATAATATAATTAACTTCAGAGGTGGAAAAAACCTGAAGAGTAATTTATTTCATTCTCCATCCACAACTTTATTTATATTCCCTCTCTGATAGCCTTACAAAGTTGGAACCATACTTACCCTTTCCTCCAGTTTTTTTAGTGGATTTTGAAACCTAAGCAGGAATTGACATTCATCTTTACTAAATTCTTTTTCTTAGATTATGCATCATCAATTCAATTTATAAAGAATTATTTTGAATCCAGTTATGCTCTCTGAATATCAGCTGTACCATCCAGCTCATGCAAACTTGAGGACATTTAAGGATGACATCAGCATCTCAGCCACATGCTTGATAAACATTTTGAAGAAGATGCTTTTAAGTTTTCTGTCCAAAAATGACATTGACACATTCATAAACTTGGATTTTCAGTCAATTATTACTCCAGTTAAGAGTATTTTCTTCCAACTCAAATTCTCCATTTTATTTTCACAAGTTTATTATGAGAGGTTTTGAAAAACGTTTTGCAAAATAATCTAGAAATACCTGTGAATGGCCTCTCATGATCTAATAACCCCATTAAAAGGCAAACAAGATCTGACACCAGTGATTCCTTGTGCAGCTTATTTTTCAATTGGCACAGATCTCTTTTTCCAACATTCTGGCTTCTTTCCCATTTTTTATGTATATTCCACATAGGTATAAGTCAACAGAATTATCTGTAATTTTTTCTCTTACATGAATCATTCAGGAAAAGAGACAAGAGTTCATTCACAGGAGCTAAATTCTCTTGTAATCAACTTAGCAATTTACCTGAATGTTACTTCTTTTCAAAGTTAAAGCTGTATTCTAAAAACGTACACCCAGAGAATAAATGAATCAAGCTCTCCTTTTAGTACTGTATAAAATTTAAATACTCACTGAAGTAAGTATAATAAAGAAATCATAAAAGGAAAAATTAAAACAACTAAAAATGCAGAACTACACTTATTGCTACCTATTTAAAATTTACCGGGTTTTTTAAAAGACATTTTTTGAAAACATTTTTAACCTCTGCACATTTCCTTGTATACACATATTGTGATTTACTTGCATATTACTCTGTTGTTGAACATTATGTTGTTTTCTGGTTTTCACTGTGATTCATAAGGCTTCAGTGAACATCTTTGAACATAAATCTTTGGTTTTATCTGATTATTTCTTTGGAATAAATCCCTCGAAGTAGAATTATTAGATTATAAGACATGAATATTTTAAAGTCTCTTCATAAAAATTACCATGTGGCTCTCTAGAAATGCTATATACATTTACATTCCCTCTAGCCGTGTATGAGAGTGTTACTGAATTCTTGTTAAAAATTGTATATTATTACTTTTTAAACCTAGTCCAATTTAATAGACACATAAAAAAAGAATTGTGATTAAAGCAACAGTAAGAAACCTTACTGTTGCTTTAATCATAATTTTTTTTTTGTAATGTTACCCCAGTGGAGGGTACCCATATCTTTATTTAAATAATGTGGTTTTTTTTTTAATTTTTCAATTGCAGCTGACATACAATATTATATTAGTTTCAGGTGTACATCATAGTGATTAGACATTTATATATACCTTACGAAGTGAGCAGCCCGATAAATCTACTACCTCTCTGACACTGTGCATAGTTATTACAGTATTATTGACTATATTCACTATGTTGTACTTTACATTCCCATGGCTGTTTTTATAACTGGCAATTTGTACTTCTTAATTCCTTTTCCTTTTTCAACAATCCCCTCAACCCTACTGCCATCTGGCAACCATCAAAATGTTCTCTGTATCTATGAGTCTGTTTCTGTTTTGTTTGTCTATTTATTTTGTTCTTTAGAGGGTTTTGGAGTTATATTTCGTTCAAGGAAAACTGTCAATAATTGATCTATTAGGAACCCTTAAGAATGATAGAAAAGGACTGGGTCAGCTTTGAAAAATAACAAAATTTAATTTGCATTCTATACATATCCTATGCATGTAAATAGAATGGATCATATATTAATTATCTTGTTAACAGTGCTTTGGGTTATAGAACATACCAATCTTATTACAAAACACCCTGGTGACAATATTACATTAGACTCAATAATCCATTTTGGGCTTTTCCCTCTTGGTTACTGCTAATTACTGAGATATTCTCTGATTTGGGCCATTTGGGGAAATGTATGCAAAAAACACGCATTTCCCAACTCATGTGACTTGGTACAACTGTTAGGTTTTCTTAATTTACTCCAGGATAATCATCAGTTTAAATAAGATGTCCCATAACATGTATATATGCATGCATGTATGTATGTGTATGTATATGTGTGTATGAGTGTGTGTGTGTGTGTGTGTGTGTGTGTGTGTATTACTGTAAGATAACTTTTTGTTTATTTTCATATCATCCATAGACTGGAATAATCTACTAAATTATGCTGAATGTTGAGATGTAGGACTGGATTTTGCTAAGCAAATCACTTCTTCTCTTGAGCAATCAGATATTGAAATTATATAAACATTGTAACAAAAGTTTCATAGGTCAAGTAGGGGCAGAACTATTGAAAAACCTTTCTGTTTTCTGACTGTGAAAAGTTAAAAGGCGACATATTTTTAGCAAAGTTATTTCCCAGTTGTACATTGTATTGATTTTTATCCCTAAGTGTGCGATCATCATTATTTAAAACAAATCTTGAAAACTCATTTCCAGCACTTAGTTTTAGCAAAGTAACATGCCATTTCTATGAATTAAACTAAACATGAATATAATGAAACGCAATTTCAAGTATTACCTGAAAAATCAAATAATAATGACCAAGTTATGATTATGGTACTTTTAAAGAAAATGTTCTTTTTATCTCCCCCTCCACCTATAACTTTAAGCATCTTTTCCTTACAAAATGAACATATATTTATAAAATTTTCAGGATGGTAAGTTTTTTACAGATTTTCCTCACGTACAGACTCAATTAATTGTATCCAATTTGCTTAGTCACGTACTGCCTAAGGGAAGAATTGCATTCTTATAGTTCTGAATCTGTATTACTGGCAAATTAGAGGGCTTAATAAGAGGGCTATGTTTTAGTAGCTAAAAACTCAGTTTTTTTTTTGATTTGCAAATAATGTACATTGACTTGATTGCTTTTCATATTCATTATTGTACTTGTTTGAGATTTTCAATAGAGTATATGAATTTTTAATGAAATATTTACAGATACAAGGTCATCGGTTAGGAAAAAAGTCAGAAGGAATTTGGTAAATGACCAGATATAAACTAACGGATGAAGAGTAATGTTTAAATGGCAGATCAATTTCACAAAGCAATCAATTCCATATGTTCTATAAGGTTATGCTAATTACATTCATTACCTCACAATTTCCGTGATATAGAGAAACAATTCAGACAAAATGGCCAAGGAAATTTAAATACTTAAAGGGGTAGATATGCTTTTGCGTATGTGAAATTATTTCTTTCTTAATATCTTCACCATTAGCTATTCATTCATTTCAGGGATGAAGCTGCATAATTTTCATGAAGTAAAAGATCAATAATATTTTTGTGAAAAATTTTAACTACAAATAAATGAGAGTAGTGGGGAAACAAGGAGGTACATATTTAGATAGTGGCTGAGTTTTGATTTCTTGCCTGCTCAGTGCAACAATTCGACATCTCCTTTTGTCTGTGTGCTATTGGAAAACACCATCAAGATGTTCTAATCGCTTTAGCATTCTTAGGCTTACTAGCAAGTGCACAATATATTATGAACAGATGTTCAGCTTAGTGGGAAGTCTCACTAAAGGCCTGGAATCTTGATCCTTTCCAGAAAATGTAGAGCATCTGGCATGTTTGAAATAAAACTGCTCTCATTTATTCATCCATGGAATGATATTCCTGTGTGTTTAGATACTATGACTCACTATTCTGGGGATGACTTAGCTCCATTTTTCTCAGGAGAAATAACTTAGAAGCATGGTCAGAAGAAAATACATAAAATAAAAAAAGAGCATCACGTGTTAAGACCATGGTTGACAGCAGCATTTGCCCTATTTTGATTTTGGGTTGATGACTGGCATTATCAGGGTACTGTATTTCATTTCAGGACTATTTCATAGAGAAGGCATAGAATACAATGAATTTTTAAAAATTGATAATTTTACTAATGTTCTTATTTTTCCTAGATCCTCATGTCTCTCCAAAATATATTAAAATTTTTAATTTTTAAAAAATGTCACTCAGGTACATATTCGTAGAACTGTGTGTTTTATGACTGTTTCTTCCTAAACCAGACTCATGCATTTTAAAATTTTTTGAGACTTGCTCCAACTGCCTGCTTCTACTTAGATTTTTTTTATACCACTGGCCTATGATTCGGGACTATTAATTAGCAAATTGTTTTATAGAACATATCAGCTAGTGTTAAGTAACCATTTAAAATCATCATTAGATTTTCTATTACATTGAAAACTCTCATCACTAGGATTTGAAGAATTAGAATAGGTGTGTATTTAAAATGATCTCAAATGCCTTTTAGAACCTCTGAAAATTTTTTAGATATATAAATCATATTTCTTTCAGATGTTCAACACATTCCATTTGGGGGTTAACATTAATGTGGGCAGGGAGACAGTGAGACAGTGAGAGAGAGAGAGAAAGAGAGAGAGAGAGAGAGAGAGAGAGAGAGAGAGAGAGAGAGGACTCACAGTCACTGTTGAAAAACTTAGAAATTAATTAGGAAAAACTGATTGAAGATGTTGAGATGTCATTGGTTCTTTTGTCAAATGAGAAAATAAAAACCATTCTAACTGCAAAAGAACAATGTCAACAAAAAAATAAGAAAAATGAGGGAAGCCCAAGGAAAGCAGAAATAAATAAATAGGACTAAAGTATAGAGACAAGGAAGAAAACCATTGCCATGTGATGTGAATTAATTTGATTAGAAATAGAAGAAGCCAAAAGTGGAGAAGCATCTATAGCAAACAAAGGCAGTGAAGGAAGATTGAGAAGTCTGCAGAAGGGAGTAAAACAGGACTTTGGAGGAATCAAATTTCATCAGATGAAATACCCTAACAGTCTACAGAGCTTTTAAAGATTCGGTTTTTCCTGTTATATTGCCATTGACTAAACATAAAATGTTTATCCACTATCTTTATTTTATGGTCTACCTCTAACAGAACCAGTGGTATGAGCTATAACATATAATGCATTTTAAAACACATGTTTAGGATTAGATGTAACTGCAAGTAAAAGAAACTCTGGTTTAATCAAGACTAAAATTTATTTCCCTCTCACATAGAGGCCCACAACGGCATTCCAGGACTGGTATGATGTACATTATTCTCAGAAACCCAAGCATCTTACACCTTTTTCTTTACCATACTCAAAACATCGACTTTAGGTGGTTTTTGAGTTCCAGTAAACATGTCTGCAATTGAAGCCAGCAGGAAGGAGAAAGAAATGGATACACTCGCTCCTTTCAGAGATGTTTCCTAGAAGTTGCATATGCCATTTGTCATTTGTTTTTATGACCCACTGGCAAAATCTCAGTGATTTACATAACCCCTACTTTCAATGAGGATTGGGCATCATAGCATTTTTTTCAAGGTGGCTATATTCCCTGCTAACAACCAGGAGGTGTATTAGTGTAGAAGAGAAGATGAGCACTTGAGAGACAAACGGCAGCATCTGTCACACATGCATATCAAAATATCTGCCAACCACGGGTAAAAAGAAATTGGGGGTGTGGGATATATAGACTTTACAGTTTAATTGAAGATAATCACATGTGGATTGAAATTTGTGAAAGTAAGATTATTAGGCATTATCATATTGATTTTTCCATAAGTACAAAACTTAGAATGTAAAAACGGCATCCTTTAAAAAATACTGAAAATTGCCAATGAAAGCCATACTCTGTATAACTCATTTGGAATGCTTTTATAAATCTAGTTTCAGGAAGGATATTAGAAGTTGTCACATCTCTGTCCCAATCTTAATTAGAATTTTCAAATATTTTTATAACTAAATGCCATTGAATAAGGCATGATTTTTCCCAATTATAATTTCGTCACTTTAAATACAGATACAACATTAGAAAGCTACTATCAAGTCCTTCAGAAAGAATGAATAAACCATGAAGCTGCAATATAATTTTGTGCCTTTTTTCAGAAAAGTCATTTCTGAATACAGTCTGGGCATTGAATAGTTTTACAGTGCCAGTAACGTTGGTCTAGTTATGATACTGACTGTATTGTAACAGCATTTTTTCATGGATTGTCTTTCTAATCTTTAAGGGAATAAGTTCATTTTGACGACTCTTATATGCAGTATCTCATCAGACAAAATCTTGAGTTTCATGAGTGCAAATAATCTTAGGAGGAGCCATTCTCAGTGGTGAAGACCAAAGGACACACCCCAAGAACCACCCCAAGAGTGTATTTATAGTTCATATTTTCTCTCCCTGCCCCTGCCCATATTCTGAGCCCCCACCAAGGTGTGTGTGTGTGTGTGTGTGTGTGTGTGTGTGTGTGTGTGTGTGTGTGTTTTGTGGGAGAGTCACACAGAGAGTAATTTAAATTTTCCTTATTGAGTAGCATTCACTCACTTAAAATATGATTTGCCTTCCCCTGCTCAGTTTTCACTTGATTTACCTAGTTGAGTCATATAATTCATTGAGTCTTTATTCATATAATTTATATAATTCATTGAGTCATTATTCACTTATTTAAATAACATCTGTACATACAAAAATGTATTTATCTATCATCTATCTATCTATCTATCTATCTATCTATCTATCTATCTATCTATCTATCTATCTTCATGCCTGTTTCTATCACTCTGTCACAAACAAGGTACCAGTTGAAACATCTGCCTCTAATTCCTTCCCAAATCTCCTGTCTGCATTTGCCCCCAATACACCTCACTTTTAATCTAACCCAACTCTTACTCAAATAGAATATCATTATCCCATGCCATCAACAGACTCCTATTCTTACTCTCCATCTCTCAGAAGGTCTAGTATGGATGAGCAAGGTGACTGTCACTTAGCCTAATCCCACATCTTTTCTGAGGGCTTCCATATTTAGGTACATGGTTTTATGTGTTTTCTAGTTCTTGGTCCCTTTCCTATCTATAATTCCCAGGACTACGTTGAGATAAGCTTCAAAGAGTGTGGCAGAATGAAGCCAAAATCATTCGTGAGCAGATGGCAGGAGTCAGGACAGATGGAAAACTGAAATCAAATTTTTAGGAACAGGATATAATGTTTGATCAATTTAAGAAAAAAAAAGATATATCGGGGAGGAGTGGTTATTTTCTTCCACACTCTCTCTGTCTCTCATTCTTTCTCACACACACTCTTGTTTAATTTAATGCTCAGGAATCTTGCAAAAAAAAAAGGCAAATCAAAACACATGCATGTGCCAACAAAAACTATTAACAAAATAATAATGTTTTCTCATATTTGTCACATGTTTTCTTTTTAAAAACCACTCATTGTAAAGACCACTGTTTTGCTCCCAAGTGTCATGCTTCTCCTTCCCTCAAGGCAATCACAGTCCAGATTTTGTTGTTATATATTCATGGAATTTCACAATTTTTTTGTATTCATTAATTAGAACAATACTTTATACATTTTATATCTTTTAACCTTTTTTGTGTTCTTTTTAAAAGGCAAAGTGAAGAATTGTCAGTTGTTACTAAATGTCTAGAATTACCTAGGAATAATGATGCCAAGGAATAATTTTCATCTTTTGAAACATCTTGAAATAAACTAAAGCAGTTAAAAAATGTGAGGTGTAGAGAAAGAGTGCCTAATAGTGACAAATATTTTGGAAGTAAAGGCAGTGTACGATGTGGCACAAAACAGGTGTGTATCAGTTGGAAGGGCAAGGAACCTGGTTAAGGCAGATGCTTGTGTCAGGGGAACTCAGATGTGGGAGAATAGGATGAATAAAATAGGATAGGATAATAAAAATACTTCAGAAACTCTTTTTCCATCAGGTAGTCTGTCCCCATGATCCCACCTCGTTTGTTTCTGTGAGTCTGAACTGAGGTTGTGACCCTAACTTCATCTTTAAACAGGCTTCCATTTGTCCTAATCTTAACATATTTACTAGATACTCATTGTTTTATTATACAGGCAATTTTTGTGGCCTGGTTTTGATATCTTGTGTTCTTGCAATGATCATTCACTACATGCTGCAGCTCTACTGACACCTCTCCATCTCTGCGTTACCGTCAGCACATAAGAACTCAACCCCGATACCCGATTGCTTTCCTGTTGGATTGTTTGCCACCCCTGATTCTGCCACTCTGATTAACCCTGCCACTGGACTCAGCTCCACAGAAAAGGGTCTCACCCCCCTCCCACTGACATTGTGCTAGTGATGCAGAAATAATGGGTAATGTTTTAAATGCTGCTGACAAGTCAAAGGACATTGATAATAAGAGTAGAGAAGTTAACTTTCTGAAGAGCAAGAAAATTACTTGGAAGAAGGCTGATTCAGCCTCTGATTCACTAATTAATTTCTGAGAAAGACAGAAGTGTCACAGAGCCCAGGAGGTCATAGTGCTGAACATTCTTCATTTTAGCTCAATATGAAAGAGGTAAATGGACATAAAAACTTGGTATCAGAGACTTTCTTAGTAAAGTGAGATCTGCCTATCTCTCGGAGCTAGTCTTTAGTCAAACTATGTTCAATATAACAATAACCAGCACCACGGAACAAAAACGGATGCCCCTTGGCCAAAGTACGCTGTGTTTACTAAAGTAGACAAGTTCACATAATATTTTTGAACTATGTTTTTCTCTCAAGAAAAATTTTTACATTAACAATGCATAAAGATTCAATCTGTTCCGTTTTCTCTTTTTATCCACTCAAAACTCCCAAGGCTGATAAAAATTATTTACCAATGTTTAAAGCACAGAACAGTATAACGTATACTTTCCCCAAGAGACCAATGAATGCATAACTGACACTTGCTTAAATTATATATATGTCAGTTATTACGATGAGTATTAGAATTCATAATGTATACGTTTTAATTTTCACATGTAGAATCAAATGTCCATACACAAATTATTCTGAAATTTAAGTAATTACTTGAATATTGTCTCAAACTTCACCCCACTTTACCTTTTATTCTTAGATTAACATTATGTTTACCGAATACATTACAAAATCATTATACTTCCACTTTTTTAGTTAAATGATTTGGGCATTCTTGTTAGTCTTCAAAAGTTTTAGTCAGCATTTTAACTTCACACTGTTATTAACAAAGTCGACTTTCCTCTCTGCTTATTTGATGGGGCATTGTCATTTGTCAATAAAATAATAGAGATCATTTTCAAACTGATTTCAGCATGGTAACTGAAATGTCATTAAAATAGAGAATGGGGTTTGGTCACAGTTAGTGCTTGACAAGAAAGAAAAGAGTTTGTGTTCAAATAGAGTATATTGGATTATTTCTGGTAAAAAAATACTGAATAAAATAAATACATTTTAATGTCACTGTATTAGAAAAACTTGGCATTGACAAGTATTTAAAAGTGCTGTTCTATTATTACCCTCGTTAAAGACACTTCTGGTTTTATAATATAGTAAAGCCATATCATTGGTTAAAGCCACACACACACAAAAGGCTTAATTGAGTCCCATAAGAAATATTATGAAATTTATGTAGCTATGAAAGTTTTTTTTTATTGCTACTGACATGGAATAAAATAAAAACAATAAATAAATAAATAAAAAACAAGCAATGGAAGACATTCCTATCAGCACCACACAGGAGGAACAGCTAAGGGCAAGGTCCCCAGACATGATTTCTGATAGAGATTGATGGAGAGTTGTCAGGATCTCTGCGGCCTCACATTAGAGATTCCAAACTGACTTCAGAAGTAAAACTGGAGGCAGAAATTTCTTGCAGGGCATTTTAGAGAGAAGAAAATCTCTTAGACATCAGCTGGTGATTGCTTAAAAGATGGACTTCTAGCAATTTCAGACAGACATTGGAAATCTAGTGACCTGAATAGGCGGAGCGGAATGGGTATCAACATACAATTAATAGATCACTGTGGCAGTCGTAAAAAAATCAATAAAAACCTGGAAAACGATAAATTCAGATCACACACAGACAAGATCCCAAGTAACAGTCTTTGGAATGTGTTAAACGCTGATTAATTCAAACCCTCTATTAAGGGTTTATTCCTATCCTTATATTATTCCTATCCTTATATTATCTAATCAGTTGCTTACTATATTTCTATGAGGAGATTGCTTTTATCTACACCTTATAAATTAGGAAACAGAGCCTGAGATGGTAACACACCCAAGAAGTTCACTGATAATTCCTGGCAGAGACAGGACAAATCTCTATTATTGTTTTATTTCCAAATTTCTGTCCTTAATCTACTATATATTAAAGAATTTCGGCTATGATACACTATAACCTACACTAGAGTTATGCCTCCTCAGCTTAAGATCTCCGCCCTCTGTCAGTGAAGAAGCATTAATGGAGTATGCATATTTTGTTTACTGTAACTATGCCTCAGTTAACTATATTATAAAGTTTAAATAATTCTTATTGCATAATGTGAGTTCAAATATTTCAATTAATGCTATCATCTTAATACAGTCTCAGATTAAAGCACTTTTCTAGGTATTGCTGTGTATAGAATAATATCTTGCCTGGGTCTATTCAATGCACAAGTCAAGATTCTGATCCTAGGATAAGTGGATTTAGAAAGATGCGGTTATAACAAAATGTTACCCGATTAAGGATTATTTTTAACCTAAACTAAATTAGTTAAATTAATATCGTCATGTTGGTGACTTTCTCTAGACCATATTTCTGAAAGTAATCTACTTTGTTATGGAACCAAAGGTGAATATGAACCTAAAGAGAACAAAGAAAGGAAAGTGAAGCATACAGTCAAGTCTAGAAAAGGAATTGCTGTTTTCCAACGAGATTGGAAGTACAGGAGAAAACCGTATTATAAATAGATAACAAAAGTATACAACTTATAGAGAAAAATCCAGAATATCTCTACAACTGGGTAGCATGGCCAAAAAGAATGAATAATTAGTTTACCAGTCTCCAAAGGCCTTCTCTGATGATTAAAGCACAAGATGATTGGTGAAAAGGAAAAAGCAAAATGAGACTTAGGATTGCAGGATCATTTTTGTTTCTTGAATTAACTTTGAAAATGAGGAAAATCTCTATTAGAACTAATCAAATCAAATTTAAGAACTGTGTTTCACTAGAGGAATGTTTATACAAGAAATTTATCTTTTATTTAATGCTTGCAAGCTTAAGCACTCCCTTTAGAAATATGATGTTTTATGTGTGAGATACATTTATGCACAAAATTTATATTCATTATTCACTGAACATTTCACATTTATAAATGCATTTATAACAATCACATCTGCTTTTATAATGTCCTTATGCAATATGTAGGAGACAGACCAATCAAACAATGTCGCCCTGCTCTGGTCACCATGCACTCACCACCACGAGAACATTAAAGCTTTGATGACCTGGCCACTGCTTACACTGTGACCACTCCTATCTATAATTACTAATATATTTACCAGAGTTACGGTGGATTCCAGTACAGTAAATAAAAGAATTTAAACTGATTTTTAACAGAAATAGGTGGAAATTCCATTTTCTTCATTTAAAATGTCCTCGATTACTTACCTCATTATTACAATTAGGGTAAACTGACATTAGTGGGTAAGTCGGAACACACAGTCACATATTCTAAAGTTGACCCTGGTTTTCCACAGGTATTTACACATGATAATGGCTAAACATTTACTAACATGCTAGCCACATAGACACATGGTTTGTCTCATGAACTCCTCATAGCAACCCGAAGAAATAGGTTTAGTGTCAATCCCACTTTACAGTCACGAAAACTGAGGACTAGACTTAAACATAATCTTCCTAATTCCCACAGCCAAAAGGGGGTAGGGGCAGAAACCAGGATTAAAGTGTTGGTTGAACTTGACTTCTAGAGTTCTGTGCAGGCAGCACCCACGCCATCAGGAGAGCTCAGCATCAGCAGGTGATGGGACAAATGGGGGGGGAAATCCCCATTTCAAAAGACCAGTTTAACAATTTGCATTTAATTTTCAATAATAATAATTTAAACGAGTTACTTGATTTCCATAGAAATGTAATCATAGCAGCATCATGCAGTGGTTAAGAGCTCAGACTCTAGTGCTAGAATGTCTGGCTCAGCAAGTTACCTTATTAACTGTGTTATTTAACATCTGTGACTCAGTTTCCTCATCTGTAAAATGGTAATTGAATCGTATCTCTTTTACAAGGTTTTTAGGTGGATTAAATGAATAATTCCTATTAAGTACTTAGTGCTTGACACAGGGGAAGTTAGTCAACAAGTCTATTATATCACAAGTTGTATTTGGGAAAATAAGAAATTTAAATGTGGAATCGCAGGAATTAAGCCTGGTACTTTTACTTTCAAATGGAAAGAGCATGAAGTGAAGTGACAGAATGGCAAATTTTAATGTAATACTTAGAAATGTACAGGCAAAATTTTAAGAAATATGTGCTTACATTTAGTGTGGTTTGTGATTAAAGAGTCATTTTTTCAGAGCTGTGGTATGATAATCTGCATCTCTTCCTATCTGTATTGTTATAGGGTTTTTCATTTGAACAGTTCATTTGAACAGTAGGTGTGCTTGAACTGTATGGCCTCTGTCTATTATGTATCAAATTAAGAAGCATGAGGTGTACAACAACAAAGTAAAAATAATTATTTGCAGGGTAGCTCTTCCCCAGAATATAATCACTGACAACTATTCATGCTTACTCCCTCTTCATGAAAGATCACTGCACATTTGTAAAAAGATTCTGAAAGTGCTTTCTATTTAGAATGAAACCAGTATAAAGCTTTATGGAGTAGAAAACAGTTCTTAGTGGCAACAATCTAGAACTATTTTCTTCCTGACTTGGAGCATCAAAACACACTTGGACTAGATTTAAATCCCTAGACTCCATCGATGACCAACCTATTTTCTTCTTGATAATTCACAAGATTCCTAAAAGGATCTGGGGTCAGGAACTGGAATCTTTAACCTACTGATAGTCATGGGGTATAATTGGTGGATAAGGCATGTGTTTCATGTTCAAACTTCCTTATTAAAACTAACACGTATGACAAATTGTGATAATCATAAGTTTTCCCTATTGTCCTGGTATATAGTCAGTTTTTTTGTTTTGTTTTGTTTTTTTCTCTTTATAACCAATAATTATATTTCCATGAAGCTTCCAATTATTTACATAATACTAAATTTTGTTCAATACTGCACTTATTTTTCCTCATATTTTATAGGTCCTTCAGACCACTTCTGAGCTTATCTTGTTATCTAAAGGTATAAATAAGAATAAACACATAATTAGCTAAGCGACAAAAGAATGTGATGCTCAAAATACAGTTTGATCTAACCTCTTCATCAAAATTTAGTTGGAGAGTTTGAGTTAAGGAGAAAATTCTCAGAGAGGCCTTACTTACTTTTCATTTCTGCCCGGGGACGGTTACAGCTTCTTCCACTTGTGTAGTGCTTCACAGTTTCCAATTGTATCCATACACATTATCCTCATTTAGCTAAGAGCTAGCTGTGACATACCTGGCACATATGGGACAGGGGCTGGGTCCTACAGGTTGTCAGAATGATGTTATTGCAAGCTGCTGGGCAGCTGGCCGTCCTGCTCCGAGACAGTCATGATCAGACCCATGGATACAGGATGAATCTAGGCTGCAAGTCTTCCTACAAAGAAAAGAGGCAGATACTTTAGGCTATTAGGAAACCGAGGTGGGGTCTGAAAACAAAGTAGGAACCAAGCTTGAATCCAAAAGCTTGATTCCTACTGGGAGCAAGGAAGTACTTCAAGCATTCAGACTGCCTCTGATTGTGACCCAGTCCTACATGCTACCTTAGACCTCCCATGACTCAAAACTGACCATGTAAGTGTCCACTTAAACTGAAGTCCAAGCTATCTATGTCCTAGGACCCCAAAATGCTTTGCCGCATATCCTCTTCATGGGCAAAATTGGCTACTTTGGATCACCTCAGCTTTCTGCTCTTTCCACCTCATTGTCCTTGCTTACATGTCTCTTGTGTGGCTACAATTTCATTTCCCAGCCCCCTAATGTATACCATCCACATCTGGAGAAATTTGACTTGCTTTGCAAGAAGTAATATTCTTCTTCCCTGAACAACCACAGCTCAATGGATATTTATGTACACAATTATTAGATCCTAATTTTTCCTAAAAAAAACTACATTTTGAAGACATAATTTATGTATCTTTATATTATATTCCACAGACTTTGGGAAATGAAGCATGTATGGAAAAAAAGACAGCCTTTAGAAGCATATAGTTTCAAGTTCAAATTATTTGATCAGTTACTAGCTACATGAACTTAAGTTACTAAACTTTGACTAAAATTTATTTTCTTTTAAAATTATGAATTATAATATCTATCTTACAGGATTGTTGAATAATTAAATAATGTGAGCTAAGGTTGTATATATATATGTATATATATACATATATATATATATATACATATATATATATGTATATATATAAAACAGAGTCATCCCATTCCTTCTACCTCTCTTTTTTCCTTACTTTTCTCCAAATTAAATTACTACTTACATTATTATTCCAGGGCTATCAAATATAATACAGTAACTGCTCTCTTGTGCTATAAGCAATTGCTGGAAATTGTGTTAGTCTGTAAAGAGCATCCCACTTTAGTTACCCTTATTGTAGTGACCCTTATTGTAGTGGGCATAACTTCCCAAAAGAAAATTAAAGTTGATTTACCCCCTGGTGCTATTTGATTTTTAAACTGACTGATTTCAGAGTGACTTTGATTTATTCATGACTTCTGTTCCTATGACTCATATGTTAAGTCAAACAAATGTAGTGACAATAGGTGAACAGCTTTTAGGGAGACTTATGTGAAAACTTTGCTTGGATTTACTTAGTAAAGGACCCGATTGAAAGCAAACCTTTAGGCACTTATTCTAAAGTGTACTTGTGCTGGAATAATTTCTGTCCTAGAGTTTACTAAGCAACAGAATCAGAAACCTATGGAATGTCCTGAATTTGCTTTCTAAATCTATGCAGCTTAGATAATGACCACCCTTAAACAGTTGTATAGCATCTAAATATATTGTTTCTCTAGGAGTTTGGCTTTACTGTAGGGAAAATGAAATCGCCAAAATTGAATTTTATTGCTGTGCAAGTGTCATAAATGTCTAGCTGAAGCATCTTGGGGGATTGTTTTAGTGTCCCTACACAACACATGGGCGAAAACAGTCAAGGAAGCTTGCATTTAATGATCTTTCCCTCCATAGCCCGAGCAGGTCACAGAATATGTTTAAATAAAAGAGAGACTGGAATTCTCAAGAGCAATAGAGAAACTTGATGGAAAACGTTTAAGGTTAAACTTGGTGCATAGCCTTTCTAACAAAAAGCTCCTATAAATATTGCTTTCTTTTTATTCAAGTAAAACTCCGAATACCATGTTTCCCCGAAAATAAGATTTACACCGAAAATAAACCCAAGTTAAGATTGTCAACAAGACGGACGCATTTAGTATGTTATGATGATGTTCCAGAAGAAGACGACATGATTGTATTTGAATAAGTGTAGATTGTTGTACATGAAAAAAATAAGACATTCCCTGAAAATACACCCTAATGCATCTTTTGGAGCAAAAATTAATATAAGACCCAGTCTTATTTTCAGGGAAACACGGTATAAATGTACATTTATTCAAAATAAAATAGAAGTGTGACTCAGCAATATTCATCCATATATAGTTTACTATTAATTTTAAAGTAAGATTTGTCTAATTATAGCACTGCCTCACCAGCTTATGCTTGAGGCCATGATATGTGAATACGAGTATCACAGTATTCAAGAGGAAAATGAAAAAGAAAGGGGATGTTGACTCTTATATTTCTGATTTTATTTGCTTCTACAACTAAAGTTAGATAAATCATCCTATACTAAAATGTTTTTTCTCTTATTGAGGATGAGAAACACTTGTTCAGCCAACATATACTAGTGTTTAATCTATCACAGACATTATGTGTACAAACATGAACACGTGTCCCTGCTCTTATGTTTTAATGGGGAAGACAGATGTGAAAACACATTATTATAATACATTTCGACTGGTCTAAATAGTTGAAGAGAAATAGGAATCTAGTACTGTTTGGACACCACAGTGGGCTAGAAGAAATTCTTAAAATTAAAGGGAACTTGGCCCAGCATGGAACATTATAATTTGTAAATGTTCAATTGTAATGGATAATTGCATGTAGTAACAGTTACATAGAAAATCAAAGTGATACAAATTTCTCTTTCCTGATAATTAAACTTAACTTGATTTCTCTGCTTTTGCCTAAGTAGATGCAATTCTTTTATTCTCAGTTGTATTTTTAGTTATTAATATATGAAAGGGGATATTAAAAATTCTAATATCTATAAATTAATTTGATATTCCAAAATTAGGGTTCAATCATTAGTCAGTAAACTGGTACTTATTCTTTTCAAAGTATTGTGCCAAATATTGGGTTGTAAAGACATGGAGGACAGAGCATCCCTTGCCTAAAAGAGCTCAATTAACCTAAATTTCAATATAACATCGTTGTATTTATTCATTGTAGAAAAATTAAAGGCGTATGAAAGCATAGCAGCTTATGGAATTTATAAACAAAATTTGAAGGAAAACTGGTTATTTATTGGGCTGTTACAGACATGTAGGCCTGAACCAGATTTCTTAATTTTCTGGTTATGATGGTACCATGTCTGCCTCCATTAAAACTACCTATGATCTTTCTGGAAATAAGGCACATCGTCCTCAGAAGAAAATACTATTATCTCCCTTGTGTTCTTTTAAATAAGTATATTTTAATTTTAAATAAATATATTTTAAAAATAAGTATATTTTAAAAATTAAGTCTTTTACTGAGTTTTATTAGGATGTAATACTTCTTTTGAGTTTTCAAATTATATTTCTGTTGTATTAAGCTTCTATTGCATCAAAGATTCATTTGGTAGAAAAGTATTCTTTCTCTCAAAAGCAATGTCTATGACTATAGTGAATATCTGTATTTCTTTCAAAGTGTGCCTTGGTTATCCATTGTATTTCTAATGTTAAAATGGTTATGTCTCTTTTGCGTGCATAGTTATTTTATTAACTTTCATGTCAATGCAATTTCTCTATAGTTTTTCAAAATAATCATCTGCTCTCTTTATTTTTCTAAATTTTGTCACCTGTTCATATAAAATGAAGGCATTAGACATAAGCAAAATGATTTAAAGTGATTACATTCTGTACTCTTGAAAGTATGTGATGGGTGGTGGAGGAGGGAAGCGTTTATGTAATTAGGTCTATAGTCCCATTTTTTATCTGCTCATTTGTGGAAGATTAATTTATACCTGAGTATATATGGTGTCTAACACCAAAGAATTTACAAAAATAAATAGAAAAGTAACAAAGGAAACATTCAATCAAGCAAAATAGAAAAATAATTAAATCTGGTAGTAGGAACAACACACAATAGTATTATAGTCATAACAGATGTGAATATACTAATTTCCCCATTAACAGAAAAAAAAATTCTAAGATTGGGTGAAAAAGCAAGTTCTACATGAATGCTATACATAAAAAAGTGAAATAAAAACCCAAAATTATTTAAAAATCAGTGTTAGAGCAAAAACATATCATGGGAATGTACAAGAGATAAGTCCAGTTTGCCAATATTTAATTAAGCTCAAGTAAATTTCTAAATTTCAATATGAGTATAAATAAAGAAACATTTTGCACTGAAACAAGCTATTTTTTCACTAAAGTATATATATTAGTTCTGATTTTTCACTCAAGTACCTCAGCTTTGCATTAAACACTGCAAAAGTCATTCCAAACAGATGAACTAGACAAAACCACACTAGAGAGGGAGATCAATCACACTTTCTCTAGAATTTAACAATTATATTGTCAGTACTATAGGACACAGGACACAGAGGAAATATATAAATGATAAGCAACAAAATTGATTTTATGTCTATAGTAGAGAGAAACAGACCAAGAAATGGAGGGACAAAGATGGAGACAAAGAGACGATATAGAATATATAAATACAAATATATATATTTACATATGTGTGTGTGTGTGTAGAGAGAGAGAGAGCTCTGAATGTTCTGAATCAGAAATGTCTTCAATTTACTTAAAAGATTAAATTGAAAAGAATTATAGATAATTTAAAATATTATAATAGTGAGAAACAATGGGAAATCAGCTCTCAGAATCTGTGGGGGAATGATGAGTTACTATTCAGACTATATATGTTACTAAAACAAAACAAATAGAAATTCCCTAAATTAAGTTCCCAAAATATAAACAATGGTGTTAGGAGTCAGAGTCCAGAAAGTAAACAACATTCATGCTATGTAATTCAGTAAAAAGGCTTTAATATCAGGAGTTAGCTACAAATTAAAACATTAAATCTCAAATATAATATGGTGAGGCAATTAAATGCAACATTTGGTGTTATCAGTATTTGGGACCATGGAAGGAACTGGGACAGTAGGAAGTGGGACCATGAAAGCGGGTTTGCCCAATGGAAGCTGGAGCCAAGGAGGAGATGTGGCCACTGCTGCTCAGGGGAAAAAGAGTAGAAATAATCTGTATGCTCCCATCTTCTTACTCACTAATCTCCCACCAGGGCCTCTCATTGGCCAGGTCTAGCCAGTATCAAATTAGTGAAAGAACCCGAGACCTAGTTCTTTTGGTTATTCCCTTATGAGAGAACAGAGTAGGGAGAGGCAGGGAATGGTTTTGTAAGCAGGCAAGTGGCAGTGACAAGATACAGTGTTATTTATTTATTGAAGAAGCATATGGATTTACTTTCATGTTCAGAGAGGTGGTAATACAAATGTGTTTTTTTATTATAAAACAAAATGAATGAAAACTTAGAAAATGCAACATTTTCTAAGAATGGAAACAAAATAGAAAAAAATCACCAAGCATTCTTAAGGGAAATAAACAAAATTTTTCCATTTTGGAGGAAAAAAATGTATAAAATCATAATGGTGTGTTGTGATGATAAGCAAGATTTGTGATATAATTTTAATGCAACTGTATCTCCTGCCCTTCCTTTAGACGTTGTTCTACTGGGATAATCTTAATCAGGATGAGAACTGAGATAGATATCAGGGCTTTTTTCCCCTCATCCTTGGTTAATTAAGAATTCTACATTTACTTGGGGTGAGGGGGTGGAAAGACAAACCCTCAATTCTGGAATTAGAATATCCAATCCTATGTAATGATCAAAATTTCAAATTTGGCTCAAAATTAATTCTTCTACATTCTTGCAGCTTAGACCTGCTTCAGGCTGGGAAGTTGCCTAAGTCCTTGTCTTTCTGATAATTACTTCATCCTAGTTCATTTCCACCCTCCTGGTAGAAGGAGTTAGAGGAAGATGGTGAATAAACCTAGCCAGTTTTTACATAGTGGGTGATTTCCTGTCTCTAAGACTTACAGATCCTGAAAACACTTCTTTTTTATGAACTGTTCGATTTCCCTAAGGGATCCATATCTCCCCAAGCCCCCCTAACCCAGGCAAGGACTTTACTACTTCTGGGTTACACAAGTAACTCTTTCCTCAACTTCTGGTCACCAGAAGGCAACTTCAGGCTCTTTGCAAGGCTTCTCACTCCCGGCACCTATTAGACAATATTCAAGATGATCTGAAGCAAGTTCTGTCTTCCAGTTATATATCTTATGTTCTTGGGAAACTTGAAAGTGTGTGGCAATCCAAAATTAGGAAAAGCATACAAAATCTCTAGCTGGTACATAAGGTAACTAAAGAACCAAGCTTTGGAATCAGGCAGCATAGGAAGATCTTAAGAAGAGAACTGAAATATGTCACTTAGGTCGTACGATTGGAAAGAATAGATGATAATCATTTCTGTATTCCTTGGATCACTTGTTTCAAATTTATAATCCTTGGATAGAGATTCCTATTTGCTAATCTTAGGTCTTATGCCTGCTTTTTGGCTCTAGCTGGTTGAAAAGAGGAAGAATTGGGTAAAAGAGTACATCCAGAACTCTTCTGTTTATACAAGCACTTTAGTTTACTATACTTCAAAAACTATACACAATGAATACCTTAATCAATGGTGGAAGAAAATTCCCAAATACTTAAAAGCTAATCAAGCTTCTGCTTAAGTACTGTTTGTTAATGTTGCATTAGGCAAAGCAAGCTACTGGGACAAACCCAGATGGATGGGAGTGAGAAATAGATTCTACCTCTTGCCAAGAGAAACTACAAAACACAAAGCAAAGAGAATGTGAAACATCTGTGACTTTCTTTTGCAACCTATCACATGTATGTTACAAAAAACTGTTCTATGGTCTACATTCATTCTTTCTCTAGAGGTTTCCAAACACATATTTTGTATCAAGCACTATTCTGGGCATTGATAATTTAATTAAAAATATGGAAGGACGTTTATTCTTAAGCTCCTTTTACTCTAGGGGATCAATACAGGCAAAATGGGTTGTTTGAAATACCATGTGCTATATATTATGGTAAGAATATGCACAATGTTACAACAGTGAAGTAATAAACCCAACCTTTTGGTGTAGGAGTGGGCAAAAATTATGCTCTCTGGAGAAGATGACCTAAAGAGGTTAGGTGAGAAAAAGAGCAGGATTATTATTTTTTACTGTAGTTTCTAGTCAATTTCCAAGGCATGAAAAAGGAAAAAAAAGGCATAAAGCCTGAAAATGAAAAAGTAAAATCATTATGATTTGCAGTTGATAAAACGGTGTATGTAGAAAATCCAAAAGGATCTACAAATGAACTATTAACATTAGCATTTGAATTTAGTTTGCTGGACATAATTTTATTATATAGAATTCAATTGAGTTTTTACACTAGCAAGAATTAATTGGAGAATAATATTTTGAAGGAGTATCATTTACAATCATATCAGAAGACAACAAACGTCTAGGAAAAATATGATGATAGATGTATGAATTCAACACTGAAAACTACAAAACACTAATAAGATACTTCCACAACAATCTTTAATAATACATTAAGAGACCATGGGGAGGTGGAGGAGAGGGAGAGGGAGAGAGAGAGAGAGAAAGAGAGAGAGAGAGAGAGAGAGAGAGAGAGAGAGAGAGAGAGAGAGAGAGAGACTAACTGACTTAATAACTTGTCTAGGCTAAAAATAAAAACAGGCTCACAGTTGGTTTTTCAAAATCAGGCGTGTCTCTTGAGTTTTCTCATGCCCAAAACAGCTTCTCAGCCTTTGTAATATTAATCATATCCCTTACTCTCTACTCTAGACTCTCTACCATAGCCCTAGTTCAGATATGCATAAATTATTCCACAAAGTACTGTAGTTGCCCTCTAGATGGTTTTCGGTTCTGATTTTATATGTGTCAATCATTTTTGATTGAATCAAATCAAATTTGAAGATGTAACTATCCTCTGTCAAATGTGTTGGTGGATTTCTATTATTACCTGGACAAAAAGCTGAACTACTCATCATATTGTAAATTAACCTCATCCACAATTCTATGCACATCTCCAACTATAGTTGACCTCTTGCCCCATCTCTTCTCCCCTTTTGCCTCTTCCCCTCTCTCTCCTCTCTACAATCTCTTGATACCATGAAAAATTCTTCATAATATTTGAAGTCTCTACTCAAATTCTCCTTTCCAAATTTACTCCATTCCTCCTTTCAGCTTACTCTGGTAAACTCTTATTCTTCAAATACACTTTGCATTTTGTTATAGACATTATATTTCATTGGTTTACACATGTCTATTTCTTCACTGCATGATGAAGAACTTTAATAAAAATACTAAATCTTTACAGTGTCTGGTATAGGGAGAGTTTTAATGATATGGAACAAATCAACCGATTAATAAAATATTTTTACTCAGAATAGTTTGCTTAATTCTTTAAGGTGGGGAAATAAAAACACAAAATCTGATAATTTTTAAAGTTTACCCTAAACAATAGATAGATGAAAGCTTTTATTTCACATAAAAGCTTTTTATTCTTAGCTGAGTAATTAAATAATTAAAAAAAATCTATATTACTTCTCTTTTAAAAATGGAATTGTGACTTGTACATTAAAAACTATTATCTGGTGCACATGGGATTTGAATTTACATTATTAACGTTTCCTCAGATATTAGACTTATTACATACAGATGCTTTCTATTAAGATTTTGAACTACCATGTGGCTTTTGTCACAAAAAGTCTATAGAAATAAATCAAAATGTGAAGTTATGCTTTTATTTAAATGAGACATTATATGTAAACTACTGTATACTATGTCTATAGTATACCCTAAAACATTTTTTTCTTCTATTTGCACATATGAATGACAATAAATTCAAAGGCCCATTATGTTAATACACATTAAACAAAATAAATGTAAATATTTCCAAAACAATGCAACACCTTCAAAATACATTGATCTTCTTTATTATTTAAGTTATAATACAAAAGGAAATAAAATGAAACTTTACATTTGTAGTTATAATGTTTATGCCTTAGGCTTCTGTTGCAATGTACCTTTAGTCAATGGAAAACTTTTTAGCTCAGAGATGCTAAGCACAATTTGTTTTAGGCATTGAATTAATTATAGAATTTCATTTGGAAAGGTGAGATGCAATTATAAAACTTGAATTGTTTTCTGATATGTACTATTTTCTTGAGGTACAGAATGGAAGACACTTTCTACTTGGAAACTATATATGCCTATTTCTGTAGAGACCTATTTACTAAATTTAGTGCTTTGATTTTAATCACCAATTTAAGTTTTTATGATTTAAACTCTAACTTTGAAATATTTAATATTATAAATCTATATTTTTCTCTAATAATTTCGTATTTATGTCTTAGAATTTTGAGGCCTGGTCTGTGTATCAATTATCAGAAATAATAGGGATTAGAGTTTGGGTGCTATTCAATTATTTTAGGCTAAGAAATGTGGCCTATCTAGTTGAGCCATTCTTCCGAGTAATTAGCTAACAGTCACAAAGGGAAGTGATAACCTCTAGTTGTTAGCTCTGACTGACTTCTGCTGGGAAACCAGTACTAACATCAGTACTAGACTGGAGGTTTTGTTGGTTATAGAGGTTGAAGCAGAAAAACAAACCCAAGCCTGAATCTTGCAATGAGAACTTTCTTCATCTAAAAATAACAGAAAGGACTGAAACAGATATTAGATTTTAGAATTCTTATATTTTGTACTTTGAAAATACTGAGTAAGTTATTATTATTTTTTTAATTATGAAGTTTCTATTCCAAATAATGACCTAAGTGGGAAGGTTCTTGATTGCTATTTTTTAGTAGTTGCCTGAATATAGCTTTGGTAAAAGGAAGGTTTTCCCATCCCAATGAATGAAATATATATTAGAAATAAATGTTGTAAAGTATTTTTATCACTTTTACATTCGTTTTCAATTATTAAGGACATTTTGATATATTATCAAAGAAATGTTATCAGAAGTGTTATCAGATTTCCATCTGCTGGAAATCGAAGTGGCTTTGCATAATTATCAGCTTTAGTATTCCTCATTACTTTTTCATATTTCTACATCAGTATGTTTTGTGTCTCCTGGTTTTATTATAGGCATAAAGTAACCAAAGTATGAGTAAGAATGGAAAAAAATAACTTTAAAACTATTTAATGATTATGACAGTGGTTAGTGAAACTAAACTAAGTTGATTACTTACCTGACTGATTGATTGTCCAGGAATTGCCCATCTGATCTTCACAAACTTGGAACTGTCACTCAATTGAGTTCATGAATTCTTGAAATATTTCATTTTAAAGAAAAAAGTAGTTATTAATAAATGATAATTGTTATGATCTATTAATTTAGAAAAAAATAGAACGACGTCATTTTTTGTGTGTAGTAATGATGATGTCAACCCAATGGAACAAATCTCTCAAAATACCACAAAAACAAATACTGAAATATACACAAAAATGGACCTTCAGTAACTTGAAGGAAACTAAGATATTTTCTCCAGCAAGAAATTCTACCTAACAAACAAAATCCTCACTAAAGAGTTATGTTGTGCTGGTTTACTAAGAAAGGAGCCAAAGGCATGCTAAAAGTCAGACAATCTACATTGCACTCACTGAAGAATGATTCTTAGCCTAATTTATCTCTAATGCCATCTTTACTAGTAAAACATTGCACTGAAAAAGTACCTATAATGTACATAAAACATCTGTATGTATGTAACATATAATGAATTATAATTTGATAACATATAAATATCAACAGGAGGCTAGACAAGACCTTTGTATGTCAATGTTGATTAAAATACAAATATAACAGATATCTGACAGCAAAGTGAGAGTGGGAAAATCTTCACATGTAGAATTTACAAAGGCAATGTCGAAAACGGGTTCCATTATTTGTAGGCCCTTCCTACAAGATCTAAGTTACATAAGTAGATCAGGATAATGAGAAGAGAAAGAACTGGGGAAGAATTTTTGGAGAGAGATCTCTGGGATGTTAATTTCTAAGAAGAGGAAGGACGTCTGTCTCCTTTTCCTAAGGCTGACAATGTAGTGAGGGCACTCAGATTTGTGAATTATGTTTTTCTAGTTGTAAAACACAGTATAAACATCTGACTTCCACAGAGATCTGGAGAATAAAAGATGGCTAGCCTGCTACTTTGAAGTGAAGACAGCAGCTCCTTTGGGATGGATCTGGAGATGGGTATTGCATTACATGGGTTTGTAATCTAGATTCAGCCTTTTTCAAGGCAAAGGATGTGTAACTCTTTCCTGTATACTAGGTATGGGATGTGCATGGGAAAGAACAAGCATGGTTACTATTAGGTCTTAATTAGGTCACCTGGAAGAGTGGGAGAACTATACTAACAAGAAGCTGAAGGTGAACACCAGATCCTAGAAAATAAAGGAGGAGCTGATAGTTACTATCCAAAAGGGATTCATAGCCCAAGGTCCAAGTATCTGTAGGCTGGAGGTTCCCAGACAACTATTTTCTAAAGAGCCTACAGGAAAGTCATCAGTAACACACAGGAGTGTAAAGGCAGCTTATACTGCAACTGATTCTAGTAAGACCTTCCCTATGTTTTACCTCTTGTCTCATACACTTTCTATCATACCTTTCACCCCCACTCTTGGTCTCAATCAGAAATTGATTTAAAAAAAAAGTGTCAATTAGAGAAGAAGTGAAACTTCTCTCTCTCTCTCTCTCTCTCTCTCTCTCTCTCTCTCTCTCTCTGTAAGAAGTCAGAGAGACAGTAGGCTTAATCTAAGGAAATGGAATAAAAAAAGTTTAAATCAAATTTGCATTATAATAAATCTTGTACCAGACATCCAAATGTCTTAGTCAAGATTTTGTTTGTCAATTAAAGGGACTGAAGCATCATGTATTGATTAAGACTGGGCCAAAAAGCCATGGGTATTTGGGAGTAATGGTAATAATCGTCTCCAAAATCAGAGCCTTGAATCTTGTAAGAGCATATTATCTATTTTATAAAATTGTAATAAAAATTAAATATATGAATGCTTGTAAGAAGCTTGGAAATAAGCTTGGCACATAGTACATCCTCAAAAATTTTAGCAGTTTTTATTATTCAATAAACTGCTGAGTTAATTTTATATAGACCCTTTCTTCTGATAAAATTATCAAATAGTAATTTTCATATACCAAAATTGGCCTATCAGAAAATATTTGTAACTATTGGCCTCTTGTATAATAGTCAGTGAAAAGCTAAAACATAAGAGTATATAACATTCATCTTAAAAAATAGGTAGTGCCTTAGAAACAAATCTAATTATTGCCTCAATAATATTTCAGATATCAATCCCAGAAAGCTTTCATTTGGTTTTCATTTAAATTACCATATTATGAGTGAATTTTTATATGTTATATTAAAATATCTTTAGTATGTTTTTGTTATTCTTTAAGGTATTAGGTTCAGGTCATTGGATGTTAAAATAGATTTTTGGTCAGATTTGCCTAAAATGCTATTTTTGTTGGTTGACTCACAAGGATAAATTTTAAACTCGTCTAATTTCTGTCATTAAAACGCGATCTTTATACTTTATAGATCTTAAATATCAACATGTTCTTTAATATTGAAGAATCACCAATAATGTAATTTTTTGGATTCTGAAGATGAGTATTTTATGCTTTATTGACTATATTCGTTTAAGTGCTCACCCATCCAATTAGTACTAAGACTCTTAACTTCCTGAATTGGAAATGAGGAACACCATTTGCACTCGGTTTCTGAATGTATGCCAAAAATAATTAGCTTCTGTAACAGAGAATGCCTCTGAATTTATTGTAAGCCGGGACTATTTCATAGAAAAGTACTGCCAAGTCAAAAGGAATTCTAATGTTTCAAAGACATTAAGTTTTTATTCAGCCCTTAGAAACTAAGTCAGGGTGTGGCTTTGGACCATACAAGAATCTGGAGATATAAAATGGTCTTAGACATTCCATAGTATGACAGTCAAAAAGAAAATTCAACCAGGAATTCTATCACTTTGCAATGTGGAGTAATTAGGTACACCAAAGTTTGAGTGAGATGTAAGAGGGCTTTTCTTTTTCTTTTTTTTTTTGGAGGCACTTTATGACTAGTCATGTCCATTTTACTCTTCAATGATGATCATACTTGTCTGTTTTTAACTAAGTTCCTTATTTAATTTTGAAACCTGGAGGCTATTCATCACCATATATTAATCACATTCACATTCACTGTCTTCCTGCTATTTATCATTATTTCATGTGTGTTCATATTTGCTTTCTAAAATGACTTTAAGTTCCTTTGAGAAAACTTATTCATATGGGAATTTGCTCCAAGAAACATATAGAGTCACTTTTAATATGCTAATTTGTGATGTGGTATGCATTTACTGGACCCAGGGAAGACATTTTTCAAAGATACGCTTATACTGAGAGATAGTGTATAGAAGGAGTTCTTGTGGGTCTTCTAGGAAATTCAAGATTGTTCTGTAATCACACAGGATAGCAATCCATGTTCCTAAAGCAGCAGCCATTCAGAACCTGTGTGGCTTAATCATTTGCATATATACTTTAGGTCATATCTGGGTATTGGTGAAATCACAATACCTACTGAAGTACTGACTTTTATTTTCAGCCTTATATATTACAGTTTTTTTTCCCCTTAACTTGATTTCTCAATGAATTCTGACCCAGTGCAACTTCACATTTACTCAGTACATTTAGTAAACCTGAGAGATATTCAGTCACCCATGCATAAATAAATTTATTATTGTTGATGTATTATTTTTTGATACTCATGCGTGAGACTATTATCGAGAAATCACTTTAACAACACTTTTAATGTTGGGTTAAGGTCTTTCTCTAACACTAACGTGTACAGGAGAGGGGAAGTTCACAGAAGGCGGTAATGCTAGACAGACTGTGAGAAATGTTAAGTTAGGGGTCCAAATGTTCTCAGGACATTAAGGGACATCATTTGTTTCAGGATATCAGGAAAAACTGCATGAATGTTATGTCACGTGTACAGGCTTTTGAATGACAGTAAAGGTTTGTTAGGTGGTGGTATAGAGGTAGAGTTATACAAATGGGTTTCAGCCCAAAGGAAAAGGCTCACTCAATGTTTGGAGGTGAAAACATGAAGACATAGAAAGGAAACAGCAAACGATACAACTATATTGGAGGATAGAAGTTGTATATGATAGAAAATGTTAGAGTTCATCTTGTTTGTTATTTGTAACAGTGCTCCAGGAGGTCATTTATATTTCTTTTTAATCTAGAACAGACCTTACTTGACATGTACCTTTAAAATATTAGTATACAAATAGCATACGCCTATAAAGCCATGCTTAGTTTTATTTGACTGAAAACCACAGTTAAAAAATGTCTTTATAGCACCACCTGTGCATATGTGTATATATATCTAAATAGACATAGACCTATCGATCTATCTATATATATGTATCTATATACATATAAAGATACATAGATATATAGCTATCTAACAAAATAATCCATAAAACTTCTTATACATACTTATGAGGAATATATTTTTACCTGTGTTATGATATTCTGTTCTCCTATAGTTCCTTCTGTTCTATCTAATTTTTAATGATGTTTCTGACCCACTAGCATTATTATAAACCAAGAATTGGTTATAACTGGCAGTTTGAAAACTACTGGGATGAGGCACATAAATATTAGAATAGGTGAATTTTTCAATAGGAAGGCTAGACAGGAAATAACTACAATAGTTCCCCCAAATTAAACTTGTCTAATTGTAAGGCGATAAAATCAAAGAATGCATACATGCGAAAGTATTTAGGAGAGAATATCTATAAGTATTACATAGGTAAGAGATTAGTGAGAATAGGAAGATAAAGGTATAGGGGATAATCCTAAAATTTCAAGAATAAGTGATTAGCAATTTCAGGGAGTATAACTGATTGAAAAACAATAAATATGGAAGGTATGTGACCACGTAAGTGCTTGGCTGTTGAATTTGCTTTGGGGTACTTGATCTAAAATATTGTCTGGTCACTCAGATAAAATTTAAAAGATAGAAATGCAAGAAGAGAAACAAAATGTGTTAGATAAAAGGGATACAGCTAGATTCTCTCCTCAAAAAAACCCTTAAATTTCATTGACAGCATGTTAAAGCCTACATCTTGCTTACTTCACAGCTACCTGCTAGTGTTTGAGATACTGTATAAATTTGCCAGGTTTGCTGTAACAATGTACCACTAACTGAGTGACTTAAACAATACAAATTTATTATCTCATAGTACTGGATGCTAGAAGTCCAAGCTTAAGATCAGAAGAGGGTTGGTTCTTTCTGAGGGTTGTGAGAGAATCTGTCCCATGTCTCTTGCCCAGCTTTCAGCGGTTTCCTGGCCATCTCTGGGATTCCTTGACTTGCAGTACCATTACCCTAATCTTTGCCTTCATCTTCCTATGATGGTCTCCCTATGTCTGTGTCCACATTTTTCTTTTTTATAAGGACAACAGTTATATTGAATTAGGGACCCAACCTACACCTGTATGGTCTCATCTTAACTTGTTTATATCTGTAACAACCCTATTCCCAAATAAGGAGGCACTGAGGGGTGAGGGCTTCAACATATGCATTTGGGAGAGACCTAATTCAACCTATAACATATATAAATGTAATACAAATGTAGACTTGGAATGGATATGGTGGATCCAGTGCATGAAAGGAGCCTTTGGGAGAAGAGAAAAGAGAAGAACACTGTGGGTAGAGATCTTCTGAGGGCTTATCGTGGGAGGATGAGCAGGGAAAGAATTCAGAGAAGTGAACAGATCTTTCTTCAGGAGTGTCAGAGGTCAGGGTCAGATGAAGATAATCCAAATGAAAACGACCCAGAGTCACAGAATGTAGGAAGTAGAGTGTTGTGTCTGAGGAGAATGTTTCCTAAAGGAAGATGTCACTAGTGCCAATTGTTGCAGCTGTCATCCAGCTCTTAGCCAGGTTTGTGATCAGAATTCTCTTTGTATAATGAGGACATTCTTGCAGAGAGAACAATAGCTTGCCCAACATCTTTTAATGAGCTACTGTCAGAATTGGGATTGGCAATGAGAACTCACCATCAGAAACAAGCCAAGTTCCTGGCTCTCTGCTCTCTCTATACCACCTGTCTGTTTTCACTAGAAGAAATAGTGAGAGAACACACATTCGTCGCCATAGGATTTTAACTAGTGAAATGTTTTGGATTGCTTATTCACTCTTTCTGTTATATTTTAGGGCTAAAAGTTTTCTGGATCTATTTCATGGCAAATCAGGATCTACAAATTAATATGGTATGAATCCTAGTATGACACAAGTATCTAGGGAATTAGAATGGCATATGGAAAGCCTGCCTGACTGGACATTATGAATCTTAGGCTCTAATTCTCACCTCCAAGGGTGTGAATTTGAGCAGCCATCAAGCCCTCTGAATTTTGATGTCTTCATGTGTAAAATTAATGTTAGAGTAGAAAAATGCCTATGTTCTCGGACCACCCTTGCTATAATTGTCCCTCCTTATATTTCTTACCTGGATTAAATAAACACTGCTGACAGCCTATAGGAGATAAGAGGCTCTGTTCTAAACATTCTCACATACATTAATTATTTCCTAATATGTTTAATATGATTGATTTGATAGTGAGAGATTATCTTCTACAATGCATGTGCATGGAGCACAATTTAAAATAAATAGATTGGTGTGAACTTTAATCAAAATATTTTTCTGAGTCATCCTACCATGTTCATGAAAGCAAAGTGCACAACAAACACAAAGGGAAATAAACCTGACTAAGCCAGTGTTCAGTGAGAGGTAAGACCTGCATAAAAATTTCCCTGCCAGGTTTATTTATTCAATGATAACTGGAAGGATTCATAACCTAGGGACTTAAGGCAAATGTTCAAATAATCTGTGAAGGATAAATATAACTATACTCTTAAATGAGAAATATATATATATATATATATATATATATAATTGTATTTTATATGTTATATACAAATATATATATAATTTACTGTATATTAATATGTGTGTTTATATATTCATATTGGAATATGTCAGTGTGTGAAAATTTTTCATTTTACATATATATGTATTTCATAAATGCTACAAAATGCATTTTATACACTTGTGATAGGACAAAGAAATTAACCAGGGATTTATTTTTTTACTTTGGGTAGGCTAATGTACCTTAAGAAAAATATCATTCACAAGAACAATCAGTATTGCAACTTTGGTATACAGTCACTTCAAATAATTTCTAACATATACTTTTATGGACTCACTAGACATATAATCTGATTGTATCAGCTCTTGCTTTAGAAACAGAGAGAATTTTGGTGTCATGGAGTGGAAGGGGAGTAGATGAAGGTTTTTGAGGAAACGGCGACATACTATTCCCGGAGCCTAGGAAGTGGAAAGAAGTGTATGGGCCACAAAGCAACAGGCATGTATGTATGTATGTATATATGTATGTCCTGCTCCCTGGAAGTGTCCCAAGGGAGATAACCAACCTCCAGAGAAATGGCCTACAGGACATGCTAGGTATTCGGTACTAGGGGTTTTAGCAGAAGTAAATACTCTCATGTTCTAAGATGGGACAAAAGCAACAGACCCCTAGATCAAAGACATCAGGATGACCTTCACGTAGAGTCTGTTGGATGTAGCTAGAGTAGCTTGAGGGCCCATGATTGAAAGCGCCTCCTCAGTGCCTTGGCTTAACTCAGATTCCTGGACTTTTGCAGGGCTGTTGGGTATTTTGTCTCGAGAATAACGTGCATAATAGATTATGGTGTTCGATTTATGTTGAAAGTTTTATATGTGTGTATGTGTGTGTGTGTGTGTGTGTGTGTGTGTGTGTGTATTTTTTTTTTATTTAATTTTTTTTTCTTCAGTTTGCTAGTTGTAGACTTGGAAGAAATTACTTAGCTAGTGACTGAGTTATTTTCTGGTCTAAATTCTTCCTCTTATAGCTCATACTGATCCTCTTCTGCTTATCTTATTTCATTATTAATTATGTCTGTGTAAGACTTGTTTACTTATTTTATTTATATGCCTTAAAACTATTTTCAGAAAGTTCTTACTATTTACATCTACAAATGTTCATGTATCATTTTAAATGCTTAGCTGTTGTCAATTCATTTCCAGAGCAGCTTGATTTCTCTAATATTCTCTGTGAAGGGAGGGTGTCTGGATTGGCTTGTTAACAGTGGGGTGACTGTCACGAGTTTGGTTGGCATTCCTGCTCTCCCTATAACTTGTGTAGAAGGGTCAATGTTCCCTCACATTCTAGATTATGTGTGAAGAAAACACTGCTTTTTTTTTAGTTCACTATAATTAATGTTTCTAATTGTTTTCCTACCACCAACCCAGTCATCAAGTTCACTTAGGGGAAATACTAAACTTAAACTTTCAAGGTTATGGCATTATTGGCCCTTTCAGTGTAAGTTTTGGGTTACTGGGGCTTGGTCTTTCCATCCATTTTTGTCTAGCAAAATGGACTTCTCTCAAATAGGTTAACTGGGTAAAATAACTATCAAATAGAAATTGCACCAGACTTATTAAAAATGGCTAGGAATAATTTGTTCAAGACTATTGCAATAGGAGAGAGAGATTGAACTCAAACCTACTTGAACAAAAGGCAGAAGAATTTTTAAACACTGGAAAGTTAATAGAAAATTACTAGAGGACATTCAGGAAGAATAGTCAATGTAATTAGGCAATCCGATTAATTTTAATAAAGTGATACAAAGATATTTCCAGAGGCAAGGAGCAAAATAAAAATCTTATGTTTCTTTTGTATTAGGAAAAGGGAGAGCATGATCTGATATTAAACATTTACATGAAGTGCTTTTTTCTTGTCTCTTTATAAGTGTTCTTCAGAACAGATTAAACCCATTGCATTTGAATGAATATAATGGTGAAAACATCAGATTTTACAGATGCCAATTCTTCATCTAGTTTTCCTGGGGAAATACATATGTAGGAGTTGAAAACAGGTGCATATATAAAACAAAGAAAAATATCCACTGGAAATGCAAAACACTTTATAAATTTTGCCAAGGGTTTCTATGTTACACTTGGAAAGAATGTCAGTAAATATTCAAGAGACATTTTTTGAATGTTGGATTGTATTTCCTTAATAAGAATCTACCAAAGTCAATTTTTAGTATTTTAAAACACAAACTATTTTAATATATTTTAGTAGCTCCCCTTTTCCACTGGAAAGAATATAGAATATCAGTAAAATTTTAAGAGATACTTTTTGAGATTTGTGTACTGTATTCATGAAATGAATTTACACTCATCAATATTTTACCGTGTTTCCACGAAAATAAGACCTAGCCAGACCATCAGCTCTAACGTATCTTTTGGAGCAAAAATTAATATAAGACTGGTTTTATATTATATATTATATTATATTATATATTATATAAGACTAGGTCTTATAGTAAAATAAGACTGGGTCTTATATTAATTTTTGCTCCAAAAGATGAATTAGAGCTGATGGTTTGGCTAGGTCTTATTTTGGGGGAAATATGGTAATATTTCAAAAACAGAAAAAAATGACATTTTAATATTCTTATTTTATTTCAGTTATGCATGCCTTTCAAAATAATTTGAGTGTCTACCACACCAGGGATTTTTCTAGATAGTAATAAATAAGGGAGGCAAAGTCGCTGCTTCATTGAGACAAAAAAAAAAAAAAAGTAAAGTAGAAAATACGTACACAATAAAATATTAAATGGAAGCAACGTGAAGTCTACTTTAGAACAACTGTCTGAAAAGACCCTAAGGACCTACTACTTAAGCTAAGAACTGTAGATGATAAGTGATCAAGGGAAGATGTATGAGATGTATGTTCCAAGCAGACGAACTAAGGTAAATGAACTCAGGAGAAAAGGACTTGGAGTGTTGGAGAAACAGAATGGAAGCTGAGTCAGGGCTTGAGACAAGTAATGTTAGGAGATAAGTTCAACTTGGTTGATTTATTATTGCTGTTTGCAATGCTGTTGAGAGTTTAGCTAAGCTACTCCATAATATTGCAGCCCTAGCATTCATTTAGTGTGACCAAGCAGCCAGGAGGGCCCTTGAACTGATGTTAGCTTCCCTCTCTCAAGCACATGTCCTAAATAACAGTGTGTGGAGTCACAAATAAATATAAATTCCTGATATGACCCCACAACCACCTTTGTGATAAGCACTCTCCTCAGCTGCCAGGACCTTCCCTAATGGGATCCTTAGATAAGAACCTTCCTCTTTAAAGCTTACCAAGTCCACCCCCCCAACCCCCACCTTTTAGTTCAAGTTGACCAGTATAGCCATAGCCCAGGGAAACCAAAGTACCACGCTCTCTCTACCTGTATCTACTTGTATTCTCATTTGCTCTGTATACCTCCTCTAGGACCTGTGAGTACCCCATGGTCTTTTGTTGAACTGTTGCTCCCTATCTGCACCCTGGGGCTCTACTTAACACATGTCAGTTTAACAAAGTTACAACATATGGGGAGTTGGGGGCAGTGCAAAGGATGCCAGTGGGCCTCTGGGATCTAGTAAGCAAGGGGATTTCAGCCTTAAAGGCATAGAGTTAGGAGATCTTACTGCCCTCAAAAGGATGAGTGGACTTCATAGGGTAAAAAATGAGAGATAAGACCAAGGATACAACATATTTGCTACTGCTCCCTTTTGATGACCTGCTCCCCACTTCCTGTCAAGGCAGGTTGCTGTGTTAGGAGAGCTTGAACCTCCGAGGGTAAGTGTAAAGTTTCTATGGAGGAAAAAAAAAAAATCAATGGACTAGATGTGTTCCCCCTAAATTTATATGTTGCAATCCTAGTCCCAATGTGATGGTATTTGGAGGTGCAGCCTTTGGGAGGTAATTAGGTCTTGAGAGCAGAGCCCTCGTGAGTAGAAGAGGCCAGAGAGCCAGCTAGCACTCTTTCTGCCATATGAGGATACAAGAAATCAGCCCTCTCTAACTTAGGATAGAGCCCTCACCAGAACCTGTTTCTGCTGACTCCATGACCTCCAGCTTCCAGAATTGTAAGAAATAAATATTTGATATTTAAGCCACCAAGTCTATACTAATTTTCTTATAGCAGCCTGAACTGACTAAAACAAGGCTCCCCCCCCCATTTTATATGTGTTAATAAAAATTATTTTGTGGTGAGCCTGACAAGTGCTCTTACAATAAAAATCTAGTCAGATTCATTCAGGAAGACTAGTATTTTTTTCCCCCGCGGTTGCCCTGTATTCCTGAAGTGCTGCACGTCCTATAAAGGAAATCCTGACACCGGTACTATTACTCAGCTCAACAGTGCTTGAAGGAATATATCAATTGATAAGTAGTAATTAGGCACCTATTCTATGCAAGCAAAATAGGATTCTATTAGAAGCAAAATAGGATGGCGGCATCTCTATTCTGCAGGAAATGTTCTCCTACTTGGGGAGAAGTGATATAGGCCAACATAAAATGTAATTAACAATACGAGTCAATACAACATCATTAGACTTATCATCCACTTCATGATAATAGCAAAAATAAGTGTATTGAGCACTTACAATGTTCAGACATGCTTCTAAGTGTCTCTAGGCAGAGACTGTCAACTAATCTTCCCATTCATTCTATGAGGTACATTGCAGTCATTATGCACATTTTACAAATGAGGAAACAGGGAGACAGAAACACCAAGAAAACTGCAGAACCCAGACAAATAAGTGTAATAGAAATTTAAAGAAAAGAGAAACATTTCAGCTTGGGGTGGGGTGGAGGAAGCTTTGATCTGGGGCTCAAAGTGCATATAGGTTTCTGACAGTGGGGATTGGGAAGGGAACGATAAGGAGAAGAGGATGGGTGCATTCTGGGCTGAAGGTGTAGCTTGGGAAAAGTTTAGAGATCAGAATGCTCAAGGTGATTTCAGGGGTATTGAGTATACCGGAACAACTAGAGACAAACGATCTTGGAGGGCAGTACATTGAAAGATACTGAATGTTCATCTGTGCAATTTATTTGATGGGGCCGTTTGGAGAGTAAAAGAGTTAGGAAATTATTATCGTGGTTCAGAGGTGGATGATAAGGACAGAATTAGTGTGGAACTACTGTGTCTGGAAATGAGGCAGCAGATGTGAGGGAGCTTTGCAGGGAATAATCAATAGGCTTTCAAAACTAATTAGATGTGAGAGCTGTGCTGTGTCTGGTTGTGGAGGATTCAATTGCTTAAGGAGTGGCCACTGGATGGAGCTCTCCATTAACTAGCCTGGGATCACAGCCGGCGTCTTTCAGTAAGAGGGATTAGAGATAAAACACAGGAAAGAATTCCACAGAAGCTTACGGAAATAAGGCCCTTTAAGAGCAATACACAAGAAATAATAAAAAAAAGATTTTAAACAAATACCAGTGTCTACATTTCTACTTCCAAAGCACATCACCTGAAACAAATCAAGAACGAGTATGTGGGTAGAAATATATTTGTACTTGCACTAATGGCTATCAAATATCATATATATATATGTATATATATATTTATATATACATATATAGTGTATATATATATATATATATATATACACACACTATATATAGATCCTTAGACCTGGCAATTTTTATATAGGCATTTATAATAAATAAAATATCAGTAATGACCTCTAATCTGTGTATGTGCATACACACATATTTGATACTTATCCTTTGCAGTGTTAAAAACAAGATACAAAAATGGTGCCTAAACTTCTGATAGCAAAAGCAAAATTGGTTGAATTATTTATATAAATTATTATATAATAATTAAAATCATGTTTTTAAGAATATTTAATGGCACACCCGTTATCTATGAGATATTATTCAGTGGGGAAAAAGAGTGCATTGAGCATTGTGTAAAGTATGATCCATGTTTAAAATTTATACTTTAAACATGTACGTATATATATTTTTATATGAGTACATGTATCTAAGTATACATACATCAATAAGCTTTGAAGGCTGTCTATAGACCAAATTATTTAATGGATTATCTCCAGATTTCTGGCTTATGGGCAAGTTTTTAATTTCAACTTCTTTTCAATTTTTTTCCTAAATTTTGTAACATGAGAAATCACTCAAATAATAAATGTTTAAAAAATAAACTATTATGTATGAATGGGAAAGTACTTCTATTCTTCAGTTTAAAGAGTGGCTCACAAATAGTACTGACGCCAGGTCTTTCAATGCAGCTGAAGCCTCCCACAGGAGTTCACACACACGGCCTGGTAAATTTTAACTGTAGTTACAACTGCTCTTTGGTCACCTTGAGGTTCTCAAGTGATGTCAGGAAGACACTTATGCAACTGTGCTGCTTCAAATTAGCCTCGACTTGAAATATCCACCAATGGATGGTTGTACTTGAATTTATCCAAGCAGAAGCTTTTCTTGACATTGTGGTTGTAAAGCAAGAATATTCTAAGCATGTGCTACATACTTAGTTCAGCGATAAAGTTAGCTCAAAATACAGGAACGGTTTATGGCTTTTTAGTTTTCTTTTGTTTAGTAAAAGTAGGTTGAGGCCTAGGAGGTTAGGAAGGCTTTAGTTATCTGATTTTCTTCTATGCCTTTCAATTCCAGATCGAAAGAGATGCTAGAAATAGAGTTATGATAACTAAGTCCCATTGATTTACTATTAAATTTCAACATTACTTCATATTTAAGGATTATAGCCTTTATGATCCTGTGTCTGGGTTCAATCCCTAATAGCTACTGTTGTTTGAATATTTACTATGCCAGGCACTATATCACCTATCTATCTATCTATCTATCTATCTATCTATCTATCTATCTATCTATCTATCTATCTATCTATCTAGCTGTCTATCTATCTGTCTGTCTATCTATGCAATCATTTAGTCGTTTAATTTATTCCAGACAGTTATAGTCATCCCAGTTTTGTAAAAGAATGATAGCTCAGAACTGCTAAATGACTTGCTGAAAATCATACTGCCATAGGTGAAAAGAAAGGGACTTTGATTGAATTCATGACTATCTCCTTCCAAAGCCACTTTGTTTTCTGCCAGGCTTTCTTCTAAACCGTCTGTACACCCTTGCCCAAATATTCTTCACCAGATCTTTTTTCTCTTCCTCATTTATACACATCCCTTGAGATTTTTTCATTCTGTCTTTTTCTATTCTTGTTGTACTGAACCATTGGTATTACTTTGATAATCACTTATGAGAATAGCTGTCACAAGTTATGCTGTTGTTCTAACTTCTACACTTATCGTCACCTCCAACCCATTGTATCTTTGTAAGTCAAACATTATGGTGGCAATTCACTAAGGTGGCCCTGGTGATCCCAGCCACCTATGTTCACACCTTTGTTTAATTCTCTTGAGTATGGGTATGACCTTGTGATACATAGTCATGGCAATGAAAACTATGTGTGATGTTATGTTAAGGAGCTATTCCAGGAACTATCCCTAGGATGTAATTTCTAGGTGCTGTGATTTCCCAAGAGCTCACCAGTTTTATTTCCCACCATATAAAATATTTATGCTGGAGTTTTTGGGTGGTGCAGCACAGGGTTTTAAGGTTTGAAAACCTTTCTCTTGGTTCCATACGACAATAAAGCAAAAATTTCACTGTGGATAGGCTGATAGCTGTTTCCATATCCTTTGCACATCTTCCACATAGTAACTAGAAAACAGAGGTCATGCAGAAGGTCTCACCGCTCAACCTGTTCTCCCTTTGTGTCCTTTGAGCCAATTTCAGGAAACAATACCTTGTGTAAAACTTAGGTGGCACTGTGGATATTTTTCTAATCTTGTGCTCTGCAGGAATGGTGAAATAATAGAGGAGGATGTAAGATTCTTTTTGTCAAATTTTGGGGAGTTTTATGGAAATGACCACGTGAGAAATGCCATGGTTGGACATTTGGATGGACAGTCTTTCCCTAGCCAGAGAGGTGCTCATGAACACCAGGTGAAAATCGCGGGAAAAAGACTACAACCTCAAAAAGACTTCAAAGCAGCTCCATTTTTAACAAGACACAGGTGATCTCTTCACAGAGGTAGAGCAGGATGAGGCACAAAGCAAGAACAATGCAGAGACCTCCGGGTCCCCAAGGATGATGACATTTTCCCTCTTTGGTTTCTGGGCTTGTATTCATGTAAGACACCTAGACATTGGAAGATATTCATCTCACCTGACACAGATTGCATTTCATTTTTCTCTTACTGATAAACCAACTACCTCATCTTGAGGTTGGGAATGCTTATATTTGCAGTGTTATAATCCCAGATCCCCCAAATCGCTCAGAGTCCCTTGCCATGGCAGGCTATGGCTACCTGACTCCAAAACTAATTATCTTTCCATTAAGTAGGCAACACAGTAATTTCTCTCAAGGTACAATTGAACTCTAAGAGAAAAGAAAAATGTTATTTTCCATAGTATACGCTGGATAAAAACAATACAAATAGTAAGGAAAAAGAAAAGCAAGATCAGTCAATTAAACAAACAAATAAAACAAAACTGGAAAAGACAGGCAAGAAGAGTCAATGATAAGGAGTATAAAGAAGAGACATTGGGTCTGGCTTATGGGACCAGAGATAGACTGATATTTTAATGGTGATTTGAACGACAGACAAAATTTTGACATAAAGAAGTGAGGTAGACAGTGGGGGAGAATGGAAAAACATTCTACTGGCAGAGTCATAATTTACTGGAAGGCACAGATAAGTATAAATAGTATTCAGGGAATATGATATACTCTGGGGAGTAAGGTAGATAAGCAAACATAAATAAAGAATAATATTGGAATATGGACTTTATTCTCTAAGCAGTAGGGAGATATTGTCGGTTTTTTACAATCAGAATGATATATCACAGGGGAAAATATGCTGATTTGGCTGCAAAAATCAGAATGAATGGAGATGGGAAGACTTGTTGAGAGAGTAAAATATTGTCAAACTTCATGAGGAGATATGCTAGGACATTTATAATAAAGAAGAGGGAATGGTTGGATAGGTGGAACAAAAGCCCTAAGGCTTTTAGGAGTTTGGAGGCAGATAAGCATTGATGAAAGAAAGGGACTCAAAGTTTTTAGCCTATTTGAGCAGACAATGCTGAAAAATAGGAAAGTCAGGAGGAAATATTAATAGAGGCTTGAATGGCTTGGGCAACTTTGTTTTTGGAAATATTAATTCTAAAAAGAATAATGACAATCAATTTTTCCAACTGGGTGTAATGAGAGAGGTTAGTGTTACCATGAATCATTGGGCTACACACAAGAGGTAAGCCACTATACAAAGGCCAAAAGGTTGTTGTGCTACTCTGTTTCCCCGAAAATAAGACCTAGCTGGACCCATCAGCTCTAATGCATCTTTTGGAACAAAAATTAACATAAGACCAGGTCTTATTGTACTATAAGACCGGGTCTGTAATATAATATAATATAATACCAGGTCTTATGTTAATTTTTGCTCCAAAAGACACATTAGAGCTCATTGTCCAGCTAGGTCTTATTTTCGCGGAAACACAGTAGCACAACGACCTGAGGTCTTATTATCAGCGCAACAGGGGGTTACTATATTTACAGTTTGTGATGAGATTCCCAATATAATTGTCCAGATGTAGATCTTTTCAAAGGAAAAGAATAGTATTAAAAATATTAAAAAAGAAATTTAACAGTTTCTTAGAGGCCTTTCTTTCAGGAGGGCACAGATGGTAATATTTTTCACCTAAAATAACAGGATTTACTGAGGTGGATACATTACTTCTCTTTCCATGCCAACAGTAAGAAAGACAAATTTGACAAATAGAAAAAGAAAGAGGCCGAACAGACAATAGAATATTGTAGATTATGTGTCGTGAGGGCAAAGAGGGGATACAAGGAAGAGAGAGAGTCCAACATCCTGGGATGGGAGAAACGCAGCAATGGAAGCATCCCTGTGCATACCTCACAGAAATTGAGGTGTCCAGAGAATGAGAGAGACAAAGGAGAATAAGGGAAAGAACAGAAATACAATTATGAGGCTTTCTGACAAGGGTAGCAAACTTTAGAAATGATGAAAAAAAACATGCTGGGACACTTATTGAGGGAGTTGGCAGTCCCTTTTAAAATAGGATGGAAGCCCCCTGAGACAATGATCAACTCAGGTCATGGTATCAACAAGGCCGAAGCAACTTCAGAAGATAGAAGACCAAGAGCAAGAGGACAGATAATAAATGGAATAAAACGGATGTAATCTCAGGCAAATTCTTATCAATCCTGAAGACAGGAGGAATCATTGTAAAATTCCAATATGTAATGTGTACTTTTCTTGAAAAGATCTGTGATTCATTGTGTGTTTGTAATTTATTGATATATTAGTCATTTTAAACATTATTTTTTCAGTTACAGTTGACATTAAATATTTTATATTAGTTTCATGTACGTAGCATAGTGGTTAGACATCTATATAATTTATGCAGTGATTCCCCCCAATTAGTCTAGTACCCACCTGGCACTATACACAGTTGTTGCAGTATTTTGATTAGTATTTTGAGTATATTGTTGCATTGTTGCAATATACTGCAATTGTTGCAGTATATTCTCTATGCTGTTCTTTAAGTCCCCATGACAATTTTGTAACAATTGTAATTTTGTAACAATTTTGTAATTTGTATTTCTGAACCCTTCACCCTTTTCACCCTGCCCCTTAACCCTTTTATAAAATGTAATAAGAATTCCTTATTATTCTCAGATAATAATTACAGAGCACTGTGTTTTTTAGTAACCACTGTGTCCCCGGCATTTAGCACAAACTTAGACTATAGTAGACAATAAATATTTTTGAATTAGTGAATGAGTGGAAGAGGAAATAACTGAATTTTGTCTCAAGTTTACCATGGAGCAGAAACCTTGTAAGAGAATGTCTTGTGTACAAGCAGACCCTAACGAACATCTTGTCTTCATATTAGTGTCAAAGTAGGAGCTAAACCATTCCTGATTATGTTTATCTCAATTTCTACCAATGTGGTAGAAAGTTAGTCTTGGACAGTTAAGATTCAAGGAGCATAGTTCTCTTTTGAAATGTTTGCTGCTGAAAAGAGAATTAGGGCAGTGATTTAAAATGGTAGAAGTTTTGAGATAAGTTTTGAAAATTTATAATTCAACGTTGATCTGTCTAAACTGATAGGAATGCAAAACACTATCATTCATTATAATGATGTTTGTAATCTTCTTTCAGGATATACTAAATAATAAATGATTTTAAAATGATGAAACATGTTAATAAATGTATAGGTTTAAAACAAATGTTTGAAACATAATTGCTCCTATACTGGTCATGAGGTATATTTTCTATGTTGAACTAGAAAATAATCATTTCGGTTATATGTAGCATCTACTTTGAAACTAACACTAACACACTATTAAAAAGATAGATGAATAGATAGAAGGTAGGTATCAAATAGATGTGGTTCAGTATATGGATATGGTTAATATTAAACTGTTCTTAGTTTCACATCAGTTTTTCTATTCTAATATGTTTTTCTGAAGCCCTTTATTTTCTTTTCCTTAGCTATATTCCCAAAATATATTCTTCAATATTAATAGAAAGTTAATTTTTTTATTGAATATTCTATAAGGGCTCTTAATGCACTAGATATTTTGGCTCTACATTTTGGTTCTTTATACTTAAGCCAGCTGTATAACGTTCCGTTTTTGTACATACAACTACTTTTAGCACAGTAGACTGCCAAACTTCACTGACTTTTTTTTCGTGCTGCCTGCTCTATATTTATTATTCTTCTCAGAGTTTTCAAATTTAACAAATTCACAGATGCTTTCGCTGTCTAGGCTCATTTATGTAGATTTTTATAACAGTAAATATGTCTACTGACCCACTCAACACTTCTCATCTTGCAGCTCTGGTAAATTTTAATCATCTCTTCTTCCACTCAGAAACTTGCCTTAGTATAATCATTTCATTATGTGATGTTTGAAAACTGTACTTAACCATGATAGCATGGAAGTTAATAGGACTTAGATTATTGTTTGCACAGAATTTTATGACCTCAATACACACATTTGTTTTTTATTAAAAAGACATTTTTAACCCCCTGTCGATATGATGACAGATCAATATAATTTAAAGTTTTATGGTCAGCAATACTTGGCAGGACACCTCACTGATTTTAAAGACAAATTTTAGCATATCTTGATAATGCTGGAAACTAATATCTTAGCAGTGAAATAGTTTTTTTTGGACTATAGCCAACTAAATTTCTAGTAAATTGAGTTATTATTCAACAAGAAGAAAGAAGTTATATTTTCCATTAGTAAACTTCATATTTTCTCCTAAACATTACCCAAGCATTTAAATTTTAAGGAGAAATATAAATATAAATTAGAAAATTGTTAGCTGTTGTATTGAAAATATAGAAATACAAATGTTCTTTAGTCTTATAAGTAGCTTGAGCTTAACATGATGATGTAATATACTTGTTTCAATTTTTCCTTTTCTAAAATTATGGCTTTTCACATCTTTCTATTGACATGATGCTGAAGGACATTCTTAGAAAATGCCTGTAGAAATGAAATATTTGCATGTTTAATGTTCCTATATTTGAAAGTTTTTATTCTTGGGATCAATGGGTCACATGGTCAATTCTATCCCAGTTATTCATCATGATGACATTTCTTTATATTGCAAGTTCCATGTATGCATGAATAATGTTTCCTACATGTGGCAAAATTAACAATTTTATTAAATCTATTGTCAATCTATAGTTCAGGAGTTAAGTCTACTCAGGAGGTACTGTTGATAAAGGTAAGGTGAGAAAAAGAATTAGCCACAACATCTCTGAGGGAAATTTTATGTTTGGTTAAAAATAATAGGTGTTGAAGATGCAAATGCTACTAAGATTGTCAATTTTCCTGACTTTAATAAAAATTCATTTTGTTTATGGTCTCATGTACTTATATTACCACATTCTGCCCATTATAGCTGGTGTTGTAGTCTATAATGATTTTCTACCACAGCCACTTTCCTAAAGATCTTGATTTTTTTACGGGCCTAATTGAGAAGTTTTTCTGGGATTTCGTAAGTCTTAATAGAAGTTTAATTAATGTTATTCTTTATTTTTTAGCATCCAGAAATTAAATGTGGAATACCCATCAGGACTGAAATTTCAGCATTCCAGTAGAGAGTAGACTCATAGAACAATCCATAATTATGTCCCTAAGAAAAATTACTGGAATTAATTGAAACATTGTTTGGTCTATAATTCTCAAAAAGTAAATTTTGATGTGAATTCTTATTTTACTAACATATAAGTATATATTCATTGATTTACAAAGAAAATTAAAACGTTATCAATTACTTGATATATTCTGTTTGCATTTTAGGTTATTGGAATCCATTTTTCAATAATTGGTATATATATTGTTTAATGTTTTACTACTATAGAGTGAAATCCTATTTGCTATACCAAAGATTATGAACCTGATTTAGTCTAAGGATAATGCTATGTTAATTTTTTTCTTAGATTAATTTCTAGAAATTGCTTCCTCCCTCTCAAATGGTCATGGGATTCTTATATAACTACATTATTTTGTGGCTTTTAAAATAATATCATATTTAAAATATACAGTATCCACTGGAACAGTACAAAAGTTCTATAAAGTTATCCTCTTTAGGGACCTTACTATTTGTAAACATTCTTTTGACAGATACCAGACTGAAATTCAATCTAGAACATAAGAACTGAAAACACAGAAGAAATACATCCAGTTAGTATTTAAATAGAAGATAAATGGAAGGGAAAAAAGGTATGCCCCTGGCCAAATGAAATAGTAAAACTGCTTTAATTTAAACTCATAATGAATATTTCATATATAATATGAAGAAATAAATAATTTAAAAAACATTATCAAATAATGCTTTTATATGCAAAAATAAAGAGTTTTAATAGCATTATCACATAATTTAAATATAATATGTTGTCATACCTGGCAACATGGAAAATAAATTAGACTATACTTGCTATAAAAATAATCAACACAAATCATACTAAAAATGATCAATATAGTCGTGATACTTAATAAGAAGAATGGTTTTATTTTGTAGAATTTATTGAAAGTGAGACCATGGGGAAAATATACAGGCTAGTATAGCAAGTAATGAAGTAAAAAACTGAGTTGCTCATATGTAAACTGACCAGAACTTTACAAAAATATTAGATAAAATAATGGTAAGAGATAAACCTAAAAAAATACTAAATGATGGGAATGGTATTTAGTTTATAATTAGACATATTAGACATAAACTATGGACAGGAATATAGCAAAATTGACTCTACAACCACACAATTTTAATAGGATAGTACAAAACCTACAAATCTCTGAGTAGGAGGTTTTAATACATATTGTTATTTAAGTGTACTTTTTACACATTTTAAAAAAGTTATTCTAATTTATATAATTAACAATAACTACATCAAAATCCCAAAGCAACTCACTGTTTACTTATAGCATCTACAGAACTTAGAACAGTACCTGGTATACAATAAGCTATGTATTAATATTATATATAATACTGTTGTATTATATGTATATATATATATTTATAAGTGCTATATGTATTATCATTGCTATTGTTCATACTATTACTATTGTTCGAAGACTTTTTAAAATTTATGTAACTTTTAAATGACAGCTATAGATGTGAAATCAACTGCTTTTACTAATGAAAATTTAAAAATAAATTCCTTCAGTTGAAATTCATAGGGTCTATAAAAAGAGAATGAATATTTTGGTTTTACATAACACATATAGAGAGTGTTTATTCGTTATATGATTTGTACAGACTATTCCCCAGTTGGGGATCCCATTCCTGAGAAGTTTTAAGGGGAATGCTTTTTAGGAAGGAAAGATATTCCATGATTCCAAATGCTTCTGAGAAGCTTTTCTTCTGATCTTACTCCTGGGGTATGTGTTGAGACTTGTCTGACCTCTGCCACTTACAAAGAGCCCTATGCCTTTTGGGCAGAACTCTTAGGGGTAGGTGAGGATGACTTATTCTTATTTCAAAGAACACTAAGAGGAGAGGCTGCTTTCCATCTAATTTCATGAATGATGAGTCCTTCAAAATGTCCTTAACAATTAGCCTTTGTTAGGAATAAATTAATTTCAGAATTTCGCATCTTCTCACACTACCTGAGGCCACCTGTACTCTCACATAAACATATAGACACCTCTGGAGTGACATAGCTCGTTTTCTCCAGCTCCAGGAGGTGCCACTGACATCAGAATATTTCAAGACTACAACCATTAGAATGCTATGCTAACATTAGTGACAGTATTAATTATTATGTTTTTTTAAATCTCTGTGCTATCCTCAATGATTGGTGGAAATTATATAGCATATGTGAGAATGCATGTGGACTCTAGCATGAAAGCCTGAGCTGGAACACTTAGAACCATTATGCCTATTAAAAGCATAAAATATCACAGAGACTTTACTTTTTTATATTTTATTTTTCTTTAAAAATAGAATTTACTTTCATCAAGATCATTATAAAAATGTCTAACTACTGACTTAACTGATATTTATCACCATAAAATAGTAAGCCACTTTTAAAAATGTTCCTATTTACAAATAAAATCAAATCCCTTATATATTTAAAATTACATTGATTTTTTTAAAAGATTTCCCCCAACTTCTTAGGAATGGACTTTATTGCCTAAAATGAGATGTAACCTATGATATACAAGGTCTCACAATTAAGTCCACGAAACTGTTGCAACAATATTGTTAACCTTTTTTAATATCAGAGGGATTATTCATTATGAATTTATACCAACTGGACAAACAGTTAACCAAGTGTACTATTTGGAAGTGCTGAAAAGGCTGCGTGAAAGAATTAGATATCCTGAATTTTTCTCCAACGATTCATGGCTCTTGCATCACAACAATGCACCAGCTCACAGGTGTTTTCTATGAGGTAGTATTTAGCCAGTAAACAGATAACTGTATTGGAACACCCTCCCTATTCATCTGATCTAGCCCCCAATGACTTATTTCTTTACCTGAAGATAAAGAAAATATTGAAAGGAAGACATTTTGATGACATTCAGGACATCAAGGGTAATATGACAAAAGCTCTGATAACCATTCCAAAAAAAGAGTTACAAAACTGCTTTGAAGAGTGGACTAGGCACTGGTATTAGTGTCTAGCTTCCCAAGGGGAGTACTTTGAAGGTGACTGTAGTGATATTCAGCAATGAGGTATGTAGCAGTTTTTCTAGGATGAGTTCTCAAACTTAATTGTCTGACTTCGTATGTGTGGTAGTTCTCTATGCCTTCATAGCTCAGTCTTGTCATCTGAGATTTCCAGTTGTATGTGGTTATATGGTATCTGGGGCATATTAAATGGTCCCCACAGCTAGGTCTGAACTGAAATTATTTCCAAATATATGAAGGCTATTCATGGCCAACAAGCAAAGTGTCTCCATTAGAATCATAATTCAACCATTTTTTAGGGTAACTGGAAGGACTGGGCTAAATGAATGGGTTAACAAGTGAGTTCCAAACCTGCTGTAAATTCCAATAACAGAAGAGGGGAGTGTGGAGGGGTTGGGGGCTAAACTCAATCCCTTAATACCAGAGACTGACAAGGGGATTAGGACAAAGGGTTACTCGACGTAGCAAATAAAAATAGAGGACATGCAGTTCACTTTGAATTTAGGATAAACAATGAATAATTGTTTAAAGGTAAAGAAGTCTGTTGGTAAAATTTGGGACGTACTTATACTTAGGATAAAGAAAATTATCCATCATCAATCTGAAATTCAAAGTGAACTGGAACTCCTGCATTTTATTTGGCAAACCTAAGGGGGAAAAGGGACTAAAGAAAAACAAAAACAACTTCTGCTGACTTTTAGGGAACAGACTTTATCTAAAGACCTAAGCTACCGTGCTCTCCTGCAAAGCATGAATAATTTCACAGAACGCCAACATGAGATAAAGTTGACTACCAAAGTGTGAAGCAAAAAAAACAAAAACAAAAACAAAAACAAAATGAAACAAAACAAAACAAAAAAACCCACCTACCATCGTTTTCTGAACACAGACTCAATTGAAAAGACCAATGCCAGGTTTGCTAACTGCAAGTTTCGTATATGATTTGGAGAGTACCACTGCACAGTACCTGGTAAAATGCTGCATTTCTTCTCTACCTCTAAGAACCCCGACACCTTCTCTCTCAACAATCTTGGACTGAGGGTCTATGTGCTGCATAGTTATTTGAATACACCTTTTCTTCCAGTTTTTAGCATGGTGATGTTATGAGAGGTTTTCCACAGTGCTAACGGACCCTTTGGTTGAATTGAACTCTAGACTTGTTCAAAATTTTTTCTCAAAACATGTATCTTACATAATAGTTATACTCTTGTAATTTTTTTTTTTCCTTCTGGCATAAGACTAGTTTTTCCTCAAAACCCGTCGTCTCCTTTTTCCCCAGTGAGACTGTTTCAGATGGGCTCATAGAAAGGGAGCTCTCTGGCTGTGCTTTCTTTCTATGGGCTATAATTGAGATGTGGTTGCGATCCAACTTCGACATTTGGATGAAGACAGCATGCTAGAAAAGGGCAGAACATCAAGGTGAAACTAGCCTGTGCTCTGATTGGGCGTGGGGAACAGGACTGCCCAGTAAAACTCGCCAGGCTCGTGTCCCAGGAGAAAGGAATTAACTCCTATCTTATTTGCACCGTTCAATTATTGGCATTCTCAGTTACAGCGATTTAACCTATACACTTATATATATCATTTTATATTGGGGTTTCATTACTTACAGTTTGATTTTCTTGGGCTTTTTATTTGTCAGTGTTTTTGTTGTAATCTGCCTAGATAAGAAGTATCAGCACAATTATATGGTGTAGTTATTGAAGAAGATGGAATTTGAAACCAGACATCATGGATTAGAATTCAGACTCGTTTATAAGAAAATTGAGCTTGAATAAGTTATTTTACTTCTGGATGCCCGTTTTCCCATATGTAAAATGGTGATATCGATAATAATACCTACCTTCAAGAACTGTTGAAAGGATTTAATGAGGCAATATGTAGAGCAAAGAGCACATTTTCTGAAACATAGTAAATCCTCCTTAAGTGCAATAATGATGACGGTTATCATCAATTTTCTCAAGGAGCAGTATTTACTACTACGAGTAATAAAACAATAATTGACATGTATGAGGTGCTGACAATATACCAGATACTTTTCCAAGTACCTTGTAAGGATTGTCATATTTCATATTTTTATTCATCCAACAAATATTTATCTAACGTTAATTTGTGCAGGCTCTGTGCTTAGTGCTAAATAAAGCAGTGGGGGGGGGAAAAACACCAAACAAAACCAAAACAAAAACACAGCCTACAGTGATATTTTTATTCTACTAGATTAAATAGAACATTAACAAATACTTGAACTTCTAATGTATTAGTGAGATGAAGAACAATAAAGCAGTCTAGATGAAAAGTTTGTTGGAATTCTTTTCATATATGGTTGTCAAGAGAAGCTGTGTGTTATACAGTGATGTTTGTGGAAAGACCTGAAGGAAATGAGGAGTAAACATAACACTGTGGAGGAACGCTCCTGGCAAACATGGCAGACTGTTCAAATCCTTGAAGGAAAAGCAGCCTTGACGTGTTTGTGGAGCACCCTGGAGGCCAGTGTGATGGGAGTTGGGGAAGGGTGAGGAAGCCAGGAAGAGGAAAGGAAGTGTTCTGTCCAGAATCTCAGAGTGAGCATGGCCCTGTCAACACCTTGATTTTAGACTTTTACCCCAATTACTGTGAGACAATCTATTTCTGGGCTTTTTTAGCCACCAGTTTTGGCACTTTGTTAAAACCATCCTAAGGAACTAACATCCTCTGCTTCCTGGTCTGTGTGCTGTGTTTTAGTTCTGGCCTTCCCAGGGAAATACAGAAGGCTAACTCCACTACTTAAAGAGTAACTTTTTAACAACTGGAAACAGATTTCCTCCCTTAAGCAAAAATGTGGACAACAAAACACGTCGTGAGTAATACGATTAATTATTCATTTTAACTATAGGAGCTAAGGCATCAGAGTTTAACTGTTTTATAAAATAGCTGATATGTATTGAGTTTTCACTCCATGCTGCTTACCATGCTATGTTCACTAACTTGTACAGCTGTCGCAACAACTCTATGAGTTAGGTACTATCTATATCTTTCCATTTTTACATATAAGAGGTTAAATAATCTGTGAGTTTCTGTGGCAATCTTTGAACCCAAGCCATCTGGCCCTTCACTGCTGTGCGCATCCTATGCTCTCTGCCTCATTCTGTCTCAGAAGCATTCTGAGCAAGCTTCATGTCTTCGTGGATGATTAGGTTCCTCTGGCCATTCATTTGAAACTTCCAATTCTTGTTTTTCCAAAACTTACCTGTCTTTAATTTCTTTGCCTATAGTTTCCTTTCAGTTCTATCAGCAATGTCAGTTCTATCAGTCTGTTTTATATTGAATCAGCATTCCAGCAATCTTTCTGCTGGTACTAAATTGACTCGTTTTCTCTTCAACTGTTCAGTAAACTGACCATGCACAACAGCCTGTGTGATTTGCTAAATTGAGTCACTTGTGCTGGTATTTATGTTTATTATAAACTGTTAATTACATGGCAAGCTATAATCTTGATTTACAATTATAGCAATAATTGACTGCATTTGACTGTGCACCTTCACTCTACATAATTTGCCTATAAATTTTCAGAATATTGTGTGTTGTTTAGCGTGGGAGGCTCATGATCATTCTTGCAAGGCTGCCCTATTGATATTGTTCTCACTAATTGGCTGTATATGGTGTAGAGCTTAACCTCATAGAAATGTTTACAGTTTTCTGCCAAAGCAGAATTCCCCTTTATCCCTTCTTAGCAACGTTTACCTTTCCTACTGCTTTCTAAATCACAAGGCCATGAGACTACTGGTTTCTACCTGTGGCCAGATAAATTCACTGTTCAGTCACAAACAGGAATGCCTATAGAAAACTAACTTATGCTAATAGAAAAAGCAGAGATCAGTAGGAAGTTACAATGGCTTTCCCATAAGTCATCTGCATCTGTTGGTTTTAATAACTGGCAGTAGGTGCCTTCATCTCCACACCAGTGCTCTTTTCCTAGGCTTTGCCTCAGAATGAGCTGTGTAGTTTCTAAATGCTACCTGTGACCAAGACCTTTTTACTTCGTTGTTCTTGGGGTTTGGTGGGGTGGTGGTGGATGCTAGCACATCTGTTTGTAAATCAATCACACCACAGAGGAATCTAGTGAGAAGATTCTCAACTAAGAAGTTTCTCTCTCCATAGTCAGAAGGTAAAATGAGGAACAGGATATGGAAATACACTTTCAGAACTCTGACCCAATCTGGGAAACTAATGAACAGACCATATTTACAGAGGTTCAGAGGCTGTTATGAATCATTTTGGATCACTTATCCTCTCGCCCTGCGTGGTACACACCCTCAAGACACACACTTTGTGTTTAACTTCAAACGACTGAGTAAAACTGCTGGGGGGGGGAAGGAACCAATGATGCTGAAGGCAAATGAGAAGCCCTACAGTTTCATAAGTAAAGGGTCTGCCTACCGCGTTGATTGGGTACCGCTGCACTTTCATTCACCCACAGCCTCACTGCCCTCCTCCAAACACCTGGTCGCCCTGGGGCAATTTCTCTAGTTTGTCCTCATTGGAGATGACAATAAATCAGTACTCTTATCTTTCTCAGGATAAACTCCATACTATTTAAAACATTTAATATAACCAATAATATTCCACACATGGATATTGCAGGTGAATTCATTTGTCTATTATTCTATCTGATTTTTAGCTGAAAATACAATAATCATTTTGTAGAGTAAAGATGAACAAAATATAAGTCTATCTAATGTTACAATGATTTCAATTTGGCGAAATGCACCCTGTGTAGTTTTAGCTCGTTGATAACGCACTGTGTTTTGCTGTAAGTACACTGAACTAAAAAATAGGAGAGATGTACCAAGTTCGTGGATTGGAAGATTCAACAAGGTAAAGACACCGTTTTCCCCCAATTTGACATAGGTTTAAGGAAATTTTCGTTAAGATCAGACCATGGATTTTGGTAGACATAGACAAGATTATTCTGATGTTTTTATACAAGGGCATGTGGTCTAGAAAACTAAAACAATTTGAAAAGGATATCTTGTTTATTTGAAAACTTTGTTTTGGCATTTGTGATCAGCATGTCTAGTAGTGTCATGGGTGTGAAAATGCTTAGCTGTTTAGGGCCAATTCTATTCAGTTAACCTTCTTTTTCTTTCAGCATTTTAAATATTCAAGTGACTATTTCAATATGACAATACTTTGTTATCTTTCAATAATGATTGCTAAGCTTGTTTTTCTTTGCTGATGTATATTTAGTTATAACAAATTATAGGAATATACTTCTTAAAAATTTAATTCTACGACCAAATGTGAAATTCATTGTCTGTATTTAATATGACGTTGTAATTAAAAATGTGAACAAATCCATTACATAAAGCCATAAATTTGATTTTATAAATTATTGTCTTGATAAAATTTGCAAATGTCTGTTCTAATTAATAAAATCCTAGATTGACAAGGTTCTAAAGATTATTTTCCCCCACCCTCTGCACTCTAAAGAGTGAGATCACTTATCTTAGGTAAAACGAATCTGTGAATTCAACCAAGTATGATCAACTCTCCATCCTATATTTCTTCCACTTAGTTTAACTGCTAGAAGTTAAATTTTACGTAAAAGAGCAGTTTTGACCATGTTCTTTAAGCCTCCCTCTATTTTTGAAATTGTGATAGATGATGACTTTGCAAGCCAATTGTTTGGAAAACTTGTTTAAATGCAGATTTCCAGAAACCACCTCAGACTTACTGAATCTAGATTTCTGGGGATAGGACCCAAAATTTATTTTTGAAAGTTCTCTATATGATTCTTATTTGCCCTGAATATTGAGACTTACTCCACAGAATGTTCTTACTCTAGACTTTATGTAAAGTATTATCTTTTCTGTAGACTCTATAGCATGTACTGGTGATATTATGCATTCTAAAACCAGTTTGACAATTACTATTGTTATTCTAGCGTTCTTTGTTGAAACACAGGTTTATTTGCAACTCCCATGTACATTTATTTTGACAAAAATCATACTATGAACATGAGATGAATTAGACCGATTTCACCAGCAAATGCCCGTTTACTTTACTTTGATCATTTCTTTGTATTCAGTTCTATCTAAACCCATAGATTTTCCTAAAATAACACAAGATGAGATCAGAAGACATGAGAGAAAGCAGATAAAGAACTGAGATTGTTTTGCTTGAAGCATAGTTTTCTACAAAGAGGGAAAAAGGATCTATGCAGAAGTTAGATATTTTTCCTTCCTTTCTCAACACATTTTCATTTCCCCCTACTATTTTCAGCAGTTTTGTTACTATACCGATATTTAATGGAAGAAATAGAATGCTTAGGATTCCTTGGCTTTTGTGACCACTCCATACATTGTGTGCAGATACAGACCTAAATGCATGCTCAATACTGACCCCTTCATCTCAGACCTTAAAGATATCAACAGATTGACGTAAACTGCAGAAGATTTATCATAGCTATACTCTGGAATATATAGGGTGGCTGTTGGCAGGATTATTTTATAGTTAGATTAAGTAACTTATTAATTACTTAAAGATCGCCATTCCTTCTTTATCATGTACTGCACCCCTGAACCCCACCGCAGACCTTGTCCTTCCACAATTGCTTAAGATTTTGATACCTCTTTTAAAACTTATTTCTTTCAATATTTACTTGTCTCCCCTATGTTTTCAATTTTTCCCTTCCGATTATATTTTTCCAGCATTCAAATGCGTCCTGGTGTCCTCCCATATTTTTTTAAAAAAATAAAAGCTGAAGACAAGTAAAAAGCGCTCATTGACAAAGCTACACCTCCTTACCTATAAAACCCTCCTGTTTTTCTTCATGGAAGTTTCTCAAAAAAGCTGTTATGACTGTTTTCACTTTCTTTTCACTGTAAAATGTACTCCAACCTGGTTTCTACTCAAATTGCTACAAAAAAACTACTCCCTCACCAGTTCTTAATGACTAATTGATTTAAATGAACTTATATTTTAATCTCTAGCCATGAACTTCCTAATTAGATGCGAATTTACATATTCAGCTACCCGTTTTATATATTCTCTAGAATACTTCTCAATGACAAAAAATGATGGCCGGAAACGTATATAATTTTTCCTTTCTATCAGATTTTGCTTCTTATTTTTTGCTTTTTTTCCCTGTGTATTTAAATAAATGGCACCTCTGTCATGCAGAAACTCATGATAGATATTTTGAATCATTTGTGCCCCTTCTCTCATTCTCTGTTTTCTCTCATTCTGCTCTTATTCTCTATATCTATCTAGTCCATGACATACTTATGACTATTTTACGGCCCCAGTATTTCTTAACTTGGTATAGTTGTTTGCATTTCTACTGGCATCACTCTAGCTCAACCTCTATCATTGCCCGCCCCCCCTCCCTCCCCCCCTGTTCTGGACTAAAGCAATAGACTCCTGTTTGGTCTCCAGCTACTTTATTATTGCCCTTAAATATGTCATTATTCATAAATTTGAAAATGATGTTTTACAATTAGACATTTAATCATGGCATCACCCTGCTGAAGACAAAATTCGATGCCATTCAATTCACTTTTTGTCAAGGTAGTAAATGTGACCCTGTACGATATCCGCATCTTCATCTCCAGACAGTCTCTTCTTAACTCACTGGATAATAACACTGTCCTTCTTCCAGTTCCTTGAATGTCCTAACTGATCTCCTATACCAGGCACTCACACATGCTATCAATTCTCTGCAATGTCCTTTGCATGCCTAACTTTTCATCAAAATCCAGATCTCAGCTTAAATTCCATTTCCTCAGACTCATGCCTCAATTCTCTTATTTAAACTTACAAAACCATGCTTATTTATTAAACTATTTTTAATAGTTTTAATAGATCTATTAGTTTTACTAGATCTATTTAAACTATTTTTGTGCTCTTATTATTCATTTATGTATTTATTCATTTATTTATTTTAGGTTTGCTTGTCCTTCTAAAATATAAGTTTCATTAGAACATAGTATGTATTTTTTAAACATTGCATACCTAGCATTTATCAATGAGCCTAGAAATATAAGGTATTTAATAATTACTTGATGAATAAATAGGGTAAGTGGAAAAACAACTGAGATAAACTTTGCTTCCTTCTTTCACTATCTCAAAAATAGCACATGATGATGTATCTATGACATGTGTTGCATGACATAAAGCCAAATAATATACAACATTTAAGAATTCTGAATTTGTTGTAGCAAATTAATGTAACCTCATTATAAATTGCTTGGAGCTATCCATTTACAAAATAATGCTACAAATGTGAAAAACAAAAGCACTGAAATGAAAAATGATTCCTATTTTAGAAAAGAACATTTTGAATGAGAACATTAACATTTGCAAAGGCATTTATTTTCAATTTTTAGCAAAATGACTAAATGGCAATATGTGCTTTGCTTCGTGTATAAAGGTGTAGTTGGTTGATTCTACTTATATTCTGGAGTGAGTGTATTATATACTAAAAAATGTATGTTGAGTCCAATTGCTCTCATTTCTCAATCTAAGCCCAGGATGTTTAATAATAGTCAGAATCTGTTTAATGACGCTGTGACTTCTGCTTAATATAAGTTATATATTTTCCTCCTGGCATCTGTGAAAGGTGGTGCACACTCCTTGGTAAGTGAAGATTCCCTAAGAGCAAAATGATTAAAAGGATTTTTCAAGGTGGCAAGATCAAGGTTGGCTTTCACGGGCATCTGATTCCAATTCACACACTTTGGTCCACGAAGACATTCTGCCTTTTCTTATAAGGATCACCGAAGCCATAAACTTAAGTCCTGAACTCAAATTAAATGTCATAAGGAATTTTTTGGGCTTTATACTTTAACCTTTCTATGTTTTCAAGCTTAAATGATCAACCTTAGCTTTCTCTGTCAAAGCAGGCCGAGAGAGTACTTGTGTTTTTTTTTTTTTTCTTTTAAAAACTCTGTTATTAAAACAAGACACTAAACAAAAAGTTCAGGGTTTTGGCAAAATTTGGAAGGCTAGCTTGTTATCTTGAAGGTATGAAATTAAAAGTTAATTCTTGAAGGGAGCCAAATTAAAAGTTAAGAGCCTGTTAATGGCATTTGTCTTCATATCTCAGAAGAATGTGGAGTGCAACCTGTGTAGTTTAAAAGTGTATTATCTTTCATGATCTTCCCTACACATCCTTCTTGGGTTTCTGCAGTTCATTCTCTATCGAGCAAAAAAGAGGCTAAGAGAGAAATATGTTACCTACTAAAGGTACCTACTAGAGGTTACCTACTAATAAATTAATGTCTATCAGTTACAGAAATTGTAGAAGACTTGTATGATATGTCTCTTTTGAATTTCACTCTCTTTTTATGAATTTTGATGTTTAGTCAAGAAAAAAATATTTCTTCAGCTGTTGCAGATTTGGTTATAAATTGGCAAAACGATGTCAATCATTTCACAGGAATTAGAAATAGCTGTTGTCCTACTAAACGCCTTCTATTAGTGTTCTGAGATTCCTCCACACCCTAGTGCCCTGCCCATCATTAACAATGAAGCATTTTTTTCCTTGCATTGTCATGGCCAGGTTATGGATAGAGCTGGTGAAATAAAAACATAAATACTCACATATATGGGTTAGCTTAAAAGCACTTTCATTTTTCCTCATTGAATCTAAAGGTTTGTTTTGGTTATCACAAATAGATCTTTGAGTCACATATGCCCATGGCAAATATCTCCATAAACTTGATATTTGGCAGTAGAAAATGATGAAATATTTTATCTGCCATGAAGTTCTCACATATGTAAAGACTTGAAAGAGGGTTGTGGGTGAATGATTAGCAGCCAGCTTGAGGAGTTAAGGAAGTTTTAAATTGCCACTTTTTTCTTTTTGTTTCAAATTTAACTAAAGAATTCTTAAGAAAACTACTTCCAATATATTTTTAAATTTACACATCTCCCGAGTTGGTTTCTGAAAGCTTTTCTTAAGGGAAAAATGCCATAAAAGTACAAATGCCTCCATTAGCTTTTTATTAAGTAGGCATAATTATTTTGGTGATGGCAGGGGAACAAAATCAAAGGAGAGAAAATTTTGAAATGTATTTGTGAGTATGGCAGAGCTGCCAACCATATATAAAATTATGTAAAAAAAATATTATATGAGCTGGATCGAGACATTTGATGGAAAGTTAAGAGATACTCATAGACATCAAGCGGTCAACAAAGTGTCCCAAGATTTGGCAAGCTACGCTCGTTTTATGTTTTCTGTATTACACTACTCAATACCACTGCTACTTATCTCATTTCTACCACCACTGTGATTCTTGCTATTACCAAGTTAATAACAATAATTGCAATGTTCTTTTTATAATCAGAAGAAAATCATGAGTCTAAATATTTTACGTACAGTATTTTTTTGTCTCAGTTATTACTTACACATATAATATAGGTGAGTATTTTCACTGTAAGCATATTTCAGCTATAGTAACTTAGAGAAGTTAAGTAACTGTTCCATCAAATTTAGAGCTGGGACTCTAACCTAAGTCTCCCTGACATAAGTCTGAGTTTTAATCACTGAATTGTATGTTGTACTATGTTCCTAGGGATCAGAGTCATAAAAGGGGGCTGGGAGGATCCTGATAGTAGAGACAACAAATGTGAAAAATGTGTTTTTTAAATCTTGCTCCGAAGATTAATAGGGGCACCTATTGCAAAGGCAAAATCTCAGGCCCCATTCAAACTTGCTGAATCAAAATTTACTTTTTAACAAGATTCCTGGATAAATTGTAAAATTTGAGGAGAAATACTCTATCTTTTAACAGAATATTTTGAAAAATATAGTAACATTTTAATGAAATCTAGAGTCACTCTATCTATGTGATTTTCTTAACATAATAGGTTACTAAACATTTTATTCATTCATTGATTCTTTTATTTTGGTTTTACTTATTCAATAGTTTTTTTTTCTTATTTTATTTTGATTTTACAGATTCAATAGTTCTTTTCTTATTTGAACATCTATTTTATGCAAGTAGTTTCAACATTATACAAAATACTAAGATAAACACAAGATTTCATTCTATTAAAGGAGATAAATGTACACAATAAATAGGCATTTAAGGTATCATTTAATAAATTTCATAATTGAATATAAAGTTTAGATCTATGCAATTTATTTGCATTCTTCGGATTTATCAAAGAAAACTTCATAAAAAAAGTATTTCTTATCAATCAATAAATAAAACACATTGGGAGATTATTTTCTTAGTGTACTTATTCCCACTTATTCCCACTTGTAGCACTGACTAATTTTTGCTTTTAATTTACACATTTGGCCCTAATGACGAAGGTTTACCATTTGGTTTCTGAAATGCGTTTTCAACTTCTGAAACTTAGAATAGATTTACCATCCTCTTATGTGCCCTTTTTTTATGTGGTATCTCTCTCGCCCTTAAGTTCTCTTAAGAGATAACTTATATTTATTTTATTTTAAGATTCCAAAAACTAAACACTCTAGGGAGTAAATTTTGACTTTTCATGTAATCTTTCCTTTGGCAAATAACACAAAGTTCAAATCGAGAAAGAGAATAAGATTCTACTCAAAAATCTAAAGTGTTTAGTTCTTAGAACTTCACACTCACTAGAAACTCCAGATTAAGTAGCAATAATCACCACTTGGTTAATTTGATCCTACTGGAAGGTTGTCTTTTACACATTTATATATTCTCAAGGAAGAATATTTACTGCTTGAATGAACATTTCTAAGTTTTTTCTCGAAACAACTTATGAAGTAATTAGAGAACAAGTTTTGTGATACAGAATATATTTTATTTCTAAGTGATAAAATATGGATTTTAATATTTTAGTGATTACACTAGAGATGAGTAGTAGTAGAGTTTAGATGAATGAAGGTTTCATAGAGGAGACTGTGTTTGATTTTTTGTCTTTCAAATGCATAGGACTTGTTATAGAAAAGGAGTACATTTTAAAGGAGGCAGGCAAAATGAACAACGATGGATGAAATATTAAGTTGAGAGAGGGCTGGTATGTGGAGACCAATATTTCTATGGTGAAAATACATAGACACCCAGCCCCAACATGGGGTATACTGAGGAATATGCTGTTGATGTTTTTAAGATATTTTAGTAGAAAATTACCATATATCTTTGTCACGGTAGCATTTTTTTCTGATTTTTAAAAACAATTTACATTAATGTTTATCATGTAAGAATCCTATTATGTCATTTTTCAAACATTTTGTTTTCATAATGTAGCTACACTGATACATTTAGATATAATTCATTTTCACGATTTGTAACTGTTACATACCTTATTTATCCCGTTAGTAGGCACCGGCTTCATATAAAATTGTTTTGCTATAATAGGGCTACAGTAAACATCTCGACATGTGTGCCAAAGTTTTGTACCTATGAAAATTTGGAAATCTGGAGTAGAGGGTATTACTAGACATTTACCAAACTGCTCTAAAAGACATTTACCAATTGCTGTTTTAACAATTTATAACCTCACCAGTAATGTAGTGTTCTTGTCAGTCCATACCTTCTTCAATACTTAGTATTATCATTCTTCTTTTAAAAACAAAACCAGAATAAAGTCAGAGGATGGGCACTATCTGACTTCAAGAGTTACTATAAAGCTCCAGTAATCAAGACAGTGTGGTATTGGCAAAAATAAGAGACAAATAGTTCAATGGAACAGAATAGAGAGCCCATAAATAGATCATATATATGATCTATCTTTATATCTATATCTATCTATCTGTATATCTCTATCTCTATTTCTATCTCTAACTCTATCTCTATCACTAACTCTATCTCTGTATATCTCTATATCTATATTGAGAGAGAGAGAGAGAGGAGAGAGAGAGAGAGAGACAGAGAGACAGAGCACGAGAGAGAGAGACAGAGAAACAGAGGGAGAGAAAGAGAATGAGAATACTGGTCTTTGACAAAGAAGCAAAGGCAACACAATGAAGTTAGTCTTGCCAACAAATTGTGATGAATAATTGGACATCACATACAAATAATAAAAAAAAGAATCTAGACACAATACTGACATCCTTCACAAAAATTGACTCAAAATGGATCATAGACCTAAATGGAAAACTCCTAGAACAAAATGTAGAATGTAGAGATGTCATCTAGAATGTAGATATCTAGATGTCACTGGGCATGGCAATAACTTTTTACATACAACACTAAATGCAGAGTCTATGAAATAAATAATTGATAAGCAAGACTTCATTAAAATTCAAATCATCTGCATTGTGAAAGACACCATCTAAGAGTAAGAAGATAAGCCTCAGACTGGGAGATAAAATTTGCAAAAGACACATCTGCTCGATTGTTTTCCAAAACATATAAAGAGCATTAAAACTCAGCAATAAGAACATGAACAACCTGGTTAATAAATAGACCAAAAAACCTGAATAGATACTTCAAGGAAGGTAAATATATAGCAAACAAACATGAAAAAGTTCTCAACATAATATGTTATAAGAAAATTGCAAGTTGAAATAACAGAGAGATACCCCCACACAGCTACTAAAATGGCAAAAATCAAAAACACTGAGAAGAGCAAGTGCTAGCAAGGATGCGGTGCAAAAGAGACTCTCATCTATTGTTGATGGGAACGCAAAATGGTCTACCCTCTTTGGAAGACAGTTTAAGTGGTTTCTTACAAAACTAAACATACACTTGCTGTATGATCTAGCAATCTCATTCCTTTGTATTTACCCAGTCTTTAAACTTATGTTCACATAATAACTTGCCCACAAATGTTTATAGCAGCTTCATGCATAACTGCTCAAACTTGGAAGCAACCAAGATGTCCTTCATCTATCCGGAGAAATACAAAACTTCAATTCATAAATCTTTATGCACTCCTATGTTTATTGCAGCACTATACACAATAGCTAAGACATGGAAACAACCAAAATGCCCATCGGTAGATGACTGGATTAAGAAACTGTGGTACATTTATACAATGGAGTATTATGCAGCCATAAAGAAGAAAGAAATCTTACCATTTGCAACAACATGGATGGATCTAGAGAACATTATGTTAAGTGAAATAAGTCAGACAGAGAAAGATAAGTACCATATGATCTCACTTATTTGCGGATTCTAAAGAAAAGAATAAGTGAATGAACTAATCAGAAACAGTTTGGGAGACAATGAGGAAAACTGAGGGTTGCTAGATGGGCGGGAGGGGTGGGGGGGTGGGGGGGGAGGGTGAGGGGATTGGAGGGCAGTCGGTGACCACAGGATGGCCACGGGGTTTGAAAATTAATCTGGGGAACGTAATTTGGTGGTTACCAGAGCGTAAGGGGGTTGGGGGGTGGGGGATGAGGGTGAGGGGGATCAAATGTATGGTGATGGAGGGGGAGCTGACTCTGGGTGGTGAACACACAGTGTGATTTATGGATGATGTGATACGGAGTTGCGCACCTGGAATCTATGTAGTTTTGCTGACAATTGTCACCCCAATAAATTAAAAATAAATTAATAAAAAAAAAAAAAAGATGTCCTTCAGTAGGTGAATGGGCAAATAAACTGCACCACATCCAGACAACATAATATTATTCATCACTAAAAAGAAATGAGTTTTCTTTTTTTTAATTAAAGTTTATTGGGGGTGATAATTGTTAGTAAAGTCACATAGATTCCAGGTGTACAATTCTGTAATACATCATCTATAAATCACATTGTGTGCTCACCATCCAGAGTCAGTTCTCCTTCCATCACCGTATATTTCATCCCCTTTACCCTCATCTACCACCCCCCTCTTCTCTTACCCTCTGGTAACCACTAAACTATTGTCTGTGTCTGAGTTTTTGATAGATGAATGGATAAAGAAGTTGTGGTATATATACACAGTGGAATACTATTCTGCCATAAGATGAAATAGTACCATTTGGGGCCACAAGGATGGATCTGGAGATTATAATGCTATGTAAAAATAAGTCAGACAGAAAAAGTAGAGAACCATATGATTTCACTGATATGTGGTATATAAAACTGAAAACAACAAAAGAACAAGACAAACAAACGAAGAAACAAAAACTCAGAAATTAGTTTTCAAGTCATGAAAGACATGGAGGAAATTTAAATGCATATTACAAAGTGAAAGAGGTCAATCTGAAAAGGCTGCATACTGTATGATTCTAACTATCTGGCATTCTGGAAAAGGTAAAACTAGGGAGACAGTGAAAGGATCAGTGGTTGCCAGGGGTTGGGGGGAGGGGGAATGAATAGGCAGAGCACAGAGGATTTGGGGGGGCAATGAAACTATTCTTTATGATACCACAATCATGAATACATGGTTACATGGCTACACAGATATTATAATGGTAGATATGAGGATACATTTGTCAAAACCCGTGAAATACACAACACTGAGAGTGAAGTTTAATGTAAACTATGGACTTAGAGTAATAACGGAGGGTTCAACAACATAGGTTCATCAACTATACCAAATGTATCAATCTGTTAAGATCAGTTGCTAGTGGGGGAGGCTGTGTCTGAGGCGGAGCACAGAGCATGTTACAATTGCCTGCAACTTCCTCTCAACTTTGCGGGTGAACCTAACACTGCTCTAAAAAACTAAAGTGTAACAGAAAGACAGAAAAATAAACAAACAGAAATCATTTTCAACAAACAAAAATCACTTTCTAAAAGTAGAAAAATAAACACACAAAAATCATCTAAATATATGAATAATGAGTCTTTAATATTGTAAAATACCCAGTCAGGGTTGAAATAAATACTCACCTGTATCATATAATTCATATACTTTTCTTTTTGTAAATTACTGGTTGAACAGGGTATAATTAAATCTCTTTTATACCACGGGTTCTCTCACTCTCTACTTCTGCACCATTTTTATTTGTTACAGTTGATCATTGAAGCAATCAGCTCCTTGTCCACTGGTTTCCCAGACTTTGGATTTTGTTAATTACATTCAAAGGCACTGTGTAACATTTTTCAGTTCTTTGTATTTCCCATAAATGGGAAAGTAGAATTTAAAGACTTGCTTAGATTTAGGTTCCATGTGCATGCATGGGCATGCATGTGTATGTGCATGCATGTGTGTGAGTGTGTGTGTGTGTGTGTTTAGTTTTTGTTGTTATCTGTTTTGTTTTGCTTGGCATGACTACTATAACATGTGGCATTCTATTTTTCCCTCAGGATGCACATAATATCTGGTTGTCACTATTTATGATATTAGCAGTTATGTATGATAACTGTACAGATCCATTAATTCAGACCAAGAAGTGATATTCCAATTAAAGCATTGCTTCTTCCTACATTATATGACATGCTTCTCTAAAGAGAAGATTCCTTTGTCTAGTCATCTAGTATTTGGTTACTCCGTGGAATAGTGTGGGAAACATGGGATAAACGCATAATTCTTTCTTTTTTAATCAGTACAAAATAATGAAAAACATTCTTTAGAGTAACTAATTGGTACATCTTTTTTTGTTTTGTTTTGTTTTTTAGTCTCATGATGAACTCATGGCTTTAAACATATTCTGTATATTTTAATTTATTGATTTTAATACTAATACTCAGACTTTTCAATTTTTGCTCAAGTGTCATCCTTTTCAAGATAACCTCCGAGTGGTTTTGACACAGCACTTGACATCTTTGAAAGAATCTACTTTCTGATATGGCAATATAGTCCATTTCATCTTGAATGTCTCCTGCTGCAGTCTTTTCTACAAGAAATCCTGTTTCCTTTCAGTGAGAGGAAAAAAAAATGTATGTTTGTTTATAGATATATGGACACAAATGAAATATTCATATATATTTTAAGTCCAAATTTAGATTCATTGCTAATGTTTGGTTATTGTTTCTAAGCTTTCTTTTTTACTGGAAATGTATAGGACATATGTTCATTTTTTCTCAAAGATACTTTCTTAAAAATAGTTTTATTAAAATTCCTCATTAGTTCATAGTGATGCATCCATTTCAAATTCAGGGCCACCAGGGTTTTACTTCACCTCTTTCACCTTATATATATTTCTCTTATATCAGTGCTGAGAATTCCAGTTCTAAATAACCCTGTGATTTTTAGAATTAAAATTAAAAAATATTACTCATTTGCTTTATTGCACATTGAACATACAAATATATCATTATAAAGACGTGAACACTAAAACAAAAAATATGATTGCTTAAACATTTAATATTTTCATTTGCAGTTCTTTTTGTCCTCACTATGTATCCTTCTGAGATACAGTCAAATTGCTGCGCTTTAAAATCACTTTTAGTATTTTTCTCTCTTTATATCACCAGCTGAATACATATTTAGGTTCATTTGCTTTTGGTTTCTATTTTTAAATACTTATTTAAAAGTAATTCTAAAGGTAAATGTACACAGATTTCCAAAATCACATCTGCAAAACAGACATATTCAAAGAAGTCTAGGATCTGGACTTGCCCCTTCATGCTATTTCCTCCTTCCTCTCATAGGCAACTATTTTTCTCCCCTTAATGTTTAACTTATTCTTCCATTGTGCATTTATTATTCTGTTTTTAATATAAACATATTTATTTTTCAATATTTTGGTATCTAGGAAGGCTTGCGCTTTTGTTCTTGTGGTTGCTTTCTTACTCAACATCTCACGATAGCACCCTTGATCTTCCTTCATTTTGGTTATTATGATCTATTGGTTCCTTATAAGTAATAATTACAAGTAATAATGAAATTAATTACTGAATTCTGCTTCTTCCTGTCCTCTCTCTTCCCCAGATTTGAAGCAATTCAGTTTAATACATAGTTGACAAACTACAAGGTCATTAACAAGCACATTGCATCCCCTTTTCTCGTTAAACTTTGATAACATTATTCACGTTTGATTTGGCTTCAATTTGGAATCAACCCCATCCCCTAAATATTCTCCAATTTTCTTTCCTTCATTTCCTAGAAATCATAAGTTGGGATATTTAAAAATATTATTTCCTGAATATACCATATGTTCAACTCTGAATCTTATTTATTGAATACATTATCTACTTTTAGTTTTATACTTTAATGAAATGATTAAATGAATATATTATAATTTAATATTGTACCCCCATCTTAATTTCCAACTTCCAAAAGATTTTGAAATTAGTTGTGGAATATAGTGGTTGATTGTTTCTGTCAAATATCAAGGAAATAGAGATGAAGTCAGGGGTCAAAATAAGATTCACAGCAGATGGGAACTGAGAAATTGTCTAGCGTTATGAAAGAATGAAGATGCTGGAAACTTGAAGGTCTGATGGATTCTAAAAGTCATTAACTAATCCTAAAAATTTTTCCCAGTTCCCAGATATTTTTCTAAAACTCCTCTGCAGAGAAAATCCTAGATGAATTCTGTACTTAATATTATTATTAATTTCATACATATAAACAGAAAACATTTACAAATTTTCTTATATTAAAAGTAGTTTAATTACTTAAGGCCTTTAACTCCTTATTTGTTTAAATACTTGTGCACAGGTGTATTATATTTTAATATATCATACAGAAAAGTGTATTCATTTAACAAATATTTATTTAACTCCTTTCTGATAAAGTAGGCATTAACTTAAATTGAACCAGAAGATCAAAACAACAACAGAAATTGAAAATACCCTTGAGTTTGAAGTAAAATGTGTGTAACCTCTTAATGATTTACAATTCCTCCATATCTGCAAAAATTGGGAGTTTCTATAACCTAAGCTTCATTCTTTCTAATTCTGATAAAAGTAAGCAGCATGCACATTGTCTTTAAAACAAATAAAATAGATAATAGATGGATCAAATGGAAATGGTTTACCTATTGGCTACTTGGGTCGATAAGGAAATATATGGTCTTCTTTTATTGTTATGTTATCATCGTTAGTTATGATAATTGTTAGTTATGAGTAGGGGTGCAGCTTAGAACTTCATCTTCACAAAACTTTTTTCAATATCACATACTCTTAATTCTGTCAGTTATGTGAAAAAAGGCATTTATGTAAATATTTATCACGCACCTCTTACATACTCACTTGTATAGGCACTTCTATTAAAACAATGTCAGATACAATGTAAGCCTTCTGATACTTTATATACTAGTAGGAGAAAACACATGCAAATACTAGGCAGAGAGGAATGTGACAAATGAAACTTCCTCATAGGGGAACATATTATGAAGCAATCAAAGGGATGGGAAGTAAAATTCCAGGCACCTGGCTGGGCTTAAGCATTCCTATAATATAATTTGATTTTATGGGATGGGATATGCTTGTAAAAACCCAAATATAGGGTCACCCTTACTTGGCATTAGTGCATCTGTGAATGTAATTTTGTGTTGGCTAGGAGACAAATAAGATCTCTTTCCACCGTTAACATTATTGTATTTTGTCCAGCAATTTAAAGAGGTCATGAAGCCATTGATATAAAAATCATAATGCAAACATTAATCTGACAATCACAAACTCCTACACTATCTTTTAGAAAGTTTAGATTTTGTGTAAATACATTTTTAATATTCTTTATATTTGCAATGAATTGTGAATTAGATTTGTTTGAAATATGCAATGATTTAGATAGAAGAAAATCTTATCATTGATAAATATGATTTGTATATATATATATATATATATATACTGTTAAAGAAACGTTTTAATATATTTAATATACTGATGTGGATCATGGTGTACTTCGCAGTTTTACTAACTCATAAACACAATTTTGAGCTTTGATTTTCCACTGTGTAAAGAACTGACTGAATACCCTTTCATGACCCTGGTGAAGAGTTTCAACACCCATAACTATATTTTGTAGGGTCATTTTTACAGTCAGTTAAATCTATTTAAAAGTATACTAAGGAAATGCCAAAGATCTTTTATGGAGGGTGGAATAAAGTGAAAATTCATTGTATATTTGAAAAAATGAAATTTTAAAGAAGAAACCAACAATAGAAAGAAATACCATAGATTTGTTCTGTGGTAACTGCAATAAGTATAATTAGGCATATTAGTTTATTTATATCACATCAACGCATTTGTCTCTGCCCTTTGTAGGCTTCAGAGCTATCTAAGGCATCTATTACATACTAGGTTAGGAACCCTGTCCTATTTTTATGTACATGAAGATTGAAGTCATAAAATAATAGGGTTAGAGGTGATCTTACATTCAGTTCAATCACCACTTTTGTGAGGTATTATAGGTTGTTTGCCGTTTGATAGATATTGCACAATTAAATGTATAACGTTTTTCTGCATTTGGCGGTATCAGAGTAAATTTTGATAGTAAAAGTAATTTTTGGATGTTGAATATGGTAATATCAATTTAATGTTTTAGTAATAATACAGTAGAACCTAGCACAAAGCAGACCTGTGATTAAATTTCATTTGCTTTAAAATATAATCATCAGTATATGCATTTGAAACTCAGACCTAAATGTTCTGAGATTTTAGAGAAGCTGCAGCTTTACTTCAGGATACAAGGTGGTGCTGTTTCATTTTACAAACAAAAAACTGCTGTTACCAAAAGCTAGTAAAGCTAAAATGAGGACATCATATCTTACAAAGACAGAGGGAATACAGAGGAAGCCAAGTTCCATCTCTCTACATGCCAGTTATGATTTTGTTTAATGGAAAATAGATAAGTTATATCTATATAACCTGCACAATATAAATACAGAGGCAATAACAATATTCAACCAAGGATGAAATGTTCATTTTTTAGTAGTTTATAGGGTTCTGTAGCCTGCAATACATGCAGTGGCTGCAAAGGCCCTGGACTTAAGGGGATAAAAATATGTGCATTATGAAAAGTGAGTGAAAGTTAAGGTTTATTTCTAGTTCTTATTGGCTTTCTGTACTGACAACCAACAATTTTCCTGGTTTTGGAAATGAAAATCTAAGTTCATCTTTTAACTCGAAATTTATTGACCTATAACATTAACCAAGATCAAAAGCTCCACTGCCTCCTTCTATTTATTCAATTCAAATGCTAATCACCTTTGCCAATTTACAGACTGAATTTAAATGCTATAAAAAGTGAGGCTTTTTTTCATATCAATCTTTCTCTGTACTTACTAATACTTTGCATAGGGAATATAAATGAGAATTTGGTGTCTTATTTCAATGTCAGATTTTCTGTGTGACGTCAGTCAAATTAACCTTTCTGTGTAATTTTTAATCCAATTTTAAAAGATGCTTAATACTAACATTTTCACAGTAGTTCTTGTGGTGATTGAAATGTTTGTAAAACAAATTGGGAGGTTTTTTTTTTCTTTTTTCTTTTTAATCTGACATATTTGTTTACTGAAAATTGGTAATGCATAGAAATTTGGTTATTTTGTGTAAGTTAATATCCTGGCAGATTTTTGAAAAATTGATTGACAGCTATAACAATTTTATCAGGTATTTCTTTATAACTCAATCTATCTTACTAGAGGTTTTGGCTACTAAGAAGAAAACTAACTCAAATCTCTGCTGAGGACTTGTGGAATGTAATTATATATTTTACTGATTTTTTTCATTTTTTACCCTGACATATCAGTTATTTAAATGTCAGCATTAATATAAATTTACTTTTCTTTTTATATTTTTGCATTTTCTTTACTGAAAGCTGACTTGTGTTTTCAAGTAATAGGGAGGAAAGAACTGCACTATTTTCTTATTTTGGCATAAAATAGACTAAATAATGCTTTATACTCAATTTCACTGACAGTATAAATAGATTTATTTATTGATAATATTATTTTACATGGCATCATTTATTCTGTGGAGTTCAGAAATATCATTAATATAACCTTGAAAATAATTTTATGCTAGCAGAATTTAAGTCAACTAGGACAAAGGAAGCAATAAAAATCCAATGATAAAAATGTTTAATAGCACCTAACTTGGTAACTAAGTTTTACCTGATGAAAGAAGATCATATAACCTCTGATATTTCCCTAAAACTTAATGTCTAGACACTGTGACACATATATTAGAGATTTCTTCTTTTGCAAAGCATGTAAAATCTTTGTGAAGTAATATGAGTTATGTATTTGAATTACATAGGAACCAGATTTGAAAAATAGGTATGCAACTTACTGTGTGGTCTTAGGCAAATAAGCCTCTTTTTGAGTCAGTTCCTTATATCTTTGAAATAAGAATAATACTTAATTCCCTTATAGTTAGATGAGTGATTATATGAGATAATTCATACATAGTGCTTAGCAATAAACATTCAGTAAGAATTAGCTAATTACTATAGTTTCTGTTTTCCAGGAAACATAATTTTTAAAAATCAAATATTCTCAAAATACTTAGTTATTAAACTTTATTGCTTTGTTTCCTATATTATATATACAAAAGACAGAAATTGTTAAAAACTATTTCATTGCTTCCAAAGAGACCAGTATGGGAAAAGGAGGGTAAGGCCGAGTAATTTTAGTTGCGCAACCTGACAGATACTACCTCAGCCATATGATCAAAGTCAGCATCAACAGTGATGTTATTTTGATAGTATAAATCCTTAATATGATATGATGAAATGGCACCTTACCTCCATGGTTATCCTCCCCAAAACACACAACCCTTGTGTAATCAGAAGATAGACATTAGACAAATATCAACTGAGAGATAGTCTACTAAATTTCTAATGAGTACCACTCTAAATTCTCAAAATCACCCCAAACAAGGGAAGCTAGTGAAAATGTCACAGCCAAGAGGAGCCTTAAGGAGGCATGATGACCAAGTATATAGAATTATAGGTATATGAATCTGAATCACACTCTAATAAATTCTCCAACTCAGGTGACAGCACTTGGTCATCATTAGCACAACACTCAGTCATCAATAATGTTCAGTGATGCCCCTCTATGTAACTCTCCACCCTATGCAGAAATAGCGATTACATAGTTGATAAGTGGAAGATACAATAAGTTTTTTTTAATTAAAATGGGATAATGCAGAAACTCTATTAGTAAGCACTCAGTTTTACTTGAATTAAACAGAGGGGGGGAAACAGGAAAAAGAAACAATCTCATGATCTTCAGGTAAATGTTTCTTTATCACAGGAGATTTTACTTGCAAAAGATCTGGCTAAGGTTAAGGATTTATGAAACACATTATGAGGTGGAATCATTACGTTTTGTTTTGTAATCTACATGTTTCAGGGTTTTTTTTTAGAGTATTGATTTTCTCTGGCTATAAATGATGAAGTAATTAGCTGCAGGATAGAGCTTATTAATAGACCTATAAACATGACTGCCTGAGACATCTGGGTAACTGATCCTTGCTCTTGTTCCACAGCCCTGGGTCGAGGAATGTACTTACATCAGACTGTGTAAGCCTGGAGAGAATGATAAATTGTATCAGAGCAGAGGCTGGGTATATGAGACCTCACCTTGTTATTGTGTTTTATATCTGTAAACTCTAAGATTGATGGGGAGTACTTGACCCAGAGGAGCTGATCCCTGGCACATATCGCTTAGCTTGTATTAACACTATTTCAGGTTTAGGTATATAAGCCCATGTATACAAAGCAGGGCTAAGTGGGGAACGGAAAACATCTGAAATGATTCTTCCTCAGGCAGCAATTGCTATTGGCAATTCCTTGTGAAGATTTTAGGGGTGAAGAATTTTGTTTCTTCATTGGCTCAGAACACATTGATTTCTCTGTTGTGTACTCCAATGTTACTTACTTTCTTCACTATTCTTTAGATAAGTAAACCCTGTGTGATTGATCTAACGGTTTGTGTGCTTGGTCTTTCCATCGCTTTTTCCCCCTACTTTTGACACAGGATAATACAGTGGAAATACATTATAACTTTCCTACTTAATTCTTTCTCATAAAGTTGTACAAATTTTATTACTATATTTTATTGTATGGCTTAAGGCATTTATTTCTGTTTTGTAAACACAATGCTTCCTTTTCAATCTCTTTGTCAACAACTTCGTTACTGATTTTATATTTTGGTTCATTTGCTGATTGACTGGATATGACATTCAGGAATTTATTTTTCACAAAGGGATTATAGGTATTGTATTATCTGAGTAATTTCATATTTGATAAAATCTCTCTCTTGTTTTTACAATTAAGTGATATCTGGTCAGTGTTTTAGGAGTCTTGAGCCTGTTTTGATGTTTCTCAGAACTTTGTGCACATGGATTTATTATCTTCAAGTACTGGATATCACAAAGGGACGTTTCAAATAAGCCTTTTTTTTTTCTTCTTGTAAGTGTCTTTATTTATCTTCCAGGCTGATTAAATTTTTTTTCTTTATCTTGGATATTCCATAATATAATTTGGATATGACTCATGGTTATCTGTACTGTATCAAGCCATTCCTGGAAAATGGCACGCCACCCAGTCTAGGTGCCTTCTTCCTGCACTGCAGACATTTTTTTTCTTATACTGAATTACTGAATAATTTCTCATTCTATTCGTTGAGTTCTCTACTTCAGGATTATAAACTATTCTGATGTTAGATTATCTGAATTGTACAACTAATACCTGCTTTCACTGTGATTATCTCAGGGCTTATTATGTTCCAGTCAGAATTTCCATTTCATTTCTACTTAGTTCCTGTTTCTAAATGTATTAATCCCCACCTCTTCACTGTTTGACACTTTACCCATTTCCTTTGCTCTGTATTCTTTTTTTAAATCTCATTCTCTTTTAAAATCTTTAATATGTATGTATTTTTAATAACTGATTTCATGTTCTTCCTTAGTCGTTCTACTACACGAAACGCTCCTTTACACCAAGCTCAAATTTTCCATTTGAGCCAATTGGGGTATACTAGATTCAATAATAAAGAGCTCCCTTCTCCATTATAATTGTTCAATTCAGAAAGATGTTTACTTTTCATTTTCATAGCATCTCATGGTGGATGTCCCAGGTTGGTAAGTGCCGTGTTTCTCCGAAAATAAGAGCTAGCCAGACCATCGGCTCTAATGTGTCATTTGGAGCAAAAATTAATACAACTGGGTATTATGTTTTATTATATATATTATATTATATTATATTATATTATATTATATTATATTATATTATATTATATTATATTATATTAACCTCGTCTTATAGTAAAATAAGACTGGGTCTTATAACAATTTTTGCTCCAAAAGACGCATTAGAGCTGATGGTCCGGCTAAGTGTTATTTTCGGGGAAACACGGTGTCTCTCTACATTAGTATTCAAGGACTCAGGCTAATATGACCGGACCTTCAACAGAGCTTTCAGTTCATTCTAGTCATTGCCATCCATATCAGACAAAAGGATAAATGCAAACACCCTGAATTTCTGAATTCAGAAATTAATTTAGAAAGTGAAATCTCTCAGAAAGGACCAATAATGAAACTTCAGCTTCAGAAATTCAGAAATTCAGAATTTCTATGCAGAAATTAGAGAGTTTCCCTTGAGCAAGACAGGCATACATTCCAACTGTAGCAATTTCCATCACACTGTCTATTCCTTGGTTTACATTTTTAAATTATTATTATTTTTTTATTCTGCTGTATATTTGCATATTTTCATGTCATTTCTTTTTCTTTGGATGATATTTCAAGATTTTTGTCCAGATTTTCTCTTTGTATTGGTATGTTTTGTTTAACTTCTCCCTGACTTTCTTTTGAGATCTGTTTAATTTCCCCTTTGAACTAACTTTTGTGGACCATATATTTTGTATCTTAAATTTCTTTTAACCACTATGTCTTTATGCGGGGCAGCACGGGGAGAAAGAGGAAATACCCTGATGCTCTAAGTTTTACTTTTTTATTTTGGTCATCATCTTTTGAGGTTAATGGCATCAGATTATTATTATTATTTTTTTTTGTTAACTGCAAATATATTATATATATCATAATGAAAGATAGTACTTATTAGGCTTTCATAAACTACCATGGTCTTTACCAGAAGTATTAGTGTGATTAAATTTCCTGTGTTTTTATTATTTTTTTTATAGACTATGAGAGTCAATACTGTTAAGTTGTTTGCCATTGTGGTGTAAACTATAGAACAGCAGTGTTTGAATAGTAAACTGTCAAATCATTGCTGCATATCTCAATCACTGAATGATATAGGAATGGTCATAAACTTGCAGATACATGTTCCTATTTGATGTTCTCTTTAAGGGAATTAAATGTCGATGCAATAAGTGAAGTATGACTGAGGTCTGTCTTTCAAACGAAAGTGTAGGGAAATTCTCTACCCATCATTTGGACTTCCATTGAAAATTAAACAACTCTGGATGAATTTCATTTCCCACATTTGGAAAAATAGCTGGAAATAATTTCTAGCTTTTGTGGCAATTATTTTTTTTCCTAGAAATCTAGATAAAGATTCTTAAAGGAAATATGTTCTATTTTTTATGATTTTGTGTTCTCAAATTTGTAAAAGCAAAGAAAGTCCTTCATTGTTTTAGTAAATGAACCACTAGTAATTCAAAATACAATGAATCATCAAATAGAACCAAAAAATCTTATCTAACTTGCTTTAAATTTTTGATACAATTTGTTTATAAGTATAAGCTTACCTTTAAATATAAAAATACTAACACAGTTTTAATGTATTACTGTCATAAATACTCATACGCATCAAAATAAAAGGAGGCAACTTGTAAAAATAGTTTTCTTTAAACTAAATGAACTCTTCAGTTAATTTAGAAAGTGAAATCTCTCAGAAAGGACCAATAATGAAACTTCAGCTTCAGTTATTCATAGAGCAGCAATTCCATGTGTCTGGAATACAAGCCCTGGATTTGGATTTATGATTGCCATGTGCAATGTATTCCATTTACACTATTTTTTTTTCCTTTTTGCTCCAGTTTCATTTTTATAGACTGTCATATACTATATATGAACTCATTTTTACACTAAATCCTTTGGCAAACTCACCTCAGTATTTAAGGAATTGCTTGTCTATTTGAGAACTTGGCTTAAAACAACAAAGGGGCAAATGGTATAAAGATGGCAAAAATCTGCTTTCTAGATTAGCAGCCAATGAGCAGAAAATAGACATGTATACAAGTTAGGCTGGGTATCTAAATTAAGTTATGCTTAAGTATAAACTGTGCAAATCTTTAATTCCCATTGAAGCACAGGTTTTGGTGAGCTTTCAAGTCTGGGAAGCAAGACGTGTGCTGTGCATGTCCAATGCCATGGACACCACACAGGACTGGGTCTTCCTTTGAAGCTTAGTGACATTACCCAAGACTTATCATGCATCCTTGACCGTTTTGTTCCTGTTTTGAATTTAACTTTTTCCCAGTGGTTTGCTAAATTGGGTTAAATTCTCTCTAAATCCTTAGATTACAATCATACATGTCGGTCCATACATGATAGCCACATTTACATCACCTAAACGCTAATTTTCATGATGACATAATGTACTTGGTAAAAATATAACAGTGTACATAAAACTCTACTTAATGGCACCTCTGCAAATATGTTAGTCCCACAGTCTTTTCCATCTCCCTGATGGCAATAGTTCTTTCTCTCTCATATCACATTTAATTTGTCCAAAAATTATTTTTGCTCCACTTTCAAAATCTGTTCAGTATTTGAACACTTATCATCACCCCAATACCAGCAGCCTGACCCAGGCCACCATGAGCTCTTGCCTGGAGCATTACATAGCCTTGCGCCTAGTTTCTCTGCTCCTATCCCTACCCTACGTGTTTAAGTGCACCGCAGCACTCTGTTAAATTCTAAAATGTAAGTCACACTGTGTCACTCAGAAGGCCCTCTCACAAAGTAAAGGTAGGTACATTAGCTCCTTTTCGCTGTGTATTATGATCATTAAAGTCTTTGCTCCAGTAAACTTTAGATATTTTTCTAATGAATACATAGATTACCATACAAAACACACACTATATGCTTAAAAGCACTGGCTATATAGGCAGACCGATCTGAATTTAATTTCAATTTCCTGCATCAATTATCATCAACTTGATTTAAGAAATTTGATTAATGTCTCCAAACATCAATATTCTGATACATTAAATGTGATCAAAATGATGCCACACAATTTAATATGACTGTAATAATTTGTTAGATTTTTATATCAGAATCTAACTAGAATAACAGAAATCACTTAAAATATTTATAGCATGACATTTAATTCTGGGAATTAGTTGCAAGAATGATGTGGATTTTGGGAAGACATAAAGAGGATGATGAAATAACTCAGAGATTAGCAATAGCAGGAAGCGACTGACACCCTTAGATTGGAGAGATAAAGGATGATGCTACCAGACCATGAGTCATCCTTTCAACAGTATAACCACAATAGGCCAGTCAGATGCACACTTGAAAGACAGAGAAGTCACAGTTAAATAAACTGCCCAGCAAAAATCAAGTTGAGAATAACTGTTTTTTCCCCTTTCCACTGCCCTGCAAAATACCTCCAGTGTTTCCATTGTCCACTGCTGCCAGAAGCCAACTGACTGTGAATCCTGGAAAATTCACCCGGAGAGGTGAATGCCTCTCATGAAGAATGAGCAGGGGAAGAGAGAACAGATTGGGAGCAATTAGGCCAAGGACTAGCACAATCTGGCACCAAAGATCTTAAAATCAGCTGTGTTGTCTAGAGGATACCCAAGTGTTTATGCAAAGCACCAACTCTAAATTGTCATGGCATAGAAAATATATCACCTGGGAGGACAGGGAAAGGAAAGTTGTTATGGACTGAGGATAAAAGATGTCAAAACTAACATGGACTTAAATGTCAAGGGAAATATTTCTGGTGGATCATTGATATTGATCTATTTTTTTTTTTGTTACTTATGGACTTCACATATATAATAAACCTTCTTAATGAAAATAAAGAGTACATGTAACTCTCAACCAAGGGAGAATATCAGTAATCAAATTTTGAAAAAAAAATTGTGCAGTATTATTTAACATATTTTATTGATATACAAACATGAAGAAGCCAATGAAACATCTGAGTTATATAAATAGGGACAAATAAATAAATAAATAAATAAATACATAAAGCGGCCTAAGTCCAGACGCAGAAATGAAGAGCAAAGCTGCTCACTGATATGGATACACATCACTGTTAAATATAATGGCTTTCACTGATGATCAGGGGAAAAAATCAGTCCCACAGGATCTTGAATTCATATTTTTTCTGTTGACTAATACAGATTTTCAAATGTTAATGAAAATAAACTTAGAATTTAAAAGCATATCTTGGAAATATATTTTTGCTAATTATGAATCTCCTTGCATCATGGTAATGTTGCATTTCCATTAAATAAGTTGAATATTCAAGTACTGCATTGAAATGCTTAAAATGTCTAGCTGGCAAGTAAGCTAGGCCATGCAATATTACAATGGCTTAGCTTTGCAGATACCTCAGATGTAAAAGATCAGTGAGGTTGCACTCTGTCTTACTGTGTGAACATAAACCTCAAGAGTCACTAACATATCCCCAGAAAATTCTGAGGAAAAAATTCCTATTGGATAGAAAGTTGGTGTCAGTAAAATGAAGAACAAAATGTTTATATGTATACAAAGAGATTATTGTTTTGACCCATTTTCCACCTACAATGAGGCAAGATCAGATAGATTAGATTGGTTAGGATAACTCAGCAGATAACAGCCTGCTTTTGAAATTAGCAGCATTGGTTTAAAGTTTACAGCAGGAAAAACATGCAGCTAATGTTCTAGGTTAGAAATTAGGTGAAGAATAAAAAAAAAAAAGAAAGAAAGAATTAAATGCTTAATTTAACGCACAATGGAAGCACTTGCAGAAATAAGTTCCTTTATTATTAAAGATGAAGCTTTTTAAAAGTAAGGCTACACAAAGCATATGGACCCTGGTCAAATTTTATTTTGTTAACATAAGGTTACATTTCCCTGAGACTACAATAGGTGTCTTGCGGGCTATGTTTGCATTCTAAAGTATTAAGAGAAGTAAGGCTGTATTTTTTCCTACAGTAGTTGATTTGAAAGTCCCATGTTCCTGTCAAATTGCTTGCAAATGAACTTTGCAATCCTGTAAAGTGGAAGGCAATGATAAGTGGAAATAATTATTGTTGCTCACTTATTTTCAGTGACTACACCCACATTTGTCTCCTTCAGGATTACATAGAAACAACATTGACAACTATATAACTCTTACTTTTAACCTACACTGTAAGCCACTATTATTGCTGCTCTTTCCCTGATTTTCCTTTCTTGAAAACTGTAAAAACAGCATTTAAATTTTTTAGTACATTTAGTGTTGCCTGGATGAAGAAAAGTTCCAAAACCTCAATCAGTGTGCAATAGTCTTTAGGTAAATTTTGTCACTTTTTCTTTTAATTCCTTTCTAAACTTATTCCCTTTAAGAATCCGTAATGTGGAGTGAAATTGTTTACTACAAAGTGCCAATAATTATAAGTCACCATAATTACATTTTTTAAAGTAATTGTGCTCCTTCAATTTAAATGATCACTAATATTTGTAAGTTAATATTTGATAAAAATTTGATAACATTTAAATAGTCTGCCTAATGTAATAGTTTCTACTGAAAATGGGAGTATGTCATTGAATGAATTTAAAAAACAAACAAACAAACAAAAACCTTAAGTGGTCTTTCCTGGATCAGTTGCATTTCCAGGACTTTAGATTTCTCAGGAGTTCACAAATGTGATTCATGAGAATCGGAATATTTCTAATCTTCATGTTTACCTTTCAATGTGATTTTGTGTTGTATTTTGATTATCTTTTAGAAATTTCAATTTATTGTCAGCCTCTATTTTTTTTTTTTAAATAGTAGGAAACTGCATCTTAGGAGTTTGCCAATAAAATATTTAAAAAATAGTTAATTTTATATTGTTATCTATCTGGATTGCATTTATTTAATTATGAAGGTGGTGACTTTATCTGTAAATCATTGGGATAGTCCATGACTTTCAGGGAAGAATTAGGATTTTAACAGGAAAATGCAAGAGGAATTTAAATTGTCTTACGTTAAAAAGGAAGATAGATCATTATAATTTAGAGCAGTTAAGGACTCCTAAGAGAGTGAATCTCAACTATAAAGTGAGGAGTATAGTCAAATGGTTCAAAAGAATGGCCTGAATATCATACAGCCTGAATTCCCTTGGACTCTGCTTTGTTTGCGTTAGTGTTATTTCAAATTGTGTTTCATATTTTGATGTTACAAATAAGTTGACTATTCTTTTTTATAGCAAATGGCAAAATTTCTTAGCTTTATCCCTTTGCACACAAGCTGAGGAGGAAATAGATGATACTCGACTTATAAGTCCTTTTTCTTTATTTTCTCAAAAAAAATTTTCTTTTGGAATCTTGTTTTCTGAAGTAAAAAGAATAATCTAAGAGGCATTGCTTGTCTCTTTGTAACTGGCTAGAACTTGCTCTGAGGATAAACATCTCTCTGACTTTTATAACCTGTCATCTCCTTAGAATTGGGGTGTTCTTCTTGTAAAGGGTAGCGATGCACTAGTTACACATTTACATTTTATATTTCTCAAGAATTTTCACTCAAAAATGCATAATTTTAAATTTACATGAAGAGCTTGACAAAAAAAGTCTGCTATTTTGAAAAGTAATTTTCAAAGTGCTTTTTTGTACATTATTCCATTTGTTACTCAAATTTACAGGACTTCTCATGAATATAGATTAGAAAAGATTTCTTTACAGAGAAAAAGATTGAAAACTCAGAGAAAAATCGTTTTCCAAAATCAATGGAATGCTCTTAGAAATTTGTTGTTTTGATTTTGGACTGACTACACCATTCCAGATACATTACTAGCCCATAATTACCAGAAATCCCAGTGAAACTGACACTACTTGCCAATAATGGGAATTTCTTCTACACAGAATATTTTTGTCACCTGTGGAAACATTAACTTTCCTCTAGAATTCCACTATTGAAATTAATCTTTCCTTTTCTCATTGAATTCTTTCATCACAGAAATGTTTGTTTTCTTTCCTACGAATTAAGAATTATTCTTATACAGGTTTCCCCTAGATTGTAAAGTACTAGACCAGGATTGATATATCTTTGTGTCTGCTACATCATCTAACAAAGTGTTTTTCATATGGCATTGCATAATACGTATCTGTTTATTTAATGTCTCTATGATTTTGAAAATTTGTAAGAAAGGGAACTAGTGTGAGACTGGATAAAATAAACATAACAAAACATTAAAGAACTATCAGAAATTTAGTAATAAACTCTTTACTAATTTCTCTTACATTCTACGTAAATAATCAAGTATGTAAACTGAAGGAAGTTTGGGGAATAGGAGTTAAACAGTAATAATAAGGACCAATAAAATAATCTTGATTTAAGGATTTAAGTCCTTATTAAAGTCCAGATGGAAAATTTACATTTACATTTAACTTGGGTTGAATGTGAGGTGGAATATTTTGTGGAAGTTGAGCAACTTTATTTGAATTGTGAAAGCTACAGAAATATCCTTGTGATGTGTTTATCCCATTAAAAATTTGGAGTGAGCGGACAATGGCTCTACATTACATGTTAAGCATCTTAGGGCAAAACTAAAAGGTAGAACCGGTATGAAAGCCTCCAAATTTAGGTACTTTTGGTAATAAGAATTTGGAGTAAAGTAGTATATTGTTACATTTACTTATGCTTTGAGAGTCATTAAAAAAAAAAACCACAATACCTTTAAAGTAGAAATACTAACTTTCTTAATTAACAAAATAATAAACAAGCAGTCTTCTGTCCTTGAGGATATTTCTGTCTGTAGCAAGAAAATAAAGGGACTAATACTACTGATTCTGCCAGCGCCATACATATTTCTAAGATTTCTTAATCATAACCTTATGGTTTATACAAATTACATATGTGAAAATGTTTCTGAATGGTTCACTTTCGAAACCCTGGATGACTGCATAATGATTGAGTTACAGCATTACATAGTAATCTTGTCTCATTTAAATCAAGTAATTCAGAGAAAATATCCATGTCTTAAGCAAAGTCAAACATACCTCTAAAAGTGTAAAATGATTTCAAGTTTAGCACCGTAGATATTATACAATATTAATCCAAAATTTCTTCTAGCTTTTCAAATAGAGAATTTTTTTCCAATGACACTTAGTGTTTAGTATATTTGGGAAATTTTTAATGAAATCTGCGAATTGAAAAATATTTTATGTAGTTAGAAAACATACTATCTTTTTATAGGAACTTTACAAGTTGTAGATTGGGGATGTTAAACTTTACAATTCATTTGATGTTATAAACATCAGTATATTCAAGAGTTCGTATTTATTATAATCAGACTGAGAGATTAGAATCCCTTATGTGCCGTTTTTTTTTTTTTTATTTATTTTTTAATTTATTGGGGTGACAATTGTTAGTAGAATTACATAGATTTCAGTTATGCAATTCTGAATCACATCATCCATAAATCACACTGTGTGTTCACCACCCAGAGTCAGCTCCCCTTCCATCACCGTACATTTGATCCCCCTCACCCTCATCCCCCACCCCCCAACCCCCTTACGCTCTGGTAACCACCAAATTACGTTCCCCAGATTAATTTTCAAACCCCGTGGCCATCCTGTGGTCACCGACTGCCCTCCAATCCCCTCACCCTCCCCCCCACCCCCCACTCCCCTCGCCCATCTAGCAACCCTCAGTTTTTCCTCATTGTCTCCCAAACAGTTTCTGATTAGTTCATTCACTTATTCTTATCCTTATGTGCCGTTTTGAAAATATGGATGTCTCTCTCTGTCTCTCTAAAGTTCAGGGGTTTTTAATCTACTTCATTATTCATATGACATTATTATAATAGTTCTTAAATATTCCAAAAAAATATTGATAACATTGAGAGGCATCTGGTTATAAGGAGATGTATTTTAAGTAACTTAATTCAGATGCTGAGAACCCTCAGAGAGGGCCAACATATGATTCACATCTAAACAATTTCCTAAATATCTGGTAGAAATTGAAATAATGATTATCATTAATATTAAACCAGTATTTACTATTTTAAACATTATAGTTGACATGTTATTAAAAAAGCATGGTAGACCAAAGCATCTAGAAACCTGTCAGTGTTTTATAACTATTTGGCTTTAACTCAAGATTGTCTTTTTAGTGGTTTGGTATCCATTCATGTCAGTTATTTCAAAAGATGTTTAACCTGCAGTTTATAGAGTTTATATATAGTTTAAATTAAATCATTTGAATTACTTTCCGATCACTAGCATTCGTATATAATTATGATTCTAAGTGTTTGTTAGGGCTTTCTCATCTGTTAAGTTATTTAATGTGCTAATATGCAAAGTGATGAGTATGAAAAACAAAAATTTAAATAAGGCGCTGAAAAATCCTATGCTTAGACTTTTGAACTTTCTTTGGGAGTTTGCTGGTATAAAAAAATAGTGCAGAGATCTTTTTTTTTACCACATCAGCCTGCTAAACAAATAACCTGTCTTTGCTGGAATACAACCAAATGACAGAGAGCTCACTACCTAGTAAGTCATTCCACTCTATTATTGCATACCTCTAACATTAGAAAGATAATCTTTATTTTAAACTAAAATTGCAAAGACATTTTTATACAGTGGTTCCTTGGCTATCAAAATTATAGCTTCATTACTTCTTCTTGATATTACTTTTCAGTGCCAGACACCAGGTCAAACAATCACAAAACAGTCCAGGCAAAGGGTATGGGTCTTTGACAATTCCTGGATTTCTTTACTGCAGGACCTAATGTTCTAATGTGCAAGCGAAATCTTCCAAAGAGGAAAATGATGTGTAGCATGTATTAGAATTTGGCCAAAAGTCACTGCTAATAGATCTTCCATAAAATTGCTGATTGGGAAATACTAGAAAATAAAGCTGCTCAGTTCCTGGAGCCCCTTGTTTCTGTCTACTTGCTCCCCCAAGATTGGAGATGCATTAAGGACAGTACTGATATGTCTGGGGTGGTGGCTCTGCAGTCTATCGGCCACCACCAGTTTCAGTTGGAAGTAGCCCATTCTGATTGGCTGTTTTAGCAAGGCATTGCCACATCTTACTGGTTCTTAAATATTTTCAACACTTTGTATGAATATCGTTAGTGTCTTAACCTAAATACCCAAGATAGAAGTAAGGAAGGAGTGTAAAAGAGATGCAGGTATTGGGGAGGAAGGAAAAAAGACACCTAAGGGCTCTCTTCCTCTCTTGCCACATTCAGAAACAAATTAACCATCTCCTTGTTTAATAAGGAAAGAGCATATTCTGCTCAGAAAGATTTTATTGGTGGGAACTCTTGTTGAATTAAGATACAAATGTAATATTATATGAGAATAACACTACGATTTTTTTGCTTCAATAAGTGTTATGTGGAATTTCTAGAAAGAAAATATGAAGTAGACTAAATAGATTTTATCCAATGTTCTATGGTTCTTGTAATCATTTTAAGTATTTACTTGCTAAGAATAAGGTTTTTACAGATTTCATGACAAAATGCTTTCTATTTTTAAGTAGAAAGTAAATACTATCAGGATTATTATTCATTAAAGTCGATAAAAATGAACTGACCCTGAAATGCCTTATTTTGTGAATGTGAATTTGTAATTATTTGGTTTAAAAAGTTCATTCCAATAAGCAAAGTAGGGAGTTAATGGCTGCCATTTGTAAATAGGTGACATAACTTATTATAATGCTCAATTATCTCTGGTCCATGAATTGTTCAATTATGCAAGCACTCATCTGCCCAAATAAATACCCATTAAGGTGAGCATTTATGCCCCAAATTTTCTGTATTTTTACTATGTCTGTAGATAGTAAATTCCAGAGAAATGGATGAAGAGCACCAATAAAAACCTTGGACTCTAGCTATAATTTGAAAAATTAGATACCCATTAAAGAGCAATAAAATGGGTTTGTTTAGAGAAATGCATACAATTATCTTGTTAGATACATTCGCTGATTGGAGAATCATAAATGAAACCTCACATTAATATCCAAATCCTTCTTTTTAAGGAGAAATGGTCAAGGGTGAAAAAAATAAGAATATCACTCAAGTCATAATTTAGAATAATAAATAGCACACACGCTTGTTCTGTAAGTTCTTCAAACTTGGTGAAAAAAAGAGTGCATGCATCTCATTCAAACTTCAAAGCTACTTTTTCCTTTTTATGTTCAAACCAAAGCTTTCAAGAATAGAGGCCAGGTTTCCTTTACAATTTAAAATTCAAAGAGCACCACTTTGAAATTTAATAGAGCAGTGTTTGCTAAAGTAAACATTTTAGTCACAGTGACGGCAGATGCCTCCGTGCATCCGCAGCCTTTTCTGTAGGCATTTAAAGCCGTGCTTCAAACTATTGGAATGTCTCTTCCCCAACAGCCATCCAAAAAAGAGATTTCACGGAGCGCAGCATCCCATTTTTCCAAACAAAATGCAACTTTAGCGTTAAGGCAATTTTGAGACTTAGAAACTTCTGATGGCACTTTAAAAGTTGTGCTTTAGAAAAATTGAACGGGAACATTGAAAATGAGGTTCCCAAATTCCTGTTAGAGGTTTTCACTGTCACCACTCCCACCCACAACCACAGAGGCCTGGAGAAAAAGGCTTCTGGAGGAAAAGACAGAAGTGGGTTAGACAAGCATTTATGGTGATCAACATGTGGTGTGAGAAGCCTTTTGTATTATAATAAAGTGGGTTACTAATACTGCTTAGTGAAAGGCGCTGTTTCTTTTACAATGCATACCAAATCCAATTACGGAGAAAGAACAGTGGAAATTCTTTTCTTATTGAGAGCTAAACCAGCTTACTAAACCATGTAATTTTTTTCCAGTAAGCATGGCACATAAACATGCATGTGTATTAAAAGGACTTTTCTCCATGCCTTGACTACTACCTGTTAAGAAACATCTCTTTTTAATTCTTGCTGAATATTTAGTTGTTGTTATTTTAAATTTTAAATTATATTTCATTCAGAATATATTTAAATGGATAAAACAAATAGCAAAATTAATGGTAAAATAACTTGGAAATGCAGTGGTCAAGGAAATGCTTTAGAAAAATGTTATTATTCTAACTTAAATAAATTTATGATTTAGGGTTTTCACTATATATATAAATTTTCAAGTTATTATGTTAATTTATAAAACTAGTAAGAGATTTTTGAAACAATAATTAGAATTAATTTCTCTTCTTATTTTCATTATATGAAGCCAAAATATATTTTTGATAAACTCCTGTAGAAATGCTATATTTAGAAATATATGTATTGTCATAGTATAAAATCCACATTTTTATTGACAGTGAATAAATAAGAATAGATAAACCTTTTTCAGATTAAATTCAATTTTAATAAGGGAAATTAATTTTCATTATTTTTCATGTTAGTTGCATAATTCTAACTTTTCAATTACAAATACACTGATTTGTAGAACTGTTAATTCTTTTTAGTTCATGGTATTTTTAAATACATTGTGTTTAATGACTCACATGAACTTTACTTCAAATGATATTCAATTAAAGAAGGAAAAAAGTAAGAAAGAAGCCATATTTCTAAATATGTAAAAGCCAAATTCAAATGTGTTCTGTTTGTTGTGGTATCAGTTGAATATGTTTTTTCCCTCTGGCACAATAATCACAGCGTTGCAGTTTTCTGGCAACAAATGGCTTCTGGGGGTCACAAATGTCTCTGATTTGTTATAGCGTTTAATCTTCCACAAAAGCTGTTTACTGCATCATATACACTGAACGCCAGGAACATTATCCTTTAAATCATGCCTAGCTGCTAATTAATGGATGTATAAATGTCGAACAACCACATCTTTAAAGCAGAACCATGAGTGAGTACAGAAGACATTCTGCACATAAGTAAAATAGAGTTCTCATGAACTATACACCGATTTGTCTCCATAGCTATTGTCATGCTGTATATCTAACCAGATTGAAGTGCATTTGAGAAATCTGTTTTAAAGTCATCTAGAACTGAAAATATATTAGCAGCGTTAGAAGGGTTCAGTGGTACATTATTAAGTTACAGGGTTACATTTCTGTCGCTCCTGTGTTTCTCTTGGATGTCTACATTTTGGAAGCAAAACAAAGGCTCAAGATACTGAATTTAATGCCCAGATTTGACATTATGCCATTGTGAGATTTTTGTCACCACAATTTCATGGACTTTCTTTTCTAAAACAAATAGAAATTACGTTCAAATATTTTTTAAATCTCTTTTTTTTCTTTATATGGCCAGGCATTGTTTGATATCACGCAACAAACTAACAGAATCACCTAGCAAATTTTACTGTATTTTACATTTATTGAGCATGCACCACGTGCCTGGCACTTTTACATGCATCATTTCTCGTAGTCCTAATTACCATGCTTCCTACTATAAGGGAGGTATTAATATTTTTAGTATCCAGATGAGAGTAAGTGGGTTAGGAATTTAGAAGCTTGCTAAGAGCAGTGATCAGAACTGTAATCAAATTGAGCACAAGTCCTTACACCATTAACTACTATACTATGTTACTCTCTTATTGACTTTACATACATGTTAATATTTTAGTAAGTTTTTATATCATAAGAAAACTGCTAGGAAATGAAAAGAAAATAACCAGGGAATAGCAAAAGAAGGGACAAAACATTATTAAGCAGACAATAAAGAATGATAGAAGAAATAATTCGAAGGGGATGACTCCAACTTTCCAGAATAATGCCAGAAATCCTGATCACTCTCTTATTTTAGGAATTATCTACAAATGCAGGCAGTGATAGAAAGGTAAATTTAATGTAACAGACAAAATATGGAGTGCCCCTCTGCCTATTGTAGCGTGAAAGGAGAACAGACTCTATGATTCTTAAACCTGGACTGAAATTCTACCTCTAACATTTCTTAATTATTTGTCCACAGGAAAGTTCATTTACCTCTCAGCACCTCACCTCCTTATCCTTCAAGCATATAAAATTCTTGTGGAAATTACATAAGTATATATCTGCTAAAAAAAATGAGTGGATGATTTAGAATTAAAAAGTCTAGCTATGTTATGGATCAGTGATGTGATTTTAAGTAAGTTACTTAAGTACTCTTCCTTCAACTACAGAAAGGCTTAACAATCATCAGTTTATATAGGTGGCTGTATGGAGTTGGTGACATAATATTTACAAAGTATTCCGGAAAACAGCAAGACCTTTAACAATGATTATTACTTGTTTATTGATCTTGTCCTGCAAACCATCCCAAGTGCCTGCCTGCTCTTCTGAGTTACCAGTCATCCCACAGCTGACCTTCCACAAAATGACCTATTTCCCAAAATTATGTATCTACCTATCTGATAGTAATTCTCAGTCCCTTAATATAATGAATGTAACTTATTCATCCAAGAACTTTTGTTTTTAACCTCAAATTTATTTTTATTAGGCAAAAGTTCAGCCAATGGTACAAAATAAAATGAAAAACAAAAATGAAGAAGACTGAGGGTAGGTGGCTACAGGTGAAGAAGACCTGCTCTGTGAGATGACTAAATTCAACAGCATCATTAGGTCAGTGGAGAGAAAAAGCTTCCTTCGCCCCTCAGCTCATGCATTCTATGCATCTCACTGCGTATCAAACCAAGAGGGGAAGTTTCAGAAATGACAAAGAGAAAGAACCCCACACCTGAAGATGGCAATAGCAGCAGCACTTCTAGCTGTAATAACATGTGAATTGGTGTGTGTGTGCGTGTGTGTGTGTGTATGTGTGCGTTGACAGTTTGTATTCCGTTAGAATAGGTTTCGCTCCACTTAATTTCATTTGGCTGGATAGGAGCAGTCATTTTTACATCTACACACAATGTTTATAATTGGGTGTTTTATTCTTAATTAACACATTAAATTTGAGTAAGATCTTGGAAAGTTTTTGAACAAAATGCAACAAACAACAACAAACAAGTTTATATTCCTAAAGAAGTAATCTTACAGATGGCAGCAGTTCAGAGATTATCTACTACAAGGCACACCCAGGTAGGGACAGGTAACTTCCCAGGATGGGTGTGCTTAAAATCTTCAGGAACGGGGAATTTGTTATTCATGACATCCTTCATTCCAATGCACAAATTCAACTGAAAATTATTTATCCTGTGCTAACTTTTGCCTCCCCAGTCTATGAATTTGATGCTAGTTATCGCTGAAGCAACTCCAGAACACATGTCCCTTTTCTCCATGACACTATTTCATACATTTGAGGACAGATATATTTATTCTTCTCTTCTTTCCAAGCAATCCATCCAACAATTTATGAAATGACCGTTCCCAAACTACTATCATGTTTTCTTACTGACACTTTTGACACAGATCTAGTTCATAAATATTCCTACATGTTGGCACAGAATCAACATAATATTTAATATTTGTTTACATCAGTGTAGCTTGCAAAGGGATCATTCTATCCTTGTGATGGGGAACCAAATTTTTATGAATGCAAGCTAAAAATCACTTTAGCTTCATTACCACTCAAATAACACTCTTGAATTGTATTGCTTTGTCATCAGATATAACCTTTATTTTTCACATGAACTGCTACTCGATAAGACTCCCAACTCTAGTTTTTGTGCAACTAATTGTTTAACATAAATATGGTCCTATGTATTTATCCATGTACATTATAGTCCAGTTATTTCAGCTAGCTGAGATAAATTTGAATCCTGTTCTTTCATATGTTGAATAAATTGTCACTTGCAAATCTTATAAAACGGCTAATTTAAATGTAACATTGGACATCTAGTTGGCATTTATGACTTTTCTTTGGTGCATGTTTTACTTTATAAATCATATCCACAGATAAGTAGAATATATTCAGTTAAATACAGTAAATAGCTATCAAACTTCTACTTTAGACTAGAACTGAAATGGAGGTGCCATCAAGAATTTTCAGTATAGTTGCTTAGTAGTATATTTAATGACTTAAAAATGTAGCAAAGTTTAAAAAAATGTACAAAATTCTATGGGAGCACAGAACAGAGCTGAGAACAACTGATTAAACTGTAATGAGAAGTGAGTATTCACAGATGGCCTGGAAGAATGAGTAGGCATTAATGTAGGAGAAAAAGGAAAATTAAAAAAAAAAAACACACAAGAATTTGCAGGCAGAAAAAGCCAGCTACAGCAAAAATGCCATGGCATAATACATTAAGCAAAGTTTTTCAAATTACTGTCTACAGATCACCTGTATTATGTCACTTAGTCATATATATAGAAAGTACTGATTCCTGGGTTTCTCTCCAGACATCTAAAACAGTATCTCTGAATGGGGCCAAAGAAACTATGCTTGCATCAAGCTCTCTGATTCATTACTATGCATGTAAAGATTTGAAAACCTCTGTTTCGTGGTAGAAGGAATTGTCCAGTGTCACCACAGCACTGAATTTATGAATTTGAAAAGAGATGCAGCAGTAAATAAGGTCATGGTCTGATTGTGGAGAGTCACGTTGCCATTTTGAGGAGTTGTGAAAGAAAACCACTGAAAATATTTTGCAGGATAGTGAAACAGTCAGATTCATACTTAGGAAAATAAATGTTGTCACAGTATGAAAGAATTACTGGATGGGACAGTGCATAAAGACATGGAGAGCTTTACAAGATGCTGGATGTGACAAAAGCTTAACCTCGTTCAGGGACCAAGAGATTGATGAGAAATACTGATCAGGGGATTGATGTGGAAAAATGAGTATTTCCAATTTAAATATTAGAGGACATGGTGACCAAATTTGAGAGTAGGGAGATAAAGATGATTCAATAATTACTTGAATACATAATATTGATATCTTTCAATATTTTTGTATAAAACTGAGAAGCAGACCTGTGATGAAGAGAGTGAACATTAGTTCAACTGTTGAATTATTTAGTATTATGGCTTGAGGTATGTTTATAGAAAGATATTCAGCAAATAATTGGCAATATGAACCTGAAGTTTAGGAGATGTCTCAGAGCTGGAAAACTAGATTTGGGGCCCATCCTCAGTTGTTGGGTAACTCCATGAGGCTAGAATCATGGAGGATGCCCAGCAAGAGTAAGACAGGTGAGAAGGAGGAGGACAGCAGGTAGTGCATGGTTCAGGCTAATATTGAGAAACCACCAAAAAGAAGGTGCTTGGTAGGAGCCTAGGAAGAAACAACCCAGAGGCATAAGAAGATACACAAGTAACTGTGTTAATGAAAGCCAAGAGTGGGAAGAGTTGCAAGAAAAAAGAATGGCTAAGAGGGTCAATTATAGAAAAGAGCATAAAAACTGAGAGTAAACAAGTGGATTTGGCAAGAAGATCACTGGTGATCTGTAGGAAGCAAGGGCAATATTTTTAAGACAATTTTTTTTAGCACTAATTTAGCTCTTTAACTAATTTTTTACATGAATAAAAGAATCAAAGTAAAATAGTATTTAAGTAAAAAAGTTATTTATAGTTCTCTAATATTTAGTTAATCATTTAATCTATAATCATTGTTTTCCGAAGCTAATTTAAAGGGTTTCACATTTTATTTCTTGAAAGAATCAATAGTATTATCACTTCATAAATGTGCCATCAATGGTATGATAATTCATGCTCTCACCTTTATATGAGGTTTTATTGTTTTTGCTCAATAAAGTGGAATGTGGAAAATCATTGTTTCTCTTAAAGTTTAAATAATATTTCAGTTGCTTTTCAGTGCCCTAAAATATAAAACAGAACTGAAAAGATGTTACCCAAACTTTGATCTCTGAAGTCTAATTAATATACTGGGAAAAAAATCTGTACGTGCTACAAAAGATTACTCATTAAATTATTCTGTAAACATTACAATATGATGATTACCAGAATTCATAGTAAAAACACACCATATAAATTACTGTATTCATACTTTTGTGGAATTGATATAGAATATTTGTTAATATTGCTTGCTTATAATAATTTGATTATTTTAACTGAGCAGAAGTTATTCATATAGGAAACGGATTGATTTTTCACTCCTCTCTCCTCCTTCTCCCAAACACATGTACTTAAGGTGTAAAAACAGGTGAGAGGATATTTATAGATATTCAGTTTCCATACCAGAGAAATGAGATCCAACTATTTTTCAGTATACACAAAGGATGGCCTGATTACAAACTTGTTATAGAAATAAATTGTCAGATACAGATGACTTTAATTTGCTTAACTCACTGAATTTGCTAATATTTTATAGAACAAAAACCTCAATGAAATTCAGCCAAAGTTTTCCATTTCCACTTGTCTTTTTCCAAGTTAAAATATACATATACATATTTTATATATAAATATATATATATGTATTTTAAATGATATATTAAAATACATTAAAATAAATGACATATATATCATTTAAAATACATATATAATATATATCATTAATTATATATATAATTTATATATATTATATATCATATATATCATTTATATATATATCAATTATATATTTTATATATAGATCATTAATCATATATATATATATCATTAAAGGTATGTTTCAGATTTTGTGTATCTTAACTGCTCTTTCAAATGGAGCTCCAATAAACTTGCTCAGATTAATCTTTTTGTTATTTGACGAATAGCAACATATGTATTTTTATTTCTATATGATTAATAGAATATTAGCAAATGTTATCCATCTAATATGCTTTACAGTGTCTGTAAGATAAAGCTACAAAGTCATAGCATGGCCCTTAAAAATCAATTTGCTTCTTTGCTTTGGGTGTAGTTACTTTAGGCAATTAAATCATAGAGAAGTTATTATTAAAGGAAAGCTGATTTGCAAGTCATTTTCTGTCTTAGTTGCACTCTGTTGTCTTGTATTTTTACATAATTATGATAACATACTTTTTTTCTTTTTTTCTTATTAAAAAAAAAAAAACTTATTGTCGGGGGGCCAGATGGCTCAGTTGGTTAGAGTGTGAGCTCTGAACAACTGGGTTGCCAGTTCGATTCCCACATGGGCCAGTGAGCTGCGCCCTCCACAACTAGATTGAAGGACAACAACTTGGAGCTGATGGGCCCTGGAAAAACACAATGATCCCCAATTAAAAAAAATTTAAAAAAATTAAAAAAACCACACAAAACTTCTTGTCATTAAGGATCCTATTGAATCTAATCTGCTTTATTTGATATATCTGGATTTCTTTATAGAACACATTTTCACTGAAATTTAAAGGCTAATTTTTCTTAAAAGTAGCCCTTGTTAAGGAGAGGAAAAACATATTTAGGTATTGGGTACTGTTATTTATTTCTCTCACAATAAGATATGCTTTTCAATAAGTCAAACCTCAGAAAACTGCATGTTTCTCAGAATAAATATGTTATCCCCTCCTGTTAAGGAGGAAAGGTTATTATTATACGATTATTTGTTGTTATTGTGCACATTGATGTGGAAATCCATGTTTGACTTGAATCTTGTCCTTTCTAAAATAGGAAGAAAAGTCATCTGTTGCAATTGATAGGGTTGTGGATGGGAAACAGTAGTAAAATCAAGGGGTTTGGTTTGAGAGAGACATCTAATAGTAGATTAACTGAAGAAAATGATCAGGGTGTCAGCAAACACAAATTAGATAGTAATTTGTATTAATTCACCAAGCTCAGCTCTTGAAGGCCAGAGCATAATATAGGCAGAAAGTTTAGCTTTGTGTTTTTGTAATTAATTTTGTATTAGTCAAATTAAGATTCTTTGAATTTTTGGAGGTCTTAGCAAAGAGTACATTTAGTAGATATAAAGCAGTGGAAAAGATGATAATTTATGTTCAAAGACAGGGGAAACACAAAAATTACTATTGATGATACGTTACCTCCAGATTGTTGTTTGAAGATGTGCACCTGAATCTGCCAATTAAGGAAAGCAACAGTTAATTTTCCCCTATCACTGTGGACTAAATTGCATGCTCCCAAATTCCTATGTTGAAGCCCTAACCCCCAATATGATGGCATTTGGAGATTGGACCTTTGAGAGATAATTGAGTTTAGATGAGGTCATAAGGGTGGGGCCCTCATATGTGATTAGTGCACAATGTGAGGACATGGTAGAAGGTGACCATTTACAAGCCAGGAAGACAGTCTTTAAAAATTGATCACGCTGGCACCTTGAACTTGGACTTCTAGACTCCAAAACTGTGAGAAATAAATTTCTATTGTTTAAGACAGACAGTCCACGATATATATACGTATACATACACACACACACACACACACACACACATACACACACACACACACACACCCATATGTATGAAGTCTGAGCAGACTAAGACATTTATTATATAACTTTTCTATCGCTGTATAACAAGTTAGCACAAATTTAGAAGTATAAACACAACACAAATTTCCTATCTCAGTTTAAATGGGTCAAGTTTTACATGGATAAGCTGAGTCCTCCACTCAGTGTCTACCTGGCTGAATTGTTATCAGTCAAGGCTATAATCTCCTGTGAGACATGCAGTACGTATACAAGGTCATCCAGGTTGTTGGCAGAATTCAATTCCTTTTAATTGTAGGACTGAGTCCTCATTGTATTTCTGGTTTTCAACCTGGGGTCACTTTCAGCTATTCGAGGCTGATTTCAGATGCAAGCCATGTGGCTTCCCCAACATAACATCTCACTTCTTCAAAGTCAACAGGAGAATCTCTCTCCAGTCAGACACAACAAAATATTAGATAACACAACATAATCACAGGAGTAACTATCATGTTACCTTTGCCTTTTCATGCAACCTAATCAGGAAACTGACTCTGCCATCAGAGTCACAAATCCCACCCACACTCAAGGGAAACTATACAGGGCATGTACACTGGAGGGGCAGGATTTTTAGGGTGATCTTAAGATTCTGTCTACCACACTAATTAATAAGCAAATCCTGGTCCATTCCCAAAGAGGAACACGATAATCTCTCATTCTATGTGATCTTTCTTAACATGAGCTTCTCTTCATAGGAGTGAAGTGAATTCCTCCTGAGGAGGAATGAGGACCTCCTCTGAGAGGTCCGAGGAGTTCTCCTCTCCTCTGAGGAGAACTGAGGACCCAGACACTAGCCCTGGCTGAACTCCGACCCAGCAGCCAGTAACTAATCCCAACCATGTAGCTAACACCATTTTGGACCTTACAACTATCACACTGTCACAGCCAACATTATGTGAAGCAAAATAACTGAGGGTCAGCTCTTAGAATTATTTAAAAAATGATAAATAGCTGATAGGTGAAGACAATTATTGATATTGTGCTGGGTTCTTTGATATGTGGCAGGGGTACCCAAACATAGGCAAAAGCAGGTAGAAAGAGATTGTGTATAAGGGGAAGAGAGTCTCTGATAGGGTAAGATATTGAGAATATATATATATATATATATATATATATATATATATATATATATGAATAACTAGAGTACATGTATAATTTTAACATACAAAACTGGAAATGTTTGAGAGTGGGAAGGAGCAGAATGAATATTCTATCTAGATGACCAGCAGTAAAATAGCATATATTAAAATGAAGGGGAAAAGGTACAATCAGTGAGATTGGTTTCATTAGCATACAATAAAAATGAAGTTGATAAACAAGTATATTAGAGCAAGCTATAGTTTATACTCTTACATACTGGAAAACAAGTATACTAATGGAGAGCATAAGATTATTTCAGGGGATGTAGAGGCTATCCAAATGTTGGTTAAAGTTTAACAGAATATCCCAATATACCAGCTATTGTTAAAACACTGGTTGTTAGAGAGTTTGGTAAATCTTTTGAGGCTGCCTAAGAGAGGTTATAACTAGAAACACAGAAAACCATATTCTATTTTCTTGTATAAGAGAGTACATTAGAATGATCCCCAGAACCATTATGACAATGCTTCAGCATGTTCTCTTTTCACTGATAAACACAGAGCTGAGCTTTGTGTAACTTTTTTTTTTTCAACTTAAGGCTATTTTTAACTTGTGTAAAATAAGATCGTAAGTGAGAATTAAAAGTAATGTCCTTGATTTGACCACAGTGGGAGTAGATGATGTGTATGAATTGGCATGTGTACTAAATAGTTCAGAATTTACAGGTAGAAATGAAACCTAAGTGGTTTTGGAGGTGTTAAAGTAATTGATAAGGTTTATTAAAGATACTCTTGAATAATGCCTTACGCTATTCTAAATGTTTTCCCTCTCAATTAAGTTTCTTAAATATATAAAACTTCATTATTTTTAGAGTTTTAGACTATTTAAACATTACAAGAATTATTGATCCAGTTGTCAGTAGCCCAGCTTGATTGTATGAGTCTGATAGAAGAATGTAAGTAAAAGATTACAGAGAGTTGAAGTCTAAAGAATGGGGTTCCAGAATCAGGTCTTTTACTATCAGTGTTACCTTCTTGTAGGCAATTAAAATACAGAAACACAAGTATACTATTGTTAGCAAGCTTAATGTCCAAATTGACAACAAGCTGAGGTTTTGGCATCAAAGCTCACTGATTTCTTGATTCCTATGACCTTTACAATCACCACATTTCCACAATGCCTTCCATGGCCAATATGAACCTTGACCTCATGGAAATGTGCTACTTTGAAATCATCAATTCCACTGCCAATCCTCTACGATCTGTCCTTCCAGAATTTTCAATTCCATACGCTCCCAATACATGCACTTTGATCTCATTAATACCTCCAGTTCCTTAACTTGTCCTTCTTCACTCATTGCATAATCTTTACCTTATTTATTTATATTTTCCTTCTGAACCTCGCTTCAGATGCACTATCATTGATTTCTTCCCCCCTCCCCCGCCACAATCACTTGTTTTTGTCAAATCTTCAACCAATCCTCAACTTGGGATCAACCATATCATCGTCACTGACATTATTTACATCTACAGTAGGCTTTCTGGTAAAAATAGCAATGCCCCTCAATCTGCATCATAAAAGTCACTGAGCATCGGTGAATTTCAAACAGTAAATCCTCTTGCTGATTTTCCATTGGATACATGAAAATTTTATTTTTTTACTTAAGCCCCCTGATTTATCACAGGCCCTGGGTCAGAATAATTTTACACACACATTCTCTCACTCACTTTTCTTTTAACCAGTTTTTGAGGTTGATGCCAAAATCATGATTCCCTCTTCTTTGGAATGGCTCTTACCATTTCCAGGGGTGAAACCTAAATGCGCTGAGTTTTCATGAGGACCAGGAGAAGATAATTGGACTAACCTGGATCAACCCAATTCTGTCTTCGGGGAATCTGGAATTGAAATAGCAACTTAATCTATGCAATGTCTAAAATTATAACAAGTGAATCCAGAAGCTATTCTTTTATGTGGATTGAGGAAAAAAAAGCTGATTTGCTATCCAGCGTGTACAGTCCACACTCCATAGCCATGGATTATGCTGATTCAACCAACCACAGCCAAAAATATTCAAATAAAAAAACAAGTTAGTTTGTTCCAGACTTGTACTATGTAATCAGACCTATGACGGTTGCGTCTGTACTGAACCTGCACACTCATTTGTTCTTGTTGTTATTTCCTAAACACTGCAGTATAATAACTATTTATATGGCTTTTATATTGTATAAGGTATTATAAGTAATCTAGAGATTATTTAAATCATATGGAAGAATGTGCATAGGTTATATTCAAATACTATGCCATTATATATAGAAAAACTTGGGCATCCATGGATTTTAGTATCCACAGGAGATCCTGGAACCAATCCCTCACGGATATCAAGGGAAGACTGTGTAGAAAACCAGGAAGATAGAAATAAAAAAGTAACTTTGTGCTCAAAACCTTTCTAGTTTTTGGTCCTGTGCTTGATAAGCCTAGGTTGCACTTTTGCCAATGGACTCCTGGTTTGTTTTCTTAGAAATATCCTCTTTATTAATCTAGTTAGCTGAAATTAGTTTCTATCATGTGTAGATAAAATGTCATTTTTTAAAATTTGATTTATGTATTTAATTTATTATTTTATTTTAATTTTTTGAGCTTTATTGAGGCATAATTTACAAATAAAATTGTAACTGTAAGATATCTGAAGTGTACAATATGATGATTTGATATACATATACATTGTAAAAGGATTTTTCCCATTGGGTAAGTAAACGTTCTTAAATAAGACACATGTGCCTCTCACATTTTAATACGTGACATCCAGAGGGCATTGGCAAATTCTGTTATAGATGGTTACTTTCACATTTTTACTTTTATGAAGATTTTCCTCCCACGTCAAGTATTTAGGTGGATGGGTGGGTCAACTGATGTGGATATTTTAATTTTGATAAATACTGTGAAATCGTCTCTAAAATGCAATTCCAATGTACACTCTCACCAAGACGATTTGAAAATACCTTTCTTTACATCCTAGCCATAAAGAAAAAGTTTATTTAAAATTATTTCCCAATATCAGGGGATAAAATGGTATCTCCTTGTCATTATATTCATTTATATGATTATACATTATTTACATTATGATTATATATTCATTGTATAAGTGAATATAATGACAAAGGGATGTCTTTTTATCTATTTATTGTTTTTCTTTAGCTGGTTTTGAGGAACCCTATAAATTTAAGTGATTCAATTTATATTATATAGTTTTTCTATTTTACAATCTCTTACAACTATTATTCATGGTATCATTAACAATTTTTCTATTTTAATTTTTATGTAAGCTTTTATGGTTTTCAGAGTTTTCTTTTTTGCTTAGGAGACCTCTCCCTTTCTAGAATAATAGTAAAAGCATTTTCAGTTTTTCCAATAGTTATCTAGATTATGTCTCACTTAGCTATATTTATATAATACAGAGGGTGCCAAAAAAAGTATGTATAGTTTAAGAAAGGAAAAAACTATTACAATTGTAATACTCAACATAAACCGATAAAAAAAGATGAATACAAGTCATGTTTGACTTCTGCAATTACAAGAAGTGCTCAAATTGGTTACCTCCAGACACTTCTGATTATGGCAAACTACTGCTTGAACAATGTTGACAAAAGTGTCCACTTGTACACATTTTTTTGACCCCTGGTCATATATAAATATATTTTTGACACACACATATATATACACACATACACACACACACATACACACATATATAAATATATATATATGTGTGTGTGTATATATATATGAATATGTTATATATGTATATGTATATATATACATATATATATAACATATACACATACACACATATATATGACATATTTGATATTTTAAATAAATGGTGTAATTAAGGGACAAATTATAATAATATATACCCAAATTAGTCCAATGTGATTTTTAAATTGGATTGCCCTTTCCTCACTGATTTGAAATGCCATTAATATCATGGATTAAATATTGCATATACTGGAATTTGTTTCTTGATCTCATTTTGTTCACTTCTGATCCTGAGCCAGTATCTCATTGTCTTAATTATTAGAGAATTTCTATGTGCCTTGGTGTCTGTTAGTACAAACTCCTTTATTATTATTTCTTATTTTTCCAAATTACTCTTGATCCTTCTAATCATTTCATTTAAAAATTACCCTTGGTAGTGTTTTAATTAAGACTGAATTGTATTTATATATTTTGAGTATGTGCTTTTTGGTATATAAGATTTTTATTATTTACATCACTTAGCTTATTTTTCTTTTTATTATTAGAGAGAATTCATTTTTATTCCTAATAACTTGAATAAACAAAGTTTATTTTGTGGGATTTTATTATTAGTTCTCTCTCTCTCTCTCTCTCTCTCTCTCTCTCTCCTTCCTTATATCCTATTATTACCTAATAGTACCTGCATGTTCTTTAGGACAGAATATCTGTAGATTTTTTTCATTGCTATCATGCAGAATTATTGCCTTTTAATTGGAAAGTTTTTATCTCCATTTACATTTATTATTGATACATTTAATGTTATCTATGGGATTTTGTATGAATGTGCTTCCAGAGTGGTGTCATGGTTGTTTTGCCAATAATTTCAGTAATGTTACTAATCCTAAAATATTTTTTTGAGGGGGTAACTTTTCTTAAGGTATTTCCCTAAAAGTGGGTTTTATAAATTCTAAACTCGTATGTATATGAGATAAAATAAATTCTCAAGGAAATATCCTCACCTGTCCCACCTCCTGGCAATAAGACAGATACATACATACATGGATACTTATTGTTTGGTTCTTAACAGTAGACTTTGCCTTTTCTACCTTTCTACTGCAATTGCAATTCTTTCAGGATACAGTTTTTTGTACTATATCCTGCACACGGCTTCACTTCTTGTCTCTGTATGGGAATTACATCATTTAAATTCTTAAACTGCTGAGACAAGCACCCTTCATTCCCCAAGCAACAATGAATTATCCCTGTTTTTTGACACATGACAATTTATCTCTTTTCAATAAGCTCAGCTAGATGTTATGTAGCAAGAGGGATTTAGATTATAATGACCTGTCATTTCTAGAATTCAAAGACTTTTTGTTCTTATTTTTAAAAAACATTGAAGTTATAAAGTATATAATAAATGACACAGATTATACCCTAAATGAATGGAAATATTTGAACTGTTTTTTTTATCTGCAATCTGAATATCTCATTACTCCCATTCAATTATGAACTCCCTTATTCTGTGATACCATATTATTTATAATTGATCGAAAACTAGACTTGGCTAGTAGAGAAATATTTGCTGTGACTTTATGTCTTTGGGTTTTAATTAGAGCACATTTTAGTAACAACGAAAATTTAATAAACAACATGGCAAAACAACCATTTGATTTTCATTCAGAAGTACATAATACTGTATCACAGATATTTCATTCTCCTGCTAAACAAGCCACTCTTTATGGATTAGAAATTTGCTCAGATAGCTTTGGAAATCTAGTGATATACATTGTTGAAAAGTCCCAAAGGATGTGCTTTCTTCAGCAATATACATACTCAGTTTGCAGAAATTTGTCACTTTTTACATAGTCAAATTTAAATACAAAAGAATAGAAATTTTAATCTAATTCTTAATCCTTCAAAACAGCCAAAGGGGCAGGGGAGGCCTATTAAACTTGGTGGTAATAATTTTTACTCAATAAAACACAAATTAGTCATAAAAATATCCCTTTCAAATTTTGAGCACAATTTTAAAGTGAAAGTTTTATTCTGAATTTGAAATTTGCCAAGGTCTGTGGCTGAGTTTCAGATACCCACTTCCCTTCTTGGCAGTAGATAATTTGGAAATTAGAAGTCTGCACACTTGAGATATTTCCAGGCTCAGAGTGTCAAAAAGACAAGATGGCATATGGTGAAGTAAAAGGGATTTCTCACATTCAGGAACACATTTCAAGTTCCAAAACATAAAAATAAATAAGTGCTTTTTCAAATTTATAAAAGAGATAATGAGGTTTTTGCCTAAATATTATAGACATATCAAAGTTAAGCAGGAAGATGTTTGAGTCTGTCACTTCCTGCAAGCTTTCCACCAAATGGATAAGTTCAAATTTCGGGATTGTCATATTAACTTTGGCATAAAAAAAAATGCTTTCTTCTTTGGCAAAGATGACAGTATTCCCCCTCAAAGAAAAAGTATAGTCTAATTAAAGTATACAATTTGATGTTTCTATACCAACGTTTTCCTGGGGAGTTTCTTCAATGCTACATTTGCTAATTTTAGGTTCAATGGATCAGAGTCTGAAGCGAACTGAGTTGGTGGAGACAAGGTCTATGAAGATGGTTTATTTTGTTTTCTCTTAACCTGCTCAGTTCTTTATCCTGACTATCTGGTTGTTATAAAGACAGAAGTTGGTATACTCTAGAGTGTTCCTACTTTAATTCTTTTATTTGCTGGTCTGTGAATGTGTTGATATATGTTATCACATGATGTGTTGTAGAAGACATAAGCAATTTCAAATTAAATAAATCAACTTTGTTACTTTTTTGTGAATAACTATTAGCAGAACAGAACAAATATTCACTAAAGAGTATAATATTGAGCATGCTTTATATATTTCCATGATTTAAGTCATTATTATATATTATCAATTGTTTTATTAGTGTGAAAACTTAAAAACTACTTTCTTCTTAATCATGGAATAACTTATTTGACAATAGTGCTGGACTGATTTAGGGGGACTGTGCAGAGAACTCCTGCAACTTTTACAATGAAACTCTTTGAAGTTGCCTATATGAGTTTTTGTTCATTATTTAGATTTATACAAAGGACAACATTGTGCGACAGCTTCTTTAGAATATGGGTGCAAGGCTAAACACATTTGGAAAATGGCATAAAGTTATCAAAGAAAGTAGCATATTATAAAAACTCATTTTATAAAGCAGTTTTCCAAACTGTCAGATTATAGAAAGCATTTGTATGTGGGTAAAGTAGGATTTTTTTCCATATGTATTTTAAGGTAATAAGAAATAAACTATAAACTTTTCAAATGTCTTACTTTTCTTAGCTATAAAATATACAAATCGAGTCCCAAAGTGGCTCCTGCTACTTTGCCTAAAATATTCTAGATTCTGAAGGGTTCCTAGATTTTATTAAAGCAAAAATCTATTCTTCACCACCTCCAAATTTGGGTGTGAGGGGAAAATAAGATGGAAATAATGTGTAGGTCTGGATAATAAAGCCTTAGTCATTTAATCTATGTGGGCTTCCCAGTTTTTAACCCACAAAAATAATTTATTATTGCTATCATAAGTTAAATTATACACAGGAGACACTTTGAGCTCTGTAAGAGAAGTGCAGTATCAAAGTAAGATGCTTGCTGACAAGGTACACATTCTTTAGATTTAATATAGCAAATATATTAGATAATTTTATTTATAGGAGTCACCCTCAGTTACCATTTCCCTCAGTGCTATCATAGAACAACATGTGCAAGTTACATCTAAGATCATAATCTGGCCCATCAAGTAAAAATAGAGAAAATAAAATCGACATTAGTATGTGTAACATTAAGAGTTACCAGGTATTTAGTATTAATCTCCAAGCTTACTGTGCTCCTTTATGATGATTTTATGCCTAGTTTGTTTAAATTTCAAAAGTAACAGATCAGATAAATAATATGCTTCACTTTTATAATCAGATTACAAGTTATCAATAGACTCTTCCTCACAAGAACCCACTCTTTCTTGATAATATCTCGCAAAATAGACCGAGGTATTTGAAAAATCGTCCATCTCTGAATATTTAAGAAGTCAGAGTTTCAAAGTAACTTACTTTTATTTAAAACTCAGGGGTTTATATCATGAAAATATCTGAGTTCTCCCATGGAATGAGATATTAAGATTTCAGCAAAAAAGAGATATATACGAAAGTAAAAGCTTAAGGCCTTCTGGGAACAGCTTTGTGCATATCTATATTGTGAATTGGCTTAATATTAATAAAAAATTGAGAGCAGTGAGCCAATGTAAAAATAAATATAAAATACTTTAAATGCATAATGTCTAAAACTCAATAATTCTCTGTAATATTTTGCCAATTGCTTCTTCGAAATGTAACAATAGTTATGCACTTCTAATACATCTGCATAAATATATATGTATTTATCTACCTATAGATAGATAGATATAGATATATGCATGTCATTAAGAATTATTTGTAAATGAGTCTTTTAGTTTAATTTCATAGTTTTCTCAAAATCAGTTCATTAAAAATTGCTAACATTTTTTTTTTACTATTTCAGTAAAATAAACATCTTGTGATGATATTTTTATAGAGGAATCTTAGTTTGCATATATGATTATAACCCTTGGATAACTCCTTAAAAGTGGAATTCCTGGTTCAAAGAACATGAACAGTTTTCAGGATCTCTCTAGTAATCTCACCCATTTTATGGCTTTAAATTACTATACACGGAAGATTCTTGACTCTGAAGCTGTAATCCAGGTACCTCCTAAAATCTAAAGTTATAGGTCTAACTAAGTGATGTCTCCAACAGTAATAAGTACCTGAAACTTAAAATGTCTAAGAAAGAAAAAAAAAATCTTTTTTTTCTATTTTACAAAAATTGTCCTCCAAGTTTATACTCATTTCAATCAGTGACACTTCTGTACTTCCAGTGGTTGAGCAAAATAAAAACCTGAATCATTTTAGGATTCACATATTTCCTGAAAGTGTACATCCATTCCACTAGCATATCCCACTGATCTTTCTGTGAAATGTTCCCAACACACCTACTTAATATTTGCACCACTGCAGCAACATTTTATAGCACCATCATGTCTTACATGGATTATTCCATCCTTTCCCTCTTACATTATCTACACCCAGGAGGATATTATTACAATCTAAGTCATGTCATAACTCTCCCATTCAAAATATACTAGTGACTGCCCATTTCACTGAATAAAAGGCTTTACCATGTCTCATAAAGCCCTATTTAATTTGGTCCTTCTACCTCTCTGATCTTCCTTTCTCTCCCCACAGATTCTCTGCCTTGTACATCGGTCACTTGTTTTACTTCAAAGACGTCAAACATGCTCCTTCTGTGAGCACTTTTTAAACACTATTCCATCTATCTGGATTGCTCCTCCCCACACAGCAATGTGGTGCATTTGCTCCCTTCTTTCAGGTCTCTGCTCATGTGACACTTGTCTGAGATGCCCACCATCTAAATGATCACCATTTATGACATCGCATTCTCTATCCTAAAATTATCTTTCACATTGTTCAGTTTTATTTTTTGTTATAGTCCTTATTAGCACCGAGATTATTAGACATTTTTTATTGTTGTTATTTTTTTCTACCCTTAATACAATGTTAGTTGCTAAGAGCAGGAGTTTTGTTACTTACGTTCTCACGTGTTTCACCACATTTAGAATACTTCTTGCCATATGAAAAGTGTCCTTTAAATATTAATTGCATTTATAAACGAATGGAGATTTTTGATGCACATTAGCAAGTAGCTTTCTGCATGCTTGAATCAGTTAACTCTCACCAACAATGTTTGAAGGTGCCCTTTCAATTGTGCATGAACCAACATTTGGAAATGTAGTTCTTCACCCCAGACCTCACATTAATTCTCACTCCCATTCTCTCTCTCTCTCTCTCTCTCTCTCTCTCTCTCTCTCTCTCTCTCTCTCTTCCTTTCCCTCTTATAGGAATAGGGTAAAGGAATGATGTAAGGTAGATTAGGGCACTTTCATTGTGAATAGAATACTCTGGATAAGTGAGGCCTTGGGTAGTTAGAAATTTGCAGAAGACTGAAAGGAAAAAAAGAACAGGAAGGGTAGATACAAATGAAAAAAGAAAAAGGTAGACGGCAATACCTCACAATAAGAAAGCAGATTTGGGGAAGCTATTTTAACTAAGAACTGAGAAAGACATTGGATTTTCACATATGCGCCAAATCACTGATTACATTTTTTTGTAACTTTTCTGATAGTATGCTCTGAGAATGAGCACACCAAAAGGAAACTGAGCTTTCGCTATATATATGTCTGGGAGTAGAGAAAGCTGAAGACCACAAAGAATACACCATGATTAAGTCTGGGTAGTGAGATAATGGATTATGGTTTTAAATGAATCATCTCATTCAATTCTCAAAAGAAGTCTTTGAATTAGCTTCTATTATTAGCATGTAAATATCTTGCCCTGGGTCCCAAAGCTAGAGCCTACACTTTTAAGTTCTAAGTTATTCTAAATTCATGAAACATTTAATTCTTGTATTTTAAGACTAAAAATATTCTCTCTCTCTCTCTCTCTCTCTCTCTCTCTCTCTCTCTCTCTCTCTCTCTCTCTCTCTCTCTTTCTTTCACTCTCCCTGTCTCTCTCTCCATCTATCTATCCATCTATCCATCCATCCTTCCATCCATCCGTCCACCCATCCATTCATCCACCCATCCATATATAGATCAGAACTGGGTAATTCATGGACTAATATGAGAGTGTGCAATAAACCAAGAATTATGATTACTCTTATACTGAGCACTTGAGCTTTATTTAAATAAAATGCTATTTGGTTTGGTGGATATTGTGTTTGATAGCTAAAAGAAATCCTCCTTAGAAGATTAGCTTATATCAATTATTATAGCCTAAATTCATTATCTTTACCAGTGATTGGTTACCAGTTTGACAGTCTTTAAACGATTTGGCCCAATAAGAGACCAGGGGAAATTGTCTCTAGGATTTTGGCAAAAATAAGAAAGTACCTCCCACTCCTACTCAATGAAAACAAAGAAGGAGGTTTCACTTTCTGCTGCTAAAAACTAATATTGGGCGAATCTAATACTTGTCTGGCAAGAAAATAAAATATATCTTTATCTATCTATCTATCTATCTATCTATCTATCTATCTATCTATCTATCTATCTATCTATTGAGAGAGAAAGAGAGATAAAGATAACTTAGAATTTATAAAATCATTAAAATGATTAGTGCTTATCACTGAACTTTAAACATAGTAAATGATGATTAGGATGACCCACTGGATTAGGGGTAGCCTCTGTGCCCACTCAGAATGCTTAGTTGAGAGGGGTATGGATCCCTGTGGAAGCAACTTTTAACTGAGAACAAAAAATATTATTATACAAACTTCAGCCTTTAAAACTGAATTTTCAATTAGAAGAGTTTGGATGATTATTGGGTTAAAGTGGGATATTATTATTGGCAAGATTTTGTTATTGGCAAATTTCCCACCTCTCAATGCTTTTGAGATGCAATAAAATAATGTTGGTAGCTGTTAATAAAATAAAATAAATCAAAAGAAATATCCCATATTATAAATGACTGAAGTTTGATGACTCATCACATCTTGAAGCATTTTAAATATATAAATCATTGTTCATATTTCATATATATATGAATATATGTGTATATATATATACAGACATATATATATATACACATATATATATATATTCATATATATATGAAATATATATCCTCAATCAGTTATCAGTTGATTTCCATATATCTAGAATTACTATTGATTGTTGAACAAATATATATTAAAGGATCACAACCTTACTGAAATTTTAGGGCAAAGGTTACTTAGTACTGCATTTATAATGTGTAAATTACTGCTAATTGTTAATTTGCGAATAATTTTTAATCAAAGAAGATTCATTACAAGTCATTTACCTGGCATCACAATGGGCAAAAAAACAAACAAACAAAAAAACACACAAAAAAAGATTTAGGTAGTCTTTGATTCGTTTAATCATTATTTCATTTTTTAACAGGATATCAAGCAAAAAATGAAGTTTAACTTGGCATTCAAGGATTAACGGATCCTGCCTAATTCAAGGATTAACGGATCCGCACATATTTCCATCACAAGAAAGCAATATTTTTTTCTAAAACAGCAAAATTTTAGAATTTTTGTTTCTTTTGTTTGGGTTAATTTTCCTCTGTTCTCTTTTCTTATAAACATTTTTCTCCTTTCTAGGCTGACTAGATGCCATTTATCTATGTTATCTATAGCATCCTGTGCCTGCTGTTATAATAGACTTCATCATGCTGCACAGGACTGCTGCAGTTGTTCATCTTTTCCACTAAAATGGAAGCTCCCTGATGACAGAATTCTTTTTAACTCTTTCTCTCTAATGTATACCACAGGGCCTAGCATATAGAATAAATTCATTAGATATTTGTTGAATGAATGTATAAACAAAGTTAGTGGGCCACTAGTAATTTCTCTGTGTATCAATAAAGAGAACTTAAGTCATAACTTTAATTTTGGCTCCATATAATATATAATAAGCTTCAAAAATATTATATAAACTAGCTTCCTAAATAGAATTAACCCTACATTTAAATAATTATAGGGTGCCAATTATATATCCAAAGTTTATATTAAAACTATATTTCATAAAAATATTATGTCAATGCACAAAAATATTAGAGCAGATATGATTCTCTAATTCCATGTTTTAAAAATGGGAAAAAAGATGACTTTTCTTAGGTATTCAAAACATGTAGCTGAGAAATATACATGCAAAAGTAGATATCTAAAATTGAATATATAAGCAAAACTGCTGTATATATTAAGAAATCAATCACTATTTACTTAAACAAATAAAACATATTTGATAGCTCCCAGAATAGAAGGAAGAATTAAAAAATCAGGCTTGTGGACAGTAACCATGGATATTAACTGCTGAAATGCTTGCAAACTCTCTCTTAAACATTGCTATTGGATGATTCAATCCAAATTAACTCTGTGTCTGCACTCATTACTAACATTCTTGGGAAGGGGAATCTGACTAGTCTACTTCTGAAGTCAGGTGAAATGTGGTTTTGTGATTGGCAACCAGAATCACATGGCATTTTTGTGTGTTTTGAGGTTAGGGGAAGTAGTTTCCCTAAAGGTCTAAGATCAGACCAAAATGTCAAAACCCAAAATGGATGCCCACCATAGTAATTTATTCTCTCACACTTTATATGTGCTTCAAATATTTTTTAAATATTATAACAACTGAAGAAAGTAGTTGGGATGAATAGGCAATAGAGTTAACTGTTGATAGGTAGAGGGTAGACTGGAAATTTCTACTCATCTTTTCAATTAAAATTAGATAATCTCCAGGAAAGTTACATGTCTCTTATGATAGTCTATCTGAAAAATCAGGAAAATAGAAATTCATTATTATCTGTTTCAATAAACAGAACTTGCTATTTTAGGAGATTGGTTAAGCAGATATTTGGAGATCAAAAAAGAAACATTAAAATAAAGTAGTAATAACCGTGGGAGGAGAAACTATTCATCCAGTTGGAAAAACAAAAGGGATGGTAGAATCCAGATTCTCAGAAGATGAGAGCTCTCCTAGACACAGAAGCAGTTCTACATGGTTGTGGGAATTGATTGAAACTGGTTCTTGGAGAACTCAGTGAAGCAGGGGACTGGAATGAACAACTGCAGGAGAAAAGGCTCATTCCTGTGTTGGGAGGGTCAATAAGCAACACACTTCCTCTCTTCATATGTCTCTCTTGATAGCAGAAAATTGAAGGCCCAACTTACAAAAAGAGGTGCAGAAGAAAGGGAGGCAACAGCTTCATAACAGCACAAATAACATTATATTTTGTGACACTGATATTTTTTTCAGCCTCAGTCCTTATGTTATTGGCATTTTAATTTAACATTTTTAATTATATGTTTCTCTGCGTAATCCTGATAGTATATACAGAATGCCCATAAACTTTATGAGAATTTAGTTTTTGTTTTAATTAAAAAGTTATCTAGGGAATTTGTATCTTTTGATTACGTAATAGTTTTATAATAAATTCATGTTTCTTTGGCTTTAGTAAATAAAGTCAATGTTATAGATTTTGTTACCATTTTTTTTTCTTCCATTAAGGTGGAAGATAATATCTAAAACTGCCATGCCAGATATGGCCCGTTAGACATAGGAAAGACTAGATGGCAGTGTGTGGAACAGATCAGCCCAAATTCAACATGACTGAAAACAACACAAAGCAAATATTGTGTTAGTAATGTGCCAGCAGCTTGATCATTGTGAGTGAAGGATGGCATGTTAATGAATATATATAGGCAGTTCTCAATTTCACATGATTCAAATCAACAGCAATCAGTCCATTACACACATGATATTGACTTGTTTTACATATTGCCCTTAAGTAGGCTAAAAAAATGCAAATGAAACTGAGTCAGATTTATGATGAATTTGAAGGAGATGCCTAATTTAAACCACACTAAATAGTTTTTTCTGGTCAAGATAGCGCAGTAGGTAAACACTGTGCTTACCTTCTCTCACAAACACATCGAAATTACAACTATACTCCAGAATAACCATCACTGACAATCACCTAAAATCTTGCTGAACTGAAGCCCTACAACTAAGGTCATGCAGAAGAAGCCACCTCCACTCTGGTAGGAGGAGCAGAGATGAGGAATGGGTTGGTCCCACAACCATGTGTGACCATTAAAAATTAGGAGGGATATCTCAGCAGTGGAGGTCCCCCTCAAAGGAGCAAGGGGTCGCAGCCCCTTCCCAGACCAGGGTTCCAGTGCCAAGGAGCGAAGTCCCCATAATTTCTGGCTGTGAAAATGAGTGGACATTGTGACTGAGTGAGACAGAGGGCTCCTGGAGTCCCAGGTGCTCCTCTTAAAGGGATCACGCAAGGACTTACCTATGGAATCAATGGCTCTGAGCTCCAGTGCTGGAGTAGCATCTGGAGAGGCAGCAGAGACATATGGTGGGGAACTGAGTTGTCTGGTTTCAGGATGGGGACTGGCAGAACAGCTTTCTCCTGGAGAAAGTAGCTGGCAGAGGCCATTGTTTCTTTGTTGAGCCCTCACCCTTCCTGGTGTGCCAATTCAGATGGCCGCCATATCTGGATCTCCATCAAGCTGGCTAAGGTAGTTTGTTCACCATGTCCTTATGATTCTAAGATCATGCCCCACCTTATTTTTCAGGCACGCCCAAGCCATTGCCAGTGGCTTTTTCACACAATCTGCCTGCTTTGGCTCATGCCACAGACTTTCTTAGGGTCTCTCAAAGGTTTGCGGAACCAAGACAACATCTGGCTTGAGCGTGTCCTGTACCTCTGGCTGAGCAGCCCTAAGCCATGCATTAAGTGACAGCCAGACTTGGTTCACAGCTTGGCCTCTCGAGGCACTCCCAAGCACAACATGGGCAGTAGGCATCTGCTGACTTCTTTGTGGCCCCTGCCAGGTGGCTCTGGGTGGGGCACTGGCTGCAGCTGATCTTGACCTGCAGCAGGCTTCTCTCAGGACGCCCTGGGGCTGGCATTCCTGGCCACTAGCTTCAAAATGAGCTGGAACATCACCCAGCCACCTCCAAGGATGACACACCCAAGGGGAGGAGTAGGCAGGCACCAGAGTCTGCTGTGGCAGATCTTGCTCTGTAGGGTCAGCCTCTGTATCACAACTCCTCCACTACAGTCAAGGCCAGTTCTCACAACCAATGAGCATGAGGGCCAGTCCCCTCTATTGATGTGTAAATAGCAACCAAGTCTCAACTACAAGAGGAAGGCTCACCCAACCTATATAAAGAACACAACTGTAGTGTGCAGCTCAAAGACCAGGAAGACTGCCACCAAGCCCCACAGCACACCTACTACATAAGGCCACTTACCAAGACCAGGAGGCATAGTAGCCTTACATAATACATAGAAACAAACACAGGGAGGCAGCCAAAATGGGGAGACAAAGAAACACGTCCCAAATAAAAGAACAGAACGAAGCTCCAGAAAAAGAACTAAACAAAATGGAGACAAGTAACCTACCAGACGCAGAATTCCAAACACTGGTTATAAGGATGCTCAATGATCTCAGGGAGAACTTCAACAAAGAGATAGGAAACATAAAAATGGAGATAGAAAACGTAAAAAAGAACCAGTCAGAAATAAAGAATACAATAACAGAAATAATAAAAAAAAATGCATTACAGGGAATCAACAGTGGATTAGAGGAAGCAGAAGATCAAATCATCAATTTAGAAGATAAGGTAGCAGGAAACACCCAATCAGAACAGCCAAAAAAAAAAGAAGAAAAAAAAAGAAAAAAAAATTGAGGAGAGTTTAAGGGGCTTCTGGGACAACTTCAAGCATACCAACATTCGCATTATAGAGGTACCAGAAGAAGGAGAGAGAGAGCAAGGAATTGAAAACTTATTTGAAGAAATAATGACAAAACTTGCCTAATCTGGTGAAGAAAATAGATATACAAGAAGTGCAGAGAGTCCCTAACAAGATGAACCCAAAAAGGCCAACACCAAGACACATTATAAGTAAAATGCCAAAGATAAAAGACAAAGAACATCTTAAAAGCAACAAGAGAAAGGCAGTGATTTACCTACAAGGGAGCTCCCATAAGATTGTCAGTTGATTTCTCAACAAAAACTATGCAGGTCAGAAGGGATTGACACAAAATATCAATGTGATAAAAAGCAAGGATCCTACAACCAAGATTACTCTACCCAGCAAAGCTATCATTTAGAATCAAAGGACAGATAAAGAGCTTCCCAGACAAGAAAAAGCTAAAAGAGTTAATTACCATCAAATCAGTATTACAAGGAATCTTAGATGGATTTTTTTAAAGATTAAATATATAAATAACAAAATGGCAATAACTATGTACCTATCAACAATTACTTTCAATGTAAATGGATTAAATGCTCCATTCAAAAGACATAGGGTGGCTGAAGAGATAAGAAAATAAGACCCTTATATATGCTGCTTATAAGAGAGTCACTTCGGATGAAAAGATACACACAGACTGAAAGTAAAGGGATGGAAAAACATGTTTCATGAAAATTGAAACAAACAAACAAAAAAAGCTGGGGTAGCAGTACTTATACCAGATAAAACAGATTTTAAAACAAAGACTATAACAGGAGACAAAGAAGGACCTAGTAATATCACTTCTGAGTATTTATCCAAACAAACGCAAAATGCTACTTTGAGAGAATATGCTCATCCATATGTTCATTGCAGCATTATTTACATAATCCAGGATATGAAGGTAACCTGGGTATCCTTGAATGAATGAATGGATAAGGAAGAGGTGGTACATATATGCGATGGAATATTACTTGGACATAAAAAAGAAAAAAGTCTTGCCATCTGCAGCAACATGGATGGACCTAGAGAATATTGTGTTGAGTTCAATTATAAAAAACAATTCCAAAAATACATGGAACAGTGGTAGCACTGCCAGAATAAATACAGATACAGAACTTCTACAACTCAATTGCAAAAACAAATAAACAAAAAACACAAACGACAAAAAACAGATAAAAAAGAGGCAAAGGGCCTAAATAGACATTTTCCCAAAGAAGGCATAGCAATGTCCTTGAAAGTACATGAAAAGGTGCTCCACATAACTAATCATCAGGGAAATGCAAATCAAAACCATAATGAGATGTCAATTCACACCTTTTCATACCTGTTAGGAAGTCTATTATCATAAAGACAAGATGTAAACAAGTGCTGATGAAGATATTGAGAAAAGCAACACTGTTGGTGGGAATGTAAACTGGTAGAGCCATTATGGAAAATCATACGGAGGTTCCACAAGAAATTAAAAATAGAACTACCATGTGATTCAGAAATCTCACTTCTATGTACATATCCAAAACAAATGAAACCATTATCTCGAAGAGACACCTGTATGACCATGTTTACTGTAGCACTACTCACAATAGCCAAGGGATGGAATAACCTAAGTGTTTTTTGACAGGTTAATGGATGAAGAAAATATATATGCATAGACATAAATATACATATATACACACACAAACATGCACACGCACACACACACATACACACACACTAATTATTCAGCTTTTAAAAAAGAAATCCTGTCATTTGTAATAATAAGGATGAAACTGGAGGGCATTATGCTAAGTGAAATTCACTTATATGTATAATCTAAATACACATCTTCTTAATGCCATCATTTCACTAAAAAAGATACATTTCGAAGTGTGTTTTATTTTGTTTAAAACAACAATGTTTTGAATATAGTCATGTGTTGACTGTAAAAATCCTTTTAAATTCTTTAAAGTCTGATAAAAGATAAAGGCAATACTCTAGAGATCATTATATCTACCTCATGTCTGCTTTGGGAATAAGGTGAGGCGAATCAATTAAATAAATGGTGCCTTTGTTATTATAAAACAAATTTAGCAGTTATGGTTTAGCAGGGATGCACTTCGTAAATGTTGTTTTTAACTCCATTCAGAAAAGTAGATATTTAAATATGTCGACCATTAAGGAAAATCTTTGAGAGGTTTTGATTATGAGAGGCAAAATGAATAGTGAACATTCAAAAGTTGAAACATCCAGTTGACTAATCAATTTGTGTTTCCTTAATAATAATCATTTTTTTATTGTGGGCTTTCTTTCCCCAGCTGGCTTTATGTGTGTCTGTCAATGAGAGAGAAACAATCCATGGGTCTTTGATTGTTTACTTTTAATGGGACCATTGTGATATCTTTTTAATAGTAGTTTTGGATAATAATTAGTATTTAAATATTAATATTACTTTTTTGCTTGGTTTTTATATTTCGTGAGGAGTGTGAATTTGGACATGACTTCAGCTCGTGATAATGTTCTGTGATCTTCAATCCTCACCGCCACCCTTCCCTGCAAGTATTAACTTTTAGTGGCTTCTGTAGACTAGAAGATAGAGATTTTCTAATCAACTTTTCATTTACTGAGCAGTTTTTCAAGGAGCTGTATTTTGTGCAGATCTCAAATATAATATGTCAGCTCTACTTTGGTCCAAGGCTCTGCCTTTTGTTCCAATACATTAAAGACCTGGTCCCAACCACTAAATTTGCATTTGACACCCTTTGTTCACGGTTTCTGACAGATGGCATCTGCTCTACCTTGATGTCTTCTCTTTTGCTGCTGGTAGTTTAATTTTTTTCTTGTATTTGTTTCTTTTAAACTTCTGTTAAGTACTTACTTTTCAAAATGATTTTGTCTGACATACATATTTGGCCTTATGGGTGGTGGGGACTGGAGTTGTGCATTCTTATCAGCCTAGTCTACTATACTGAGGAAAGAGACAGTATATTTGAAGGTACTTATTAAATGGCAGTTGTTAACTAATGAAATTAAAACTCCCAAAGGGAAGAGAAAGCCCTATTTATCCCAAAGGCCCACACAACGAATACTTTGCTTGCTAATATTTATATGTGCTACTGGATATTTTGCCACTCTGAAGGAAAGAAAAACAAACACAAAAACAAAACAACTAAATAAGTCTGTTCTAATCTGTTGTTTAAAAAACAAATAGTTCTATAGTTTCATTTAAAAGCCTTTAAATTAAACACATTATTTTGCATGCCAAAAATTTTACCAAGAGATGTACTGCATTTTGTGGTAGGCAAAAATATAACACATACACATTGATCTCACGAAGTTTAAATCATGTCAAGGAAACAGATTCAAGCACATTAGCTATACTACTAGCCAGAAGACAAAATAAATTGAAATATAAAGCTGAAACTGTGAATCTGACTGGGTAGTATTCAAAAATTCTTTGGGAACGGGCAATATTTGTCAATAGTATATGTAATGAAATTTCTAAACCTTTTAATGACTGTAATATTTTTGTCTCTCTTTAGTTTCCCTTTTATAAGTAACTACAGGAAATGAAAATGAAACTGACATCTATCTAGTATAATTCCTTAGAAATTAATGGGTTTGGAAAGTTGGCTTTTGGAAATGCAGACACTTAATCAGAATAGTTAACATTTTGTTGAGTCTTTATTATAGTCCAAGTTGTTCCCCCAAAATAATATTTTTGAGTTACTTACTAGTGCATATTAAATAAGCAATTCCATTTCCTGTGCCATCGTTTGGAGTATGTGGAATTGTGTTTTTCCTATTCTTAGATATGCATATATCTTTCCATCTAGTTCATATTTTTTATCATAAGTATTATTACCAGAGTATTTAACCAAAGAAACTTTCATTGAGTTTCATTGAGTTTTAATAGATAATAGGACCCTTGAAATACAGTGGGAATACATGTGAACTTTCTCTTAACATGTGGGGATGCTAAAAGCAATGAAGAATTTAGAATATGAAATGGAAAGATTATCTATTTAATATTGATAGAAATGAATTTGAAAATATCTAATCCAAATAAAACCTAAACCTCATTTGAACTTAATCTTTGAAATACAAAGCAGGCTGTGTGTATATTTAAGTTGCACAGTGTCTGGCTAACAGCCTTGAAATAGTCTAGGGATACCCTAATGCAATTGGCATGTACTTAGAACTCTGATACAATGAATAAAACATTCTGCTTGGGTTCAAAGAAAATACGTGCTTATTTAACTTACTGCCATGAAGACTTTATTTTGTTCTGTTTTGTTTTGCTTTTTAACTAAGTTAAATATTTTCATTAAGTGAACAATTCCCAGAGAAGAAAAAGGAAAAAATTAATGGTGCTTAGTTGTTGTCTTTTTTGTATCCCCTTAGTTGTGAGTAAACCGCGTACATTTATTCATTAGTCCAAAGGGGGTATGATATTTCCCATGTTGTTGATAAGCCTTCTCATAAAGAAGTATATTATAGTTAGTTGGCAAAAGAATCACTCTGAACATTAAATATTATTTTCTTATGTTAAAAATAGTAATCACAATGGTAATTTAGAAAGAAAATTCATCTGGGAGTCAGAAAACCTAGATACTAGGGCTGGGACTAATAGTTAACCTCATTGACCAATGATCTCTTTTTATCATTTATTTATAAAATGGTGAGTTGAGTTATCTGATATTTAAGTATGATCTTTAAAGACTGATGTTTATTGCTTCTATAAATGCACCATTTGGAAAATATTAGTATTGTTTTGGGAGTATAGGCAATGGATTCACCTTAGCCTTGATGATTTTTTTCTTATTGCCATTTTAGCTAGTAATACACATTTAAGACAGTCGGCCTATTAAAGAAAACAATCAGTGTCATGAAACAAAGTAATAAGTAGTTCAATCTTGACTAAATATCCTGCTATAAAAATTGGGCTTTCATTCAAAATTGTTGAATATAATTTTTAAATTCTTCCTTAAAAGGTATCTACACTTTTGATTTAATGTCTCTGAGAAAGAATCAAAATTAATAATAGCATTTGATCTAGTTGCATCCAGGTGCATTAGTAGATGCTAAGGAAATATGATTCAATGACATGCATAACAGATACAGAACTCCAGGCAACTCTCTTTGAGTAGAAACTATGTAACTTGGGTCATAATAACATATGAAAGGCCCTCCTGTTTTTGCAGCTCTCAATATTTTTGCAGCTCTCAATATTTACCCATCCTTTCAAACCACGGCTTCCTTCTTCTATCCATGAATACAATGAGAATCATGGCTTTTCAGCACAGGAAGACTTGAGAAATCATCTCGTTCAGTCTTCTAACTGTGGCAGAGTACAAAGAGCCTTGGGTTGTAAGTCAAAAGAACTGGATGTTAGTTACTATGTCATGGCTCCGCTTATTTCCAGCTCAGTAACACTGGGCCAAATATACGGCATATTCCCTCCCCTATAAAATTGGATAAATATGTTTCTTCCTATTTCCTTGGGCTATTTTCCCAATCAAAGTAGGTAAGAATATAAAGTCACTCTCATCAGCCCACTTACATTTTCCTCCTCAATATTCTATAGCCTTAGTTCTCAACCATTATGCTGTGACAAAGGGCTAAAATTATGGGGGAAGATGAGGGGTGGAGTTACAGTTAGAAAAGGAAAATATGTATAAACATGCAGCCTGTCTTTCCTTTATACCAGCTAATGTGAGCCACGATTACTGCTGTGATTGGTTATGCTGTGGCTGACATCCAATGACATGTCAGTTGGAAAGAAGCTGGCACTTGTTGCTCTATAACACTTATTCTCATATCCTTTGGCCCCTGGCAAGTAGTTCACAGATTAATTTCAAACACAATTCCTTATTTAATTCATACAGGACACTGATACAATTTCATAGCCTTTCATTTTAGGAAAGATTAAGGTTACCATTTCCTAATAAATAGTGAACAAAATTTTTAGTACTCAAAAACTAAAATTACTGTGTTGTTAAAATTTCTGAAGTTGCCAATTCTGTGGAAATTCTGCTTGCCAAGTAGCATGATGCAATGTTGTGAACTGAACTGTGCTTTAAAATCCCAAGCTTTTAAGAAAAACAAAAAAAACAAAAAACAAAAAAAAAACACCCAACTTTTTAAAGTACATCATTAGTGTACTATTAAATAGAATGTGGTTTTCAGTTGCTACTAATGTCATTAAATATATCTTTGTATAGAAGCTTGAGTTCATCATTAATTTTTAAAAAAATTTTTTGTCAAAAAAGTAAATATATGTATGATATTAAAAATAAAGTTAGAAGAAAAACCTTTAATAATAATAATGGGTCATGTGCATAAATATCACTGTAAAATTCTAAATGTGAAATTAGCATAAAGTATAACTGCAAATTGAAAGCATTCACCTTTACCAAAAGGGCATCTGGACATTAAGAACTATAATGATATAATTAATAATAGTAGATATCCAAACTCCCCCACCATTTATGACACTAAGATGTGTTAAGTGTTAAATGGAAACTTGGAGTTAAGTGGGTTATGGGAAAGTTCAATCCAGCAAGGTCTCTCTTGTGATAATTAGTCCTATTAATCTATTAATTGGGTCAGTTGAATCTACAACTGTAGGCAAACTCACTTTCGGGGGAAAGGAGGAAACCTAGATGGTCAGAATGCTCTATCTAGAGAATATGTTGATTGGTGAAAAGTGACTAATACTACTTAGTAACCAAAACAAACAAATTTCATTGTCTTTAAGGAGCTTACATTCTAGCAGGCTAGTAGAAAATGCATGCTAAGTATAAGAAATAAGTAAAGTGCATTGTATACTGGAAGGTAGATAAAAAGTAGAGCAGAGAAGAAGAGAGCAGGCGTGTTGTGGGAGGATTTTGGAAGAGAATGCTGTATTAAGAATTATATTGAGAGGTCATGGTAGGCTTCATGGAAAAGAAGACAAAGAAGGATCTAAAGAACATGCAGAAGGGAGATAGCCTACATGTGATTTTGGGAGATTAGTGTTCCAGATAAAGGAAACAGTAACATGGGAATGTCCTTTTCTGGGTTTAAGAAAAAGTAAGACTACAGTGCGTCTGATGTGCCGTGAGGGAGAGTGTGAGATATAAGCAAGATGGTCACAGAAGAGAGTCAATTAAATTGGACTTTAATGACTTATTCTGAGTACAATATTGAACTATCACAGGGTATTAATTAGAGGAGTGACATTATCTGGCTTACATTTCAAATGGATCATTCTGGCCAATATACTGAGCATAGATTATTCTAGTAGTAAGGGCATGGGCTGAAAGAAATGAATCGATTATGAAATAATTGCAGTATCCCAGGTGAAATATGATGACAGCCCAAACTAGTGTGATATTAATGGATGTGGTGAAATATGATTGGATTTTATATATATTTTGAAGATAGAGTTGGCACAACTTCCTTGTAGACTAAATGCATGGTATAAGAGAAAGAAACCAACTAAGACATTGAAATTTTTATGTTTTAAGAATCATTATTATTATCATTTGTCATTAACTGAGATGTGGAAATCAGGAAGTAGCACAGATTTGTCAGGAAAAACCAGGAGTTCATTTTTAGAGATTTTAAGTTTATAAAGGTCTATTAGACATGCAAGTGGAGATGTTAAGTAGCCGTGGGGTATATAAATGGAATGAAGTTTGAATAAAGCTCTGGGCTGTAGTTTTAAAGTTTGAAGTTGTTAACATATTGACAGTATGTTGGGACATGGGACTCAGTGAGATAACTAAGAGAACAAGGCAAGCATCCAGGATTAAGCCCTGAAGAACTGCGGCATTAGTTTAGGAGAGACAGGGAGCTAGTTCTAGGGATTGGTGATATGGAATCAGAAAAAAAGGCAGAAGTTGACTGATTTCTAGAACTCGGCACATGTTTCGCTAACATAGCAGTAGTTTATTAATGTTATGGATTTATTTAACTACTGTCTCTTAGTCCCCTTTAAGTATACATATTGATGCCAGGGCTTATTTATTTATTTATTTTTTCACGTGTCTTCAGCAGCAAATAGGGAAGAGAGAAGCGGGGGACCTGGTCCATCAGTGTGGTGAGAAACAGAACTCGTACAGACTTTTTGTCAGTGCAAGTGTCATGGAAGCAAGGGAAGTGGTGGAAAGGGGAAGGACTGACCCCTAGAAGAATTATAACACATCAAAAGTTTAAGACCAACTGGTTTAGGTCTATCAGCAACAATGGATATCCATTTACTTGCATTCTGTAATAATTCTAGATGTGAAATAAGTAATAGGAAAGCAAGGTAATACATAGTAACTTGTTGATTTTGATAGAAAAATAATTGTATTTACCTTATATTTGTTGTTGACATGAAAAGTAAAAGCACTGTTTACCCTAATTTCGCATGAACACTCTTCACCAGGAATTCATGTAGTCCTTGAAATAGTGAAATGCCATTTAATTAAAAAAAAAAAAAAAAAAAAACAACTAATTCATCTTGTCTAATGCCATTCCATAACACTGTCATTTGGTAAGACCACCATTAATTACTCAACTGGCAGAAATAATTATTTTTAGATATTCCTCTTTTGGCAGCTCAGCAACGGTAAGCAAACATAGCCTCTGCAGAATAAGCAACTGGAGGTTTTTTTGTAGTCAGCATTTAAACGTGACTTCTGATCTGTTGTTAAGAAACACTCCTCTGGAAAAAGAGCATATGGCACTTTCCCCTCACCCTTTGCTTACTTTACAATTCATTCACAGAAAAATTAGAGGCTCAAAAACAGCATAATTTCTTCCTTGATGCTTTTTTTTTTTTTTTTTTTTAAAGAACTACATCAAAAATGACACTACTGCAATGGGATTTCACTTTCCCCTTACAGAGCAAAGATGTTGCTGATTATACAGATCTGAAAATGAAAACACTGAGGTAAAAAATTTAAAGGATCCAGGTTTTAAAAAGAAAGTATTCAAGTTGTAAATTGAAATACCTTAGAATATGCTTCAGAACATGAAAATCTTAAACTCCTGTGTGGGACTGAATTTTAATTTATAGCTAATTTTCTTTTCTTTTTCTCATCAGCATTTGACTTGTGTAGCACACATTTGCAAATGGAAGCTATGAAGTCACTGGACCACTGCTCTATGAATCCCAATTCAGATGAACTGTCTGTTGATCAACCTGCCTTTGTACCTTTACTTACATGACTCTAGTGGTACAAAGACTTAAAAAAAAATGCTGTAGTATATGAGAAGTCTATATGAATTCTGGAGTGCTGTGTTTCCATTTCAATGAAATTTTAAAAAGAAATGATTCCTTGACTCTTATCCTAGACCAATTAAACCCTGCCAAGTGAGTTCAGTGTTCACATTGGCTGTGGCATCTAACTTGTAAAATAGTGAAAAACAAGGGAGAGGTCATTTAATACGTATGTTTACATCAAAGAAAAAGACCATAGTTTAAATAGAAAAAAGAAGTGGGAGAACTGAGCCATCTCTTGGACCTAGACAGTCTCAGTTTGCCAAAATCAAAGAACGTATGATGTACAGTCAACATTATATTCACATTTTGAGCAACAATATTATTCCAGAATAAAACGTTGGCCATAGCATTTTGTTATGCTAAATTTTAATTTTGTTGAATTTGTAGATTTAAAAAAAATTAATGTATAAATTTTCAAGACTCACAGAAAGTCTTAATGTACCAATTTTATACTATTTAGGAAAAATTATAATGAAAATAATTTGTTAGAAGTTGGCAGAATGAAACTGGATTGCTGAAGTTTTAAAGGTAATATCCAATGAAAATGAAATGCACACACACACACACACACACACACACACACCCTAGGATATACACACAAAAAAGTTCACCAATAGCAACCAAACATAGAAGACTTTCAAACGTATGCCATGAACTCTAGAAACACGAAAGTCAAAGAAAATCTCATATTATTCTGGAAGGCCTTGAGGTCGTATCTAAACCTGCCATACAAATTCAAAACTGTAGAGGGGAACATGATGAATCAAAAAAAATGTCCCATAAATGATCACTAATGCACCACTGTTTAGGGAGGATAGGTAGGTAGACAGGCATCAGGAGGAGAGAGGGAGGGAGGGACGGAGGGACAGAGAAAGAGAATATGCATATAGCAGGTTTTAAAAATACAATAGAGTCTGAAGATTCTAGGGGAGGTGGAAAGTAACCCCAGGGGCTTTACATTTTCTTTAGATCCGTGGCAAAATTAGAAGTGACATGGAATTTGAGTGTGTTGCCCTATCCCTTGGAAAAAAGACACAGTCACCTATCAATAAAGTGAAATATAATAGAGATACACAGTTTTATTTTTAATTAACTAAATCTATATTTTAAGTTCTTAAGCATAAATGATTCCCAGTCCTAGTTGTATTCATAATTACATGACAACTATGAAAACATATTATGAAAGAAAATGAAAGGAAAGAAGGAAGGAAGGAAGGAAGGATGGATGGAAGAAAGAAAGGAAAAAAAGAAAGAAGGAGGGAGAATGGAAATTCAACAGATAACAGACAAATAAAGAGTCATATTTGTTTATAAACTTAAGTAGAACAAAAATAACTCCCTGAGAGTACCTCCCACCATAGAAGAATTTAAGAAGCACTTAATTTAGTACAATAAGAATTTAAAGGTACATTAAAAAATAGAGAATGAGAATTTTGAGCTATGGAAACAAACTGTGAAATAAATCAACACAGTTAACTGAAAAAGAAAATGAATTGGAAAAATAAAACAAAACAAAATAGAACCAAGAAAGTGAGGATGAACTCAAATAATTACCATAGAACAAAGTCATAAGATTATTATTTTGAATGCTAAAGGAAAAAAAAAAGACAGTTATTAAAGCAGTTAGGAAGACAGAAAGGACAGAAAGAATATATCACATCATAAGTATAGGTGCTATTTTTGCAGTCCGATGTTCAACAAATAGAACAGCAAAATATATTCAGAGATATAGTAGGAAAAATCTTGCTATGGAATAAAAAGCTGAGTTTGATAATGCAAATGGTCACACTATGTCCTATGAAAAATTGTATAAAGTGGTGTACACTCAGATATGTTCTAGTTTAGTTATTGAATTCCAAAGATAATTGAAAGAATTTTCATGTACACAGGCAAAAGAACAAGTGAGCAAAAAGAAAAACAAGTCAAGTTTGCCTAAGATTTTCCACAGTGAGATTTAATATCAGAAGAAAATGGAACAATATCTACCAAGTTCCAAGGAGAAAATATCTAAAAATATGGCCAATTTTCAATTCAAGTTCAAAGGTAATTCATATTTATAAAGGTAGTAAATATCAGACACAAAGGAGCAAAGGAAAAAAACCCTTAAATTCCTCTTTAAAAACTATTTGCTATTCCAATCCAGTAAACCAGGAGGTGGATAAAAAACTAAACATCAGGAATGGAAAAATGAACTAAGAGTAAGCAATGATTCCTCACTCAGATATAAAACAGAGCTTAAACAATTGAGGGCCTTATGCCTACAGAAAAAAATACAAGTGTTACAAACTTCGATAAATCAAAACTAAAAATACATCACCTTTAAACAGAAAAGAGAGATAAAAACATGAAAGAGATGATTTCTCATTCTATGCAGTAGTGAGCCATTTTTGATAATATACAATTGAAATTTGGAAGAAAAAACACAATGGCTCCAGTTTTACTTTGTCTACCACAATCTCTTCTTAACTTAAAAAGAATAGTTTAGGCAATATAGTCCTTTTTAAAAACAAGAAACATTTATCTGAAATTTCAGTTTCTTTTCAATTACTTTTTATCCTAACAATTCAAGAAGTATTAAATATAATACCTTTTTATAAAATACATATCTATGACCCAATTTTAAGGAAATAGTTTTTAATGTTCTGTAAATTAACTTTTTTAATATACATGCTTAGAAAGAAACTGGAATGATACCCTGTCTCATTTTCTTTCTTGATGATGAGATTCTAGCGGATTTTAAAGAACATTATTCTTATATGTTCTGTATTTATGTTTGTGGAACATGGATTTAGCTTTCTGCCTCCATATGGTTAAATGGGTAGACATTGGCCTGGGTAATAAAAGAGAGTGAGGACTTTTTAAAAATTTTTTTTTTCCTACAGAATTTTTAGGTTCAGATATCATGGGATATGTTATACTACCTTAGTCTTAATTGGTAGAAATGCCTAGCAAGGTTCTTTTTTTTTTTTTTAACCCCCAGATTTTTAACGCAGGGCAAAAGGAGTCAATCTCTGTTTGGAACCTATAGCCAGGACCCTTCTGACTCTGCCAAGATTTACAGAGTATTCACGTCTCATTTCTTAAAAGTCTTCTCTATTTATTAAAAATCCAAATGGTAGATCAGTAGCAAGGGAAATCTTGGTATATCTCCGGGCTTTGTTGAACTAGTACTGGTGCTGAAGAGAATCACTATTAACCTCACAGAAATTGAGGACAAGGAAGAAAAGCAATATTCGTCTAATATATATATATATATATATATATATATATATATATATATATATATATATATATACGTATGTGTGTGGGTATGTGTGTGTGTGTGTGTGTGTGTGTATAAATATGGTAAAATAATGATTTTGAGATTGAAAACCTGAAAAGAAGGGCAAATATTCAAATCTCATTCATCCTAATGGAAAAATTCACTGACTGACAGTGAGATGTTGTATTTTGTCAGCTACAGCAGTGACCTTTAGATTTGATGCTGACATCAATATAGCACAACAAGCTATCTCTTAGAAAGCAAACACAGATGCATCTGCACTTCAGGAATCCTCAGTGAATATTGCAGTCATTTAGCTGATGATCCTTATCTTTTAAAAAGCCTACAAATTGCACTTCTAAAAACATTGTAACTACTCTCTATATACATTTATTTAAATTTTGCTTTTTTATTTTTGGTGGAAGAGTGATTTCAGAAGAATGATTTTAAGAGACTCGACTTCCAGGAAACTTATTAGATATTTTTTAATGTCTGAATTATTGTTTCTATGTAAAGTAAGATTCTCCATAATAAATGGATTAAAAAGGGTACCAGAATTCCTGCTAGTATGACATTGGCATGTTGGAAATTCTATTCCCATCTTTCATTCCTTAACAAAATACAAATTTATCAATTAAAATAATAATTTAATTTTAGAACTATAATATTTGTCTGCCTTGAGAAATTATTTTTCCTTTCTCCCTTTCTTCCTTCCTCCCTCCTCCTTACCTTCTCTTTATTTTTCCTAATTCTTTCTGCAAACATTTATTGAGCACTGCACCCAGGGATTGTGCTAAATGTTGGGAATAAAAAGAAAATAGACATAGGCCATGTTCTTTCTTATCTCAAATCAAATTGCAGCTATGGATTGCTGAGAGCCAAAGATTACGAGGCTTGAAGGTTTTTGATTCTTTGTTTTTGAGGTAAAGAGACATCTTTTATAAATATTGTAAGTACATGATGAAAACATATATGATGAAAATACATGCATATATTGAGTACTTGTAATAGGTCATGAACATATTGTACCCAATCTCTCCTCTAAGCTTTCAGCCTTATTCCTCTTCTCTAGAATGTCCCTTCATATTTTTTCCAGATTAAAAAAAAAAAAAATCCTTCACTACCTTCAACATTCATCTGAATCATGAAACATCCTTAAATTCAGTAGGTTTCATTAATTTTTATTTATCTATAAACAAATTGTTTATAGATAGTTGACATAAGTTAGATAACATATATTGTGGTTTTTATATGTTTGTCTTATGTCCATTCACTGTAATGTAATCACCTAGAGAGACGATCCTTGTGTTCTTATAGTACCAAAGAGAGTGTGACTACATAGTAGGAGCTTGAGAAGTACTTATTCATTAAAATATTTTCTAAATACATTCACTAAGAGGTGATGAGAATAGAGTTTTCACATTTAGAAAGAAAAACAACATTGAGTTAAATTTGAATTTTGATAAAGAGTTACTGTTTTCTGCATCTCAGCTAGTCCCAGGTATTGCATGAGGCATACTTACACTAAGTGAAATGATTTGCTCTTTAGCTGAAATTCAAATTTAGCTGTGTATCCTGCATTTTATCTGGCGATCCTCATTGGAAGGGAAAATTGTTTTAAATTGTGATAGCTGCTTCTGTCAGTAGACTTGAAGCACAGTGCATTTATAATCATAATATTCAAAAGGACAAATACAAAGAGTAGTTTTTATTTTTTGTAGGAAGGGACTTTTTTTCTTTTTCAGTGTGTATAATGTGAACTTCCGTGTATATGTGTGCATATATGTGTGCGTGCACATGTAGGTGTGAATGTGCATGTGTGTGTGCACACAGGAAGAAGAAAGGCACCTAGGACTACTTTCAGGTCCTACAGCGCGCTCACACCATACCACCAGGAAGAGATTCCTGACTCTCAGAGGCACTAGAAAGCCACCCAGAAATAATCAGATGTTAAAACATTATTCCCTGAATAGGTGAAGATTCATTATTGTAGAAAAGGACACACAGCCGGTCCATAAGCTATATGTCATTTGAAAAAAAAGATCTCTATTTCAAATTCATTTTAGTGTATTTTCTTTTCTTTAATTATTATTTGACTATTTTGCCAGATCATGGCTAAAAAAGGGGGCAATTTTTTATTGCATTTGGACTTCATCAAAAGTGTTGGGTTCAGGGAAATATTTTCTGCCAAGTTCCTCTATGTTCATGCCAAGTAATTTTCAATTGGTTTATAAGCCCATGTGTATTTTAAATGAAATGAATACATGCATTTTAGATTCCTTTACCCTTAACTCATGCAGATGGTTAAAAAGACATCCAATAAACCTTTGATTCATGTTATAAGAAATAGATTGCTTAAAGGTTTTAGAAGTCAAGAAGCTAGACACTTTATTTGCAAAGAGTAAGTGGACCCAAATGTTGTTACTCCATGTGTCTGATAATAGTGAGAGTTGTACTCTCTTGAGATTAGAATAAAGTTTTGGACTGAAACTCACTGAGGTAGACTGGTTAAATGTTTAAACCTAATAATACTATACTTTACATTTAATATCTATATGTCTTGGCTCACACTAACTTCATTAACCTAACTGATATGTAGTAGGATATATATATATATATATATATATATACATATACATATATATAAGTATATATGTATATATATGTGTGTGTGTGTGTGTGTGTATGTATATATGTGTGTGTGTGTGTGTGTGTGTGTGTGTATATATATATATATATATATATATATATATAGCCTCAAGTACTTACTGCTAACGTAGGAAGAGTATTGAAAACAGTATTACATGCCTGTTTAATACTAGATATTTTTCTTAGTATGTGAATTAACTTCTATGGTGCATTGTAAGTCAGTGATGCCCTACTGGGCACACCTGAGTTTTTTTTTGTTTGTTGTTTTTTCCCAGTGTTTCATATCGAGAATATAATTAACAGGTAATAATTACACATTTTTACTTTACTTTTTTATTAATCATATTCTACATATGAAACACTTTGTTAAAACTTAAGTGTGCACAGTATATAACAATTTTCTATACTCAAATTCATTTCAATTTTAACCCCTATTAACCACTTGGTGGAAACTCATTCTTAGCCAAGGCTACCCACCTCTTCCCAGGGTGTGGTCAAATATTTGGGGGGTGAGAGAGCTTCCACAGTGCCAAGGCTTTGTGGGAGAGGCTATTTATCCTTCTGCACCTGGCATGTGGGAGATGTCTACTATCTGGTGCTTGATCTTCAGGCCACATAGGTTGCTACTGAGCTAGTTCTTTCTTGTTCCTGTCCCCACGCTCCTTCAGTTCTAGTGGAGTTTTGTGCTATGTCTACCACCCTGAAGGGAAGGGAAATCCTGATACTTCCATGCTACTCTAGGACATGCGAATCTTTCATTCCTGTTCTGTATCCTGAGTTCTTTGTCAATGACAGCAGTCTCTTGGTCTGTGACAGCAGATCTCTGCTTCTCTGAAGACCAAGGTTTTTGTAAACCAAAGCCAGGAAAAGCACAAACTACCAACTGGCCTACATGTTTAAATTAGTCTGAAGACTGCAGATCGGAAGAAAAGAAAGTGTTAATTAGAGAAGCAAAACATCTCAACAGCTTTAACCATCACTCTTAGAAGGAATTCATTCTCATTATTTAGTAATCTATAAAAACGATGTAGAGAATGCTTTAGCAGTAAAATAGCACTACAACCATGAACTTTAAATTTATAAATCCAAGACCGCAGAAAAAAGGTTTGACTCTTTGTTATTCCAAAATATAAAACACATTAATAGGCATTACCACAAAATAGAGGTACTTTGAAATTAACCTAAGACCTAATGGGGTGCTAAAATGTGGGAGGTTGCTCTGGGGGTGAGGAAGGTGAGGGAGGGCTCAGCTTGTCAAGTTCAAATTTATACTCCCTAGAATGACCTCTGATTATTCAAGAAGGGGAATAAATTATCCTAATGCTTGCCACACCAATCAGAAATAAAATGGAGACTAAAAGAGAAGTTGGAACACAGTCAATGTGAAGAAATGTAGTACAGTATCTGTTCAAAAGTGGATTTAATCGGCTTTGTAACTCAAGAGTCCTTTCAGCTAATAGTGATTTAGAACTACTTGTTTTTAGGTTCCAAATTGCCTCCATAGGTATAAACTCAAATATCTGTAGGATCCAGGCAGGTGATTTAAATGTGGATACAGCCTCATTCTAATCCCATAGGAGCTAATGGGAACTAGAAATGTACTTTTTGTTGTATGAAACGATTCACTGAACAGGCCAAACACAACTCATCTGCAGGCAACATTAGTGACTTTCAGGTCATTGCTGAAGCATCCATACATTTTGAAAATTATTTGGGAGAATTTGCAAGTAAATTATGAAGTAAGTGGATTACTTTATAAATTGTGATATCTAGGCATGAAATTTTGAGAAGGAAATTCCAAAACTATTAATTTCATTATTTAAAAACAAAAACAAAAACAAAACTTCTGCTTTGTCTCCCTTTGAGAGTCTGTAGAGCTTGCCTAAAAGTTCTTTCATCTTTTCAAAAATTGAATATTAACAATAGCCTTGTAATGAAGCAGGAATTAGTAATTTTTAAAATGTGATTCTTGCTGTCTGAAATCGGTGATGTTATCAAACTGGAAAGCCAACTAGAATAAATTGGAAAACTATATTTAAAACTATTTTAATAGATGGTGAGATACTGAGACACTTATCATTGCTGGCATTGCTTGGTTTTTCTGACGAATTTGAAAATACAGGTTTCCATAGTCACCTTTCCTCCATAGATTTGTCATTACTATTCCTATTGCACACCATTGGAAGTGAGTCCTTAAAACTATCCATCTCACTTTTATGGATTGTTACATTTTCCACATTGTACTTCAATATGTTTTCTCATCTGAGCTTCACACAGCCATATCTATCCTTATTGCGGAGGAAACTGAGGGTCTAGGAGGTTAAGTGATTTCTTCAAGTTTAGGCATCTAATCAAGAGTAGGAAAAAAACACAAACCTGAGTTTTACCTACTTTAGGCTCTGAGTCTTTTCCACTATGCCTTGCTAGTCTAATAGAAATGTAGCCAGTTGTATTATATTGTCTTTCTTCCAAATATCTTTTCAACTGTATTATTTTACTGGTCTTCCTCACATATCTGTGAAGGAACCATGGTTCGTGTCATCCTACATGTGTAGGAAAGAGACATTTAGGAAATTTAAGTGCTTATTAGAAATTAAACAGTGAATCGAACCAGACTAGACAGAAAATGGTTTCCTGGCTCCTGTCGGGGAGTTTCCTTATCTGTTCTAGCCTGAACCTTGCAAAAAAGCAGGAGCTCTTCATTTAACCAGATATAATTATTCTGGGTTCTTTCACCCATGGACTAAATGTCTCTGTAGTTTACGTGCTCTTTTACTTACAGAGTGTGGTTTTAATTATAGCTTTCATCGCTTCCTTTGACTTTTAACCACCTGTCATTTCTTTGCAAGATTCTTCCTTTCCCACTGGCCATTGATGGCGATGTTGCATATACTTTACTTCAGGCATATGCTTTTGTTCCATTTATGCTAATGATAAATCCTACACTTCTAGCATGATACTTAGTGTAGAATTCAGTGGAGTTAATTATAGTCCCTGCATAATGTTCTAAACTCCCTGGGATGAAAATAGCACTTGAATATTCTACAATTTTATGTTTGCTTTCTCATTACTTCTGAGATTTAAACAGATTTAGTTTAGGTGACCTGTAGTTCAAGGTTTTCCTAAGTGAAGTGAATGAATTATCTCTGCTTTCCACTTAGCAATGATGTTTATAAACTGACAATGAAATGGGATGACAGTCTCCTAAGGGTAGGGAGCCAAGTGAGATGCTTGTCATCACCATTACACGTTCATTGGTTTCTTTTGTATTTTTTTCCCACTGGTTCTTTGTTCATGAGAGTCAAATCACAAAATAATCCTAAAGGATCTTGAGGTCAACCAGGATTGTATAAGCTGTTCTCACATTTCAAGTATTGATGGGAAAACATAAAAAGAAAGGAATATAATTATTTCTTAAGCAAAAACAGCGTTCTTCTTTATGGACTACCTGTATATTCACATAGAATTGTAAATATTGATTTTTGCAAACAGCAATGAAATTTTCTTCCAGGCTTCTCTATGGCAGTATGGTGTAATAGCATAGATATTTGAATCAGCTGTAGATTTGTCCAACATAGACAAAATACGTAACCTCTCTTAGCTTCATATAAGAAACTGGAATATTAATAATTTAATACTTATCTTACAAGTGGTGTTATGAAGATCAAATGTGATACTGTCATTGAAGTCCCCAAATAAAATAAATGGTTAATCATGATAAATTTGCATTTATACATTGGCAGTGCTTATTTAGACTAACTTATCAAAAACTTAAAATACCCCAGAATATTCAAGAAGAAAGTACTTTTAGGGAGTAAATTATATCACATTGTTCTCACTCCTAGCTGCACTAGGCTAAAGATTGAGGGAAATTATATTAAAAACAGACCCCACTCTCTGAGTTTCTGAAACCCATGTCATTGAAATCTTTCCATTCTGGTTCAGGTAGGTCAGCAGAGTTTTGCATGACCTCCCCAAAAGTCACATTTTACCTTTTCTTCTATCACAGCCATGTCTTGTCCACACTTCTGGGTGGGGTGACCTCTCATCACCACCATGATATCTTCTGTCACAACTGAGATTGATTTCCAGAGTCTTAAACAATCAGGTCATTCAGGTGAATTTCTCTTATATTTCTAATACTGTGGAGCGTACTTTCATGTATAAGATAGTAGATACTGAGCTTAAGTAGTAGAACATATTCTCCTCATATCCAAACCCACCCAAAAGAATTACATTGCAGCCCATTACTAGCCCACAAAATACAACGGGATTTTTCTCTTATTTTCGTAAACTGACATACGGTGATAGAGTTCTTTCATTTCACTTACTTTTGTTACAGCTTTTTTTCTCTGCAGGAACAGGCCAGAAAACAACCTGGCATGTATTGTTACTAAAACAAATTGTGTCACCCCTCATTTGCATTTCTCCTTTTTCTTCCTTCTTTATGGCTTAATGATGTCTTGAAAAGTAGGCAGCCATTAGTCTACAATCAAAATTCAGTTAATGGTCTCATGAACAAAACAATGCTGACTGATCTCCTTCACAATCTCCCCCCACATTTTCGGATTTGGATGAATTCTCCAAGGTACAAATCATGGGTTCTCCTTAAGGAACTGTGGACACTTAAGATACGTGAGGATGCCTATCTTTGTCATATAATTGTGATTAAAGTTTACCACAAGTACCAGAGCCCGATTTAGATTAGCATTGCTAACTAAAGTGATATAGCATACGTTATGACAGAGCTATTATCAGTTCCAGTCATGTTTTTGCAATTCCATTTTTGATGTTAGTTTCACATCATACTCATCTGGTCTTGAATTAGAAATGAATCACATTTCCCAGAATACTAGATTCTTATTCAAAATATTTATTAGCTCTCATCAGAAGAGACGGCAGATTAAACTAATTTTAAATGTACCCTTTTATGTAGGTTGAAAGTATTTTCTAACTTCTGAGGCTCTAATTGGGGATGTTTTTGTATTTGGGTGTTCTCACTACACACTTGTAACAATAGCTGTGGAATTCAACAGATGGGTCAGACCTACCTGCAGTATAAGGATTTCACACGGACCCATCATTTATTACAGAACATCAAAGGGTTTCTGGGGAAGCCAAAGCATTTTCTTCCTCAATGGAATTGAATTGCTAGTCTATTTAGGGGAATTTCTTTGTATTAAAGGTGTTATGTTACTTCCTAATCACACATGAATTACTGAAAACATCTTTGAAAAATTTGAAATGTGGGGTTCTCTGCTATCACCTGGTATGCTAATGTTGAAATTAAATATGAACTTAGTTAAGAGATCTTATTTTCTTCTAAAATAAATGTGCCTTTTCTATTAGATTGTTGTCTCTAAGGTTGTCCTACGGAGCTGTAAATCATTCCCATTATTTTATCATGTGTTTCATTTCTGTAGCCCTGGTAACAAAGCATAATTGCCTTTTTAATATTTATGTATTTTATTCAAATGATTCTTTTTAACTAAAGGAAAAATGAACTCTACTAGTTGAAGGACATACCAATTCTAATTTCTATAAAACTTCTTTTTCTGTATTAATTAATTAATTAATTAATTAATTATTTTTGCCTTTCTCTTGTATTAGTTCTAGCATATGAACTTCAGTGTGGACATTAACATAATTGTTAAATATTTGCATAAAAAATGTATGTTCAACAGTGAAATGATTCATGCTTATTTGCTAAATGTAAATGTGATAATCAAATGTTCCAAATTATATTAAATGTCATTTCTAGTAAGTTAGCCATTCTCATTAAGTAAGGCATACACATTATATTGAAGAAAGCTAATTCTGACCTCTTATTATTATCTATTATTCTGCTTCAGTGCCGAAATAATGACCACATTTTTTATAATGGATAGCTCATTTAAGATTTGCTCTTTTAAAGAGGTTTGTCAACAATTTAACCTGGGCAAAAACACTATCGGTGTGCACAAATTAAAACTAATTACAATAAAACATCAGTTTTTCTTTAATGACATTTTATTTCATTATCTAAGTACAATTTGGGGAATTATATATAAATATCCTGGGAATATTATTTTAAGTAGTGACATGGCACATTTTCATCTCATTCTACTGCTGTCATCATTTTAAAAAAGAAAAATTGCAAGGAATCAAGTACTTAAATTAGAGGTAAGCAGATTGTGAAAACAGATCTCACTTTTCATTAAGAAAACTATTACATGAGCTAGAGAAATAAAAAACTTTTTTTTTAAACAGCATAATCCTAACCCTTGACTACAAACTCAGTGTATATAAATCACTTCATAGATGTTTTTTGTCAAAGAATATTTTTTAAAATACTTGCAATGTAATATTGCATACAAAGAAAAACAATAAATTAAAAAAATACATTTGCAAGGGAAAAAGTAAACAAAGATATTCTAAGTTTGAAAATGTTCAATTCTTATGGCTTACATGTCAATTTTAGGGAGAACACTGATAAAGTTATTTCTGTCTTTGATTCTAGGCTGTAGCATTGTGCAGAAAGCTCACAAACAGCACCAAATATATCTCAAATTAATTTGTGTGGCAGTTATTTCTAAGGTGGTTTTTGCAAGATTAAATTACGTTTTCTTCAAATTATGTATTCTATCATTTAATCCAATCTTAAATTATTTGTAAGTGAAAATTTTTTTAACAGCTTTCCTTCAATACATACTACAAATTCTGTTTCATCCCACAAGTAAAGCAGTGTCACTTTAAAGATAAGACCGAAAAACTATTTTTCTAATAGACTACTTTTAGAGCAATTTTAGGTTCACAGAAAAATGGAGGGGGAGATCCTGAGATTCCCCATATACTCCCTGCTCCCCCACATGCACAGCCTCCCTCATTATCTCCATCCCCCACCAGTGGCACATTGTTATAACTGAGGAACCCACGTCGATATGTCATAATCACCCAAAGTCCACAGTTTACATCAGGGTTCATTCTTGTTATTGTCTATTCTATGGATTTAGACAAATGTATAATGACATATAGCAATTACCATGATACTATCATAAAGTACTCATCTCTCCCCAGTAATCTTTGGTAACAACTGATTTTTTTACCCTCTCCATGGTTTGGCCTTTTCCAGAATGTCATACAGTTGGAACCGCACAGTGTATAGCCTTTTTATATTGGCTTCTTTCATTTAGTAATATGCATTTAAGTTTTATCCATGTCTTTTCATGGATTGATAACTCATTTCTTTGTAGCACTGAATTATATTCCTTTGTCTGGATGTAGGACAGTTTATTATCCATTCAATACTGAAGGGCATTTTGTTGCTTCCCAGTTTGGGCACTTGTGAAAAGTTGTTACAAACTTTGATGTGCATTTTCAACTCCTCTGAGAAAATACCAAGCGGTATGATTGCTGGATTTTACTGTAAGAGAATGTTTAATTTTATAAGAATCCACCAAACTGCCTTCCACAGTATTTGTACCATTTCGCATTCCCACCAGCAATGAATGAGATTTCCTGTTGCTCCATATCCTCACCAGTATTTGGTGTTGTCAGTGTTCCAGATTTTGGCCATTCTAATAGGTATACAGTTGTATCTCACTGTTTTAATTTCATTGATGACACATGACTTGGAGCACCTTTGCATATGCTTATTTGCCACGTTTGTATCTTTTTTGGTGAAGTGTCTGTAAAGGTCTATGGCCCATTTTTTAATTGGGTTGTGTGTGATATTATTTTTAAGTTTTAAGTGTTCTTTGTATATTTTGGATAATTCCTTTAGCAGATATAGCTTTTGCAAATATTTTTCTCACAGTCTGTGGCCTGTCATTACATTCTCTTGACACTGAATTTTGCAAAACAGTTATGTCTCATTTAGTGAAATCCAGTTTATCAATTGTTTCTTTCAAGGATTGTGCCTTTGGTGTTTAATCTAAAAAGTCATCCCCAAACACAGGAGCATCTAGGTTTTCTCTTATGTTGTCTTCTAAGAGTTTTATACCTTTTGTGCTTTGTGCTTCATTTATCCATTTTAAATTATCTTCTGGGAAAGGTATAGTCATCTTTTGTCATGAGAATCTTCTGGCATGAGAATGTCCAGTTGTTCCAGCACCATTTGTTAAAGAGCCGATTTTTCTCCATCATGTTGCCTTTGCTCCTTTGTAGACAGCAATTTTTAGAATAATTTTCTGATGTATCTATGTGGCACAGGTAATGCTATGTGTCCATCAACTTTAACATCTAGTAGAGATCATGTATTTGAGTTCTAATCAAAGGAATGTGAGCATTAATGGTGTCTACTACTTGTAATCTCTCACAATCACCTATACCCTTTCTGTCCCAAATAATGGATCTAACAGCCAACTACTATATGGGGACAGTCTAGATCCCTGGGTTAACCTTTAGAGGAAGGATGCCTAAGAGAATTTTCTGACCTGACTTGGAATATTGTCAGCGCCCCCCTCGAGGAGGGTTGTGGGGAGAGAGAAGAGGGCACAGAGTTAAGAAAGATAGTAGCCAAGAATAGAGTGCAAACGGGGCCAAGGGACTCCAGCCTCAAGGACTGAGCCCCGATTCGGGCTTATGCATAGTTTTTATTAGTTAGGTGAGGAAGTAAAGGAAATAAAGCTTGTCAATCTCAAGATCTGTGAATCCCATAGATTATAATAGGAAACTGATTCAAGCCAATCACCCTTGCCTATAGGTAGCAGAACCTTAAGTCTCAGGATGTATGTACTTCCCCAAGGGACAAAAACTTTATGCATATGAATAGATGGAGAGTGCATCATTGAATCTCTTCCCCTGCAGGTTGTGGGAAGGAATGCAGCCACAGAGGCAGAGGCTCTCCTTAGTCGGGGGATGGTGGGGGCTGTGCCCACCTCTACCAACCCTGTGGATTCTCTTGTTGGTCCCCAAGTGACTATGCCTGGCTTGAGTTGTCCCCCCTCCGTGGGGAATCTTACTTGTCATTGGCTAACCATCCATCTTTCTGGGGCCAAACAGGGAGACATAAGGTGCAAGCACAAAGGTGAAGCAAAGTCCCTGAAAGGATCCGTCTCACAGACTCGCCTTGCTTTAGGGGCAGGTACGAGGAGACAGACAGGTAGGCTGCTGCGTGGCAACAGAATATGATAAGAATGAGAAATATATTGTGTTAAACCACCAAAGGCATCAAATATGGCAGTTAGTATTATTTATCCTAAATAATATTGTGTAATATAGTACAATAATTTCCCTAAGAACCTCCAAAAATCAGAAATTGTTTTAAAAATTGTTTTAAAAATTAATCTCATTGAATTAAAAATGGGTTAAAATTATAGCATTTTAAAATTATAACAATTTATTTTTCATGTAACAAAATTTAAAAATAAAACTTTTTAATAAAATTAAGTATATGTCTATAAAATGTAAATACCACCAAGGATACCTAGCAGTAATTACTTCTAGATTTTCGATAGTAACTCACTTTATTTTTGACATGTAACTTTTGGCACTATTTTTGACAGCTTCTTACAGACTCTTACCACGTTTAAAAACCATTGTTTTGATAATCAAAGCAAAAATAAAATAGGGTTTATATATTTTGCATGTTTAGAATATCTTTCATTCCAATCACTTAAGTTTTTCTGCTAAATACATGAAGCTATAGGATAAATGCTGGTGGAAATGCATGTATAAGTAATTAAATATACAGGATATATATGTTAGGTTAATTATGTCTCTACTGATTTTCTACCTCATTGACCTATCGGTTACAGAAGTGGTGTTGAATTACCAAACCATAACAGTGGATTTGTCTATTTCTCTTTTCAGTTCTGTTTGCCACACATATTTTGACACTGTTTTGATGCACACATGTTTAGGATTGTTAGATCTTCTTGGAGAAGTGATTTCTTCATCATAAAATAATGCTTTTTCAACTAATTGTTTTCCTTCTTCTGAATTCTGTTTGTCTAAAATTAATATACCTACTCCAGTTTTCTTTTGATTAATGTTAGCATCACATATGTTTTTCTATCACTTAACTTTTAACCCATCTGGGTGTTTACATTTAAAATGACTTTCTGGTAGACATGATACGCTTGGCTCCTGTTTTTTGTCTTTGTTTTTTATCCACTCTGAAATATGCCTTTTATTTGGTTTATTTAGATCATTCGTGCTTTATTATTTTCATAATTAGATTAGTGTCTATCATATTAACTGTAACAGTTTCCTATTTCACTGAATATAGCATATAGAATTCTTCTTTTAACTCTTTAAAAATGATGCTTCACTCTCTTCTTGCTTGCATTCTGTTGAGACGCCTGATTGAATTCTTATTGGTCTTCCTTTATAGGTATGAGGTTTCTCTTCTGTCTTTTCTCAACATTTTCTTTTTGTCTTTGGTTTTTTGCAGTTTGAACATAATATGCCGAGTTTTCATTTTTGTTTGTTTGCTATTAAGTATTTAATATTTTTGGTGCTCCTTGAGCCTCCTGGATCTGTGGTTTGGTGTTCATCATTAATTTGGAAAATTATCAGGCATTAATTCAAATATTTTTTCTGTTTCATTCTCTCTTTCTTCTTCTATTGGTATTATAATTGTGTATATGATGCACCTTTTGAAATTGTCCCACAGTTTTCAGGTGTTCTCTTCAGTTTTTTTTTTGTTGTCGTTTGTTTGTTTGTTTCTTTTGTTTGTTTTTTTGTTTTTTTTTTCCTCTTTACATTTCAATTTAGGAAATTTTTAATGGCATATCTTCAAGGTCACTGATTCTTTCCTCAACCGTGGCTTGTCTACCAATGGGTCCAAAAATAAACTCTTCATTTTCCTTCATTTTTTTGATAGCATTACCTTTTGATTATTTTTTAGAGCTCACATCACTTTTCTTATATTACTCACCTGTTTTTCTTCATGCTGTGTCCTTTTTTTTTTATATGAGAGTCCTTAACATATTAGTCATAATTATTTTAATTTCCATGTCTGTTAATTCCCATACCAGCATCATATATGAGTCTGGTACTGACATTTTGATTGTCTTTTCAGACTGTGTTTCTTCTTGCCTTTTGGCATGTTTTGTAAATTTGATTGACAGACATACCATATTAAGTAATATTTTATTGTATACTTGTTATGAGTTAGACTGTGTCTAATATTTTCTGTAGTTGTAGGTTCCATAGGCTTCAAATTCTAGTATCCTTATTTTTATCTCTTCCTTAAATAAGGTTTGATTCCTGCAACTCTTTCTGTTTTAATCCATTTTTACTATATTGGTATGGTGGTAAAATTTGGGGGAAGATAAGCATTCTATAATCTTACAATTTAATCTCTATCTTTTAGTTACCCTGTGTCCCCGGTCTGTGAACTTCACAAGTATTGATCCACTGTTAAAGCTTTTCACTTCTCCTTACGTGAGACAGGAAGGGCAAAGGGGCCTGGAGTGGGATGAATGAACTTCTTCAAGCTGGGATAAGTCTCTTGTAAGTTTTTGCCCTTAGATAGTAGGCTTTAATGGAGAACGTCCTAGGCATATTTCACAATAGTTACTCTTTCTTTCCACATGGTAGAGTTAGAAATAACCAGCATTATGCTATCGCTAGCCCAGGAAAATATCAAAATTCAAAGTACAGTTTCTACTGAATGCATTTCACTTTTGCAAGTTGAAAAATTGTAAGTCAAACTATTTTGTAATTTAGGCACTGCCTGTATACATATACTTCAGGAGTAACATAGTCAAGAAGTACACATTTTGGAAAACAGTTAAAGGAAAGGGGGATTGAAATATCTTCATTTGTGTTTAGTACCTAGGAGGTCACTGGTAAACTCATAAAGACTATGTCAGTGGAAATAAGGATCATAGATCAGATGATTACAGGAAACTAAGGAGGGAATTCCAGGTGAAGAAGTAGAAGATTGCATTTAGATTGCCTTTCTTTAGTAGAATACATGAGCACATGTAAGAGAGACCTCTAAGGAAAGATTGTGCAAATAGCTTGAGAAAGTACATTCGTTATCTCTTAGACAAGTTTGTGGTGCATGATTTATGTTAGTTTATTTCTTCTATTCATGGAATAACATTCCACCTGTATTTTTGGATAACACTAGCTTACTACTGATATTTGCAGCAGTGATTGTACCACAGTAAATTAGCTTATTACTCTAAAACAAAATAAACAAACAAAAAAACTGCTAGCATTTTCCCCTTTAATTAGAAATATCCACAAGTTTTTTTTTTGTTTGTTTTGTTTTGTTTTGTTTTTTTCAATATTATCCCAAGTAGAGCCAGGCCTGCTACTACAAGCTGCACACAGGACCTGCCACACCATCACTGTTCAATAGAGCTTGAAATTAGTGAGAGACAGGGACTCCAACAGGCAGTTCGGTCATGGCTGCCAATTCTGAGCAAATAGCAGAAGCAATTTTGCTCACAGGACAAATAAGGTTAGTGGAAATATTAAGGAAATGTGAATGCCACTGCTCTGTTGGCTCTTTGTGATTCAACAAATTGGCTCTTTGCAATTCATGCTGGTCTGATTCAGAAACCTACCAATTGAAAGCTTAAAAGCCATATTTCAGCAAATGTCTCTTCTTAAATAATGAAAAGAGACCAAACATCTGTTAAAGTAAACAACTGGCTTTTAGTTTCAGTTATTGTGTGATTATATGTAAGATTTTTAGGACAAGTGTCTCTTCTAAAATAGCACACTAAAGTCACTGCTTTCCATAGATTTTCATTGTATAGGTTCATTTATATATGTATGTACAATATATGTAATGTATAATATATATAATATAAATATTTTTTTTTGTTTATGTATATACTTTAAAACACAGCCTTTTACTTCCCTTTTGTTTTTCTGAGCTAATGACATTTAAGTTACTGGGTAAACTTATTTCCATGAAATTATTTTTGTGTATGTGAGAGTATATTATTTTTTGGTAAGCAAACTGTATACATGTCCTTATGACTGACTAAATACATATATATATGCAGAATTAGCTTTGTATATCAAAGGAGAGATCTTTTGCCAAGGGCCAAATAATTAGGCTCTAGGTAGTTAAGGAGCAACTGAACATTAAGAATTTGAGTATACAATTGAAAATAAAATCAATCTTGAGGTGCCATCATATTTATCTCATTAGTATATTAAAAACAGAATTATAAAAAAGCCCCTGGATTTAATATTCAATTGATATGCTCTAGTACTGCTGAAATGTATAATGATATAATCATTTGGGAAAACAATATAGCGAAATATTTAAAAAGCTGCAGTTATGCTTGGCCCTTTGATTTACTAAGTCTATTCCCGGGAATGTATCGTAAAACATAATTCAAAGATCTTAATGTATCTTTACTCTGCCATAGTCAATGCAGCGTTATATGTTGTATTAATGGATTTAATAACAATAAATCCTAAAACAATGTGGATTAGTCAGCTTAGGCTGCCATAACAAAATAGGACAGACTGGGTGGTTTTAACAACAGAAATTAATTCTCCACAGTTCTAGAGACTAGGAAGTCCAACATCAAGGTCCCAGCCAATTCAGGTCCTGAAGAGAGCTGTCTTTCTTGTTAGTAGTTGGTTGTCTTCTCACTGTGTCCTTACATGGCAGAAAGAGAAAATGAGCCCCCTGGTGCCTCTTCTTATAAAGACACTAATCTTATTGGTTAAGAGCCCTCCCTTATAACCTCATTTAAAATTAATTACTTCCTTAGAGATCCTATGGCCAAATACAGCCACAATAGTGTTAGGACTTTAGTATATGAATTTGGAAGCGGGGTTACGGTGTGTCACAAATATTCACTTCACAGACGATTCTATAACTTCATTCAAATAATGTTTAGAAAGATGGGTAGAAGTGTAGGAAAATGTTTAGATTGTATGTTAACTTTAAAAGACAAAGACTATATAGAGTATGATGTGAGATTTATTTCAACAGCATTCATTTGAAAGAGGCTTGAAGATACAATAAAATAAATATAAACTCTTCAATTGATTTATTCAGAGTATATTATTTGAAAGTAAAAGCATAATATATAAAAGCCTGATATATAACAGAACTATCATTTCAGATAAAAGAGAAATGAAAAATTTTTTCACTGTTTTTTCCTACTGACTATCATTTCTCCAAGTCCAATTTTACCTAGCTAAATTTAGCATTAATATTTCACTTTTTCCTGTTAATTTTACTCAATAGTAAATTTTATCAAAATTATTTGATGTTTTTCACATTTGTAATATCTGTTATGAATTACACAAGATACCAGTTTATATACTTCTTATGTAATTGATGAAAAAAAATGTGGACAGTTAAGATGGCAAAGAGATTTAGGAAGACATATTTAGAAATTAACTCAAAACTGAGATTCGGGGTTGAGAGAGAAACAGCAACAGAAAGTAACAGTTACGATTTTTCAGAAACACTACCTAACTTTTGAAGGCAAGATTATGTCAAAATGTACCTAGGATCATTCTGCATTAGGTTAACCATTCTATTGGACATCTAAACGCCATATCATAGGTAACTGTCAATTTACTCTAAAGTTCTTTCTGTTGGGAAAAAAAAATATATATTTATATATGTTATATATAAATATATATATATAATTTATATATAATTTATTATATATGTTATATATATTACATATATAATACATTATATATATATGTCTGTGTGTGTGTGTGTGTATAGAACATATAGAACATATATATGTTCTATACTTGTTTTTACATTTGTTTTTCCTATAGAACATATGTGGACTCCGTGGGTGATAAATTAAGGGGAAAATATTTTTTTGAAAACTAGAATGGATTGCCATACTAACCCGGATACTTAAGGTTCAATTTTACATTCAGAGAATTTTTAACTTGGTAATATCTGTTTCCAATATTTTTTTTCCAAAAAATTCTTCATATTATTCATTGTGCAACAAGTTATGTCTAAATGAACAGTACTACTGGCAGTTTTTCACTGTCATATTGCTAGGTGATCATGGGACTTCTTTGGGGCAGACCTAGTCTAAACTGTTCTCCTAGAGTATTGACTGGCGTAGCATTTGCCCAAATTATTCATTTCTTGACAAAGTATTGTGAGTATACACAAGTGTTGCACAGAAGTAGTTTCTTCGAAGTTCCACATGGTCTCAGCTAGTAGGTATGAGACAAATGTGATTAAACTTGGAAAACAACCAACAATATAACCTGGCTCTCTTTTTCCAACCTTTTCTAGTCACAATATAACTGTTCCTTTCTGGGAACTTTTAAGAATGCCATGCAGGATCCTTGGTAATAAAACAAAGTACCCAACTGAAAGTGAACTTCTGGTTTTGGGTTGTGCTGCTACTGCCCCAGCTTCTAATCATTGTAAATGCCAGTGGAGCTCAGGCCTGAGCAGTGGACTGACTGCAAGAGACCCTGCTAGACACAAAAAGGAGAATACTGGACTGATAAAAGTATGTGAATATGTGCAAGAAAGTGTTATTTGTTATTTCTAAATCGATATAAATTTTAGCCTATTTTAATGTATTTGATTATACATTTTTTTCATTTTTAAGGATTTATTTTGAAAATAATTTTGTATTGAAGCATTTCATAGGTCCACCAAAATAATATAACCATTTGTCCATAAATACATATTTTCAAAATTACATATTTTAATTATTTTATCACTCCATTTTTACTCTACAAAGTGACTGTAGTTGGACAGTACTTAAATGTTTACCCCACTTTCATTTTTGTTATCCTTTTCGTCCAATTTACATAATTAAGAAACATTACATTTTCATATTAACTATGTGCCAGATATATTTAATCTTCACATCAGTCCCATTAAGCAGAACTATTATTATTCTTAGTTATTAAATTAGGAAACTGAGACCTAGAGTGATTTCAGAAACATTCAGCATTATTTTTTTAAAGCAAAGAAATGAGGATATTAGAATTTGAGTTTAAGAAGTTCACATCTCATGCTTTCAACCACTCTGTTCTCATTCCTGTATTCATCTGTGAAATCAAAAGATCTCTAAGTGCCAGGAAATCTCAGGAAATGTAAAAGTAAAAGCATACTGCACAAGGCATAAATCGGACTTAAGTAAAATGCAATGCAAAAATGCATAAGTTACTTTAATGTTGATCAGACCATGGGAGCCAAGGAGGAGTGTATATATATTACACAATGTATATCTTGTTCTCTTATGTTTTAAAGAAGCATCTATGTGGGGTGTGGTGTGTGTGTGTGTGTGTGTGTGTGTCTGTGTGTGTGTGTGATAGTTAGAAGGTTGTAATAGATACAAAATAAAACATATATCTGGGTAGACAATACTTCAAATAAACCATGCAAATGATAAAACTTACAGCTCTGTTTATTTTGTAAAAATGTAAAACGTGGATTATTTTCCATTGGGGATAACACAAAAGAGTAATGACAGCCACCATTTTGTACAGAGCTATTGCCCCATATCAGATTGTGATGCCCATCATAGAGTTTAGTGAAACAATGACATTGTTCAAAAGAATATAAAATTGGTCTTAAAGTATCTCTGTCTATTTGCCAAAAGTAGTAAAGAAATTAGTTTTTCTAGAAGTAGAAGAGATGTTTGATATAGCAGAACACTGAGGAAAGAAAATGAAATATTCTCACTAGTAACGTTCTTTTTTTTTTTTTTTTTAAAGTTGCATGAATTTAAGCTCAGATCCATCTTTTGGAGCTTAGATGTGATAAAAAGAATAGCAGCACATAATAGTGGGCCCTACCTAATGAAAGGAGATAATATGAGCAGCTCTACAGAACCCAGTGGCTTCCAAAATTGTCACCATGATGTTTAAGGAAACACTGTTTACTTGGGCATGTTTTCAATTGGAGATTTATCCTTGTCTTTGTGCTATTCAACATCTCCACTGGCTCCAGAAGCACTATTCTATCTCCTACCAACCCAAAGCAAGGTAGATGTCTTTTTACTGGGGCCAGGGCCACACTGGGAGCCAGCGGGGCACTCTTCATCTAACAGGTTGTTCTGGCTATCATAAGATACACAGATTACAGACAGAGTCACATCAAGGCCAAGGATTTATTTACTTATTTTTCTTCCAGAAGATATATATTCCCTTCTAAGTAATTGGTTTCTCGAATAAAAATAGTTCCAAAAAATAACTGCTAAATATTTGATCTCTTAACTTGAAAAAAAAATTAGTATACTTTTATTTTAAAAATCGCAAGTAAAAACACCTCTTTTTATTTTATTATTTTGTTTATCTGATTTCCATTTCCATGGAAACAATAAAAATTGCAGCTGGAGGCCAGAAGAAGATTGAATTTTTTTTTTCTTTTGACTTTGTTAGCTCTCTGCTAGAGGTGAGAGACACTGCAGGAATACTACGGATTTAAAAAACAATGACAACAACAAAGAAGATCCCCACAATTTAATGGACCAGAGTTTTGGTTGTCAAAAATCTAAGGAAGACTCTTCAGTAAATGACCAAGTACAAAACTATACCCTTCCAGTAAAAGTCACTGAATAGTTTTGAATATGCTTTTATCAGAAACAAAGGCATGAACATTTAAAACAGATTTTAAGTTAATTTTTGTAACTGTAAATAACCAGAAAAATCATGTTTTTAATTAAAGACAAATGTGTAGAAATTCATGAAAATATAGAAAATAACCTATAAAAAGATAAAAAGTTAATCCCAGAGCTCTCTGACTTTCCCTGATGTCTAACCCCAGAACAAACACACATAGATAACTAAATCTTACTTCACTGGAAACATACCTTCTAAGATTGAATCCACTGTTAGGATGTAAGATGTTTCTGATAGTGCTAGAAATATTTTAGCCTGAGTTCCATGTAGCCATCTGACAAAAGAAAGTAAAGTATGCCACTCGTACCCAGAGAGAATAATAGGCTTCCGGAAATATCAGGCAATATTTTGTGTTTTTTCCTGATTTCAATAGCCATCCGTTATATCACCAACAAGGCACAAGGATTCGTGATTACTAATATATAATGGACAATGAGACTATCAGTGAGAGAAACATGTTTTAATGACTAATAAAAGTATATAAAGATCTTAAGGGTTATGTGCATTTCTTAAAAACTTTATTTAAGAAAATATATCTTTCAATTCGTTAAGATTTAAATATATCACAAGTCTGCATCTTGGAAGCCTGTGATGAGGCGAGAAAAAAAAACTTCCAAGAAAATTTATTTTAAATGAGAATTTTGTAAACTGTGTACCTTGTAGTATCTGGAATAAAGAGAGAATTAATTTGGAGTTAAAGATATGTTTTATACTTACTTCTATCACTAAGTTGTTAGATTCTCAAGCATTAACTTGGTTAGTTATACCTAAAATCTACAGATATTTATGCAATTTTGTGAAATTTAAAAACGAGCACATTCTTTTTTTCCTCATGGGTATTATTTTTTATTCATCATCCATTATTTTTGGGTTACTCAGCTGAACAAGACTAATCACTAGTGAAATAATTATTTTTAAAAGTCAGAAATAATAATGAAATTTTACTAATTTTCTACTCTTCCTCAATTTTCTTCTTTTCTCTTTTGACCCAAAAGTATCGTGTATCTGTTTATTTATGTAATTATTTAACATTTTTATTCTGCAGCTGGTATGTCTTTTCTATATTTAATTTCATTTGTGTTTGTCTTAGGTGTGAAGTTCTAAAGAGAGATTGTGCCAAAGGAATTCTTTCTCATAACCCTTGGTAAGGGGTCATGTGAATTTATATCTTGAAACCAAGTATTTATTATTACACTTTAATGTATGAGGATATCAGATTTTCTAGTCCCTTTTAGTCTTATACCTTCATTTTTCTCTCTCTGGATTAGAAAATTTCTCATTTATTTTTTAACCAGATTTTAAAAATCTTAGACTCCCATAGCAGGAAGAGAGAGCTACAATAACTAAAATGTCAGCTCATAGACATTGCTTCAGTCAAAAGCAATGTCTTCAATCAAAAGCACAATGCATCAGAATTTAGCCTTAGAAATGATCTCACCTGATACCTACAACGTTAAGCTCTTACATTAGGTTTCTGTTATAAATACTAGGTAAATGCAGTCAATGATGACATTTTAAATATTCCAGTGGTTGTCACCCTAGGTGGAATCAAGTGAAATGCACTTATTGCTGCTAACTAAAGATTTATTTATCTACTATTTACTTATTTATTTATTTATTTAAAATCTGTGGTTTAGTAGCTCGTTCATTTAAAATTACTGATACAAATTGGTCTGAGCGGTTTTAGTTCTTTTAGGTTGCATCCAGGGAATATTGCTAGAGATACCATGCTATTAAAATTCACATGAATCATTTTAACTCTTTTATTTTAAACTTCAAACATGCATTCTGATGGGGATATACAGTTCATTTATAAAACAGAAGCTTCTGAAGTTGTTGGAACTGAAATTTTATATTCTGACACAGTAAACTGAAAAATGCTATGAAAATAATGAACCATAAAAATGTATTTAGAGGAATTGGCTAGGCCTGAAAATCTCTAACATTTATTTCTATTCCCAGGTGCTCTATTCCCAGATGCTCATTCCTGAAAATATAGAAGCTTGGTCTTTCCATGATGAATCCCTATAATGGTACTTCAACCCTGTACTTCACCGTAATATATGACTTATATTCTTAGTCAAATGAGATAACAGAGAAAGTGAGACAGAAAGAATAAGAGAGTAAGAAAGAGAGAAGGAGATTATTTCCTTAGCACTTATGACCCTCAGATATTACATGCAAATTTAACTCCTTGGTTTCTCCCTGGTTCTCATTATAATAGTGGTTTTGTGTTTATTCAGTCAAATTAAATTAAACTGGGGAAGAAGAATTTACTACAATTTTTCATATATTCAGTTTTCAAAACAGGACTGTGATTCATGTACAAATTCTAACAAAATTATAGTTTTGTAAATCAGGAAAAACTAGACTAACATAGTATAAAAAAAGTATATGGATGTAGGTAGCTATTTCTCCTTTTATTGTAATTGAATGGAAGCAAAAGAAGGCTACTACTTGCAACCATAAGTCACTCCCTGAATATTGAGCCTGATTCTCACAAAACTCTCCTCTTTGGTACCAGCATGCAATTTCCCTATCTTCACTTTTATTATGTACATACCACATATAGTTTTATCTTCCAGATGACTTGAGCAACTGATTCCGTTTTCCTCTTCAGACTCTCATTTGCACACTTCCCATTCTAAAAGAGGTTTTGACTGGAGTGGGAGCAGATTTTCATTATAAGAGATGCTAGGATTTTTTTCAGTGCATTTTCTTTCTTACTTTGTGAAATTCTGAATTGTGGACTCTTAGGGAAAGAAATGGTTCAGCTATTGGAACTGAACACATGTAAATAAACATGCTCTAATGTTTTGCCCTTCTGGTTCCTGATGAAGAGGGAATTATGAAGAAGGGGCTATATTTGTCATATCTCTAGAGTAAATTCTTCTACCTGTTGACATTACAGGTTGACAATACAGTGGTTACACTTCAAAACTGTGTTCCCAACTTCAAAGCCTTGGGGAAAATTAACTGAACATTGAGAGATTTTTTGTTTTGTTTTTGGTAGTAGGATGGATTTTTTAGGAAATCCAAATTTGTTGAAATCAAAATCTAAGGAAACTTAGGACATTGTAAGAAGGAAATATATTTTAGGGATAAAGAAATGAATAAGTTATCTAGAAATTGATATGGCAATATTTACTTAACAGTTTAAATGTGTTGTCATTTTTATACCACAGTTATAGGAAGGGCCAGCCTTCAGCAAGCCATGACATTTGAGTTTTCTCAGAGTGAGGATGAGCTGATTAAACTACCCATATTCTTACCCAGATCTTTTTTAACCCAAATGAAACTAAGTAAGCAGGACTGGCTTGTACTGTTGTCATTACGGGTGATGCAGTAAATACATATAAAGTTAAAGGAGAAGGGAAACTGAATTGATGAGACGTAGACCCTTGGAAGGAATAAAATGAGAGGCTGTCCTTTTCTTCTTAAAATCAACAGGACAATTGAGAGCAACAGGAAGTAAAAAATCCTCACAGGATATTCAGTACAGCCACTTTGTAAGCCAACTGCTATTAAAACATTACTTAGACATCCACTTAGAAGAAAGCAAGATTACCATAGTGGATGACACACAGTAATTTTGTTTCATTTCTTCACAAAACATGGGGGGTTTGTTTGTTTATTTGTTTAGCTCTACTAAATAATCTGCAAATTTATGGTGTTAAATATATATACCCCTTTTTTTTCAGTATTAAATAGAATGTAGGCTGGCCTTTGAAATCAGATACAACTAGGGTTTAAATGCTAGCTTTCCTTAATTATTAGTAGGCATGTTATTAATATGTGTACTAACGTGTTAGTGTATTGGATGATGAGCCATTCCTGTGACATTTGGCAGACAAATCCAGAAGTTATGAGAAAGGAGAGTATTACTAAGAGCAGTATTACTGGGGTAGTGACTAGAGACATCATGAGAAGGAAGTATCTGGTCTGAGAGTGATGGTAGGATTGATATTACCTTTGCAAACAGAAAACTGAATCTTGCTCTCCTAAGTAACGTGCTATCCCTGAGTTTAAATTGAACAAGTTGATTTCATTCATAGATTGTCAATGGGCTCTACATGGATACATGACAGCCAAAAGATTTACACCCATGTGTGTCACTGTATTTGTGTAATATCAGTGTGACTAAGCTGTCAGGAAATATTTAGTAGGATAAATGCAATAATTTGTTACTCATTTCAATCATTTTCTTCACAGTCAGTACTTTTGGATAGAGGAATAGAGGAGATAGATCTTAATATCAAACTGGATATAGCTCAAAGAAGCAAAAAGCTCCAAGACCTTGGCCAATAGGGATTAAAATTGGTGACTGAGCTGTGAGAATCATAGCGGCCTTGCTTCAGGGAAGAGTAGAAGCCTGAGACTGCCAGAGGGCAAGACAGCTGGTGACCAGGAGAATGGGGCATGACAGTCACATGGATAATCAAAGGGGCCCTTTTCCCCAAAGTTCTTGGCTTCAACAAATCTGGAGGCAGCTAAAAGGAGTGAATCTATATGCAGCTAGGTTTGTGTTTTGTGTGTGTGAGAGAGTGTGTATGTACAATAGGCAGGAAAATAAGCTACTTATCGGGTCATTTCACTTTGCTTTCCTGTCACACTTCAAGTTAACAAATAAGCAATGAAAAATCACATGCTTTCCACAGATAGAAGTCAGGTGTTTGAAAATGATTCAAACAAACAAGTATTTCTGAGTGGAGACTTTTAAAAAGTAAGCTTTAAAGTATCATGATCAGTAATCTGCTAGGACATACGTCAGAGCATTTGAGTCATTTGAGAACGGTTGTCTGAGGCACTTTAGACTGCATTATACTGAAGTCATCTATATAAATCTAGATTACATCAGAAGAAAGATGGTTGCGAGAAGCATGGATGTCACTTACAGAAAGAGGAGGTGCATATGGCTGGGGTTGGGGTAGAAGAGGGGAAAGGGGGATGCAGAACATGACTATATGTACCTATCTTTGTCTGAATTCGTTTTTGCTTAAGGAAGACATGAAGTGAAGAAAAAGAAAATGATAGTAGCTTCATTTTTAGCTTAAGTTTTTCATTGTAGCTCACTATTAAATTCAGAGAAAAGATAAAACTGGAAGTGACTATGTAACTTTTACTAACAATTGTCACCCCAATAAACTTTAATTAAAAATAAATTGGAAACATGACATATGTTATGAAGAAAGGCAGTATTATTGGGTCAGGTTGATTAAATTCAATTGTATCAGATAAGCATTTATGATTAAAATAACAAGCAGTGTTGTGACATGACACTGGTAGAATATGCATCCATTTGCTCACCTGTAAAATGGTGAGGATACAGACTTTAGAGAGTTAGCATGAAAATTAGATAAAATATAATATGTTTGCATGGGTGTTTATACATAAATACATTTTGAGTGATGCCTGCCTGACCCATATTAATAACACAGAAGAAGTGATTATCCTGCTAAACTGTAAGTTTCATGAAGGAGATGGTGCTCATATTGCTGATTATTTTATTCCAAATGTCAAAAATACTAAACATATAGTGATGCTGATAAAATATTCATAAAATAAATTCATATTAAATCAAAGGTCTAGAATTATGTGACTGAGTTTTCCAAATGCTTTCTTCTACTTAGTTACTATAATGAGTTTTTAATTGGAGAAATAATGTTATACCAACAGTTCAACTTCTTATACAGTTAAAAAACATATTTCATGATCACTTAAAGAACTTTGCATATCCAATTTTATATGAACACATTAAAATAATACAAAAGATTGTAATAAATTTTTATTTTATTATGTGTCAAATTAAATTTTTCTCTTTGCACAAAAATAACAAAAAAATAACATTTCTATTATAGTTGGTAAAGAGCAAACTGCAAACTTGTTTAAAATTTAGAGTTTTGATATAATACTGGACATGATAGATATAATAGAAAACTAGTATAGTCATCTATAAACCATACCTAGCAATATTATTTTAATTTTTATGCCAGTAATTGCATGATATATTCTTCAATTAACACTGTTATAATTTCAGTGATAATTCTGGGTAATATCTATAATATTTTATCTAAACAAAATTGGTAGAAGTAATTAACTCATCTAGTAGAATATTTTAAGTCAAACTGAAATAAACTATTTTATATTTAAAGTGAATTGTTAACCAATTGTAACAAAGTTATGCTTCTTTTACAGATGCATCTATATATTGAGAATTACATGATTATTTATTAGTCTGTTCCATTTTAGTGTTATATAATAAAAATTAACAATTAATTTTTTAAAAAATTAACATGTTTAATAGAAGGTTCAACTACCAGATATTGTGAAATAAGTGGTATAAAATTAGACCTTCCACCAAAAAATAAAAAAATAAAGATAGACAAGGCAATATATAAGGCAAATATTTTCAGGCATTGAACAACAGGCAACTTGAGACTGAAATCTCTGAAAAAGAGAAATTCACAAGTTAAGGCACACATTCCCTGTACTTTTATATCTTAGGACAATTTTTCAAATTTTACAGAGATTTTTGAGCCCAAGAAAAGCATCATGATTCCTCTTAGCTGAGAAAGTACATATGACCATGTGACCCATGCACAAGAAGAAAGCAGAAATTGACTTTGAAGAGATCTCAATATTGAGTTTAGCAAACAAAGGCTTTAAAATACATTGAAAGGAAGATATGCTTAAAAATTCATAGGAGAATATGGACTTAATGAGTAAACAGAGCAATTGTGCAAAGAAATAGGATCTACGAAAAAGAGATGAATACAAATTTTAGGACTACAAAGTATAGTAACTGAAATAAATAGAATACTAGATGGCCTGAACAATAATACAGTGATGGAAAAACGAAAGGTCAATATATTTAAAGTTTATTTAATGGAAACAATCCAATATGAAAAACAGAGAGAAACAAAGACTGAATAAAAGTGGAAGAGTCTGAGGGTCCTGTAAAACAACAGTAAAAGTTTGAACATATGTAAAATTAGGCCTCAGTAGAAGAAGATATCTTTAAAGTAATAATTTTTGAGAAAAGTCCTATTAATGCAGAATTATATGAACAGTGAAAATAAAGGTGAAATAAGGACTTTTTCAGATAAATGAATGCTGAAAGGATTCATTACTATTAGGCCTATGGTACTTCAACTGACAAAGGAGTTTCAATAGACTGAAAGAAAATTATATCAGATGGAAACTCATATCTGTAGGACTGAAAATGGTAAGTAACTTTACAAATATTAAAACCTATGCATTTTTTCATCTCCTAGAACATTAAATGAAACTGGTTAATATAATATTATTATAATAATATAATATTATTATAATAATATAATATTATTATAATAATATAATATATTATTATTATATTTAATAATAAAGTTAAAAGGGTACCACTACAGAGACTAGACATTTAAAGAATGAAATATTATAACTAATGCAAATAAATTTGATAATTTTTATGAATTATATTAAATCCTTGAAAATACAGCTTACCAAGTCAATAAGAAATCGAATATCTAAATGGCTTAGTATAGATTAAAATAGTTAAATAGTACAAAATACAAATGGCCCGGTATCAACTAAAGTAGTTTAATTTGTAATCAAAACTTTGCCACAAATAACATGTTAGGCCCACATAGTTCGACTCATGAATTTTATCAATAATTTGAGAGAGAAATGGTACTAATTTTATACATACTCTTTCAAAAAATACAAACTCTTACAAACAAGGAGGGATGCATCCTGACTAATTTTATGATAACACTGAATATTAAACATAACAAAAATATTTCTATATATCTTTATTTCCACCTCTATTTACTCACAACAACCTAGAGCCTGCTATCCATCAGGAATATGTATGTAAAATACTTGAATATATTATTGACGAATCATATCAATCAATACATCTAAAAGATGATAAATAATGACCAAGTGAACAGAAAATGAGCTCAACATTTAAAATTCATCATAATTAAATGAAAAAGATCAGAATGAAGGAGAATAAATAAGAAAAATCAGAAGATAATTTAAATAACTGCAAAAGATTATTTAACAAAATTAACCACATATGCTGAAAATTCTTTTTAGGAAACTATAAGTAGAAAGGAATATTCTTAATTTATAAGCAACACATATAAAATCTTTATAGTTAACATCTTAATTTATGGCAACATATTGAATGTTTTCTCCTTAAAATCAGGAACAAGACAATGATATTTGCTCTTGAAAATTTTATATATATTGTATTGAAGTCTGTAGCCAAGGCTGTAAGAAAAGTAAAAAAGGAAAAGAAAGAAGTAATAGTCTATTAGCAGAAGAAATGATAGTTGATATAGAAAATCCTAAGGAAAAATAAATAAAAGGAATTATTAGACTTGACAAAGTTAGCAAAAACTAAGGATACAAAGTTGATACAAAAAAATAAATGGTATATTTTTATGTATGCACAAATAAACATTGGCAATTAGTTTAAAATGCCATTAAATATACAAAATACTTAGAATTAAATTTGATTAAAGATGTATAAGAGAGAGAGGCCCAAGATAGCAGAATAGGTAAATGCTGTGTCTGCCTTCTCCATAATCACATTAAAATTACAACTAAATTTTAGAACAATCAACTTTGAGAATCACCTGAAGACTAGCTGAACAGAATCCATATAACTAAGGATATAAAGGAGGGGCCACATCAAGACTGGTAGGAGGGGTAGAGATGCAAAATGGGCTGACCTCAAACCAACAGGTGGTGGTTGGGTTCCGGGAGGTAAACTTTGGAGATGGAGGTCTCCCCTGAAGAATGAGGAGTCCCAGCCACACACCAGGATCCCTGGCCCAGGGGTTCTGTGCTGGGAGGAAGAGTCCCCGTAGCATCTGGTAGTGAAAATCAGTAAGGATTACACCCATCCATCCCAGTGAGACGGAAGGCAGCTGGAAATCCCGACATCCTCTTTAATGGACTGTGCACAGACTCACTCACTTGCAGGCACTCACCCTGGGCTCCTGCAAAGGGGTGGCAACTCAAGAGGTGCCAGAGACATACAGGGAAAGACTGATTTTGTGGCTTTAGGGTAAGAGCTAGAGGGACAGCTGCCATTGTTCTTGTGTGGAGCCTGTTTCATGTGTGGTCTTCAGGAGGGCACTGTTTTTCCTGTGTTGAACCCACTCCCACATGGTCAAATCTGAGGCTACATTGGTCTGGTAAAATTTGCACACTTGCACTACCTTGGTGACTCCTGTGGATACCACCCTGCCCAGCTAGTGTGGCATTGCCCAGGGCACTCTCAGCTCCTGGATGGCCAGCCACACCCTGCAAGCTGTGGGAGGCTTCTACTCAGCATCATATGCCCCATGGTGGCCTGGCCTGGGAAATTTTTGTTGGTGGGTGGTCAATCCCAGCTTGAGATGCAGCCTTTCTTGGGCAGCTCTTGGGAACCTGAGGGAGCAAGGGAAACAACAGCTGGCCACAGTGTCCTCTGGGTGTCTTGTGGAATTACCACAGGCTCAGCACCGGCACAAACACTGAATCTGCATTAACTTTGTGAAAACCACCAGCTATACCCTGCTCCACCCAACTCAGGCAGCATCACTGGGGGCACTGTCGACATGGGGTCAAACAGCCCAGCCTGTGCACCTAAGGAGGCTCTTTCAGCAGTTGTGCCTTAAGGGCAGTCAGCAGGTGGCAAAAGGTTCTTTCGCGAAGCTGTCCTGGGATGTGATGATGGTGACAGCCTACCTCGGTTTATAGTGATGCTACCCCCACACACCTTCAGGTCCAACACAAGCAGCAACCAATTGCATATAGCTTTGTACATCCTACCAGGTAGCTCTGGGCCAGTCACAGGCATGGCTGAAATTGGCCTGCATGAGAACTCCTCCCAAGTAGCACCTCTCAAGTAGAAACAACACTTCCAGAGACCAGCCTCAAACTACACCAAATCACTACCTAATTAGTCTCACATGAGGCATATCCAAAGAATGGTCTCAATAGGCGCAAGAACTGGTTCAGGGAAATTCCCTTCTGAAGGGTCAGCCCCCACACAGCATCTTCTCCACAGTGGATGTAGCCAATGTTCAGAGTCAGTAGCCTGAGAGTCAAGTCCACCACTGACGTGCCAAAAGCAATCAAGTATCAACTACAACAGGAGAATACATACAGCACACACAAGGGATATTCCTGGAACACATACACTGGTCATCAGGGACACTGCACCACTGGACCACACAGGACACCTACTACATAAGACTGAGAGATATAGGAGATCACCTAATACATAGAAGGAAACACAGAGAAGCAGAAAGAATGTGAAAACAAAGAAACATGTTCCATGTAAAAGAACAGGAGAAGACTATGCAAAAAGAACTAAATGAAATGGAGGTGACCAACCTATCAGAGACAGAGTTTAAAACATTGGTTATTAGAACACTTAAAGAACTTAGTGAGAACTTCAACAAAGAGATAGTAAGCCTAAAGAAGGACATAGAAACCATAAGAAAGAACCAATGAGAATTAAAGAATAACCGAAATGAAGAATACACTAGAAGGAATCAACAGAAGATTAGATGAAGCAGATTATCAAATTAGCAATTTAGAAAATGAGGTAGCAGAAAACACGCAATTGGAACAACAAAAAGAAAAAAATAATTAAATATAAAAATGAAGATAGTTTAAGGGACCTCCGAGGCATCAAGTATAACAACATTCACATCATTGAAGTACCAGAAGTAGATGAGAGGGAGCAAGGGAACTAGAACCTATTTGAAGAAATAATGACTGAAAACATACATAGACTGAAATAAAGGAATGAAAAAGGATATTTCATGCAAATAGAAACAATTAAACCAAAAATGCCGGGGTAGCAATACTTACATTAGGCAAAATAAGTAAAGACTATAATAAGAGACAAAGAAAGACATTACATAATGATAAAGGGATCAATCCAAAAAGAGGACATAACTCCAGTAAACATCTATGTACCCAATATAGGAGTATGTAAAGATATGAAACAAGTATTGACTGACATAAAGGGAGAGATCAACAGTAACACAATCAATCACAGTAGGGAATTTTAAAACCCCAGTGACACATATAGACAGATCTTCCAGACAGAAAATCAACATAGAGCTAGTGGCCTAAATGATACACTAGACCAGATAGGTTTAATTGATATTTTTAGAGCACTTAACCCTAAAGCAGCAGAGTATACATTCTTTCCAAGTGTTTACGGAACAGTGTTTAAGATAGAGTATACATTAGGCCACAAAACAAGTATAAATAAATTTAAGAAGATTGAAATCACATCAAGGGTGTTCTCAGGTCACAATGGTATAAAATTAGAAATCAATTACAAAAAAAGAAACTGAAAAGCACACAAACACATGAAGGCCAAATAACATGCTACTGAACAATAAATTGGTTAACAATCAGATCAAGGAAGAAATCCAAAGTTACTTTGAGACAAACAAAAATGAAAACACTATGACCCAAAACCTACCAAACACAATTAAAGCAGTCCTAAGAGAGAAATTCATAGCAATGCAGGGCTACCAAAAGAAATAAGAAAAAATCTCAAACAATCTAATGGACATTGTTGAGGGAAAAACAAAACAAAACAAAACAAACAAACAAACAAACAAAAAACTAAAGTGAGTAGAAGGAAGGAAATAATAAAAATCAGCAGGAAAAAAAAAGATTAAAAATAAATACTACAAATCCATGAAATAAAGAGATGGTTTTTTGAAAAGATACACAAAATTGATAAATCTTTAACCAGACTCATCAAGAAAAAAAAACAAACAAAAAAAACAGAGAAGACCCAAATAAATAACATTAGAAATCAGAGGAGAAGTGACAATGGATAACACAGAAATAAAATAAATAAATAAACAAAATAAATAAATTAAGAAAATACTACGAGCTGTTATTTGCCAACAAATTCAACAATCCGGAAGAAATACATACATTCCTAGAAGCATACAGTCTTCCAAGGTGGAATCAAGAAGAAACTGAAAATCTGACCAAGTGATTACTACTAACGAAATTGAATCAGTAATCAATATGCTCCTAACAAACAAAAGTCCTGGACCAAGTGGCTTCACAGGTGAATTTTATCAAACATTCAAAAAAGAGTTAACACATATTCTTCTCAAACTATTTCAAGAATTTCAAGAGAAGGGGAGGCTCCCAAGCTCATTCTATGAGGCCACCATTACCCTGATTCCAAAACCATACAAAGACAATATATAAAAAGAAATCTATAGTCCAATATCCCTGATGTACATAGATGTGAAAATCCTCAACAAAATATTAGCAAATCCAATTCAGTAATAAATTAAAAAATGATTATACACCAAGATCAAATGGGATTCATTCTTGCTATGCAAGGTCAGTTCAATAACTGTAAATCAATTATTGTGATACACCACATAAACAAAATGAAAAATAAAAATCATATGATCATATCAATAAATGCAGAGAAAACATTTGACAAAATCCAGCATCAATTTATAACAAAAAGTCTCAGCAAAGTGGGAAGAGAGGGAACATATCTTAATATAATAAAGCCCATATATGACAAACCCACAGCTAACATCATGCTTAATGGGGAAAATTAAAGCATTCCCCTTAAGATCAGAAACAAGAAGGATTCTATTTTCACCACTTTAATTCAATATATTACTGGAAGTCCTAACCACAGCAATCAGACAAAAAAAGAAATAAAAGGAATCAAAATTGGAAAGGAAGAAATAAAACTGTCATTATTTGCAGATGACAAGATATTATATATAGAGAAACCCAAAAATTCCACCAAAATACTGTTAGAACTGATAAATAAATTTAGTAAAGTGGCAGGATACAAAATTAACATTAAGAAATGAGTTGCATTTCTATACACCAATATAGAACTACCAGAAAGACAAAATAAGAAAACAATCTCGTTTACAGTTGCATAAAAATGTGTGTGTGTGTGTGTATATATATATATATATATGTATAATACCTAGGAATAAATTAACTAAGTGAGTAAAAGTCCTATACTCAGAAATTTATGACATCCAGGAGAGAAATTAAAGATGATACAAATAAATTGAAGCATATACCATGCTCAAGGTTAGGAAGAATTAATATAATTAAAATGTCCATACTACCCAAATCAATCTATAAATTCAATGCAATACCTATAGAAATACCGATGACATTTTTTTACAGCACTAGAACAAATAATCCTCAAATTTATGTGGAAACATAAAAGACCCCAATAGCCATGGAAATCTTGAGAAAGAAGAGCAACCGGGAGTTAAAATGCTACCTGATATCAAAAGATTCTACAAGGCCATAGTAATCAAAACAGCATGGTACTTGGTATAAAAACAGACATGTAGATCAATGGAACAGAATAGAGTGTCCAGAAATAAATCCATGCCTATCTGGTCTTAATGTATGACAAAGGAAGCAAGAGTATACATTAGAGTAAAGACAGTCTATTCAATAAATGGTGCTAGGAAAACTGGACAGAAACATGCAAAACAAAAAACAAACAAAAAACCGGACCACATTCTTATTTCATATACAAGAATAAACACGAAATGGTTAAAGACTTAAATGTAGGACCCCAAAACATAAAACTCCTAGAAGAAAACATAGGCAGTAAACTCAGACATTGCCCTTAATAATATTTTTACTGATATATTTCCTCAGGCAAGGGAAACAAATATTATTTTATATACATATATATATATATATATATGGGTATATATATATATATATATACACACACATATATATGTAAACAAATGGGACTACATCAAATTAAAAAGTTTTTGAGCAGCAAGGGAACCATCAACAAAACAAAAACACAACCTACTGAATGGGAGAAGATATTTGCCAATGATACATCTGATAAGGGGTTAATATCCAAAATGCATAAAATACTCATACAACTCAACACCAAAACAAACAAACAAACAAACAAACAAACAATCCAATTAACAAATGGGCAGAGGACCTGAATAAACATTTCTTCAAAGAGGAAATCCACGTAGTCAATAAACGTATGAAAATATGCTCAATATCACTAATCACCAGAGAAATGCAAATAAAAACCACAATGAGATACCACCTCACTCCTGTCAAAATGTGTAGCATCATTAAATGAACAAACTAATGGTGAGGGTGTGGAGAAAAGGGAGCTCTTTGCACTGTTGTTGAATTTGCAATGGTGCAGCCACGATCAAAAACAGTATGGAGGTTCCACAAAAAAATTAAAAATAGAACTGCAGTGTGACCCAGTGATTCCACTACTATTTGTTGAAAACACTAATTCAAAATGATATATGCATCTCTATGTTCACTGCAATACTATTTACAATAGCCAAGATATGGACACAACCAGAATGCCCATTAATAGATAACTGGATAAAGAATTTGTTGTACATGTATACAATGGAATATTACTCTGCCATAAAAAAGAAATCTTACCATTTGCAACAACATGGATGGACCTAGAGGATATTTTGCAAAGTGAAATAAGTCAGACTGACAAACAAAAATAACATATGGTCTCACATATGTGGAATCTGAAGAACAAAATAAATGAACAAACAGAAATAGACTCATAGATACAGAGAACAAAGTAATGGTTACTAGAGAGGAGTTTAGGGGGACTGGGTGAGAAAAGTGAAGGGATAAAGAAGTACACATTGGTAGTTACAAAAGATTCATGGGGATATAAAATACAGCACAGGGAATAGAATTAATAATATTGTAATAACTATGGACAGTGACAGATGGGTAATAGACTTATTGGGGTCATCACTTTACGAGATATATAAATGTCTAATCACAATGTTGTTTTGTACACCTGAAACTAATGTAAAAACCAGAAAAGAAATGGAAATAAACATTCTGATGTGTCACATAGGGATGTTATTTGGTTTGTCAGTGCTAAGATATGCTTTTACAATGAAAAAGGAAATTTTATTTTCATTTTTTAAAAAGCTTTTATCTTCATTCTTAAGAAAGCCTTAATATGTAGTACGACTAATCCATCCATTCAATTTATTTATTTAATCCACAAGCCTGTGCTGTGCCTCAGCTTCTTCATCTGTAAAATGGAACCATAGTACATATGCATATGATTTTTGGTGGACTAAATTAAATTATGTATATAAAATGCTTAGCATAGTCTTTGACAAACTAAGGGTCTCCAAACTTATGATTTTCACATTCATCAGAAAATGTTTGAGTATGTATCTTCCAATATATGGTTATTCATAAACTAAACACATGTACAACTATATTAAAATAGCATGTACAGTATAAAACATACATAAAATAGAAATTAAAAAGGTTACATTTAAAAAACAAATGGAAATAGTTTACAAATTAAAAAAAAAATGTATAAGAAACTCTACTCTGAAAAACATAAATATTTCTGAGAGAAACAAAGTAATATCAAAAATAAATGGATTCCATGCATGTGGATTGGAAATGCAATCTTGTTAAGGTGAAATTATACAAAATATCATGTATGGAATCAGCATATTTGAAAAATTCTAGGAGATTATTATCTAGAATTTGATAATTTAAAAAATGTGGAAATGCAACGAACATAACCAAAAAAAATTGTGAAAGAAAAATTAAGTTGAGGCTTTCACAATAGGAAATTAATTTTACTATAACGCTACAGTAATAAGGAGGTGATTGTTGTAAATATAGGGTTATACATCAATTGAAATAGACAAGAAACATCTCTAGATATGTGATCCTTCTATTTTCTACAAATATTTCAATGTAATTTGATGAGGAAAGGATAGTATCTTCAACAAATGGGTTCTGGGGCAACTCGATATTGCTATGAAAACTGCACAATAAAGTCGGACCTCACACCTTAAACAAAATTTAATTCAAAATGGATCATATATCTAAATGTAAAATCTAAAGGATAGGGGAGAAAACTTCACAATTTGGGATAGGCCTATATTTTTAGATAATATTTAAAACACAAGGAGTATAAAAGAAATATAAATAATCATGAGTGTTTAAATATTTTATTCTTTAAAAAATGTCCGTTAAACACTGAAAGGTAAAACAACAAGCTAGGAAAAATATTTCCAGTAAATTTATCTGACAACGACTTTCTTTAAAATATTTAAGGAAATCTTATGTTCCCATAAGTAGGAAAAAAAAGCACCCCAATAAAAAAAGACAAAAATACTTTAATAATAACTTCTCAAAAGAAGATATAGGATGGCAAATAATCTCATGAAAAGGTTAGCCACTAGGGATATACAAACTTAAACCATAACATGATAGAAACCAGCATTCCACACAGACATAGAATGGCCAAAGTTAAAAAGATTTACAATACTAAGTATTTCTGAGGATCTGGAGAAACTGAAATTCTCATATATGGTTGGTAAAAGTATAAGATATTAAAAGCACTTTGAAAAATAGTTTGGCAGTTACATTTAAATTTTAGCATCCACTTATATTGTCTCAGTAATTCCATGTAAGATAAATTATATGTGGATATATATATATATATATATATATATATATACACACACATACACACTCACACACACACACACACACACACAAATACTTGTGTTCCTAGAAGCTTTATTCATTATAATCCAAAGGTAAAAACAAGCCAAATATTCATCATAAGAAGATATAAGAATATATGTTGTCATATATTTCATATAATGGAATACCATTTATCCATAAAAAGAAACAAAATACTATTATAGGCCACACCACGTATTAATCACACACTAAAAACAGCATTTTTTTAGTGAAAAAGATCAGCTTTCAGAGAGTACATATAATATGATTATATTTATATGAAATTTTAGACTAGTCAAAATAATCTAAAATTATAGAACAGATTAGTGGGGAGTGTTAACTGCACAAAATGCATAATGAAACCTATGAGACTGACAGAGCATTGTATCTTTGGATGGCGTGGTCATTTTATGGCTGTATAAGATTGTCAAACATCAAATTCTGCATATAATATGAGTATATTTTCTTAGATGTAAATAAAGCTTATTTGTAAATCAGAAAAACACATATGTTTGCATTTGTGTGACACCTTCCCCCCCACACACACTTTGGTGTTGCTACTGAAATGCATATATCTTAATTTTACAATCGTATTCTCATTTCAGAAAGTCAACATTCATTTCACAATTGTTTTTTAAGGGTCCCCTATACACTCACCGTTCTTCTAACTCGTCTACTCTTGGCAGTGGGTCAAGCAAGAAAAGATCCGTTCTCGCATTTTACCAGTGATCTGTACTAGAAACAAAGAAAACAAAAGACACAATATAATGTCAGGCAATGATAAATTATGAGCAAAGAGAAACTCAAGTTAAAGGGATAAAGTGATGGGTGTGCAATTTTAGACAGTATAACCAGGAAATCTCTGACAAAGTGACATCAGCTCAAAGACTGAGTGAAGTAGTATATGGGCCAGAGTGTCCCTGGTAAAAGGAAGGGTCTGTGCAAAAGTCCTCACAATAAGAGGCTTTTAGATTGTATGATGTTACAAATATGTGAAAACAAATAACACTCATTTCAGTTTTCAGGATCAGTTGATTATACTGAAATAATTTCAGTTCATTTCCATATAAAGATCTTACAGCATGAGAGTGTATCAATACTAACATCAATTTCTTCTGATTCATATGGTTTCTGACCTTGAACATATTATTTATTTTTCATGTTATTACATTCAGATTAGGTCAATGTCATATCCAAGAGAATTAGAGCATTCTAGCAAAAATATTAATGCCTTTGAATTTTTGGTTTTTAGAAAAATGTCTTCATAGAAAATGTGTGATTTTTCCTCTGTGCTCTGTGTAAGGGCTACCAGTCTTGGCTAACTTGCTCTTTAAAGAATAGTACAGTATTGCCATTCCTGGTGGCTTCTTAATTTAGTTAAAAACATTCATTGTGTAATATTTTCCATCCTCTACACTAAGCATTTTATTTATAATGAGATTTTATATGTGTGTATAGATACACATGCATATGGACAAATATATGTAAATATATAAACATATACATAAATATATGTGCATGTATTTTTGTATAAATACATGTTATATGAATTTATATTTAAACATGTATATACTTATGCACATTTTACATGTATAAATATATTTGATATATGTATAATATAAACATATTTTATATATCAAATGTCTATACATGAATATCAAATTTGATAAGTGTGAAATGTATATATGCATCACACACTCATAATATGTCCATATACCATATATTTTTTACAGACAAGAAAACTGAAACTCAAAGATATTGCAAAATTTGCCTAAGACCAAAAAAGAATTGGCTCCGAGGTCTACTTCCAAAATTTAGATTCATTGTATGCCAAGAAAATAGAATCTAATTGGGTACTGAAGAGTTATGTGAAGGTAAGATGAAACATAAGTTAGTGTCTGAATAGTGAGAAAACCCCACCATTTACTATATGCTTAACCTTTAAAAATGGGCAGAGGACATGAAGAGACACTTTTCTAAAGAGGACATACAGATGGCCAACAGACACATGAAAAAATGTTCAACCTCACTAATCATTAGAGAAATGCAAATAAAAACCACAACGAGATACCATCTCACTCCTGTCAGAATGGCTATCATCAGTAAATCAACAAACAAGTGCTGGCAAGGATGTGGAGAAAAGGGATCCCTCGTGCACTGTTGGTGGGATTGCAGATAGGTGCAGCCACTATGGAAATCAGTATGGAGGTAACTCAAAAAACTGGAAATGGAACTACCTTATGACCCAGCAATTCCACTCCTAGGTATCTATCTAGAGAAATCCAAAACTCTAATTCAAAAAGAAATTATGCACCCCTATCTTTATTGCAGCACTGTTCACAATAGCCAAGACATGGAAACAACCAAAATGCCTATCGGTAGATGACTGGATTAAGAGATTGCAGTACATTTATACAATGGAGTATTAGCCATAAAGAAGAATGAAAACTTACCATTTGCATGATATGGATGGACCTAGAGAACATTACGTTAAGTGAAATAAGTCAGACGGAGAAAGACAAATACCATATGATCTCACTTATAGGTGGAATCTAAAGAATAGAATAAATTAACAAACTAATCAGAAACAGTCTAAGAGACATAGAGGAAAACTGAGAGTTGCTAGATGGGAAGGAGGTGAGGAAGAGGGAGAAGGCGAGGGGATTAGAAAGCACAAATTGGTAACAAGAGGGCCACGGGGACACGAAAGACAGTTTGGGGAATATGTTCAATAATGTTGTAAAGGTTTTGTAGGGTATGCGGTGGACACTTCTCTTATTAGGCAGAACACTTCAGGGACGGTGTAGATGCCTGATCACTGCATTGTACACCTGAAACTGAAGCTGAATAATAATGAATGTCAACTACAATTATATATATATATATATATATATATATATAATGTATATATATATATATATATATATATATGTATTTATATGTATCACAGGATATGGAGTACAGCATAGGGAATAGAGTCAATGGAATTGTAATAGCTATATACGATGTCAGAGGGGTAGTAGACTGGGGAAGGAGGATATCACTTTGTGAGAGTATAGATGTCTAACTACTACATGGTTTTGTACACCTGAAACTAATAAAATTAAATAAATAAATAAATAAATAAATAAAAATAAATGAGAAGTTGTAGGTACAATGCCAAGTGTCTGGAGAGGATTCTGTAGAGATTATGTTTTACATAACATTATTAGAATTATTCACATACAATATACATGTGTAGCCTTTGGCATGGAGGAATACATTTATTTGAATGGGAATATTATATGAGGGCTTTAGGTATCACTTTAGAAAAATTCAAGCTAGACGGTCTCTCTGAATTATGTTTGGCCAAAACTCAAAATCTATATACACTGTTAAATCTTCCAAACATAGCCTGACATAGAAACAATTTGCTTTATCAGCGCTTGCTTCTATAAAAAAAAAAAAAACACAGAGAAATATCTTACATAATTGAATTCCTAAAAATAAGCCAGTTTGTATGCATTTCAGTAAGCCATTACATAGAACGAAAATATTTTGGGGCAAGAAATGAAATGTTTCAAAACTTGACAAAGAAAATAGCTTTTGACTTTTCTTTAAGTTAGAGCTAATAATTTACTCAGAGCAAGGAAATTTCTAGTGTGGAAATCAAGGGGCTTTGGAGGTCTGGAGAGTTTTAGAGGCATAAAGATAAAACTCAATTACAAAGATAATACTGGTAATAAAAGCAGCAATATGTATTGGATAATAATTATGGACCAGGCCATGTTCTAAATTCTTACATTAATTAACTAATTTGACTCTCCTGATTAATGAATTTCCACAGATGTGGAACCTGGCCCACAGCGAGGTCAGGTAATTTGATCAAGTTCATACTAATGGTAGAACTGACTTCAGAGCTTGGCCTTGAATGAATGTGCTATAGGACATGACTCCAAATATTATCTATAGGATAAAATGAAGCTTTCCCTTTCTGAACACACTGTACATAATGTCCAAACCCCCAAATTGTTCATAATAGATGAAATAGGAGACTTGTGATTAGCCATTGTAATCATTTTGCTGAATGGTGATAATGATATTGATACATTTACCAACAATTAACCAAATAATTTCTATGAACTACATAAAGCAAACCTTAGTTTCTTTCTAGGGATATTTACTAGAGGGGCAATAGAAATGGGGATGTGAGGGACCAAGCAATGGAGAAAAATGGGGTACAATGAAGCCACTGATGGACAAAGAGTAATTGCGTTTCCCAAATTTCCAAAGAGCCCATGTGACCCAGGTTATTATGTGACCTGTGAATGTCTGTGAGATTGCCTGCTGTGTGTGTAGGTTTCTATTTATTTATAACACATTTTCTACTTGAAAAATAAAAGAATCAAAATATTTCGTTCAGTCCCGCCTCTACTGATAGCTGGCTAAAGACCTGGGATATTATTTAATCGATATGGGCTTCATTATTATTATCTATATCGATAACTGCTTTACTGCTTTCATAGAATTGTTTGACTAACACATAGCATGTTGTCACTAATGCTTTGGACATTTTTCCGTACCTTATAGGATGGTGAGGATAGTAAAAGGGAAGTTTGATGATATGTTTCTTCAACTTTGAATACAGGCAAAACACATGACTTGTAAAACTAGTCTTGTGGCTGAAGCCTATTCTTTGTTTTCATAAAATCTAAAAACAAACAAAAAGTGTGTGCCATCAGAGGGTCTGTAAGGAAGAACGTGAAGGCTTACACACAAGTATGCTTTGGAGGGAATTGGGGCATTTCGGGTATATATAATCTGACTGGGACCATCCTTTGACAAATAAAATAATAAGCAAAGTCACTTTCAAAGCTTTTGTTGAAACTCTGAAAGCCTCTCTAAGCTATAGATATCAAAGGTATTAATTAAAAAGGGAACATTATATTTAAAAGTACTTCTGAGCTTGTAACAGTGGTTTCTACTTTAAAATATGTATTCATATGTTCTATTCATACTTACATGCATCATATCATGGCATCTTTATTTAATTACATTTTATTTCCTGAACCAATGTTTCAGACATTTGAGATTTTATAAGGTACATTGCTGAAATATTAGGGGAAAATCATGTATAGCAATTATATGAATTTCAAAATTATTTTCTTCTTTTCAATGAGTAATGAAGAGACCCCCTGTAACTTTTGACAATGTCTTTTCTTGTACCACCTACTGGGTTACCATGTCATAACTTTCAAGCTTATTTTAATGCTTGTGTTTCTTACATTTTGTATACCTCATTTATCACTTAAGGCACTATATTACAAATATTTTCAAGTTAGTTGAAGTGATCAAGGCTATTTGCATTTTTAACATGGCTGTCTAATTTTGGTTCTACCAGCTTCTAATTCGACAAGTTTTCAGAGTTCATTATAATATAAATTAGCAATATCAGAGACATATAAACATCTCACATCACAGGAATAGAGTAATATTTGCTAAGTCGAGAACATTTTTGGATGGAGGCTATGTATTTGAGAAAAATATAAGAATTTATTGCACTTATTGTACTTATTACATATGTAAGTCACGCTGTAAAATTATTGTAGCGATGAGTTCCACCATCAGCAGAGTTAGTGTATCTGCTCAAGTTCCCTGAATAATCAGTGATTGTGAAAACTGGATGCACCTAAAACATTATTCTGTATTCAATTTGGACTTGAGGCTTTGCAGTTGATGAAGAGGAAAATATTTTAGTAGTGGAGCCACTACTCTCCTCTACCTCTGGGTGGAAGTAAAACATTTGTTTTAGATTGCCAATTATCTGTTTCACATGTGGACATTTATTTCTGCTTTTTTCTCCCCAGTTTACTTCTATATGTTTTGATTGAAATGACATATCTCATTACAGTGTGTTGCTTTCTCCGCTATAACTTAATTGACTCCACTTAAGTGTGACATATTTTTAGAAAAACACATAAATTGATTTGCAAGTTTTTCTTTGTTCACCGTAATAGATAGTTATGGGTCTTCTCTTCTGGACCATGAAACTTCATATTTGTGTCTGGCTCTCTTCTCCCTTTATCATATTCTGTTGTGTCAGTACCTTGTGGTTTTTGTTGAGTGACACATACTTCTTAAAATTAGAAGTCACTGTGATATTAAAGGAGATAGGAAAAGCTACTTTTTTCTAATATGCTGGTGATTAAAATGATTACAAAACATTCTTCAAGTTTGAAATACTACATATTTCCTGTTACAGCGATAATACTAAAACGACAAACTTCTTTTCAAGGGAACACTTTAAATCCTTGGGCTTAGGGAGAATGTTTGATAGAAGGAAAAATAATAATAATAATAATAATAATAATAATAATAATAATAATAATAATAAAAGTATAGCTATATAAATTTAGGGAACAACTTCTAGTGTATGCCATATTGTAGTCACTATAAATGTTTAATTAATGGGGGAGGCTATAAAATCTTTCTTTCACATAGAACAAAGCATATACAGTCAAAAACCTTCTTGTAAAAGCTATTTTGAAGAAGGCCTCAGGAGAATCTCTTTGCATTAAAGAATAGCAAGCTTCTGAATTTCCAGCATTTACACAGATTTGTGCAGTAGCAATAAGGTACAGATCTAACTAGATCAGTGGTAACAGAATCAGTAATACTGTATATTTGAAGCAGCAAATTCCTGTAAAGACTGAACTCTAAATTAGTTCAGATTCCAAAGACAATGTGATTTACAAATGAGTTTGGGACAAGAAAATGCTTAGTGTGATGTAGCCAATTTAGATCAGCATGGGAATGGGATTTGTAGAATTAGAAGAAGAGGATATGGACAGCCCGGGAAAAATAGTATCCTGGTCACACCTGACTTCTTTATGCCAATAACAATGGTAAATGACAATTATACCGTGGTGTACTCATGGCCATCATGGATAAGTATACTCTTTACCTATAACTTTCCACTGCATGGAGCTCCTTGCAATACTACTAGAAATTAGCATTGGCCTGTAAGTTGAAATCAGTTAGTCATCTCTGATCTATTTAGTAATGGAAATTAATTTGAAGTTAATAGTAAAACACATCTATATTTATTCCTATATTTTCTTTTTGTGTGATTTAGCTCAGTTTTGATTGTTTTGTGTGTATCCATGCTTCTGTGTATATGCTTAAATTGGAGGCGTAGTTCACCACATATCATTCAGTTCATAATATAAGTTCTGTTCATTTACATGAAAGATTTTGTGCTTTATAACAATTACTTCAGGAGTGCAAGTAGAAGTTTTCTGAGCAGGGTGAATTTAATCAACAATTTAAATTTTTACTTTTTCATATAGATTGTGTCAAAACAACGACAATATTTTACAAATATTAAACTATTGTCCTTTGATATTCCCCTATTAAATGTTTTACTGATAACTACCATTTCCTTATTTGGGATTGCCTCTCAGGATGTCAGAGCTGGAGAGGGCAGATAGCTGAGCTCAGCACAAGGCATTAATTTGAAAACCAAATTGTCCCGAGAGAGGGTTTGCTAAATTCCTGTCACTCCCAGATATCACTTATTGGGCTAAACCTGGAAGAACAGACAGTATCTTTCCAAGTAAGGGAATGTATACCTTTCTGCCAAATAAGCTGAATCTGAGGCTGGACTAGAAGAAATATGGGAAAGGGTAAAAGAGCGACCTATGCTTTTTGTTCCCATCCATGGTGAAGAAAGCATAAATAAATAAGGCAGAATGCAGGGATCTTGTCTTCTTTTTTTCCCTCATGAGGGGGCAAAAGTTGGCAGGGCTTGCTTTAGAAATATACAGTCAGTGTAGTAGAGCCTGAAGTTAGAGGGTATTTGACTGACTCCAACAATCTGAGGCACAGCCTCCTCGTACCATCTTTGTTGGAACAGTGTGAGGAGCTGATGGCTCTGGCCGTGCTTCCCTCAGCTTCATGTGATAGGAAGTGTCCAGAAGTGCTCATGTATGGGAAGTCTCCTTTAACACCATGGATAGGTTCTTCGAAAGTGTGACTTAATTAAGGAAATGACACAGAGCAAAACCAATTTTACCACAAACTAATTTATATAAACGAGAGTTAAGTTCCTTCAGCATATTTCTGGTCTCAGAAACATCATCTAACTTCTAAATAAAAACCCAAACACTTCTAATATTTAACATTGAAACACACGTGAGCTATACATACACTATAGAATGATGAATAATAACAAATAAGATAAATATTTTCTGACATGCTTATTCCAGTTCAGGGTCACAAGTGGCCACAGCCTTTCCTGGAAGCTCAGCACACAAGGTGGAGACCCACCCTGTATAGGACGTCCTTCCTTCATAGGGCCACTCGCACACACAACCACACTCACTCAGACTGGGACAACTCAGACAAATTGATCACCTAAGGTACTCATCTTTGGGATGTAGGAGAAAACAGAAGTATCTAGAGAAAACTCATGCAGACATGGGAAAAACAGTGCAATCTCCACACAGACAGTGGCTTTACTGGCAATCCATCTTTTTTTTCCTCATCGACATTATAACGAATCAACCTCCAATGAAACAATATTATTTGAGGACCTGCTGTACTTGATAAGAGGTAGACAAGGTGGTCTAAGGGACTGATAAGGAGCGTCTCAGAGTGACAACGCTGGCAGAGAGGGTAAGTGATTAGAGAACTGATACCATAAGGGAGGATCATCTTAATCCTGGTATCTAGTAGGCCTGGTCTCAGGATGAACCAGAGAGCAAGACAGAAACTGGGAAGTCTTCCCTAAAAGTGGTTTTTTGAGATTTAAGAAAGTAATTTTAGTTGTTCAGTTCTTTATTCGTCAGTCATGTACTATGTGTCATACTATTACCTAGACATAATTTTTTTGTAATTATCTAATAACAAAATGATAGAGTTGTACAAAAAGAAAGAAGAAAAGTATATGCACAAAAATGGAGAAGCATTTGTGTGACACAGTGTGACAGAACATGAGTTTTAGCAAGTAAAACGCAGAGATGATGTTAGTAATGTATTGTTATTATCACTATCAGTTAAGATATCAATATAAGGATTTTGTTCCTCCCTGGTGAAATTTTACATATTTAAAGAAATTTCTTAAAGACTATGTAAACAAAAGCAGCTGTGGTCAATTATAAAACATTTCAGAAATGAAAAATATGTATTAATGAATCGTTTTTAAATCAGGTCTGAGAGATCACTTTGCACTTCACATGTCAAGAATGCAATAGCTATAGACTATAACATGAAAGAGGAAAGTAATTTTAAAATTTAAGAATCTATTGAAAATGAATATAATATACACTGATTAAGACATCCTGAAATGTCTTTTATAATTTTCTTAAGAATATGATTTAGTCTTTAACATAGCTAAAGATATGAGTAAAAGCTACAGATATTATAAATTCTCCCATGATTTAAAAATATATATATTTCCTTATAGATATTTGTTGAATTCCTTGTTTCATATTCACTAATTCTAAGTCACTCCCATGCATAAGTCTAGTGAACATGGCTAATGATTATAGCAAAGATGCTCATGTTTAATTTTCTTAATATGGGCTTCTGTAAATTTTGTCTTATACATGTTCAGTCTAGATGTTAAGTCACTGACTTATTGATTTTCACATAGAAGGCAATGTTTGATTTGAATTTGTGAATATAATGATTTTTTTCACAACTGATGGCATTATACAAAATTTTATATTGATCCTTGATGTATGCTTGTATTAAAATATAGCATCACCATTCTCTACACCTATTTGAGCAGAAAAAAACAAACAAACAAACTTCATGCATTTTATATATGCACCAGTCTTTGTGACATCAAACAGTTAGAGGTTATTTCTGGTAAGATTTTTATATAATTAACATAGTCTCTTAGCTGAACAATTTATACCTTTAACTACTGTTGTTATTTTTTTTCCCAAGAACCACAGAGCAATATACAATCCTTTGTAAGTAAACATTCTAAACAACATAAGTCCTCTGTGAAATGGAAAGGTAATAAACAAATCTTTGTTACATAAAGGGAAGGAAAAGAAATGGGAAGGTTATGTAATTTATTCATAGCTCACAATCAGGCATTGGTAGAGTCAAGAAGTCAGATTGTCTGCTTCTTTAAGCATAAACCAATGCTTTCTCAACAAGAAAACTCAATATGGAATAAATCACAAGCAATACATTCTCCAGCCCAAAATTCTTGATTTGGGATACAAAATGCCCTAAAGTAAAGCATAATTAAATCCTTAAATTCTTTAATGTAGTTTAGTTTCATAATTTGAGTTTCACTTTTTAGTTAAAAAAATGGACATCTGAATTCACTTCATTATCACTTTGATGTGTAAAAATTATGGAGAAACTCTCTTCCAGAAAGACTTCAAGACTATGCTGTTTTTGAAACAATAATTCTCACTCCTACTCTTCCTTGAAATTAGGCTGTCTTGACAGGCTGAGTGGGTGGAGTGGGAAAATAATGTTTCATGTAGCCATGTAATACTTCAGGTAAAGATAAGATTTATGAAAAATATCCTGATCAAGAGAAAAGCAGATATTCACAAAGGAACTGCCATTTTTCAGAACGTATTTTTCAAAACACCTTTATTCTCATACCTACCGTCCTCTCCTGAGGCAATGCCAGAGTATTTTTCTTTCTTTTTTCTTTTTTTTTTTTAACCAAAGGCTAAGTTGGAGTTAGAGAAAATAGAAAAAAATTATCACTTCTCCGGAGGTCTTGAACTTTTGCCAGTTTTTCTGCATTACTATGCATGAGAGATGACAGCACTGCTGTCAGAAAAGGCAGTGTTCAATGTCATGACCACAGTCTGGTCTCATTCCTTTTCTTTTGGTTGGGTTAGGGTAACTAAAATCATATGAAAGGCCAGTGTGGGAATACAATTTTAGATGTGTATGCCTAAACATTTTCTTAAATGTTGCGACTAGTTTAGTTTCTTTAGAAACAATAGTCTGGGCTAACTGTTATACAAAATCGTTTATAAGTTCCTTGGATGGAGTCTTAATATATGGGAGAAAGGATTAAGAATGACAAAATTTGTATTTATAAGGTGAATCTTTATGAAAAAAAAAAGATATTTTCATAATAAAATCATTTATTTTCCAGCCACTTAAACACTCATAAATGACCCACACCTTTCATTTATAAAAGATCAACAAAATCTGAAACATTTATTTTCCTTAAAAAAATTTGCTCTTATAATTCTGTATTACATCATCTATAAATCCCACTGTGTGTTCAACAACCGGAGTCAGTTCTCCTTCCATCACCATATATTTGTTCCCCTTTACCCTCATTTACTACCCCCCCTCCCCCTTTACCCTCTGGTAACCACTAAACTATTGTCTGTGATCTATGTAACTTTACTAACAATTGTAACCCCAATAAACTTTAATTAAAAAAAATTGCTCTTACAATCCTATTTGATAGATGAGGAAATCAAGGGTCGGAGAGGGTAAGTGTCTTCCTAGAGTTACCCAGGTAATAAATATTGGAGTCAGATTTCAAACCTAGGCAGTCTCCTCCCAGGGTCTACACAATTAGCCGCTTCACTGTAAAGGTTAAATACTTGAGAATTCTGGGAGGGTAATTAATCCAAAAGGAAATGAATACACAGAGAGACAAATAGAGGTCTTAACACGGTTAAAGATCATGGGTGTAGGGAAGAAAAAGTAAGCTTGGAAATTTATGGCAAAGGAGTGGCCATTCGAGGTTACAGTTTTTAAGTCTGGGAAGCTCCAGGGTGTGGCAAGGTCACGGGTGTGCCCATGGAGGGGTTTGCTATAGGGGAGAAGAGGTGTTGGGCATTAAAGTGTGAGGTTATTTGATGAATGTCTCACATGAATTTTGAATTTACTTTGAAGCAAATACTGGATAAGAATGTAGTCAAAAAAGAAGGGAGTAGGATACGGTAATCCATATGGTATGGTCTAAAATAGAGGTGATATTCTATGAAAATGAACTCTTAATAATTCAGAAGTAACTAAGGGAAACTTAACTTGTCTATGGCAAGTGGGTTACAGCCAGGAGAAGTAGCCTTCAATTAAAATGAGAAGGCAAGATATGCATATAAAGAAAAAAAATGATGTTAATTTGTAAATGGCCCAGGTTTCTGGGATAAATCTGAACAGATTTCTCTTTGGGGAGAAAACCCATGAAAATTAATATGTAAAATTAAAAACAAAACAAAATCAGCCTCTTCTTTTAATCTCACCTTCTAACATATGTCCTAGTGGTATAGCCATACAGAGATAATGAAATGGTACTAACTATACTAACTACAAGCTCACAGGCCCATCCTTAAATTAATGCTATTTTTCACAGCTCTCCATCACAGTCATTAAGATACACTAATGGAATTCATTGAAATAAACAGTCACATTCTGAAATGTGTCCCAAAATTATCGTAAATGGCAAATTTACGTAAAATTATCATAAACAGCAAAGTAGCAAGGAAACCTCCTTGTTTAGAAATTATGTGGTGTTTACAGACAGATAAATTTCTGAAATGCTAAAGATATCCTGAGTTCTGATGAGCTTCTTTTCTTTCCAATAATATATTTTTTAAAAAAAGAAAGAGAAAATGCATATGCATTTTATTATCAGCTTCAGGGAACTCTCATAGTTTTTATTGTCTATGTTTTTAGTGGTGCTCCCTGACTGCTCACACTGCTGGAGTGTCTGGCACGGGGGACAGAAAAGCAATGTACCATGGTCAAGAGTAACTATCGTAGCAGTTTCACTTTGATCAGACTCTTTGCTCAAAGTCTTAATTCAAGTGATGCTAAAAAGCTCTCTAGAGGTTGTAAAAAAAAGGCAATTGCAAATGCGTAGCTCACAGAATCACTTTTATATGCTTTGAAGTATACTTATGGAAGGTTTTTCATTCTATTGTTCTTTATTGTTAGGTACCCAGTCTCTACAAAGTGGGCAAGGCAGCATGCTGCAGTATTTGGCCAAGAAGCCAATCGTAAGAATAATGGATAATTGCATTGCTTTCTTTAAAAATGTTCCCTAAGTGCAAGAAACCACACTATGACCTAAAAAAAAAAAAAAAAAAAAAAATTCTGTTTTCTCATTTCTAACAGATGACTTATAATTTACATGTGGTCCATGATAAACAGATACCACATAGAAAAAAGTGCTTAGCAGAGTGGAGGTGATGTCAGGTTTGTTCATATATTAGTTTGCATCTAATTTAATGTTTACTTCTGTAGAAGTACTTGGAGGAGGGGGTGATAGATGAGGGTAAAGAGTATCCAACATATGGTGATGGAAAGAGAACTGACTCTGGGTGGTGAACACACAATGTGAGATATAGATGATGTAATACAGAATTGCACACCTGAACCCTAAGTAACTTTACTAACAATTGTCACCCCAATAAACTTTAATTTAATAAAAGGAATACAATTAAAAAGTTACTAAAGAAATAAAAAAAGAAGCACTTGCATTTATTTAGTTAGTTTTACTTCATAATATACTTTTATTGTAAATAATTGCATTAAAACAATTATTGCTATTCTAGTCAAATTTTCTCATATTCCCATCATAATTCTCCATAATAGTAGGTTTTACTTTTGATAATTATGGGTGTGCTCATTTTTAAATAAGTGTAGTAGTACTATGAATAGGTGGTTACATTTTGCCAGATTTCTTTCTCCAGTTACCTATCACCCAACATTATAGACATCCACTTATGCCAATATATTTCATTGATTACGTATGTCATCCTTTTCCCATTGCTTTAAAATAACACTTTGTTGCATATTAAATTTCCATATATATCTCGATTTATTTATGGACTTTCAATTCTGTTTTACTTACTGGTTTGACTTTTTAATTTACAGGTAACCCCCGTATAACACGGTTGTTAGGTTCCTAAAAAATGCCACGTTATGCAAATCCACGTTACACGAAACAAAGAACTAGTACAAAAAAGGGGTATAGGCTCCAAAAATTAAAAACAACAAAAACATACTATGATATTTTGATAATTAAGAGACATATCTTTATTAAAGCAATTTTCACCAAAAGTATGACATATTAATATGTATTAAATAATGTTTTCTTCGTCATCACTACTAAGCACCATTAACGGAGAGTGTTTTCTTTTTGACAAGATATCTTCATCCTCTCAACTTCCTTCAGCATTATCTTAACTTCTATTCTGTAATTTTTGCAAAAAATCTGTTATTTTAGATTGCTTGCTTTTAGCTGAGAGATCTTTATAAATTTCATTACATTGTGCTAAGCATTTGTGCAGTTCTCAAACTTTGTGCTTCTTTCAGTGGAAGGATCTTCATTTAGGAAATTCTGCAATCAAATCTGATTTAACATCCATGGTCGAATGAAAATTTTCAAATGAGATGTCTTTTGCTCTTAAAAACTTTTATAACGTTCCATGTTGTTCAGGGATTTCCCTAATTTCGAATGAGATATTTTTTGCTCTTAAAAGCTCTTATTATGCTCCGTGTTGTTTGGGGATTTCTCTAATTCTCAAACCGTGTTAGAGTGAAACCATGTTCTAGGATGCCCTGTTGTAGAAGGGTTTTCTCTAATTTTCGAACCGTGTTAGAGAAAACCGTGTTATAGAAGTGCCATGTTATACGGGGGCTGCTTTTGTGTTTTTAAACATAATAGGGTAGTTCTTTAACACTGTTGACACCATGGCAACTCACAATATCTTTTCTGTTTTTTATATTTACTACAAAATATCTCTAATAGACACAAAAATAGAGAGCGTAGTAAAAGACAACCCAAAGGCGTTAGCCGATTAGCTCAGCAGGTTAGAACGCAGTGCTCTTAACACCAAAGTTGCCAGTTCGATCCCTGCATGGGCTACTGTGAGCTGTGCCCTCCACAACTAGACTGAACCAACTACTTGTCTTGGAGGTGATGGATCCTGGAAAACCACACTTACATAAACAAAAGTTTTTTAAAAAAAGAGGCAACCCATGACTCCACAGCTCAGATATACTTTTTCCATCTTTGTTTTATAGTTCCATGCCTATTCTTTACAGATTTTTCTCTCATCCTATTATCTAGTTGATTAATAATATTTTCTCTATTGCATTCAACTTATTTGCAAGTTATTCATTCTATTTATATTCTTCTACAGAGAATATGTACAATTTCATTTATACACTTGACTTGAAATCTGAAGTTCATAAAAAATCACCATACCTTCCCGAACAATTAAGAATATTAGAAGACTTCAACTCTGATTCTACTCCCCTATCTTTCATGAGTTTTTATTGTAGTATTTCTGTTGCATTTTGTTTTTAATTCCGTATCCTAATCTATTATTAATATTGTTTTAAGCTAAAGTGCTCATTTAGAGTTTATCCATATGTTTTTCAAGTTTATCAAAATGTTGTCTTTTTTTCCCCCTTCTGGGCACATTTCTTTCTTGTTGAAATATATTTTAGAAGTTGAGAATGATCACCTAGAAATATTAAAATAGTTAATGCTTTGAGAACAAATTTGTTTTGCTATTACTCTTGAATGCTAATGTGAATAAGTATAGAGTTTTCTATTTACCATTATTTTCTTTCAGGTGAAACATGCTCTTAGTGCAAGACATTCATTGTACAGCCTTGTCCTCCATACTCTCATCCCTCCTTCCCCATGGGTGCTTCTAGTTTGTTCCCTCAATTTATTTCTGTCTTGTTCAAATTTCTCCTCCTCAGAGAGGACTTCCCTGAGGCCACCCACCTTCACACGTCATCACTTTATCATGATGTATTATAATTTATCATCCAATATTACATAAATATCACCTGCCTCTCCTATTAGGTCAATGTCCTGAGAATAAGCACTTTATTTCATTCGTTGCTGTATCACCAGAGCATAGAACAGTACGTAGAACCTGGCACATGGTAGGTGCTCAAAGTATGGTAGTTGAAATCATTTGTAAAATGTACAGAATTTATAGATCTTGTATTGGACTTGTAATTTCTTCTAAAAGAGTGGTTCTCAATTCTGGTTGCTCATTAGGATCATCAGTGGATATTTACAAACATACCTATGCTCAAATCCGACCTTCAGGATTTGGATTCATTTGGTCTGGTGTGGTGACTGAGCATCAGTGTTTTAAAAAGCCACTCAGTAAATTCTAATACGAAGCTAAAGTGGAAGACTATTGAGGGCTCCTCTTCATTGCTCTTTCAGTTTGCTTCTCTCAAAACAATTAATTAGATACCAATTTATCAAATTTAAAACACTTTTCATTACTGCTTTTCCAGTCTGCACCAGGTTACATTAACTACAGCTTCAGAATAAAATAATAATCATTCCCAACATCAGTACACTTTGTGTATTTGCCATCTCTTCTGCCTCACACTATCAAATACTCTTTAGAAGTCTTGTTTTCCTTTCCCAAACAAAAATAGACACACCGATACTTCTGTACTCTTCATATCATTCCCAGTATTTTGCTTTTTTGACGCTATTTTAAAATTTTTAATTCTATATTACATATAATAGTGTGTATGACAAACACTTCTGGTGGTGTCCTTAACAACCATTTGGCAGTTTACCCTAGATCATAGAATTCTATGATGTTTGGAGAAGTGAAGCATCCAGTTTTATTGGAGAAATCGTCGTTAGCCTAAGACAATCATCGCCGTAATCCCCATTGCCAGGAATCATCTCATGGATGGTCATAGCATCTAGTTCTGGCCAGTGAGTAAATAGGAGAAGTCTGTTATTATGCTTAAGAGAAAGGTATTTTTCTCTGAAAGAAGATGTAGATGCATTAGGAAAATGACCATTTGAACTCTTCTTTTGCTACCTCTTTGTTCTCTGAGAAGATGATACCTGATTCTACATTAGCCGTCTTGTGAAATGAGATGATAATATTCTAAAAATGATAGAATGGTAGGGTGGGAAGGACCAACAAAAACAAAAAACAGCAACAGCAACAATAACAACCACAGCAAAAGGACAATGGGACCCTAACTTCTGGAGTTACTGTGAAGTAAAAAATAAATGTCCCATGTTTATTCTACTGTTATTTCAAATATCTGTCATTTACACTTTAACACAATTAAATGGGACACAACTTTCATTTCAGTTTCTAAAACTCTTATTTAAGACATTTTTATTTTCAAAACTGTGAGGCAGACCTATAATCAATTTATATTTAACTATATGTTGCGAGATGAATCTCTCACCATGGTAATGTCTCTTTTTCTGTTCCCTGATGTTGAAATTAGAGCTTGTTTTTTTCTAACGATATTGTTAAAATGCTCTGTGTATCTTTGAATATATAGGCACATAATTAATTCCCCTTTGCTAAACAGTATACTATTCTTGGTTCCTAGTCTTTTAGCTCAGGACTCTATAAATTAATTGCGTTGTTTTATGGTTTTTAGTGTTGCAGATTTAAAGCCCCATGTTAGTCTGGTTCTCTTTTCCTTGTCCTTCCTTTCTGTCAAGAAGTGTGTGAGATTTACTTTATTTTCCAGGAGTTTTAAAGGCACATCCAGAGGCCTTTGTGTTTTTGCTACCGTGTTTCCTCAAAACTAAGACCTAGCTGAACAGTCAGCTCTAAAACTTCTTTTGGAGCAAAAATTAATATAAGACCCGGTATTATATTATATTATATTATATTATATTATATTATATTATATTATATTATATTATATTATATTGTATTATATTATACCCGGTCTTATAGCAAAATAAGACCGGGTCTTATATATTAATTTTTGCTCCAAAAGACTCATTAGTGCTGATTGTCTGGCTGGGTCTTATTTTCAAGGAAACATGGTAATTCTGAGTGAACACTTTCAACCAGTAGATACAGGTCTATCATGAGATTGGAAAATATTTCTACTTTAGAAGTTTCTTCTTCACTTTGTTCTTTTTCGTCTTTTATGTATTAAAATATTTTTATGAGTCATCTCCCCAATCAATCCTCTAACACTTTCAAATTTCTCTTATTGGGTTTTTGCTCAGTGTCTTGAGACAAATCTTCTAGACCACTATTTCACTTCTCAACACTGTTCATCTTCACTTTAAGTTATCCAATAAAAGCATCCTGAAAGTTATTTTTAACATTTTAGTGGTTTACTTGAAAACATTTCATTACCATTGATTTTGGAAAAGCTTTTATCTATTTTTTAAAACTTAGGTTTCAATGAGGTCACATATTCTCCATTCAAACTTTTTTTTCTGATCATTGAGTTTCTTTTGCTATTTATCTATTTGTCTATCTATCTATCTATCTATCTATCTATCTATCTATCTATCTATCTATCTATCTGTCTACCTATCTATGATTTATCTACCTACTTATCTATCTCTGCCTGCTCATGCTTTGATCAGGCAAAACTAGAGTATTATTGAGTATCTAGTAGTGGAAAATAAAAGTGGTGTACAAGTCTTGTGGGCCAATGGTGAGTAATTTGACAAATCGTTTATTCTTTGCTGAGGCAGATGGGAGAAAGGTCTATGCCCCCAGATATTGTTAGGTACAAAGAGCAGCAGTCTTGCAACCACAGGGCCACAAAAGATGGTCACAGCAAGCAAAGAACTGTGAACACAGTTAAGTTCATTTTTTTCCAAAGAAAATTTGTAGATCTCCAGAGGTTAGATAAGCTGTAGAGAGCCTTAAGTAATCAATTAGCCCATGACTTGTTTATGGTCTTTAGACTCCCTGATTTATCCCAAAGAAACATTTCTTTTCTACTTCATCAATCCCTTAGGAAACAAGGCCTGAAATGCACTTTCCAGAATGTGCGCCCTTTCATTCCAAAGAAGCATTTAAGAAGGTGTTTGTGGGAAGACAGAGTTAGGAACAGAAACCACAAGTTTAATATTATTTTTCTAAAACTCATTTTAAGGACTTTGAAATATCATCTGTTTAAATAGATCATATGTATTTTGTATCATAACTGGGAAGATTAAGTGAAAACAGAATTCTTAAAAACATGAACTACAACTTAAATTCAAAATTTAAGATCAGAATAGTATTTGGTACTACTAATATTATTGACTATCATATCAAATATGCTTACGATATATGATTACATTGAGTGGCAAGAAAGCATAATTTTCCAAGATTTTGCTTAATATGAATCAAATTTTAAGATGCTGGCCCATAAAATATATGAAAAATAAATTATATCTATTGAGATTGCTAGATCGATTTTACAAGACACACATAATTAGTATCTAAGATTTGTTTTCTTCTCTAAATAAACTCAAACCTTTACATATCTATAATATTTTTCATTTATAATTAAAACTATAATGTTAAACTGGGGAAAACTTACGCACAGTATGCATCATTCTGAATTTCTCTGAACTGCTGGTTCTCAATGATAAATGCGGACCAGAATTATCTGGTGAGTGTGTTAAAACACAGATTGCCATGTGTCATCCAGATTTTCTGATTCAATAGTTCAATAGAACCAGACAGTTTGCATTTTTAATAATTTCTCAGGTGATTATGACTCTGCTAATGCAGGAAGCACACTTTGGGAACCATTGCTCTAGGCAAAAGAGTACTCAATTTACTTTGAAAATGCATTTAGATTCTTGAGAAAGTGATCACATATTCGATACCTTCAATTGTTTACATTTTATTTGCTGTATTTTTGTCTTTTGTTTCTGTTTCATTCTTTTTGTTGTTGTTTTTACCTTTTTAAGAGAAAAGAAGTGGCATGGTTTCTCTACTCTGCTTCCTTCTCAATGTTTCAAACAGGAAACACACTGGAAGATTGTTTCATTAGTTATAGGGTGAATAATTATCCTTGAACAACTGAAGCTGGGTGCTTCACTGCCAAAGATGCACCATAAAGCAACGTCACCCTTACCCCATGACAGTCTGTGATGAGTGATCTGCAGAATGGATAAAAGCAAAGTAGCTGCTGTATGCCATTCGCTTTTATTACTGTAAATGATATCATGTGTTTGCATTTACTTTAAAGTTGATCAAATGTAACAGGAGACAGTGTTGACAGATGCTGAAAAAGTGTTAACCTTTCCTTTTATCTTTCTTGCTTATGTGTATCTTGAACCATAAGGCTTCTTAGATAGTTTTATTAGCTGATAGATGAAATGTTGTACAAAATACCCACACAAAGAATTCCACTGTTAGAAAGAACTGCCTGTAACTCTATAAATAATATAGTCAAACTGCTTGGTTCATGTATAGTAACACCAGACACTTTAACTAAATAAGATAGCTTTGTATAAAAGTACATTGTTAAAAGAAAATTAATTAGTTTTGAATGTAAATTGAATTTATATTAACTAATTGATTCCAGGCACATAGGCAATTGGTTTATGCTACATGTGATTTTCAAGAACTCTAACTCAGCTGATTTATATGACTCGAGATTGCATTTTTTATTAAAAATTGGCATTAAAGTAACTATCAAATACAATATTATTTTGTTTCCAAACGTTTATTAACTAAATGGACATCATAAAGAGCAAATATTTGTAGACCTTCCATCAAGCAGATCAAGGATTCTGATTTATCCTACACAGCTAGTGTAGAACGTCTTGGAAATGAATAAGCATACTCTGTCTTTAACACTATACATATCTCTCAGGGTGTATACTTTATTCTGTGTTGAATAAAATGTGAAAACAATGTGTGAATGTAAACTGGTATATTTTAATTTTCATTACATCACTATTGCCTTGCAATTCCATTTCTGAAGTCAGAAATATGTGAGATAGAATAAGCTGGTTCCTTGGCCTTTTTAGCAAGACAAAAGCAAAGAAAGTCCCTAATTATGCTGAGAGTATTTTGTTTTTTCATTCCTTTATTACCTCCTTGTGAGGGTTGGTGAGTCTACCTTGGGACTCAATGTTAAAGAAGAGAGCTACTCTCTAACAAAAGTTGAGGAGAGCCACGTGAAACAATGGAGAGAAAGAAAAAGGGACTCGTACTAGAGGGAGATATATATGTATATATCTCCCTCTCAACATCAAGAGCTGAGAGAAGGACAAATTAGTCTTAAGGGCTCCTGGTATGATGAAGCCAAAACAGACAAATTAACAAATAAGAAAAAAGAACAATACATCAAGTATTAAACCTACCATCCAAATGTATCATGGAAAGCCAAAAGGAGACAGACGGCATCTAGGATTGTACTGTCTCACGGTCATTTGAGACTCCCTGCTTCAATTCCCCATAACACTAGTTTTGAGGGAAGAAGAAAAATGTAGGATAGAGATATTGAGCAATTACCTCAAAAGATTGTTTAAATTATCCAAATGGACTAAGGTTTAAACCAGATTTGGAGTTTACTATTCTGGCTGTCTACCTAGTTGGGAGCAAGGCCTGATTAATTTTATCTGGTGTAGTCAACTTGGTATGGAAACCAGGGTTATGCCTGTTCTCCCAACATCGAGTCTGATTTACCATTTCTCCCATTAAAAATAAAATAATAAACAGTATTATTCATAGTTGCATTAAAATAAACAGGGATGAATTTCTGACTTCCTCTATAGTTTTACTCAACAGTACGTGAGATGCAAGTGTGATGAATGGAATTCTTACTTTAACATACAGTTAAAACTTAATAATCCAACTCTCTTCTGTCAGCCCTTTCCAGGCACCCTGTAACTAAAATGTATTTTTCAAGGACAACATACAGAACCCTTGTTGTTAAAAGTGTTCTGGGACAACTCACTACTTCTGGTATTGGTGGGACACACTTTACACCAGTGAGCTATGCATTGTCTCCTGAGGCAGCCTGGGACATTCACAGATCTGCAAGTCCATGCATCAGTGGGGTCAATTTTAAGTTAGGTACTTGTGAAATATGCACAGAAAATACAGCCAGAGCTCTCTGGTAGTAGAGAGTATAGGGAATGTCATTTTTCATTTATTGTCTGGTATAAATCTACAATTATTTATTTTGTTATTTCTTTAAAAATTTTATTATGAAATAACCACTTTTGCACCATAAATGCAAAGAAGTGCATGTTTAATTAAACATTAAGTAAGGAATTTCCATGTCTCAAAAAAGTTGATGATGAACATGTAATTGAACAGAATATTTATTCACATCCATAGACACCATGTAGGCCTTATAGAAATCACTGATCACATTAAAAGCAGAAGACACAAATCATCTGAAGACTCAGTATCTACTTTAAAAATTAGTCATTAAGGAGACTGTATAAAGTGCATTTGTATATCACTCTCATAACTAAGAATTTTCATGTGGATCAAATGACCATTTTAATTTAATGCCATTTCACTCATTTGATTTCAAGTTTCCTCGTGAATTTACAAATAATGAAGCAATTACTCTTCACACTGGCAGAAGAAAACCTCCTCAAACACTTAAATGATCCTAGTTTTATATCAGTGTCATCAGTTGTACCAAATAGAAATTTAAAATTAGTTCATTTTTTTCCCCATACAATTCATAAAATCAAAGCAAAACATGTTGGAAGTTAACTATCAAAAACAAAACATCTGATGTTATTAAGCATGCCATTGCATATTCAATGTTTAAACATTGAAGATGATTTTTGCTGTTTTGTGGTAATAATTAAAAATTTATAGCACCAAAGAAAAACAATACACTTACTAAGTTAAAAATATTTATGGAACTTGGTTTTAAATGCACTTGGTTGTGGCGTATATGTAACAAAGTGCATGAAAACAGATGCAATATTATACAAATTAAAATAAAATCTATAATTATTAAAATATATATAATTTCTTGTCAAATGAATACCAAATTAAAAAAAAAAAAACCTCTGAACATAGCAATGTGCACGTTTTTTTCCCTTTGCCTGTTACAAGTTAAATTTTAGATTAGAATTTTAATTGCTAGACAAAAAGTTACTTTAATAAATTATTTTGCAACAGGAGTCTTCTTTATGAGGGAATAATTACCCCAAATAAACAAGGTAGCAGAGGGAAGAAAGAGGGATGAGGAAAAGTTCTATACAAAGCTTCTTGTGGAGTTTTGAATTTTGAAAATCTCATTCAGGGTATAGCTATAATATCTTGGAACATACTGTGAGAAATTGGGTATTGGGTAAACCAAGCCTGAAGGAGAACTTATAGCAACGTAGTTATGGGGAAGTTTAAACCAGCTTAGTTCATTTCTGAAACCTAAAACATGGAGCCATGGTGGTTTGGTCTCCTGAGCTTACATGACCAAAAGAGCAGCCACATACATTTATATCCATGTTATAATCATACATTGAAAAATAATGTCTCTCTCTTTTCCAGACTTTAGTGTCCTTGTGTAAATGAAAAAAAGTTCTTAGCTAACCATAGCTAGAAAACAGCTTCTTTCTTATCTTAGAGTTTTGGAAGAATGATGAACATACTGCATCACATAATTTCTGAAGCACATGACTTATAAAGATGAATGGAGAGCAGGACATTTTTGCAAATTTTATAAATTAATTTTTTGGGAGAAACAATTTGACAACCTACAGTAACTTTGTTGTATGGGTATTATAAACACAGTTCTCATACCTTTCTGATTTCTCACGATGGATGTTGATGAATAGGTTTTTGGTTTTCTTTTTCAATAGATTAGATGTGTAATAATCTGAATGTAGCTGTCAGCCAAGTTTTTATTTTATGTAATATGATTTCAACTTGCTAACCACAGAGGATTTTGATTCAAAAGACATATAGGAGGATAAAAGACAAGATCCTAGGAGGCCTATGTGTGACCATATTGAGTGGATATGAAAACAGAGTACAGAAAGTTAAAGGTAATTTGAAATCCTTAATTATATTCCCAAACACAGATTCCATCTATTCTCTTATCTAAACCTCTTTATGTGGAACTATTTTATATGTAGAACTTCAGAATTTCAGATGTGAAAAGAAACCCCAGGTCAAATAATCACATATTTACCATTATATAGAAAAAGAAAAGGCACATGAGAACTGTTCACTTCATATATTTCATAGTAATGGCAGTTCTAGATACAAAATCTGGCTCTTCTGAATCCCCATCCACTATTTTATTTTTCTTTTTACTATTTAATATGTATTGTTTTAATTACTTTTAGTAACTGGGTTGAGGGATAAAAGGTCTATTATTTTTATAAGGGTAATAAATGAAAAGGTAAACAATGATTATTATACACTATAGATAGCATCCAGGCCAATACTTTTCGTGTTTTCTTTTTCTGCCATTTAACTTCTCGATAATCATAACTAGAAAATAGTTTCCTTCTCATCTTAGAGTTTTGAAAAAATGATAAACTGTATCACATCATTTTAAAATCACATTATATACAAAAATGAATGGACAGGAAAATAATTTAACAAATTTTGTAAATCATGTTTTTGGGAGAAACAATGGGTTAAAAATGCAATTATACAATGATAGAGAATATTAATGTCGTCTTACTTTTCATTTGAACCACTGCCCATTATGTTATTATCCTCAAATGACTCTGTACTCCCATATTAATCACATCCCAAATTATATCCACTAGTTTTCTTTACATTTCACTGTATGTCCTTCACAGCATAGTCTTTATCTAACAGTTATATTCCAATCCTTGCTCCCTTCTCTAGTACAATCTGCTCTTTTTCCTTTATCAAGATATTCTCATTACCAGTTCCCTCTTATACTTTGAGAGAACGTTCTGGTTTGTTGTGGCCCTAAGTCACTAAGATGTCTCTTAACATATGAACTGAAAGTGGTACATATATGATGTAGGATTCAGGATGCCAAATTGCCAATTCATGATTGGCAAAATTGTCATTCAGTAACAGTGTCCTCAGGATTTTAGTGATTTAGCACAATAAAAGTTTTTCATCCGTGCTGCATTTCTTATGCTGATTGGAAGAAGGACGTTGCACATAATCACTGAACACCGAAGCTGACAGAGGTTAAGACTGAGTCTGTTAGAGGCTTCATCTGAACACAAGCTTTCACAATCACTGAGACAGATAGAAATGAACGTGGTGAATTGTATGCTCGTTTTTAAAGCTTCCTTGTAGAAATGACACATGCATTTTTACTCTTATTTCATTGCTAAGATTAAAACAATAGCAATCTATAATTTCAAAAAGGGATCTGCTAGGAAGTGTAAACCTACTCTTTGCCTGGAGGAAAATACAAGAACAGTTTTGATAGCAGGTCACATTCTATGTACTCAACCCTTAAATTCTGCTCTCACATTTTGTGGTAGGTAGGATTCTGAGATGACTTCAAGATCCCCATCCTCTGGAGGATATAATCAGTGCTACTTCCTTTCCTTGAGTTTGGGCAGAATCTGTAAATATGATCTTACTCCTGTGATGAGGCTACATCAGATGACAAAGGTGAAAATATTTTGCAGATGTAATTAAAGTCCAAAAAAACTTGATTTTTAATCAATCATAAGAGAGTTATTTTAGGTTTCCCTGACCTAATTAAGTGGTAGTTATTAAAATATAAACTAGACCCTCCTAAACAGAGAATCTTTTTTTTCCAGCTTTGAAATAGTAAGCTGCCATATTCTGAAATGGCCTATGAGAGAGTTTTGGAGATGGCCATGTGGCAAGGAAGTGAGAGGCCTCTAGGAACTGAGAGAGGCCGCTAGCTAACCGTCACCCTAAATTGCAGCCTAAGAAGACATTGAGCTAAGAACTTAGACACGCCAGACCCTTTCAGGAACAATAGAACCTATGAGATAGTGAATGCATGCTGTTTTAAGCCACTACATTTCTGGTAATTTGTTATACAGTAATGGAAAAATAAAACACATTTTCATGTTAAGAATCATCTATTTTATCCATTTTTTGGTAATTTAATAGATTATAAATTCATGAGTGTATTTTTAAGAGATATAATTTTCTATTCCTTCATTTTCTAAACCTGAATGTATGCTTATCATGAGCTAGAAATAGTACATTAGTAATATATAAGAATAAACATAAGGTAAACATATAAAAGGTAAACATAAGAATTTAAGGTTTATGCAATAGAGATGAGAACGGAATACATGATTCATAAAAGCTATATTTTATAAATGCAGAAACATACTTTAAGTAGAGATCATTCATTCATTCATTTATTCTCCTAATGCATAATGAGCATCTACAGTGTTCCAGGACATAGGGGGCTTTATAGAATAAAATGAGATGGTCTTTAAAAGGAACTCGTATCTGGACATGTATTTACACAAAAAGATGAAAATAACATGTCCTAATATACTCATATACACAAATAATACAAGCCCTTTGGGAGGTGAAAGACAAGGTAAATTATTACGTTCTGAAGACAGAAAATGCCAAAATCTAAGTGGCAAATGGAATACTGGTCACGAGAGAGGGGTCTCTTTAAATCTCAGTCCATCACTGAGTTTGATATTATTCTACCTGAATCTGATGACAGCAAAGAAAGTTGGTGGAGAAAACTTCTTTTAAACCACTTTGCGGAATTTAGTTACTATTCATTCTTCAAAAGATTTTAAGTGTGAGAATGTCTCACTGAGGATGGACGATGTCTATAGTCAGTAATGAGGTTTGAAATTCTCCAGCGAATTTCATTACTGAGGCTTTAACGCTTAGAGCAAGGCAGATAAAGAGCAACTGAACAGAAAATATGGGAGGTCAGTATAAATCTTACCTTAATTTTCTTGGAATGTTTCTTGTTTTATCACAAGTTTTTAGGAATGATATATGCAAGTCAGCAATAGTAACAAGGACAAGAACTAAGCACTCTCTTTTCTTTTCCATTTACGGTTAATCAGGGGAAAGAATGTTGTCAACCATCTTCACCTCTGATACCTAGTCAAGCAGGCTCAGCCCGAGATTGACTCACAATTGAACTGTGTTTTCACATGATTAACCTACTCATTCACACCTGAGCCATATTATAGATGGAATGAGGAAGCTTTGCCTTTGTACTCAGTCCATGCTCCATCACGCCTGTGAACAGAGGCCTGGTGATGACATTGCTCCCAATCTTGTGCTATTTACGAATGGGAAATTAACTTCCGAGGGGAAAACAGTAAAGGTCAACTGCGAACTCTATTATTTAGTATTTAATTTCATCATATTAGTTTCATCTTTAAACACTAACTCAAATTCTGTTTACTTTTAACACCCGAAAACAAATCTATGTATCTAAAATTTAACAAGAGCAGTTTAAAGTTTGCAAGTGAGGAAGTGATTTGAAATAAACAGAATCAAGGATTTCTTTCTTTTTGATATTTCTGATATTTTTGTAGAAGCGCAGTTATGCAGCATTGCACAGGAATAGGGAAAAACAGACTGAACTTTCTCATCTGCTAAAATATCAACTTCACAGAAATAAATCATGTTAGATTAATATAAAATTTAAATATTTTAATTAAAATGTTCTCATTCCTTACTCAAAGTTTTGAAAACTAGAATTCAGTTTCTCATTTAGAGTCTTCACACTGCTTTGGTGCTAAGTGAAATTGACTACATTAAAGATATACTTAAGTTAAAAGTGTACCCATATTGGAAGAGTCAGCTGAAGTGTTAGCTGTACCTCATAATCATTTCATTTAGTTTTATTATAGTTAAAATGTGACAGATACCATATAACTTCTGTTAAGAAGCAGTATAAATTGAAAGTCCTTTGTGAGTACATTTTTTTAATTTTTAAAATAAATCCTAATTTCTAGATAATAGTTTGAAAAATGCAGTCAAGAAGTATGTCAATACCAGCTTTAGTTCTTTCCCAAAGGAAAGAAAAGATAATCCCAAAAAGGAGAGCCATTTAATCCCAAGTAACTGCACATTTCATGATGTCTCATGAAAAATGTCTATTTTGGTATCAGATATTGTACCCTGGTAGAATTTGTGCCAGCACTTCTGGAAAAGCAGCCAATTCCATTCCCTTGATCAAATGAACATATCATCTATTCTAAAGTGAATCCCAGCACGCATTTCAGAATGTTTGCCTTTTCCCCATTACCTCTAAAATGTGAAAGGATCGAAGTTAGGAGTGTCAGACTGAGTAGCACAGGGAGGCTGTGTGATGTTCAGTGATTTCCCAAATTCATTGTTCAGAATGTGGCTAGCATTTTCCATTGTATAAAAGTATGCCATGTAGACAGTGATAGGACTTGGAGGTTAAACTTTACAAAATGCAGTTTAGTGATGAGAAATGGTACTAAAATGTTTTAGTGGATACTATTTAATGTAGCTTTACACTGGACCATTGTCCTGTTTTGGAGACAGTTTGGCCAGCAATTAATATAAATCAATGCATAGTGAGCCAGGTTGTAATAGGAGTGTACTCAAGTTCTTTTTGCTTTTACTTTGTTCCAGTTTCCACACATACATTATTATTATTTTTTTCTCTAATAATAATTCTTCATGTTAGGGATCTCATTCTCCTGTTTACACTTGAGGAAGCTGAGGCTCAACAAGATTAGATATATTCATATTCATTCATTCATTTATACATGCATGCATAAACCATTTACCTATTCATGCATTTCCTGATGCTTTGATTACCTCACTGTGTTCAGGGCACTGTTTCAGGTGTTCAAGATTCCTAACAGAATTATAAATATAGTAAGTGGCAGTCCTAGGATTGTGAACAGAGAACTACTTTCTCAGGCTTGTGATTCCAAAACACACATATATTACAAAGAAGAAGCTAGGTTGAAGTTTCAATGTAGAATCAATGTGTTGAAATTGCAATAGTCTTTGGAACCTAAGAAGAATCTCAGTAGCTCGCATATCACTTTGATGAACCAACTTGAAGCTCTTATGCTACTGACCAGCTGAGCACATTCATTCCTTCTTTGCTCTTAGACTCTGATCTTGTTGTTCCAGATTGTGGTGTTTTAGGATTGAATTGAGGCCAATATAGAGTTGCTTCAATGAAGGCCAAATGTAGATTATCACTTGCCCTCTTTTAACACATCGTTGCTTCCAAACCTTCAGTGTAATAACTGGGATATAGTAGTCAGTGTGAGGAATTCACTGAAAGGCCCAATTCTCTGGAAGAAGAGGCTCCCTTTAAATCTATATCTCTGGCACCATGTAAATTGACTATTCCAATGTGGAAATACAATCCTTCTGGGAAATTCACTAAGGATTTTAAATTAAAATCAAATAAATCTTGCATTAGAAAAGGCAATTTCTGTGAATGTGATAGTTAAATTAACTCTTATTTCCCAGGTTGTGGAGTTCTGACAAACAACCGCAATACTGTGATAATGCATTTGACAGATAAACAATACTGTGAAATGAAGCAAGTCATAATTTTTTAAGTATCATAATAACTAATGCTTTAATATAGTACAGATTTTAATGCATCATAAAAGAAATGATGTGATAAAATATTTTACTAAAGAGTTTAGCACTGGGAGTAAAACCCAATTAAGGCCAGACTCATTAACGCTAATTTCATTTAGGCCTTTATTGCTTGTAATTGTATAGTTTCTTAACTTTATTCCTCACTCTCACTCATAATTGTAGTGATCTTCACATCTATCCCAAAAGATGGTGCTCCTATGTGAAACTCCCATAGATGAATTGTTCATTTATGAAGAGACATGTATTTCATTTTGAGCTGACATTACCCTGATTTAAGAGAGCATGAGCTGGTACGGAATCAGATCCTTTAATTGTGAAGATGATTCCAAGTGCTTTGAAACAATAGGAGGAAAGTGTAGTTTTGACATCAATCAGTAGTTTCAAATGCATGGCATAAATAACACCTGCAACTTTGCAATAGGCAAATACCACTGGATTTAAGCCAAATTTAGGATTTTCCAACAAATGTAAGCAGTCTGACATTCCTTAGAAATAGTACTATTTATTTAAAATTTAAAGTATTGTGATATTATTTGATTTGGTTTCTCAGGAGAAGGCATATATTACTCTATCATTCTAGTACTTATCTGGATTAAAATTAGTGTTCCAATATTCCACACATAAGTAAAAAGAATTTGTTTCAAAATTTAATTAAATTTTATAATTATTACATATCTAAGTACAAAGCACAAAACTTAACATTACAAATACCCATGCAACCACTGCCAAAATCTAATAAATATAACGTTTTACCTTTATAACTACAAAATTGTTATTATTATTATTATTTTTATTTTTAATTGCTAATGTTTATTTAAAAAGGACTAAATAATTAGATACCTTATTACTTCATTGAAAGATATATTGCAGGTACTGACTATATTCCATTGTCATCTGAACTCTAGTTAACAAGACCTGGCTTTAGAGAAAGGGATTATACCTGGACATAGAGATTATGTTTTGTTGGAGTAAGAATTTAGAATAGTGATTTTCAAATGAGTTCTGGAGAATATGTACAAAATTATTCTTAAATAAAGATGTTACAGAAGAGTCGAGGAGATGATGTCCCCTTTGTACCTGTTCTCAGTCTCATTCCACTCCTTGCTCCACAAAAGCAACAATTACTTTTCGATTGACGTGTATCCATATTGTAATACCTCTACTAGTGTTATTTGTATTCATAAGTAATATATTAGGTTGTTGTCTGTGTATATGTTGTGAATGGCAGGAGACCTCTAGATAGAACAAGGTCTCTTTTAAAGTGTCTTATGATATGCTATCATGATAACCTTATCATTTTACAGCTTGTTTACTCATCCATCAGTTTTGATATGTGAAGATCAGAAAAGCATGTATATCATTCTATAAATATTCCTATACTTGCTTTTCCAAATGAATTGTTGTGGTTTTTTTTTGTGTGTGTAATCTACTATTTTACATTAATTTAAATCATATGTTACTATTATTATTTAGATTTTTTAAATTTTACTATGCTTTTCCTCTGATTTTTTCCTCCCATCCTCTCTTCCACTAGAATGTATTTTTTAGTCTCGCTTTTGATTTCTCAGAGTAGAAAGATATTCCAAGTTTATACTTTAATATTTACACTTAAATTTTTAATATAAACACAAACTTACTGATTAAATATAAAGTTTATAAGCACACTTAACACAATAGATGGCTTTTAATTTCTTCTCATTTTCAAGTTATTACTTTCAATTTCATTATTATTATTTAAATACCCATAAAATTAGTGAGGATATCTTTTAGCAGAAAATACTAATTGGGATTTTCTAAAATGTTTTAGTTATTTATTTGTTCCTCATTGTTACTTTCATCTATACTTTTTTCTTATTTAGTTTATCTTCCTTACTGAAGTATTTGCTTTGGTCCTCTTTTTAGTAAAAACATGTGAAATATAAACGTTCTGTCTTTATGACTGAAAATATTCATCATCTTCAAATGTCCATGGTATTTATTTTAGTATGGACTCCTAGATTGACAACAATTTTTCCTATATGCTTTGAGAATATTATTGCTTTGTATAGAAACTTCTAATGTTTTGCTCAGAACTCTGCAATAAAGTTGGTTATCATTTTTTTGAAGATTATCTTTCTTCCCTCCCCTTGGTACTTTTTAAAGATTTTTGTTTCTTATTTTTTTATATTCTGCATTTTTACTGTTAGATTGGTGGTGCAAAAGTAATTGGTGGTTTTTGTAATTATTTTTAACCTTTTAACCACAATTACCTTTGCACCAACCTAATACAATATAACTGTATGGGTTCATTATTTGTACATGTTGTTTGTTTATTTTTTGTGTTCTCCTTCATTCTGACAACTCATGCATATATATATGTGTGTGTGTGTGTATATATATATATATATATATATATATATATATATATTTTTATTCTGGAGTTTTTCATTCATTATGGCTTTGGAAATATTCTCTAACCTTTTATCTCTATTCTATATTTCTGAGACTCTTATTAGTTATATGTTGAAACTTTGTAATCTTTCTTTAATATCTCTTAGCGGCTCCTTTATATTTTCCAAGTTCTTACTTATCTGTGTTGTACTTTTACTATTTCCTTAAATCTAAGTTCCCATGATATAATCCTTTGTTTAGTTGTGTCTATTCTACCAGTGGAAAATATCAACACCTTATTCTTTTCTTTGATATCAACTACTTTATTTTTCGTCTTGTATTTTTCCTTGGCTCTTTCCCTAAAATGAAGTTTTTTTGTTTTGTTCTGTTTTGTTTTCTTGTATGGATTATAGTCTTTTCATCCTTTCTTTAAACATTCAAAGTGCTAGAAATTCCCCGGGTTTTTCTTTTGATTGTGACTTTTTCAAGTATTAGTTTTTCTTTTGTTCTCTTTGATTACACTTTTTAACTTTCTCTCATAGATGTTTACTCTCTATTTTGGGTACTTTTGATTCTTATTATCCCATAACTTGTTTGCTCTGGGATTCTTTCTTGCTTTGGATTGTAGATATGCACCAATGGGACTTCTCCATGTTCACTGTTAGCTTTTTGAATGCCATCCCTTGTGTATCAGTTTTTAGGTTAAATTGGGAACTGATTTTCCTGTATATCTAATTAGATAACATGATTTTAGACTCCATATTTTCAGATGGTATGGCTTGGAATCTCAGCTTCCCCTGGATTTTAATTTATTTTTAATTTTTATTTATTTTTTTTTAATTCCCATAAAATGATGATAGGGAAAAATATTTTTAGAATGGCTTGACAACTAGGCAGCTCTGAGGTTTCATGTCACTTTCCAGGTAATACCAGGTTCTAATAATGCATATGATCTATTCCATTTAGTATCTGATGAAATTTCCAGCTTTGAATTCTTTCCTTATCATTTCTAGGTATTGTCCTTTCTTCTTTTTTTAGCTCAACTGTATAGTTGTAATATTGAGGGGTTGGAAGGGAGACCTCTTGCATTAGCTCGGTGCACTACAGTGACTAGAAGTCTTTTTGAACCTTAAGTTTATTATTGGAACTTTGTTGTCCTCAACTTTCCACTTTAATAATCCAGTTTTATCCTTAATTGAAAATGCATCCTCAAAAATTTGTCTTGATCTTTTTAACATCTAATTTATATATTTCCTGAAGACATAATTAGCAATATATAGCCACAGGGCAATGAAAATCTAAAAAAAAAATGAAGAAATGTACACTGTGGATTATTGAATTTACAATAATATTAGAAAATATAAAAATGGCATCTGTTGTTTATCTAGTCCATCATCATTTTTCAAGCACATTCACAGACTTTTTAAAATTTATTTTTATTTTTCAATGCAGCATCATCTCAGGCTGTGAAGTTTCTCAGCCATTTTTTTTTTTTTTTTAATTTTATTGGGGAATCTTGAGGAACAGTGTGTTTTCCCAGGACCCATCAGCTCCAAGTCACTGTCCTTCAATCTAGTTGTGGAGGGGGCAGCTCAGCTGTAAGTCCAGTCGCCATTTTCAATCTTTAGTTGCAGGGGGAGCAGCCCACCATCCCATGTGGGAATTGAACAGGCAACCTTGTTGTTGAGAGCTAGCGCTATAACCAACTGAGCCATCCAGCTGCCACTTCATAGACATATTTTAAACAATTCGATTTCAAAACATTGTGAGATACAAAGGCAAAAAAATCAGGGCGTTGGCATATAATTATTTGTCCAAGTTCATGATGTTAGCAGATTGACAGATTTTGAAATAGTGCTTAAATAAAATATCTGATTTCAAAAATTGAGGTTCACAATTTTCATGTTAGCTCCAAATATAATATTGATCACTCTCAGGAAAAAAAAGAAAAAAGAAAAAAACTTAACATTTATTCACTGGAAGTGAAATTTTGATATAATAGCCAAATCTGTTTTTGTTCAGGTTTATTTTCTATTTGTTGATTGTATTGCAGATAATCTTGTCTCTTATTGGTATCCTGATTAATTGCATGCTTAGCTGGTGGTTCCTTCTGTAGGCTTGTACCCTTGGCTTCCTCAACATTCAGGTATTGTTTACTCTTTTTCTGCTTAAATTATATGGGTCAAGAGGAAACAACAGATTTGCCTTCTGCTTTACATCGGTTAGAAAATAAAGTTGATTCTCAGGGAGAAAGTGAATATAGAAGAGTCACATACTGGAACTAGTTTCTAATTCCATGGCTTGATGTTTCAGATGCTTTGGAGTCTTAGAACAAGTATAACTATAAATAAACTACACATTCAAATATTTTCATGTTTTAAAGTACATAAATTTGTCATATTAAGCTTTGTCACAGATCACAATTAATTTGAATATAACAGTCCACACTCACGAATCAGAATAAAATTAAAATTTTGTGCAACTTTGAAGAGCTATAATTACCAAAATAGTAATAGTAGCAACAGCTTGGTTTTGATATGTTGATGATTTATAATATTATTTCATCATTATTTATCATATAATTAGTGCATGTTAGGCACAGAATCAGGCACTGTAGATGCTATATGAACCCTTAGCATTGTTCTCAGACAGCTCAGATTCATGATTTGTGTCTCCGAGTGGGCCCAGAAAACTTGCCTCAAAATCTACTTGGCGTATTTGTTGCAAATGTAGATTCCTATACATCACCTCAAAGCTATGACTAAGAATTTCAGGAGATGGGGCCTTGGGATCTTCCTGATTTGAGATTCATTTTTCTACTAGATCCAGATTGAAAAATGATTAGGTTTAATCAGTTAACTTGTGTTAACTCCCCTTATATTTGAATTTTTCTGACCCATCCATTCCATTTTATTTTTTCAAATTGAGCAACTTGAAAAAAATAGAAAAATTCAAGTAACATGATTATAATTTATTAAATTACCATAGCTCCTTTAGTATTAAAAAGAATAATGTCCATTTATGCAAACATTATAGCTATAGTAAGTACACATTTTAGGATTTAGTACGCATAAGGGTCTGTGCGTATATTGCCTCATTTAATTCTCAACAACTCTATAAAGAAGAAATTACTACCTCAAATTATAGATGATGACATTAAGCCTTAGAAATGGAGTAATGCTTGATTCTTGGTCTTTGTAACTCGCAAGCTTTTCTCTTCACTACTTAGCTGTATTAAATGTTATACATGACCCTGTGAAGCAATTGCATAGAACAGATGCCTAAACACACCTTGAGTACTAGCAGGGCTACTTCCGTATAAACTTGCTGCTCTCAGGTAAGGTATGTCAGTTGCCATATGAAGGAAGATTTATTCATTTAAAACTAACCCAAAAAACCTAATCAAGAATGAACATGAACAAATAACTTGAAATGTTATTTCACTTAATCAATCATTATGTGTGGGCATAGGATTATTATATGAAATACTTTACTGTTTTTTATTCATTCCGAAATTGTTTTATTAAAAAGAATAAAATGTACTTTGATTGTTTCATAAATTCTTATTCCCTAAGAAAAATGGAAGATCAAGTGGATACAAATAATAATTAAGAATGTAATATGAATTATAATTCTAAACTGTAATGACTGTACATAAAGTTTTGTTAATTATAGTGGTTCCCCCCTATGTTTAGTGAAGTTGATTAGAATCACTTGTAGTCATAAGAATGCTCACACAATCAAATGCAAGTAAGTGTGGTATTTTAATTACCCACACCTGCAAAAATTTGCAAAAAAACACCCTGGTGGTTTTTTTTCCCCAAGTATCAGAAATAAACATAAAACTTGTGTTTAGTCTAGAATTTAAAAGAAGTCGTCCAAACTTTATTCTTTATGAGGCATGAAAGCAAGTATTTCCTAATAATTTCATGTAAAATATTTTCTTAGTTGATGTGTTTTTCTCTGTCTCTCCACATCCCTTCCATTTGCCACTTTGCTGGTAGCGTTATTGTTCTACAACTACGTTTTGTTGTTGTGGTTGTTGCTTGTTTTTTTTTTTTTTACCAAAAAAAAAAAATGCCACTAGCATTATATCATTTCCTATAGAAGAATCTTCATCTTCTTGGCCTAGTCATTCAGAATTGGGTCCAAATTTAATTTTAATGTCATTGGTACCATTTATAGTCAGTGGGTTACAAATCCAATTCTGGACCCCTCCAGAGAAGGATCCATGAGCCAAGAGCATTGTTTTTTTTCCAGTTCTATGAAAAAAATATCATTGGGATTTGGATAGGGGGATAGCACTGAATATGTAGATCACTTTAGACAGTAAAGACATTTTAGCAAAATTAATTCTTTAAATCTATGAACATGCTGTGTGATTAATTTTTAATGCCATCAGAAATTTCCACTAAAATGCTTAATTGATCCTTAAAAGTATATCAAATTTCATATTGCTAATGTACTAAGAATGTATTCATGTCTACACATTCAGTGCTATAAAAATAACACATTTTTCTATTATTTAATAAACTACAATAAAAATCGGACCTTAAATCTGTGCTCATTGCCTAAAAATTCAATATTTTCAATTTTCTTTCCTTCTCAGAGCAAAGCAAGGCCACTGAAATTTGTGTAGACTTGGTCAATATATAGCACTAGTTTTCAGGATAGAATCTTGTCTCAATTCAAATTGTGTCTCTGCCACTTAGTCACTTGTATGATCTTTAGCAAAGAACTTAGCATTTCTTTGCCTTAGTCCCCCTGGTTTCGAAATGGGATTAATGCTAATACCATATGGTTATGAGGATGAAATGTGTACAACACATAATATATGCCCGTATGTGTTAGGCCTTTTTTTCAGTCCGTAAGTTACCAACAAGAAACCAATTTCTCAGATTATATGGCCATTTATAATTTGGCAGATTTTCTACTTTTGCACTAGTTTTAATGCATGGGTATCAATTGAAACACTAGTGCTGCGAAACTATTTTTCTTGATGAATCATCCATCCTTGCAAACCCTGTGGGCTGCTGCTGCTAAGTGATATCTAGAACTTCTCAACTTTTGTCTCCTTCCTCACTTTGAACGAAAGTCCTCCTTTCTCTCACCTTGCACTTCTCCTTCTCCCACCCAGACACATGGCACCATATTTTCTGAGAATCTAGTTTATGAAGTCTTCTGACTCCATCTGATTACTCCTTCATAATATCTTGAGGCATGGCATTCCTCAGGACCTTCTTAGAATACTCCTACTTGAAGGGAAATGCAAAGGAAAACACAAATTGCTATCTCAAAAATGATCCTGCCATGTTGAGATGCTCACTTTATGTTTTTGTCTATCTTTTCAGTATAATTTTATCAATTGGTAGCAAATTATATCCATACTTTAATTCAACTTATATTACTATGTGTATCATCTATGTAACAATTATATTAATTTAAAAACAGTAAGTGTAGTAAAAGATGTTCTTTAAGATTATTGATGAATGAATGGGGAAAATACACTTTAGAGACAGACGCATAGAGTAGATAGGATTAAGAGTTGCAGAGTCAGGCAGATGTGGAACTGAATGTAAATTCTTCCACTTAATAGCCACTTATTAAATTTGGACCTTTGGAAAATTAACTTCCACACTTTAAAAATGTGATAAGGCAAGTTACTAAAGATAGACTCCAGATTAATGGTTGCAGGAGATTGTAGGTAGGAGGAGAAACAGACCATGCAGAAAACTTCTGGGGGTGATTGAAATATTCTATATCTTGATTGTGGTGATTTGGCAAAACTCATTAAACTGAATACCTACAAAAAGTGAATGTTACTATAGGCAATTATAGCAGAATAAACTTCATTTAAAAGAAATGGGATGATGATATATTTTTAGTAAAATATCTGACATGAGTGAGCTTAATCAAGATTAGCATTTTTCATTATCACTAGGTGGGATTCTCATAAGTAGTATTTACTTTAGACAGATACGTATGTATGAAGTTTTGTCTTAGCATACATACAAAAGCATATAATTATGGGGAATTGGGAGGAAATAACATTGGGCATATATCCCATAGTCTCTCAAATCTAAGTAGGTGGAGAAGTGAATGGAATGACATAGTGTTGACAGTGGTTCAAAGTAGGTGGAAGTGAAAAATAAAAACAACAACAACAAAACCAGAAAATTTAGCTCATTATGTGCTTTGTCTCTTAGCTATGCAAATGATTTTAGGTTTCTTTATCACCAAATGTCTGGGAAGTAGACTTCTCTGTCACCTTTACTTATAAAATGGTTTCTTTTGATTGATTGAATTAAGCTGCCTTCCAGCTTAGAGCCAGACATCCAGAGCTTCCTTTTAAAGTGATTATAAAGAAAAAAAAAAGGAAGGAGACACTAATATTATACTAAGCTACTTATTCAGAACTTAACTGAAGTGTGTAGTTGCAGTATTATGGAATATATATTTAACGCTTGTGGAATTATAGGGGTGTTTTGATAATTTTCTGCAAAATTACTTTGTGTTTTGGGGGATTAGTTCAGTTTAATAGAGATATTAAAAAATTTGTAACCCCCTTCAATTAAGAATTCATATCATTTTTTTTTTTTGATCACTTAGGAACTCTTACTGGCTAACAACCAATTACTTAACTGGTTCATGAGGAGGAGAATAGGCAAGTCAGACACTTTCTTGGGCTCAACTAAACTGTTCCTACGCTGCCCCTACCTGGATATTGGGTATCTGTCCATTAATCATTACTTGGAAACTGAAGATCTTTTGGTTTTGTTTGAACAGAAGTATAAATACTTAAACCAAAGTGTGCTTAATGCTAACTATGCTTGAATTTCAGCTCTGTTAACTTACTAGCTCTATGACCTAGAAAAAAATTACTTAACAACTCTGAGCTTCAATTTTCTCTTTTGCAATACTGGAGGAATTATACTACCTATTTCTAGTTTTGTGAAGATTAAATCCTATCTATCAAGTGAAGTGCTCAACAAAATGACTAGCAAAAGAACTCAATAAGTATTACTATTGTTAACCCAATAAAAGTTATTATTTTTATTTACATAATTTGGTGAGATTAGGAAAAGCAGATTTAGACCCAACATTTGGAAGAAAAGCAATTTTGATATGTGAATACTACATCCAAATCACATCTATTTGTTTTCCTTCTCTTTCTCTTCCCACCCTCCTCCTTTTCTTTACATCCTACAGGGGCTAGGAGTTTGTGTCTTTAAAATGAATGCATTTGGAGGGAGAGAATAATACAAACAGTGTCAATAAGTAACATTTATGGAGCACTTATTTGTGCTAGTCCTCTTTAAGTACTTTCCATGAGCTTAATAAGTCAATCCTCACAACTCTAAGAGACAGGTACTATTACTATGTCTCTTTTAAAAATAAGGGGACTGAAGTCTTGCATAACATGGTAGTTTGTTTATATTACTCAAGTATAATATGACTCAAAGAGTGCTTTTAGAAATGGTTTCTAGAAATAAAAAGTTAAACTTATGTTGTGTGTGTATAGATTATTATTATTATTAACACTAACATCCTAGTCTTCTTTCTTCCTTTGCTATCCTTCTTTTTTTTTTTTTTCTTTTTTTTTATTGGGGAAGGGGAACAGGACTTTATTGGGGAACAATAAATATTAATTTAAAAACAGTCAGAAAATTTGTACTGTAATAGAACAAATCTTAGAACAGTCTGTACTTCCAGGACTTTTTTCCAAGTCAAATTGTTGTCCTTTCAATCTTAGTTGTAGAGGGTGCCATTCAGCTTCAAGTTGTCCTTTCAGTCTTAGTTGTGGAGGGCACAGCTCAGCTCCAGGTCCAGTTGCTGTTGCTAGTTGCAGGGGGCACAGCCCATCATCCCTTGCAGGAGTCGAAACAGGCAACCTTGGGGTAGGGAGGACGCACTCCAACCAACTGAGCCATCTGGGAGCTGGTGCTGTGTTCAATTTTGGTTGCAGGGGGCGCTGCCCACCATCCCTTGCGGGAGTCGAGGAATCGAACTGGCAACCTTGTGGTTGAGAGCTCACTGGCCCATGTGGGAATCGAACCGGCAGCCTTCGGAGTTAGGAGCATGAAGCTCTAACCGCCTGAGCCACTGGGCTGGCCCCTATCCTTCTTTTTTTTATCACTTGTGGCATGCTTACTGTATTTCATAGACAGTACAAGACAGTTTCAATATGTTATCTCATTGATAGACATAAGTAAATGATGTCAAAATGATCCCATTTATAGATGAGGAAACTGAAACTCAGTACACCGAAATTTGCCCATTTTTATTAAAAGACACTATTAGGATTCATACAACATCTGCCTGCTTGCATAGTCTGTTATTACTGCTGATGTGTCAGTGAAAGATGCTACAGAAATGCTGTCTGACCACTACCCTTACAAGACATGACATTGGAGGCACACTGTGAAATCATATGGCCAATTTCATCCATTCATAGCAACCAATACAGCATAGTAAGAAGTAAGATGATGGTCAAGCTGGTAGTGATAACTAGTATTATAAATTTTATGCTTAATAATTTCTAGCCCCAAGTATGATGATTTTTTTCTATCCAAATGCAGCACTACAGAGGTAAATGTATGTGTCTCGTTCCATGTCTGTGCATAATGTTACTCATTTCTACCACTAACTTTACCTTCCTTCCCTATTATGTTAGATTCAAATACTGCTAAAGGGATATAGACTCCTGTAGGCTTATTATTTTCTTTTCTCCAATGCCCTGAAGGGTGCTGCAGAACAACTCTTGCCTCCTCCTCATTACCACTAGAGACTGAAAATGTTTGGGAACAGCTGCATGTTCACACACCACTTACAGACATGCATGCACACACACACACACACACACACACACACATCTATGAATGCATTTGCTATTCCTTTTTTCAACTGGACAAGATAACATAAATAAACTTTACTTTTAAAAATGACTTTAGTTTTCACTTTCATCATATAAAACGAAAGAGGAAATGTCTGACAAAATGACTTCCTGGTCCCTTGAATTATCTCAGTCATTTCTTCCTTGACCTGAATTCTATAGTCCTCCACCACTTGAGTCATCTCTGTTGATATACTGTCTGGAAGATAATTCCCTCAATAGTGTCAAAAATATCTAGTTCTCAGTGTTTTATTTCCTCGTTCATGTCAAGAAAAACAAAAGCCACTCTCACCTAATAGCAGATCTTGTAACTCATATAGTCTGAAGTTGTAGTCAAATTTAGATTTATCTTACAGCTTTTATTTTAGTGCTTAGCTTAATAAATTTATATATGTTAAAAGATGTTATTTGTTTATAAACTTTATGTAGTATCAATAGGCCTTGTGTTATAAAATATCAAAAAAAGAAAATAATTTTCATTTCCTCATAGTTCCTTACCAGATTCATTTTTCTAAGTTTGCAGTTATATTTAAAATTTTTATTATTTTAATATTTTAATCCTTTAAATACAGTCTTATTCAATATAATCAAATATGCTTGCACCACTTTATGTTGATTTACAAAATTTAGATAAAATCTATTAACTATACTAAGAAAGATGTAGACCATTAAAAATCTCATCACATTAATATTCTCTCTCATCTCAGGTTCCACCTCCTATTTTTTTTTCCTTTTTTTTTTGGTGGCTACCTAATTGTGGTCATTGCAGTTTTCTGTGTAAATGTATTTCATATTGAAGAAAAAATTTGTGATATGACTTTTCCATGCCACTTTGGCCTACTTGTGCACAGGTCAAGTCTTCACTTGGAAAATTTTTACTCTTCTTTAGCAAGTCTCAATCTGTTCTATATGCCTAGAAATGGCTGTAGAAATTATTTTGTACGTATATGTATTCTTGGAATCTCACAAGGCTTATGTAATCTTGGTAGAAACTTTAAATATTTGACAATTATAATTTTTCTATTAATATTAAAAATATCAATGAAATTATTTTCATTCCAGAATAGGAAAACAGGGAATCCTTCAGGAGAGAGACACTAATTAGTGTTACATTTTTGTGTAGATATTTTAAAGTTATCCATATGCTAATTTGAGCAAACCGCAAAATGGCAATGTATTTTCCTTGTCTTTCTTTTTGAGGCATTGAAATCAAAGCAACTAAAATGACAGCTTCTTGACACATTTTATTGTTCTTATATTCTAACCCTAGAACATATTGGGTTGGAAGAATTAGTTTATCGTTTTTGGCATTGTCACATATTAAATGCTGAGTAAATCTCAGCTGTGATTCTTATCATTACAGAAGGGATAATTGTACTCCAGTGCACAACGTGATGATGGTAGACAGTATATAGAAATTCTAACCATTTTCCTACGGTAAATGAATTATAATTTAATATCTTTCTCTACCAACAGAAGGACAATACTTTCTCCAAGTAATAAAGGATGAAAAAAATATTATTCACTTCACATAAGTGGGATTTTTAAATGGATTATCTGGATAATTATTTTAGTATTTCCTTTACATCAGAGGCAAAAGGCTGGTCTGAGTACTGCATTAGACCTATTTAGAAAGTTCTTGCTTCCAAACCTTATTGCTCTGCCATGTATATGTTTTAGAACTTTTGAAAAAGTGTCTGGTAGAGATTGAGTTGTTGTAAATCAATAGAGGCAAGAAGTGTGTCAGTGGGGAGACTATGGAGGTATTCCTATTTTGAACATATGTGCAGGAGCTTTACATTGCCAGTGTTTTCATTGAAGATTAGATGGGTGAGAACTGCAACCTACATCACGAGTTTTATATGTTACTATAACTAAAGAAAGATCCTTCTTCCACTTTATGTAACTTGGTAGAACATAATTTATCTTGGGATTCTAGAGATGATCATAAGTTTCTGAATTTGTGTACTGTGCAAAATATAGAATTAAATTTATTTCCCTACAATATACTAGCTACTGATAGATATGATTTGCTTTCCTAAACTGGGTATAAGTCTAGCAGGGACTCTCTTTTTAAAATGTATAGTTGTCCCTCAGTATCCACAGGGGATTGGTTCCAGGACCCCCATAGATACCAAAAAGTATGGATGCTCAAGTTCATTATATAAAATGGTACAGTATTTGCATATAACCTATGAACATCCTCCTGTATACATTAAATCATCTCTAGATTACTTAAAATACCTAATACAATATAAATTAAATACCACGCAAACAGTTATTATACTGCATTGTTTAGGGACCAATGATAAGAAAAACATTTCTACATACTCAATACAGATCCACAACCATCGTAGGCCACTGTATATTATGCATCATCAACATGTAACTTTTTTATTTTTTAATATTTTCCATCTGAAGTTGGTTGAATCCACCAGTGTGGAACTCGTGAATTCAAAGAGCTGACTGTATTACATATTTAATATAGTCTTTCTTATGTTTGTATGATTTAGTATGCTGGGCAAAGTGATAGGTCTGCAAAGATCTGTTGCTCTACTTACAACTGAAAGTGTGAAAGCAAAATGCAAATATTACTCTTAAATTAATGTATTCCTTAGCCTGGATGTAGATGAATGTAACGTATTCTTCCATCTATATTTTAATCATGAAGATATACATAATGTGATGATTTGAATCAGAGTTTATAATTTAGAAAAAGCTAAAATACTTTAATAATCCTCTATATAAATTTCCCTTAAAATAACATTGCTTTATTTTAGAACAACTTGAAAACTCTCTATTTCTATTAACTACATAGGTTTTGAACATAGTATAAAAAAAAAGCAGATAATCCCAGGAAAATAGTCTAATGTTAGGTATTACGAAAAGCTAAAAATTAATGCTATCGAACGAGAGTTATTTACGAGATTTTTTTTTTTTAAGTAAGAAAAGTAGGCCAGTGAGAGGTGGAAAACATGACCAAGAATAACAAAACTTAAATATTTGACATATTTGGGACACGGTGTTCTTGATGGATCATTGTCTTACTACCTAATATCAATCAGAGAGAAAGACTTTTGACGATAACCACCATTTATGAACACTGCTCTGCAGTGCTCTGTAAATGGGAATGAAAGCTTGATTTATTCACCCACAATTATTGTCTATTCTATCATTCTTTTCCTTGTTTCAAACATTTATTTGGTGTTTATACAAATGACAATTTAAATTTGCAAATAGGAACTTGGGAAGACTGGCCTGGATATGGGTATTTGTTCTGTATAGATGCAATCTACTGGTAAGAATTAATGTTTTCATAGGAATTCAGCACAAAGAAATGGTAAATATAGATCTTTGTTAAAGAATTTTGATGCAAGACAGATATCTATTCACAGTACACCTGATACTAATTAATTGTGTGAGGTGATAAAACTGTTGATCTAACAACATTTCCATATATTTGAACACCTAGTTTTACCCAGATAATTGGAAAATCTTTCTATTTACATGACTATTTTGACATCATGTGAATATAATCTATATTATGTTAATTGCAAACATTGTCAAATTCAAGACTGTGTAATACAGAATGATTCAGATAAAAATTAAAAAATATCAGTAAATTACTAGACGTTTTGACTAAATAAATCTCAGCATGCATATATTTACAAGCATTAGTTCTATTTTTTAATATTCATCTAGATATTTAACATTAACAACTGAAACTTATATCAAACAAATTCTATAAAATATTTTTTGAGACAGAGAAAATGGATTTAACAGCAGTTATTTAGAACCATATTCATTACATAATTCATTTGTTAATTATTTTAAATTACTTTATATATTTAAAATGCTGTAAATGAAGAAAAAGTACTTTACCTTTAAATATGTAACTTCTATAGACATGTGTTTGTGTATCCATATTATCAGCAAAGATAATCCTGAAGGATGAGTCTTCGGGTCCTTGAATCAGTTTCCTTTTAATTTCAACATGAAAGGCCAAAATTGCATGTGTAATACATGACCTGATAAAAAAAAAAAGAAAAATATGCAATGATTTTATTGGTGATTCTATTTCCTAAATTGCGTTAGATGCAACATAAAACCTTTTATACAAAACATCAAAAGTGCTTTATTTTGACGATTAAAATTTTAATGAAATAAAGCAGTTCTAAAATGAAAACTGATCACATTTCCAACAAGCAGTCTGTGTTTACTTTATCTACCTGAAACATTTGCATCTCTAGATTAAGTAGTTTTGCTAATCGGTTTACATCTGCAAGTAGGCTGTATTTCCTTAAAAATTTATACAGTCTTAATGTACATCACGCTGGTTTTATTAATTTTAACCCCAAAGCCACTTCTACCAATTACTACTTAATGACTATATTGCTTTTCCCCTTGATCGCCTTTGTTCTTTGCTACAATATTAAAAAAGGGGGTGGAGGAGACGTAAGGCTTGAAATAAAACAGATGAATGAAATACCACTCTGAAGAATTCACCATGAAAGACATTACTTCACTGATTCACCTATTACAGGGGAAATTCCAGTTTTTGGTTTGTTTTGTGTTTTTCTCAATCCAAAGTCATATGCTTTCTTTTTATCCTAAGAAAACAAAATTAAAAAAATACATTTTTGCTCAATGGAGTTGATTTTAGGCTTGATGTAGCTTGATAAAAAAAAAAAAAACAAAAACACACATCAAACTCCTTGAATCATCCTGTATCTTTTGAACCATCACTAAAAGAAAACATGCCTTTTAGCAGCTTAGTAAGATCACTCAGCCAAAATTTAAAATTATCCTGATGAAACTCACTTAATATTTTATTTTGTAAAATATGTTTGTGAAAGAGATCCTTCTCAAGGTTTATTATCTTCTCCGTTTCTAATATCTATCAACAATGTGAACTAGTTTAATATATAAAATTAGAATTGTGAAATATAACAAGTAACACACACATATGATTAGTAGTTTCCATTTCAAAACTTCAATGTCATATAGGATATTATCTGTAAATGTAACTAATATGCTTATTTGTCTAAATATATATTTGCCTAAATATTCCCAAAGAAATATGTTTCTCTAAATAGGAACCCATCAGTGCATCTACTCATCTATCCTATTATATTTTAGAAACTGGGAACTGAAAAACTCAGTTCTGATTTCTAAAGGATATGGCTTAAATTATACTTTACTAATTTTATGTACCGGGGTGCAAAAAAAATGTATACACATGACTTTATTCATTTTTGTTATCAGTATATATTGAGCATTACCATTTTAATACAGTTTTTTCCTCTCTTAAAATGTGCATACATTTTTTGGCACCCTCTGTATTTATAAATATTTCAGTGATGTTGATATACCTATGTGTATTTTTAAATATCTCTCGACATCTATCTCTTATTTATCTATCTATGCATTGTGATATATATGAGTATTTACATAAGGTTTACATTTAAGTGCTATTTAAAAAGATTTCTTATGCTAGATTTCATATATATACGTATACAGTGGAGAAATGATTTGAAACAGGAAGACTTACAAATTAATTTCTACTCTTAAAAGATGAAGCGTGATTTATTATTAATTTTACCTGCCCTGCTAGGAGCCACTGGTTGATAGTAGTTACCAAAGTTGTGAGATAATTTAGTTGCTTCAAATGATTTATACACATAGTTCTTTCTATTACGTTAGTTCCTTACAATTGTCCTAGCTTTATTTGTTTTTGGTGTTGCTTCTATTTAACAGGTAACGGACCCAAAACTGGTAAAGAAAAAGACTTTTATACATTTTATATAAGTAATCTGCATTCGGTTTTGTATTCAGTCCAAAACTTCTAGACTATTTATGTATTAACATTGTCTTTCAGAAATAGGGTGGGGGGTAATCATTGCGCATTGCCACCTAATATATGTTATGTTTCTAAAACATTTTAAATAGCACTTAAATATAAGCCTTATGTAAATACTCATATCAGTGCCTGACACATAGTAGATGCCCAAAATATTTGATGAATATAGGAATCAATCAATAAGTAAATTTTATACTTTTATAAGTTAATAATCTCGATCGAATACATTGTCAAAACTCTCATGGTTTTCATGTGAGTAATGTGAGTATCATGTTGCTAATATTTTCTTTCTAGTCATCTTGCAAGGATTTGTACATTGTGTTTTTCTCATATTTAAGTTTTACACACCCAAGGAAAACATTTATTCACCTTCAGGCTCTCAACAGCTTTCTTGCGTGACAAGGCATTCAGGACCTCTCCTACTCTGACCCAAGGGACTTTTCTAATGCTTTCTCCCACTGTTCCAGGGCATGTGGCATGGACCTTCTCCATTCTTAAGACAGTAAAACTACTAGCTCTTCCTCAAACATATCTAATTTACTTTAAACTTTGCCATCTTTGTTGCTTTTAAAGGCATTATGCTCTGGCTTCTTACACAAATCATACTCATTCTTTAAGCCCCAGATCCAATCCTTCCACTCCCAGGTAGCTTCTTCCACTGTTGTCCTTTGCTTTCCTCCAAATTCCAGCACTATGATATGACTCAACCATTCTTTTGTTTGCAGTTATGATGCATTTTTCTTTTGTCTTTCTAAATAGAAACACAAACCCTAGATTCTTGTAGAAAAACTAGTTTTGTATTTGTGTATAGATGTTCAATATGTTTTAGTGTTTAAAATAAATCAATCTGCTCTGCTGGGTAATTAACTTGTAATTGGTCACATCTCTAGTCACTGAAGCAGAGTGAGTGGCCATCATGCAGAAATTGCACAGACACTACAAAGATTTGATCCTGTCAGTTGAAATAGAGCAATCTTTCTGCACTGTGCCAATCCTTTCCCACCCTACTTCCATGCCAAAGAAGATTCTTGAACTGTCTTTTGGTATCTTCAGATCTGCAGGTAGCTGAACCCTACCTGGTCCCAATTAATCTAACACATGGGAACATACTTCATCATACCAGCACCAAGCCACATGCTGCGAGGTTAGTGTATGATTTTTAAAAGAAAAACACCTCCTTTTGCTAAAATACAAAATGCAATTTGCTTTTTATTTTCAGCTTTCACGTTTTTTGTTTTTTTGGGGGGGGAAAGACTGGTATCACAAATGTTATTGTAGTCTACATTTTGGTACAAAAAATAAAGATTACAGTATTAAAAATTTTAAGCATATCTTATTTTGAATATTAACAGTCTTAATGTTTTAACTCTTTTTGTTTTTCTTTTTCTACAAGGATTTCAAGAAATCAATCATATATTTTTACATTCTGGAATTCTGCTATACACAGAGGACCTTCTTGCTTGAACTTCCCTTCTCTTTATATGTAGACATTTTTATAAAATTTTCATAAGAAATTGTTGACTATAAAGCTATGGCAATTGTCTTGGGTGATCCTGGGAGTTTTCTCAGTCAATGAGCTCCGCACGGCTCTGGCAGCATGAGCTACGCTCCATAAATCAGACTAAAACCATTTTATGCTGCTTTTGAAATTACTGCTATCAACAAAACCCATGAGCCTGAATTACTTAATCTATGCAGATGTTGTTAACTGCATTAATTATTTAATTCTGACAATAAAACAGCAGTTCCATTTGCCTTAATACAGAATACTCAAAGTAATTTTTGAAGAGACATTTAACGAGATTACCACTAGATGGGAGTAGACAACTTTTTAAGCTACATAAGCACGGTTGAAAATGGCAGTTGCTAAACTTAGCTGTAAGGTAATTCTAGGTTACTGTATTGCATTTCTAACCAATGCTAGTGAAATACCTTTTGTTAACCAGTGTAAGTTACATTAAAATTGAATTACTTTCCTGGAGAACTGAACGGATTCGAAGGAACTTTCTTCTTTATTTCCAGCATAGTCATCTTTTTTATTTCATTATAAATAAACCATATAGAAACTTTTTTTATCATTTTATTGACATTAAAACCAATTTTATATACCAGCTAGATAGTCAGTAGGTTGATGAATTAAGTGGTCCCATTTGCTATATGATTGTATTTGTAAAGTAATCGTATTAACTAGATTAACTATAAAAATTGTGTGGATTATTGTTCTCTTTAGACTACCAGTTAATTGATTACTTCATGTACATGTGTTGAATATTAAGCTTCCCCAATCAGACATATGCTTAAAGCAAAATGATCTCTCTCTTTTTTTTTCTTTTCAGCAGGACACAGTGAGTCATGGCAGGTCAATGAAATTATAATTGGTTCTAATTAACACTCTTCAAGCTGTTATTTATTTATTTATTTATTTATTTATTTATTTATTTATTTATTTATTTATTTAATTTATAAAATCTGCATCTAAATCACACAGCCAGAAAGGTAAAAACTGTCCTAGGAAATAACAAAGATCCCCCAAATGCATGACTCTTTGAATCTGAATGAACATTTCCAAGGCTTAGAGTTTAGGTGGTTTTTGTTTTTGTTGTTGTTGTTGTTGTTTGTGTATCTTTGGGTGATTTCTGAAACAAAGTTTGTTTTAAATTGCAACATTTCCCGCCCCCTCCTCCCAGGAACAAGCATATCACTGTGACAGTCATGCTCTTTCTGTTATTGCTGTTATCATTACTAGCTGCACAATAAGTGAGGTCATTAACTTCCGGCAAATGTCACATTTTCTGCGGAAGCTTTGAGCTTTCTTCCTTTGTTTTGTTTCAAGAAATGCTGGAAAGCTCTCTGATTCTAGTTCCAGTAGTTTTCAGCGAGGCCTGCCACACATGTGAGTGAGATGTGTGAGTGAGATGAAATGGAATATGCTCTTTGTGTAATGCAAGTTGACATGAAAAAATTAGATATCTATGTCTCTTAGATATCTAATCTAATTGGATATCTATATCTCAAATGTAAAAAAAAGAGCATGGTTATACTGTCTAATAAATTGAAATCGCTATGATATTTTTCCCAATGCACTGAGATTCACCTCTATTTTTAAAATGTGAATTTTTCAATGTCAAGACTTTACAAAATATCTGAATAGAAATAACAATTGAAGCTGTTCTTTCAGGTTTATTTTCTCTATAATGTCAATAAGCTCTTTAGCAACCCCATTTGAATCAGTTTTTATTTTTATAATAATATTTTTACTTTCTTTCCCATTATTTTATATAGATTTCAATTCAAATTTAGTTTCTGATGTCTTCTTTGTTTAAGGAATTATTCACAAATGTAATCTCTTATTCTAGGTTTATTCCATTTGATCCTTTAACCACAGATATCCTATTTAAATGTCATGTAAGTTATTACTCATAAACTTATATGAAATCTGAAAAATAACTATATTTGAACAAATATTAAATTTTATTCTAATGTGAATACTTTTTTCTTGGATTAAATATTACACATTTTAAGCTATACAAAAATGCCAAAGTAAAATGTAGAAACCAGCTTTTATGGCAATTGCAGAATTTAAAAATACTTGCAGTAACTGTTAAATATGTCTATTATACCCTTAACTTGCAATAACATGTCTGCCAAATGATGAGCAAGACAAAGTAATCTTTGTGAAATGAGATAAGAAAGGAGGTTTTAGGAAAAGTTCTAATCATATTTAAATATCTCTAGTATTCCTTGAAGTGGAATTATGTGGCTAATCTTTTTTATCAGTGAAATTAACACTATGATTCTGCTATATAATTTGAAAATAAACATTTCAAAAGTACACATGATATAAAAATACACATTAAATTAGTTTAGACTATCAAATGTATTCTACTAAAAACCATTTTATATGGTTTAAGAGATTTTTAAATGGTTGATAAATTTATTTCAGAAAAACAAAGGTAGCATCATGAGAAAAGCTAAAAAGAAAATGTCAATTCAAAACCAGATCTTATTTAATTTTCTTGTTTAAATGATCTGATGACATATTTGCTACATTTAATACTTATAATTTATAACCTCAATAAAAGAACTACAAAGTAAAAGATTGCTATTAAAGTGATCATTGCTCCTTATCCTTTTTTTTTACTAAAATGAAAACAATTATATATTCTAGTGAAGTTACCTTTGTGTAACTTCAATTTTAACATTCAAAATTAACAATTTAAATTAATGAGCTATTTGAACATTAGTAAAACTTGGATTTGTTTACATTTGCTTAATCAATTTGAAAAAAAATATTGTTGAAATAAATTTTGTCAAAGATCTGTATAATTGGACTGGAATAATTATATTTCATATTACTATTTATTTTATTATCATGTATAGGATATTACATGACAGTAAAATCTTTGTCCATTTATAGTAGCATCTATTGGCACATATATAGCAGTCTATATTTTCCGATTAGCTGATTTTTATTATTGCTTCTTAGTAGCAAATAACAATGAGGCAAATATCTTTTAAAGATGACTGTTCATAGAATACATGTTTTATTTTTATAACATCTTTTATATGTTTGCATTTATATAAAACTGATATATCTTAATAGAAAACCTCTTATCTCTACCCCTGTGTTCTAATTTATAGCCCGATAGTCAATCATAAATACAACAAAAAATACCAAATTGACCCTGCTGGGGACAATTATGTCAGGTCACACAGAATTTGGCTCTAGTTTTTGTTGTTTTCAAAGTCTTGGGTTTAGAAAAATGTACTAATCCTGGAGACAGTAAATCATCTTCAGTTTAAATATGTAAATTGCAAATGTAGCCACATAACACGTGTATGTACAAAACGTAAGTAAATAAGCAAGGTATGACAGCGCACTTAATTTTTTGCTTATAATTTACTTACATTTTGTTTTCTTGAATTAAAGTTAAATGTGTTACTGCCTGGGAACAAACAGATCAAACACTTAAGCTACAGGCAGGAGATTCAGCTCCACCCTTTACCTGCTGTGAAACCATCTGCAAGCTCCTTAATCTTCTGAGTACCTCAGTTTCTCTACCTATCAAATGAAAAGAGCAGCACGTGCCCACTCTCCCCCCTTTGTTTTGCTTTGTGTTAATCACAAGAAATATTAGAAAAATTAATGAAATCAGTGTTGCAAAAACACATTCAGGGTTGGGAAGAAAGGGGGAGGGTAATTCTCTGAGGAAATATAACATGATGCTATCACAGAAAATGCCTTTTAACAAAGAAACTGTAAGGACTTGTGTGACATTAACAGAGCAAAAAAGGCAGGCAGTATTTTAGGGTGTCTGTCTTTTCTGCGTGCAATCCTGGCGCTCTGGAGAGGCACCTCATGAGTGCCAGTTAATGCCTTCCAAGGATTATACAACTTCAATAGCTTAATAACTTAATTGCTCTATATATGTTTTTGGCCAAAGCTTAAAATGAATCTGCTTACTTTCACTTAAATTATTAGCAAAATTGTGTGTCATAAAATGTTAGAAAAACATTGTCTTCTGCTTTTGGTATTGGTAGTGGTTATGGCAGATGCTAATTATAATTTGTCTTTTCTGTTTAATGATAAAGATAATATGTAAATTTTTGCGTATAGCAAAAAACTAACCAACAAGGATTCCTACTGTGCATTTTAAAAATTAGGAAATTTATATAACTATTTTTTCAAAATGAAGAGTATAAATAAAAAATATAATGCAGATGTTAACTATGGAAATTGAAACCAAAATGAATGCAAAAATCAAATACAGAATAGCCACAAAAAATATCACATAGGGAAAAGATACACATATCAGTCTCAGTAGCCATTTTAGTTTACCCAGTCAAGATAGAGTCTCAAGCCCTACTCTGTTAAACAAACAATAAGTAGTAAAAGAGATCGGTTCCTTGCCTTCAAAATGGAATATACAGGTAATTTTATATAGCTCAAGAATTTAAATAAGTAAACACATATTATGTACTGGATTACACCTTATAGTCACCATAGACATATCTCACAGAAAAATCTCATTCAAGTCACAGAGTTGAGTATGAATGAAAATATGGAGTACATTACAAAAGTCAGAAGGCCAAGGTAGAATAAAACTGTTGCTTCAGCATTTCCAAAGAGAACGGAACAAGCCTCTCTAAACAAGCTTATTTGATTTGGGAATTTTCCAAGCTTGCCTAACATCAACTACATTTTAATTCCAGAATAATCAGCTAGAGGGAATGGTTTTATAGTTGACACATAGGTTCGAAATACTTGGACTTCCTGCAACTACAGGTTCAAGTCCCTGTGGTGCTCCATTCTTCGTGGTGGCTGAGCAAGTGCCACGCACGTGCACACACACGTGTGAGGGGTCTTTTTACAGATGAAGCATCCAAAACAAGAGCACCGGTTGCACTGTGTGAAGATCCCAATGCATTTTTCCTAAGAACTGAGTGTGTGGCTCATGAATGACTGCAGCTTCTGGGAATCCTGCCAAAAACCTAGGGCAACGGAGAGTGTGGCTTTGCTCTAAAGGAGATTAAACTCCCTATTTAAAAGCTCCCTATACTCCGCCATTGTGAGGGTTACACTCATTATTTTTCCCATGTTAGATGGTGAGTTAATACACATGGCTAAAATGAAATATCTTAATTCTCCTCTCCTTCCCTGTCTGAATGAGTTGGTTGACTTGCCATCACATGCAGCAATCAAAGTTATTGATTTTCATCAGCAACACACAAAATGTTATTACAAGGGGAATACTGTATGCACTGGATGGATAACGATGTAAAAGGCAAAAAGTGACCCATAGCAGTTAGCTCAATAAGAATATAAAAATAAATATTTTTTAAAAGTAAAAGTAATGAGGTCAATTTCCCTATGAATCATTTAGTTCCATGATTTTTAACAACGGTCCAAGACCCCTAAATATCACTATTTGTCACAAGGATTAGGTAAGAAAATATGAATGAATTAACACTAAATGCTTTTTTTTTAAAGCTTATATTAGCCAATATCATTTTTATTTTTGAGGAATTAGATCAACAATTAATCCCTGTTTTTAGCTTATCTCCTATTGTGTATTGATCAATATAGCCTTATTTATTTGGGAAAGATACTTTTTTTTTATAGAAACACCTAATATTTCTGAAATTATTCAGCCATAGAGAATTTGAGATGGGGCTTAATCAGGAACAATGTTTTTGCTGCTGTTCGTATTTTCCTAATAACATCTTTATTCTTAAAAAAAAATCACTGCTATTATATAATTACAGTATGATATTGCATACGTTTAACATGGAATAAATATGATAGAGTGTTCCAAAATTATTTTTCCTATTTTTAAATGGAATTCACTAAATCGTTGGCCTCTGAAATAATTCAATGGTATCTCAATGCATAAAATCTTTGTGATGAATTGACATAATAGCTTTAAGTGTTTTCTGAAAAGAATTTAAAGTAACAGAAAAGTATCAGATGTCATTTTTTTTTCCTAATCCTAGGTTATGTGTTAAAATTAGCTGTTTTTGAAGGAGCTAAAAGAAGAAAATTAATACACCGTGTGTCCCTGAAAATAAGACCTAGCCAGTCAATCAGCTCTAGTGTGTCTTTTGGAGAATAAATTAATATAAGACCCTGTCTTATTTTACTATAAGACCACGTCTTATATAATATAATATAATTAATATAATAAATATAATATAATACCATGTCTTACATTAAATTGTTCTCCAAAAGACGCATTAGAGGTGATTGTTCAGCTAGGTCTTATTTTCGGGGAAACAGGGTAATATATTCATTTTACAAGTACTCCAAATGAATCATTAATCTATAAAACAAATCATGATATAGTTAAACTATGTTTATCATTAGAGATCTTATCAAGAAATAGTGATGCAATTTTGAGATTTTTAAAACTCTTGGACATACATAGAATTTTAGAAGACGTTAGGATGTGTGATATTGCCATTGGGGAGGTGGGGGAAGAAAGCATTGGTCAACAGCTATGAATGTGACAGGGTCTCATTTTTTGTTTTGTCTTCTCATTTATATGCAAAATATTGAAGATATAATTATTCACAGATGGCATAATTATCTACATAGAAAACAAAAATATACAAATAAGCTATGATTCTTAACAAAAGATTTTACTGAGTTCGTTGCTATTAAGTATTTTAATACAAAAACCCAGTTACATTTTTATATGCCAGCAACAACTACTAAATAACTCTGTTAGACAACATAATTTTAAAAGGATACCATTTAGAAATAAAGCACCTAGAAGAATACTAACATGTTTATTTCTGAAGAAAATTAAAATGTTTCTTTGGGAGAACTTAAAGGATACTTACAAAGTACGACACATGCACTAGTTTCAGAAATGGATAGACTATACTGCAACTGTCAATATTCCCCAAACCGATTTACATTTTATTTGATACATTTTACATTAAAATCCCTACTGTTTATTTTGTGATTGTTGTCAAGATGATTCTAAAGTTTATGTGTGAGAGAAACTACCAGAATTTTCCAAGACATTCCTGTGAAGAACAGGAAAAGGGAATTGACTCTTGAGCTATCACAAATTATTATATATCTATGGTAAATAAGACAGTGGTATTAGTGCTCAAACTAATATCAGAAAATATCAGGTATAATAGCAAGCCCAGAAACAATTCACAAACACAATGATTTTAATTTATCACAAAGCTGGCTTTGGTTCTTTATGAATTAATCAATAAACCATTAAATACATAACTGATGCTGGTATGATTGGTTATGTTCACTGGTATAGACATAAGCTGGAGCCTTATCTTATACTGTACACAACAATCATTTCTAGGTGTATTAGAACTTTTAATATGAAAGAAAAAAATAATACAACTTTTAGAATACAATCTAATTGAATACTTTGTGACCTCAGTTGAAACTAATTTGTTAAGAATTAAACAACAGAAGTAACTAGGGATTAATTTGACAATACTAATATTTAAAATTTCAGTTATTCATAGCAACACATAGAAAATAAAATGACAAGTTAGAAACAGAAAGAATATTTGTAACACATAAAGCTGACCACAAAATATGATAAAAAGAAAAATGACTATTCAAAAGATAAGTGGTTTGAAGTCCTGAATAAGCACATGAAAACAGACCCATAAAAATGCAGATATTCTAGAACTATTAATAATCAGGGGATACAATTTAAAACGAATGAAATACAGTTTCTCACTCAGGAGTTTGCAGAAAACTAAAAAAAGAAGAAAAAAAGGTTTTACTCCTGGAAGTAAAGATGAAGCTATGGAAAACCTGGAATGTGATATACTGTTGGTCACTTTAAGTTAGTAAAACTACGTTAGGAAAAAAAAAAAAATTACCATAATCTAGTAAAGCTCTGAAGATGAGCAAATACTTTTCTTGGTATTCATCACAGAAAAAGATGTGTACCTGGAGACATGTATCAGAATGTCCATGGCAGCACTATTTGTCTTAGCCAAAAATACAACACAAATCAATTGTCCATCAGCAGTAGCATCCATAAATAAATGATGATGTATGAAGAAATTCTATACATCAATAAAAATGAATAAATGACAGCTATAAAAAATAGCATGTTTGAACCTTAGGAATGAAATATAAGCACCAAAAACAAATTGTAGGAAAATGTATAGATTTGATTCACTTTATATCAACTCACAAAACATGAAAATCTAAATATTACTAAGGGCAAAAATAACTTTAGTACCATATTAAATAAAAGCAAGAAAATAATAAACATAAAAATCAGGAAAGAAGTTGCCTTTCTGAAAAGATGGGATGGATGGGGAAAAGTCATATAAGAGATTTCAAAGGAATGGAAATATTTTATCTCTATGTAGCATGGTTAGCAATGGGTATTCATAGTATTATTAGACTATATGATTAAATGTGATATATATGTACATATATAAATGTACATATTCTTTTGCATCCTTCAATACTTAACAAATGTCCTTCATGCCCCAAGAAAAGAGAAAAACTATATCATATATTCCTAAAATTATTTTACTAAAAACATTTTAATTAGGCTGTAGTAGCTCTAATCAACCCCAATTTGGTACTTGGGAAACATTTTGAATGTGATTTAGGCTTTATTTCCTTAATGTGGACTAAAACTGTGACACTGGACTTTACTGTTACATAAGGGGAAGATATGAAATATTCACGGTAATCATAATGGAGATGTTCTTGAACCGAACATTCACTACATCATACAGTATTCCCTCATCAGGACCAATGAAAGAGTTTTCTTAGCCCTGAGTTTTCTTTTTCTTTTCGTTTCTTTTCTTTTACTTTCTTTTTTTTTTTTTTTTTTTTGTGTGTTGTTGTTGTTTATAATTATTTCCTCAACAAATGTTTCCTAAAGCAATGGTGTGGACCTTGGGACCTCTTCTGACAATGTATAACTTAGCTCTGAATCTTTTCCCTATTTTTTCTGGTTTTAAGGGCTTCACAGCACCTGTTAATGGTCCACCTTTATACATCATATAAAAATTTATGGTAAGGATTTTGTATATTTGTTCTCTAATTTACATTGTTTTTTAGCACTCTTGTTTCCTTTTATTTTCTGAAATTGGTTATTTTACTTGTGTTTCATATAATATATATCATATATAAGCTGTGGCATATTCTTTTTTTTAATGAATCAGTGTATAAATAATTGTTTCTAAAACTTTTTAAACTGTGTTTGAAATTTTGTGACTTTACCTTTTATCACTGAAAAATTTAAATCTGAATTTTTGAGAATGTTCCCTGATAAAGACAAGATTAGCAAAACTATACATTTCAATACTGCATAATTAGGATATGAATAAATTTTGTAAGACATTTATAAAAATATTATAATAAAATAGCTCTCTATAGAAACATGTTTAAATATGTCTTTTTTATTGTACAGTTCTTAAAGAAATAAATATCAAGAAGCCACATTTGAAATATGATGAATATTAATATAAAGCATACAGGTATGTACATTATGGAAAATAAGAGAGAAAAAATAAACATACTTAGAACTCTTCACACATAAACAAAACAAAAAAACTTATCCCTTTATATCTAAAAACCTAAGTGTGTCACAGAAATGGCAGCATGTGGAGTGCTTGTGAACTCTCCCCTGGAATTTACAACAAATTGAACAGCTATAATTCAACAAAGAACTCCCTGTCAGGCACAAAGGCATGCCTGAAAGACCAGCAAATGGAATCATTTAAAGGTGGGCAAATTGGGCAAGTGGGGGAGGAAAGGAAGGCAAGTGCAGAGCCACAGGCCATGGGCTGCAGGAAGCAGACCTGAGCTCAGAGCTCCCTGCAGTCCAAAGCTGCCACAATTGTGGGAGAGGGAAGAATTCGGCCTGCCAGTGCTCTGCTTATGGCCCACAATCCCCTCAGAGGGATCAGCATATAACACAGCTGAACCCAAAACTCACAGCACAAGCCTGGGAGCAAAGACTGAGGACAGAATGGTGAGAATGGTGGTTTTAGCCTTCACTGCCAAGCAGAGGATGGAAGACACAGACACAAAGACTGGCTGACTCCGCCCACCTCCATCCTCCCAGTGCTAGAAGTGGACTCCAGAAGAAATGGTAGCAGTGTCAGATTAAAGAACAGAATATTTAAGCTCGGAGATCTGCAGCCCCACAGCCATAGACTCACAGCACAACTAATTCTGGCAAAAGGAAAGGAACTGTACTGGCAAGACATCTGTGAGCTGGTAATCCCTATTGCTCAGACCACTACTCACAACCCACTCCACCCAGCCCCCATCTATTCTGGATAGATCCCTGCAGGGGCAATCAGAGCCTCTAAGACACACAGGGTCTGAATCTGGTTGCAGGAAGAGCACTGAGACTTCAGAAGCTCAAAATCTATTGCTTTCCACATCCCCCCATGGAGGTGATACCTTGAGACCCAGGTGACCGGTTCTCAGAGGAGAAACCCACCTTTCAGGGAATCCCCCCATGACGTGAGAAGCTGGACCATTGCAAGACAATATATACCTCTACAGCATGAAAGAGAATAAAAGGCTGCAGCAGGAGAGAAAAATAAAACATTCCACCAACACCTACTGGAAAGGAAAAGAAAGACCTCTTCCTATTGACCTGTTGTAGAACGCCTGTAGATGCCCAGGGTGAAACAATAATTCATTAATTGCCATGAATAACTAATGTGAAAGGCAGCTCAGAAAGAAAATGAAAAGACATGGAAATATGTGACTTAAATGACAGAGAATTCAAGGTTGCTGTTCTGATAAAAACTCAATACCATGCAAGAAAATACAGACTGGCAGCTTAATGAAGTCAGAAACACAATCAAAGAACAAAAATGAACATTTTACCAAAGAGATTGAAATTTTATAAAAGAACCAAATAGAATTTCTGGAGATTAAGAACTCAATAAAATAAATGAAGAATGAAATAGCCAGCATAGGTAGTAGAGTTGACCAGATGGAGGAATCAGTAACATGGAAGATAGAAATGTGGAAATGGCACGGGTAGAAGAAGAAAGAGACTTGAGACTTACAAGAAATAAAAGAACCCTACAAGAACTTTCTGACTCCACCAGAAAGAGCAACATAAGCATAATGGGCATACCAGATGGAGAAGAAAGATAGAAGGGAACAGAGAGTATATTCAAACAAATAGTAGATGAGAACTTCCCAAACTTGTGGAAAGAACTGGATCCTCAAATACAAGAAGCAAATAGAACACTTAATTACCTCAACCCCATTAGGCCTTCTCCAAGGCACATTGTATTGAAGCTGTCAAAAATCAATGACAAAGAAAGAATCCTCAAGGCAGCCAGGGAAAAGAAGACGGTAACCTACAAAGGAAAGCCCACTAGAATATCATCAGATTTTTAAGCAGAAACTCTACCAGCCAGGAGGCAGTGGAACCAAATATTCAAACTATTGAAAGAGAGAAATTATGAGCCAAGAATCCTATATCCACCAAAGATATCTTTTCGATATGAAGGAGGAATAAAGACCTTTTTACACATACAGAAGCTGAGGGAATTTTCTAACACACGACCTGCACTATAAGAAATACTGAAGGAGGCTATTTGACCAGCATAAATAGGGATAATTTGTGACAACAAAAACTTAAAAGGGGGGAGAGTAAAGGTCTGAATTGGCATAACAGAATGGAGAAAGTAAGCATGATAAAGATAATGGAATACTCTAAATATGAAACTTTCTTTTACATACACTTAATGGTAACCACTCAAAAAAAAAAAAAATCCAGAACTGAAATATATAACATAATAAGAGAAGAAACAGAGGTAAAAGTCATAGAGTACTTCCACACTCAAATAATAGACAGCAACAAAAAGGCAAAGAAACAATGGAGACAAAGTGCTACCAGAAAACCAAAGATAGAATGATAGGAAATCCTCATATATCAATAATAACTCTAAATGTATATGGACTGAACTCACCAATAAAAAGGCACAGAGTAGCAGGTTGGATCAAAAAATTAAACCCAACCATACGCTGCCTCCAAAAGACTCATCTCAGCTACGAAGACAAATATAGACTCAAAGTGAAAGGGTAGAAATTGACACTCTAAGCAAATGGTATCCAGAGAAAAGCAGGTGTAGTCATACTGATATCAGATGAAACACAGCTCATGATAAAAAAGGTAACAAGAGACAAAGATTAACATTGCATAAATAGTAAAGGGGACTATACAACAAGGAGACATAACAGTCATCAATATTTATGACCCCAATCAGGGAGCACTGAAATATACCAAGCAACTCTAACAAAACTAAAGGGAGAAATTGACCAAAACACAATTAGAGTAGGGGACCAAAATGCATCATTGACAGTTATGGCTAGATCATCCAAACAGAAAATAAATAAAGAAATATCAACTCTGAATGACACATTAGATGAAATGGATGTAATTGACATTTATAGAGCACTTCATCCTAGAACATCAGACTATACATTCTTTCCTAGTGTACATGGAACATTTTCAAGGATAAACCATATATTGGGACATAAAACTAGCCTAAGCAAATTTAAGAAGATTTAAATATACTAAGCATATTCTCTGATCACAAGGCTTTGAAATTGGATATCAACGGCAGAAAGAAAGCAGGAAAAACCACAAATATGTGTAGATTAAACAACATACTTTTAAAGAACAACTGGGTCAAAGAAGAAATAAGAGGAGAGATCAAAAGATACATAGAAACAAATGAGAATAAAAATACATCCTACCAAAATTTGGGGGACACAGTGAAAGCAGTTTTAAGAGGGAAATTTATATCATTACAGGCCTATCTCAAGAAACAAGAAATATCCCACATAAATAAGCTCACATTACATCTTAAAGAACTAGAAAGAGAAGAACAAATGAAACCCAAAGTCAGTAGAAGGAAGGAAATCATAAAAATCAGAGCAGAACTAAATGAAAACGAGAACAACAACAACAAAAAAATAGAAAAACATTAATGTAACAAAGAGCTGGTTTTTGAAAATAATAATATAATTGACAGTCTCTTGTACAGACTCACTACGATAAAAAGAGAAAGGACACAAATAAACAAAATCAGAAATGAAAAGGGAGAAGTTACCATGGATGCCACAGAAATACAAACGATCATCCAAAAACTCTATGAAGGATTATGTACCACCAAATTCAATAAACCAGAAGAAACGGACAAGTTCTTAGAAACATATAGCCTCCCTAGGCTGACTCACGAAGAACTGGAAAATCTAAAGAGACTGATCAACAGTAAGGGAATTGAATCAGTCATACAAACAACCCGAAATCAAAAGTCCAGGACCAGATGGCTTCACTAGTAAATTCTACCAAACATTCAAAGAGGATCTAATACCTGTCCTCCTCAAACTCTTCCAAAAAATTGAAGAACAGATAACATTCCCTTACTCATTTTATGAGGCTAACGTTACCCTGATACCAAAATCTGGAAAGGATAGCACAAAAAAAGAAAATTACAGACCAATATTTATAATAAATACAGATGCAAACCCCTAAACTAAATTCTAGCAGATTGAATACAACAATGCATTAAAAAGATTATACATCACGATCAAGTGGGGTTCATCCCAGGAGCACAAGGATGGTTCAACATATACAAATTGATCAATATGATGCACCACATAAACAAAATAAAGGACAAAATTCATATGATTATATCAATAGATACAGAAAAAAAAAACATTTGGCAAGATATAACATCTATTTAATATTAAAGCACTTCATAAAATGGGTATAGAAGGAAAATACCTTAACATAATAAAGACCATATATGACAAATCCTCAGCTAATACCATAATTGACAGTGAAAAACTGGAGTCTTCCACTCTACATTCAGGAACAAGACAGGGTTTTCCCCTATCACCACTGCTATGCAACATAGTACTAGAAGTCTTAGAGAAATCAGGCAAGAGATAGAAATAAAAGGCATCCAGGTTGGGAATGAAGAAGTTAAATTGTCATTTTTTGCAAATGACATGATGCTATATACATAGAAAACCCTAAATACTCCACCAAAAAGCTATTAGAAACAATAAATACATACAGTAAAGCTGTGTGCCACAAAATCAATGTAAAAAATCCATTGCATTCCTTTCTCGTGACAATGAAATCTCAGAAAAATAAATTTAAAAAAATATATTTTTGCAGTTTCAACACAACAAATAAAATACCTAGGAATAAACTTAACCAAGGATGTGAAGGATGTATACACTGAAAACCATAAGAAATTTTTAAAAGGACTTGAAGAAGACACAAAGAAATGGAAAGACATTCTGTGTTCATGGATTGGAAGAATCAACATAGGTAAAATGGCCATATTATCCAAAGCAATATACAGATTTAATGCAATCCCCATCAAAATCCCAATGATATTTTTTAAAGAAATAGAACAAAAAGTGATCAAATTTGTATGGAACCACAAAAGGCCCCAAATAGCAATTCTAAGGTAAAAGAATAGTGCTGGAGGTATCACACTCCCTGACTTCAGTTGTACTACAGAGCAACAATAATCAAACAACACTGTATTGGCAGAAAAACAGACCAATGGAACAGAATTGTAAACCCACATAAATATGGACAATTTCATCAAAAGAACCAAAAACATGGAATGGAGAAAAGAATGTCTTTTTAATAAATGGTGCTGGGAGAATTGGAAAGCCACATGCAAAAGAATGAGACTAAACTGTTGTCTGTCACCATGTACCAAAATTAACTGAAGTGTGTCAAAGACCTAAACATAAGACCTGAAACAATAAACAACATAGAAGAAAACATAGGTACTAAACTTATGGACCTTACGATCCAAGAGGATTCTATGAATTTGACCTCAAAGGCAAAGGAAGTAAACGCTAAAATAAATGAATGGGACTATATCAAACTAAAAAGCTTCTGCACAGCAAAGAAACCATCAACAAAATAAAGAGGCAACCATCCCAATAGGAGAAGATTTGGGCAAAAAACTCCTCCGATAAGGGGCTAATATCTAAAATATATAAGGAACTCACAGAACTCAAAAACAAAAACAAAAACAAAAAACCCACAAATAATCCAATTAAAAATGGGCAAAGTCTCTGAATAGTCATTTCTCCAAAGAGGACAGACAGTCAGATGTCCAATAGACATTTGAAAAGATGCTCAACATCACCAATCTTCAGAGAGATGCAAATAAAAACCACAATGAGATGTCACCTCACACCAGTTAGAACAGCTTTCATCGAGATAAATAATAACAAGTGTTAGAGAGGTGGTGGAGAAAAAAAGAAACCCTCATACACTGTTGGTGGGAATGCACATTGGTGCAGACACTATGAAAGGCAGTGTGGAGGTTCCTCAAAAAATTAAGAATAGAATTTCCAAATGACCCAGCAATCTCTCTCCTGGGTATCTACCCTAAAAATCTGAAAACATTTATTGGTAAAGGTACATGTGCTCCAATGTTCATTGCAGGTTTATTTATGGTGGCCAAGACATAGAAACAACCAAAGTGTCCTTTGATAGATGATTGGATAAAGAAGACATGATATATATACATAATGGAATACTACTCTACCATAAGATGAAATAGTGCCATTTGCAATAACATGGATGGATCTTGAGATTATTATGCTAAGTGAAATGAGTCAGAGAGAGAAAGTCAAGAACCATGTGACTTCACTTATATGTGGGATATAAAACTGAAGGCAACAAAGGAATAAGACAAACAAATAAAGAAACAAAAACTCATAGACACAGACAATAGTTTAATGGTTACCCGAGTGTAAGAGGTTGCATGGTAGAAGAGACGGAATAAAACATAAAAAAAAACCTTAATGAAGAGCTGTCTGTTCAAACTGGCTTAAAATTTGGATGGCGCCTCAAATCACCTTTCAAAAATCAAACAAATTTCTTGCAAACATATTAGAACTGACTCAACGGCTTAAGCCATACAATTGCATCAACATATTTGTGCAGGAAAGTATGGCCAAACCTCTTGTTTCACATCATGTAGAGAGTCACTTTCAGCTTGGGCCTTTCCTTTCTTTAGCAGTAATTGGAGAGTGTACACACAATCCTCTTGTCTCAGCTATAAATTGAAAGACATAATCTAAAAAAGACCTCTGTACATTTTATCGTGATAAATAAAATGAGTGATCAACTTTACACACAACTACATATTGTGCTTCCCTTACCAGATCATCACCATTTTACCGATAACAAGTCAGGACAAAGCTCCACTATATCTCAGAAGCACAAGAGATGCTACCAATGCACCTTCATTTCAGCACCCCGTGCATTTTCATAATGCCCTGGAAAGCAGACTTCTGAAGTATTATCAGATACATGTTTTCTTTCTTTTTCTCTGTCTTTCTTTCTACTTTTCTTCCTTTCCATTATTTTTCTTTTTTTTTGTCTTAATGTTGTCTTTTTACTGGTGACACTGGCTGCTACATTACATTGTGTTTATAGTTATCATGTCCACTTTATATTGAAAACAGTTTCTAGCATTTTTTATGTGTTCTAATGAGTGATATCAACCAATGATTCATTATCTTTTTCAGGTTTAGAAATATTTATAATTAAGTCCAGTCACATCATTTCCATCCCTGATATTTCACAAAATAAGTCAATCTTAACTAAACTGTATGGCAATACAGTAAATTCAAGACTGACCCTCACCAGATGGCTCTACGAGTTCTAGAAGCAGGTACAGTACTTAAGAATCGGAAATATTCTAGCCCAAATAATCTAGCCCAAACAACCTCAAGCTTCATCTATTTACTTTTGTTTTCAGACTCCCTCTGGAGTTAGACCAATCAAAGACAGTGAAAAAAGGTGGGGAAAATCACACATTCTCTCAAGCCCACTAAGTTGAGATATTTTTTTTTCCTCTAAATATGCTTGCATTCTATGAGTTCAATTGTTTTTAATTTTTTTCCTTTATTATTTATTGAAAATGTATATAAGCGAGATACTCTTCTAAGTTTAACTGATGTATTAATGTGGAAATATTCTGACTTCATTGACTCAGCATTTTATTGGAGGGAAAACTTAATTGCTTTGCATGTGCTAGACACTCAGCGTTTTACATGCAGTAACACATTTAATTATCAAATCAAACCTGTGAGTTAGATACTATATGCCCATTGATTTAGCCAATAATTATTACTTGCCTTTTACATTTCACACGCAGTTGCTACCCTTCTTACATTTAGAGTGCAGTGGGGTATGTGTGTGTGTGTGTGTGTGTGTGTGTGTGTATTAAACAAAACTCACAAGAATGAATACAGATTGTTTGTGGGATTTATCTTAGACAGGGAAGGTTTTTAATTGAAGAGGTTATTAGTGAGATGAAAAGTGAACAAATAATAGCAGTTAAGCAGAAGTTGTGCTAAGCATTGCATGCAGAGGGCATAGTGTGTGTGAAGGCTCTGTTCGTCAAATATTATTTCCAGAACAAAGTATAACAGGTCACGGTCAGTAGGTATTTCATCATTTTTTTCCCCCAAAATGAAGCAGAATAGAAGTGTGGGATAATATTAAGTCTTGTTTAGTTAATAAATGATGCAGAGTATGGATGACTTGGAAGCATATTTACTGCTACAAGAAAATATTTGGTTTGGGCACATGTGAACAACCCAAGCATTTGTTTCAGTTGAAAACATTTGTTTCAGCAGAAAATTTGGCTTTCATATTTGTATTTGAGTTTCCAAATTGGTGTCCAATTGTAGCGAAGTAAGCATTTGGTTGGTGGCAGTTAGGATAGCCAAATGCTTCTGCACATGTTTATAGAGGCCTAGGGACTCAGCTGAGGTCCAACACCTCTTATTATGTTTTTACTGGTTGTCTGATTAATGACTTGTCACGTAGTTGTGCAATTAGAATCACCCAAACTTTCATTTAAAGGAAAACAAAAATGTACACAACTCAATGAAAGTCACAAAGGCTTCCCCACACTTAATAAAAGACATTTATGCTTTTGTTGGATTCTAAACCTTTTAAGAAACAGAAGACACAGTGCAGACGACACCTCTGTTATATTATTCATGTTCTTACTTATTACCCATACAAGTGTTTTTTAAACGTTCCCTAAACCTAGACATTAGAAAAAAGAATGGAGTATGACAAAACTGGGGTTTAGTGTTTATTGGGGTTTAGTGTTATTACTAGTAAAACAGTTGTGTCTAAAGCCTCCTTGTTTCTCCTACTGTTTATTAAGATGAGATATTCTAGTTTTCAATGTATTGAAGAGAAATCTAGAGTAATATATTGAGAAACTGTGGGAAGTTACAGTTTGTGCCCCAAATCTAGTCAATTTTTTCTTAGCATATAAACACCGAGTTAGATACCCCATTCTCTAGGCTGCCTTGTGACTAGGTGTAGCCATGAAATTAATTCATCACCAAAGTGATATGACAGGAAGTGACAAAACTTCCATCTGAACAGTTTTATAGAAAATCCCTTGCTCTGAACTTCCTGCCTCTCTTTTCCCCGACCCACAAACTGAAACATGGACGTGACAGCAATCCAGCATTGCCATGAAGCCAAGAGCAATGGCACAGGGGGTAGGATCACACTAAAGTGAATAGTTACATGAGAAATTAATCTTTTAGGAAATCTATTGTGCTTTGGGGTCTCTTTATTATAACAGTCAAGCACTAGTATTAACTATGAAAATAAAGATCTATTCAATCAGGTTGTCAAGTTGGTAATTTTGGAATGATGGGAGTGTCTCATATAGATAATTAAGATTATCAGTTAAGTATAAAACATAACTAATATTATCTGAAAGCATAAAAATTGTTGCTTATATCAGTTCCTGCTATTTAGGCAACTAAATCTAAGAGATACATGCCTACCTGTAAAGATCTTTACTCAGGATCTCACTGCAGGCCAAATTTTCAGCTTTCAATAAAAGTAAAGTGAACATAAAATTGCCAAAGATGATGATCAAATCAGGACATACAAACCAATTGGGCCAGAATGCTAAAATAAAATAAAATACCATATAGAAAATTTAATCAAAGAAGCTTATTAAAAGAAAATCAATAGGGAAATCAAATTTTGTCTTAAAGAGAACCTGGCATTTGACAGATCATATCCTAAAGGATAAATTACTTGCTATAAACAAGGAGCACAAAGTGAAAACAGAGATGCACTAAAAACATGTAATTTTTTTTGTGTAGCAAATACTACAAACTATAGAGGATGTTAACAATCAACTAAGCCAAGTCAACCCATTATAAAGAACCAACATATTCTGAAAGCTAAATAAATATTTAAAAATCAATTAAAAAGCATATATTTGAAATCAGTTCTACCACATGCTGAGTCAGAAAGTAGCACTGATACAATTTAATTTTCCCACAGATGTATGTAAAAGATAATACTAATTATATATCAATGAAAAAAATCATAAAATCTAAGTGATAGTGTCTACGTTAATGAATAGACCTACATTGAAGACTGATGTGTACTAGAACTTAGTTTTTTATTTTAAGAAAAGTGAATACTAACATCAGTCTACTTGTTTTTTACCTTGACAATTGTTTTTACATTATTATATCATTTAATCCAAACAAGAGCAGAGACTGTACCTCGTTCATAATTCACCAAAAGAATGACCATGTGCTAAGATTTTTAAAATGTCAAAAACAACATTGTGATTTCTTTTACTAAAACAAGATTGTTTGCATTCCCTTTTCTCTGTTTGTCTCATCTAAATATGAAGGAATACTTTGGAAATAATTCCACAAGTATAAAAGAACTCTGGAAGGTGGAAGGAAGCTGGTAGAGTAGCTAGGGATGTCAGGACTTGAAAAACATCTGGGTAGTTCTCTGGCTTTTCTTTGTTATTGCCCATATATCCAAGATGAGTGTTGGAGAAAACTCCCACTCCAAACTGCTGACAGTCAAAGAAAACAAAAACAAGACACAACAAGAAAAACAGAATAAAACACGCACACACACAAACAAAAACAAACAACAATAAAAAAACAAACAAAACACAAGCAACCAGAAAATGGAAAGGCCACTATGGACCTAACTGGAAGACCCACACTCAGTGGCTGCAGAGACCAGATTTGCCTATCATCCTGGACCTTACATCCTTGACAGTGGGATCCACTGGACAGAAACAGCACCAGGAAGAGAATCTGCAAGGATCAGCCCCTACCCTGCCTTAAGGTCCCCATCAGTAATGTGCCTGCAAGGTCCACTTACCCCAAGTCCTACATCCGTTGGCAGTAGAATGTCCTCTCCACTTGCACAGGCCATGTGGACAGGCCCTGTGTCTCTCCTCCATCTTCTGTCCAATGCTGGAGAGGTACATTCCTGGCCCTCCACTCTGGTGGCAGAAATGGATCTAGGCCAGGGATATCTTAGCCCTCCATCCAGTAGGAAAAGGCGATTCATGGGTGAATGCCTTCCATCCTGGGGGTTCAGATTTCCCCATCTAAGAGTCCTGGGTGCCCAGAGAAGACTTCCCATTTCTGCTGGCAGCCCCACCTGGGAACAAGTAACCAGCTAGTGCTCAAGCAGAACCAGAAGAACAGAGTTGACTGGAATAGCATTGTGACAGCTCAGGAAACAAAGTCACCAATGGAATTACAGTTCAAAAGAAGTAGTTCAGAACCTACATGTTAAACCTAATAGTGCTTAATCTTAAACATGTGATACTATCACATTTCAAAGAGATATTCCAAATTTCTTCTAAGTGTCAAAAATGTTTAGTTGTATTCTATTTTTAGTATTTTGAAAATACTAAAGATAGTATTTTCTATCTAAATACTAAAGATAAAAATACTAAAGAAAAATACTAAAGATAGTCACTAGCCATCTTCAGTTCTCTACTACCTGGTTTTCTTCATAGGATAGCTTACATGATAGTAAGTTTCCTTTAGAGCAAAACACAAAGCAAGTGTCTAAGAAAACACAAGCCGAAGCAGGGAGACCATTTAGGAGTCTATTGCAATAATTTTCAAGGCAGATCAGAGACGATAGTTGTACCAGAGGATAGCAGTGGAGCTGGCTCTAGAAAATAAAGTGGGTGTCAACACAATTTCTTGATAGATAAGATGGAGTAAAAGAAGAGGGCACTATAATGCAATGTCTTTCTTCCAAAACAACTGTACTCTGGGAGCAAGAACAATTTTTCTCTTCCCCACCACTTTAGTTTCAACACCTACAAAGTGCTCCATAATCTGAACTAATGAGTGAATCAATGGATAATTTGATCAGTTCTAAACAAAATTACACAGATGTGGAAGTAATCAAATGAAAGCCAAACTACATATTCTATAATAATGCTACATAGAAAAAAATTTTTCAGATATACTGTTCGGTAGCAATATGTCAAAATGTTTTCAGAAACAGTTTAACTGATAAGGTAGTGTGATGATAGGAACAGGTGATAACACAGAGGGCATGTGTTTGAAGGCTAAAGTAAACAGCAGTGATAAAAATTAATTTCTTGGGAGGTAGTTCTTCAGGTTCACCGTTATTCATCATATCTTACTTAAAGAATTAAAAATCATAAATAGGGTTTGTTATTCTGACAAGGAGTATATAACTATTCCAATATTTCAAACTTAAATTAGAAAATTTAAAAATCTGTGAAGCTATACTATACAGAAAGTTTCCATTTTTACATATGCAGATTGGTAAATTACCACATTAAGTTATTAAAATTTTTGACGAAACAAATGCCAGCATCCTGTTATAGGCAGTGGTATGGTTAGTTTCTTTTGTGAACTTTACTAGGCTATAGTACCCAGTTATTTTAATCAGACACTAATCTAGGTATTGCTGTAAAGGTATTTTGTAGATGTGGTTAACATCTTCAATCAACTGACTTTCAGTAAAGGAAATTACCCCTCATAATGTGGGTAGGCCTCATCTAATCAGTCAAAGGCCTAAAAGCAAAATCTAAGGTTTCCTAGAAGAAATTCTGCCCCAATACTGTAGTAATGACACTTACCTGAGGTTTCAGCCTGTCAGCCTACCCTTCAGATTCTGGATTCACCAGCCCCCACAAGCTGAGCCAATGTCTTAAAATAAAATATATCTATAACTAAACATATATACCTATTGTATCTATATAGTTCCTAGTTTCTTTCTCTACAATTACTATTTTTTTTAAACATTGGCTTTATCAGTGGTGATTCTGAAAAAAAAAAAAATGCAAACATCTTCTCCCATTCAGTTGGTTGCCTCTTTATTTTGTCGATGGTTTCTTTTGCTGTGTAGAAGCTTTTAAGTTTCATATAGTCCCATTCGTTTATTTTAGCTTTTACTTTCATTGCCTTTGGAGTCAAATTCATAAAATGCTCTTTGAACCCAAAATCCATAAGTTTAGTACCTATGTTTTCTTCTATGCAGTTTATTGTGTCAGGTCTTATGCTTAAGTCTGATCCATTTTGAATTAATTTTGGTACATGGTGACAGCTGTCCAGTTTCATTCTTTTGCACGTGGCTTTCCAATTCTCCCAGCACCATTTATTGAAGAGGCTGTCTTTCCTCCATTGTATGATAAGGGGCGAATATCCAAAATATACAAGGAACTCATGAAACTCAACAACAAAAAAACAAACAACCCAATTGAAAACTGGGCAGAGGATCTGAAGAGACATTTCTCCAAAGAGGACATACAAATGGCAAATAAACATATGAAAAAATGCTCAACATCACTAATCTTCAGAGAAATGCAAATGAAAACCACAATGAGATATCACCTCACCCCAGTTAGAATGGCTATCATCAACAAGACAAATAGTAACAAGTGTTGGAGAGGCTGTAGAGAAAAAGGAACCCTCACACAAGGTTGGTGGGAATGCAGACTGGTGCAGCTGTTGTGGAATGCAGTGTAAAGGTTCCTCAAAAAATTACGAATAGAATTACCATATGACCCAGCAATCCCTCTCCTGGGTATCTACCCAAAAAATCTGAAAACATTTATCTATAAAGACACGTGTGCTCCAATGTTCATTGCAGTTTTGTTTACGGTGGCCAAGACATGGAAACAACCAAAATGTCCTTCGATAGATGAATGGATAAAGAAGTTGTGGTATATATACATAATGGAATACTATTTGGCGGTAAGAAAAGATGATATAGGAACATTTGTGACGACATGGATGGATCTTGAAAGTATAATGCTAAGCGAAATACGTCAGACAGAAAAAGCAGAGAACCATATGATTTCACTGATATGTGGTATATAAACCAAAAACAACAAAAGAACAAGACAAACAAATGAGAAACAAAAACTCATAGACACGGACACTAGTTTAGTGGTTACCAGAGGGTAAGGGGGCTTGGGGGTGGGAGATGAGGGTAAGGGGGATCAAATATATGGTGATGGAAGGAGAACTGACTCTGGGTGGTGAACACACAATGGGATTTATAGATGATGTAATACAGAATTGTATACCTGAAATCTATGTAATTTTACTAACAATTGTCACCCCAATAAATTAAAAACAAAAAAAATCAAAGAAAAAAAATGCTAGAGATATTTGCCAGCATCCTCTAATGAGGCAGTAATCTCAGGGCAGTTAAATTCACATTTCTGAAGAAAGTGAGAAACACAAAGAAACTAAGTAGCAAATTCTTGGTGATATGGTGTCAGGCTCAAGTTCTAGAATCAGACAGACTCTGTCCAGATTCTGGTCTTCTCAATTATAGGGGCTGTTAGGCAAGTTACTGACTTCTCAGAATTCCAGTTTCTCATCTGCATAATTACATTATTAATGATGCCGACCTCATGGAGTATTGCAAAGATTTAACGAGGTCCTGGATGTAAAATGTTAGCACAATGTCTTGAACATCGAGGACACATAATAAATTTAGTGGTAATTATAATCTCTCAGTTGTAATAATGCCAATTGAAGGCACAAAGAGAAATAAAAAGATAAAAATCTGGTTAACAACATCTTGCTGATACCTGAAGAGGTAAAATAAATGCCAAATTGCATAAACCTATTTCTAATTGACAAAAATGTACTCATAGTATAGAAAAATGCTACCTTTTTTTTTACATAAAACATAATCTTCAAGTGAGGTAAACATCATAATCCAAATTGTCATACAAGTCAGTTGAAAAATAGAAATTAAAGAAGCAAAAATGAATTTAAGAAGTACCCTTTAGAGAACTCTGTAGGTAATAATAAAAGAAAAATAACAGTCAAAGTATCAGAAACCTTTACTTTCAATTTACCTTGTATTACAAGTATGTGTTTTTTGGGGGTGGGGTCGAGGGTGGGGGCTAACAATCTTGCCAATAAAATAATCTCTATGATTTTCTCTCTAACAGAGGTCATTCACTATTCTAACACAGTTTGCTATTCTTGCTCAGCAGTCATTGAGAACATGTTTTGGGGGCAAATACAGTATAGCCATCGAGAGCATGAGGATGGGTATGGGGATGGTCTGGTCTTGTATGGAACAAACTTTTATTGTTTGAGATAGTGAGAGAGAGGAAGCTACACCTAAGTAAATCCTCATGATTGGCACAGCTCACTGACAATATCCACAGCTATACATACATACCTATCTGTATGTAGATATGGATATATAGATACAGATAGGTATACATGCACAGCTATAGATATATTTTATTTTAAGGCATTGGCAGAAATGAAGACAAAGTATTGCATCTGAACATGTAACCCCTGCTCAGCCAACATCACATGAAGCTATTGTTGCTACAGCCATTGGAATTAAAATACAATGGAGTCATATTTAGAGTTGGGTATGCTAAAGACTTTCCCAGATTATAGCCATCTTCATTCTCAAATCTTCATTCTAGGAAGAAAACGGGCTTTACAGAAAACCACCAAACATAATAAAACACATTCAGAAAGAGCTAGTTCACTTAACTAACCCTGGAGACAACACTGTTTGAATCCTCCTCAAAATTGCAGTGTAAACAGCAGAGATTTGTTTCCTCATCACACCAAACACACACTTTATCCAAGGCCAGAAGCATCCCAATTTTATCTTTCTTTTTTTTTCCCCCATAGAAATTAATGGTTTCTGCAATAAACCAATTTACGAATATCTCCATTTTGAAAAACAATGTGAGGATCTGTCCCACCATCTTTGGGACAGTCTATAGTCTTCAGACTTTCCTTGATTATGTCTCTGCAAACGGGTTTGTATTATTCAAATATTGCTCTGATTATGCTATATTAAAAAAAAACAAAAAACAAAATTCCAATGTCTTTTAAAAAGCCCTTCCTTTTCTTGTACACACATCTGGGAGTTAGTGTGGACAGCTCTGTATAAGGCAGCAGGTCTATACATTAGAACAGCTCCACGTGTTTCTCATTCTGGGAGAAGTAGTAGCTACATGAGGCAAGCTCTTATTACAGTGAATGGCAGGAACACAAATAGGCAAGAAAAACCTTGCAAGCACACTGAGGCCTCGTCTAACTATCCACTGTGCAATGGATAGGAATGTGTGTTCTACCCGCAACATACCCGGCAAAAATGGAGAGTGATAAAAGAATTGTGGAAAAAAAAATAATAATGCAATCTGTTTCAGGGATTGTCTCCAAGTTATACCGGCCACTACAATGGTGACGGACCATTAAATTACTCAACAAAGCAATGATCTCCCTTATGTTTACATATGATATAAATGTATAAAAACATTTCCATTTTAGAAGAAATACTTAATGAAATTTTAATATGACAACAGTGACTTTTAATAAAAGCAGTGTTCTATTTTAATGAAGAACTTTAAATTTTACATCAAGAGATTTGAACCCCTCCTTGAACTCCAGGCCAATAATGTCTAGTATTACATTTTTATCTATGTTTACTGAGTATATAATCAACAAACATTACAGTCTAAAGGAAGGAATACTCCACAAGTTTCAATATTTTTTTTGATATTTTGCTAAAAGTAAAAATGTTATATATTGAGAGTTGTGAGGACATTATGCTACTGTTTAGTAATAATTGCATAGTTGCTCATCCCTTTGAAGAAAGTGGCTCACCATCTATGGAATTCTCTGGATGCTACCAATAATCTATTATAAAACACTTAAAAATATTATTCTAGGATAAATTGTTAACAGATTCATTATAACTAATGTACTTTTTAATACAGGGCAGAAATTTTCAAGATGGAGAAATAAAGGATGAATCTAAAACATTCGAGGAGTGTAAGATGACCAAGGAATTCAACCAAATATGTACAAGATCGGACAATTAAGTTCACAAATTTGTTGCAATTATGATGCTAACCTTTTTTGATATCAGAGGGATTATTCATTATGAATTTGTACCAGCTGGACAAACAGTTAACCAAGTTTACTATTTGGATGTGCTGACAAGGCTGCATGAAAAAGTTAGACGAAAACAACCTGAACTTTTTGTCAACAATTCATGGCTCTTGCATCACAACAATGGACCAGCTCATAAGACACTGCCTGTGAGAAAGTTTTTAGCCAGTAAACAAATAACTGTATTGGAACACCCTCTCTCCTCACCTTATCTGGTCCCCAATGACTTCTTTCTTTACCCAAAGATAAAGGAAATATTGAAAGGAAGACATTTTGATAACATTCAGGGCATCAAGGGTAATACGATAACAGCTCTGATTGTCATTCCAGAAAAAGAGTTCCAAAATTGCTTTGAAGGGTGGAGTAGGCACTGGCATCGGTGCAGAGCTTCCCGAGGGGAGTACTTTGAAGGTGACCATAGTGATATTCAGCAATGAGGTATGTGGCATGTTTTTCTAGGATGAGTTCACGAACTTAATTGTCAGATCTCATATTTCTTATCATAAATCACAGTATCACAATTGGCTGGAATTGTGGATTTGGGATGTTTAAAAAAAATGTAGAAACAATTCAAATAAAGAAAATAATTTGGAAACCACCTGACTCTTTACAATAGTCTAACAAAAAAGATATTTTATAGACATTTCAAATGAAGACATTTTAAGGAAGAGAAGACTTATAGGTGTGTGGTGTATAGCATAAAAGAAACGAAAGTGTAAGGTGAGGCAAAGACTGTAGTGAGAGCAACAAGCCTTTGTGGATGTTAGAATTTAAGGAGCAGAGGGAGGAACAGTGTGCTAGTGCCTGGGGAGAACTGGAGCACTATGGGAATGATCAGCGATGTGAGATGTGGTCCTGGAGGGCAACAAGTATTGCAAGAAATACACTGCTGAAATATTTACAGTGGGCAAGATACGGAAACAACCAGTGTCCTTCGATAGATAATTGGATTAAGAAAATATGGTATATATGCACAATGGAATATTACTCTGCCATAAGAAAAGATGAAATAGTGCCATTTGCAACAACATGGATGGATCTTAAGATTATTATGCTAAGTGAAATAATCTAGAGAGAAAAAGTTGAGAACCATATGAGTTCACTCATATGTGGGATATAAAACTGAAGGCAACAAAGAAACAAGACAAATAAAGAAATAAAAACTCATAGACACAGACAACAGTTTAGTGGTTATCAGAGGGTACGGGGGGGGGGAGGGAGGTGGTAGAAGAGGGTAAAGGGAGTTAAATACATAATGATGGAAAGAAAACTGACTCTGGGTGGTAAGCACACCATGTGATATATAGATGATGTATTACAGAATTGTACACTTGAAACTTGTGTAGTTTTGTTGACCATTGTCACCCCAATAAAGTTTAGTAATTAAAAAAAAAAAGAAAGAACTACCCTGCTGAAAAATACAGATGGCAGAGAAAAAGTCTTCTCACCTTATATTCAAATTCTTGCTGTTTCCATCTCCCCGCTCCTCCACCATTGGTTAAATGTAACAGGAAGATAGTCAGCAAGAAGTATTGGTATTGATGTGTACAGAGATCAAACTCTCAGGCACAAATAAAAAATGGATCTGGAGAGGACAATCCAGCATACACCTTCCTCTGCAAAAGGGTTTACTAGAGTAGAGAGATAATAATGACTAAGGTCAATGGTGACAAAACAGTGACCATATAGCCACACAAACCAAATTCACAATGACCAGCATTCAAGAGCAAGGTATAAAGCAAAGAAAGTGCAAGTATTGATTCTCTATCAAGAAAACATGCATGACATCCTGGGAGACTAACAGAGGAAGAGAGGAAACAAAATTGTGGTAATTGAGCTGGAAGAACTCATGTACAAAGAATTAATCTGCCATCCAGGGGGTGAAACCGAAAAAACATAACACAATCACCTTAAAAATATATAAATTAAGTCTCCCTTAATTTATGAGAGATGCTGTAATTGAATGTACTAAATTTTTTTTTATTGAGGCTTACAAAATATTTTATTAAAAAAATAATTTCTTAATATCTATTATCTAACACCTCTTGTATTACTACAGGTTAAGTGCTTTTGCCCTGAGACTTTCCCCAAGCATTTATGAAGAGTTCACTATGTACATGAATACCATTTCTGTGTTCTTGTTTAAATATACCTGGGGTGCCAACAAAATGTATACACATGACTTATATTAATCTTTTGTTATCAGTATTACAATTTTAATACAGTTATATCTTTTCTTAAAATGTGTATACATTTTTTGGCACCTTCTGTGTAATTTATGGAATTTTATATAACAAGTTACCTAACGTACCACAGATTGTATTTTCATATTTATAGTAGACTATGTAGCTATGAGTCATTTTTCATCTTGTTCAGAAATTTGAGATTGGGGCTTCCTTTTTCATCTTTGAGAACTTTACAGCAGTACAGGAAACAATAACATTGATGAACTTAAAATATTCTGAATTACTCTTTACCTTAGAGTTTTATTTATTACACATATTCCTATTTGGATGTGAAGATATTTTTGTTAAATTGATGAAGATAAAAGCTATTGTGCCAATTCCATCTACTCTTGAATTTGAAACACTATTCTAAGAAGCAGCAGAAATAATTTTTTTCGAAAGTTAAATTTAAGGAACAACAGCTTGAAATCCCTTAAACTTTTATATTATCTCGCTGGATTTGGCTAACTATGGCCTGTAGGCCAAGCCCTGCCCACTGCTTGTTTTCTTAAATAAAGTTTCATTGGAACACAAGATGTTACTCATCTATGTTATCCATGGCTTTTTCAGAGAAAAGCAGCAGAATTAAGTTGATGCAATGGAGATCTTATGGCCACAAAGTGAAAAATACTATCTTATACAGAAAAAAATTTATCCACCACTGGTATGTACATATTTCCTCAACTGATATTGAGAATGTACATAAAACATTTTGGCCTGATATATTTCTGGTTTAGAAATAATGACATATAATTAGAAATAATGATATATAGTAGCTACTTGTTTGAAATTCTTTCACTGATAGATGAAATTTAGTATACAAAAAACTTTTGGGAAAATAAAATCCTTTTTATAAAACTGTATTAGACCAGCGTATGATAGGCACTCCATGAATTTTTCTTCAACTGAGTGCAATTAATTACACATTGAAGAGCTGCTCAATAGATTATATTTTTAGTATGAACAACATAAAATTAATGTAGCTATAAAATCTGCCTCCACCCAATAAAAACCCTTTATATTTGGCCCATATTTTTGGAGAATAATAAACACCAAGCATTCTACCTCATAAAGAAAGGTGTTTAATTCTATGATTTAATATTACTAGTTTAAAATATATCTGTAAGACTACATATCCAATAATGTTTGAGGTACCACAAAGACCATGTTACAAGCAAAGATTGAGAACCAAACCCATTTTGCAACTCCTCTTCTCTAGCAAATGTTTTAGAGGTGACTGTGATCATTAAACCAAATAAAGAAATATATAAACAAAATTTGGAAAATAAGAATAAAGACTAAGAAGACACCTTGAAAACAGGCAAGCAGACAGAATGGGATGAGCCAAAACATGTGCAGTAAAGGCTACTAGAAAGGGTGTGGCTAACGCTAAGAGTTATCCATCCCCAGAAGTGGTGGTCAAAAAGGCAGGGATGTGCCAAGAGGAGTGGAGGTCCATGGACAAGGGCTTTCATTGACAAATTTTCTCCACCCACCTGGATCAGGCAGCAAGGATAGTGGTGTTTTTCTTTTCACTATTAGTGACAGCAAGATAGTTCCAGTGGGCAAGGACGAACTGTAGCTTTCATGCTCATAATGTTGATTAGAGAAACTTTCCATGGGACAAAACTGATTTCTTTCAGTTATCTAATTCTCTGTTTATACATATACAGTTCTATCTCTAAAGCAAGTCCTGAGGATAACGGAGTGACCCATTTTTTAATACTTTAAAAATAACTGACACCCCTCAATTTTACATCCAATGAAAACATATTTCAAAATTGAAGTCAAATTAAGACATTTCAGATGAACAAAAGGTAGAAAACATATTTTCAGCAGCCTGCCCTATAAGAAATAGTAAAGGAAAAAGATATGATATCAAATGTAAATTTTAATCAGTAAAATAAATATAAAGATAACTGAAAACAACATAAATATAAAAATGAAGGTAAATATAGAATACATTTTAAAAAATTACCTTGATGGATAACTGACTGCCTACAACAAAAATAGTATCAATGTGTTTTGGGGATTATAATGTAGAATAACGTGTGAAAGCAATAACACAAAATGTGAAAGATGAGGAATACAAAGCTTCTTACACTATACATAAAGTGATATGATAATATATCAAGGTAGAATCTTATAAATAAATTGTAAACTTAGACTAAACACTAAATAAAACAGTTCTAACTAATAAAAGCTAACAGTGAAAATAAACAAGACCACATATTTTACATTAATTTAGAAAATAAATATTAATCCTCAAAAGTGGCAGGAAATAAAAAAAGTAACAAACAACAGATGGGTTAAATGCAAAGCAACTATCATTATGACAAATTTAAATCAAGCCATGTAAACAGTGTAAACACCTCAATTACAAGTTAGAGATTGTCAAACTGGATGAAAAGTAAGAAATATATGGGTAAAATATGAAGTCACAAAGAAAATAGAAAATAATTTGAAATGAATGAAAATAAAAATATAATATACTAAAGATTATAGGATTAGGTAAAGCAATGCATATAGGGAATTTCATAGCATTCAATATTTATTTTAGAAAAGAAGCAAAGTTTCAAATCAATCATCTAAATCTCCCTTGTCAAAAACTAGAAGTAGAGCAAACTAAAACAAATCAAATGGAATTTTTAAAATAAACATAGGAGCAGAAATGAGTGAAATTGAAAACAGAAAATAACTGAGAAAATCAAGAATATCAAAAGGTTTTTCTTAGAAAAAATGAATAAGATCCATACAACTCTACCAAAACTAACAAGAAAAAAAAGAGAGAACGTACAAATTACCCATATTATAATAAAAGTCATTACTGAATTCACAGACATGAAAATAATGATAAGGGAATACTTCAAACAGCTCTATGTAAGTCGTTTCACTAACATAGATAAAATTCAAAACTTATATGAAAGGCACAATCTACCACTATTAACATGCAAAATATAGCCTGAATATCCTTAGATATATTAAAGGGATTGAAATCATAGTTAAACTTTCCAAAAACAGAAATATCCGCTTGCATGGTTGCTCTCAAGAATTCTATAAAACGTTTAAGGAAGAAATAAGACTAATTCAACATAAACTATAAACACTGAAGAAATAAAATTCAAAGGAAATTTAAATAATTGAGATACATACAGTATATATGGATTGGAAAACCAACATTTTTAAGATGTCAATATTCTCCTATCTGCTCTTTAAGTTTAAAGCAATTCCATTATGGGTTCAATAAAGTAGTGGCTTATAGGGAAATGTATCACATTCGATGATTGTATTAGAAAAAAAAGACAATAAATAAAATTTAACTAATTAATTAATTCCCCAGGAAGAATTTCTGTAACTATTGACAAGATGATTCTAAAAGCTATATGAAAGACAAGTGAGCTAGAAAAATGTGACAGTTTTTATCACATCTGATTTTATAACTTAGTATCATGTTTCCCTGAAAATAAGACCTAACTGGAAAATAAGCCCTAGCATGATTTTTCAGGATGACATCCCCTGAACATAAGCTCTAATGCATCTTTTGGAGCAAAAATTAATATAAGACCCAATCTTATTTTCAGGGAAACATTATAAGTAACTATAGCAATTAAGACCCAGTAGTTATAGCAATTAGGTAAATTTATATATCTGTTAATTTGTATAAACAATTTAGAAAAAAATTACAGCTATCTGGTCAATTGTTGTGACAAAAGAGCAAAGGCAATTCAATAGAAAAATGCAAGTCATTTTAATAAATGGTATAGAAAAAATTAAATATCTACATGCAAAAAAAAAGAAAAAAGAATGTTGACCTATATATCACACTGCATACAGATTAAATTTACTAAAGTATTTAAGAACAGTATGGTGTCTTTTATTATTTTAAAATAATATATTATGTACACATAAAAGGTAGATACTATAATTATCTCCATATTAAGGCACAGAGATGAAAAGTAACTTTGACAAGGCTGTATTTATTGTACATGGCTGATAGGTCATTGAAAGCCGGACGGCCTTATTCCAGCTTACATGCCCTTAACTGTGAAGCCATGTTGCCTCTCTGCTATGCTTCATTTCAACTCTGAACTTGTACAAAAATTTGTAAAGAAGCTATGGAACAAAAATAAATAAACTGACAATGTGTGTGAAAAAAACAAACCACAGTGTCTTAATGTCTCTGCATGGGATTTTAAAATAGGTTAGTAAAGATTAATCATTAACCTACATGGGCAGGAATCAGAGAGAGGCTCTATCAACTTTTACTGTTGAGTCATTTTGGAGAAAAAGAAATGTATTGCATCAGAACTTATGAATACTAGTTTCATTTGTTTTCAAAAGCCTTAATTTTCTTTTGGAACCTTTTTGTAAATATTAGTGATTACCTCGTCAAGAAAGTAGTAAAGCTTTACTTGGAAGAGTAAACATTTCCATATGAGTTTTGTAAGGAGTCAAGGAGTTGCAAATCTTTGTACTTCATCACCATAGTTTAGGTCTATTAACCATTAAGAAAAATGTATCCATGAATTAATAGATGTGATATATACAACAACTAGATAAGCCACTCTCAGGGACCAGAATCTTGACTACAATGAATATGTAAAATATTCCAAATCTATCTATGACATCAGGGGGAAGAATAGGGGGGAACTTTTAATGACTTCCTCTTTATGATGTCTGTCAATGCTCTAGCCAATTACCACTAGGAATTCATCAAAGTTAGTTATTGAACTACACAATAATGGAGACTTCACACCACGGGAAACGAGGGTGTCAGAAAGGACTTTTTGGATTTGTGTTAGGTGATTTAGGGGTGTGATCCAGGAAAAGAGGTTTTGTTATGGATTCTACTTGGGTAGGAAGAAACCGTAGTATATAATTACATATCTAGAAGGAAGAAAATGAAACTCAGTTAAAGAAATAATTGCTCAAGAAACACCAGTCACTCATAATAGCTCGGGGCTACTCAGCATATCTGTGGTTTGGAAGATATTCTTGTTTCTGTTTGTTCAAACATAATTACAGACTAGTTTTGTTTTTATCTTGATCAATCTCAGTCACAGTGGCCCAGGTGATGTCTACATTCTGTGAAATGGTTCATGTCCATCAGGAAAACACCAGTCTGAGCAAACCAAGACTGAATTAGCAAAATGAAACCCTGGAAGTATAGAGTCCCAGACCTGCTCTCAGCAGTCAGGGGCGGCTATTTTTCTTTCCCAAGATGAAAGAAAGAGTTGCAAAGAATGATGAATTCATTATTAAAAGAGAGTTCCATACATTTTATTCTAAAATTTACTGAAACTAATAAATAATCTGATAAGCAAAAGGTAAATAAATAATGATTTCAAATTCCCAATTTCTGAAGAACTGCAGAAGTCAACAAGAGGTGACAAAGTAAGGTTAGTGTTTGGATTCATCTGCTTTTCTTCTCTTCTTTGCTAATTCCTTCTGATATTCCTGTTTATGCTCACACTTGCTTCTTTACCCTGGGATCATTTTATAATTATTTTTTGTGGGAATTTCTCAAGACCTGTTTCTTTAATTGCTCAAAGTTCATTATTAGTAAGAAGCCTCTATCATTGGTACGTCCAAAGAAATTTGCAATTTCCTCTTATAGGTATTTTAAAAATACCTGCACAAATATTTTCACCTTTTTTTCCCTAGGAATAGCTCTGCATTTCTCCACTGTAAATGTGTTCCAAATTATTTGGGTCAAGTAAAATTGCCCCTCACTTGCTCCCCAGCAATAATAATAGAAGCCATTAAATTCTGTTCCCAGTTAGCACAAAGAATTACCCACTGATTAGGCCCTAGTATTAAATTATGCCCCATGTGGGCAGAAACATGAACATCTTTATACTCTGTTTCCTGAATTAATCATCTCCCTAGAGTTCAGTAGCTCCTAAATTTTACCATTCATCCGCTGAATATAAACATTCCTATCAGAGATATATCTTTTATTAACATTTTTGGCAATTTATTATTTTTAGTTTTTTATTTTTCAAAGGTTAGCATAAAACACATATATTTTAAAATTCCTTTGGTTCTTACTCCAATCTTTTCATCAAATAGAGGATTTCATAATAATCTTTGCAACTGTAAATACTAAAATACACGTGCGCACACACACACATACAAACACAAACACATATAGAGATTTGCATTGCACAATTGCTTTGTAAGTAAGTTGTTTGGCCTCATTGCTTACATATTCTTTCAGAATTTTTTGGGATTTCAATCATATGTTATCATCATAGCATATGTAGCTAAGGAATCAAATCATATCTATAACCTGAACTATCACTAGAAGAAGAAGCTGTCACTTTATTCCTTTGAAAATCAGGGCTGCTTGGCGCACATCAAGATGCAAACAAATTCCACTGAGAATAGGCTGTCACTAGAAAAGCAGGCAATTTTGGCAATAGCTCTGTGTGTGTGTGTGTGTGTGTGTGTGTGTGTGTGTGTGTGTGTGTTTGGTGTGTGTGTGGAGGGAGACAGGAGACCTGGCTGAACAATGGTCTCACAGCACACATTCTGGAAAGTGATATTTAAAAAGTAAATCCTTAACCAATTTATATTCCTCTATTTATATTTTTCAATTTTTTGTTTCTGGAAAGATTTGAAATGATTCATATCTTTCTGTTTTTACTTTATAGAGTCTTTACTCGGAGAGTAAAGGTACAGGCTTTCTGTGTCCAAAGTATGCCAGGTCACTTGCAGGATATCTGAAATATTATCTGATATTTTAAGGCCTTTGTTCCTATAGCATCTTACTAAATCTTTGGTATTCTTTTAACCTGATCATATTTATTTTTGCTTTTTCATTAACTGTTATATTCCCATTACATTAAATTATAAAATTTTAGGAATAAAACAGACATATGCATGCCATAAAAATCAAATAAGAACATATTGACCACTGGCACATTACAGGAAAATAAATAAAAACAACAACAACAAAAAACCATAAAGCTTTCAAGGTCAATGCTTTTCCATGGGGGCTCACATGGAACAGAATTGGGATGAGTGTTGGTGTTAGACCACTATGCCTTGCTTCCTACCCCAAACTGAACTGCTGCTATTACTCAAACTTTACACATCTATAATAAGTAAAATTTAAAATCATAATAGTATTTTTTTAATGCTGCTTTTTCCCTTTTATTTTGAGAGTGGATAATATGTTACTTTAAAGAAATATATAACTATTTAATTAACCTGGACATTAAAAATAATCTATTTGAGATATTTTATATTAGCATAATAATTTAAAATATTCCATAAGACAGTTTTTTTATATTCTTTTATCAATTTAACATGATATTGAAAATTACAAGGTAAAGAAATATTTCATTACTAACGTTTGGACTGAATCCATGGGTAAATAGTCCCACAACATTCATCTAAATTTATATAACTCTATTCATTAATGATCAGTCTAGTTACAAACTACTACTTAATATTTTATACTTGCACTTACATACGAGATTGGACAATTACGTTTGCAAACTTGCTGCAATGCTGTTGCTAAACTTTTTTGATATCAGAAGGTTTATTCTTTATGAATTTGTACCAACTGGACAAACAGTTAACCAAGTTTACTATTTGGAAGTGCTGAAAAAGCTGTATGAAAAAGTTACACGAAAATGACCTGAACTTTTCACCAACAATTCATGGCTCTTGCATCACGACAATGCACCAGCTCACAGGACACTGTCTGTGAGGGAGTTTTTAGCCAGTAAACAACTGTATTTGAACACCCTCCCTACTCACCTGATCTGGTCTACAGTGACTTCTTTCTTTACACGAAAATAAAGGAAATATTGAAAGGAAGACATTTTGATGACATTCAGGACATCAATGGTTATACGATGACAGCTCTGACGGCCATTCCAGAAAGAGTTGCAGAATTGCTTTGAAGGGTGGATTGGGCACTGGCGCTGGTGCACAGCTTCCCAAGGGGAGTACTTCGAAGGCCATAGTGATATTCAGCAATGAGGTTGTGACACTTTTTCTAGGATGAGTTTGTGAACTTAATTGTCCTACCTCGTATAACAAGTGATTTTGTGATAGTTACCCTAAGTAAGCAACTGAGTATATAAACATTTAATACTTCTAGCAAAGTACTTTACAATAGGTAATGAAATGAATGCTTCCCCTTAAGTAGAAACTGATACATTTCTAGTAGCTTTCCAATCATTTAGTTTTATGAATCAATTTTAATTATTTCATTACAGTATTTTATGTTTGTATATTTTTTCTTAATTCCAATTATAAATAAATTTTACCATTCTACTATATACAACAAATCATTTAGTTGCTGCATGAGAGCAGTTCTCCCTTGTTTTCCAAATGGGTGCTTGTGGTTTCTAGGTATTCAATCTGTGAAATAAATTGTCCATCTGTTGTCCTAATCCATCTGTTATTTTGACTTAGGCATTATGATTTTTTAAAACTTTCATAAAAATACATAATAACTTATTATTTTGGCTTGATACTTTAAGATTCTCAACCAGTCTGTTCCCGAGACTAGTTCTTATATATTTTAATTTAAAATGCTTTTCTAATGATAATATTTAAGTCAGTTTACAATCAAGTAAATGTTATTTCAAGAAGCATAATCACATTTATAATACTGTTACTTCACTTCACCGCACGACATAGTACAGAACTATTTTCCCCTTTGATACACTCACATTTTTCTGAAGAACTTTTGTAATACCAATCATTCCTTTTTTACAAATCTCTTCTTTCTTGATTTATTCTATCGTCATGGGCTTATGCTTCTATGCAGAATTCTTAACCCTCAGATTAAGTCATTAAAAGATGAACCTGACATTTCAAAGGGTGAAAACACTGTGACATTTGAATGAAAAAAAAAAAGAAGAAGAAGAAGAAGCAGGTCAAATATAGGCCAGGGAAAAGGCCTATAAAAATATTATTTAGTTTCCCCTTAAGACATTCATTTGATAATGAAGTGAATGATTTCTCACTCAGTTTAAGCCATTTACATATTATTTTTGTGTTTGAAAATGACAGTACTTTTGCAACTAGTTTTGCACTTGGGAATTTTGGCCTCACTTATATAAAGGTTATTTTTTATTATCAATTAAATAGGTTCTAAAATTATTTACACAGTTCATACAAAACTACCAACATTTTTCAATGGTGTTTTGTCTCTTTGTGCATAACATTGAATTATCTCATCTTCCTATTACAACCCCACTCTCCATTTCTTGCTTCATTGCTCCTACCTCAGCTTTCCCTAGTGCCCACAATGAAAAATGCCAATTTCATTACCTGTGACTTTAATGCGTGAGTTCACCACAATTTGTGGTTTTAGAACAATTTCAAGAAATCTCACCACATCATGTATTTCAGTGTTGATATAGTTTTCTCATCAATTGGCTATATTAGGCGATGCTAAAAGCATAGACAATATTTCTATCTAAAATTATCCTCACTAGAAATTGCATTCAAGAGAAGAGACAGATATATCATGAATAAAATAAAACTTAAGCTTTTGAGTTCTAATTAGTATGGTAACTTTCCAAAGCCTTGGGAATTTTATATTACTGATATGCTTTTCTTTTTGTTTTCCAAAAGGCACCAAATTTTACAGGCTGTAGATATCACAAAATCTAAATCTTTCCTTGCCAAAAAAGTATAGTTGATGATTAAAGCTCAATGTTGTTTTAATATGTAGCCCTTACCCTAACCTTTTAAAGTCCTCCAATCTTTCTTTACATTCTTGAACCCAAAGCTTGAAATTTCAGGCCTTAGATCTGGAGATCTATTTTAGGCCCAACTGCAAGTAGAGATTTTTATTTTGTGTCTGATAATTGCAATACCTGATCTGAATCTTATCTTGATTCTCAAAACTATATGGGCAGGGTAGGGATGTATTAAATAAGCATTAATAATACCAAATAATGAAAAATAACCTAGCATTGTCGCAACACCAATAGATAACAGTGAAAAATTTAGTATCAGACAAGATAAAATAAGATGATGAGAGAAGAAATACAATTAAAGAAAAAATACTATAAGAAACAGCTTTCTAAATTTTAAGCTTAAGTCTGAAGAAATGGAAAAATGAAAACTGAAAAAAAATCAATTGTAAATAAAACTCTGGTAATTATTTTAGATTTCCCCTATTAGTATTTTAAAGGTGAAGAAGATTTTAAAGTTTGCATTTCAATTTCAAAGGTAACAACTTTGTAATATTAATGAAGGTCAGAGTCTACTACAATCATTCATCTTAGAAAAATCAAAGTTTTTATTAATTTTTTCATGTACAATATGTAAAGCCAAATAAATATACATAAAAATGAAGATAAAGGACTTTTAAAGCAGCATATTGAAAATACCAATGCTCATTCTAAAAAAAAAAAAAATGCAGCAAAAATCTGGTCTGACTGTAGGTTGTCAGTCTGAACTGCTAAGTCTCATTAAGATTTCACTAAAGGGATAGAGCCTGACACTTCCAGGTTTTCTCTCTAGGGGAAACTGAGAGACAGGTGACAGAAAATCAGATCAAACAATCATAATGTCAGAGGTTCCTGACTCCGCTGCTCTCATGCTGGGCACATAGTAGGCACTCAGTAGGCTTTTGAATCCTGGAGGGTCCCAGCTATATTAAGTTAAACATTCAAAGAGCAAAGCTAGAATTAAGAGTAAGCTTTAGCATAAAGGCTTCCATTATAAGGATCTTCTAAAGATGTTGAGGTTTTGTTTTATTTTAAATACAATGCTTGTCTACATTTCAGCTTGTATACTCCAAACGCTATCCTTCATTATGTGATCCTGAGGGATATATCTTTTCGGCCTCTGCAAATGTTGATCAGCTCTAAAGGAATTTGTTTAATTCTTTAAATACTTTACAATACTGGCATATATTTTTGCTGTTATTTTAAACTAATTTCAAGTTTTGTTTTATAAAATTTAGCTTCCTTCTCCATGAATTCCAAAGCATTTCTACTGTGCACATATGTTTGTGTGTGTGTGTGTATGCACATGTGTGTGTTTATGAGAAAGTCAGCGAGAGACAGAGAACTAGAGACGTTTTTCAAAGACTGCCTTTAGAAATTTATTGTATCATATATTTCAATTTATATGCTTTTCATCCTAGCATATGATGCTTCAATAATACTTTAAGTAGTAGGCTCTTTTCTAAAATCTCACAAGGTTATGCTCTTACAATATCAATATACAGGCAAAAAAAAAAAAAAAAAAACCTGCGGCACAGATAGGTTAAGAATGTGCATGTTTAAAATTTGATAAATCTCTTTTATTACTATTTTGTTAGTGCTATTGTAAGTCTTGGTAATATAACAACCAATAAAGAATGGGAAAAATTTAAAACATTTAAATTCCAATAGTTTCTTTTGTCTGAATTATTATTTGCTGTTTCAAAATTTATTATTTGCTGTTTCAAAATTCAAAATACAAAACAGTGAATTTATATTTTATGGAACATAGTAGACTTGACATTCTGAAAGACTGTCTAGAGGGAACAATGACATGCTGCAGAAAGAGCTAAGAAAAATCATCTTAATTTTTGTACATATGAAAAAAGAAATAAAATCAGAAATTCTAGAAAGTGAGCACATACAAGAATGGCTCTGCAGAACCCAACATTGTCAGGCACAGGGAAAAATTGATAAAGGCTCCTACACTCCCCCCCCCCCCAAATAATTCATTTTACAGGAGTCTTGGCAAAAATCTGAGACCCTAAGGGTCAATGCCATCAGAATAATTATATTAATATCAACATTTGTGGAAAAGGTTGATCAGTGTAACGTCCTACATAGCTGATGAGGATGCAAACTGCTACAACTACTTTGGTAAATTTTGCAATTACCTATTAACTTAAAAACTTACATATTCTTATTATTCAGTCATTTCTCTGAATGAAATAACAACATTCACGTTACTCTTATTTAACTATTTGTTTAGAGTTTATCACAATTTTTGAATATATAAAGGAGACAAAAAGAAATATTTATATCTGTATTTTACATAATAGCAAAAACTTATAAATGCAAATATCTATCAATCATAAAATGAGTTACTAAATTGTGGTATGTACATACAATAGAATACTTTCAGCAACAAGAATGGATGAAATTTAGCTAAATGCAACAGCATGAGTGGATCTCAAAAACGTTATAGTGACTACTGCATCAAGTCACAAAAGAACAGAGCCATTACTATTTCATATAAAAAAGACAAATTGAACCAAATATGTTATTTTTAGCAAAGGAGTGATAAACACACAATTTAAGATAGTGTTTAATTAGGGGGGGAAGGAGAGAATGGGATATTTTGGGGGACAGTACAGTGAGCTTCTAAGGTACTTACAAAGATTACGTTTATTATTGTGGAGGATACTTAATTAACTATTTTGTATTTAACTTGTACATATTTTAATTTTTTTGCATATATAACATATGTCACAGTGAAAATAAAGTGGTCAGTAAAATGAGAAATGAGAAGTGAAAGAAATATACAGTTAGAAAAGTGGGATGAGGTATTATGCCAATGGTCTCACAAAATGTTTGTACATTGTTTGTGATTGTATTAATGAAAAAAAGAAATGAATTAAATAGCAAAAAGGGAAAAAGAAGACATTAAGACAAAGACAGATAAGGTTGTAGGTAAGGCAAGTGTATTAGAATATATTAAATATGAGAGTGGCTTTTGTTTAAACATAGTAGGCTAAATATGTGTCTTTGTATCCACTCTTCTTGAAATTCCATTATATTGACATTAGGCATAAGATCTCAAAGACGAACAGAGATGGAGAAACACAAAATATTGCATATTGAAGCCTATGCTCTTCTCTCTCTCTCTGTCTCTCTCTCTGTCTCTCTCTCTTTCTCTCTCTCTTTATATATATATATATAGATCTATAGATATCTATATCTATAGATCTATATAGATCTATATATATATCTATATAGATCTATGTAGATATAGATATAGATATCTATAGATCTATATATATAGATAGATATATTGATCTATATATATGTAGATAGATATATAGATCTATATATATATCGAGAGAGAGAGATGAGATAGAGCTCTATCTATCTATCATCTATTTATCTATATTGTATTGAGAGAATTACATTAAAATTAAATGGAAAATTTTGAAGGTAAGACATAAGAAACATCACAGAAAAAAAAATCACAAAACTATCCATGAAAAAAAAAGAGAAAATAATATTTAAGAATGAATCCAAGCAGTAAAGTAATCATACTTCTAAATAGCTGGGTTACAAAGATAATGAATGTCTTACCTTTTGAAGTAAATTACTCAAGAAATTTTATTAGAATAGGTAGACTTAAATGTGCCAATTGAAAGGGCTTATTGATTGCCTGGGGAAAAAAAAGGACATTTAAAATCCCTCCAACAAGATATATCATTACGAAATTTTAGAACCCTAAGATAAAAAAAAAAAAATACACTTGTAACAACCTTCGGAAAGAATACTAATAGGTCATATGCAACAATTCAAGCATTACAACGACATTACATTTTAAAAAATATCAGGATTGAAAAGTAGAAGACATTGAGAAATATCTTGAAAATACTGAGGAAAAATCATTTTCTCCCTAAAATTTTATGTCCACATAAATTAACATTCAGACAGGAAATAAACAAAAGGCCCTTTAAGAGAATGCCTTGAAACTTTATCTCCTATAAAATCATTCTCATGAAGGTGGAGGATAATGTGGCCTTGAAAACAGAGACAATAAAGGGAAGACACATGGTTCTGACAGTGTTTTAGATCATTCCCATTGACATTTTAACTCATTCTTTTTTTGAATAAAACTTTATACTCAAATTATGAAATGCTTTCAGCAGCATGACTGAGAATTCTTTGGACAGCAAGGACTGAATTTTTCCTTAGTAATCCAATAATGGGATTTACGTGTTCTTTTCTACTATTGAAACACACACCTTACTTCTCCACTGGATCTTTGAATGATTTAGTTTACAGAAAGCCATTTCAATAGCTACCTTTCTGTGCAATGGCATAGATGATTTATCCTACAGTTTTAACAAAACAAAATGTTTTAAATAAAAAGGCTTGATAATTGTAACAATGTAGGCCAAAATTCTAACTTGACTGATATAAACACAATAAAATGAAAAATTATACTAAATCATAATGTGAAGTACATTTATTTTCAATAAACTATACAATCTGGAAGAAACAATCTCTTGCTATTCTTTTACTATTTTCCTTTATCCACATATTTGCTAAACTCCTTTTCTACATGTAAAGATGATTGTGTGAAATGTTCTTATCTCCATTTATCATCTGTCAAATTTACATATATATGTAATACAAGATATATATCTTACTATACAAGACAACATGGAAGCTATAAAGACTATGGGGCTCATACTAAAGAGAACACAACTTTAACAGATACCTCAGTCAAAGATGGAACAATATGATCGTCACAAATAATAACTGTAATGGACTGAAATATGCTAATGTCCTTAAATTAATTTTCATAATGAACATACATATGTGTCATCTTTATTATATTCTTTCCCAAGAATGCAATTATTATTCTAAGTCACTGGTAAATATGAGAACAATTCAAGGATTTAGTCTGTATTTCCTATGTGAATCATACTTCATGATACTTAGAATAGTATAAAGAATTCCAAATAATGAAGGAGAAAGGTATGATAGAATATCATCATTTTTTTACCCCTAAAGAAAAACTGGAAATAGACACTCTTCATCAATGACAGCTAAAACACTTAGGTGAAATGCTGACAATTAGTTTTATGTGGATAGATCGAAGTGAGAACATCTAGACAAACTGATCAAAATTAACCTCACAAAAAGTGATAATGGTCAGATATCACCTGTCTCTTGACAAAGTGTCCTAAGAAATACAGAGCATCTCTCTGTTTTTCTCATCAAAACTGCACAGTATTAAAGATATGTAAATGGATGTGAGAATGAATAAACAAAATTTGAAAAATTATTAGCTGAATATTTCCTTTCTCGTTGTTAATGATCTAAAATTAAATATAATCACATTTTGCATTTGAAGAGAAACAGTAGGGCACGCATAAAGCTAAAACATTTTTTTTTAATTGATTTCTTTAAAAAGACATATATTTTCCCTAAGTGACTCCCACGGCAGTAGCAAAAATTTAAAAGCTCATGGTATCCAGTTTCAACATTTTGAAAATTATCTTCTTATTATCAAATAACACTCTGAAAACTCTCTGGCAGAGAGACTTATTAATCACAAGTTATATTTTGAAACCTTTTGCAGAGAAAATGCATCATTGTTAGTATCTAACTTGCTATGATATAATCTAATTATATATAATCTGATTATATACATATTCAAAACATGAAATAAATATTTTAAAGAAATTAAACATGTTCAATCTACGAAGAAACCAAGATTTAAAAGAAAAGTGTTTGTAAATTAACATTCATTATTTTTAAAATCAGAAGAGGGTATTAGTTATATAATAATATATCTATATAAGGTTAATATATATAAATGTTTACCTAATAATATATATTATTTAATAATCATATACTAATTATAGCTGCCTAAAGATATAATAAAGGTATTTTATCTTTTTATCTCTCTCTTTTGTTCCCCCTATGCACACTTGTGGATGCACACATGTGCACTCACTGTATTTATTTATCTATCTAATTTTCCTTTGGATAAAATCAAACAATTTTTGTTTTTGAATTTTACTGGATTTCACAGTTTTATATTTTTCAAATTTTACTTATTTCTTACTTCTGAATACATTAACAAATTTCGTTTTTATATTGTTATACGTGTATATTTTTAGGATGTTTAAAAAATAATCCTTAGGTCAATACCATTGTTTATACAGTAATTCACAAGGCAAACTATGTAAACTCAAATTGGTAATTGGCTGTATTTCCTAAACATGGTAGAACATGGTTGGCTGCAGAATTAACTTGCTGCCTACTTGAGACAGTTCTTTTTTGGACTGTAAAGAGAAGGGAAGGATAAACTCCATGGATGTAAAGAATTGATGACAATATTATCAGTCAATACAAAGATATCCCCCAGCACCACTGGCATGGTAAATTATTAAATTAAAAAAAAATATATGTATAGCACCTGCTATAGCAAAGCTAATGGTGCAGATCTTTAAAATGAAGAAGCAGCCTTAGGTGGTGGTGTTTATACAGTCTGTACCTACAGGTCTCAGTTTCGTTTTTTTTTTGTTTTTGTTTTGTTTTGTTTTTTAAGAATGCATTGATAAGCTAGAAATGCCTGGATTGAAGAAAAGGAGCCTTTAATCATAATGTATAGGTCTCATGTTGCTGCTCTAATGTTCTAAGTCCTTGGTTTATCTTTGTTTCTAGCAGTGTGACCCTAAATCAAGATTAAAAAGCAACTCAACATAAGGTAAAATTAAAAAATAGGTCATTTAATCACACTGTTAGCTTCAAATGATTATTGATTCTTGGAGGTGATGTCTAATTTTGCCAGAAAATCCATTTCAGTAGTGATTACTCCCTCAGTTTTATCTATGATACTGCAGGTTATTAAAAGTGGGGACCTCAAGGGAAGTATACAACTTTAAGCTGTTAATGTCATATTTAATATATACATATATATACATTTTATCAGAACAGAGTTTCTAGCTCTGCACTTTAATCTACAATAGAATCAGAGTAGTCATTTAGGAATATGTGCTACACCAAAAGTCTAATTATTATATACAGTCCTTTGGGAAAAAGAAGCACACTGAAATACCTGACACATAAATATCAAACAGTGTAGAGCATATCGAACCTCTTACTATTTCTTATTACCACATATACACAGCACTCAAGTATCATGCCTAGAAATCTGATATTACTATATTGCCATTTGTTCTCTCAAATAATTTCAAAGCCATGCCTGAAATGTTATTAGAATCACAGATTGCCAATACAGTGAATAGAAATTTCCAAACACATTTCAAATGTTAAATGCAGACAGTACAGTTGTCTCTAAGACAGATAACGAATGCAAGGATGACCCTTTATATAGGATTTGTTAAGGTTGATGTGTCACCAAATTGGAGATTTGCTTCTTTGAGCATGTCTCTATATTTGTAGTTGTTTAGTGAAATCAGGCAGGATGAGAGAAGAAGATGTCTATGGAGCATAATCTAAAAAGTGTTGTCTTGAGTCTGAACTTATTATTTAAACTTCTACTGAGCTGTAACCCAGAATAGACCTAATGAGTGATGGGAACCTCGCAATTGGAATGGAGATAAGAGAGAGATTTGAGAGTAGAGTTGTTATGCATTTGGTAGGAAGTATATGTTGAATATAAGATAAATAGAATAGTCCAAGATGATTACCATATTTATGAAAGAGGCAACTGGATGATATCTTCCTAAGATGAAATCTAACAGAAGGGATAATGGGTAGTAAGAATTACGAGCTCAGTATTGAAATAAACGAATATAAATTTGAAGTTTGAATAAGGACAGGGAAAATATCACTCTAATGTTCATAAAACAGGTATAGCGTAGAATTAGAAATTTGGAATCTAAGTTTAAGTGTCATCATGGCAGGAAATGGGAGGCTGAGGAAAAAAGGTAATAAAAGATGCAGGTAGAAGTGTAGTATCAAAGTTACTTAAGCTCCTTTTGAGTTGTATCCTTAAACTACAAGATATCAAATTTTGTTTAAATCACAGCTTAACCACATTAACTATACTAATTAGGGGGGGCCTTCAATTATAATTATAGAAAAACATATATACACATTACAAAATAAGAACAAATTCTAATATAAAATTAACAAATATAACTGTTTTGTGCTAATTTGCACTATACAAGTTCCTATGAAATTATGTGTTTGCAAAAGATGCTGTTAGAAGTTGTTACGTGTTTATTCACTTAATGTGCATAATCCTATTTCATGGAAGTTACATTCTAGTCAGGAGAAACAGATAATAACAAAAATAAATAGGTAAAATATTTCGCAAAGAGTATTACATGCAATGGAAAAAGAAGGTGGGGATATATGGATGCTGCAATTTTAAATAGAGTGATCAGTGACAGACTCATTGAAAATGAAACTTTTCAGATGGGAACATTCTATTTTCATGTTAATAACATAAAAATGAAACTGTACTCTAGATAGTTCAGATTTATCCAAGTTATAAATTAATGAAATCTTCCTGAATATAGGCATACCTATATTCAAACTTCAAATTTATTTTTCATTTCTATCCTATAATTATACAATAGATATTTTAAAGGATTATATATGTGTTTATATATGCATGTATATGCATGCACAGGGATAAATATATATGTATATGCATACCAATATTTATATATATATATGAAAGTTATTTTAATCTTCACTTTTTTTAATACAAATTGAAAGATCAGTAAAGTTGGCAAATCCTACTAATACAGACAAAAAAAATCAAAGAGAAGACAAATTATAAATATAAGAGATGAAATATGGGATATCAGTATAGACTCAACAGACCTCAAAAGATAATACTATGAATCACTATACATACATCAATTTGAAAACTTAGATCAAGTGGACCAATTATTCAAAAATGCAAACTATTACAACTCATCCAATATCAAATAGAGAATTCAATAGCCCTGTACATATCAACAAGATTGAAATCATAATTTAAAAACTGTCCAAACAAAAGCTGACAATCCTAATGATTTCACTGGAAAATTCTACCAACTTTAAAATAGAATTAACACCAAGTCTACACAATCTCTTACATAAAACACGCAAAATTTAACTCAAAGTTCATGACAGAATTAGTTGGAAATCTTTGGGATCCACAGTTAGGCAAAGCATACTTAGATCTGACATAAAAAGCACAATCTATAAAATGAAAACAATAAATTGTAAATAATCAAAATTAAAAACTTTTGCTCTGTGAAAAATCATATTAAAGAGGATGAAAAGATAACCTATTTTCTGGAAGAAAATATTTCAAAACACAATCTGATAACAATGTTGTATCTGGACTATATAAAGGACTATCAAACTACAGCTGTAAAGGAAAAAGAAAAGGAACACCAAGTTGGAATATGGAAAGACATGAACAAACATCTCACCAAAGAGGATATCTAAATACATAAGTACATGGAAAGATGTTCAACATCTTTAGCCATTAGAGAAATGCAAAATTAAACCACAATGATTTATCACGACACAACTACCTGAACGGCTTTAAAAAAAATGACACCACCAAATGCCGGTAATTTTGCAGTAAAACTGGATCACTAATACACTCTTCATGTAAATATAAAATGGTAAAGCTACTTTGCAAAGCAGTGTGGCTATTTCTTATAAAATTAAACATGCAACCACCATAAGATCCAGCAATTGTATTCCTGGGCATTAATGGCCAGGAGAAATATGTATTTTTACTGTAATATGTATATATACATTTTTTTTATTTAAAATTTCACCGTATTGTTTGATCATACCTCAAACAATAGGAAATGATCCAAGGAAAGCTGAAGTAAGATAGGGATTGTGAATTGATCTTTAGGTATAGTAATTTACTTTTTATCTTTGTAGTATAATTTCAGGATGATATGTGACTATGTTAAGTCTTTTTGTTTGTTTTGTTTTTCATGTATCATGTTTGTTTGCAGAAGTATACGCTTTGAATTTGGAGACTTATGTTAAACTGATGAAATCTTCATTACTTAATAATATCCTTTCTCGGTAGTCCGTGATCTTTCGCACTTGAAAGTTGGATACCCTGATTTCTTGTTCCAAACATGAAATACTTGATATTATTTACTCTTTTTGCTGTTGTGTTATTGAGTTTTCATTTGCATTTCTGTATAGATTTCAATACATTTATCTCCTTTTCTTTTTCTTTCTCAACTAAAAAACACTTATTTGTGGATGAAATATTATCTTACATGTTTAGAAATCAGAAATTTCTAAACACAATTTTCTTTGGAGCTTAATGTTTCTATTTTTTTTTCTGGGACCATTTTGCTTTGTTTTGCTTTGGGGGTTCTTTTTCATTTTTGACATTTTCCATAAATGTTTTGTGAACTATGGCTCTACATTCATATTTAAAAGAAAGACTCCAAAAATCTGTCTGTGAGTACAGTGATCTACAGGTTTACATTCTCCAATTGAAGACTTTCAGTTGATTTCCTGGGTAACTGACTATTATCTTGGAAACTAAATTGCCAAACTATGGTGGCCATTTCTCTGGGATCATTTATCTGATGTTAGAAGGGAGAGCTATTGGGCTGAAGTTTTCTGTTTTGAAGGTGGTCAGCTTCATCACTTCTCTATCCATATCCCCAGATATTTACTGATCTGCTTTCTGTCACTAATTCCACATTAAAAAAAATAATAATTGCACTGCTTGTCATTTTTTGATATGCTATCTTTCACTTATCATAATTATTTTGATCTTCATTTATGTTATAGCACATAGAAATAGTATATTCCTTGTTATTGCTGCATCAGTAGTTCATCCATTTTATTTATCAATTATACAAGTAGGCCATAATTTGTTTATCCCTTCACCTGTTGATGGACATTTGCGCTTTTTTCCTAGTTTGGCTATTACAAATAAAACTGCTGTAAAAATCACTTACATATATTTTTATGGGTATTGCTATCTTTTCTCTTAGGTAAATACCTCAAAGTGGAATGGATGGATTACATGATAGATGTGTGTTTTCCAAAGTGGTTGTATGATTTTACATTTTCACTAGCAGTATATGAACATTCTAGTTCCTCTGCATCCTGTTCAACACTTTGTATAGTCAGTGTTTTTATTTTGCCTTCCAACAGGTATGTAGTTATATATCTCATTATGGTTTAATTTGTATTTTCCTAATGACTAATGATTTTTACCATCTTTCCATGTGAATATTTATTCTTTGTATGTCTCAATGGTAAAATATCTGTTCAAATATTTTATTTTTTTTAATTGGATTGATCATTTTTATATTCTTGAGTTTTAAGAATTCTTTATATATCTGGATTCAAGTTACTTACCAGATGTATAATTTGCAGATATTTTTCTTCTGGTACATAGCTTGTCTTTGCATTCATTTAACAGTGTCTTTAATGAGAAACAGTTTTTCATTTTGATGAATCCCAATATATCAATTTGTTTGTTTATGAATTGTATTTTTATTGTTTCATCTAAAAAATCTGATGATCTGTCCTTTCTAAATTTTTATTTGCTGTCTGTCTTTTATGCCAACAAATTTGAAGGGCCTGGATCTTACCCAACTTGTGAACTAAAAAGTTAGTTAGCCACAGTCATATGCATTCTGGCGGAAGACAAGAAATCCCTGGGTCCAAAACAAAAGACTTTATCACTCATGGCATAGCAGGTAGGAAGAACATCATTTACTTTTGCCATCTAAGACCTAGATTGCATAATGTGGATCTCAGTGGGACAAGAGACATAGAGTGATTTTTGTGCAGTTGAGAAACCTCAAACTTAAGAAAACTAATTTTTTAAAGGGGTCTTTGCTTATGTTTCTCCTCACTTCTCCAAAGCTAGGGAACTCTCTCAAGGCAATAAGCTTCAATCACTATTGAGTTCAACTTACTTGTTTCCTGAGTCTCAAAAATCAATGTCCTTTATTGTCTGAAATGCAATGTCTTTGAAACTGTTATTCAATATATTTTTTTGACTTTCAATTTTTTTTTCTTTCTTTCTGATTTTCTATATTGGCCAAAAATGTAGAGTGCTCTTTGAAAAATAGTGGAGATATCTATCTATCTATCTATCTATCTATCTATCTATCTATCTATCTATACATGTTTTTCTTTTTTTTTTAATTAACGTTTATTGGGTTGACAATTGTTAGTAAAATTACATAGGTTTCAGGTGCACAATTCTGTATTACATCATCTATAAATCACATTGCATGTTCACTACCCAGAGTCAGTTCTCCTTCCATCCCTTCCATATTTGATCACTTTTACTCTCACCTACCACCCTTCTCCCCTCTTACCCTCTGGTAACCAATAAACTATCATGTGTGTCTATGAGATTTGTTTCTTCATTTGTCTGTCTGTTCCTTTGTTTTCAGTTTCATATACCACATATCAGTGAAGTCATATGGTTCTCAACTTTTTATGTCTGACTTAGTTTTGCTTAGCATAATAATCTCAAGATCTATCCTCACACCAGTTAGAATGGCTATCATCAACAAGACAAAGAATACAAAGTGTTGGAGAGGCTGTGGAGAAAAAAGAACCCTCACACACTATTGGTGGGAATGTAGATTGGTGCAGCCGCTATGGAAGGCAGTGTGGAGGTTCCTCAAAATATTAAGAATAGAATTATCATATGACCCAGCAATCCTGTCCTGGGTCTCTACCTAAAAAAATCTGAAAATATTTATCTGTAAAGATATATGTGCTCCGATGTTCATTGCAACTTTATTTACAATGGCCAAGACATGGAAACAACCAAAATGTCCTTTGATAGATGATTCGATAAAGAAGATGTGATATATATATATATATATATATATACACACACACACACACACACACAATGGAATATTATTCTGTCATAAGGAAAGATGAAATAGTGCAATTTGTGACAACATGGACGGTGGTAATATATTCAAAGTGAGATCACACAGCCTGTTCATGTGTGTGTACATTATGGTAACCAGCTATCCCAGTTTGCCTAGGAACAAGGTTTACTGAGATGTAGGAATTTTAGTGCAAAAACCAGGATGGTCACAGACAAACAGGGAAAGTTAGTCATTCTGGATTGTGTGTGTGTGTGCATGTGTGTTTCAGCTACTTTTAGTGAGTCCCATTAAGAGGTATATTGTACATATGCATAACTTTTGTGCACTAGAATTTCTAAGAAAATTGTCAATATGACTTGCTTGCTTTTACATAATCCAATCAAATTTAACAAATATGCAATAAGTGAGAGTGATAAGATCAGTACTTTCACGCCTGTCTTTTCACAGTCTGGACATTTTAAATGAGCTGTAGTAAACTGCAATAAAAGTTTCTTTGACCTGTCTGATTCATATGGATTCTTTCTAAATGGTGGTAAACCAGCTTTTCTGTGCCTTAAATTTGGTCAAATCAGTTATCTGTAACCATGTTAATCAAAGGAACCAAGTCTTTTGTCTAAATTTAATACTTTACTTGAGAATTTTATTTTTTTGTTAGAAAAAAACATCTTATGATGCAAAACTATAAGAGCCTATTTCATTTTTAAAAGTGTTATCAGAGAGAAGTAACCTCTTATGTGACTAAGAGATGTGTTAGATGTAATGTAAAATAATCTTTGCACAATATTTCATAATTTATAGAGCATCATGAAACACCATTCCCTGTAATTCAGGTAGATGTCATAGTCACAATGAATCAGAATACTATTGTTTGTTGCTGTCATTGCATGTTACAGTTCCAGTATATTTCACAGAAGTTACTATTGACCCTATAGAGTCAGAAAAAAGAATCTCATCTAATGAATTGGATGCACAAGATCCATGCATGCTAACCAAAACCATGGTATATAATTAAGTGGAACAATTATCAACTACCTGACTCAAAGCTGGCAGATCATTTCACACTGTCAGTTAATTCACTGTCACCCTTCATCTTCATCCTGTTAAACCCTGTCGAGCTCAGTTTTAAGCTGTTGGTCCATTGCAGTGGTGCATATTTTGTACTTTATTAACAATTCTGCTAAGACACTTTGATATTTAATCTCCCTGTTTGGTAGAAATCTATTTCTTAAACATTAGTAAGTAGCACAATACACTGGAATCCTAACAAACAAACAAACAAACTCCTTGCCATAATGTATTATTTCTTCACATTTTCTTTCATCTAAATGCTATGTATTTCACAATGCTTGCAGCCCTGTGTAGAAGGAAAATATGCTCTCTGTTTTTAAAGTATTATTTACACAGCTTCCACAACATTAAGATTATTGGAAATTGTTTTTATCTGCTCAACTCACCAAATCCATTAAATACTATTGAAGATGTTTAAACATGAAGACATAATATTGACTGTTAAACATGCTTGCAAAGTTTCCATCACATTCAGTAGATTCTTATAAGGAACAAAGAAGTCTGAGATGCTGAAGAAGAAAGAGAGGACACAAGAGAAGACATGGAATGGAATATGAGAGACTAATTTCCCTTCCAATACAGCAAAGAATACTTAAGTTTAATAACACCAATAATCTATGCAACATAATTTTTCTACATTATGGTTAATGACTTTTTTAGAGAAAGAGGCAGTGAGAGCTAGAACAATATTTATATATCTAACTAAGCAAAGTTTATCTTGTTTATCTAAGGAAATCCCTATTGCACCTGCATCATCTTGTTTGAGACACAGGTGCTACAGTCTGTATTTACAAGACTGTCTGCCAGCCTGAAGACTCTTTGTTGTGAAGAGGGTATGGCATTGTGATTATAGGCACATAAAACCAAAAGAAACCATTCCCTAATCCTCCTTGCTTTCATCTGTTTGGTTGCTACTTCTCAGGTGCAATTTAGGCAGGCAGATGTGCAGTCTGGGAATCCTTCCAAATTCACTTTATTTACTTCCTTTTTAAAGAAAGAGGAGTATTCAATGCTGTCTTCAGAAAACAATTCTGTTTCTACTAGTGTTCTCTCCAATCTGTGATAATATTTTATTCTCTAATCATAATGTGGAAGAAGTGTAGATCCTGAGGCATTGACATTGGTCCTCGTTTTCTTCTGCCTCTTTTGTCACATCAGACAGTCTCTTCTCGGGCACCAGTCTCTAGTTCTTCCCCCAATGAATCTTCAGTTATGATTGTGGGTCTCTGGCTGATGGCAATGGGCTAAAGGAAGCCTACATAATTACCTGTACTGCTTCCCTTCTGATCACTCAGCTGTGATGGCAGCCAAATCCTTTGCAAAGCTGACATTAATGTAAGGTCCAGGGAACTTTCAGTTATCCAGACACAACTGGGCATCCAGAATACTTGGGAAGCAGAATGACCACTAAAATTCTCCTCATGGGGGCAGATAAGGGACAGAGTGGAGACAGATAAACTCTTACATTACTTGTAATCTGCGGTGGTAGTCAAAGTAGGTTAGTTTATTCTATGGCAATTTAATTAATCCTGAGACCCTGGCTACTCAGAGAAATGCTTCAGCCCAGAATCATGCATGTGTCCTTACAATGAAGTGGTCAGAATGGTCACATGACATCATTTAATAGCAACTTGGAAACAAAAAGTGTGTATTTCATGGAAGGAGAGACAAACCAAATATGCACAGATGTTAATAGTTTTCACCACACTGACTGCATAATTGACTGTTAATCTAACCTATAAATTGGTTGATTCTTTCACTTCTCTACTGTTTCCCATTAGGCATGGAGTCCTGTGAAGCACAAAAAATGTCCATATTACCCTTTTTCTTTATATGTACCCCACTCACAATTCATATATTTTTCCTATTTGCTAGAACATTCAGTGAGCCCCACTATTGTATCTCCACAACAACAAAAAAGAAAGAAAGAAACAAAGAAAGAAACAAAGAAAGAAAGAAAGAAAAAGAAAGAAAGGAAGGAAGGAAGGAAGGAAGGAAGGAAGGAAGGAAGGAAGGAAGGAAGAAAGAAAAAGAAAGAAAGAAAGAAAGAAAGAAAGAAAGAAAGAAGAAAGAAAGAAAGAAAGAAAGAAAGAAAGAAAGAAAGAAAGAAGAAAGAAGAAAGAAAGAAAGATTTTAGGTGTTTAGAAAAAGTGGCCAACTACTGTTACCTTGGTTATACAATATTTAGTTTTATTTTCAAAAGGCATTGCCATCACTGACTTAGTGATGCCTGACTTACTGAAAATGATAGCAGGACCATGTTTGGAGAGGTCAATTGGATGCAGGAAAATGTGGTGGCAGATGGTGACATAATGTGTGGTAGATAGAGTGGTGTGAGGGGGAATACACAAATAGAAATAAAAAGATTAACTACAGGTGACAGCTGCTGGTGAGGGAGTTGACAGATTTTTTTTCTTGTGTCCAAGACTTTCACCACACTTGTTTTAGAATCAGAAAATGTGAAACCAGTGCTGGCACTTTTGATCTATTCTGGCTTCACCCAGAGGTGTATATAGAATTTGAGATCTCTAGCAAAGAATAGGTTCTGCAGAAATATATATTATTTTAATTTCCCGGAAGAAGGAAAATAAAGAGATGGGGCTTAAATAACTGATAATAGAGTATTTACTGACAGAGAATGTTTATTTGCTGGAAGATGGAAATTCCTGGCCACTTCCACCACTCAGTAAAAGCCTTGGCAAATTGGGACGCTTAGCAAACGAAAATGAGAACCAATTTATAAAGTGAGAGGGGTTGTAAGTGAGCACTAAAGAAATGATGGTGGATGGTTTTGAATGTTACATTTGCAAAATTTTTAAATTTACAATGTAACTTAGTTCTTAGGATGCTTGTAAAGAAGTCTTTCCACCAGTGTTTTTCATCCTTGTATTAATGAGGATCATCATTTTCTTCTGTTACTGAGATGAATGAATACATGTAACAAAAGTAGAAATTGCATTTAATGACATGTTTAAATATTAAATAATGACTAGCTATATAGTTATCCAGTCTCCAGTTACTGAATTTACCTTGAGAAAAATATAGAACAGTTTTAGACAAATCATTTAACAAGAAATTAACAATGCTCATTTTTACACACCTGTCTTAGAATTAGAACTTCTCTTTTCTGTAGAAATATTTTGGATATACTGTTATTTTGAATCAATTTTGGGTATTTTATTTTTTGACTACTTTTCAGACATTCCATTTCTTTCTCTCTATAAAATGCAGCCTTGTTAAATAATACTTAGAAATATTTTAATATTAATAATTGCAAAGGGTAAACTGTATGCATGTATATATGTATAAATATATCACATAAAATTTTATATATACATAAACACACATACACAGACACATTACACTTATACATTAGTTAGTTCAGGCTCTTTGTAACACGTGCCTTGATTGATTATACTAGACATGATATATGAGGTATAATCAAATAGTACGGTGAATGTTTAAAAAAATATTACAGTAAAATAAATTGTCATTAATCACTCTAAAAAAAAAAAAACCCTCACTTCAAACACAGTTATCCCCTCATTCTTGCCACTTTCTGAAGCAGTTCTGGAGGTCCTTTTTCATGAGAGTCTTTAGTTGCGCTGTCCCGGTGTCTCGATGTCCTGAATCATTTTGGCTTTGGGGAAGAGCCAGAAGTCGCATAGTGCCAGACTAGTTGAATAAGGTAGAAGAGGACACACTGAAACGTTTTTATTTGACAGATAATGTTTCTATTTGACGGAAATTGCCATATACCAGAAGTGATGTGTGACACAGAACGATGTCATGATGGAGGATGATTTATGGCACACTTTAAAACACACCTTCTTCTCTCAATTGTAGCTCATACCCACTGATTGCACTGAACAAGTTGAAACTTGTCACACACTGTTACTAGGGTTTGATGGACTGCTTCCCATATCGAAGATCTTGGCCTTCCTGTTGGATGGCACTTGGCAGCAGTATTCACTGTATTTTGATACCACAACGGAAATGCTCTGTGTCACATGTCGCTCCTGGTATGGTGATTTCTATTATATAAAAACATTATGGTGTGTCCTCATCCATCTTATTCACCAGATCTGGCACCACGAGATTCTAACTCTTCCCTGCAGTCAAAAGGACCATGAAAGGTAAACCTTTTGAATCAACTCAGGGTATTGAGGCAGGGATGACAGTGCAACTAAACACACTCATGAAAGGGGACTTCCAGAACTGCTTCAGACAGTGGCAGGAACAATGGGATAAATGTGTTTGAAACGAGGGAGAGTATTTTGAGCGGTGTTATGTGTGAGACACATTTTGGCAATGTGTCTTTTACTGTAATTTTTTAATTTTATTTAAACATTCACTGTATTTTTGATCACACCTTGTAAATATATACAAATATTTTCTGTTTGCTCATGTTACTGCCCGTGCTATTTTCTAGTACAGATCACCATCATTTTTTTCCTGTACCATTTCAATAGTTTTCTCACTAGTTTCCTGCTCCCACTCATTCCCCAACTCAGCTTCATCTAGGCTTCATAGCAAACTGTTTTGTCCATCCAAATGTAAATCAAGTTATTTCTAAAGTCAGAATCTACTAACGTCTTCGCTCTCAGAATAAAAGCTAAAACCCTTAAATGGCCTCTAGATCTCTTCATAATCTGTTCTACATCTCACCCCTGCTCCTTCTTTTTGTACGCATCCCCCCACTCACACCATAGCCAACATTTACCAACCACAACAGCTCCCTTGCTGGTCCTTAAACATGTCAACCAAGTCCTCACCCCAAGGCTTTTACTCTTTCTATTCTCTCATTCTGAAATACTTTCCCCCTTCATGCTTAAGAAATACTCTTTTGGGTACATACCTGAAATGCCGAGTCTCCAATAGAAAGGGAAAATGTAGTGAAAGAAAATTTGAACACGATTAACCAGACCTTCAAATAACTCAATTGTTTTTAACTACTTTTTCATACTTGGGATATGAGGTAAATAATAATTTCATAATTGGGACTTAGATATTTATTTGAATATCAATACTTTTTAGGCTTATATTTGGGTTAGTAGAGACCAAGGCTAATATTCTGTACTCCCTCTAAAATTTCGTCTTCATCCTTAAGCTGTGAGAATTGACGCTTTGAATGATGAGCCTGAGGCATTTGCAAATCCTGAATTATCAAGATTCAATTACCTTCAGACTCATGAACTTGCTAAGGTGGGCAAAAAGACTAATACATTTAAGAAAGATATTAAAATGACAAGGATTGACCCTAAATGACTGGGGAGTTAATTCTTAGTATTCATAGACTTTTATTAATCATATTAGCCAAACTTTTAAAGCATTACTGATAATATTTTTCTACATATAGTCATCTGGTTTGGAATTTCCTTTGAATATTAAGGAATACGGTTGAAGAGAAAGAAGTCTGTTAATTTGTGATAGTAATAAGTTCCTCTGTGGAGACTGTCTATTCCTATGGAGAAGTTCAATATCTAGTTTCTTTACCTTTAATTGTATTAGATAGAATAGTGTAGCAACTATGGATTTGTCAAAGTAATAATACCTAGAAAATAATTATTATTTATCATTATCATTTACTAAACAAATATTTTTTACTGTTTTATTCTTTCATATTTCAAAAGTTACTCTTATTTATAAGATATAGATAGCTTTAAACAAGAAATTGATAATTGCTTAGAACTAGTATTGAAATTCCCTAATAAAATATTTAGTTATGCAATCACATTCCTTTCCTATCTTCATGGATATGATGAAGATGTCTGAAAATTGTCTATTTACAGGATGACATATTTTATTCACTAAAGAGAGCAAACCTATATTATGCAATATGTAAATTGTTGCAAAGCTTTTAAATATCAAATTCATAGTTAGATATCCTGCTCAGCCAGACTTCATTAATCCTTAATCTTTTATCAAGCATAATGTGTGCTTCTAGAACATAAACTATTTCTGGCACAAACTATTTCTCAGGGTAAGCCATATAGATATTTGTTCAAATAAAAACAAAATAATACATGATTTATCTGAGAACATTTAAAAACAGAACAAAACACATTGTTTTAACCTCTGATTCCACTCTTTATTTTGTGGAATGTCTGTTTATTTTTCAGAGCTCTCAAGAGGCAGACATATATAAAATGCTCAACTGTATCCTTAAGAATGGTTGAGCTACTTGGGATGTTTCCATTTAATTTAGAAACAAAACATGCCATGTTTGAAAGAGAAAAAATGATAGTCTAATCTTGGTCAAGAAAGAGATTAATTTATCTAACAGAAAATGCCTGTGTCTGAAGCATTTTAAACTTGATCTGACTCATTATCCATTATATAGTAAGCATTCAAATTATTTTCCCCTTCTATTGATGTTTTTGTTTTTGTTTTTGTTTTTTTTTTTTTTACACAATAGTAAAGTTGGAAAGGTCTTTTAAACTATTCAGAAGGAAGAAAGGAAGATTGTACGGAAAAAAAAATAGCACTTTCTGTGTTTGAAATAGTGTTTCCTAAGGTAAAGTTTGTGAGAAAAACCTCATGTAAAACCAATGTGATATAAAGAAAACTCTATTTACAAAGCCAAGACATAATTCCTTTGGATAAGGCCATGTACTAACTGTAAAAATAGAAGGAAATTAGAGGTTATCTAATGATATGACATTATATGGGACTCTGGGTGACTATAGGAAATTATAAAGGGTGATTTATATTACCCCCACCAGAGGGTAATGTAGAACTGGATCTAAATGCCTATCATCTGATTCAGAATACTTTGTAGTATATGTGCTTTCTCTCAGTTAGTGGCTTTATTTTTCCCATTTGAATAAAAAATTCTTAGTGTTCTATAGTGTCCTTGCTGATATTCTGATATCTGACACTTGTTTAAATTCATATTATTGTTTTAGTTTAGTTTTTCTGCTTCTTATCTCTTTTTATTTATTAATGAATTCACTCATTCAACACCTATTTAGAGAGTACATGCTTTGTATCAGACACTATTATAGGTAGTTGGAGAATGTAAGTGAACAAACTAGTAAAGGATTCCTGCCCATGTATTAGAAGAAATAAATGCTATGAAAAAAAGAAATACGATAAAGTAAGTTCTCATAATGGAGAATTATGAGGGTCAGAAGAAAAGGGAGAGATTTCAATGTTAATTGGAGTGGTCAGAATAGGCCTCATTGGAAAGAGGATATTTGAGTACAGACTCAAAGGACTTATGGGAGGTAAGCCTAAAAATATCTAAGAGAATAATTTCTTGGACAAAGGAGACAGCCAATAAAAAGGGCCACGGGTGGGCACACGCCTAACATATTCTAGGAACAGTTGTAAGGTGGACAATAAGGCAGGGTAGACAATAATATAAAAAGCAATCGGAGTTCATGTGACACCAGACCATGAAGGGCTTTGTAGGCTATTAAGGACTTTCAATTTTACTTTAAGCATAATGGAAAACCCCTGGCAGCTTTTGAGCACAGGACTGACAAGATTTAACTTAAGAATATAAAAGGTATATATAAAGGTTAAGATAAAATGGAATAGGAATTCAGAGAAATTATGAAAAACTGAGTTAGTTACTCTGATTTTGTGTTTCTGTCTCCTTAAACAACCTTCATGGAGCAGACACATAGGGTCACCTCACACTGAAGTTCAACCAAGAAAACACAGTATTTCCCTATGTCCACCATGATGCATTTTATAGATACCATCAAGCTGATCCAAAAATATTCTTGGTCAGCAAATTAACTAGAATAATCAAAACAATTTTTAAAAGAACAGAGTCGGTGAGCTCAAACTATCTGATTCCAAGGCTTAATATATACCTACATAATTAGTGCATTGTAGAATTGTTGAAAGAGTAAACATAGATTAGTGCAACAAAGAATGCAGAAATCCACACACACACAGATCTATTTAACTGATTTCAACACACATACCAAATCAATTTAATGGAGAACTGATAAAATATCTAACAAATGGTGCTGAATAATTAGACATTGATATAAAAAAAGAGTTAATCTCAACCCATACCTTATAACCTTATATCACATAAAAAATTTATTCAAAATAGAAATAGACCTAATGTGCAACCTAAACTATAAACTTATAGTGGAAAATAAGCAAAAATATTGAAACATTGTGTTAGGCAAATATTTCACAGAGAGTATACATAGAGTATGAATCACAGAAAAAAAATTAAAAATGGACTTCAAAATTAAAAATTTTAGCTTTTTATAAGGCACTTTAAAGAAAAAAAAGGCACAGATTGGGAGAAAATATTTGCAAAACATACACCTGGTAAGAAACTGGAATCCAAAATATAAAAGTATCAAAACTCAATAACCCAACTTAAAAAAAAAAATAGGCAAAGGTTTTAACCCTACATTTCACCAAAGATGATCCAAAAATGGCCCATACACACATGAAATGATGCTAAACATCATTATTTTAAATAATGTGATAAAATTATACACTTATTAGAGTCAGTGCATCAAAACAACAACAAAGGAAAGAAACTGACAATATTAAGCACTTGGAAGAATGTGGAGCAATCAGAATTCTCATACGTCAGTGGTGGGAATACAATATGTTACAATCAATTAGCAAAGCTGCTCGACAATCTTTTTAAAAATTAACATATACTCATCATATGATCCATTAGTACATTTCTTAGATATTTACCCAAAGGAAATAAAAACATATACCCATTCAAAAACTTGTATGTGAATATGTATAATTTAGTCATAATCGCCAATACCTGTGAACAACCCAAATGTCAATTACTGGAGGAAAGAGTACAAATCTTGGAGACATTTATACATTAGAATACCACTCAGCAATAAACTGGAGTGTGAGAGACCTCAAATATGTTACAACAAATATGTTCAAATGCAATATGCTAATTAAAAGAAACCAAACTTATAAAGTTACTCTTTGATTCCATTTACACAGCATTCATTCTAAAAAAAGAAAATCAAAACTAGACACACACACACTCACACACACACACACACACACACACACACAATCAGTGAATGCCACTGTGCCACCGACTGGAGTTCGGGATAGAGAATTAAACACAAAGGTAACTTTTCAGGTCAATGGAACAATATCTTGATTGTGGTAGTGAGAATATGACTATATACATTTGACAAAATTCAGAATACTGTATACTTAATAGGTTAATTTTTACTACACATAAATTATACTTCAATAAATGCACTTGTGACAAAATAATTTGTACTTCAATAAAAATAACTTGTGATGAAAAATAACTGATACTTGATTAGAGGCTAGACAGTAATGAAGAAGATACTGACTTACTGCTATAGCTAATGACAACACTAATAATATTCTACCATATTTATAATGATTGATTGCGTACCAGGCACTATGTTGTTTTACAGATATTAGCTTTAGTGTTTTTGACAAAATTGGAAATTACATGTCATCTTTTTTTCTCCACTGGGAAAACGATTTTCATATTAGTTACATAATTAGGTAAAGTAGTACAAATTAAAGGTAACCGAGACCTAAATGACAGGTCCATATGACTCTAAAAGGCATTCTCCTTTCTTTGGAAGTGAGAAAATACAAGGGAAAAGAGCTAATAAAGACCTTAGTAAAAATTAAGAACTGTGTATGCATATATAACACAAGGGTCTTTAAACACCCAAACAGGCAGGGCTGTTTCTCAAAAGGGAAGGAAAATATGCTGGACTGAAACACTAATATCTATTTCCTGACAACTGGAAAGACAGCAATGGAGGGAGGAAGGAGGAATGGGAAGAATGCAGGGAAGGAAGGAAAAAGGAAAAAAGGAAAGAAGGAAGGAAGGAAGGGAGGGAGGGAGGGAGGGAGGAAGGAAGGGAGGGGAGAGAAGGCAAGAAAGAAAAATTAAACAACCTGTTAGCCTGCAAATTGGATGAAAAAAACAGTTGTATAAATGTTTAATAAATAAAAAGTAAGAATGAAAGTGAGCATTTTCATCTTGATCCAAAGGGAATTAAGTGCATAAATCTCTACATTTATCTCTGTAGCCTGATACTAGGAAGTAGAAATAATTGAGACAGTGCCCACAGAATTCCATTATTAGAGAGTGAAATTACATAGAAAAACCTAATCCTGAAATCCTCATTCAGGTGAAGTCTCCTCGAAGACAAACTCATAGACTACCAGGAGCTGACAAATGAAATCGGGTGTGAGATTATCAGTCTCCTGGAGACTCTTGTCTATGCTCACTTTATTGGAACAGCTACAAGAGTGTTCATTTCCTGCCAATGAGAAGTGCCCGAAGAATTTATCTATCATTTAGCAGGAGTGTGAAAAATATTCTGCAATGTTGTTTTTAAAATGTTCATTTGCTAGGAATGAAAACTGAGGACAGATAACTAGTTTGGAAATCATTCTCTAACACGAGAAAGGAAAGTTTCAGACATTTCACTAATTCAAAGAAAAAATAAAAACCCAGCACCTTTGATCATGTTGCCAATAAATAAGTAAGTAAGTAAGTAAATAAATAAATAAGTGGAAATAAAAAGTAAAAGAAAACCACTGTGCAAAATTATTTCTTCTTTTCAGGTCACTGGCTTTTGGGAATATGAGTAATTCATAAAAGCAATTGCACTTTTTAAATGTAAAATGGACAAGGTGTCAGGACACTCCACTGCAAGATTAATTCATCTTTATACTTTTAAAAATGTTAATATTATTGTAAAATTCTAAGTGCTTTACATATATAATCTTGATTAATTATCTATGATGATATCAGCAACTTGCATTACTGTGCCTATTTTACAGAAGAGGAAGCGAAGGCAGAGGAGAGTGCATCCATATACTCTGGAACCATAAAGAATGCTCTTACAATTTTCCTAATAGAGCCCTGTTAACTCTGGGGAAAAACTGTCTTGGGCATGAGTTCGTCTTTACCTCTGCTTACTCAAAAGTGCCCTTCTGCTGAATTTTGTAGTGATATACCTGAAACTATTTGGTTGGGCAAAGATCCATGCTGAGATTTTTTTTCTGACATTCATCCATTTTTATCCTTAATCAAAATTTATTTATTGGTGTTCATTCCCTGAGGACTTTGATAAGTAATCCTTTCTCACAGGCTAATGGAACAACGTACTACCTTCCCAGCTAAGAATTGCATTTCAAAAAAGCCATTTTGGAGACATTAAGTTATGGAAAATAATTGATATTGATGAAGAGAATTTCAGGCATCATGCAGGCCTTTTTTCCTAATATCTGAAGTCACTTAGAAAGTAATTCAGTACTATTCTGCTTAAAATGTACTAAGCCATAGCATCCAATTCATCCTGGTAAATAAAGACTGGACTTTTAAACATCTGGGATCCCTAGAACTGGCTTAAATTGTCTTGTCAAATTATAAGATGTTCACCGTGATCAGGGGATATCAACTTCAACAGAATTGTTCACTTTCAGGAGATATTTCAAGCTGTTTCTTTTTAGCAGTTGGAAGTCTACTAACTTCTGAAACTGACATGGATCTTTTTTTCTCTGAGCAAGTGCTGAAATGATACCACCAAGACATGCATTTCTGATAAAGTTAACTATGGCCGATCTTATGTGACACCACCATAAGAAATTATACACAAGAACAAGATTATTTTGTTGGCTTCGAAATATTTAGAAATCTTAGGAATTTTTCTGAGCATCCCATGCTAAGAGCTATGCATGTACTACCAGAAACCAAACACCTTCACATTTTAATGTGATTGTTTACATCATACATGATCAACTGTAGAATTTTTAAAACCTCTGGTTATATACTGTAAATTATTGAGTACATGACATATTTTTTAATCAAGCAATTGATAGTCATAGAATACAAGTACCAATATCCTAGAAGCTTATTATTCTTGTTTAAAATTTGAATCTGTAAAATAGTCCATAAATTATGCAAACATTACTAACTGCCTTTTTATTTCACCAAATATTTATTAGGTACCCACCAAGTACAATGGTCACATGTCACATTTCAAAAAGTGTATTTTTATTAAAACAACTTTCAGAGTTTCCTCAACAGCATATCTGAAAGTAGATATTCCGCAATATTTATTTTGACCTTAAAATTTTTGAGTTTACCCAATATATCCAAATTCAAATTATATCCATTATAAACAAAATTGATTTCTGATCTGGTGGTTTTTCTGTATTGAAAGTAGCATTCTCATATATTAAAATTTTACTATAAAAGAGTGTGGTGTCATAGGGATATTAAGAAGTGCATGAGGCTTGCTTTTTGACCCTCACGCCCTGCTAATACCCCTTTTCTTTTTCATTCATTTCCTGAACACCAATCTAATCTGATTTTTAAGCTATGCCACATACATTAGGCCTCTCGTGTTGCTTTTCTCTTTAACCTCACTTTTCCGTCCTCTCTCTCTATCTATATCTGTATCTGTATCTGTATCTCTATATCTATATATATGCATATAATACACAGAGTACCAAAAAAATGTATTCACATTGTAAGAAAGGAAAACTGTATTAAAATTGTAATGCTCAATATATACCGATAACAAAAGATGAACATAAGTCATGTTTGACTTCTGCAATTACAAGAGGTGCTCAAAGTGGTTACCATAAGCAAAATTTTAATACAATTATTTTCCTTTTTAAAAATGTGTATACATTTTTTGGCACCCTCTGTTTGTGTCTGTGTATCTGTGTGTGTATCTTTATACATATATCTACAAGTATATATGTATGCATACATATGTATATGTGTGTATAAGCTTGTGGAGCTCTACACACACACACACACACACACACAGTAACTAAACTCACCTTCAAAGGTCCATGACCACCCTCCTGCATTTCCCACATTTCTACCATTTATTAGCTCTCCTTGATTACATATTGGAACTATTGTAAATGGACTTCTATTTCTTCTTCTCATGGCATTATAACAACCCAAGATGACAGGGAGCTGATCTGATGAACTATTAGGTAACAAAGCGAGAAAGCAAGAAGTATTTCCTAGATGGAGGTAACAAAGAGCAAAACTTTAATGGGTGTTGGTATGACTAGAAGTTACTAGCTGTTGAAAGTTTCTTAATTTCTCTAAATTTATTTTGTCATCTGTAAAAATGAACCAGTAAGTCACAAGATTAATTTGAGATTCAAATGCCTCAATTATATACACAAAGTGAGAGCACAGTGTCTGAAACAAAGACATCTGTTGATTTGAATCTCAATTGAGGGAGCAGGATGTAGAGAGTTAGTGGTTGGTATTAGGCCTGGGCAATGAGACACAAACCAATAGGAAGTGAAGAAGGAGAATTGAGTTTTTATAGGAAAGGTCCTGATATTCAGAAATTAATGGTTAATATGAGAAGGCAGAGGCACAAGCAAATGCAAGAGGTTATGAGAATATAATCAGGGCAGAGCTGAAATTTGTGGAGATTTATATATTGAATTATAAAGTGTTTTATGGAAAGAAGAGAGGAGAATGAGATTCTGGATTAACAGTTATGGGTGAAAGAGATGAAGAGAAAGTGACTTGAAAATTGGTATTAGTGGTAGTAAAAAATGGAGATATAAAGAAGAAATAGTTTTATAATTTGGTGAAGTTACACGAAGCTGAATGACGGGAGTAAGCTTAGGACATGAATCTTAATCTCATTGTCAAAATGTGGCTTCCATACATTCCCTCTGATACTTTATGAAATCTCTTTCAAAAAGCACCTTGATTTTCTCTGTAGAAATAAGGAAGTTCCTTAAAGAAGGATTTATATCATTGTACTTAAAATCCCTGAGGTCGATCCAAGCTCAGTGCCTTGTCTACTTATGCAGGAGCATTTGACTGCTGTTATAAAAATTGACTACCTGCCTTAGAAAATTAATCATCGAGGTTGCACTGCAAATTTGGGGGGCATATGGAAGCACAGGCCATACAGATTTTAAGCAACAATTACCTTTATCTGAAGATTCAGGTATGCAATCATTTTAAGAATCCTTTAGGGTAGTGAATGTACTGGTATATGCTTCTTTGGACACACAGAATATTTTATTATCTAAGTGGTGTATACTCGTATGCATTGAACTGTAAGCTGAAACAACATGCTATTCTATGTTACAGAAGGCTCATTTTTGTCCATAAGCAATTTAGTTATCATGTGTTGTTTAATGGCTGAGGACCTTCCAGAAAAAGCTTTAAAGAATCCGTGATACATAATTGCTGACTTTTAAAAGTTCAGAAAATGTCATTATGGCTTATTTGGAGATATCATATAGTTTACTGAACTGTACTGGGCTTGTTGACATGCCTGGCACTTTGTGAATGAGGCCTGTTTTATTCTCCCTTCATTTGTTTAGCTCTTTACGTAATTGATTTTCTGTGCTAATACACTAAAGGTCTGAAGAAGGCAGTGCCTCAGGTGTGACAGATGAAATATGGTGCTTTTAGTCATTGCTTTTATCTTCCATGTCTAATGTGTTGGTTATAGCTGTGCAGTTTAACAGCAAAATCAATACATCATTTGCTACTGCTACCTGAAAGAATTTGGAAGCCCTTCGGTATTTTAACTATTAGATTTCCTCTGGAATTCTATTTATTTATTTATTTATTTATTTATTTATTTATTTATTTATTTATTCATTCATTCATTGTTTATTGACTGATTTATGTTTTCTGATACTGAATGTTACAAGTTGAGGGATTTTTTTTTCTCCCTCTTGCCTTCTCTTTAAATATTGTCTTTTCCACTAGCTAGTTACTTTGCTTTGGATTTTGGAACATCTGCCAATCTAAATGAATCCTGTAAAGTGTAAAATAAATGTTTAAAAAATCTTTTCCATTTTGTCTAAATCATCTTTGAGCTTAAACATTTAGCATATGTTCTTCTGAAAATGGAACCACTTTGTATTGTGCATGGAAAGCAGTATGTATGGGGGCACTTGAGTAATTTCTCATGTAAATGGATGGTTTTATTGCCAGTTTTCTATTTTACATTGGCAATGACATGGTTTCAGCCTGACAAGAAAAAAAAAAAAAAGAAAAATCCATTTGATTAGAACATTTTTCCTGTTCAATATTCTCCTGCATATATTCATGTTCTCTCTTTTGTTATGCTCCAACTGTTAGGTGCATATTTTACTTTAATACCTTGAATGTAAACTTCTAAAAAGTAGGAAATGTGACCTATACCCTCTCACCCTATTCAGACAACATAGACCTATGATATGGAGTGAGGGTAACTCATGCGTCTTTGAAAACCACGCACAATTTATCAAGTTGATTTACTCAATGTAAGTTCTTAGAAAAACCTATTGAATTTGTTTTTCTTACCAATTGAATTTTCTCTAAAAGTTCAGTTTTCTGCATATGTTCATGCCCAAATTTCATTTATGAAAGTAGCTGTCTTATTCAAGAACTTTATTCTTAAAGTAGACTTACTATTTTTATAATGGCTATAAAAAGATGACTTTAAATAAGATGTTTATTTTAAAAAAGGTTCATCTTTAGGTGAAGTAGACATAATACAGTAATGGTTAAGATAACCCATTAATTCATCAACACTTATTCTATATTTCACATGTTATTTGTATTAAACCTAATATTAAATTTTATTATCTTAAATGTTCAGAGATTAGATGGACCCTCACCCATATTTTTACAAATAAGGACAAAGAGCAAATAAATGAGCTATGTTTGTGAATTTATTTTAACATAATTTTTAGGATGTCATAATATAGGATGCAGGCTAACATTTTCCTTGGTCTACATTGGCATATATACGAAAGCCATGTTTGTTCATAATCATGAGCCTGAAACAAAGTGAGACCTTGATTAATATTAACTCAGTCTACATTATATTACTTTGGTGTAAGTGCTTTTTCATTTAATTCTAGCTATAATTTCAAAAGTGTAAGAATTCACAAATATGAAATTTCTCTCAGCTGACCAGAAAATCCAACTTTATAGAATACCTAATTTTAAACCTTTATTTTTATATTTAAAAAAAATACCTTGCACAAGTTTTGTAAGTAGTAAACAAAATTATTAAAATGGTTAAACTGTTGATTTTTTTCTTGGGTAAGATTTAATGTTATTCCTCTTGAACCTCTATAGAATGTGGTGAGATTGAGATATGCAGGAAATGTATATTTATATAGTTACACATAAATATATTTATATGTCTTAGCATATTTGTTAGTGATTACTTAAGGTTGTTTTTTTTTTTCCCCTTCATCACAGATGTCTGCAGTAGTCATCAAAGGATTTTCTTAAGGTAGGGCAGATTTCTTTGCCTGACAATTCTAAGCTAGTCATCTAGACAGGTTTTGTTTTCTCTGTATTTGTACAAACCTGTACTTTAATTGCTCTGACCTAAGCAAAGTAATGGGATGGGACTGAATCATACAAAGGCTTTGTCTCTACAATAAAACAGATTCTTCATTAAACTGGTAAAAGTTTTTTTTTTCCCCTTAAATTTTATTATTGATTACTTATTACTGAAAAAGTGATTTAGTTCAGTTAATTTAGTGACTAAAAGAAGTGATTCCTTCTGCCTGTTATTTTTATAACTACTTGGGTGTAGCATGTTGGTTTTGACCAGAGGCTGAAACTAGATTCAAAGGAATCTGGTTGAAGTCGATTGTTGAACTAAAAGAACAGTGAATCAGAATATTTAGTATAACCTAATTTTAAAGTAGAAAACAATCTCAAAGTCCTTCATGTTTTAGCCACATAAATCCATCTAGAGTCAATATAGGCTTATCAGAGAGATGCTCTATTAGCATGCTTTAGACAGGAGGACACAACTTACTTCTGTTCAGGGATAGATCTTCCTTTAAGGGAAAAGATTCCTTTACGTTGCTTAAATGTAATTATGTTGGTGTGAAACAAATAGCCTCAAGCCGTGTCTTCATTTGCATTCCAATGACATAATATTTTCATTACTATACTCAAGCGGCTTTAATCTGCTTCATTGTTTAAATTGGGAAAGTAGCCAATTTTATGGTATATTGATGCTTTGGCAATCTTGCCCAAGACTGAGTCATCAATCATCTGAAAAAGATGGCCAGGAAAAGTACAGACTGATGTGGTTGTTAGTCGAGAAAGCAGGCAATAATCTCATGAAATCCGTAGTAAAAATATACAAAACCCTAAATTTTTAGGGATAAAAAGGCCTAAAATATCGATAGTCTGTCTCCTGCTTCTGGGAAAGACTTACCTAAATAAGATACATGTGTATTATGTGTTATCTTTTAGAATTATCTGACTAGCATTTATACAACAACTACTATGTATTTTATATTCTCTAAGCACACTAGAAGATACAAAGATGAATAAGACTTTGGTCACTGTACACTAGGAATTCATAATCTATCGGTAGAGATAGCCATGTGCACAGATATTGAGGATTTAAGCAATGAAAGGAGCAGACAGGGACTGAATGGAACCATAGATGGAAAAATGGGCTGCTCAGTGCTAAGAGTTCCCTAGAGTTCCCAAGAGGCAGCTACTCCCCTTCTTTCAGCAACACATTTCTTCTAGTGCATTCTTTAATATTGCCTCAACATGGTTACATTGCCTTTGTTTTTGTTTTTTTTCTGAATGTACCCATGTTTATTATAATTCTATTTATGAGTTTAACTCTGGTCAAATTATATTTATCATCTTAATATTTTTGTAACATTTCATATTATATTTAAAATTGAAATAATATTTTAGAAATGAAGGCCTTCTGCTTTTTATAATTTCCTATAATTATTAGCAGAGAGTAAATATAGGAGGGGTGCATTTTCACCCATTTTTTAATGTGGCATCTCTGTTTCTGAAATGTGTTTTTATTAACTTCTAGAAGAGTGTAGAGATAGAGATGTTTTTGTTGTTTGCTTTCTGATTAGCTATATCATGTTAGGTAATACAATGTAGAGAACACATCGAGCATAGTATACAGTGGCATATTCTCAAAATCTTGATGGTTTGGGGTGGACAAAAGACATGCAAATCAGCTTCAAATCAAAGTAATTATTTCCAAGTAATTTTTATACGCAGCAGAAAAATTCCGTGCTCTTAACACGTATATATATAGTTATCGGGGGTGACAAAAAGTGTCAATGTTTGGTCAATGTTACTCAAGCAGTACTTTGCCATAATCAGAAGTGTCTGGACACTGATGGTAACCACTGTGAGCCCCTCTTGTAATTGCAGAAGTCAAATGTGACTCATCTTTTGTTATTGATATATATTGAGTAACACAATTTTAATACAGTTTTCCTTTCTTAAAATGAGTATACATTTTTTGGCAACCTCTGTGTATGTGTGACACACACACACACACACACACACACACATATGGAGAATTCCAGATCCCCTATATATCTCCCCACGCAAGAGCACCTTAGCTCTGGCTTACGGTATAATAGGAACATGGATTCCACCCTGCCACCTATAACTGTTATGTAAACAACAGAACCCACTGACCTCAGAATGGCAAGTCTACCTAAAACGTTGGAGAGCAGGGCAGGTGATTGATTTGTTCATTTATTAATTAAAAACATATATTGATTGCCTTCTCGATATCAGGTGGTAAATAAGGGAACTAGGAGAATAAAAATGGGGCTTGGTCTCAATAAACCTGCCTTGAAAGAAGTAAGAATGGAAATTAGGGAAACTAATCCGACGAGACCGGTATATCTCTTTGGGAGGAATTTTGAAATTTCAGTCCAATCCCAAGTATGGAACCGAATATGGGATAGAGCTTCAAGGCTATCCTAGGCCTTTTTTTCACTCTCTCAGATATGTGAAGGGATCCTATTTCTTCAAAGCTACTTTGGGTTACTTTAGCAAGTTTACTAAATGGGGGTGGAAAAGACAAGTGGAAGCAAAGCTTTTCCAATTCTATGGCAATATATTAAACTTAACATAGATAGATACATATTGCTTTGGTATTACCAGTTACTACTCACTCCCTACTTCCCTCAACTATATACATATATAAAAAACACGTTTTTTGGCACTATTTAAAAATATATCCCTTGAAGCTATATGACATAACGGTATACTGATCCAACAGATAATACTTAAAAAGCAGTTGACAGAATAGCTATGATTTTTAGGTACTAACTTAAAAAGAAATAATAAATGAATTCAGTTCTCCAGAATCTCCAGGCATTTTTAAGTAGTCAGCAAATTACATGGTGTTCAGACTGTCAAACGGTTAACCCTTTCATTCAAGCATGACTCTACTTTGCCAAGGTACAGAAAGGAGACAGTCTGTCATTTCAAATGTAATTTTTATCTGGCTATAGTCAATCAAGTGGCCTCGGTCTATTCCCAGCACGCCCTATTGAGATGCTCTATTGTATAGAGTATTATATAAATGGTAAAGAAAAATTGTGATTTTCATTTTTATTTTTCCAAAGGGGGGAACAAAAAAGGGTGAGAAAGCAAAAGTCTTGTAATTTAGAAACATAGTGAAAGTAGTAAATTTGTCCCAAAGAACCCCATTCTCTAACTTATATCTGCCTGTTTCCATGATCAACTCAATTGTTTCCTTCATGCACCTTTCAACATTCTGTCTGAGCACAAGGAGTAACGAAAATGTAAGAGGGTGACTGTGTGGGAGCAACTAGGTAAAAGTGGGGCTCTTCTTTTTTTCACCATTACTATCCTCCATGGGAGTCCTCAGTTTCTGTGGGCACTGTACTGTTTCAGGCCTTTTGTTGTACTGTTATTTGTAAGATCTCAATGAAATGGAAAGAATCATTATAGGAGGGTCACTTGCTTCAACATTATTTTTCCAGCAACTCGTTTACTGGCGAGCTAAATTTACGCTGTTGCAAACCACTCAAGTTAAGGGTTCCAGCAATAGAACTGCAAATGGATGCAGAACTTTGAATGTTATCAAGGCAAATTAGTTATACCATAATGGCTCTTTTGTCCAGTGTTTCTATATATTTCTGCTTACCTAGGATTTTACTCTAAATTGCCTTTTACATAATGTTGAGATCAGTTGATCTACAAAACTCATGCAATACTACTTCAGCAAGATCAACAGTGGAAAGCAATGGGTCTACTTTAATTTATAAAATGCAGCATTAATTCATTCCTTTGTAACGTGAAAAGTCAAAGAAAATGAAAATGTACACTCTTTGGTGTTTTTTTTCATATGAAAGCTGTCAAATCAGATAAAACGCTTGAATATCTGTAATTACAAAAGGAGAAGACTGACTAGGGAGTGAGTATGAACTTCCTCAAGGAATTAAAAAAACAACAACAAACTGAATAGGGTTCACATGGAAATTATTTTCAACAAGAGTCCATTTCCTTATACTGTTCTGTATTCCACACTACTTTGTTGCTTTATCCATTCCGCCTGTGAAGGTTAAAGCCCTGTCCCCATTGTTGGAATTGATGAAAATCTCTAGTATGTCAAATTCCAGGTACAAATCAAATGGTAAGTATTAAGGGTGATTAATGGTGAATTTTCCAGTTAGATGTTTGGCTAGCAAGGGAAATACTTTATATTCTAGTATTGCTCCCAGTGACTTTTCTCCTGATTTAATCTGAATGTTATTGACCTCTGGAATCTCAACACAAACAAGATATGGCCATTCCATAATACTTGGCAGCCGCTTATGCCAATAAAATTGTGTAAGCTAGTGTTAAAACAAACAAAGTATAGGATTTCTAAGATAGGGTGTGTCAAGTATTATTTAAATTAACAGTTTGAGAATGATTAATGGTAGAAATGACAAGGGCATATTTAACTTGAGAACTTCCAAGTGGCCCAGTGGCTGCTTACAGACCACAGTTTTTTTCTCTGTCTTTCCCTAAAGTGAATAGAGGGGTTCTGTTCTACTAATTCAAAGCATCTCAGGAGAAAACTTCCACTATAAATTAATAATAGCCCAATCAAGGGTCACACGAGGCTCTTAGGACACCGTATATCTAAACTAAAGCCAAACATTCCAGGATACTGAAATAGTCCCTAGGATTAAAACCATTTCTCTACAAACCTCTAGAAAGCAGGATATATTTTATATATCAGGGATATGTGGCTTATTATGTTGATGTCATCAACATTTTTTTTCAGTTGAATTACAGTGCTATATTTGCTTTTCAATACAGCTTTTTAGGCATTATGTCACATTGCAACTGGGAATAGTTATGATAATTCAGTGCAAAGGAAGTATCATTTTAGCAATGAGTGAAGTGTATCCATTGTATACAGCCCCTAGAGCAATAAGTATTTTCTTATTCTTTATGATGTGGTGCTATATAACTATAATTCAGATCATTACCTCTAGTGATTTCCAGCGTAGAGAAGCACATTATATTAAATTAGTAGTGGACATATGAAAGCTTTTACTACACAACACAGAAAAGTTGTGAATTTGCAATATCACTGGTAAGTTCCAAATCTTTTATGGGTTATTGTATACTGCAAATAGCCATGCTCTGACTCCCAAGGGAATATGTGAAACAGTGTCATCATTTTTGATGAGAATCCTGAGACTTTGTGTTAGGCAGAATACCTGTGTAGAAAATACAATTTATGCTTGTGAGTGTGAGTGTGCGTGTGTGTGCATGTGTGATTGTATAACCCCATCTTTAATCCATTGTCTATGAAATAAAATTTTATTTTAAACCAATTGCTTTGACCTTTTGTCCAATCCAGGACATACGCAGCTTCCATCTTTCTATCTGGCAAGAGAAAAATCTTAAAATCATTGAGTTGTCATCGTTGTCCGTGCTGTCCTCCTCATCATTTTCCTACTTATCTTCCTACTATAAACTTCAAAGAACTAGGCAAAAAACAACATAAAGTGACTGCTTTCAGACACTGAATAAGAGGAAACACAGGACTGTGATCCTTGAAAACAAGGAGACAAATGAGTATGCCATACATTTGCTCCAATTTTCCTCCTAGGGAAATTTTCAAATCAGAGCATAGGAAGGGGAACCTTCCAGAGCAATAACAGAGCCCCATAAATCTGTACAGATTTACTGTTAATCTTTGACAATACCAATCAATAACAATCAGTGTACACATCATGTAAAACTTGCCAAGACTGGTCACAGATAAATTTTGGAAAAAATAATAATCACTTGAATGAACAGATCTGGAAATCATTTGAATTTTCACCAGCCAGTGTGGAAAATGTTTCTGAATGCATGGAGCTTCAGTATATACCTCAGAAGGGTTATGTTTCAGCTGTGAGTCTAAACTTGCAGAAATGTATAAGTATTATACACAAATCTTATAAAAACAAAAAAACAAAAACAAACCAAAAATCCTTTAAATTATCAAAACAATTTGCAAGTAATATTTAATTACTATACAGATCAAAGTCCAAAATTCTTTAAAATAATACAAAAAATAACACTCAACATTATAAAATCACTATGTTCAGTATCCAAACAAAAATTAAAATATATGAAAAAAGTAAAACAGAAAACAGAGGAAATGTTGTCAGTTTAAATCCACAAATAATAAAGATAGAAAATTATGTTAAAGAAGCTCTCAAGACAAAGTGTAATATTCTCAATTATTTACTAGAAAACACAAGTATAAGAAGAGAAATGAAATATATGAAAACAAATATTAATAAATAAAAACACAGCATCTAAAATGCAAAATAAAATAGGATTAATTGTAGATTAGATACTGCAGGAGAAAATACCAATGAACTTGAAGGCTCAGCAATATAAAATATTCAAAAACATAGCAGAGAAAATAATGACAACATAATAGATTCTCATTGATTTAGAGCAATACAGTAAGCAGTTTAGCATATGGTAATTGGGATGTTAGAATAAAGGGGTGTCAGAAAAGCATATATGAAGAAATAAATGACCTAACACTTGCAAAATTTGATATGAACTAGAAACTCACATATCCAAGCAACTCAACATAAACCAATACAGATTAACAGAAAATAAGCAATGCTAGCACACAATATAATCAAATTATTGAAACATAGTGATAAAAAGAAAAGCAGCTCAAGAAAAAACGTACAGTACCTACAGAAACATTAGAAAATCATAGACATAATACTATGTAACCCAGAAAACAAAGAAATGGCATTCCTAGAGTGTTGATTTAAAAAATAAAATAAAACAAAAAGACATAAAATAAAATAAAATAAAATAAAATGAAAAAGAAGACACTCTCAACTTGGGTAGAAACAGAAGAACAAATCCAACTCAATGAGAATCAAGGAAATAATAATTACAAGAGCAGAAATCCATTAAATAGAAAACTAATAAACAGAAAAAAATAATTAGACCAAAATCAGTTTCTTAGAAAATATCAATAAAATCTCTACTAAAGTGACAAAATGATTAATAAATACATTTTTAAAACTAAATGTAAATGAGATTAATAAAACAAAAAGAAATGGGTTGGTAAAAAAGAAAACTCTATTTACCAATATTAGGAATGAAACAGAGGTCATCACTACAGATCCCTCAGACATACAAGAATAATAAGTGAATATTGTGGACAACTTTGTGCCAATGGATTTGATGTATTTGAAGTATTGGTGAAATAGACAAATTCTTTGTAAGGCATACATTTCAAAACTGACTTAGAAACTAAAAACCCAGAAAGGCCCACCATCAAATAAAATAGATTAAATAATTAATTAAAAACCTTACTACCCTAATACAAATTGACAAACTGACTCTGGAATTTATATGGAAATGAAAAGAACGAAACTGATGGACTTGAACCTCTGATTTCAAGCCATTTTATGGAGTTGAAGTAATCAGGATAGTGTAACATTCACACTAGAAAAAAAAAAAAAACATGCAGATTGATGGAGCAGAAGAAAAAATCCATTCTCATACCCATACATTTATAGTCCATTAATTTTTGACAATGTGGTGAGGAATTTACATGGAAAGTACAGTCTTTTGATCAAATGGTACAAAACAAAATAAGTTATATCCAAGTGAAATAAAAGTATACTTTACTACTAACTCACATCATACCAAAAGTTAATGTTTTTAGATTTACAGCTAAGAAATTATAACTTCTACCAAAACGCAGGAGTAAATATTTGCAAACTTTAGTCAGGAAAGGATTTGTTCGAATACAAAAAAATACAAGCCGTTAAAAAAATTGATAATTGTACTTCATTAAAATTAGTATCTTCCGCTTTTAAACTACACCAGTTAAAAATGAAAAGACAAGATACACACTGGGAGAATATATTTACAACACATATATGTGACAAACACTTATATCCAGAATATGTACATCCACTCAATAATAAGAAGTCAAGTAATCCAATAAAAAATGAAAGATTTAAACTGAATCTTCAAGAAAAAAGACATGAGGGTCAATAAACACAGGATGGTTTAATTAATATCTTAAATTGTCAAGGAAATGAAAATTAAAACCATGGTGAGATATTATATTAATGTTAGAATAACTAAAATTAATTAAAATTGGCAATACCCAATGATGGTCTGAGTATGGAGCAAGGTGGAATCTCATTCACTGCTTTTGGGCAGGTAAAATGTCCAAGTACTTTAGAAAACAACTTAATAGTTTCTTAAATGTTTAGATATACACTGATTATATATCCTGGAATTCCATTCTTAGATATTTACCAAGAGAAATTAAAACATATATCTAAACAGAAACTTGAATCGGAATGACATGGGAGCTTTCTTTTGCTAACCCCTAACTGGAACCAACGCAAATGCCCATCAATAGATGAAAAGATAAATGCACTGAAATGTATCTGTAAAACGCAATACTATTTAGTAATATAAAGAAACGCACTACTAATAGATCTAACAAGAATGCATCTCAAAAAAATTCTGAGTGAAAGTAGTCAGACATGCAAGACTACACATATCACATGATCCTATTTTTGTTAAACTCTAGAAGAGATAAATTTAATATGAAATGAAACAAAGAAAATCAGAAATTGACTAGGTCATTCTTGCAAGATTTTCTTCTAAATGATACAAGAGAACCTTCTTGGAGGAGGTACTTGTTTTATATCATGATTGTGGTGATGGCTACATGAGTACATACCTTTGTAAAAATTCATGTAGCCATCCACTTAAAATATGTTTATGGTACATAAATAATTCATGTAAATTATTGATGTAATGAAAATGCAAGAAAACTGAACTCTTTCTTTCCAAAGTGTCAGTAATTCAGGAAAAATTCAGGGCTGAGACCTCAGACAGTTAAATAATATAATGAGGGCAAATATAAGGCCTCTGAAGGACACCTCCGAGTAGTTTTCCATTACATTTCCCTCTCTCATAATTGAAATGAACTGCACGATATAGCATAACAGGCATCACACTGCAAATGAAGCAGACATTACAGTGGAAGTACTTCAAGGAAAGCAAGGTTAAAATAATGTATAGTACTAGGAAGATGGCTCATCAACTTAATACCTTAGTAGCATGTTTATCAGATAAGAGTTTTTCTAGGACAGGGGATCCTGTCCATATATAGGTAAGCTTCTAGACAAAGAAAAAAAGCAGAGGGAAATGAGACCTGAATGGATGGGAAGAGGCATGCATAGAATTGAATTTAGGAAACAAAATTGCCTTTGCTTAAAGATTTACAAAAAAAAATCTTTGGGTGAGAGTAAGGGAACCCAAATGAGTCTTGATGGAAGTGAAAGTGCATGACCTTGTTTTACTGTTTTGTTATGTGATGTGTATCCAGATATAGAGTATTATGGTGCACATAAGAAGCACTTGATTATGTTTGTTGAATTAGTGGATTAAATAACTGATAAAGATGGGTGGTTATCAAAAGAATACATAAAGCAATGAAAATAAAATTAATTTAAACTTTTAGCATAGCATCAGACTACTTATTGCACTCAATACATTATGCCTTAAATAACTAGTATTTCATAATTTTGGCTAAAATCCCCCCTGTAATAATTGGATTCTAGAATCACAAATGAATATCACAGAATATTTTTGAAAGAAGGGGAATATGTAAGGTTAATTAAAGCAGGACAATTATAAGGAAGTCATTTTAACTATGTTTAAAAATGCTCAGTTCATATTATATTTAAGTGCTTTAGGGGAAAAACCACTTTGACCTTAAGTTCAGAGCTAAAATTCAAGTTAAAATAAGTGTTCAGTGTTAATGATACAATGATCAGTACAATGATAAAAGAGGATCAAAGTTAGAGAACTATCTACTTGTGATTTAGTCACTCAACTATATGATGAATGAAAGGAAGTTGTTAAAGATCTTGATAGAAAAAGGGGGGAGGGCCTGCCATCCCTTACTTTCAATATAGTAAGCTGTACCTCTATTCCAGGCCCAGTGCTCCTGTGCTCTGGTGTGCCTTTCTCGAAGTTTTTAAGTTCCTTTTGGGTGTCTTAGATTTGCCAGAGTAGATCTAAGTTTTGACTAGGACCCTTCGGGGTGTTCTATGGATCTCTACCACACCCCACTCCCTTTACATGTGGAGTCAAACAGAAGCCCCAAAACACCCTTGAAATCTCTGATGGGGTTATACTGAGACCTTGTAGTTGGGATAATTTCAGGGGTGTAGATTAGGGAGAAGACTACTCCTGTTGTCTAGTGTGGTATGTCTTTCCAAAGATTACACATAATGGGGCCTCAAAAATGTTGTTGACATGCTGGTTGGAGTGATTTAAATTGTTTATATGAACAGAAGCCCTGTTTAACAGTGTCTTTCTATCTCTTCTAGCCTGAGACAAGAAATATAGAATGCAAAATAAGAAAATGAGAAAGTGACAATATCTGAAAGAATATCTAACAATATTGAAATATAAGAAGTCCTATTATAAACATGTTATGCTCTAAATGTAATTCCACAGAGGTAGAGTTAGAGATAAAACTGGTATACTTAAAATCCAAATAATTAGATTAAACCAAAATAAGACATTTGAAAGCCAAAGCTGGGTAAAATTTGGGAGCAATTTAAGAAAATCTCTGTTTCTCTGTAGCTCCAAGGAAGAGAATACACACTGAGCAAAAATGGCTATGCTCTCGAAAATAAATTGAACTAAGCTATTGAACAAGCTACTGAACTAAGCCTATCTAAAGGTATTTAATAAGGCAACGTGCCATGCTTATATGTACCTTATACTTTTAAATATTGTCTCTCACTTATTAGACATGTAATAAATTCTTGTAATCTAAACGGAGCTTATAATTTGTTGAATTTTTATATTAATAATGCATACATTTCTGTAAGAAGAATGTAGTAAATTATAAGGTATGTAAGACATTTGTGAAACACAAGGCAAGCAGAAGGAAGGCTTCTGTATAATACTATTAGTATAATCTCCCAGCATTGTGAATTAACAATGTACTCCCTAAAATAAGCTAATTAGGGTTTTCTCAGTTTTGAATGTTTCAGTATACAAATAGCATTTGCAAATAATATATGGAACACAAAGAGAATGTGCCTTCTTTGAGAGAGAGGACCAAATTCTTGAAAATATTTTTTTAATATCTCCTATAGAGAAGGTCCTAAAGAATATTTAAATTATAAATTATATGTATCTGTGATGTGTATCCAGTTCAACTCTATACACCCTGAAGGATCCTAGTCAGAACATGGGATGTTTTCTACCCTGGCAGATCCAGGACACACAAAAGTAACTTAGAAAATTTTGAGAAAGGCACGCCAGAGCACAAATATGTGTGTGTGTGTGTGTAAATATATATATGTACGTATATATCCATATATATGTATATATACGTACATATATATATATATATTTCCCATTATGGTGAGATATATATATATATATATATAATTACATCATATATAATATATATATAATTATAATATATATTATAATAACATATATATAATTATAATATATTATATATAATATATTATATATAATATATATAATATACATATTATAATGTATTATAATATATATATTATATATATAATATTATATATAATTATATTTCCCATTATGGTGTGGCTTTTATATTTTGAAAGTATAAAAATATAAACTTAATCCATGAGAATTGTGAGTAAAAACATTTTTAGATAAAGTGTTGCCTTTGGCTGTCATTTGGACCTAAGATCACATCAAGTTCTAATTCATGTTTTCTTATTTACATGTTATCAATAACTGGGTGAAATAAACATTTTATTGGTTGTAAAGCTTCTGGAGTTCATCCTTCTAAATTGAATAGAATTACTGTAACTCATAATTCAAAATATGGAAAAAAAGTGTAAATTTTTATACCTTGGCTGTACAATTATTTTCTGCTGACAAAATATGGCATTTATCTAGAGAATGTACACATCTATGTCAGTTTAACTATAGGAACAGTTACATGGGGACATATTTAATTGGTAATGTAAATTCTGTGGTCTCTTATGAAACTAGATCCACTACTCATCATAATATGTATGTCATTTATACATAAACATAATATGTACGGAAAACTTTTTTTTTTTATTAGTATGTATCTCTTTACTAGGAGATAACTTCGGAGACCTTCCAGAGAGAATATGATCTAATGTTAAACCTTGTGGGCTTTGTTATGTGAAAATGTGCAAGGCAGACTTAAATTCCAAGTTCATTTAAAAAATTATAGAAAATGCACAAATTATCAGGACGGCTTCTTCATAGAGTAACCCTTATTTTGGAAAATGTAATATAATAATAAACAAAGCAGGCTATATTAAAATGATTTTTCTAAGGATAGAGAAATATGACATGTTCTCAAGCTTTGAATAGTTGATTTTAAATATTTTAAATATATAGAGTCAAAGCATTTGAAATTGAACAGTCAGCCTTGTGTTCATTAGGAACTTCAGTTGAAACTATTTTCAGGATGAAGGATATCACAATCGAGGTTGATGATTTAAACTGGCAATTCCATGTTGACATTTGCCTAGTAGCTAAATTCCACCACCAAAACGATTCCCTGTGATATCTGCAATAAATAATAGAATTCTTATGGAAAAGATTGATTAAATTAGGTTTGTTTTTCTCTAACAAACATCGTTTATATGCACATTGTGCATTTTTAATTTTTATTATAATTTTATGCCTTTTAAATGGGGCTTCTGCCTAGGAAGAATTAGCTGCTGAGATTTCTCCTGGTTATCTCATTTCCTTCTCTTTGAAATCATGCATGAAACATGCTCCAAAATGCCCCCAACTGAGACATACGAATTACCTGTCTACTTGTGGCTGCGTAAACATGGAGGAAAATGTGCAATGAAGCTAAAACTCATGTTTTTGCCAAAAGCAAGAATTGGACAAATATCAGAAATCTAGTAGCTTTTTATATGAAAATTTCTATTCAAGTATAAATTTATTTAAATGAAATGAAACCATCATTTCTGTTTTCACAATGCTAAGGATTATATATTTAACATAGGTAAATATTTACTTATTGCTTTTTCTTTTTTAAATTTCTATACCTGATAGTAAAGTATTTCTTCAAAAGGTGAGGATACTTTCTCTAATCAGTCAGACAATGAAGATAAAACTATTCCCACAAACTCGGCTGATCTCCTACAAAGCATATTTATTATATAGACATATTTGATAAATACACAGATGGTTTATAAACTCTGCTTACTGCTTCTGTAATATTGTTCTTTTGATAGTTTGCTACTAATTTCCATATGTTCTCTTCATTCTTATTGCAAAGATGATCTTCAGGATCTAGTCAACAACACCTTTAGAAGGAATAAAACTCTTTCCCTTGCTTGTTTTGCAAAATAATAAAATCCTTTTCTCAATGTATATCTAAAGACAGTGTCACTATTGTTAAAGTCAAGATGAGATCAAATTTGTAGAAAAGAAGTCAATATTTTCCAAATTGGGATGCATAAAATGATCCATTCCAGTTTAGAAAAAGTAACAGAAAATATTTTCATATTTGCCTTCTATTATTTTTAATTTCTATTTTTGTGTACATTGTATAATATTCACTCAATACATGTAATTATTGTGTAATTCATACAGTGACCTCAAAAGGACATATAGAAACAATAATAATTTGAAGTGCTTTAGACCAGTTAGGTCTAAATCTTCCCTTCCTCACTTACCGTGTTTCTCAAAAATATGACTGGGTCTTATATTAAAGTTTGCTCCAAAAGACGCATTAGGTCTTATGTTCAGGGGATGTCATCTTGAAAAATCATGCTAGGGCTTATTTTCTGGTTAGATCTTATTTTCCGGGAAACACGGTACTAAATAAGATAATTTGGCAAAACTACTCTGTATCTTATCCTAAAAATAGAGCAGAAAATGGTATCTGTTTCATAGGTGATGTGATGGTTAAATGAGTTGATACTTACCCAGTACATAGAATACTATATGTCAAGTTTACCTCTTATGAAAATGTTATCAACTATAATTTATAAATAAACAGATATATTGAGAATGAATACCTCTAGAAAATTATTAAAGTAGCACTTGATCAATATTTAAAAATCACTTAAATATATGCATTTCTAATGTAAGGATACACAAATGTAATAAGAATAGGTCTTAAAAGCAATCATTAAATAAATGAGTGGAGAAGAAAACAAAGTGTAATGAATAAAAAAGTCCTTCGATGCAATGTTCTCCTTGTTGAAACATGTCATAACAAAACACATTTCAACTTATGAGGACAGATCTACATTTGTTTCTCACTCTGCCAACATCTCTTTGCATGGTCTTGGACAAATTAGTTCAGTGATCTGTTTCTCATCCAATGAATTACAATAGTAATATAGTTTCATATGGTTGTTTTAAAGATTAAGCAATGTCTTACATGTAGGGTGCTGAGTGTACTGCTTGCCACATAATCAATGTTGAGAAAACAATCAGTTTCTTTCCCTCCTTCTCACCACAGTGGCTTAAATTCTCATATTCCTCAGATAATAGGAAATTTTATTGGTGGAAACCATGTTTGAATATCTTATTTTAAAGTATTTATTAGCTAATCAATTCATCTAAAGCATCCTGATGTCATAGCATGAGTATGTTGATGATGTTATGGAGAACAATGAGAAAAGAAGTGTAGGTGTTTCTTGTAGGCATGCTTACAAGTCCTCTCTCGGGAGACTTCCACAATCTAAGCTGTATCTTACTTAGTCTCACTAACAATTCATGTGCTATTGTCCATTTGATTGTTCTCTTAGCACAACTATGACACCAACCATGTCACTAACTTTGTGTGCATTTCTATTTTCATTTTCTAAGAGTGAACTATAAAGAAGGAAACTTTCTCTTCTCATTACTAAGCACACTAAACTTTGGTCCACTGAAGCCCTAAGTACGGGCTATCCCTGTACACCCGCTGGCTTTAGAAATCTCCGGACCGGGATCAGGGACTAGTCCCTCTGTTCTGATGTCCACACCAAGCTTTCACAAGAGACATTAGACCCTATACTTAGGCACCTAGAATGCTTTTCTCAGAACTGTCACTTTCTCTAATGTCTCCTGCAGATAAAGGCAGAATACACCACTTGGGTTTCTCCTGAACATAGAAACAGCCATGGCATCTCACACCAAGGTCTGAGCCCTCTTACAACACAGTATATGAAAATTTAATAACTTTCTTCTCAGTTGTGTGCTATCAGCCATAATCTCAGGCCTATTCAGCAATCTGAATATCTTTCAATTTATCTATCTCATAAATATACATATTTATATACATACTTATATACATATCATATCAATCTACATCATATATTCATATGTGCACTTACACTCACATAAATTTTTACACATGCAAATATGTACTTTAATATGAAATCCATGTAATTAAGGAGCCACATAAGGGGTTCAGAACACAGAAAAATAATAGAAAAATACTGACTGATGATGAAATAAACTTCATTCTTAAAACACATTTTTCCTATACTGGCCTCTTAAAACAACAGAGGACTGAAAAGATCAAATTATTCATTCCTTAAGAGAAATTTGTTTTGGCAGAGATTAATGCGACAATGAAAAAAAAAATGGGTTCTAATTTGGGCATATTGGGCATATGAGCATTGGGATTGAGTTATTTGTATATATCTGGTGGCAATGTACAGTCAACTGCTAGATCTGTGGGTCTGAGTTCATGGGAACATTTGCAATAGTCATCATCACACAGCACAACAGTGAAGTCATAAGTAGAAATTAGATGACTAAAAGTGTGTGTGTGAAGTGAGGAAAAGGGTGGAGAGACACAACTAGGGCCTGACAACGTTTAAAGGATTGCATGGATAAAAAGGGGTCTGAAGAGAAGCCTAAAGGTGACTGTAATATTATGAGTTATCACAGTAACAGAAAGAAGTTTTAGTAAGCAGGGAGTAAATAGAGAGTCAAGATCTCCAGAGAAAATATGAGTATACAGAATAAACTGAAAGTGGATCTAGGGGATAATTGTTGATGAAACAGAGTTTTACAAAAGTAGTGTTGACAGAAGCTAAAGATTAATGATCTAAGAGTAAAAGATTAGTCAAAATGTCGAGACCAAAGTGGATATAAGTTGTTTATAACGTTTGAGGATATGGTAGCTTTATTAAGAATTATCTCATAATCATTCAAAGGCTTATAGAAATATGCTTAAATGGTAAAATATTCCCTGCATCTTTAGACATACGTCTCATTATTTCCTGCGTGTTCAACTTAAGTCATCTATTTCTTATCAATGTATTAGATAGTTCAGATCAGGAAAGTAGTCCATCAGTTTTAGGTTATGTGATTAGAAATACTGAGCAAAATATAGCATGGTTATTGTAAAGAAAAAGGATAGTAGTCACATATCACTTGATATGATCAAAACCATAGCTGTTGTTCAAGACAAATACTGAGCTGATTCTGGAAGAAATGTGTTTTCAAAAATAAAAACCATCATATTTATTGAAGACTGAGACTGTATATGGGTGAAGTGTAGAGTATCCTGATAAACAGTTTTATTTCAGATGAACCAACAATTATACTCTATGTACAAATATACTCTTTTCAAATCAACCTGTGAGTGGAGTATAGTTTAAATTTTAGAGATTCAATGCCCTTTAAAAAAGAGCCTAATTAAGCAAATGTTTAAATGCATATGCCAATGAGCCATGGTCACATATTAACTTTCATTAGTTGTTATTTAAAACTCAGGTTAAATCAGTTTTCTCACTGTCCTGAACCAAGAACATGGAAGAATAGTCCGGGGGGGGAGGGGGTGGCAGTCGAAGGCCTTAAACATCTGAATACATGGATAGTGGAAAGAAATGGACACCAAGAAGTAAGGGTGAGCTAAAGAGATATGATTGCCTGACTATGCTAAATAGATAAGTATTTGTTCACATTCATTACCAAAATATTAAACCTGTGAGCATTTAATCAACAGAACATGGTAAGTGCTGTAATTGAAAGTATATTAGCTGCAGAGGAGTGGTACTTAACATAACACTTTTTCCAGATTAGATAATTACGGAACAAAGTTTTAAGAGAATTACATTCATATACATAAACGGAACAATATAACAAGTGGGAGACTCATAATACCATTTTAAGTATCTGTTGATTCCAAAAGAAAGTGTACACATTCATTGTAATGCTGGGTCTCTGGTCCTGCTCCCCACACCAGAACGCAGGATATGGTGAGCCCAAAACGGAACACCAACAGAGCCATAGATAGGGGAGTCATACCACTATATTCTCGCTGGCGGCTGGGTTGGAGACACAAGAAGCAGGAGACACAAGAAGCAGGAGCCGCAATCTGCCGTCTGCTTCTCTGTCAACCAACCAACCCTTGCTCGCCACAATCTGCCATCTGCTCCTCTGCCAGCCTGCCAGCCAGCCAGCCAGCCAGCCAGCCAACCAACCAACCAACACCCTAGCGTAGTCATGGCAGTTATATTAGTGGCTAATGGCTAACCGGTAATATGGCTGACGGTCATCCGGCCACAGTGAATGACCATCTGATTACAGCTGATGGCCATCTAATAACTGAGCCAGCACCTTTCCACGTGAGTCCGAGAGCCTGGAAACTGCTCTCTGGGACTCTGTCCCCACACTCATTTAAACGTTAGAGAGGATCATTCATTTGTTACAATCCATCAACTGTGGTCATGAGTAGATAAACCCATGCAAGAGATGGAGATTGTGCCGTTCTCAAAGATTCAGCTTCATATAGACTCAGGATTTTTTCCCCCCTCATTCTTCCTTCCTTACACATTTTTACATTATTTACGTCATTACCTCATTTTTTTTCATGATACATTCAGTATGTGCTGACTTATCACCTGCCCGAGATATGTAATATATAAGTCTTTACATCTGAGAAATGGTCAAGGCTTCACAAACTCCAAGACAAAGGGCCATTACTCCTTTGCTTGCATGAACTATGTACTTGTCATCACACCCAGACCTTTAGATCCTCAAACAGATGTTGAATGGGCCTTTAGGAAATCCTGGGATTTGGCTGGTTTTCCAAACTGTACTTTGGTTAGTCAGAAACTTATTTACACTCTCATTCTAATCCTTATACTACATCCAGTCCTTAAATTACAATTATCTCAGCCTCAATCCATGATAGAGACCTGTATAATGCAGTCCTGTTCCAAATACAAGTAAATTTAGCTAAAAAATTTACCCTGTTGTGTGATATTTATTTCTTAACAATTGGCTCCCACAGAATTGAGGAAAACTCTTTTCTGGAAACCAGGAAAGTGTCAGGGGAGTGCTATAATCCCAAATTCAAACTGGGACCATCAATGTCTCTAGCCATTTCTCTGATATTGGTTAGTAGTTATGCATGTATTTAAATTATTCTACTAATGAGAGAATTAGCTTCATGAAAAACGTTATAATTCACATCTATAAAATATTTACTACAGTATTACTTCAGAATCTTTTACAAATTTTGAATTAAATTGATAACAGATGACAGGATTTCCAGAATTCACATTTTTTCCCCAAGAATTATTTTAAACATGATATCATCAAAAGGTCATATCCTCTTATTGTGAACAATTTACAAGTGTATGTTTCAGTGTTTGGAATATGATTAAAAAAGAGAACCAATCTCAGAACCAGAATATTCTTAAACAAAGGCTGCACTGATAATCACAGTCCCTATATATCTAATATGTAAAAAGGTAACTAGTTCAAAACTCCAATATTTTACATGAGATTTTACTATATATCACAATAGGGAAAATCCCAATTTCAAATGCACTTTTCATGGAAAATCAGTGTGGGTTTAATAGACAGTGAAGTCTCTAAGAAGAAATTCATGATACAACTTTAGAAATTAGCAAGCAGTAAATCACTGGAACTGGATGAGTGCTCTGTGATGAAGTGTGCAGGAAATAAACTGTGAAATAGCAGAGGTATTGACAAGGATATACCTTAAAAGTAATAAGCACTTGATGACTGAAAGCACTTGATCCCATATTCAAAATGGAGTCTAAACATCTCAACCAAGTCTGAGCTTAAATGAAAACATACAGTAAATAATATAGCAAATTGATGGCTCATTTCAAGTAATGTAATTGTAACACACTTCAAGGATAAGTGTTTTAGGATTTGAAACTGAGATTACTAGAATTTTCCCAATTAAAGAACTAATTTCTAAACAAATCTCATGATTTTAAACTTTTTATCTCCTACCTCGATGTATCACAATACTGTAAAGTGTGTTTGGCTTGCATTATTTCAAGATATTGTCATACAGATATTTTAATCAGCATTAGAAAAGCAGTGTTTACACACCATAAAGCAAAACATAATTAAAAACATGAAAATGCAATACACTTTGGCCTATGTTGTTTTAAATATATTTCTTCCAGACTTCCTCATTGAAATGTTGATGTAGCTTCTGTATCCCCATTTCTATTAGCATTTCAGTCTTTTAAGTATCTGAAGATCTCTTATTGAAAACATTTACTAACACACATTTTTATGACTTTCTCCTAATCTTTCAAACTATTTAAAAGTTCCTCCAATGAAATATGACCAAAAACTCCTTTTTAATTTTTTTCTAATAAGACATTGAGACAATAACTTCTGCCCGGCTGTGTGGCTGAAGACACAGTGAACACAGAAGTGCCTCAGCTTGTCTGGCCAGTCCTCCTTTTGTGACACTCAGGTCACTGACCCACTAGGGGCTGGACAGTTGTTCTTATTAATTTACTTGTGGAGGTATCACTATCACCAGCAATGTATTACACTACAGAGCTTTTCAGGCAGCAATATGTTGTCAATATTTATATATCTTTAATGACCAGAATAACTTCAAGAAGTAAAGACAGCAGGAATTGTTTTCATTTTACTTTCAAAGAAACTGGGACTCAGTAAAGTTATAGGAATTATTTTTTAAAGCACATGATTAGGAAAAGGAAAAAAAAAAAAAACAGAAAAAGAAATAAAAGACCCTCTGATTCTTCATTGTTTACCGTCCACACCACAGAGATGAATCTGCATCTCCCTCTATTTCACTGATGCAAAATTTCAAGATGGCTGATTAGGTTACAGAAGAGGCGTAAGGCTATATACAACAGTTATGTTTCTGGTTGGGTTAAAGAAGTGGTGTAAGGCTCTGAAACCATTATGGTTTTTGTCCCTTAGCAAAGCTTTAATTGATAGACCTGTGGCTATACTTCTGTCCTGACCTCATCATTACCATTCTCAAACAGGTACATTGATGAACTCTAATGAAATTTATACTTTTTTTTTCCTCTGTCAAGAAAGAGGGTAAAAGAAAAAGATAAAAAAAAATGAGTAAATGTTAAAAGAAAATATATGGATACATTTAATATATCAAAGCTGGAGTAGCATCAGATTCCCATATTGTATTTCAATTTACCAGTTCCTAAAAGTGTGAAAAAGGCTTAGAAACTTCATAGTTACCTCAGTGCCCATGATCCACCCACTTTAGGGTGTGATTAGAAAAGCAAATAGTGTGCTGATGGCATTAAGAAAGGTATAAAAGACATCCTAACGACAGGGTAATCAAAGATTATACACCAGCTGTCACAACCAAGGCAACCATAGTAATTGGGGGTGACCAGAAGGCTTTCTAAAATAAGCTTCTTTTAAAGAGTCATTTAAAACTGTCACCAGGGACTGTTGACATTTTAATTTTTTTCTTTAGATTGGGAGTCATTATTTTATTTTTTATCTGTTCTTTGCAGAACAGTACAGCTCAATGTATTTTATGTCTGCTTTATAGTGAATAATCAGATACAGATGCAAAGAAAAGAAAAAGATATTTTTGTAATGAATATTTTTATGAAAATTGAGACTAAAAGCAGACATTGAAATAAATAATCTTGGTTTGCCTTAAATATCACAGAAATAGTTTACATATGCAAAATTAATATTTCTATCATTAATTTGGTTAGTAATATTTCTTTGTAGTCTGGGCTAATAATTCTATATGCTCATTAATATTATTGCCATGTTTCATTGATGATAATGATGCTTCTTATAGTTCTGTCTTTCAAAAGTTTTGTGTAATAAATGATATAAATATACCTCATATATAAATGTTACTGTTCTGTTTTCAGCATTTTTGAATCTTTCCTATCAACCTCACTGAAATTATACTATAGTAATATTTCATTATGTTAGTAAAGTACTTATTATTTTACAGAATGTTTCCTACATGTTTTGCATTTGTTTCTGATAACAGCCCAATAGCATATAAACGATAGGCAGTAGCAGCCACATTTTACAAATGTGAAAACTAAAAATGAGAAAAGTTGATTATTTAGATTACTTAATGAATAAAGAACATATGTGAAATTTAACTTTGGGACATCTTTGCCAGTGCTTGGTATTGTCAAGCTGTTTTAAGCCAATTTAATAGGTGAGCAGTGATACCTCATTGTGGTTTTAATTTTTATTTCTCTAATAAGTAATTAAGATGAGAATCTTCTCCATTGCATATTTGCCATAAGTGTATCTGTTTTGGTGAAATGTCTGTTCCAATATTATGCTCATTTTTTAAAAATCGGGTTGCTTTCTTATTATTGAGTTTTGAATGTTCTTTATATAGTCTGCATACAAGTTCTTTGTGAGATATGTGATTTGCAAGATATGTGGTTTTTATTTTCTTCATATTATATATCCTACAGCAGAAGTTTTTAATCTTAATGAACTCCACTTTGTCAATATGTCATTTTACACATTGGGCTTTTGATATTGTATCTAATAATTTGTTTCCTAATCCAGGGTTAAAAAGATTTTCTATGCTTTCCTCTACTACTTTTATAATTTTACATTTTACCTTTAAGTCTATAATCCATTTTGACTAATTTGTATATAAAGTGTGAGGTGTGGTTTGAGGTTTGTTGTTTTTTTCCTTTTCTTCATATGGTGTCCATTTTTTTTTAGCACCATAGGTAGAAGAACATTGACCTTTTCCCACTGAATTGCCTTGGTACCTCTGTCAAAAATTAAACCAGTATATTTCTACAGGTCCATTTCTGGACTATGTTTAATTTATCTATGTGTATATACTTCTGCTAAAATCATACTGTCTTCATTACTGTAACTTTATATAAAGTATTGAAATCAGGTAGTGTGGATTCTTCAACTTTGTTCCTCTTTATCAGAAGTATTTTAGGTATTCTGGTTTCTATGTTCCCATATAATTTTAAAATCAGTTTATCATCATCTATACAAATTGTTGCTGGGATTTTGACTAGGGTTGATCAATTTAAGGAAAATGGTATCTTAACAATTTTAAGTGTTTAAATCCATGGACACAATATATTTTTCCAATTATTTAGGTCTTCTTCAAGTTCTTCTATCTGTATTTTATTAGCTTTTAACATACAAATTCTACACAGATTTTGCCAGATTTATGTCTATGTCAGGTTGCGTTCCTTCCTTCCAACATTTTACCTTTGAATCAGAGTCAGTCTCTGTCTTATGATAACTATATCAAGAAGCTGACAGAGTTCATATTTACAGACTGAATTAGTCTGAAATAATGAAATGGCTTTTCAGAGAAAAGTAGGAATGGGAGAGATAAGAGAAGCAGAACAGAGAGAGATTGAGAATTATTCTTGGAGGAATACACGTTTGTAGCGCACAGCTCCAGTTTGATTTGGACTTCCATAACTTAAATAGAAAAAAGCCATGACCAAAACATTGAGCCACTTACATTTTACTCTTTGATATTACATAAATGGCACTTGTTGCTGAACTGTTTTATTCCTTATTAGAAAAATTAATGACATCCCATAGAACTGGAAAGCACCAGCTTGAATATGCTTTCAGAATAAGAAACTGTCATTTATTTCCTAGTCAGGGTTATAATACAATAACTGCTGATATTTCAGCTTAAAATTATAAAGCTTTCTTAGTCACTGAGGGCTGAGTTACCAATCAAGTTACCAATCACAACTGCTCTGGACCAGTGACATCTACAGAAGAGTTCTGAACAGCACGTACTAAAGAATCTAGAATGATTACTAAGTAAATAAAGAAAGTCTTCAACATCATTTATAGCTGGGTATTTATAATAGTACATATTATAAGTATTTAATGACTATTTACTGGACTCTAAATCCCAACACCTCCTTAATATATATGACCACACCCTTGTTTAAAGTTTAGTTGAGCAATAATAAATACCAATACATTGAGTCACCCCCAGGTTATGTTACATAAGCCATGCTGAGCTTCCTTCCAGGGGTACTGATGTAGGAATCTACATTTTTCTGAATCTTAAATTGAGAGTGACAAGAATAGAGAAATTACTCAAAAAAGCACACACTATAAAATCCATCAGTTGAGTTCTCCATTTATAATTGATGTCTTTAATAGAAAATTATTATTAGAAGATATTGTTTATACTATAATTTTATGAAGCACATTTTAGATTCCAAATGTTGAACAATAAAGCGTTATTTTTAAAAATGGGAAAGAAAAGAATGTTACAATCATATAAATACTAGTCAGTCGTTGCAAGTGATGTAACTGTGGATAAATCAGACATGGTTTCTCATCTCATGTAACACAATAGGAAGAACATAGCATTGCCTAAAAATTATTCTTGTCAATAAAAAATTAAACCAGTATCTAATCAAAACTGAAGGTCTAAATATCACTTTACAGGAAATGCAGTAGGGAAAGGTGCATGCCAAATGATGGCATAAGGAGGAAATTAATCAAATCCAGAACATGAACAATTTTATTGTCCAAAGATTCACATATTTATCTACAGATAAATAGGATAAAAAATAAGCAAACTTCTAAAAATATAAACTGACTTAAGAAAAATAACCAAATTCAACGTGTCAGTCTTTTTGGATCCCAATTTGAACAGGCCAATCATAAAAATACATGTCTGAGACAACTGGGGAAATAGCAAACATTGTGTATTACATAATTTTAGGAGATTATTGTTAATTTCTTAGGGTTATTATATTATTGGAGTTATATATTCAAAAAGTCCTTACTATTAGAAATTTACATCAAAGTGTTTACAGATAAAACAATGTTACATTTGAAATTTGTTTTATAATACTCCAGGAACAAACTAAAACAAATAGTAATATATCATTTATGTAAATGATGTTGCTAATTGCACTGGCTGAGTATTGGGCATACCGTGTTTCCCTGAAAATAAGATCCAGCTGGACCATCAGTTCTAATGCATCTTTTGGAGCAAAAATTAATGTAAGACCCGGTCTTATTTGAATATAGTATAAGACTCAGTATATATATAATATAATATAACATAATATAATAAAAAACATAATATAATACTGGTTCTTATATTAATTTTTGCTCTAAAAGACTCATTAGAGCTGATGGTCTAGCTAGGTCTTATTTTCAGAAAAACACGGTATGTAGGTTTATTATACTGTTATCCCTACTTGTGTATATTTTTGAAAATTTCTGTAAGAAAAAGTTTATGCTTCAGAAGAGCATATAACAACATAGAAAAATGTTGGGACTAAGAACATAAGTTAAGAAAATGAAAACCATAATGAGATATCGTCTCACACCCGACAGAATGGCATTATCAACAAGACAAGGAATACGTGTTGGAGAGGTCGTGGTGAAAAAGGAACCCTCATACACTGCTGGTAGGAATATAAATTGGTACAGCCACTATGGAAAACATATGGAGGTTCCTCAAAAAATTAACAGAATTACCATATGATCTAACAATCCCCCAAAAATATCTACTCAAAAAATATCTTAAAATATTTATCTGTAAAGATATATGTACTCCTGTGTTCACTGTAGCATTACTCACAATGTCCGAGACATGGAAATAACTGAAGTGTCCTTCAACAGATGACTAATAAATGTGTTACATATATACAATGGAATATTACTTAGCCATAAGAAAAGATGAAATGCTGCCATTTATGACAACATGGATGGATCTTTAGATTATCATGCCAAGTGAAATAAGTCAGACAGAAAAAGTCAAGAACCAAATGACTTCACTGATTCGTGGGATATAAAATTGAAAGCAACAAATGAACAAAACAATGAACAAGCGAAAATTCATAGACACGGACAACAGTTCAGTGGTTACCAGAGTGTAAGTGGGGAAGAGGTGGTAGCAGAAGGTAAAGGGGGTCAAATATATGGTGACAGAAGGAGATTTGACTTTGGGTAGTGAACACACAATGCAATAAATGTATATATGATGTTTTACAGAATTGTACACTTGAATCCTATATAAATTTATTAACTAATATCAATCTAATAAATTTAATAAAAACCCAAACAAATATGGGAATGGAGAAAGTAAGCATGCTGAAGAAAATGTAACACTCTAAATATGAAACTTCCTTTTACATAAACTTAATGGTAAACACTCAAAAAATAAATCCAGAACTGAAATATATAACATAATAAAAGAAGAAACAGACGGAAAAATCATAGAATACCACCACACAGAAATAATAGACAACAACAGAAAGGCAAAGAAACAATGGAGACACAGTCTTACCAGAAAACTATAGATAGAATGATAGGAAATCATCATATATCAATAATCACCCTACAAGTAAATGAACTGAACTCACGAGTAAAAAGGCACAGAGTAGCAGACTGGATCAAAAAAACTAAACCCAACTATATGCTGCCTCCAAGAGACACATCTCAGCTACAAGGACAAATATAGGCTCAAAGTGAAAGGGTGTAAATTGACACTCCAAGCAAATGGCATCCAGGAAAAGCATGTGTAGCCATAATGATATCAGATGAAACAGACTTCAGGATAAAAAAGGTAACAACGGACAAAGATGGACATTTCATAATGATAAAGGGGACTATACAACAAGAAAACATAACAGTCATCAATATTTATGGCCCCAATCAGAGAGCACCGAAATATACCAAGAAACTACTAACAAAACTAAAGGGAGAAATTGACCAAAACATAATTAGAGTAGGGGACCAAAATGTATCATTGACAGTTATGGATAGATCATCCAAACAGAAAATAAAGAAATATTAGCTCTAAATGACACATTAGATGAAATGGACATAATTGACATTTATAGAGCATTTCATCCAAGAACATCAGACTATACATTCTTTCCTAGTGTACATGGAACATTCTCAAGGATAGACCATATATTGGGCCATAAAACTATCTTCAACAAATTTAAGAAGAATGGAATTATACCAAGCGTATTCTCTGATCACAAGGCTTTGGAATTGGATATCAAGTGCAAAAAGAAAGCAGGAAAAACCTCAAATATGTGGAGATTAAACAACATACTCTTAAAAAGTGATCAGCTCAAAGAAGAAATAAGGGGAGAGATCAAAAGATACATAGAAACAAATTAGAATGAAAATACATCCTACCAAAATTTTTGGGATACAGTGAAAACAGTTTTAAAAGGGAAATCTATATCATTACATGCCTACCTCAAGAAACAAGAAAAAATCCCCCAAAATAACCTCACATTACACCTTAAAGAACTAGATATAGAAAATCAAATGAAACCCCAGGTCAGCAGAAGAAAGGCAATAATAAAATCAAAGCAGAACTAAATGAAATAGAGAACAAAAAGACAATAGAAAAAAATTAATGTGACAAAGATCTGGTTCTTGAAAAGATTAATAAAATTGACAAATCCTTGGCTAGACTCACTAAGATAAAAAGAGAAAAGACACTAATAAAATCAGAAATGAAAGAGTGGAAGTTATCATGGATGCCACAGAAATACAAAGGATCATCCAAGAATACTATGAAGGACTATATGCCACCAAATTCAATAAACTCAAAGAAATGGACAAGTTCTCAGAAACATATAGCTTTCCTAGGCTGAATCCTGAAGAATTGGAAAATCTAAATAGACCGATCACCAGTAAGGAAATTGAATCAGTCATCTGAAACCTTCCCAAAAGCAAAAGTCCTGGACCGGATGGCTTCACTAGTGAATTCTACCAAATCTTCAAAGAGGATCTAATAACTGTCCTGCTCATACTCTTCCAAAAAACTGAAGAAGGGACAATACTCCCTAACTCATTTATGAGGCAACATTACCCTGATATCAAAACCTGGTAAGAACAACACAAATAAAGAAAACTACAGACCAGTATCTGTGATGAATACATATGCAAAAATCCTAAACAAAATTCTAACAAATCGAATGCAACAATGCATTAAAAAGATTATTCATCACGTCCAAGTGAGGTTCATCCCAGGGGCACAAGGACGGTTCAACATATGCAAATCCATCAATGTGATACATCACATAAACAAAATAAAGCACAAAAATCATGATTATATCAATTGATGAAGAAAAAGCGTTTGACAAGATACAACATCCATTTATGATTAAAACACTTAATAAAATAGGTATAGAAGAAAAATACCTCAATATAATAAAGGCCATGCATGACAAACCCTCAGCTACTATCATAATTAATGATGGAAAAACTGAAGCCCTTTGTTTCTACGTTCAGGAACATGACAGGGCTGTCCCCTATTGCCTCTCCTTTTCAAACATAGTGTTGGAAGTCCATGCCAGAGCAATCAGGCAAGACAAAGAAATAAAAGGCATCCAATTAGTAATGAAGAAGTTAAATTATCACTCTTTGCAGATGACATGCTGCGATATATAGAAAACCTCTAAAGACTCCACCAAATAGCTATCAGAAACAATAAACGAATACAGTAAATTTGTTGGCTACAAAATCACGTACAAAAGTTCATTGCATTCCTATATACTAATAATGAAATCTCAGAAAAATAAATAAAAAACAAAACAAAACAATTCCTTCTGCAATTGTAACAAAAATGATAAAATACCTAGGAATAAACTTAACCAAGGATGTGAAAGACCTATATGCTGAAAACTATAAGACATTTTTAAAAGAGATTGAAGAAGACACAAATCATTGGAAAGACATTCCATGCTCATGGACTGCAAGAATCAACATAGTTAAAATGGCCATATTACCCAAAGTAATATGCAGATTTAATTCAATCTCCATCAAAATCCCAATGGCATTTTTGAAAGAAACAGAACAAAAAATCATCAGATTTGTTTGGAACCACAAAAGACCTGAATAGCCAAAGCAATCCTAAGAAAAAAGAACAATGCTGGAGGTATCACACTCCCTGAGTTTAGCTTGTACTACAGGGCTACAATAATCAAAACGGCATGGTATTGGCAGAAAACGAGACACATAGACCAATGGAATAGAGTTGAGAACCCATAAATAAACCCACATAAATATGGATAGATAATTTTTGACAAAGAACAAAAAACATACAAAAGAGAAAAGACAGCCTCTTCAATAAATAGTGCAGGCAGAATTGGAAAGCCACGTGCAAAAGAATAACACCGGACTGCTTTCTGTCACCATGTACAAAAATTAACTCAAAATGTATCAAAGACTTAAGCATAAGACCTGAAACAACAAATTGCATGGAAGAAAACACAGGTACTAAACTTATGGACCTTGGGTTCAAAGAGCATTTTATGAATTTGACTCCAAAGGCAAGAGAAGTAAAAGCTAAAATAAATGAATGGGACTATATCAAATTAAAAGCTTCTGCACAGCAAAAGAAACCATCAACAAAATAAAGAGACAACCAACTGAATGGGATAAGATTTTTGCAAATAGTACCTGCAATAAGGGGATAATATCCAAAATATACAAGGAACTCATACAACTCAACAATAAAAACAACCAACCAAATTGAAAAATGCGCAGAGGACCTGAAGAGACATTTCTCCAAAGAGGACAGACAAATGGCCAATAGACATGAAAAATTGCTCATCACTAATCATCAGAGAAATGCAAATAAAAACGACAATGAGATATCACCTCACCCCAGTTAGAATGGCTGTCATCAACAAGACAAATATTAACAAGTGCTGGAGAGGCTGTGGAGAAAAAGGAACCCTCATCCACTGTTGATGGGAAAGCTGATTGGTGCAGCTGCTATGGAAGGCAGTGTGGAGCTCTCTCAAAAAATTACAAATAGAATTACCATTTGACCCAGCAATCCCCCTCCTGGGGTATCTACCAAAAAAATCTGAAACATTTATCCATAAAGACAAGTGTGCTCCAATGTTCATTGCAGCTTTTTTTACAGTGGCCAAGACATGGAAACAACTGAAGTGTCCTTCGATATTTGAATGGATAAAGAAGTTGTGGTATATATACCCAATGGAATACTACTCAGTGGCAAGAAAAGATGAAATAGGACCATGTGTGAACATGGATGGATCTTGAGATTATAATGCTAAGCGACATAAGTCAGACAGAAAAAGTACAGAACCATATGATTTCACTGATATGTGGTATATAAACTGAAAACAACAAAACAACAAGACAAACAACTGAAAAAACAAAAACTCAGACATAGACAATAGTTTTGGGGTTACCAGAGAGTAAGGGGAAGCGGGGAGTGGGCCTCTAGAAGAGGGTCTAATATATGATGATGGAAAGGGAACTAACTCTGGGTGGTGAACACACAATGTAAGATATAGATAATGTATCACAGAACTGTACACCTGAAATCTATGTAACTTTGCTAAAAATTGTCACCCCAATAAACTTTAATTTAAAGAAAAAGAAAAAAAATAGCCAAACAAAAACAGAACTATAAAAAATAGATACACCCAAACCATATAAATGTAAATGTATATATACATTTGCGATATATACATATGATATAAAATGATATAAAATGTAACTATAAAACATTCCACTTTATAAATGTATGCATATGAATATTGGACTACATATTATCAAAATGTTAAGTGTTAATGCTAAACTCGAATAGAATTGCTTTATGTTTGATGTATTTTAGACCTTTTAATAATTAACATGTATGAATTTTATATTTAGGACGAAAGTTTAATGTTATTTAAAATATGTTAGTCAGTTACCCATTTTTACTTCGGTTAATCTTTGGGAAGTATGAAATTCTTTGATTCATGATCTTTAAAATGGCTCAAAATATCTTACTGCATTTTTACATTTACAAGTTTATGTGTTTATAACAAATAGAATTTGTTCCAATTTATGTCATAACACTCTTATTTTTTAGTATGCGATTTATATTTATTTCAGTCCACATTTATTTAAGCTGAGGACTATAAAAGACTTTGAGGAGTCCTGGAATTTGAATGTGACATTTTGAGTTTATGTTCTTGTGGTTGTTTTATGCTTGTGTTCCAAGTATATTATTCTCATAAGCTTGAAGATCCCTGTTTTGGGTAAATGGAAAAATGAAATGGACAAAAATGCATTTCCTTCCTTCCTTCCTTCTTCCTTCCTTCCTCCTTCCTTCCTTCCTTCTCCTTCCTTCCTTCCTTCCTCCTTCCTCTTCCTTCCTTCCTTCCTTCCTTCCTTCCTTCCTTCCTTCCTTCCTTCCTTCCTTCCTTCCTTCCTTCCTTCCTTCCTTCCTTCCTTCCTTCCTTCCTTCCTTCCTTCCTTCCTTCCTTCCTTCCTCCTTCCTTCCTTCCTTCCTTCCTTCCTTCCTTCCTTCCTTCCTTCCTTCCTTCATTTTTCTGTATCAGAATGTTACAAGAAATTTTTTCATTTGTCTCAGTTTTGGTTGAGGAGCGGGAGCCAGTTGTGAAAATTAACTAAGAGGGGACTGGAAAATATTGTCCCTCACCATACCTAAAATGGGGAGACTGCTAGAGGAAGATCAGGAGATGATGTCTTTGTAGGAAGTTGCCTGATTGTTGTATATTCTGTCCCCTCTCTTCCCCTTACCACTTACAGAGTGGAGGGGCTTTTCAAGAGGAGAGACCAGTTTCTCCCCCCTACTGAATTCTGGCTGAGATGCAGAAATCTTTGAGGTCTAATTCCACTAAACTAAAGAACAGAATGTGGCAAGTCTGACCTGTGTCTGCTGTAGTTTCTGGGGGTTGGATTGGTGCTTGACTCTCAACTGGAAACTCCTCCAGAGAATAACATCACTGGAGTTTTCTGAAAGCAGACCAGGCAGAGTGTGCTGCAGTGGGTGAAGACTGAAATACCCCTAATAGCAAGCCATGGTAGACATTTCCTACAGACTGGAAGGGACCCTGGGAAGGAAATTGTGCTTGATTTATCTCTGGCTCCTGTAGTGGGTTGAATAGTCTTCCCCTCAACCCCAATTTCTTGTCAGAATGTGACCTTATTTGGAAGTTGACTCTTTGCCAAGGTAATTAGTTAAAATGAGATTATATCGGATTAGGGTGGGCCCTAAATCCGAGGAACGTGGTCCTTTTAAAAAGAGGGGTGAACACGCAGACTCATACAGAGAAGTTCATGTGCAGATACAAGAAGAGATTGGAGTTATTCTTCCACAAATTAAAGAATGCTTAGTGGTATCAGAACTGAAAGAAACACGAAGTGTTTCCAGAAACAATCAGAAGCTAGGAGAGAGGCATGGAATGGTTTCTTCCTCAGAGCCTCCAGAAGGACCCAACCTGTTGGCGCGTGGGTGTTGGAGTCTGACCTCCTGAACTGTGAAAGAATAAATCTTGTTGTTTTACACCACCTGGACTATGGTAAATGGCTATGGCAGCCCTGGGAAACTAGTGCAGCTACAGTAAATAAAATTGACCATCCCAGCCAGAAGTTTTTGAAGCAAGGCCTTGCAATAGTTTAAGCAGTCCTCAAGATTGGCCCTTGATGGTCACTCTGACCTCATCTTCGAACTACTCTCCTCTTACCCACTCTATTACTTTAGCTACACAGCCTTCCTTGCTGCTCCGTGAATTTACTAGAAATTTTCCAGCCTCGGTCCTTTGCACTTAGTTCTCCAAGCAGTATGATTATTGCTCAGATAATTGGATGACTCCCTCTGTTACCTCCTGAAGGTTTCTGACAGTGTTACTTGATTAAAGGGTCTTTTTCTGCATATCTTTTGTTGAATAACAAAAGCATTAAATGACCTCTTCTTCTGCATTTTCATTCCTCCACCAGATTACATATTTTTATTTTAAAACAACTTATTATAGTATAAGTTATATCTTACGTTTAATTGTTTAGTTTTATCATGATCTCTCAATACGAAATAGAAATAGAACTTAAATATGTTGAAGGCATAAACAGAGTATTTTTTATGTTAAAAACTCAGTAAATAAGGATAGAATGAATGGTCAAGAGATGTTTTTGAGGAAAATAATTTAAAATGACAAAGATGCAATAAGATATGTCAACAAATTTAGCAATCTAGCAAAATAGATTAACTTATAGAAATTTAAAATTCTAAAATTGGACTAAGAAGAAAAATAAATGAAATGGAAATATTACTAAATAAATAGAAATGGCAAACTCTCTACTCCAAAATTTAAGAAATATATTGCCTGTCTTATACATGATTTCAAAAACAAAAATAGAGGAAATACAGCTCAATTTATTTTGTTATAATATATAAAAAATATAAATGCATGCATATATAGTTTCAGATATATAAAGACAATTTGAGATATCATCAAAGAAAAACTAAAGTGTCTTTAAACATCAAAGTAATTAAAGATCAAGCCAACAAAACTCAGAAAAAAATATAGTAGATTGGGACCCTTCACTTTCTAGTGTGTTCTGGTAGGTACACATAATTATTAGAGAATACTCTGATAGAGTTAGAGAATATCCCTTCCTTACTAGCATACTTGGCACATTTTAAAACCTGACCACATATTAGATAATCAAGTCTCCGAAAATTGAAAGAAAACATATAAGCTATCTTCGTGTAACACAAACAAAATTAAGTGAGAAGTCATTCACATGCATGAAAACATAACTTTTGAAGAGCCTACATAATTTATAATATAAAAGCACATGTTTTAAAATAATCTTGGGAGAAACAGAATTGTGGGATTTAGAGTGGTAAGATTTTGGTGTTCTGTGGCCAAATCTGAGGAAAATGGCGTTTGGGGGCAGGACTGGATCTAGCTGGAATCAGGACTCTCTCTTTGTTTAGAAAAGCTGTCATGGGCCACTTTTCCAACTAAATATTGACTTTGTGGTCACTTTTACTGTTCCTGATCAGGTTGCTTCCCCCACTCCTCCCACTTTCTTCCCCTGCTGAGCTGGCTTGATGCCATTCCTTCCTCTGCATTTTAGGCAGAACAGATGCCAAGATGTGCGACCAAGTGGTCTTCCGGGAACAGTATCATGAAGAGAGATTAATTAGTACACAGCCTTAAAAACTCACCTGAATGCAGAACCAACGGTTGCCTTTCACTACTACAAACCACAGAAAGTCCTGTGAAAGCCATGAGAACATACCATATATGTGTTTTGTGATGTTTTGTGATGACCAGGTATATAAATCAGTCAACCTACTTCTCAAACTTCCCAAATGCTCTCCTTTCTTTAAGTATTTTTCATGTCTATGTAAACATATAAAAAACAAAATAAATAAAAGGCTTTCTATGGCATTTACTTTATACAGCAAGTATCATGGACAACTATCAGAAGTTTTGCCATAAATTTCATGTTGTTTAGAACTCTAAGGGACTTAACAATTTAGAAAATGCTTTCGGTGACCATCTACAGATATTTTAGTAACCTCACTGTTTTCTGATTTTTGTTATCTTCAAGATCCAGTTGGAGTTACTACATAAAATGGGACATGAATATTATATATAGGTCACTTTGTATTTCACTACAGTGTTATAATTGGTTTTCTCAAGCATCAGAAGAATAAAAAGAATGTGAGATTTTTACAGTTTTAGGTATGTGCAGTCAAGCCAGTGTAGAAATCAAAAAGATGCTGAATGAGTTAGAAAACTAGAGTATATTCCAATGAATCTCTGAAAATTCAGGGACAATCCTTGCATAACATTCCTGTTTTTCTTTAGAATATTGAAACCCTCAAAGTTAAAATCATCATTTCTCATCTTCTAGTAAATACAATCTTCATATAACCTGTTTTTAAAACTTTGCTACGTAACTGAAAGAAAACTCTCATCAAACAATAATTCCCTATTTAGAGAATTATTATTTGATGAGAGTTTTCTTATTTAAGACAGACATAAATGTAAACTTGTCAGAGAAGTCAGTCCATCAAGTTATATGAACTTGTAAAATATTTCTTATATTCTAAATTCATACTCTTTCCATATGTGTGCCTATGTACTATGCTTTCAAAATAACATTGTTAAAGAACAGATTGGACATTTCTCAATAAACATTATTTGTAATGATATACATTTAATATAATAAATTTACAGAAAGAAATAAAAAATAAAAATACCCTCATATAGACTTTTAATCAGTAGTTGTATATCATTCCCTCAAAACTAATTAATTATTCCTACTACATTTTTTGAAAACATAATACAAAAAATACAAAAAATATTTTTGAAAAATAATACAAAATAATAATACAAAATAATACAAAATAATACAGAAATACAAAATAAAAAAAATACAAAAAATCATATTTTTTTCCATGAACAGACAAAATACAACTCAACTTACATTATGAAGCTAATAAGCTTATGCTAATTATATGACCTACATCATATAAGAAGAGTACTTAAAAAACCACCAACAAGGGCGGCTGGACGGCTCAGTTGGTTAGAGCGTGAAGCTCTGAACAATAGGGTTGCCGGTTGGATTCCACATGGGCCAGTGAGCTGTTCAATCCACAACTAGATTGAAGACAACGAGCTGCCATTTAGCTTCCAGAGGGGCAGCTGGATGGCTTAGCAACAACAAGGTTGCTGGTTCAATGCCCACATGGGATGGTGGGCGTGCCCCGCAACTAAAGACTGAAAAGTGTGACTGACCTGGAGCTGAGCTGCGCCCTCCATAACTAGATTGAAGGACAACAACTTTGTACTAATGGGCCCTAGAGAAACACACTGTTCCCAATATTCCCCAATAAAAAAAAAATAATAAAACAAAAAAAATCAACAAAACAAAAAGATAACCTACTGAGTGGCCCGACTGAATGGGAAAAGATATTCATAAATGATACCTCCCCCAACAAGGGTTAATATCCAAAATAGATAAAGAACTCATGCCTTAATACCAAAGCAAACAAACAAATAAAATCAACCAATCCAATTAAAAGTGGGCAGAGGACCTGAACTGACATTTCTCCAAAGAAATGGCCAATAAACATATGGAAAGATACTCAACATCACTAATCATCAAGGAAAAACAAATTAAAACCACAATGAGATATCTCCTCACACTTGTGAGAATGTCTATCACTGATAAATCTATAAACAATGTTCAGGATGTGGACTAAAGGGAGCCCTGGTGCATTGCTGGTGGGATTGCAAATTGATACAGCCACCATAAGAAATAATATGGAGGTTCCTCAAATAATTAAAAACAGAACTATGATATTACCCAACAATTTCACTTCTGGGTATTTATCTGAAGAAAACCAAAATACTAATCGGATACATGCACCTCTATGTTCATTGCAGCATTATTTACAATAGCCAAGGTACAGAAGTGACCTAAGTGTCCAACAAAAGATGAATAGATTTAGAAGTGGTAGTACATACATACAATGGAATATTACTCAGCCATAAAACGAATGAAATCTTGTCATTTTCATCAACATGGATTGACCTAGAGGGTATTATACTGAGTGAAATAAGTCAGAATGAGAAAGACAAACACTGTGTTATTTCACTTATATGTGGAATCTAAAAAACAAAACAAACAAACAAACAAAACAGAAACAAACTCTTAGATACAGAGATTAAATTGATGGTTACCAGATGGGAGTGGTAGTAGGAGAATGGGTGAAAAAGGTAAGGGAATTAGAAGTACAAATTGTCAGGTATAAGAATAGTCATGTCAATATATGGTGATGGAAGGAGAACTGACTCTGGGTGGTGAACACACAATGGGATTTATAGATGATGTAATACAGAATTGTACACCTGAAATCTATGTAATTTTACTAACAATTGTCACCCCAATAAATTAAAAAAAAATAGTCATGGGGATGTAAAGTCAGCATAGGGGATATAGTCAATATATTGTACTAACTATGTATGGTGTCATAAAAGTACTAGACTTATTTGGGTGATCACTTCATAAGTCATATAAATGTCTAATCACTATATTGTAGACCTGAAACTAATATAATATTGTACAGATTGTAATTGAATAATAAAACAATGAAAAGAGATTATTAAAAAATGAACTTAGAAGCTCATGTCATAAACAGTGTTACAAAAATCCCTAAAAATATGTTACCAAACACATTCAATAAATGTATCATATACACAATTCAATTTATATATGTTAAGGAGAATTTCTGTAGCTGCTAACATAGGCAATTAGATAGGTCAAGACAAGTACAGTATGACTACCATGTAGCTGTTCATTCCATTGGGCTGACGGGCCAGCTGATTTTCTTGGTATAAGTTTTGCTGCTTTACCAAAAATCACTGTGCCCTTGCCCTGCATTACTAGACGGTGACACAAACCCACTGCATCTTTAGGATTATGAGCCCCGAACATCCATCACGTTGTGGGACTTAGGAGTAAGGGGGACAGTAAAAAACGCGCTTATGCCCATATTGCTTACTCTGCCTGAGAAATAAAGTCCTTTTGTCTCTGACTCAAGAATATCCTGTTTTCTGCCATCATCCCTGAATCAGTAATAGAAAGTAGAGTAAAAGCTGAGACTCTTCAAAAGTCTTGACAATATAATTATCCGACATCATATAATAAGTATATATAAATGTATACATATATAATTATTTCAATATTTATTAAATACTACTTGATAATATTCAACAGCTATGGATGATTCAATCTTTAAGCAAGAAAGGGACTTCTTCAATATGAGTCCTATTTACATCCACACACCATGTACCCTTTGTAATTGTACATCATCAGAAGCATTCTGATTGATATCAGAAACAAGTCAAGCACGCCTAGCTATCATTATTTGCTAGTTAACATTACAGTGGAGGTCTTATGTAGTGAATAAGAAAGAAAATAACAATAATAATGGAATGCGTAGTAAGGACTGAGAAGAAGCAAACTATCATTATTTAAAGTAATAACATTGTTGAGATAAAAGTCCAATACAACCATCAAGAAAAAATTAGCACGTTAAATAGTAACTATGAATTTAGTATATAGAAACCACATCTATTTGAGTATACAAGCAAAAATGGAAAATGTACTTAAGAATAAAAGATATTATCTTCAACAGTAAAAACAATGCAGGCTATATCATAATAAACCAAGTACATGCAAGATCTTTGCAGAGAAACTAGAAGGTACTGAAAATCACAAAAAATTCTAAATGAATAGAGATTTATACCATGGTCATAGATTTAAAAAAGCGTAATAATATGAAAATAAATAAATTCATCTAAAATTAATCTTCAAATTGACTGAAATTTTACTAAAAAAATTTTAATGAATTTTTTTTAATATGGTTCTAAGAAAATATAAGGAGAAAGGACCAATAACCCACTCAAGTGATCCTGAAGAAGCAAGCACATTTGTAGGCATTCCCATGAAATAAAATATCAACATTAATTATCAAATTGTAATAACTAATTTCAGCATGAGGTTGAAAGACTTTTTGACCAATATACAAAGGAAAAGAACTTGAATGAACTCATATATGGGATTCTAATATGTGACAGAGATGATACTTTAGAATGATTGGGCAAGGATGGTAACCTAGGAATTGTTTTCTAGCATATTTGAACATTTACAAAAATAAAATTAGATCTTTAACTCATGCTACATGCGAAACTATGTTCTAAAATTATATTAATTAATTCTAGAATGTGTAGACTCAAATATGACAAACAAAACTAAAATATATAGAAGAAAAAAAGGCTACATGATATAAGTATTTCTTAAAGCCTGCAAAATGATGATATTATTTCTAAAACGTCAAGAAGTAATTTCCAGTTTCCGTTCCACATGTAAGGAGCTTAGAAGTCGCTACTTTGTCTTAACAAAAAGTAAAAAGTTAAATAGACTGATTCATGACTCTTCTTGGATCCCTAAGGGAGGGAAAGACACAGGACAAGCCGCTGCCTCCAAAAGTAGAGTCAATAGACAAATAATAGGCAAATACAGGGAGTCATGGCTTACCTGAGCAGAGATTCACCAGCAGAAACCACCACACGAACCAGCGCCAGGAGTAAGAAAATATGATCTGGAATTGACGACTTGCTGGGGGCTCAGTGTGGACAACACTGAGAGTTAAAAACTCCATTGGCACTCAGTCATAGGGGCCTCCTACAGTATGTGAGATTTTCTCCAGAAATTCCCACTAGACTCCCACAGTAAATATCAGAGAAAAATCCCTTCTGGCTTCTGGCAGGACTTCGGGAGTACAACCATTCTGGATGTATCGGGCATTCTGTTCTTTTTAACAAGGCCTACCCTCAGGAGGAACCAGTTAACCAGAACCTAACTGGCTGGGGTATTATCAGAGCTAACTGACCTGGGGAAGGGCAATACCCAACTCCAGCTGTCTCTAACAATCCTGCCCTGCTTAATTAGGGAGAAAAACTGAGAAGCACGTGTAAAGTTTACATTGCAGCAGCAAAGGCTCACTAAAAGCCTGAGACCTAGTGTAGGGACTATAGAATGCTTGCCCTCCCCTCACACCTCACTACACATTGTTAAAGACCAATTTACAGCAGTTCTGGTTTTCCCAGTATATCAGGACCTGCTATCAAGAGAAAAATTAAAAGCATACCAAAAGGTAAATATTTGAAGGAACAGAGCAAGCATCAAAACCACACATGCAAGGACATTGGAACTATGAAACTGGAAATTTAGAACAATTATAATTAATATGTTGAGTGTTCTAATGGATAAAGTTAACAGCATGCAAGAACAGATGGGCAATGTAAGCTGAGAGATGAAAATCTTAAGAAAGAATTTAAAAAAATGCTACGATAAAAAGCTCTGTAACAGAAATTAGGAATGCCTTTGAGGGCTTATTAGTAGACTGGACACAGCTGAGGGAAAATATTTCTTAGCTACAGGATATATCAATAGAGTCCTTAAAAACCAAAAAGTAAAGAGAACAAAGACTAAGAATAAAAACTAGGACAGAATATATAAGGACTGTGGGTCAACAACAACAACAACACCACCACCACCACCACCAACACAAAATGTAACGTGTAATGCAAATACCAGGAGAAAAGAAAGAGAGAAAGAAAGGAATAGAGAAATACTGAAACAATAATGACTAAGAATTCCCCAATTAATGTTCGACACCTAAACCACGGACCCAGGAAGCTCAGCAAAAACCAAGCAAGATAAAGCCTACCCCAAGTCCCCCAAAATCTGTACCTAGTCATATCATTTTCAAATACAGAAATCCTGAAATAGCCAGCTTTGGGGTGGGGGGGCACATTAGCTATAGAGCAATAACAAAAATAAAACTTTATCTGACTTGCCTTCAGAAACCATGTGATCAAGAAGAGAGTGAATGAAATATTTAAAGTGCTAAGAGAAAGAAAAAAATAAAGAAAATAAAAAAAAAAAAACACCAAACTAGATTCTTTAACTTCCAAAATAATTATTCAAAAGAAAGGAAAAATAAAGATTTTCCAGACAAAAATTGAGGGAATTTGTTGTAGGTAGACTTGCCTTGCAAGAAATGTTAAATAGTTTTATTAGAGAGACAAAATAATGTATATATAGATACATATATGTGTATGTATGGTTATAAAAGTGAAATAAATGATAGCAATGAGCAATGACAAGGGACAAGAGGAAGAAATTAACGTCAGTTTGTTATAATAAATTACACTACTGGTGAAGTAGTATATAGTTATTTGAAAGTAGACTTGGATTAGTTGTAAACATATATAGCAAACTAAGGTAACACTAAAATAAATTTTAAAAAAGTATAACTGATATGCTAAGAAAGGAGAGAAAATGGAATCATAAAATGCTTAATTAAAACCACCAAAGACAATTCCAGATAAAAACATACACATAAGCTCTCTGATATTGTTCTTAGTGATATTTTTCCTGATGTCACTTGAGTAGGAAAACAAAAGGAAAATAAAGAAATAGAACTACATCAAACTACAAAGATTTTCCACAGCAAGGATATCACAATAAACAGAAAGACAACCTACTGAATGGGAGAAGAGGTTCAACAACGATACATCTGATAAGGGGTTAATTTTCAAATTTATAAAGAAGTCATACAACTTAACACCAAAAAAACTAAAAATCCAATTAAAAATTGGCAAAGGACCTGAACTGACATTTCTCCAAAGAGAACATACAGATGGACATATGAAAAGATGCTTGACATCACTCATCAGAGAAGTGCAAATTAAAACTACAATGAGATATCTCCTCACACATGTCATAATAGCCATAATCAACAAATCAGCAAATAACAACTGTTGGTAAGGATGCAGAGAAAAGATAACCCTGGTGCACTGTTGTTGGAATTCAAACTGGTGCAGCCACTATGGAAAACAGTATGGAGGTGTCTCAAAAAATTAAAATAGAACTATCTAATGACTGAGCAGTTCCACTTCTAGGTATTTATCCAAAGAAATCTAAAATACTATTTTGAAAAGATATATGCACCCCTATGTTCACTACAACATTATTTACAATAGCCAATATATGGAAACAACCTAAGTGCCCATCAGTAGATGATTAGGTAAAGAAATTGTGTACATATATAAAATGGAGTATTACTCAACTATAAAAAATTATTTTTTACCATTTGCGACAACATGATGGACCTGGAAGGTATTGTGCTAAGTGAAATAAGTCAGACAGAGAAAGAAAAATACCATATGATCTCAGTTATATGTGGAATCTAAAGAACAAAATAAATGTATAAACCAAAACATCAATAGACTCATAGATGCAGGGAACAAGTTGTTAGTTGTCTTATGGTTTGGAGGTTGGGAGACAGAGTGTAAAAGTTGAAGGGATTAAGAAGTACAAAATGGTAGTTGCAAAATAGTCATGCAGATGTAAAGTAAAGCATAGGGAATATAATCAATAATATGATAATAACTATATATAGTGCCAGGGGGTACTAGACTAGTTAGGAGTATCACTTTATAAAGTATATAAATGTCTAACCAGTATATTGTATAACTAAAACTAATGTAAAGTAATGTGGAATGTCAACTGTACTTGAAAAAATTTAAAAGGTGGGAAAAGGGTGAAGGGGAAAAAGAGCTTCAGATATCTAGGTATAAAACAAATAAGTCATGGGAATGTAATACAGCATAGGGAATATAATGAAAATATTGTGAAAGAGTTGCATGGTGTCAGATGGTTGCTGGTCTTATGGTGATCACTTCTTTAGGTATATAAATGTTGAATGACTACAGTGTACATCTGAGACTAATATAATATTGTGTGTTAGCTATATTTTAATAAAATATTAAAAAAATAATAGAAACCACCAAAACCAGAAAAAGAACAGAAGACAAAAATAGGTACAAAGGACAAGGGCAACAAATAGAAAACAGTAACAGGTATGGTAGGTACTAATCCAACTATATCGAAAATCATTTTGAACATTAGTGGACTGTATGTACTAATTAAAATACAGAGATTGTCAGAATGGATCAAATATATGACCCAATTACATGTTGTCTACATGAAATCCATTTTAAATGTAAAGGCTCAGAGCTTAAAAATGAATGGATGGAGAGAAATACACCATTCTAAAACATATCAAACAAAAAAAAAAGCAGAAATATCTACATTATTAATCATTTCATACAGAGAAGACTTCAATAAGGAAAGTTATCATAGATAAAGAATGGCATTATATAATGAAAAAAAGTTAATTCTCCAGGGATAGCTAACAATTCTTAATATGTATATGTCTAAAAATAAAGCGCCAGTGCATAAGCAAAAAGCTGCTAGAACTGCAAGGAGAAATAGATGATCCCCTATCATAATTCAAGACTCAATGCCCATCTCTCAGAAATGCACAGATCTAGCAGGCAGGAAATCAGTAAAGACTTAGTTGAACTCAACACCATCAATCAATCGGATGTAATGGACATCTGTAGGCTACATCCAATACTTTTTTTTTTTTTCAGGCTCACTGGAACATTCATTAAGACAGACACATTCCGAACCCAAAACACACCTTAACAAATGTAAAAGAATAAAAATAAGTCAATGTGTGCTTTCAGACCACAATGGAACTAAACTAGAAATCAATAACAGAAAGATAACTGGGAGATCCCAAAATAGTTGGAGATTAAACAGGACACGTCTAAATAACACATGGGTTAAAAAAGAAATCAGAAGAGTAATTTAATAATATTTTTAGCTAAATGAAAATGAAATGACAACTTATCAAAAGTGGTGGAATGCAGAAAAATCAATGTTTAAAGGGAAATCCATGACATTGAATAAATGTATTAGAAAAGAAGAAAAATTTTAAATCAATAATCTAAGTTTCCGTCTTAGGAAACTAAAAAAGAAGAGAAAATTAAGTCCAAAGTAAGCAGGAGAAAATAAGTAATAAGAATTTGAAGAGAAATTAATAAAATTAAAAAAAGGAAATGTAGTGAAAATCAATGACACCAAGAGCTGGTTCTTCGAAAACATCAATAAAATCAATAAGCTTCTGTGTAGGTTAACAAAGACAAAAAAGAGGGCAGGAATTTATAATGTCAGAAATGCAAGAGGAAACATCACTACAGATCCTATGGAAATTAAAGTGATATTATAGAAATATTATACTATATGCCCACAAGTCTGATAACCTAAGTGAAATGGAACAATGCCCTGAAAGACACAATTTGCCAAAACTCATATAAGAAGAAACTGATGATCTGAAGAGGCCTATATCTTTTAAAGAAATTGAATAAGTAATTAATGAACTTCCAAATTTGAAAACAGTGTGCCAAGATGTGTTCCCTGGTGAATTCTAGCAAATCAAAGACAAAATTATACAATTATTTAAATCTCTTTCAGATGATAAAAGAGGGAATACGTCCAACTAATAGGCCAGCATTACCCTAATACCAAAACCAGACACAGACATTATAAGAAAACTTCAGACCAATATTGCATGAACATAGGCACAGAAATTCTCAACAAAATATTATCTAATCAAAAATTTTTTAAAAGAGTAAAAAGAATTAGACACCATGACCAAGTGGGATATATATTGACTATGCAATATGATTCAACCTATGAAAATCAATTAATGTAACCCATCACCTCAACAGACTAAAAAAGAAAGTCACATGATTATATCAATAGATACAAAACAAGTATTTAACGAAATTCAAACCCATTCATGATAACAAATTTCAGTAGACTGAGAATAAAAGAAAACTATCAATTCTGTAAAGAATATCTTCAAACATACTGCAACTAACATCATACATAATGATGAGAAATTCAAAGCTTTTCCACTATGATCAATACAAAGCAACAATGTTCCACTCACCACTCCTTTTCAACATCATACTGGAGCTTTTAGCTAATGCAAATAGAGAATGAAGAAATAAAACTATCTTTATTTATAGATGCCATGATTGTCTGTGCAGAAAATGCAAAATAATTAAAGAAAAAAAATAACCTGGACTAACAAGCAAGTATAACAAGGCTGCAGGATACAAGGTTAATATACAAAACAATTGTTTTTGTATTACCAACAATGAACGAGTGGAATTTGAATTTAAAAAACAGTATCACTTATATTAGAACCTCCAAAATAAAATACATACAACGTTGGACAATTAAGTTTGTGAACTCATCCTAGAAAAAGTGCTACATACCTCATTGCTGAATATCACTATGGTCACCTTCAAAGTACTTCCCTTGGGAAGCTATGCACCATTGCCAGTGCCTAGTCCACCCCCAAAGCAATTTTGGAACTCATTTCTAGAATGGCCATCAGAGCTGTCGTCATATTACCCTTGATGTCCTGAATGTAATCAAAATGTCTTCCTTTCAATATTTCCTTTATCTTTGGGTAAAGAAAGAAGTCATTGGAGGCCAGATCAGGTGAGCGGGGAGGGTGTTCCAAAACAGTTATTTGTTTCCTGGCTAAAAACTCCCTCACAGACAGTGCTGTGTGAACTGGTGCATTGTTGTGATGCAAGAGCCACGAGTTGTTTGCAAAAAGTTCATGTCATCTAACTTTTTCATGCAGCCTTTTCAGCACTTCCAAACACTAAACTTGGTTAACTGTTTGTCCAGTTGGTGCAAATTCATAATGAATAATTTTATGACATCAAAAAAAGTTAGCAACATCGTTGCAACAAGTTCGCAACTTAATTGTCACACCTAGTAGAAATAAACCTAACAAATACATATACAATCTATACAAGGAAGAGTAAAAAAACTCTAATGAAGGAAAACAAATAACTAAATAAATGGAGTAATACCCCATGTTCATGGAAAAGAAGAAATAATATTGTCAAGATGCCACTTCTTCCCAAATTTATCTATAAATTCGATGCATTCCCCATCAAAATCTCAGAAAATCATTTTATGTATATCTATAAACTGACTCTAACAATTATATAGAGAGGCAAACAGCCCAGAATATCCAACACAGTATTGAAGGAAGAACGAAAAAGAACTACCTGACTTCAAGACTTACTGTAAAGCCACCGTAATCAATACAATCTGTCTATTCTTGGTGGAATAATAGACAAGTAGATTAATGGAACAGTATAGCAAGCCCAGACATAGACACCCAAGAATATAGTCAACTGATCTTGGACAGAGGATCAAAGGCGTTACAATGGAACAAAGATCATCTCTCAACAAATGATGCTGGAACAAGTGTACATCCATATAAAAAAATGATCTTATACCCTTCACAAAAATAAATTCAAAATGGATCATAGATCTACATGTAAAACACAGTACTATAACTCCTAGAAGATAACATAGAAAACCTGGATGACTGTCATAGTCTGTTTGGGCTGTTATAACAAAGTACTACACATTGGGTAGCTTCTATAACAAATTTATTTATCATATTTTTAGAAGCTGAAAGTCCAAAATCAGGTTGTGAGCATAGTTAGGTAAGGACTTTATTCCAGTTTACACACTTATCATTGTATCCAACATGATAAAAAGGGGTTAAGGGAGCTCTGTGGAATGAATGTCTTTTATAAGAGCACTAATTGCATTCATGATGGCTCCACTAATCACCTCTCAAAGGCACAACCTATTAACAATATATGAATTTTAGGAGAATGCAACAATCCAGACATAGCAATAAACTTAGTATGGTGATGCCTTTTTTAAATATAACAAAGACACAATCCATGAAAAAATAACGTATAAGCTGTACTTTAATAAAAAAGAAATACTGCTCTGTGAAAGATAATATCAAAAGAATTAGAAGACAAGCCTCAGACTAGAAGAAAATATTTGCAAAAGACACCCTGATAAAGGACTGTTACCTGAAGTGTATAAAAAAATCCTCTTAAAACTCAACAACAAGAAAATGTATAACCTCATTAAAAAAAATGGGCCGAAGATATTTACAGATACCACAGCTAAAAAAAACCAAAAAAACCAAAACAGTTTCTAATAAGTGTATGAAAAGAAGTCTCAAGTCAGAGGTCATCAAGGAAATGCAAATTAAAACAATGAGATGCCACAACAAAACTTATTAGAATGGTCAAAATTCTAAAATCTGATAATATCAATGATAGCGAGGATGCAGAACAAGAACTCTCACACATTGCTGGTGGGAATACAAAATGGTACAGCAACTTTAGAAGACAGTTTGATTTTTTCTTACAAAACGAACCATACTCTTATCATACGATCCAGAAATTACACTCCTTGGTATTTATTTACCCAAACAAGTTGAAAAACATAGGTCACACAAACACCTGAACACAATGTTTACAGCAGCTTTATTTATAATTGGCCCCATTTGGTAGCCCCTAAGCTGTTCTTTAGTAGATGAATGGATAAACTGTTGTACATCCAGAGAGTGGAACATTACTCAACACCAAAAAGAAATGAACCATTGAGTCATAAGAGGACACGCAAGAACCTTAAATGCATATGACTAAGTACAAGAACTAATCTGAATAGGCTACATACTGTATGATTTTAACTACATGACATTCTGGAAAAGGTAAAGCTATGGAGACAGTAAAAACGATCTGCGGTACCAGGAGGGAGGGTCAGGGTGGAAGGTGAATATATGTCATTATATATTTGTCAAAACCCATAGAATGTAAAACACTAAGAATGAATCCTAAGGTAAACTACAAGATCTTTGAGTGACTATGATGTGTCAATGAGTATGTTGATAAAGGTGGAGGCCTGTGCATGTGTGAGGGCAGGAGGCAGGTGGAAACCTGGTTCCTTCCTCTAACTTTTAATGTAAACCGAAACCTGCTCTAAAAATAGTCTTAAAACAAAACAAAACAAAAATCACCTTGTATCCATTAAATATGTACAATGTTTACTTGTTAATTATACTTCATAAAGCTGTAAACATTTTTAAAAGTTTAATGGCAATGTGTATGGTTATATGAAAATAAATAAATACATCAAAAGAATTAAAAATATAATAAAACTGGGTAAGCAGATATTTTTCTTTTTTAAGTACTTTAACATACGTGTGATTTTTCTAAAAGAAAGGAAAAATGAAAATGTTGTCTGAACTGTTTCAACATATGTAGATATACCTGCAACAGCTTCAACAGAAAAGTGGGATGTTAAACACACAAAATGTTGGTAAGGTCTCTATAGTTCCTTCAAGAGGTGAACTATTAATTCTAATGAAGTTCACAGTCTAATTAATAAAAAATATGTAAATTTAAAAATTAAATATATGCATTTTAATCCCTAGAGCAAACACATGAACAATACCTGTACATATGCAAAACCTGAAATATATGATTTCAGCAGGGTAGGAGGAAAGAAATGTGACAATATATAGCAACAAACACTAATCAAAAGAAAATTATATTGACTAAAATGCATGCCTCCGAAACATAGTTTCAAAATACATAAAGCAAAAATTAATAGGATCAAAAGGAAAATGGACAAATGTACAATTATTTTGGATAATTGAATACTTTGACAGAAGTATACAGAATAAAAGTGTTTACAAGTATAAAATATATTTAACAACTGCATGTAATTCACATTATGGAACACCCCACACCAAAGAAACAGAATACACATTCTTTTAAAGTGCAAATGGAACATTCATTGGAATTTATAAAAAAAAAAAAGAAAACATAGTCATAAAACAAAATTAAATTTAAAATACTCGACATTATACAGTGCATGTTATCTAACTATAGTGAATCTAACTAGAAATCAATAACAGAAGGAATGCTTTTACTTCTCTTTGGAGAACAATTTGGAAATAGTAAAGTTAAAGTAACATGCCTTATTACCAAGAAATACTATTCTTTGTCATATTCTTTAGAGAAACTTTTTCACATTCTCACAAAGGAACGTCTATGAAAATTATTCTAAAAGGGTTGTTTGTCACAGCAAACAACTTAAAGTTCTCTCAATTAATCAAACAACCCATCAATCAATAATATATATAGGGAATGAAATATAGCATTGAAAGTAAATGATGGAGAGCCACATTTATTAATAGAGATTTGTCTCTCAAACAAAATGGTGAGCTAATAAAACATATGAAGGAATAGGTAAACACGGCTCTACCTTTAAGGCTTAGTCTGATATAAAAAACACATATTAATCAATCAAAGATATAAAATATTAAATTAAAAATAATCCAGAAGATATAAATTACTTCTTGGTGTAAGGGAGAGGGAGCTGAGGAGACAATGGGGAGAGGATACATAAAGCACTTCAACTAGATTTTAAGGTTTTTCTTTCCTTTTTCAACCATGGATAGATGAGTGCTTAACACAATTTTTTTTGTATGTAATAATATTACATGTAATAAAGTTATATGTAATAATAACATAGGACTAAAGTATTCCATATTTAATTTTTAAAATAATTCAATGTTGCATAATCAAAAGGCCTCCTTTTATTTAAAAAATGGTGAATTGATTCCTACTTGTATAATTTAGATTTAAATGTTTTAGATAAAAAATGCAGAAGACTGGCAAAATGAAGAGGATTGGAAATACCAGATTTGTATATCAGGATTGGTGAGATGGTAGAGAGAGAAGAATGTTGCATAAGGATCTGGAGGGAATAGACTCATCCATTTTGATGGGGAAAAAAAAAAAAAATCTTGCGGTTCTTAGTGAAATTAGTGTGGAGTACAATCAGACCCAGTAAATACATTCTGAATATGTTTCCCAGAAGATTCCGTTACACCTCTTTCAGAGATGCAGGGTTGCCAGTCAAAATAGAGGACTCTCAGTTGAATTGGAATTTGGAACAAACAACAAGAATAGATTTCTAGTATAAGTACCTCCAAGTTTTCATGAGACCCTACTTACACTACAAGTGCAATTTGTTGTTTATCTAAAATTCAAATTTAACTGGGAGTATTATGTTTTTTATTTGCTAAATCTGGCAACTATAATAACGGTACATTATATTTTTAGTCAGCAGTGAGATGAAGGCTATGTAATTCTTATTCTCTGTGACAGTCTGGTATTTGAAGCAGCAAGAGCAACATCATCCCCTAAGAACATGTAAGACATGCAAATTCTCAGGTCTCATTCCAGTTCTACTGAATCAGAAACTCTGGGCCTTGTGCCCAGCAATTTGTTTTTTACTAGTCCTCTGATGCCCATTCAGGTTTGAGAAACACTGCTCTATGCAAACAGAGAAGTAAGATATTTGAGTCATCATTATCCCTTACCTGGGATTACTGTCACAGTATTCCGTTACATCTATCTTTGCTTTGTTCCAATCCATACTGTAGAGCAGCTAGAACATTCTTTAAAAAATCCTATCTGATGGATACTCACAGGCCCAAAACCCTTTATGGCTTCATATTACCATAATACTACAAATTTAATGTGCTTTATACTTGCAGAGCTTTTTTCAGTCTAGCTGCCCACCCTATCTAGAATCACACTTGCTTTTTTTAGGCCCCTACATTCTGGTTTTGTTTGATTCCTTTTGTGCTGAGCCATTGAATTTCAAAGCTTTCATCAACCAATACAAAGAAACAGTTCTCTCTGTCTATGACAGTTACCCTCCGCCCCACAATTCATTCCTGTGTTTCTTTGCTAACTCCAACTTATACTTCAATTTAGCTTAAAATTAACTACCATAGGGAGACCTGCCTTGGTACCTAAAACTATAATGGTACTCATTGGAGGGCAATCAACTCATACTTGAGTGATCACCTCCTTGAGGACAGAGCACACAAATCATTTGTAATTCTTGTGCATGAGAGGTCTTCCTATTATCCCCCCATGGAGGAAGGAAGGAAGGAAGGAAGGAAGGAAGGAAGGAAGGAAGGAAGGAAGGAAGGAAGGAAGGAAGGAAGGAAGGAAGGAAGGAAGGAAGGAAAGAAGGGAGGGAAGGAGGGAGGGAGGGAGGGAGGAAGGAAGGAAGAAAGGAAGGAAGAAAGAAAGGAAGGAAGAAATAATTTTATTTAATTAGTATGATCTCATGGACATACATTTTATACTATGATTTATAATGCAAACTATTTATTTGTTGCTCAAACTGTACCAGCTTTAACCTCTGGAATCTCTTTCACTTAGCTCCTATGTTTCTTTGACATATAGAATGGGTGTGTGTGTGTGTGTGTGTGTGTGTGTGTGGTGTGTGTGTGAGAGAGAGAGAGAGAGAGAGAGAGAGAGAGAGAGAGAGAGAGAGAGAGAGAGAGAGATTTCTTAATTTTTGGTGCTACAGGATACTCCTGGATCACATGCATATGTTCTGCCCCCGTCCTAGAACACAGCCATTTGCCTAAGGATCCCTCATTCCCCTAAATAATAGTATTAGAAACCAAGATAATGGGTGCAAAGTATGCTTGTTGCTACGGGGATATCAGTACTTCTAGGTCCTCTCAGCAAGGAAATATATAGCACATACTAACATGCGTATATTCGTGTATCTATAAATATTTCTGTATGTAATCATCAACATCTATATTAAGGTAAACATGAGTTCATACTGATGTTAATCCATTATCACATAGATCATTCTAGCATCCTCCTGTGGCTTATGTGTAACTTCCTACTCTAATATTGAAAAACCTGACTCAAACCATCTACCATCCATTTACTTAATTATTCAAATGCTATAACATGTATAGTGGTTTCAGAAATGTTAATTTTATCCATGTCAGAATCAACTTCATCATGTATAGTACAGTGCTTATGTATTGTTTCTATTTCCTTCAGTCTTAAAGATTCCACTTATTTCCAAAGTTATTTACTAATCACATGTCACCTTCCTCCTCAGAATGTTTTAATTTTGGCCTTGGTAATTTGGTTGAGTTAACGAGACGATGCTTCAAATTTATTCTCAATTATATCTATCCAAACCTAGATGAGGATTTGTAATAGAAACAAGAATATATCCAACACATTAATAACACTTGATTTTTATACAAGTATACTTTGACTGGGACCCATGAAACTAGATTGATGAGCTTCCTAAAATCACAATTGAGATTATAAGGACTTTTAATTCATAGACAATTATACAGAGAGATCACATTTGCTTCCCCAAACTTATTAATGTGAAACATATTTTCACCCAATAGATTTGAAACAGTCGGCACTTTTGAAGCAATTTAAGTAAAAATCAAATTACATTGATTTTTCATTGAAACAACCTGAAGACATGCATTGAATGAAACAATAATTCTTCTCTGACAAATATAATTGTAAACATGGAGACACCTGACATTTCTTTACTCATAGATATAATAAACAAATTGTAAAGAAAAAGAAAAAAAAAATTCCCTATCTGCTTGTAACATAAACAGACAGCTGTCGTGTTCTGTGAGACAAAAGTTGTGGGGAACAAGGAGGGGCGGCGCAGGGTTAAGAAAGACAGATCCAGAATAGCGTGCAAGCGGGGCCACGGGACTTCATCCTCAAGGACTGAGCTCTGAATAGAGCCAACGCATAGCTTTAGTCATAGCTTTTATTAGTTAGGTGAGGAAGTAAAGGAAGTAAAGCTTGTCAATCTCAAGATCTGTGAATCCCATACATTATAATAGGAAACTGATTCAAGCCAATCACCCTTGCCTGCAGGCAGCAGAACAGTAAGTCTCAGGATGTACGTACTTTCCCAAGGGACAAAATGGAGAATATGAATAGATGGAGAATACATCATTGAATCACTTCCCCTGCAGGTTGTGGGAAGGAATGCAGCCACAGAGGCAGAGGCTTTCCTTAGCCTGGGGAAGTTTGAGGGACTGTGTCTACCACTATCAACCCTGTGGGTTCCCCTGTTGGTTCCCACGCTACTGTGCCTGGCTTGGGTTGCCCCCCCGTAGGGAGTCTTACCCGTCATTGGCTGACCAGCCATATTTTGGGGCCAAACAGGGAGACATAAGGTGCAAGTACAAAGGTGAAACAAAGTCCCTGAAAGGATCCGTCTCACAGACTCTCCTTTCTTTAGGGGCAGGTACGAAGAGACAGACGGGTAGGCTGCTGAATGGCAACAAACAGCATGTACACAAACGTTTAATATTACCTTTATGTTTTTTAATTTTATTACTATAACAGGTTGAAAAGATTTATATTGGAGAAAGATCGATTCACTAACATAAAACTCTACCTTGATTATTAACTTTTGTTTACCTAACATAATACTTACACAATTTTTTACATAAAGAGAGATAACAAACATTGCATTGCACATTAATTATCAAAAGAGGTAGAATATTTTGCTGGATAAAGTGGTGACATTTGTGTATAAATAATTCTTCATTGAACTTAGAATGAGCTTCTAAATCACGTCAATCATTTACATATGAAAAACCAGGATGATACTCCTGACTTCATGGTAGTTTTGTGAAGATTAGTAAATATTACATGCAAAGCTTTTTATCATTGTCTAGATTTGAACACTAATTAAATACAAAATATCGTTGTGCAAAGGTATACAGACAATTTTCAGAAAGTGCAGAGATAGTTTTAAAAATGATAGACTACGTTCCACAGTATTACTTAAATCCACCTCTCTCTAGAAAGTATACTTTTGAGAGACTGGATTCTGTAGTTACTTATTAATTTGACTACCGACCACTATATACTAACACCTTCAACATGTATAAATCTTAAAGTATATGCTGAAATAATAGGCATTAACCTCGAGGCAGATAACACAAAGAACTTACGAAGATATGATAACATATTTGAATTGGTGACTCCATGCTTACGCAGACCTCTTTAATGTTTTCTAACAAACAAACCAAACCATAGAGCACATTCTTTATTCCATACAAATGTGTACTCAGTTATTCAGGGGGCTAAGAAAAACAACACAAAACATTTGAATTGATATTTCAGTGACACCTTCGTTAGTTTACGGCAAGTGCAATTTTTGTCTTTGTGTTCCCGCAATGCCCTCGTGTTCTAAGCCAAGTCAATGTAGACGCATAATCATTTTTGAAACGTATACATGATTAAGAAAGAAATCTTAACTACTGGTACAAAACTGTGCAGACCTGTGATTAGGAAGCATATCTATTTGCTCAATCTTTAAATGGCTACTGTGTGTGAGCTATGAAAGGTAAGATCATTAAACAGTAATTAGAAGCTGCTCAGCATAGGCCTATCATCTGTTTAAGTCAGAAACAGTATCACACCCTGTGGAGGGCAGTACATAGGTATAATTTATTAGCCTTTCCTTCAAACAACCCACTGGCACATACCACATGCAGGCTTTAGTTTAGATGCACTAATTTTCTGATCTGTTATATTGAAATTCATGGTCTTATTTGAAGAGATAATGAGAAATCATTATTTAAAAGATATCAAAGTGATGGTAATTGTGCAAAATAATCATTAGAGACCATGTTTTGACAAGCATATCCTTTTCATCATTATTAACATCTATTTACTTCCTTGGGTTTATTTTTCTTTGTCAGTAGATATGTTAATTTTATTCAGGGAGGAAACTCAATCCTTTGTCCATGGTTATCCAAAATACAAATTCAGTACTATTGATGTGTCTTTGTAGCTTTTCTGTGATATTTTTGCAGAATGTGAGTAAAAATGTAAAGGAGACCTTTTCATGTCTGTGACTCTTAATTTTAAATTGGAATTTGGTGTCCTATTTTTTAAAAAACTTGGTGGCATGGTGGCGTTCTACACAGGTAATGTCTTCAGAGGCAAAATATTTTTTTAAAATACCATATTAGAAGCAGTAACAATAGGACATATAATCAAAGTAGTGTAGTGTGGGTGCACTGCAAAATAAATAAATACGATCATTGTAATTTTTATCAGAATAAAATATTGAGAACTTAATTATTTGTATAGAATAACAAGAAAATCCAGGCATATTTATATTTTGATATGATAAACTATTTTGACCATATCATATTTCAGTAATTCCTGAGATAGACTACAGCCAGAATGACCAGTCAGTATAAAAACAATATAAAAATAATATCCATGGTATGAGACCTACTTTCCTATTCTGTCAGATAGTTACTCAAATAAACCAGATACAAAAACCTAGATACTGCCAAAATACTATATACTTAAAAACAAGCAACAAAGAAATGAGAAAACACATTATTAAGAGAGATAATTCCTTTGTTTGGCCCATGCTGGTATTATGAGCCTTGCTCTCCCCCCGCTGAGGCAGTCAGTTGCTGGTCGTAGGTCAGCCACTCACAGAAGCTCATGACCACTCTCACTGGATACCAGCCGCTCACGATGGCTACGGGCCACTCACGCCAGCACATGGTAGCACACAGCAGCCTATGGCAGCCCGTCGCAACCCATGCTGACCTCCGGCTGTTCAAGGCAGCCCAGCTCCAGGGAGAGCCATTGTTCACAATCTTAGCTGTAGAGGGTGCAACTCACTGGCTCATGTGGGAATCGAACTGGTGACCTGGGCTTTAGGACCACAGCACTCCAACCACCGAAGCACCAGGCAGGCCCAAAAGATAATTCTTAAGCAAATAGTACAGAAGAGAAAAAAATAATAATCTAAAACTTGGAGAAATCAATTTCACGTTTCTATTCAACATTTTACATTCACTAGAGTAAAAGTGTGGAGGTCCAGTGGGAGGGAGACCATGATATAGGTAGAGGGACATTTTTTAAAAGGAGCCTCGTGATAAATTTTCAGGTGACTTAACTTGAAGTAAATTAAATTTCACCATTTCATCCTCAAAGCCTGTTATAATTTTAGCCTGGGTGTTGGCATGTAATTTTTAGTCCCATAAATACTCAGATTCACATGCTGGAGCTGACATGAATAGCACATACAGAGGATTTCATTTACTTAGTGTTGTATGGAGATTTCAGAACAGGTTCCCTTCAGGCCAATGGATTGATCTCAATTCTTGATATCTATTTAACTCCAAAGAAATTAGGTTGTTCTAAGAAATTCAAATGATGTGGAGTCAGAGGACAAAGGTATTAGATCATACGTTAATAATCATAGAGGTAATTTACATAATCCCTCTAAGAATCAGTTTCTTTATTTGCAGAATGGGTCAGTAAGATTAATTTTCTTATCAAGTTGTGATGAGGCTCAAATAAAAATTTAGTATGGGAAAGTGTATAATAAACTATTAAGTGGAATTTTCCTTTGTTATATTTAATAACATGAACTTAGGTTAGGCTACAACAAAACAATGATTGTCATTTTAAAGAGGCCAAAGAAAAATTACCCAGGATTCCCACAGATGAGTTTGGTGTGGATATGGTGGTGGTGGGGAGCATTAAATATTTCCATATTGTTATTAAAGAAGGAAAAGGTTAAGGCTATCTTTCCTCCTATTTTCTAAGTATGCCTGAAAACATATACATAGTCACCAAAATTTTAGAGCTCCCAAGTACATTATACAATGATTACTGTCAACAGAGTAACAATTCTAACTTTGCTTTTTAGTTTCTACATTCCCTTTCCTCTCCCCAAGGCAGGAGTGTTTTATGAGGAGTCCAACAGTCAGCTAGTGGCACATTTCCTAGGCCTTGGATTTCTTCGTTAATAATTCTCCTGCACTGGCTTAATCGATGTCCTTGCATGTTGCCAGTACATAAAGGAATGCTTTTTATACATCCAAATCACGTATTAAAATAATTTAAGTGACTATATCTTATTCTGGTAAAATTTGCTCTGACCTTATGTTTCTCATTACTAGAAAAATAAGTTAAGTTTTCTCTTCCTAATGAAGTTTAGAATTAGAGTCATTTTCTCTTAACCAAAAAACAACAACAATAATAATAATAATAATAATAATAATAATAATAATAACTCCTGATAATTTGCAAAAGAGTCTTCAGCTAGCAAGTAAAAATTTAATTTCTATATAGCTCAGGGGGGTTGCAAAGGGAGTGTGAGAAGTTCATTATTATCCAGCAGGAAAAAAAAAAGGGAGCATGCTAAGAAGAAAGCATCATCTTCCCTACTGGGATTTCTCTTGGACTACATGATTTGCATGAAGGGCGCCACATCAAACACAGTGGGTGCCCTTTTTCAAATATTAATGTGAAGCTTGTTTTAAGTTCTCTCTTGACTTTGTGCCACCTTGTATCAAAGGAACTTAAAAGTAGGACTTAGGGGTGGGGAAAAACTTTTCCAACTGTTTTAACACTTAGTGGAATTCTTTCTGCATTTGATCAGTGTGCCTCAAATTTGTAATAATTTGACATATGCACATTTTTCTAGGATGCCTGTTTTCACAGTGTTCAATCTTTCTATATTTTGTGCCTGTGTGGTTTGTTTAAATATTCTAAACTGAAAGGATTTAAGAGACTGATAAGTAAATGGCACACAGGAGCCATAAATGCAGACACTGATAGTTACTTGAATTTATTGTGGAGGGAAAATTGCTAGTCCCTGTTATTTTAAATGAAAATTCTTAGCTATTTAAGTAGAGGCTTTTAATCTTTTTTTTTTTTTTTTTGGGTCATAATGAAAACAAGTCCACTTTGGGGGCTGGTATGGAGATGATGAGTCTATCTGGGTGCAGCTTGTATAAAGTAGGGTATGGATGGGTCAGGGAATGAGGTTGTTAAATTGATCCATTCTGAGTAAATCTAGATTTGTTTCTGTCTGTCTATGTGGGTCAAACAGTAATTTGATCTTGCTACTGCTTGTTAATAATTTAGTGCTGCAGCAGGATAGTTCACATTCAGACATGCTTTGGGTTATTAATTTCAAGAATTAAATTTTGAAATATTTATAATTTGATGTCAACTTATGTATATTTCTTAAAACACCAGATTGATATGAGATTTAAATTGGGAAAATACATCTTGAAATTTTTCATCCACATAAAAGGCTTGTTAGTTCAGGAAGAAAATAATTTTAGAAGATAATTTTATTTATTAATATTGATTGACATGTTATCAGTTGTATGTTCTTAATTGCTCTCGACCATAAGATGTTATCCCTCCTATTTTGTTCTGCTTTATACCTTCACCTTCCTCCAAACAAAATTACAATAGTTGAAAAAAATCATTAGTATATTGGTCTGTACTATAAATAGGCTCATTTCTTTCATATGTACAATATTTCTAGGACAAACAAAACACAAGTGGTACACAAAACTGGGTACACAAACAAAACAAAACATTGGGTACACAAAACTGGTTTCAATTTTTATTCAGTAATACTAGGTAATCATTGGGTACACATCCTAGAGATTCTGACTTTGACCTCTAGGAATAAAATAAAAAAAAATTACTTTTTCTCAGTACTATAGGGATTTTGTACAGAATGCACCCTGTCTTTGGACTTCCAGCCTCAATAACTATGAGAAATAAATAGTTGTTTATAAACCACCTAGCCTCTGGCATTTTTGTTATATTAATAGCACTCCTAACAGACTAAGTCACTTTATTTGAAGAGGATGCTTAAAAAGGAAAGTGTGTCCTGGGAATAAATTATGCTCCATCGCCCCCGTATCCAATGTTGAAGCCTGACCCCAGATGTTAATGGTTTCTGGACATGGGGACTTGGGGGGTAATTAGATTGAAATAAGGTCATAAGAAAGAGCACTCATGATGAGATTAATGTCCTTATATGAAGAGACCCCAAAGAGCTTGCTCTTTCTCTCACTTCCATGTGAGGACTCAGAGAGAAGGTGACCATCTAGAAGCCAGAGAGAGCTCTCACCAGAAGTCCAACTATGCTGGCATTCGGATCTCAGACATCCAGCCTCTAGAATTATGGGAAAATTTTTTTTGTTGTTTAGGCCACTTAGTCCATGGTATTGTCATGGCAGTACAAGCTTAAAAATGCACTATTTCAACACATCTACTTACAAGTAGTAAAACTATATTAATAAATAAACTGTTTTTGTTTTATGCTAGGTATTTTAGGCATTAAATATTTGAGATGAGTTATACAAATAAAACATGAATTAAAAAATATTAGGCTATCATGTTACAATACCAGAGAGATTCACAATGTAGTCCTATAGCTCTTCCTTTATAATTTACTTCACTTGTGCTCAAGTACATGATACATCATATGTGTAGTGCTAGAAACAAATATATACATTCTTTGAAAAGAATGTACATATTTCTCAATTTCTGTATTTTATTTTTATAAACTCTCTCAATGTAGTAAGTAATACGATGTAATATAGCAATATAATAGGTGTTACAAGCAAAATAATATATGTAACAATACCTTAAGTTATTAAGCATAATTTTTTTTTAAAATGAACATGCTACTAAATTAAAAAAAAATTAACCTACCAATCCCTTGTATCTAGCTATGAACTTCTGTGATATCTCCTTCCTGAGCCTTTTCCCATGTCCACAGATAGGAAAACACTATCTTGGATTTTGTCTTCATCATTCCCATGTTTTCAAAAATAGAACATTACCATACAAGTTACAACCAAAACAATATACGGCATGTTTTTCTTCTTTCTGGGCTTTATAAACATGTTGTAATACTCAGTCTACATCCTAATCTCTGGAAACTATGAACATGTTACCATACATAACAAAAGAGACTTCTGTAAATATTACTGATCTAAGGATCTTGATATGGGGAGATTATCCTGTATTTGCCAATGAACTCTCTGTAATCGCAAAGGTTTTTATAAATGACAGAGGGACGTAGGAGAGTGTGATACAGAGAAGGAGATGTGATGATAGTACCAGAGGTTGGAGTGATGGAAATACTGGCTTAGAAGGTGGAAGGGGACTATGAGCCAAAGTATATGGCAGCTTCTAGAAGCTAGTAAGGGCAAGGCTGTGCAGCCCGTCTAAGTGGCTCTACCAGGAATTCAGGCCTACTGACTAATTTTAGCCCAGTGAGATGCATTTTAGACTTTTGATCTCCAGAAATCAAGGATAATTAATTTGTGTTTTTTAGAGCCACTAGATTTGTGATAATTTATTAGAGCAGACATAAGAAACGAATACATAGTTTGATGATATGTGTGATTTTTGACATATCATTATGCATTCAAGACATAGCCATCATTTAGAGTTAAAAATTCCAGTGTATAAATATGCTACAATACATTACTTAATTTTCCTGTCAATAAAATTTGTAATATTTCCCCAAACAAAATTGGTTCTGTTTCTTTGTTTTTGCAATTGGGAACAACGCAGTTAAGAATATTAAGAACTTATATCTGATGCTTGGTGCTAATTCTGAAAAATTTCACTAGGTGAAATTCATTGCTGGAACTTCATATTACAATTTTCAAATTTTTAGTTTTACAGTAAAATGAAAAAGTATCTCAAGTGGTTATACCAATTTTTTCTCTCATCAGCTACCATTGATCCATAAATTCCCTGGTATATGCTATTAACTGTGTAGAGGTTATTTTCATATTATGGATACTATTCTTTCATTAGTATTTTGTCTGTTTCTTGACTTTGTTCTGTTCCATTGTTCTCCAAAACCATATTGCATTTATTTCAAAAAAGTTAAATGAGTTTTGATATCTGTTAAGTTAAACTTTCTTTAGAAATCTCATGGCCATTATAAGCTCTGTGTTGTTTCATATAATTTTAAGTGGTGAGATATGTATATGTATATATATATATATATATATATATATATATATATATACACACATATATATATGTGTATATATATATGAGAAATATGAAAAATATACATATAATGTGAAATTGTATATTGATTAAAATATAAAAATACAATGAACATTATCGTAACAGCCACCCAGATTAATAAATAGAATAGTTCAGAAGTTTGACAATCCTCCCAAGTGACTCTTCCTCAATATAATCAGGAGAAGTAAACAGTCTTGAAATTTATGTTAAATATTCTTGTGTTCATTTTTTTATTATGTTAACTCTTTTGTATAAACACCCTTAAAGAATCCACTGCATTTAATATTTTATGCTTTGCTTGTTTTAGTTGAGCATTGTATTTGTAAGTATCATCCACATCATTTTTTGTTTGTGTTTGGAATTGGGAATAAATTTGATTTTTATGTAGTAACCGTAAAGCTAAACAATTTATTAACTGCTTCAATTATTTACCATAATTTGAACTGTCAATTTATATGATTATTTGCAAACAAGTCAGTTATTTTTCCATTCCAACTCTTATGATATTAATATTTATCCTCATCTTGTGTTGACTAGCTGCCCCTCGTCTAAAAAAACTGAATATCAACAATGATGATTTACTTTACCTTGTTTTTTTTTTTTTTTTTTTTTTTTTTAGTTTCAGGTGTACAAACAATGTAATAGTTAGACATTTCACCACTCACAAAGTGATAACCCTCTCCCCCAATCTATTGCTCTTCTGACATCATATATATCCATTAAAATTCCATTGACTCTATTCCCTATGCTGTACTCCATATCCTGTGACTATATATATATATATATATATATATATATATATTAAATTATAGTTAAATTATAGCTTCTACCTTAGCTTTTAAATAAAGTTTCTATAATTTCTTTTTATTAATTATATGTATTATAAGATTTATTAGATACATTTTAATGAGTAGTAAGTGCATTTGTGTCATTGAGCATATTCTAATTTTAAAACAACTTTTTAATCCTGGGATAAATCCAAAGAGGTCATGATTCAATTGTATTCAATGTTACTAAAAAAAAAAAAAAAAAAAAAGGAAACACTGCGTGAAATAACCTATTATGAGTTAAGATAAGCACAGGAGAAAATTAAAAAAAAAACACATATTTTGCAGCACAAAATTATTATGTAGAATGGTTAAAATGAGAAAGATGTTAAAGAAAATGACCCACTAGAAAAGAGATTGAAAGTATTAAATAAAAACATGGCACATATATAAATAGATAAATAGCACTTCTATAAATACATACACACACATATATTTCTGTATTGTCATACGTAGTCAATGTGTTTATGTGTATATGCATGTATGTGTGTGTGTATACATACATACACACACACACACACACACACACACACATATATATATATGCATATTCATTCACTAAAATTTAAAACCTAGTGGATGACTTTAACAGCACATAATAAAGAACTGAAGTGAGACCTACTGAAGTAGGTACTAAACCTGAAGACTTAACCCTAAATGGTAGAAAATAAGAAAAGTGAAACTACAAGACATGAAAAAGGAGTGCGGATTTCTGACAGACCAACTTAGAGTTCTGGAAGGTGAAAATAAAGTGAACAGTAGAGAAAATATATTGAAAAGATAAGGGTAAAAATTTTTCAGAATTGAGGACATTTTCAGATATGAGGAATACAAGAAATACCAATCAGGAAAAAAATATAAAAGAAAAAATTACTAACCCACATATTTTGTAGGAAAATCAGAAAGTACCAAAACACACAAGTGATTCTTAAAGGTAGGTTTGCAGATAAATGAGATTTTTCTAGAAAATAATTAAATTTTAGACAGATAGTATTGTAACTCTTTTTTCTCAAGATTTCTTTAAACTTTTTTTTTTTATTGCTATCACCCAACCCCCACCCCATTTGGCAACTATCAGCTTGTTCCCCATATCTGTGTGTCTGTTTCTCTTTTGTTTGTCTACTCATTTACTTATTTAGTTATTTTTAGATTCCACATGTAAGTGAGATCAGACAGTATCTGACTTTCTTTGTTTGATTTGCCACTTAGCATAATACAATCTAGGTCCATCCATGTTGTCACAAATGACAAGATTTCATTTTATTTTTTATTGTTGAATAATATCCCATTGTGTGTGTGTGCACATATGTATATGAGGTCAGACAATTAAGTTCGTGAATTCATCCTAAAAAAAGTGCTACATACCTCATTGCTGAATATCACTATGGTCACCCTTGAAGTACTCCCCATAAGAAGTTATGCACAGCCATCAGCACTTAGTCCACACTTCAAAAGAATTTTGGAACTCTTTTTCTGGAATGGCCATCAGAGCTATTGTCCTATTACTCTTACTGCCCTGAATGTCATCCAAATGTCTTCCTTTCAATATTTCCTTTATCTTTGGGTAAATAAAGAAGTCATAGGGGGCCAGATCAGGTGAGTGGGGAGGGTGTTCCAATACAGTTATCCGTTTACTGGCTAAAAACTACTTCACAGAGTGCTGTGCTGTGTGAGCTGGTGTATTGTCCTAATGCAATTGTCTTAATTGTCCTAACGAATTGTTGGCGAAACTTCAGGTCGTCTAACTTTTCACGCAGCCTTTTCAGCACTTCCAACCAGTAAACTTGGTTAACTGTTTGTCCAGTTAGTATAAATTCATAATGAATAATTTTCTGATATCAAAAAAGGCTAGCAACATCATTGCAACAATTTCACGAACTTAATTGTCAGACCTAGTGTTGGTGTGTGTTTGTGTGTGTGTGTGTGTGTGTGTGTACACATAAATACATATGTATAAATATCACATCTTCTTTATCCATTCATCTACTGATAGACATCTAATTTGCTTCCATATGTTGGCCATTACCAGTAATGTTGCACTGAACATAGGGGTGAAAATATCTTTTCAAATTAGGGTTTTGGTTTTCTTCAGATACATAACTAGAAGTGGAATTGCTGGATTGTATGGGACTTTTAATTTTTTTGAGGATTCTCCATACTGTTTTCCATAGTGGCTGTACTAATTTATAATCATATCAACACTACACAGGTTACCTTTTCTCCACACCCTTACCAGCGCTTGTTATTCGTTGATTTATTGATGATAAGCTATTCTTACATGTGTGAGGTGATATTTCATTGTCGTTTTAATTTGTATTTCCTTATGATTAGTGACGTTGAGCATCTTTTCATGGCTATTGGCCAACTGTACGTGCTCTTCGGGGAAATGTCTATTTGTGTCCTCTGCCCATTTTTAATTGAACTGTTTGTTTTTCTCTTTGTGTTAAGTGTATGACTTTTTTGTAAATTTTGGATATAAACCCTTTACCAGATGTATTATTGGTGAATATCTTCTCCCATTCAGTAGGTTGTTCTTTTGTTTTGTTGATGGGTTCCTTCACTGTTCATAAACTTTTTAGTTTGATGTAATACCATTTGTTTATTTTTTTCTTTTGTTTCCCTTGCTTGAGGAGATACATCCAAAAAGATATTAAGAGTGATGTCAAAGAGTTTACTGCCTATGTTTCCTTCCAGGAGTTTTATAGTTTTCAGTCTTTCACGTATTTTGAAGTTTTTAACATATTTTGAGTTCATTTTTGTATATGTTGTAAGAAGGTGGTCCAATTTTTTTTATGTAGACACATATCAACTTATCACCACAAAAATGAAAGCAAAAAGTAGTGAAATTGTATCTTCTAAGTTATTAGAGAAGATAACTGTCAACCTTGAATTGAATAACTTACTAGATTACCATTCCAATTTGAGAGCTATATAAAAATATTTCCAGAAAACAAACACTTGAGAGGGTTTGAAATCAATTGGTCTTTACTAAAGAAAATTCTAAGGATATACTGAGGATTCTACCAAATGTTTTTTCATAGAGATTCCCAAGTTATTTCAAATGCTTTCCAAAAACACCTTCAAAACTGAGTAACTGCAAACAATTTTATGAAGCTTATAGGATCATGATACTAAAATAAGATAAGAACATTGGAAATTACATCCAAAGTCAATCTTACAATCATAAATACAAATGTTTGAAATAAAAATTTAACAAATTAAAGATAAAACTGCATAAAAACATAATAGTGACACATTGACAAATTTAGATTTATCTCTGCATAGCAGAAACATTTCAAATTTAGAACATCATCTAATGTAATTCAGCATAATGACAGATATAAAGGACAAAGATGATAATTGCAATATAATTAAAACAACTTTTGATAAAATTTAGTGCCATTTCATCATTTGAAAAAGTCTCTTGCAAAATAGAAATATGAGAGAATATTAAAAACACTTCCTTTCAAATCAGGAATAAGAAAACCATGCCTACCAACACTTCTACTCATTGCTTCCTGAAGTTCCCAGTCACTAATATCAGTAAAGGAAATAAATGAATAAAATTACAAATATTAGAAGTAAACAAATAAGTCATAATATACATATAAGGTTTTATACAGAGATAATGCAAAGCAAGAATTATAAATATTAAATGTTTATCAATATTTATAAAAATATCAAAATTCTAAATTATATTACTAAACACCAATATCAAAGAATGGATAACACAATTTCATTAAAAATTATATATATATTATTTATATATATATATATATATATATATATATATATATATATATATATATATATATATATATATAATTTATAGTGAGATAAAATATGGGTTCCTAGCAATAGATATAACAATTTATATGTAAGACTTTTTGTATTTTGAATGGAAAGTATTGATAATGATGTAATAACAGAGAACTGTATGATGTATTATTTATGTGGAATTCAGTTAATGAAAAATCAATGAAATTAATGATATAGGAGAAAAGGATGATTTCTGGATATATATTTTTGAATAATAAAGGAAAGATTGAAAACACAAGTCCAGAGAGCATCCTTATGTGAGAGCAGAGATAATTCATCCATAGTAACAAAGTAGAAGGCAGGGTAAAAGAGATGCATGCAGGTGGATGGTAGATGAGGTACTGGGTACCGGAGATTGCTTTAGTTGTCTACATGAAAAAGAAAAAAAAAAAAAAAAATCAAACCAAGGATGAGGATGGGGGGGAAGAAGGTGTTAGAGATTTGAGAAAAAAACAAGTATGAAATAATTGTATAATGCAGTGGGAAAATGAATGGGATATATAAATACAGTGTAATTAACAGATAGCTCTATGGGCCTGTTTTTGATTAATAATCATGCAATTAAAGTGAAAAGTAGGAGCATATCTTTCCATATTTCTTGAATAAATTGAGATGCACAGTTTTAGGCAGAGAGCACTCGGAGAGTTGGTTTAGCCAGGATAAGATACTGCTGAGGGTGCATGAAGAGGGGAAAGAAGCACCAGATATTTGGCAGCTTAAACAATGATGGACTGTGACAGGAAACATAGAATACGAGTGGAACGTGACAGACAAGCAATCATTAGGGATGGTGTAGTGACATGGGTTTTAGGCAGGAGAGAGCATTACTGATGTGGAAATGTGGGAATGAGGAGCAAAGGTGGACACTACCCAACAACATCCAGCATAGGGGAATGGGAGGTGAGAAAGGGAAAATATCCACTACTGAAGAAGATTGTAGGCAGGCAGTGTCCTCAGCTGATAGTGAAGGTAAAAGAATGATCCAAGTGTAGTTTGATTATGTGTTTACGAAACTACAGAAGTATTCCAGAAGTTAGAAAATTGAGTTAGAATCAAGGATATAAAATGTCTACAGCGATGAGATTTGAGGAGGTGGGGTAGGCTGAGAGTCTTCGATGCCTGGCATACCAAGACCTGGTGGTGCTGGAATAAAGGGCATCATTTAGTTTCAATTGTCTTAAAACTTAGATGTTTTTAAACATCCTTTTTAAAAACATGTATACTCCAGGATTATCAATGCTTCTCTTGCCAATTAGACTTGAATTTTAAATAATATTTTAAGAATATTTTATACAGAATCTTGGACATTCTTTATTGGGAGAGGTTCTTAGAACATCTCAAGCCATGCATCCTAATGAGATATTCATTTCAAAAAGATTCAGTAACAATTTTGGATGCTTTATTTCTTCCAGATATGTTCTTTTCTGTACCTGAATTTTCATGCATCTGGCCATCACTGAGTGCCCAGGCAGTACTGGGGTGCTTCTGATAGAGTTTGCTACCTTACCGACCCTATAATAAAAAGATGTATTCAGTTCCAGTATCCTGAAAATGTACTGTAACAATAGCAACTTTTGGTTCTTGTTGGTTTTTCATTTTTAATTTTTTTTCTGTTGTTTTGTTTGATAAGCCAGGAATGAAAAAGTGATCATAGAATATGACAGAATAACCCAGGCAATAGGGAAGCTTAATGTCATCTATCAAAAAATGATTTGGTCAGGAAACATTCTCATGAAATTTTAGTTTTCCCTGTTGCATGAGTAATGCATGCATGAGAACAGAAGTTTCAGTCTTATTAGTGTGTGTGTGTGTATGAGTGTCTGTATATGTATTCAAGATGTGTGAATACATTTGGAATTTTTCTCTGGAAAAGATGCCCCTTATTCATCAGGAAACAAGCAAGCAAACAAACAAAGAACAAAAGAACTTACTTAGAAGTTTGATCCAAATAATAAGTGGCAATTTTTATTTAAAAAAAAAGTCAGCATTATCTTATTTTCTAAGATGATGAGAGGTAAGTAATACCTCTTGATTTATTTCATCCAACTGAAAAATACTTTCTGAAGGCTACAACCTTAGCAAATTTATCCACAGCCTACAACTGTGGATATCTCTCCACTTATGGTATTTATGATATCTCTATAAGCCCTTCATCTAGAATTCCTAAGAAAAAACAGTTTTTATAGAGTTCATTCAGCCAAAAAATGATTTAAATGAAAACATTTAACTTTTCTTTCTTTAGCCACAGAACAAAGCTTATATATGTAATATCCCATAAGCTAGCTTTGTATATCCTCAGGGGAAAAAATAATTTGGAAGGATGCACACTAAACTGTTAATAGTCATTACTTCTGGAAAGAGGAATGATCAAAGAAGAATTGGACTCCTATATGGATTTAACATTGTTTGAAAATTTTAGGTTAAGCATGCGAGTTATAATTAAAAATCAAAAACCTAAAGTTTAAAAAATTCTCAATAAATTTTCCAAATTAAGAAGCAGAAAATGAAACTTGAGGACAAAAATTAAAAAATGAATCTGGAAAATTCAAACTTGAACATAGCTGAATCATTTAGAGGAATAAATATATGAAAACAAAAGGCAAGTCAATGGTCCCGATGCCACCAGGGAAGCTGGAATTAGATACGAATTCACTTCTGCTTCTTCTGTCCAGAAGTAATCCTGGCCGACACCAAAGCACCCAAGGAGTTGATCCAAGGTAATTCAAAAAAAAGAAGTTTACTTTTTTGTTATCCATTTATCTCAGAATGCAGGCCGGGGATCGATACTCATCTGAAGCTAATACTGTGATTCAATGTTCTTTCTTTATATTTTCTGTTGTATTTTTCTGCTAGTTATCTTGATTTAGGGTAAGCTTGGAACAAAGATAAACAGAGCAACGGGACTGTGGTAGTGACCCATAACAAACCATCCATCTTCAATCCACATATTTTCCCCGGTTTAATCAAACTTTAACACAAAATCACCATCTTCTTTATGGACTTCATTGGACCTTCAACACATGAACCATTGCACTATGAGCTAATGGGCCTCAAAGCCATTTGTAAAAGAAGTTTGATTCGCAATAGCAGAAGTTTCACATATAAAGTAACAGATGCTTTTAGTTTAGAAAAAGCAATGACAGGTGGTAGGCAATCTGAAATGATTCAATTCAGCCAATTTTTAAAAACGTAGTTTTCATGTGAAACATCAAAATGATTATGCTTTTACTCATCTTGGCTGCTACAGAAGTTTGTTTTAAAATTTCTGTAGTAAATGTCATTATCATGATAGAGGCCATGCCTTAAACTTGAATGTCATATAATATTTATAGTGATTGATTTTAGACTTGTCTGGGAAATTATAAATGCTAATTGGATTTTAGACTTGTCTGGGAAATTATAAATGTAGTTTATTAATTTGCTTTCTGCATTCAAATATATCTAATAAAAAGCTATCTTTTACTATTAAGCAATTTTGTATTCTTAAAAAGTTCAGTCCAAGAGCAAAAGCTTCAATATTATTCTGGTGACTCAATTTCTTACAATATTGAGTATTTTCCAAGTTGATAGTAATCTAACTAATGAAATCACATGGAAGAGAACAGCAAGCAAAACATGCCTACCTATCCATATTTAAAAATATTTCTATAAGCTAAATGAAGAAAATGATACTTGTTTTTGGCCTCAACAATGACATAAAAAAAAAAAACAGAACAAAATGGATTAAAAAGATACATTTTCATGAACATATTTTATGAATACATTTGTCTCAATGGTTGATAGAATAATAAAATTCAAGTTGTTGTCATTGTTCAACCTTTGTTTCCAAGTATTTAAAAACATGCTATGTGATCTGTAAGAAATAAATTATTTTGCTCAGAAAAAGGAACAAATGTTTCAATATAATAATAAGCCTTAAATATTATAATCTAACATGGGAATATGTTTACTAAACATACAGCAAAGCGGGTTAGACATAAAAATACACAGATAACTGATTTTCTTCTGTAATTTACACAATTTCCAAAATATATTTATAATTCATTTAGAACAATAGTAATTATTAAAGTATAAATATGTAAAAATAAATGAAATTTTTTTGTTTTCTAGAATGCTTTCTCCAGAATTATATGGTGTTAGTTACATACATGCCTTCATAGTTCATAAAATCCTTTTATGTAATTATATAAAATTCTGAACTTCTACCCATTCATCTATACGTATCATGAAGCATGACACTGATTTCATCAAGGAAACCAGAAATGTATCTACTTCTTTAGCTCCCCTCAGATTTATGATCTTCTTTCCTTGGGAGCTATTGCTTAAAGCTGTAAAAACAAACAAACAAACATTATCCTGGTATCTCCATGGCTCTTGCCAGGGTTTTTTGTTTTTTTTTTTTTGTTTTTTTTTTTTTGATTATCGTGAATAACATTAATTCCAAAATCTGAGTACTATGCCTCCATGCTCCTTAACTCAGATTTGAAATACATACCTAAGTTCTCTACTTCCCAGCTCCCCTTACAGTTACTATTCCAATCTAGATATAGATTATTCTAATTATATCTGTCTTTCCATATTTTGGAAGAAATGAGTAGAAAAGCATGAGGTAACTGCAATTATTGTGCTTCTGCTATCTCTTTTGAGGAGTATAATCGTGGATGCACTTCACTTTTTGTGTAAGCCATAGCAGAAGTTCTTAATGGGAATGTGAAAGAGTACATGGGTCATCCATTTTGATGGAGTGGATTGCAAGCCTAAATTACATGTCAGCTTCCTGATTTCCTAACTGATTTATTGTGGCAGAGCTAGAAGTTTCCATGAGATAGATCTGTGGAGGCTTCATAGATACTGTGGCTAGATCAGTCTTGATCCTGCTCCTACAGGCCATCTAAAGATTCTATAAATGTCATACACCTATGTTAAATCTCTTTTTGCTGTCTGCAACTGTATCCCAGTTGCAGATATACCCCTCTGCCTATACCCCTCTGCCTAGTTAGGGCACACAAAACTACATAAAGGCCTAAAAAACCCATTCATTGGTGTATATTGGAAACATACAAATGTGTTACTGAATGTGGAAATCATATTCACTCCAGTGTGGTAAACCCAGCTTTCCCTGAATTGACCTATACCAATACCTCAGTATCTGCAAGATCTTACTTTCTTGGCCTTCTCATCTTTGGCTATTCTCATCCTTCTTTATTGATCTTCTCTGAGGCTTCTTTGGCTAATGCTTGCTTGCTTAGTTAGTTAGTTAAATTAATTAGGCTACCAGAGAGCAATATTTGTTTTTTTAAATAAATGTATACATATATAACTGAAAATGCAGGAGGGTATAGGAAATTCCAACAGGCAATTCCAATTTTAAAGGGTTATTAAACACCCCACTGGTTTGTGGGGTGCAACCTAGTACCCCTCGTGAGTCCCCATTTTGATTAAGGAAGAATTTTAATATCATATGTTGATTTGTTCAATAAATATCAAATGAGCACCTAAATACTTGCCAGGGTATTAGCCTGTGTCCAGTAGGGGAGCCACTAAGGTGTTTTAATGAAGATAGGTATGTGATTAAATGTGTGCTTTGAAAAAGGCCTCGAGCTCTATCTAGCATGGAGAACAGATTGAAGCTGACAAATACGGGGCGTGAGAAGACCAGGTAAGGAGGGCATTGGATCAATCCAGGTTAGCTGTTGGAGGCTTGAATTTAGATAGTAGTCATGACAAGGAGGTGGTTGGGTTTCCTAGGTAATAAAAAGTGGGAAGCAGTAGGAATTTAGGGTTGATTAGATGTTTGGAGAGGGAAGGAGATGAAATCAAGGATTATATAGGTTAGTCATATGAGTGGAGTGTCATATACTGTGCTAAGAAACACAAGGATGGAGATAAATTCTTGGTCAGTTTGAGGGCTAGAAAATTGTGGTACTGATTTTTAAAAATATTTATTATTAAAAATTCAAATATATTTAAAAGCAGATACAATAGTATTATTATACTATCTACCCTTATAAATAGAGGAGTACCATTTACTGCCATATACCTATCAAGCAATTTCAGCAAGATTTTGCCACAGTTCTTTTATCTATCTTTTTTATTTTCATTGTTAACATATTTTAAAGCAAATGACAGACATATCTTTTTATGTCATACTTTAGTAAATATCATGCATTTCTAGAACTAAAGGTATTTATTTTTATATAACTACAACATCATTTCATACCTAATAAAATTGGCAGTACTTCTTTGAATTCACCTACTGTGCAGAGCATATTTGTAATTAACTCTATTGTTAACTTATTATTGAGGTAGATCAATCATACAAAACAATGCACAAATCCAAAATGTATAGTTCAGTAAATTACATGTATCTTAAACTCTCTCCCATAGCAACCACTCAGATAAAGAAATTGCAAATCATCACCACATTAAGTCTCTATTCTTGCCTCTCTAAATTACTACTTGCTCCTTTCTCCCTTAATATAAGACTAATCTTGACTTCTAAAACCATAGACTAATCTTGCTTCCTATTTTATTTTATATAAATGGAATAACATTTTATGCATTATTTTATAATCGGTTTCTTTTGCTACTGTTGTATTTGTGACTTCCTGATACACTTCCTCGGGTGCTTTCTTAGGACACCCTTTAGCTCTGCATGAGGAACTACCACTATGTTTTAAAAAGATTTTGGTTTCAGGACACTAGAAGCAACGATTTGCAGTAGAGTCATTTATGCTACACTGATCAAGTAAACAACTTAGGATGTTTAACCAATTAAACCAGTTGTAAGTCATCAATAAACAAGTCAACCATGGGTGCCATCACTGACAGTTCTAACTTTGAACAACACATTAAAAATCATTAATCATCCCATTCATTCTTATCTTGGCCAGAAGTTAGTACCAGCCTTGCAGACATCCCTGGAGATAAGCATAGAGTTGCACCAGTTCAGCTGAAAGATATCTTACCACTAGGGAAAAAGTTAAGACTTTCATCATTTAACTCTCAAAAAAATAAATACATAAATAAAAAGAACTTAATATAGGGACTATTTTACAATCAAATTGTCACTCAAAGTCACATATTCCTAAATCATAATGAATATGGAATTCTATTCAAAGTTGATTAACATTAATTTGAGACACTATCTTTCCAATTCCTTATACTAAAACTGCTCTAGATTTTTACTGGTGACAAGAAACCAAAGTAGATGACAAATTCAGGTTTAAAAACAATGAACATATCAGAAATAATTTGGTCATGAATGACAGGGAAATCATGGTAGTTGAAGATCAAGTAAAAATCACAGAACAACAAATATTAAACATATCATACTCATTCTTCAAATATAGCAGTCATATTGCAAATTACATTAGTAATTTTTAACCTTAATTCAAAGATTATTACTAGGCAATGTCCTTTATATTTAGATAATTCTATAAAAAGCATTCAAATACTAGCTACAGTTTGGAGGATTTGTGTCCACCATAGTTTAATTTTATAAAGTTTTACTCCATAGTTCTCAATCTTGGCTGTACCTTAGAATCACCTGAGAGCTTAAAAACATACATGCTGCATTCCACTCCCAGAGATTCTTACTGGAATTGTAATAGCACTGGATGTTGATAAATTCAGAGTTCCCGGGTCATTCAAATGTGAAGCCAAGTTTAACCATTTCTGGCCTAAACAGTGGAAGCAACCCTTCTTTAAAACTATAATACTCAAAGTTGGCCAGGATTAACTATGATCTAGGAAATCATATACCAGGGATACTGCCTATACTTACTTATATGTAATTTATGTAGACATTTTGGATAAAGGAATTCCAGAAATTTGTACTTTTAAATATTCTAATAGGATTTTTTTTAAATAACTTTTTTTTGGGGGGGGGAGGGTAACAGGACTTTATTGGGGAACAGTGTGCAAAGTCCTTCCAAGACTTTTTTCCAAGTCAAGTTGTTGTCCTTTCAATCTTAGTTCTGGAGGGTGCCTTTCAGCTTCAAGTTGTTGTTCTTTCAGTCTTAGTTGTGGAGGGCGCAGCTCAGCTCCAGGTCCAGTTGCCGTTGCTAGTTGCAGGTGGGCGCAGCCCACCATCCTTTGCGGGAGTCGAGGAATCGAACTGGCAACCTTGTTGAGAGGATGCACTCCAACCAACTGAGCCATTCGGGAGGCATCTCAGCTCAAGGTGCCGTGTTCAATCTTAGTTGCAGGGGGCGCTGCCCACCATCCCTCACAGGACTCGAGGAATTGAACTGGCAACCTTGTGGTTGAGAGCCCACTGGCCCATGTGGGAATCGAACCAGCAGCCTTCGGAGTTAGGAGCACGGAGCTCTAACTGCCTGAGCCATCAGCCCGGCCCTCCAGTAGGATTCTGATGCAAAGTTAATAATGAGAACCACAGCTTTAAAACCAAAACTTTTATTTACCTAACACATGATTTGTTTATTATTTTATTAACACCATCATGATATTTGTTACTTTATATTAACTGGTATCAGTTTGGTAACATTCTATTTATATAGAGATAAACAGGTTTATCTGTTTATTGAGATAAACATGTTTTTTCAATTGAATTAATATTATGATTAAAGAGTAAGAACACAAGTGAAGTGGAACTACCAACTGTATTTACAGATATGCAAAGGACATTTGAAATTACTGGGATAAACACCACACATAGGGGGTGAGGGAAATTGGTGATTCATATTTAACTCTAAGTGGAATAATACTCCTTTCCTTTCCCCCTCCCATTTTCTTTCTTATTTAAATTGTTTTCAGTGTCTTGATAGCACTTATTAACTTAATCCATTAAAACTATTATCTATCCAGTTGAAAAAAAATGTGCAAAATGCATAGTAGGGGTGAGAAATAGCAAAGGAACTTGACTGATTTTGCTCATTGGATATTATTAGCATTTACTAGTATAAACACTATTCTGCTTTTAACCTGCATAGGAAGTAGCAAGATTTACCAATCATTTGCTTTGCACATATTAATTGCACACTAATTTGATACCATAATGGTTTTCTGACATTCTAAATTTATAGATATAACATCCACATTTTGGGTAATCTAATCTATCGCCCACATTTATTTGTGTAAATGTATGAAATTAAACATTTGTATATAAATAAGTGGTCATATAGGCAAATGTATATATGGATATTGTGGGTTTTTTTTCTTGGCTTTTTACATAATGACAGCTCTTCAAATCATATTCCAGTTACTTTAGGAGCTATACTGACATAACTACTTTGGCAGACGGAGCTGAGGTACAATCATGTTAGAAGCAATCCAACACAGGTTGCAAGAAACGGGAGACTGGACATTTATTGAATAGCTGTATTTGCCAGATATCAAATGTGTTCACACACAATCTCTCATACCATCATCCATTACACTCTGTTGATTCTTCCTACTAAATATATCTTGATATGCCTTTTTGCTTCATAACACTACTTGCCTTAAATTATTTCAACTATAAACTATCACTTGGGATACTTCAGTTATTTCCTAACTGCTCTATCAAGAAGTTTTGTTTCAACTTTCTGCCATCAGTCGTTCTCTTTCCAAACCACAGATTTAATCATGTTTTTGTGTGTCTCTTGAAATCATAAATTGTTTGCCTTTGAAATGAGTAATAATACAAGATTATTCTTCACCTACAAATGTACAAGCCTCATTTTCCACAACACTTACCAATCCTTCTTTTCTTTTCCCTTTTCCCACCCCAAATGTATCCTATGATCAAATTACTTACAACTTCTGGTATATGAATACTATTGTATATAAAACTCCATTTATCCAGTTTCCTTGTTTGCCCTCCTCTCAGAATGCCACTTGCCGTTCATAACTTCTCAATGGTCAAGCTGTAACACCCTTCTCCGTGTACCTAGTCATACCAGCCATTGCCCTACAAAGATCTTTTCATCTCCACCTAATCAAAATTTAGTTTTCAAAAGAAGAACATAAATTTCATATTGCTCCAATCAAGTATATTTTTCGGTGAGATAAAACAGATTATTGCATCAAAAGATGAGATGCAACTAAGGGAAGTTCACGCTGCCTTTATAATCGCATGCAACACAATTACCGTGAACCTTACTTTCCTCAGCTGTAAAATTATTGTAGTGGAATAATATCTTGAAATATTACCCTCTGTTTTTGTTTGCCAGCCTTCTCTTTTATGTGATCCTACCCCTGTTCTCTCAAAGAAATTCATTTAGTCAGGCAATATTAAAATGTGTCCATTTGTATTTAATGAATTCTCCTTCCTATACATTTGAGAGAATTTTAAAATCTTGTCATAAACAAGTATCTTGAAAGGTAAGCCTTGTACTTTGTAAGATTAGGTTTAGGAAACGGAGAAAATATTTATGTACCTAAAACAAAGGCATGAAAAATTCAGGCTTAAAATTTAGAATTAAGAGCTTCACAATTTCTCCTCTCTATTCTAGACTAGATAAGGACTACTAGAGAGAAGAGAAAGTGAAGGAAGTACAGGTGGGTGGAACTCTGAGAGGGGGCTGCCACCTACGGCTACCACCTAGGGACAAATTACATTGGGATCATGTAACAAAAGGTTCTGGAAGTTTGAGGATCAGAAATCAAGGAACATGTTCTCAGTACATATCTATTTATTCTGAAAAGAAGCAAGATTTCCTCCAAAGTCATAAAATTCTCACCCAATAAATATTAATAGTGGACATTCTCTCTATTTCCATGACAATTATCATGACACAATCAAATGGGCTCGCAAATACGCTTTATGAATTGCAAAGTATAAAGAAGTTTTTAACATAATCTTTACACGTTGAACATAAAAAAATTGTCTCTTATTTTCATCGCATTTTCCCACCCATACCCCATTTCCTTAATTTATTAAAATTTTAAATAAAATACTGACCTACTTGAAGTACTATATATAGCAAGATCAAAGGTGAAATCAACACAGGTTATTCTGGAAAATAAGAGGAATTTCGACTTGTATTATCTCTAATCATGGCTGGATTACACAATGTACTCATGAAAAGTATTGCACTGATAAAGAGTTCTCTCTTTATATCTAGTTCTGGTGATTCTGCTGATTACAGGTCCTTACTAATTGGTCTATATTCCATATCTATGGCAGTTTTTATTCTTTTATACCTTGTTAGTTCATTCTAAAATCAACTTTGAAATGTTCATACCTCTTCCTTTTTCACTATCTACCCTGTTGCACCTTTCCATGGCAATTCTCTCTTCATGCAGATTCCTAAGGAGATATCTTTAAAAAAAAGAAGACAAAATATTTCCTTGGCTCAAGCTAAATATAAACATAAAGCAACATAGAAATTTGACTATTATCAGATAAGTAGATCCATCTAGATAGCCAAACAATGTCAAAACAAAGAAAATCAAATTATCTAGACTGATAAAATAAAATGGATAGTTTCCATATACCCACTTCTCTTTCCACTCTATACATGAGGTTTATTTTTCCCAATTTCAATACAATGTGTGATCATCTCTGTAGCCTGCCTAAACTTCAAGATGCTTGTACACTCACAGAAATCTTAGATCCAAAAATAAAGATAAAAACGTATTTTCCAGGTGGATGTATACTTCATTCTATTAAGTGATAAAGTTTATTTCAGTTTTGACATGATGGCTGTCAAATAGAAACCTGTCATTTATAAAACTGAGAAGGCTTTCTTGCAACTCTATGCATAATCCATGGCTGGCTCCAGAGTCAAAGGAACAGAAAAAGGAAAAATGGAGGAGGGTAGTGTCTTCATCCCCCTACTATTTCACTCCTTCCCTATAGCTTTCCTTGTCCTCAGTCATTTTCCCCTAGGTGGGCAGGGAGGAAGAGTGTATTGATGGTGCAAGAGGTTCTAGTAAGTTTCAAAGACAAAATAATACATATTTAACATTATTTTTGCCAGAATTAAAGACAGTGTATGCAAAATTTCATGATAGAAACTGTTACATGACTATTTTTCTTACATAATTTGAACAAGATTACTTAGAAAGTTCAAAGATTAAACACTTAAATCCTGGTCATTTGAAGCCTAAGTAAAATCAACTTTTAAAATCTATAATTGCTGCATTTCTTTTAAATTTCTCATCTTTGGTATCTGTGTTCTCATCGTTTCTCCTTAAAAAAAAAAAAAAAAAAAAGAAAGAAAAAGAAAAGAAAAGAAAAAGGATGGCCAGATGGCTCAGTTGGATAGAGTGCAAGCTTTTAAAAACAGGGTTGCCAGTTCGATTCCCACATGGGGCAGTGAGCTGCTCCCCCAACAATTAGATTGAAGACAAGAGCTGCCGCTGAGCTGCCAGTGGGTTGTCGGATGGCTTATTTGGTTAGAGCACAAGGGAGCTCTAAACAACAAGGTTGTGGGTTCAACTACCGCATGGGATAGTGGGCTGTGCCCACACCCACTCCCTCCTCCCACAACTAGATTGAAAATGGCGACTAGACTTGTAGCTGAGCTGTGCCCTCCACAACTAGACTGAAGGACAACCACTTGACTTGGAGCTGATGGGTCCTGGAAGAAACACACTGTTACCCAATAAAAATTAAAAAAAAAAAAGAAAAGAAAACTAGCAGTGGAATACTTTAGTAATCTCAATTGCAAATAAATTACTACTTTTTCCAGCATATTTCCATTCAAGATACTTTACAGCATGAATGGTTCCAGCTTCCTAATCTTATCTCCTACAAACCTTCACATATATCTTGTGATTCCATAGTCAATAACTCTAAATTCTACTGATAGACACCAAGGTTTCCCTCTATTGTGTCTTTGATCATGCCTTTCCCTGGACACTCTTTCCATTGCCTACACAACTGAAGTTATTACCAACATTTACCCCATCAAAGCTAATTATTCAAGCCTCTTTATCCCTATTATTATTTTCTGTTGTAGGCCTTTGTCACCTTTTGCTTGGGCCTATTTACTGATTCTGAGTATAACTTGGTATTATGCAGAATCATCACTTCGGCTGTTACTTTATCCATATAACAAATTTTACCTCATTACTTCATTGATTAAAATGTTCCACCAACTATAGAAAAATTGCAGAGTGCTTAGAATGAAATGAGTCATTCATAATTCTAGCCAACACATATGTATAGTCTCATGTTCCAAAATGCTCTGACTAGAAATCTCCTACTGTATTAATACCAAATTACTTGTAATTTTACTTTACATATATTGCTATTGCCTATCTCTTCTCTGCCTAGTGCCTACTGTCCCCAAAGAGTAGTAGTGACCTCTAAAAGCCTATAGTGGCGCCTGAGTGAAAGCTGGCAATGCAATGGGACCTCAGACATGCAACTGCAAGGAACTGAATTTTGTCAACCAGATGGACTTAGAAAGAAAATTTCAAACATCAGATAAAAACACAGCTTGGCCAATACTTTTATATTAGCATTGTGAGACACTGAACAGAGAACCATTCAGCTGTGATTTCATTTCTGATCTGGAAATACTGTGAAATAATAAATGAGTGGATTTTGCTTTTTTTTAAAGCTACTAAGTTTACGGTAATTTTTATACAACAGTAGAAAACTTCAATATCATTTCTCAAGAGACATTCTCTCCATCCTAAGTTGGTCAAATGTCCATTTGCTTTCCAACTAATTACCATTTCAATATCATAGTTAGATATAACTCCTTGTTCCTCACACACACAAGTTGACTGTAACTCTGAGTTTAAGAGTTTAAGAGTCTTAAATATACCATTTGTAATTAACTTGAATTGAATAATGAAGAAACATAGTATCATAGATATTCTATATGCATACAGATATAGATGCATACAGAAAATTATTTTCTGGCTTTTTCTTTTGTAGTAAAAAGTTTACTACTAATAGCAAAAAGTTTACTACTAACACCTAAATGTTGATTTCTAATACCACTTTCCAATAACAGAAATTATAGCTCCTAGGAGATATGGCTGATTCTAGAACAGGGGCAGCCAATATGCAAGAGGATCTTATATTTCAAAATCAAGGCACTAATAAACGAACAAATGAAAAAAACAAACAAGAGAAAACAAAAGACACAAGGATGAGTTAAGCCAAAAAGCACTAAAACCTACTGACAGAGCCTCCAATGTCCTAAACTGGAACAGTTTTGAGCAACAACAACAAACAGGAGTACTGGACTATGCTCAAAGCAGAAGAAAATTCCATCATGCATACTGATATAAATAAACTACTGATTGAATAAATAAATGGAGGGGATTAGATCAACGTCCCATGCAGAAAAATTCCAAATACACCACAATCAAGAAGGAAGGGCAAAACTCTTGATTCCTTAAGTGGGGTGACTTTCTTCCAAAGAATCATGTTTGGAAAGGGTTAAAAAAACAGTAAGTTTATAGTGGAGATCCTGACAACCATTACTTAAGCCAACTGAGCAGTCAGCGTCAACAATTATGTTATGTTGACGATATGTACCCTTGGTATGATGCGATAAAAATGACACTTTACCTCTGTGGTTTTCTTCCCAAAACCCACACAGCCCCAGTATTACGAGGAAAACAACGGATAATTCTCAATACAGGTCATTTTACAAAATATCTGACCAGCCCTCCTGAAAACTGTCAAAATCATCAAAAAAGTCAGAAACTGTCACATCTACAAGGAGACTAATGTGACTATGTGTAATGTGGTATCTTGAATGAGATCCTAGGAAAGAGTATGAATATTAGGCAAAACTAAGAAAATATGAATAAAGTGTGGGTTTAGTTAATAAGAATGTGTTAATATCCTTCATTGTGACAGGCTTCCCACATTAGTGTTAGAAGTTCATAGAAGGAGAATTTGGATGTGTGATATGTGATAACTCTATGCACTACCCTAGCAATTTTCTGTAAGTCTAAACCATTCTAAAATTGCAAAAATTATGCTGAAAATTGTAGAAAACGTTCATTATGATATGGGGAGGGGTGAGAAGATCGAAGTAGAGTGGGAGTAACTGTCTTTAATTGCACACAAAGATGTTATACATAACTAGAAGAAAATTTTCAGGTCAGATCACCTGTGGATTCTTAAATTCTTATAAGCTTTGGATTCTAGACAACACTGTGGCTACAATTTTGTGCTAGAAATTAGGAAGATACTTTTGTCAATGCTTTACTGTATGTACTTTGATTTAATTCAGAAATATGTGCATAAGATATATTTATTTTTAGTGTTTATTTTACAAATAGTGGGGAAAGGAGGCTATTTGCTTTCTATTGATGGAAAACCATTAATTGGCATGTTAATAACATCTTAACATGTTTAACACTTAAGTACATGAGATAATTCAGATGCAAGAAATACCCAATTTAAAATGAGCTTTTCCTTTGGTTTATATTAGAATCTATATGCATGTCCAATTTTATTAAAATGTCCTTAACATTTGTTTCTTGAGAAAAAAATAACAGTTGTTTACACAGTTTCATTACATTTAGTATATATAGTAAAGATAAATACTGGAAACACAGTGATCCATTGAACACCGAGATAATTAAATCATAATTTTTAATAATTACTTGTGAAAAGAAGCAATCAATAAGATGAAATACAGCTTGTTTTGACTGCTAATGCTTTTAAAACTCAATAAAATTTGTTTCAACTTTCACCTTTCAGTGTATCCAATTTCTACCTGTCCTCTTGCTATAATTCTCAGAGGGTCAGTCAGTTTCATCTACTACTTGTCTACTGTACATAAACCCTAATACTCTGACTGTGATGATGAACTAAATTGATAATTAGCTATGACTGAAGTCATATATAATACCCTTCCAAATATCCTACACATTTGATTGTGAAATAAACAGAACTTGTTTCTATCCCTGAGAGCATGGACAAAATAATGTGTAGTAACACTGAAACTCATAGTGAACATACATTGTCAATAATGGTAAATGTACATTTACAGTTCTGTAAAAGGAACAGATCCCATATCACAAAAAAATAATTTTCTTTTCAATCTCCCAAGGTCGTATGTTCTTATTTTATATATTCTATGGTGGGACTGCTATCAACCCTCCCTTTCACATCTGACATATGGAGGTTATTTTAGACTCCTACTGTATTTCCCCGAAAATACGACCTACCCCGAAAATAAGCCCCAGTTAAGATCGCCAGCCAGACAGATGCGTTTTGTACATTATGACGATGTTCCAGAAGAAAATAACATGATTGTGTTTGAATAAATATACATTGTTGTACATGAAAAATATCAGACATCCCCTGAAAGTAAGCCCTTATGTGACTTTTGGAGGAAAAATTAATATAAGATCCGTCTTATTTTCGAGGAAATACAGTATATCACCCCATTTTGTAGGATGGTTGGTTACTAAGTCTAGTTGGTTATATTTTAAGAGGTTAGAAATTAGGAAGAATTGAGATTATGCAGGGACATAAGAATATTTTAATCATGTCTTGGCAGAATCATTATCCTGCCCCAATATATTCCTGGATGGAGATAGATAAAGAGTAATGGAAAATGGAATGAAAGGTACTTTTTATTATTATTAGTGTTTTGTTGTTGTTGTTGTTTCTGCTGCTTGTTTGTTTGTTGTTGTACCAGAAATGTCAGTAAGTAACTCTGGTGAACTGAGCTAAAACACGTGACTTAGCACAAAGGCTACCCTTTGGGCAATATAATTCTTACTGTGCTTCTACACACAGAAACACAATCTTAAGGCTCATAGATTGCTTTGTAGTTAGTCTTCCATGTACCTGTGATCCCTCACAGTTGTCAACTCCTAAGCAGCTGAAACAGGTGGGGAATTTTACTGATGCCCACAGGCCCACAAAGATACCGTGTGGTTCTAAGTATTTAAACCCAGAAGAGGTTGACCAGGAATTACTATCCAGATGAGATGCACCTCACTATGCTAGAAGCTGGTCAACAACTACCCGGACCACTGAAAGTGAAAAGATATCAATCCCATGTCCCCTGTACCTGTTCTCAATATCTTTACCATCACTATGAGAGTCCACAGAAACATTTTATCACTTCTAAGTCTGGTTCAACCAAATTCTATTCTTTATCATAAACGTCCAAATCTACAAAGATGTCCTATATGGAAACAATGAATCTGTTGAAGACATTGATGCCTCGCCTCCTGATACACTATCCCCTGCTCAGGGATTTAAACTATGAAATCCATATGATAATAGACAACATAAAGGTGGTGAAAGCCTAACAACAAAAATAGAAATTAAAAAAAAAAAGCAAGGTGATGGTTTTAATCAGGTAAATTCTGAGAACTTCTAGTACCATTTAATGAATGAGATTTTGATCAGGAAAAATTGGCCTCTCTCTTCGATCACAGTCTTAAATTTTCAGGTCACACTCCTAAAACAATTACAACAAATTTTACAAATCGATGAGGCTTTTTTCCGACCACTTGGAGTTATCCCACTCTATGATCAATAATTATCTCTGGGCATAGACTATTGGTTTTTTACTTGGATTTCCTGACTATTCCTTTGTCAATTTAACTTGGTAGCTTTAATCTGGAAGAACTCTTTTATTACTAATTCTTAAATTTCATAAAGTTTTAAATTCATTTCTTTAGAAATTGACTCATTGTTTCATGATGGACAATAATTGCCATAAGCACATTTAATACATGAGAATAAGTATATACACCACCAAATTATTTTCTTAGATAACAGAATGGGTAGTATTGCTATTAACTAGACAGACAATATAGAAAGAACAATAGTTAATGTTAAAAGTTTATGAGTTCAGTGTTACACTTATTGAATTTGAAGTATATAGAGAGCTAAATATTACCCAGGAATAAATATCATCAAAATTAAACGATATATGGTATAGAAGATTTGCTTATCAGAAGCAACTTAGAGATTAAAAATACAAAAAAAAAAGATGCACAGATATAGCACCATATATTTTGGTGTCATAAGCTTATATTAAGTATTCACAACTATATTATTCAAATGTTCCCAAGTGATTATGATGTATAGCCAAAGTGGAGAATCAATGGTATGCATAAAAAAAGCACAGATATAAGAAAAGAGTCAGTGTTCAGCAAATGGAAGGAAAGTTAGGAGAGAGTTACATTCCTGATGATGAAGACAGAGTAGGCAAATCTTCAGATATCAAGATGTAAAAAGAAGAGGGGAGAAAACTGTTCACTGGATTTTGTAATATAAATCCATATTTTGCAATAAAAATCATTACAACCCTGGAAATAACCATTTTCAGGATCAACAGATGAAGAATAAGTAAATGCCAAAGCAGTATCATTGCCTTAATTTTTGGCAATCTAGTAGCCTAGAGAGACTAAAAATCAGCAACAACAAACAAAACTTGGTACAAAATACCTAAAATGCTATTTAAAATACATGAGACATATCAGAGGAGAGGTGGCAAAAAAGTTAGAGAAAATTTCAAAGGTCAAAACCTAAAAGGATGAATCCTTAGGTTAGCCAGGGGAACATAATCTCTATACTTTGCCAGGGGAAAATATAATGCTTGGTTTCCTAAAACTCAGATTGTTACAAGATCCATGCAGAAGAACAAGCAAATACCTGAAGGCCTGTCCAAATGGAAACATCAATATAAATCTGGAATCACTGTAAAGCAGGATCAGCTATGAGAGCTCTAGGGAAGCAAAATCAAACTACCGTGCTAAGGGAAATGTTAAAGAAATGTCTGTGTCCTGATCTTAGCCCTGACTGTAGGGGGGAAAATAACTACCATGTTTCCCTGAAAATAAGATGTAGCCAGACCATCATCTCTTTTTTTGTGTGTCTTTGGAAGCAAAAATTAATATAAGACGCCATCTTATATTATATTGGGGAAACACGGTATGTGGAAAGAAAAAAAGTACTTGAAAAAACAGTGGGTGGGGAATTTATTTCTACTGAAATGAAATTTCATAATATAAAATTAACCATTTTAAAATGTATAATTCAGTGATACAGTCACAGTGTTGTACAACCACCACTAACATCAAGTTCCAAAACATTTTCATCACCCCAAAAGAAAATTGCATACCATTAAAGTCACCCACATTCCTACTTTATCCTATTACCTAGCAACCATCAACCTGCTTTTTGTATCTATTGATTTACCTCTTCTGGATATGTAATATAAATAGAATCACAGATGTGTGTATGTCTGTCCTCTTACATTTAGCATATTTTCGTATTCATCCTCATTGTAGCAGGTTTCAGTATGTCTTTCTTTCTATGGCTGAATACTATTCTTTATGTGTGTGTGTTACGTTTTTTTTCTCCATTCATCCATTGTTGGAAATGTGGGTTGTTTTCACCTTATGGCTATTGGGAATACCGTTGCTATGAGCATTGATACGTGTACAATAATTGTTTGTGTACTTGTGTTCACATCTGTACCATATTCAATTGTGTACTTGTGATCATAGAACTTGAGTTCCTATAAAGTATATACCTAGGAGTGGAATTGTTAGCTATGCTAATTTTATGTTTAACTTTTTGACAAACCACCAAACTCTTTTCCACGGTAGCTGTATGATTTTCCCACCAGCAACATATGAGGATTACAATTTCCCCACATCCATGTTGGCAGTTATTATTTTTCAAGTTTTTGATTATTGTCATCAATAATCAAAAGTGGTGGTACCTCACTGTGGTTTTAATTTGAATTTCCCTACTGACTAACAATGATGAACATATCTTCATGTGCATATTGACTGTTTGCATATCTTCTTTTGGGAAAAATCTGTTCAAGTCTTTTGTCTATTTATTAGATGGGTTTTAATTTTGTTGTTGTTGTTGTTATTGAGTAGTGGGAGTCCTTTTTATATTCTGGATATCCCTTATCAGATACATGATATCTGATATCATATATGTTATATAATTTACAAATACTTTCTTTCCCTATTTTGTAGGTTGCCATTTTACTTTCTTGATAATGTCCTTTGATGAACAAAAGTTTACATTTTGATAAAGTTTATTTATTTTTATGTTTCTTATTAAATTATCTACTTTTTTCTTTTGTTGCTCATGCTTTGGTGTCATATCTAAGAATGTCTTTTCTATTACAAGATTTATTCCTATATTTTCTTCTAAGATCTTACAGTATTAGCTTTTATATTTAGATTATCGATCCACTTTGAGTTATTTTCAGATACAGTGTGAGATAGGGTTCCGATTTCATTCCTTTGCATGTAGATATCCAATTGTTTCTTTATGATTTCTTTAGAAGAGCTTTTTTTCTTCATTGAATGATCTTGACACTGTTCTTCAAAATCAATTAGCAATAAATGTCTGGGTTTATTTATGAACTTTCAATTCAATTCCATTGGATTATATCTTCATTGTTATGGCAGTATCCCCACTATTTTGATTATTGAGTTTTAGTGTAAGTTTTGAAATCAGAAAGTACAAGTCCTTCAACTTTGTTCTTCTTTATCAAGAGTGTTTCAAGTTTGTGCGGGTTAGTCTGAATTCTTTGATTCCATATTGTGTGTTTATAAGTGCAATATCATGCAATTATGTAAAAAAACCAAACTATTGATATACTAAAACATGAATGATTATTATAAGCATGATGGGCAGCAAAAAAAGTCAGAAATAATTTTTAAAAAAATTCCGATTCCATAAAAATGGTATACAAAAATTATTAACATACTATATCAAGCTAAATGAAGAAATATATACAAAGCAACACATTATGATAAATTGATTTTAGCACTGAGACACAGATTACTTCAATATTAGAAAATCTATTGATATAATTTATGCATTATTTGACAAACAAAACAGCTCAATAGATGCAAAAAAAATGTTTGAAAAAGGTCAAACGTCATAACTGAATTTTTCTTAATCTGATAAAAGACAAATCTTTAAAAAATTATGTCAAACAAAAAGTAAATTTTAAAAGTAAAAGCATTAACGCTAAAATCAGGAATTAGACAAATATGTTCCATTTCCTACATTTTACAAGACATACTATTCATCAAATAAAAAAAAAGTTATAATAAATGTCTTTATACAAAGATGATAAAATTATCTCTGTAAAAACACAGTAACATATTTAGAAAAAATATTAGAATCAATAAGAGGGTTTATTGAGACTGTCACATTAATCTAATATATAATAAATCCAAATTATTTAGGACATTAAAGTTAAAAATGATGTTCTGACAGCATCAAAATTTAAAATACATTGAATTAACTTTAAAAAGTACATAATAGCCCTTCATGAAAAAATTTATAAAACTTTATAAAACATATAAATGGTCTTCGTAAAAATAGTGATATTCTAAGAAGTCCGTGGGTAGGAAAACTCAAGCGATTTAAAAAATATTAAATCTTCACAAGCTGATTAAGTATATATATATGAAAAAGATGTTGGATAAAAATATTCTAACACTCCTGCAAAGTTGAACAAGGAAGAATGAACATGTCCATAATATATCAAGAGTTTATAACTCTATGGTTAAGAAAGTGAAATATTGGTGAAGGAACTGGCATATAAATCAATGGAACAAAATAGAGCCCTGGCACAAACTCATGCGCATATGAAAACTTTTATATGACAAAAGTGTTGATGAAGATTAGTGTGGTAAGAATGACTTAATCTCTAAAGGGTGTTAATGTAATTGATTGTTATGAAAAAAAGAAATCACAAAAATGGTTCATTTTCTTAAATGGTACCAAAAATCAAACATAAGTGGATTTCTGTCTTAAATGTGAAAAAAAACCGAATATTTTATGAACTCAGAATAAATATTTTTATGAACTTAAAGTATGGAAAATTTCTGAGCTAAAATACAAAATGTGCCAATCATTAAAAAGATTTGTGTTCTCTCTGCAAATTAAAAACTGACCAACAAGTGTGGAAAACAAGCTGTAAACGAGGGGAAATTATTTGCTATGTATTTTAACTAAAAAAGGACAAGTATCCAAAAATATATAATGAAGACCCACCTATCAAAGGAACAAAAAAACAGAAAAGGAAAAACAACAACAACAACAACAACAAAAAACAAGCAAAAATGAGTAAAACACAAAAATAAGCATTTCATAAATAATGAAACAGGAAAACTATTAATATAAATAAATATGCTCATATTCCTTAACAATAAAATTCAAAATGAACCATCATGAAAAATTATTTTGTATCCATCAAGTACATATTTATGAACGTGTGATATATTTCATATAATTTGCATGTATGTGAAGTTTAATCTAGTTTCTTAAAATAAATACACACATACAGTGAGATATTTAAAGCTAAAGGAGAAAGAATTAACTAGCAGTCAAGCATTATGAGAAAGTAGAGGTTTAGTCTTGGGCAGAATGAGGAACTTTGTGTCTAGGTGCACCTCACATTAATGTAAAAAGTATGGATAGATGTAGAAAAAGTAGGTATGTAGAGAATTTAAGGCAATTTTTGCCAGCTGAACTAGCTATTTCTTGGAGAAATTTAGGTAAGGATATCAACTTAAGTAAAGGAAGAGAGGACTGAGGAGACAGTTAAAAATAGCTGCCTGTTATTTCCTTCCACAATGAAAGATTCTCCAACACCGAGTTTAATATATAAAGTAAAATATAAAGTTAAACCTACCCCTTTGTTTTCATTATGGGATGCAAACTTTTTCATAAGCATAGAGTATGTGCAAACTGTATGATGCATATTGTATGATGATGACTTTATATAGTACTATGCACAAGAATAATGTAACCTTTTACTTATACCATTATAATTTTAAAGGTACCAAGAATTTGTATTAATCATGTATTTTAAGACATGCAGAATGGAAATAACTGTCATGAAGGAGACGCTTTATTATTATTATGGGACCCTGGAAACAAGAGACACGGCACATCCCACAGGGCCAGAGGGCAGCACTAAGGCAAGGTGGTCAGGCAGAGGGAGTTAGAACTGTGGGCCGGACCCTTTCTTGTGGTTATGGCAGGAAGACAAAGCTCCTTGTTATGTAGGCAAGAAGTGAGGATGTGTTTAATATGATCAGATTCTACAATATGAATCGCATGCCCTCCTGAAGGGGAATGACACACCTAAGGTGATAAACAAGGATGAGGACTGGAGTAGGGTATATGAAAGGAAGCCAAGTCATCAATACCGAAACTAGAAACATGGTTATTACAATGATCTCAAACAGAATGCAATTTCTTCTGTTAAGAGTAAATGCACTGCCGAGACCACATCCGCCCACCAACATTAGCCTCTCGCCTTTGTTGTTCCACCACTGCCACCAATCTACACCATCTCCAGCTCACCATGGATAATGCTATCACTGCCCTTGTGGTAGATAACGGCGCCAGCATGTGCAAGGCTGGTTTTGCCCGCCACAATGCCCTCCTGACCATCTTTCCCTCCATTGTGGGGCACCCAGCACCAGGGCGTAATAGTGGACATGGGTCAGAGGACTCCTCTGTGGGCAATGAGGCTCAGAGCAAGAGGGACATTCTGACCCTTGAAGTATGGCATCGTCACCAACTGGGACAACATGGAAAAGATCTGGCACCACAGCTTCTACAATGAGTCACCTGTGGCCCCTAAGAAGTACCCCGTGCTGCTGACCTATACCCTTCTGAACCCCAAGGCCAACTGTGAGAAGATGACCCAGATAATGTTTGTGACCTTCACCACCTCAGCCATGTACGTGGCCATCCAGGCCTTGCTGTCTTTATATGCCTCTGGCCATACCACTGGCATCGTGATGGACTCTGGTGATGGGGTCACCCACACTGTGCCCACATTGGAGGGTATGCCCTCCCCCATGCCATCCTACCTCTGGACCTGGCTGGCGGGGACCTGACAGACTACCTCATGAAGGTACTCACAGAATGCGGCTACAACTTCACCACCACCGCTGAGCAGGACAGCGTGGGTGACATCAAGGAGAAGCTGTGCTGCGTCACCCTGGACTTGGAGCAGATAGCCACTGTGGCCTCCAGTTCCTCCCTGGAGAACAGCTATGAGCTGCCCGACGGATAGGTTATCACCATTTGCAATGAGCGGTTCTGTTGCCCCAGGCCCTCTCCCAGCGTTCCTTCCTGTCCTTCCTGGGCTTGGAATCCTGTGACATCCACGAAACTACCTTTAACTCCATCATGAAGTGTGATGTTGCCATCTGCAAGTACCTCTATGCACACCATCCTGTCTGGTGGGACCACCATAGACTCAAGCATCCCTGACAGGATGCAGAAGGAGATCACTGCCCTGGCCCCCAGCACCATGAAGATCAAGATCATTGTGCCCCTGAGTGCCAGTACTCCTGGGTATTCTGTGTGGATCTGTGGATCCGTCCTGGCCTCACAGTCCATCTTCCAGCAGATGTGGATCAGCAAGCAGGAGCCCTGCCCCTCAGTCATCGACCGCAAAGGCTTCTGGGCAGACTGTTACTTAATTGGTTATACCCTTTCTTGACAAAACCTAACTTTGGCAGAAAACAAGGTGAGACTGGCATGGCTTTATTTGGTTTGTTGTTTTTTTTTTGGCCCTTGACTCAGGATTTAAAAACTGTAAAGGTAAAGGTGACAGCAGTCGGTTGGAGCGAGCATCCCCAAGGTTCTGCAATATGGCTAAGGACTTTGATTATACATTGTTCTTTTTTTTTTTTTAACTGTCATTCCAAGTATTGTGAGATGCATTGTTACAGGAAATCCCTTGCCTGCCCCAAAGCTGCCCACTTCTCCCTAAGAAAGGCCAGTCCGAGCCTGAGTCACATGGGAGAGTGATGATAGCATTGCTTTTGTGTAAACGATGTAATCAAAATATTTTTAAATTTTTGCCTTAATACTTGTTCTTTTTGTTTCTTTTCTTTTGAATGATCAGCCACCATGCTCCTCACTTTTTCCTCCAATTTGAGATGTATGAAGACTTTTGCTGTCCCTGGGAGTGGACTGAGGTGTGGAGGCAGCCTGGGCTTACCTGTACACTGACTTGAGACCAGTTCAACAAAGTGCACAGCATAAAGAAAAAAAAAATCCATTTCTATTCTCCAATCAACCAATCAATCAATGGAAAAAGGAAAACAAAAGTAAGGAAGTAATAACTTTTCTCTTTGTATATTTTACTAATATTTATATTTATCCTTTAATGTTCTAATTTTACTTTCTTTTCTATGTATATATTGACCTGTTTGTTTGTTTTCAGTCTAAGTTTTTCCTGGATAGAGTTCAAATCTGGGTCTCTGTAAAATTTACTTGGGTTTTCTCTCACTTCTTCAAATTAACTCTTCATCTCTTCCTCCTGAATAATACTGAATTTTTAAAGCAAATCAATATAGGTAATTAAAAATAAGCCATTAATTGGTCAATATCCCTGTACAATATTTAATGTTCATCCTACACAAAAGAGAATTTAACAAGCAGCTCTATGCAGAGGTTATTGACTTCTAGGTGGAAAAAAGGATTCATCAGAAGATATTGGTGTAATTAAGCATAAACATTATCACTGTGCTAGACAGAATGATAATCAGAATAAAACATCTAAACATGAAGATACATTAAATGATAGAGCAAATACGATAATGAACTTAGTAAAATGGGTTTCTATGTTTTAGTTTTGTGTTCAAGATTGTTTATTCCTAAAAAAAGGTAATGTAGAACATTTGTATTTCACAAACTGAAATGATGAGGAATGTCCAATAGCCTTTACTTCTTTGCTGCAGGCTGATACACTGATCTCCCAGGCTCACACTGCGCTTAAACATCTCTTTCCTGCTGAGGTGCCTTCCAGGGCCTCTTAACTTGCTCTTGGTTTGATCTCTATTCCACATCCTCTGAGTCAACCATTTCCCCAACATTCTGAACTTATCTCATTGGTCACTCTTTTCACGTTTGTTTGTTTGTTTGTTTTTTTGCTTGTTTGTTTTTACATAAGGGCACTCTTGATTTTTTGCTATGTGGAGATTGCCTTCAAATGCCTCTCCGTCAACAAGTTTGTACTAAATGCCATATTGAATCTTTTTCATCTCACCATTTTTCTCCAAATCTCTTGTCTTTCTCATTCTTGAGGCCCTTTATGCAACATGCTTTATGTAGCTTTGCTCTTTCTAACCAGTGTCTCCCCTAAGGAGATATATGGAGATGGTAACATACTGGCTAAGGAGAACAAGATTACCTGTATTGAGGCCATATGGGATTGTTTTGGGTTTTGATATATATGAGTAGACAAGGAGGGTGATTTCTTTCTTAGGAGGCTTTGACAGGCATGAAGGAGCTTTTGTATTTCCTTGGAACTAATAAACAGATAGTGAAAAATAAGTGAATAGTGGGTAACCATGCCTGACACATTCCCAAAGGTCATCAAAATTGTTAGCATTATACACTGACCATTTAGTAAGACAATCTGGGGAAATCACCTCCAGGATTCTTTATTAACCAGACTCATACATTTTATTAGATGAGTCTTCCTAACATTGAACAGTATTAAAACAGCTAAGAGGTTGGGGACATAAGATGGGAATGTATTTAATAAAGAACATGTCAAGATATGTCAGCCACAAAACTGAGGGTATATGAGAATGTGGAAGGAATGGAGCCTATGCAGTAGGAGAGCAAGATTGGGTGGCACGCAGGAAAAAAAGTGATGAGCACTGAGGAGTTTCCAATGGAAGCCACAGTGGCAGTATCCAGAGATATCAACATCTCATGCTTCAAATAAGGTCACAATTTTCCAAAGTGCTTCAGACCACCTGGGCATGGCTAGGTATTCTTTTTCCAGGTTTTGACATCATGAAATAAATTCCTCTATGTTAATACCTACAGAATATTTATATTGTTTCTAATATAGAATCTCCCTACTAGATTATGAAAATTATGTTTCATGTGAATATTTTTATTGCAAAACATATATTAATAAATATTGAATATATTACAAGTATTTGTAAACACACTGATTTACACATTTCCCAATGTCCTCCAAATTATTATAGCAGTTACAAAAGTTAAAAAGATAAAGTAAAAATAATAAGAAAGCATGTACAGGGGAAGAAATGAAGTGGTCCTGCAATCACACAATAGAAAACAACTATAAAACTACACTAAAATTAAAAGAACATTTTAAAAACAGTGAGAAGTAGCTAAGAATATACAGAAACAAGAGAATTTAATCTCAAACAACTTAAAATGGTAGGAGTAAAAATGGAATCTTTCTTTCTTCAGGATACTGACCAGTCCCCAGAGACAGAAAACTCAGGTTGGAAATTATAGCCATCAGTGCTAAAGATGTCGGAGATTAACATTGAGAAGTGGAAAAGCTATAGGTAATATAAAGGAAAAACATGATAATGTAACATTCAGAGAAAGAATGAAATCCAGTACATTACAAGAAAAGAAAATTACAAGTCAAATATCCCTGATGAACACAGATGCAAAAATCCTCAGTATTTGGCAAAATTCAACATCCTTTCATGATAAAAACTCTCAACAAATTGAGTATAGAAGGACTATAACTCAACATAATAAAGGCCATCTATGGCAAGTCCACAGCTAACATCAACAGTTAAAAAGTGAAAGCTTTCTCTCCAAGATCAGGAATAAGACAAGAATTCCCAGTCTCTCGACTTTTATTTAACATAGTACTGGAAGTTCTATCCAGAGCAATCAGGCAAGAAAAGGAAATAAAAGTCATCTAGATTAGAAAGGAAGACGTAAAACTGTATTTATTTGCAGATGACATGATATTATACGCAGAAAACCCTAAAGATTCCACAAAAAAACTGTTAGAACCGTTAAACAAATTTAGTATGGAACTGAAAGTCATAGAGTAGTTGGAAATTATGAGTATTTCTGCAGCAAAGAAATCACAGAGATGGTAAACCCTATTTCTGCCCAAGAAGGGGAGTCATGGTAAATAGAAATACACTGTTTTAACATTCCTATATTTTACCTAAGTAATTTAACATTAACACTAAGTAAATTAGTATAAGTAAAATAATGGAAAGAGAAATAACTAGATACCATAGTTAAATGAAAAAAATATTTAAAAAATTATTAACACAAAATAAGACAAGAAAGAAAGAATAGAGGAAAGAAAACAGTTGAGACAAATAAAAATAGCAAATTGGTAGAATAAACACAATACTATCAATAATTACATTAAATGCTATTGATGCTTTCAATCAATAGGCAGAGAGATTGTCAGGCTGGATAAAAACCAAGAATCAACTATGTGCTGCTTGAGATGGACTTTAAATACAAAGGCACCAAAAGAATAACAGTAAGAGACTATTATTAGTAAGAAAAAGGATGGTATACAGAGAAAAATCATACGAAAACTTGAATTCTAAAAATGTCAGGGGAAATAAGTTTAAAATCAAGAATTATTGTTAGAGTAACATCATGATGATAAAGAATCAATGTAGCAGTGATATTGCAGGTATAAATATACATCTCATTAATAACAGCGATCAATATATGTGAAGCAAGAACTGAAACAATTTTGTAGTTTCTTATAAGGTTATCATATATTTACTAGGAGTACCAACAATCACACTTGTATGTATGTACCAAAAAGAAATAAAAAAGTACATGTCCACATAAATAATTGTATGAAGATGTTCAGAAAATCTTTATTTATAGTATTCCCAAACTCGAAACAACCTAAGTGTCTATCAACTGAAGAATGAATTACCAAATTGTGGTTTTCCCATATGATGAAATACAACTCAGTGATTAAAAAATAATTAACTACTGCAATACACAAGTGAGACACAGGAGTCAAAATACAATATAACTCCGTTTGTAAAACGTTCTGATAAATGTAAAACTATATGATAAGATTGATTGTTGACAGGATCTGTGATTCAGGAGAGGAAACTATAGAAGGACAGAAGAAAAAAATTGGAGAAATGTTCTATTATTATTATTGTGCTAGGATTTACACAAATGTATGCATTTGTTAACCACATCAAATTCAAATAGTACACTTAAATTTGAAAAAATTATATTGATGTAAATTACATCTTAACTTTCAAACTAGGAATAAACAAGTAAGCAAAAAAGAGTCCAGGGTAAAATTAGGTTATGAAAATGATAGGAAGACAGAGTAAAATTAGTATTCTGTTGGAGAGTTCAGAAATAAACCCACGCCTATATGGTCAATTCATCTACGACACTGGAGGCAAGAATATACAATGCGGTAAAGACAGTCTCAGCAGTAAATTGTGTTGGTAAAATTGGACAGATATATGCAAAAAATGAAACTAGACCACTTGCTTATACCATACACAAGAATAAACTCAAAATGGATTAAAGACTCAAATGAAGACCTAGAACCATAAAACTCCTAGAAAAAAACATCGGCAGTAAACTCTTTGACATCACTCTTAATAATCTTTCTTTGGATATATCTCCCCAGCAAGGGAACCAAAAGGAAAAAAATAAACAAATGGGACAACATCAAACTAAAAAGACTTTGTTCAGCAAAGGAAACCATCAACAGAATGAAAAGACAATCTACTGAATGGGTGAAGATATTTGCCAGTGATACATCTGATAAGGGGTTAACAGCCAAAATTTATAAAGAAATCATACAACTTAACACCAAAAAACAAACAACCCAATTAAAAAAAAAATTGTCAGAGGATGTGAATAGACATTTCTCCAAAGAGGAAACACAGATAGATGGTCAATAGACATATGAAAAGATGCTCAATGTCACTAATCACCAGAGAACTGCAGATAAAATCCACAATGAGATATCACCTCACACCTGTCAGAATAGCTGTCATCAATAAATCAACAAACAACAAGTGCTGGCAAGGATGTAGAGAAAAGGGAACACTTGTGCACTGTTGGTGGGATTGCACATCGGTGCAGCCACTATGGAAAATGGCATGGAGCTTCCACAGGAAAATTAAAATAGAACTGCCTTATGACCCAGCGATTCCACATCTTGGCATTTATCTGAATGGATTGGTTAAAGATATCAACATCATGGGCAATACTTAGATTTTATGTATTAAAGTTAATATATCAACAGTATGTTAAATACTTATTTTGCATGACAAGTAGAGAAATATCCTCTCCCCCAGATGTCCACATCCTAATTTCCAGAACCAGTGAACATATTCTTTTACATTGACAAAAGGGACTTTATGGATATGATTAAGTTAAGGGTTTTGAGAGGGTGAGATTGTCATACATTATCTGGGTGTGTACAATGTCATCAAAAGGGTTTTTATATATGACAGAAGGAAGGAGGAGAGTCAGAGTTGGAGAAGAGTTGTGATGACGAAAGCAGGGGGAGGAGTGATAGAACTACAGATTTTGAAGACAGAGGAAAAGGTCGTGAACTAAGGAATGGAAGTGGCCTCTAGAAGCTGAAAAAAGTAAAGATACCAAACCAAACTAAACAAAAACAAAAAGCCAGAGATTCCAGAAGGGATACAGTCATGTGAACATCTTGATTTTAGCCCAAGTATTTCAGACTTCTAACCTGAAGAAACGTAAGATGTTAAATTTGTGTTGTTTTAAGTCACTAAATTGGTGGTAATTTGTTACAATGATGATAGGAATACATTTATGATAGCTTAACATTAATATAAATAAGAAATATCAGATGAATTGGTGAATTTCATAGAAATTTAAGAACTAGTCAATGATAGTCTTCTTAATGGGATTTAACATAATATTCTGTAAGGAAGGTGTAAAGAAAAAAATGAGTATGATAATTTGAGTGACTTTGTGATAATCACCTACAATAATATAAGGCTGAAAAATATACAGAGAACATGATGTTCTTTTAGAAACATGACAATAGCCTGGAGCATATTAAAAATAGTGAGAGAGTTATGTAGATCCTGCTGTGGAATTTCAGATACTTGCAATTAAGCTGAAATTAAAACAGACTACATAGGACCTGGAATAGTGATAAAACAAAATTGCAAGTGTGTGCCTGTGTGTGTGCGTGTGCGTGCGTGTGTGTGTATGTGTGTGTACGTACGTAGGTGTAAAATCACATATGTAATTGTCCTGTGCCTTTTATTAAAATATCATTTCACAGATTGCATGTTAATACAGTCCGGCATAACAATCATAAAAAAAACATAAATGGCTTTTTGAAGTTATGTGGATCCTAGTTTTAACTGTGTAGATAAGCAACTTGAGAACATTTATTAATCTCTCTTCATCTCAGTATCATAAAAGATAAAGTGTAAAGTATGACAGTCTCCTAACATAGAAGAGTTATGAAAAATAGGTAAAACACCTCTCATAGTTTCTGACACACCATGGAATATATTTTCTCTCCATGCCCCTCACCTTATATTGAAAATGATAACATACCTACCTAGTCTTTATAATTATTATTAGGTTGGTGCAAAAGTAATTGCGGCTTTTGCAATTATTTTTAACCTTTCAAACCACAATTACTATGTTTTGCATATTTTGCAGGTATTTCATCAAAATACCTCTACCATTTGCTGTGAAAAATGTTTTCTGTAAGGACTAACTCTAGTTTCTATAAATGCAAAAAAATTCAGTTGTCAATTCCTTAAGAAGAGCAGAGATCCTGTAAAATAAATTATTGTTCAAGAGGATGCTAAGATCTATTTTTTTTTAACTGGAAGTTATGCAGTGATATCAGACCAACTTGAGGAAGGAAATATTAATTAATTAACATAATAATTTTGGTTCTAAGTCTTCCTCAGATTTAGTGTTGGTGAAATAAAGCAACATAGGCAAAATCTCTTAGAAATGCAATGAACAAGCAAGTATAATTATTTTAATTAAGAAACTACAGTTGTTCAGTAGAAGAAATATCCACAATAACTTTTATCTCAGAACTCAGGGTTGATATTACATTAATTACTTCTGATATTAAAATAAATGTAATAAAGAGAAAATCAGTGTTTTTGACTATTAACAGCTTTCAAGCATCATGGTTGCCCCTTCACCTTTCACCTCACATATGAACAAGCCTGAAAGAAAACCAGCCCCACTTTTGATCCAAAATAAAAAATAAGTCACCCACTTCCATCTCTCTTGTTTCACTCCAGACAACCTGAGCCCTTCTCTTTGGAGAATCCTTTGTGTTTACAATGTAAGTAATAACCATTTTTTTTTTCATATTTATTATTGACTATGTGTCATTTTTCCTGAGTTATGTATTAACTCCTAGTTTAGGGGCTGTTCAGAGCCCCCAAATAAAACAATAAGACAACCTATATACCAGCTGGGAAACTGATTGAAATTTCTTCACCCATTTTGTCCATTTATTTTTCTCCTTGACCCAAATGTGTAAGAGAGGCTTCCCTATTTAATAATCATTATGGCCACTTTGAAAAAAATAAATCTGAAAACACTCTATATCTATCTATCTATCTACTATCTATCTATCTATCTACTATCTATCTATCTATCTATCTATCTATCTATCTATCTATCTATCTATCTATCTATCTGTATCATCTATGATGCCAATAGGTAGCAACACATATAATTACTGGGGAAAAAAAAAGCGACACTTTTACACATGCTTTGTGACGTGTAAAAGATCAGTCCTCTCATTTGTCTACTCCAGGAAGAAACTAGTGCCAATGTATACAAAACACAAAAAAGCTGAACACTTTGTCTTAGTTGTTTCTATCTTCTTGAAAGGCAAATCTGCCGACATGTTTGTGTACTGAACTAAAACTGTCCCTGAGGTTTAGCAGCAGACATATGGGAGCCAGATTGTACCTGTCAAAAGTCACTATTGGGAAAGCTTTGGTGTGGGAGAATGTATTAATGTTCTTAATTGTTAATGTTTGCTTTGTGACCTTCCCATCAGCAGATATGTGTGCCCCTACTTACTGATATATTCATCCATCTCTCTAATGGCTCTGCCTCTGTAGCAGCTGTTAGCAACAGTTATTCATCACTGCAAGTAGAATATGTTCTACCCCTGACATGGCCTTCATTTCAGCTGAATACAGAATGGAAAAATTATACATTCAGGCCAATTTCTCTTTTTTAATTTTCTGTATGGTTTAATACTAGTACAAAATTGAAATTCAGAAACACAGACTTCTTTTCCCTTTGGAATTTGAGGGAAAAGATCTTTTCTGAATAAAGATCTTAAATAAAGTAAGATCATATATACAGTAAGATAAAAGGCAAAGTTAGGTGACAGATCATTATATATTGAACTATATCACTATATGCTTTAAATCAATACTTGTTACACTTTGATAGGATTAGAAATTAAATAAAAAATAAATAATACATAAATAGGGTGGTTTCGTTCTTAGGGAAAAAATCTACATGGCCACCCATTTACAACATTCGTGTGAATTTTCCATTACATACATTTTAACTTCTTAGAATGAACTATTCTTGCAGTGTTGCCTTATCCTCACATGTGTATATTTTTATTATATTTCTACAGCCTAGGGGATTATTATATAAACCCTTTCATTCAATTTCTTAGTCATTTCTCTAAGATACATGTTTTCAACAAGCCATAGTTGACTAATCTGTGATGCCTTAAAATATGTATATTCATCTCATTAAAATCTACATACAGCATTTATTAAAAAAAATTAAAGTGTATTTTTAAAAGTATTATGCAAAAGCATATAGAAAGCATAAAATATTTTTAAATGATCAAAATATTGTTGAAATAGTAAGAAAGAAGTGTAATTATCTATGTACAAATTTGGAATTACAAATTTGCATTTTTTTTCCAAATTCAAATTATATACACATATTTAATGGCCAGACTAATATCCATAATTTGTAAGAATGATATTGTACTATAGCCAGTTCTGATCTGGATTTGTGGCATATTGAGATTCTGCCCCATTGAATAAATTTGGGTAGGAGTCGAAATCTGGGTAAGCCAGAGACACAGTTTAACATAGTACATGCTAGGGTTTAAGGGAATCTAATGTGAAACACGAGTGTAGAACATTCCAGGTGTAACTGACAAGAGAATTCAGGTGGATGGCACTGCATTCCTTTTATGTCATGACTTTGTTTAGACTAGGACCTTATTCCATTGGGTTGATTGCAGAGACAGTTCATAACAGTGGTCTAATTTCCTAGAAGTTGAATGGCAAAGTGAACAGGGCTTCAACAGACTTACAACCCACCTCTGGGAACAGGACATAGATAAAATAGAGGTAGGTGGAATGGCCAAGTTTAAGGGAAGTCTGAAGCCTTGGAGAGTACATGTCTAAGGTGCATCTTATACCTATTGGAAACCTGACCAAATCTAGATCTGCTCAAATAGTGGCCCATTTGCCCTGGTATTGAGCAAGTAAGCCTCTGGATTGAACACTTCATTATACCAGTAGGTGTAACAGCCTATATTTCAAAGCCATCTGTGTATTTGTTTAAAGTGATTAAAGCCAAAAATAATTGGAGGAAAAGGAGCACATTCTAAAGTTTATAGGTGATGTTAGACAGATAAAAATATGGTGGTTTATTAAATTTTAGCACTTCTTGCCATATTGTCATTCAAAAGATTTGCTGCCTTTAAAACAGAAGTATTTTATAATTTAATTCACTACTAAATGCATTTTATTTGATTCTCATCATAAATGTTGAATAATTCATTTGCAATTTTGTTGGTTGAGGTGAAAAACAAGTTTTAACAAAGGAAATTGCCAAAACGAGACCCTACTGTTCTATGGTTTATAAATAACCAAATCATTTACTTCCATGCATAAGATGTCTGGAATTAGATGTTTAAGTATTACATTAAAAAAATAATTTTAATTGCAGCTTTAATTATGGTGGCCAAGACATGGAAACGAAAAAGTGTCCTTAGATAGATTGGATAAAGAAGACCTAGTATACAAGGTCAGACAACTAAGTTCGAGAACTCATCCTAAAAAAAGTGCTACATACCTCACTGCTGAATATCATTATGGTCACCTTTGAAGTCCCCCCTTGGGAAGCTATGCACTGATGCCAGTGCCTAGTCCATCCTTCAAAGCAATTTTGGAACCCGTTTTCTGGAATGGCCATCAAAGCAGTCCTTGTATTAGCCTAGATGTCCTGAGTGTCATAAAAATGTCTTCCTTTCAATATTTCCTTTATCTTCAGGTAAAGAAAGAAGCCATTGGGGGCCAGATCAGGTGAGTAAGGAGGGTGTTCCAAAACAGTTATTTGTTTACTGGCTAAAAGCTCCCTCACTGACAATGCCCTGTGAGCTGGTGCATTGTCGTGATGCAAGAGCCATGAATTGTTGGTGAAAAATTCAGGTTGTCTAACCTTTTCATGCATCCTTTCCATCACTTCTAAATAGTAAACTTGGTTAACTGTTTGTCCATTTTGTACAAATTCATAATGAATAACCCCTCTGATATCAAAAAAAGGTTAGCAACATCATTGCAACAAGTTTGCAAACTTAATTGTCACACCTCGTATATGCACAATGGAATACTACTGTGCCATAAGAAAATACAAAATACTGCGATTTGCAACAAATAGGTGGATCTTGACATTATTATGCTTAATGACATAAGTCACAGAGAAAAAGTCGAGAATGATATGATTTCACTGATATGTAGGATATAAAACTGAAAGCAACAAAGGAACAAAACAAAGAAAGAAACACACAAAAACTCATAGACACAGATAACAGTTTAGTGGTTACCAGAGGGTAAGGGGAGGGGGGTGGTAGATGGGGGTAAACAGCATCAAATATATCGGGATGGAAGGAGAACTGACTCTGGGTGGTGAGCATACAATGTGATATATAGATGATGTATTACAGAATTGTACACTTGAAACTTATATAATTTTACTAACCATTGTCAACCCAATAAATTTGAATTAAAAAAAAAATTACAGGGCCAAGGACCAAAAACATCATCACAGATACTTTTTTTGATATACAATCAAAAATTTTAAGGCAATTAAGGAATTCTCTTCCTTCAAACAGGCGCAGTTATAAGGAGATTATAAACAAAATAAAGTTCAAATATAATAATAAATTTTCCTAGTCTAGATTTTTCTTGTAATATATTTGTTCCATAAATGACCTTTGACAAACAATGAGTGCTCCCAATTATTATTAAGATTCCATTCCCTGAAATCTTTATGAAATTAAAGTTAACTAGAAATCCAATTTAAAAATGTATACGAGATATGAGATGATGCATTCATGTTGAGACTCAATCTGAGAGTATCCATTTCGTAGTTTTGCAAATATATTGAATGAATCATATAAATACAGAAATTATCCTAATAAGTCTCTTAGAATATAATGTATACAAAAATTTTAAACACGAATCTGTTGACATTCACAGTGGAGGGATTTACATTGGAAAAAACAACCAAAAAAAAAAACCACACACACATCAACTGTAAAACTACTCATAGAAACAAAGCCCTTGAAGCATCGACTTTGGAACCGCTGGTTAATTTTGGCTCCTCTACTTACTAGTTGTGTGACCTTGGCCAGTTACTTAGCTTTATGGCTCAATTTCCCCAAATCCAAAATAGAAATAATGACACTAACTCTTTCATGGAGGTTTTTTCAGGATTAAAGTTATTAATTATATGTAAAGTACTTAATAGCCAATAAGTACTAAATATCCAATAAGTATCAAGGGTAGTTTGCCGTTATTATTAAGCTGTTAAACAACAAAAACAATAAAGACATAGTAAATCATGTTGATAAAACCATATTTTCTCTCATTTTTCCTTTTGCAGTATTTCACATAGAAACCAAAGTTATGAAGATATTAAATGACTTTCTCAATGACCTCCAGTTGTAACAAGAACCTGAGACTCCATTTATGTTATATGTTAATAGCCCCCTACTCAAAAAATCAATAGTATCTAAGATGGATCAAGCCACTAAGTTCATATATTTGTCAATAATAATAGAGCTTCCATTGGTTAAGTGCACACCGCTTGACATCATATCTATCTTTATCTCTCTCATACTCTTTTTATTTACTGTTTTAATCCCCACAAAAGCACTGCAACATAGGAAGTGTCAATCCACTTTTAAAAAGAAAGGAGGTATAAAGAAGTTAGATTTATTTCCCCAAGGTTATCCAATTAATACGTGGATTTATGGAGATTCAAACTAAGGACTATCTTTCTCCAAAATCTCAACTTTTTTCTACTGTATCACTTTTGGTGTGACTTTTACAAAATGCAGGCTTAGGAATTATATAACTTCACAAAGCATTTAAAAATATTTTAATATCCATAGTGACCTCCTCTGCCAGACGTAGTGTTTCTTAAGATAACTTGATATTTTCCTCTGTTCTAGTGTATAGAGTGCTAGATCAAGAACTAATCAGTGCAATATTCAAGACTGAGCTCCAAATTTCATAGATTCTTGTCAACTCTCTCCAGGAAATTTCAGATAGTTTGACAGAGTTATAGCTTGTGCAATGTGCTGCAAAACCTTTGAGTGAAGTTATTTTAAATACAGAATATAATCACTGAAGTGTTTTCTATCTTGATGGGATGGTAAAACAGTTCTTTTTAATAAGTCAGGTGTTTCTCATTTGTTCTGGTTTATAAACTTTGCTGTATATTTGTTTTAACTACCTATGCATGCTTAATAGTTCTTTCTATGAAGTCTACCTGAAGGTTAATCTAATGTCTGTATTAGGTTAATAGATTCTGCAACAGAAATCTGTGCAGATGGGCCATCAAATGATACCAAAACCACTCAAGCAAGTGATAGTGGTCATTTATTTTACCTTAATTTCCTTACAGTATGGTGAATGTATTGAAAGAGTATATAAAAATGTTAATAGAGAAAGCTGAAAACTAGGAGCTATATCATCAATTCATGTTTCCCCCTCAAATGATATATTAAGGGATGTGTGTGTGTGTGTGCGTGTGTGGGTGTGGGTGTTCACTGAATAACTTAGTGCAAAGATAAAGATATTACAGGTGTTGACTTCAAGAGTGTAACAATTCGGTGAATTGTGAAATGGACATTGAACACAAGAAACTTTGGGTTTACAGAAATACACTTATGAATACTCAAGAAACATTTATTGAAGGTTCAACATATGTAGAGATTGCATTTTAAAAACAGACTGAAATAAGTGGGACACAACATTCACACATGGTAAAAAAGAAAAATTAAAAACAAATGAAAATAAGTATTCTAACAGGGCTCTGTATCAGGTACTGTAGTAAAAAAAAGGACTTGGAAATTAATCTGGAAATCTGATGAAATTGGAGGGGGAATGGAAGATTTAAAAACAAGTCTTCTCATTAGCCATCTGATAAGTTCCAAGTTAACTGATCTGCCATCCTAAGCCCTTATGAACTAGACTATAGCTACCTTTGTAGCCTCAGCTACTGTTAATCAACTGTCTCATCCCTCATGTGAATATACAGAGAAAGAACCTGCATAAGATTCAATAACCTACCCCCAATCTTCACACTCCATCCTACACACATAATTTTATCCATCACTTGCTTGCATTTGCTCCTGCAATCTTTTTCTTGAATTGACCCTACTCTTCAAGTATTACCTCAGAATTGAGACTCAATTTGGGGTCACTTTATTTTAGAAGATTCCCTTGACTTTATTCAGTTCCCAATCCAAAGTCTGGTTAGCAGACATTTGGCTCTCATAAAATCCGATGAACAAACATAATTCTTTTCATGTACTTTGTATTAAAATCATTTTCCTTACTACATGGTAAGCTTCTTAAACACAAATAATGCATCTCATTATCTTTATATTTCAGCAGCTGGCACAGTTTGAGGTTACACAAATAGATATCAAAAGAAGTTTCAAAATTGCATTCATGTGACACTTGAAACTTCAACGATGAATTAAAAATAAGCAGGCAGATAAATGTAGGAAGACTATTCCAACAAGAAGGAACAGAATGTGACAAATAGATTTGTGAGAAGATACAGTGTTAGATCATCCAATAATACGACTCAGAAATGAGTTTCATTTCTGAAAATTGGGTTAGTTTATCTTATCCTCTCAGGAGACAACATGGTTACATTGAAAAGATATGCAAAGTTTGCAAGTCTGGGTCATGAATTTTAGCAATTGGGAATTTTCCCTGAATGGTCTTCAGTATCCTTATTTGTCATATCATCAGTGTGGGGCAGTACTCCTGTTGGAAAGAGTAAAATAGAAAGAAAACATAAAGAAAAAGAAAAAAAAGTAAAACAGAGAAAATAAATGAAAAGAACTAAAAGTTATCTAAGTATGTATAACACCTTAAACTTAAATATCTCCCCCAATACTTGCATTTTTATTGTGTACTGAGCAGCTTTGTTCCAGATTCACAGGCATTTTTGTTCATCATCATTTTTTTCCCTCTGCCTGCATTAACATCTTAAGTTAACAATACATTTCTTACCTTCATAAGTATTTGGGTATTGATCACCTAGATTGTATATTTAACTGTGCTAAGGAGTGGGCATATTCTAGTGAACAAAATACACAATTTCTACATTTGACAATATATTTAATTGGTGTGGCACAAAAACCTTCCTAGGCCATTCTTATCAACGCATTAGACTATTTGCATTGTGACTATTTTTAAATTCACTCAATTACCAGGTTAGTAGTTCCTTTCTACTCTATTTCCTAAACACTATGTCCCTCAAGTCTATCTCTTCTCTGTTTCTGCAATTACCTTGGTCTGGAAGCTTAGGCTATTCCTACTTAAATTGTAATAGCTTCTTTGTAATAATATCTTTCTCTTATTCTCACTATGCATCTTCCACAATATTTTTTTTAAAAAACAGCATGCGAGACAATTGGCAAAAGTAATAATAAGGATCAAGGAATAACCACCAGAAGGTGGATAGCACTTTACAGTTTACAGAATGCTTCCACCCATGGTTGTTATCTATGTCTTTCTTTACCACAGGACAATCTCAGCCCCAATCTGATCTTAATGCTGAAATCTACTCCATCCCAAGTTTTCCACAAAAAATTTTATTACACCAATTATATCATGATTTTTATAGGTTTTCTGAAGTTTTGTAAGAACGTCGAGAGAGGTCACACTGAATAGGGCATGGCATTTTGTTGGAAATTTTGTGGTAGACATGTTTCTTTGTCCCCAGATCTTATCTTCTGAGTCCTGAAGGGTGAGTCTCCACCCTTGGTGAAGGATTCAAAGCATGACTTCTGGGAAGGGATTCTCATGATAGCTGCTAGGGCAGTGTGGTTTGCTATGCAAGAAACAAGGGACTTTCATTTCAATTATTTATTTATTTTAATGTATTCAACTTTTTAAACAATTTATTTAAACAAACAAAAAAACACTTCACCCATTTCACCCATATCCCTCCCCCTGCCTTCGGCAATCACCAATCTGTTCTTTGTAGTTATGATCTTGTATTGCATGATCATGCAATGTTTGTCTTTCTCTTTCTGACTTATTTCACTTAGCATAATGTCCTCTAGGTCCATCCCTGTTGTTGCAAATGGCAAATTTTCATTCAACTTTTTGAAGGCTGAATAATATTCCATTGCCTATATGTACTACAGTTTCTTTATCCATTCATCCATCAACGGATGCTTAGGTTGTTCCCATATCTTGGCTATTGTAAGTAATGCTGCAAGGAACCCGGGGGTGCATATATCATTTTGTGTTAGTGTTTTTGTTTTCTTTGGATAAATATTCAAAAGTGGAATTTCTAGATCATATTGTAGTTCTATTTTTAATTATTTGAGACATTGTCATACTGTTTATTATAATGGCTGCACCAATTTACATTCCTACCAACAGTGCTCAAATGTTTTCTTTTTTTCCACATCCTTCCCAACACTTATTATTTTCAGTCTTTTTTTTTTGTCATTTTAACTTATATTTTGTAATATTTACAGACTTAGATAAAAGTTGTAAATATAGTACACATTTCCTATCAACCAGTTTCCCTTAGTGAAAGCATCATTTACATAACCATGGTAAAATGATTAAAACCAGGAGATTACACTGATACAGTAATAGTAACTAACGTACAGATCTTATTCAAACTTTAAAAGTTTCCCATTAATTCTCTCTTTCTGGTCCAAGGTCCAATCTATGATTTTACATTGCACTTAGTTGTCATGTCTCCTTTGTCTCCAATCTGTGACAGTTCCGCATTTTTTTCTTGTGTTTTGGGACTTGACGCTTTTTGAGAATACTGGTAGTTATTTTGTAGTCTGTCCCTCAGGTTGGGTTTGTCTGATGTTTCCTTGTTATTAGATTGAGTTTATATGTATTTGGCAAGAAAACGACAGACGTGACGTGGTGCCCTTTTCAGTGTGTCATAGCAGGAAGCACATGACGTCCATGTGTCTTACCACTGCTAATGCAAAATCATTATTTTTCACATTGTAATTGAAGATTATATTGTGGGGAAATGCTTTGAGAGTAAGCAAGCCTCGTATTTCTCATCATACTTTTGCTCACTAACTTTAGAATCCATCAGTGTTTTTTGCTTGCCACAATTGCTGTGGAGTTCCCCTAATTGTTGTCTTATAGTTCCACCATACATTCTATATTAATTAGTTGGAATCAACTGTATGGAAGAATATTATCTCCCCCATTTTTTGTATTAAATTTTATTTAAATTAATACAAACTCATACATGGCTGTATACTTTATTTATTTGCTATAATCCGTTACTATTGTTACTTATTTCATTGTCAAATGTGTCCTATATTTCAACATTGGTAACTCTTTCAAAGAGGATCCAACATACTTTATATACTATTCCATTACTATTTTGAAAAAATATTGTTTATTAGTTTCAGGTGTATAAAACAACATAATTATTAGAAATTTATATACTTCACAAAGTGACAACCCCAATAAGTCTATTATCTGACACTGTATACAGTTATTGCAATATTATTGACTATATTTCCTAAGCTGTATTTTATATCCCGTGACTATTTTTAAAAATTATAGTTGATATTCAACATTATTTTATGATTATATTTAGTTGTACAGTGTAGTAGACATTTATATATTTTATGAAGTGAGCCCCCAATAAGTCTAGTACCCATCTGACACTATACATAGGTTTTACAATATTATTGACTATATTCCCCTTATCATACTTTACACCTGTTACTATTTTGTAACTACAAATTTGTACTTCTTAATACCTTCACCTTTCTCACCCTGTCCCCCCCAATTCCCATTCCATCTAGTAACCATCAGTTTGTTCTCTGTATCTATGAGTTTGTTTTATTTGTTTATTTCATTCTTTAGATTCCACATATAAGTGAGATCATATGGTATTTGTCTTTCTTAGCCTGACGTATTTCACTTAGCATAATACACTCTAGGTCCATCCATTTTTTCATAATTAGGAAGAATTAATATAGTTAAAATGTCCATATTACCCTATCTATAGATTCAATACAATCCCTATCAAAATACCAATGGTGGTTTCACAGAACAAGAACAAATAATCCTAAAATTTATATGGAACCATAGAGTACCCCAAATAGCCATGGCAATCTTCAGAATAAAGATAAAGCTGGAGGTATCATGCTACCTCATATCAAACTATACTACATGGCTATAGTAACCTAAGTAGCATAGTATTGGCATAAAAACAGACACACAGATCAACAGAACAGAAATAAATCCATTCCTATAGGATCATTAAATCTATAACAAAGAAAACAAGAATACACATTGCAATGAAGACAGTCTATTCAATAAATGGTGCTGGGAAAACTGAACAGACACATGCAAAAAAAAAATACAACAAAACAAAACAAAATAATCTGGACCACTTTCTTCCTCCATGTATTAAGAATAAACTCAAAGTGAATTCAAGACTTAAATGTAAGACTCGAAACCATAAAATGCCTAGAAGAAAACATCGGCAGGAAACTCTCAGACATTTCTCTTAGTAATATTTTTCCTGATCTAGCTCCTCCGGCAAGGAAAACAAAAGAAAACATAAAAAAATGGGACTACATCAAACTAAAAAGTTTTTGCACAGCAACGGAAACATTAACAAAACAAAAAGACATTCTACTGAATGGGAGAAGATATTCACCAATGATACGTCTAATTAAGAGGTTAATATACAGAATTTATGAAAAACTCATACAACTCAACACCAAAAAAACAAGAAGTATTCCAATCCATATATTTTCTAATTTCTTTTTTGTCAGAAGAATTATACAATTAAATTGATGATACTTTTACATTTAATTGGATATAGTTTATTTTTAATAAATATACAATTTTAAATTTATCACACAAGTATCATTTTAGTTGTAAAAGAAAATCTTAATGAATAAGTATGGCCATTTTCCGCATTCCATTTTAACTCAGTTAAAGACCAACATGCATTAAAAAGTAATCATGGCAGAAGTCTTTTCATACTTAAATTGCTTTTCAATCCTTCTGCTCACATTACAATAAAGTAATCTGGGAAATTTTTGTAAAATTCCTATTTTACTGCAAATATCCAGAGATTCATTATTCACTATCATTTGTGAGTATTAATGTTATTTTATATAATTATGGCAAGCTTGTTTAAAATTATTATATGTAATGGACTATAAGAAATATTAATAACTGTTAGAGGAATTATTAAACTCTTCAATGATTTTAATGAATCAGAATAAAAATTAAAACATCAACAACAACAACAGAAGAACATTTACTGTATGCCAAACTATTCTACTCTTCACTACAGGTTTGGTATCACTGTTTTCTCATTACTGTTCTACTAGAGTACAATTAATTTACCTGAACAAATTGTTCTTTTCAAATTCTCTTCTTCCTAGAAAAACCCTGAGATCCAATAGTCATAATCATGCATGAGTTTGAATAGTATATTACCTTGCAATAAGATCTATTGCATCTGTTTTGTCAATTATGATGCTTGTTCAATTATGATTCAATTATGAAAATATCATTTTACAATTATTATATGAAGTAGATTCAAGAAATATTAATGACTCCTTCAAAGATAATTAACTTATATAGGGACTTTTAATGAATCAGCTTAGCAATTAAAGCAATTATGATAGCAGTAATAATAAAATAAATATAATAATAGGCACATTTATTATGTGGTAAACTAAAAAGTTTGGTATCATTATTAAACCATATCTTTTTCCATATATTACACAGTCATTCCTCTCCTCTATAACACAGAGTATTTCATGAACCCACAATTTTACTTCAATATGGGTAAATGTTTAGTTGGTCTATTTAGATTCAGGTGCCTTTTTCCTTGCTATACAAAGAAAATTGAGCTTCATTGTTATGTTTACAGCATTTTTGTAACAATGTGTATTTATTTCCTTGTATTTTAAATGTGCCCTGAGGCTCCATGCTCTATATCTGTAAATTTAAATGTAAGTTTAGTTATTTAGAGAAAAATGAGAAAATAAAATATGTAGGATGGATGCAAACAGATACACAGCAGAGCACAACACTTTGATTGTTGACAGAAAACATGGGAAATTTTGTCATCTTCAATTTACCTTGTTTTAATCTGACCAAAACTTTCTTGACACAAATAATGATGCGTAGTATGGAGATGTTTTTAAAACTGTTGAGATGTGTGTGTGTGTGTGTGTGCACGTGTGTGCATTTTCCCCTAAAGCAGGATATAAGCACAGATGCCATTCAGCTGGAACACTGACTACAAGTTGAACACAGAGGGTCCTGACCTCATTGAAACAGTTATTTATGGTGAGGCAGTGTCTGTAAATAGCATCCATTAGGACAAAATGCCTATTGCATGAGATAGAAAAAAGGCCCCTTCTCACAAAAATATAATATCCAGATTAGGTACCTGCTCTTAAAATTATTGAGTTTAGTAAAGAAAAGTTCTATTTGCTCTCAGCCCTGAGAACTACAAAATGTATTCTTTTATCTCTAAAAATCAGCCCTGGGTACAGAAGATACAATTTTAGAAGTTAAAAAAAAAAATGCTAATATTGACCGGATTTATTTCAAATTTTTCTTGACATGGCATTTGCTCTTAAATCCTTTCATATTATAAGGCATGGCTTGATGACATACATGTATTTTTACATATGCAAGTAATGCTTACATATAAATGTTAGAATTTGCAGAATTGAAAGACATTCAGTGATTAATTTTATTGAATCTGCCAAAAGGTTAATACAAATGTCCAAGTTCCGGCTGAAGAACATATTATTTTTACTCAATGCCATTCGCTCTTAGAATGTGATAGTGGCATCAAGTTTCAAGTAAGGAAATCAGTTGAAGAGGTGAGGGTACAAGGCCTTGAGCCATGAAAATGGCAAGTTATGTGTCTTTCTTCGACCATTCTTACAATATTTAGCCAATTACACTATACTCATTTGTATCCTTACTTCAAAATCAAATTAAGACTGTGAGGATAGGGACTTCAGGGGCAGTATTCACTATTGGATTCTTATACAGTGTGGAAGAGTGGGTGATCAGTAGATATTTGCTATATTAATAAAAGAGTGTAATTTTCTACACTATTCCTTATTGCTTCTTATGCCTATATGCTATCGATATATACTTTTGAAATTATTAAAGAACAAGAACTATGTTCTGCAATTCTCTGTTATCTCTTATGTGCTTGAGCAGTGATTTTCACCATAATAGGTTCTCTTTCTATGTATATACTATATATAAGTGTGTGTGTGTGTTTGTGTGTAGTTTTTTTAATCAACGACATATGCAGAGTGAATTTAGGTTGGTATTTTGCTAAATTTAAAAAAATCAAATAAAAAAATGCGCACATTGGCTTACATATGCCCACATTTTCATGGTATTTTCTCATAGTATTTTTACAAATGCTTATCATCCATCCTAATATATTGTATACATAATGGAATGACTATGTTTCTGAAATTCAGTTACTGAGCAGGTAAGATAAAGCTAATTTCTCTATGTATTGTAATTTTAGTATTTACATATCTATATCTATATCTATATCTATCTATCTATCTATCTATGGTAATGTAATAAACCAGAGGTGCCAAAAATGTATATGCATGACTTGTATTCATCTTTTGTTATTGGTACATATTGAGTATTACAATTTTAATACAGTTTTTTCCTTTCTTAAATGAGTATACATTTTTTGGCACCCTCTGCATACATATATGTTATATACACACACACACACACACACACACATATATGTGCATATATGTATCATATATATATCTATATCATATCTATATCATATATATGATATATGATATATATATGATATATATTCATATATATATACACACACACATAAACTCTCTCTCTCTATATATACATATATATACATATATATGTGTGTGTGTGTATATATATATATATATATATATATATATATATATATAATTTCTAATATGGCTCTGTAAGGACAGGTGCTTTAAATCCTGGAAGAAAGTAAATGTAACTGTCCCTGCACTAGTGGGTACAATGTTTTGCTCTTGATGTCCAGTGGCTTAAAGCCTGCATCTGTATGATTTTCTTATTATTTTTATACTTAAAACAGTTGGTTCTTCCACTTTTCTGTATAACAAATTCAGTGCTCTGGATGTATACCAAGACACTGGACCAAGTGCCTTCCTTTGTTGATCTATGTTAACTGGAGGAATTTGGTGTAATTCTGTTCAGAGCAACAGTACATAAGAATCACTTCTCACACTGCACAATTTTGTGAAACATTAGCTTGAATTTCTTCTATTTTTTTTTTTTTGTCTCACCTCATTATAATTGAGAATGAGGCACCAGTGAAGGGTAATATATAAATTTCCAATGAAGAATAAAATTGATTGATGGAGTTATAAGTAACTATTCACATACTATAAAGTATGCAATCAATTACAATATACTAAGAGAGTATTAATAATTTGATTTATAATCTGGCTCCATTTTATCCATCAAACATAACTAGATGATGATGAGGATGATGATGATAATTATTATTGTTATTGCTGTTTCTATTCCTTCCCCATCCTCTTGATATAATTCTTAAGAGTTGAATTTTCTTCCCTATAAACTTTAATTTAGAAAAAAAAAGAGTTGGATTTTCTAAGATTCCTCATCTTGATGTGGACAATTGCATTTGGTTTGCTCAGCATTTTAACAGCTTGTCCATTCTAACTTTTGATCAGAAAAATACCTCTAACTTTCATGACATCTTGGAATATCTGTATCACATGTTATTACAAGCTTGGACTTAAATATGTACTTTTTTATATGCCAAATGAAAGGAAATAACTAGCAAAATAGTTTCTTTTTCAGAAAAAAATATAATGTTTTTAAGGGTCCATTAGGCAGGAATAATTGAAATGAAAATGTGTGTGGTCCTGCTAGAAATAGTAAACTTTCATCATAAGTACAATCCCAGTTATTAGGAGAACCCAGCAATTCCCCCTTCTCCTGTGGCCAGACTAAAATATATAGCTGCCAGAAATAAACAGAAGGAACTCTTTTCAGGACATTGACATTTAATTCTATTTGAGACTTGTTGAAGGTCATTCAATTTCTTTGCTTGCATTATGCTTTCATTATCTTGCAAGTTACTTTGGTGAATTAATTCATTTAATACTGTGAAGATGAAAATTGATTTGTATCAGATCATCTCATTTTGTAGATAACTTGCCAATTTCAGAACATTTCATTCTTCTTTGTAATGAGGAAGAGAAGGATGGAGAAGATTTATGAGGAAGTGAAGATCAAGCAAATTGGGTATTATACTAAAGGCATTATCTTCCTGAGTTTCTTTTTTGGAAAAAAAAAGACCATATTTTAATTTTGTTAAAATAGTAAATGGAAGAAGGAAATGAGTACTATAAAAAAACTGTTTATCAAAAGCCAAGGGAAAGCAATGAAATCATTGACACTACTAGAAACATCATACTCAAACCAAATAAAAATATCAGGGGAGATCTAAAGTATGTGTTAAAGCTGAGAGCAAACATGGAGAAGGCAAACATATCTCTGCAAAACCTGATAGTTACAAATGTAAACAGAAGAGGAGTATAAAATTGGTAAGAGAATGGAATGAACATGATTAGATCAATTCTATTAAAAGCTATGAAAGACAATAAATGATTCAATAGAAGTAATCTGCATCCAGGTTTGTACAGTAATCCACTGGAGGTCTTTGTCAAATCTTTTGACAAGCTAATTAAAAGAAGACAGTTATGAAGCATTTAGTGTTTACCTTTGTGAAATGAATCAACTCATCTTCAAGTCCCTGTATTCATATTTTCTCCACTGCCCAGTCATAGTGACCTTTGCAGTACAATACTATGAATAAACTGAATATTCATCTAGACAACCTCAGAGATGCAACAAAAATAAAATGTTCCCAGAAAATATTTTTAACCAACATTTCACTCATGAAATAAACATTCACTGAGCATTGAATTCCTGGACATTGCACAGAGTGAGAGAAACACACAAAGGAAAGTCAAAGTCACTGCCCTTGAGGAGCTCATGATATACCAAACACTTTTAAAATACGTAGTCTGAAATTTTCATTGTTATGGTGCTCTCTAAATGTCTTTTTCCCCCTGAGTTAATAGGAAAAATTTTCTGAATATAATTATGTTTCTTTTACAATACTGAATTCCTCATAGCAATATACATTTACGACCAAAAAATCCCAAAAAGATTACTAAATAAGAACAAGATAGGTAAAAAGTTGGTTTTATTCTGTTGCTGGTTTTAATACATATTTTGGAATAATTTTGCAGTGGTTCCATAGGATAAGCTGTTGCCTTGAGGCTAATACAGTTTATATTTTCCCCAGTGCCTGACAAATAAGGGGAAACTAGAATAAACTATTCTTTACACCAGTAACGTCCTTCAGGGTCATTTTTGTTTTAATAAATTCTTCCTATCTAAAGATTCAAAGTAGGCCAACTTTTCTTCTGATAATCCATCTCAGACTCAGGCTCACAACTAGGCCAGGAAGCTTGGCCAGGCCAGCTGTTTCTCCACACTGCTGGTTTTGAAAAATCATATTGCGGCATTTTGAGTGCTTTAGAAAAAAATTCTTGAATATACATAGTTTGGATAAAATGGACAATCAGGATCTGACTAAGGTGCTAGGAAACATTTTTTTTTTAATGCAGATATAGGAGCACCAACTTACTTTTTAAGATATCTTTGAATATTTTAAATCTAGGGAGAATCAATGAAAATGTTTACATCAAGGGGATGTAAAGTAAAACATAGAGAATATAGTGAATAACACGGCAATAGCTATGTATAGTGCCAGGTGGGTCCTAGACTAGTCAGGGGAATCACTTCTTAAATTATATAAATGTCTAACCACTATGCTGTACACCTGAAATTAATATACAATAATATTGAATGTCAAAATTAAATAAACAAATAGTTAAAAATATACAGTTAAAATAAAAGCAGTTAAAATAAAAATGTTGGTATATCCATACATTGGAATACAACTTAACAATTGAAAGAATGAACTATTGATACAGCAATAATATAGGTGAACCTTTTATGCTGAGTGAAGAAACTGAGGTTAAAGTTGGTATATGATTCAATTTATATACATTTCTAGAAAATAAAAGCTAATCTAGTAACAGAAAGCAGATCAGTGGTTTCCTGAAGTGATACCAAGTTGGTGAGGACAGGAAAGTATACAGAGGAACACAAGGAATTTTTGGATGATGGATAAATTCACTATCTAGATTGCGATATTGATTCTTAATTATATACACATGTCAAAACCTTTCAAATTGTATACACAGTGCTAAACAAGCCAACAAAAATTAAGCAATAAAAGGTATTTGGTCTCCTGCTTTCTTTGTTTATATAGAACTATGTTGTTTAAAATCACATCATTGTAGTGATTTTTTTAAAAAAGGAGAAGGGGGAAAGCTGTGTTGAGAAAAATATGTATATTCAGGCATTTTTAACCAAAGGCAATATTTACTTTCAGTTTCTAGTTTATATATTAACATGTAATCTCAGGAAAATATTTTGTTCTCTTAAGGCCCTGAAATATGTGTTTATTACAGCATAATCTAGCTTATGCTCCTCAGTTTCCTCATCTATAAAATGGAAATAATAATAGCATTTATCCTCAGGGTTGTTATATGAATTAAAATAGAAAATGCAGGTCAAATATATGGCGATGGAAGGAGAAGCAACTCTCGGTAGTGAACACACAATGGGATTTATAGATGATGTAATACAGAATTGTACACCTGAAATCTATGTAACTTTACTAATAATTGTCACCCTAAAAAACTTTAATAAAAAAAAAGCTTCCAACAGGAATATTATCTAAATTTTATACATGAAGCTAGCAAAATTAATAAAATTTTTTATGAATCATAAAGCAGGAATGAAATTTTGGAAGATTAACTTTTTCCTGAAATAATGAAAATTGTTCTGCCAATTTTTCATATTACAGGAGAATGTTTATACAAATTTATACTAATTATAGTTACCAATATTGACTTTGGCAAAACTAAACGTTGATGGTTAAAACATTACAGAAGTCCTGTTGTGTTGATAACTTGAGAAGTGAAATGATAAAATCCAATTTCAATCTCACTCCATTATTAAAAATAAGCTGTAAGACAATGGAGAAGGTAATTCTTGAGTAACTTGTGTGCCTAACCACAGTTGGTCCATCGAAGACCAGTTGGGAGACTCCTGTGCCAATCAATTCATATATCACAAGTACACAAGCTGAGACCCTGGCAGAGGGATGAGTAAGTCTTCAGAGAATGGGTGGATACCTTGTGGATGCAGAATCCCAAATAGCAGATATAAAAGTACTTTCCAATTGCTTGCCCTTTATCCTCATATGTTTTGATCAAACCATTATATTTGTAAGAAAAGCCCCCTTATCTCTGTTATTATCACTCCAGTCACCTTGTAAATCCATATGAAAACCTATGGTTTGGAATTCTATTTAGTCTGTTATATACTGGCTGTGAAGCCACCCTATTTGAGCCTATTTCCTCATCTGTTAAACTGAGAGAAGAATACCAACCCTGCAAGTCAAGAAGATCAGAGATATTATAAAAATATCAGAAACCATTTCTAGCACATAGTAAACTCTCACTGAATACTTATAGTTGTCATTGTTGTTATCATTGGGATGATTACAATGGTAGGAGTAATTACCATGTGGTGATAATGACATTTGGTTTCCAAAGCCCATCTCCTTAAACATACCAGAAACTCAGTGGTTATTTGCATTGCAGTCATAATAAATTTCAAATTAACTTACGTTTACTGAAACCTTCATTTTGGGGAAAACGTTTTCATATATGTAATCTTGTTTGATCTCCAAGATACGAATTCCTGTTTTAGAAATGAAGGCAGTCTAATACTGATGCCTCATAGCCAACATGTGACTCTGTTCCAACACTATTTCTATTCTACCTCAACATTTCTGTGAGAAACATTTTTTAGCACTAAACACAAATAGTCCATTTAGCAAAAAAACTGTTCCACCACACTGAATTATATAATTTTACTCAAAAATCTACACTATTTTCTATTTAGCCAAAGCCAGGCACTGCATATGTGTGGCAAACATGAATCACTGTAAATGATTTCTCCAGAATAGACTCGGCGCTGAGGCAGAAGTGTACTGTCACTTAGGATGGATTGAATAAAAGGCCTTTGGATCCTGGAGCCAGGAAGAAGTGGAAACAAGTTAGAGATGCATTTGCCCTCAGAGAGCAAAGAATCCAGGAGGAAAACAAAGGAGTGTACATTTTAAAAGCGAGCACAGGAAGTGCACTAAGGGAGGTACAAAGCAGTGCTTAGAGAGTTGCATGCCCATCGTGAACTCCTTTGTAGTGAATGGAGTGGCAGGAAGTGAAGTCCTGGTTTTAAAGTCAGGTTATATGGAACCAAATCAAGTCTCACAAACTGTAAAACAGGGATAGTTACAGTACTAACCTCAAGGACTTGTCATAATGATTCAATATGTTATTATATGTAAAAAAACCTGAAAAGAGTACCTTCGCATGCACTTAACTGTTCATAAATGTTAACAGCTATTGTTATCGCTGTTTTTATATCTATCATGACTATAATTGTCTTATTTTAAATAATACAATTAAATATTATTTAAGTATTTATTTTTTCATTTTTAACATTTTATGTATACTTGATAAGGTACCACAGAGGACAGTTTTTATGTCCCTTGGGAAAACACAAACACTCTGACAGATACGTATTTTATAAGTAGAAGTTATCTGCAATAGCTGGAAAGATTCATTGTAATAAAGATAATAGACTTGGTTAATCAATCAGGACTCCTTTTTTTCTGATTTTCAAGGTTCTCATGTGAGAGAAGCTTAGGTAAGTGGGGATTAGCTTCAATGTGTCTAGGTTGAATTTCTGCAAGGTTTTGGGAAATCCTGAGTGTGGCTTTCAAACATCTCAACTTCCGACCAAGTAATACTGAAACTCTGTGATAATTACTTTTTATAATGCCTTTAGTGACCCATGTTGCCTGATTCTAACATCCAGATTCTGAATATAATTTCTGAGTATGCCACTGGCACCACTTTACTTCCTTTCCACAATTCATATTTTTTTAAAAATGAGCAAATAACACACATGCACAGTTCCATGAGAGCAATGAAATGATGATCGGGCTGTAGATAAGAGCTGTCCCTATTCTATAAGATGGAAGAGGAGCTGCGAACCCCAGCTCTGGGTTGAGCCTATGACCACACGTTCTTTTGTCCACTTTACTTTTTATACATTCACAATTTATTTCCTTGGACAAATTCCTAGAAGGGGATTGCTGGTTGAATACTTAGTAATTAGAGTTTATGTGTTGATATCATTGCTCTACTGCAAGAAAGTAAACAAATATGTATTCCCATGAAGAGCTCACTGGGAAAAGAGTCACTGCATTTCTGCAAGGATGGAGCGCTGTGCTAGCTTCACTTCCTACATTCCAATGGCACACAGTACCACCTCAGAGAGATTTCCCTAACCCCAAACCATCACCACATGATACTCCGTCGATGCCTCAGTCCAGGCCCTTGCCCATGCTCCCCCCAAAACCTTCTCAAAAAATTTCCAGACAGGCCTCCTTGGCACCACCCTGCCTCTAATCCACCTTTCCCCACTGCCAGAATGATTTAATAGAGGAAAAAAAAAAAAAAAAAAAAAAAAAAACACAGATGGTAATGATTATACAACAAGAGAATTATTTTCTCAAATATTTTCTAGAATGTTGTCTGAGAAGCAAAACGTCCAATTTTATTGTCTCTAAAAAAAAAACCTGGGGGAAAAATTTACCCTGTAGTAACTATATTTATGTATGCTACATAAAAGACAACAGAAGGGCACGTATTTATCCTAAGTAATAATCAAGACTTTACCTTAAATCTTACTATGCTGCTTCGTGCAGCTTATAATTATGAAATTGCACCCTATTTTGTTTTAGTGATTAATATTTTGGCTTAGACCCCCATATTCATGCATTTCATAATTTTTATACCAAAGCAAATTATTCTGTGCTAAGTAAGAAATGTAATACAATGTCCTCAGTTTGTCAGTTCAAGTGTACGTGTAGTCCTTTCAGGTAATGCAGTTAGTTTAAATCTATCCACAAGATTTAGGGAGAACTAGACACATTAAGTGTCAAAATATGATACATAGGATATTTGTATTTTGTTGCTGAGAATTGGCCCCTTTAGTTTTTTCTCTGGAGGAGTGTTGTTGTAATAAGAGGCCAGAGGCACCCCGCTTAGAAGGAAGGACTCTCTCCTTATCCCCAATGTTTTACACTTTTTGAGTGACAAAAGGAGTAATAGTAAGTTTCAGAAATAACAGTAATGAGTGAATTAGCCTGCTGCAATAGACTTTATTTCAAATAGTTCAAAGGAGCTGCGGCTCCATTAGGTTATTGCCACTGTCACCAGAAGGTAAATTTATATTCTGGAATAAGATAGTTTTTATGCCAATGAATCAAGTTGTGTAGCTATAGGCTCCACATCTCTCTCTGAAAAATCTGTGTTATCTATAGGCAACTGGTTTAGGGAAAATTAGATGCTGTTGTTATTGTTTTGTTTTGTCAACATGAGGTCAGACAATTAAGTTCCAGAACTCATCCTAGAAAAACTGCTACATATCTCACTGATGAATATCACTATGATCACATTTGAAGTACTCCCCTTGGGAAGCTTTGCACCGATGCCAGTGCCTAGTCCACCCTTCAAAGCAATTTTGGAACTCTTTTTCTGGAATGGCCAGGAGAGCTGTCGTAGTATTACCCTTGATGTCCTGAATGTCATCAAAATGTCTTCCTTTCAATATTTCCTTTTCTTCGGGTAAAGAAAGAAGTCATTGGGGGCCAGATCAGGTGAGTAGGGAAGGTGTTCCAATACAGTTTTTTGTTTACTGGCTAAAAACTCCCCCACAGACAGTGCTGTGTAAGCTGGTGCATGGCCGTGATGCAAGAGGCATGAATTGTTGGCGAAAAGTTCAGGTCATCTATCTTTTTCACGCAGCCCTTCCAGCACTTCCAAATAGTAAACTTGGTTAACTGTTTGTCCAGTTGGTACAAATTCATAATGAATAATCCCTCTGATATCAAAAAGGTTACCAACATCACTGCAACAAGTTTACAAACTAAATTGTCACACTGGTATCAGAAGTTTTATATGCCAAAAAAAGAAATCAGGTATAATTTAGAATTATATACTAATACAGGTCACTATTAATGATTTCCATCTCTCTCCCTCTCTCTCCTTCTCTCTCTGTGTCTGGGTCCCAAATTGTGACAGCTGTTCAGCCCTGCAGCCGCCTCAGCCTCTGAAACCAAACCTGGACCTAAACAGGGTAGATAAAGTAGACAGTTTGGCCCCACAGCTCAGTACTGATTCAGTATCAGCATTGCACCTCTTCTATCTGCTTTTGTGTAGTGATTTCACTAAACTTTGCCTCTGCTAACGTAAGTGTTTCGTAGTGCTCTTCAACTACAATTTAACTAACTCCTTTATGATGAGATAATCATATTTCTCCACATCTTTAACTTTGAATTCCTTAATAAAATTCCCTTGAGGGCTGTTGTCTTCCACACCAAATAATTATACAGCTATTTATGTTTATTCAAGTAATGCCAGGAACCACATCGTTAAGGCAGATCCATCACTGTGATATAATCAGAACATCAAAACCGAGACAGGGTGATTTAAGAGATGAATAGAGAGTTGAAACCTGAAACGTGCTATTATTTCCTTTAGATAGAGATTCTAGGAAGACACAAATAAAATATATGTGTTCACAATTAACTGCTGGCCATTCCAAAAGCTTACAATACAGCATCACCAATCATTTTCGAGTCTATTCTTCTGATATCTTCAATCATTAATATATATTTCTTGTAGTGATACAGTCAACAATGAGTTGAATAACATTGATGAGAGATGAGTTGAATAACATATGATGAGAGAATAACATTGCTTTATATAGTCATAATCCACACCAATGATAAACACAGACTGTAAGAATTCTCCTATGACTCATTGATTTAATTTCTTTGGTTTCTGACTGTTCGTTTGACAGGCACAAAAGCATTTGTTTCCTGTGAGGATTTTCAGTGTTACACTACTGACAGAATAGACTCATAGTGGACAGTCACTATTATACCTACTCTGTGAGTCTCATCTCTATTCTTGTACTTATTTTTGTACTGAGATTTTTCCCACAAAATACCTCTGAGGCATCAAAAGTTCGAGGTCAAATGTGGTAAACTTTAAGTTTTCCTTTAACATGAAAACTCATGTTCCATACCTTATACATGTATTTATTGCATGAAAGTTACACATAAAACATAGCAAACTAAATGCAATGAAAAGTGACAACATATCCAATATATGGTGATGGAAAGAGAACTGACTCTGGGTGGTGAACACACAATGTGATATATAGATAATGTATTACAGAATTGTACACCTGAAATCTATGTAATTTTACTAACAATTGTCACTCCAATATACTTTCATTTAAAAAAAGTGACAACCCACAATTCAAGCAGAATGATACAATGCTTTCAAACTAGATTGTGAAACTAGAGGAAGCAGAATGCAATGTGATGGATACCAAACAATACCTTCAGTAGTTGAGGCAGCGACTCTGGTTGTGAATTCCGCACCATCTTGGCTGAGTTCCTCTTTGTGCCTTAGTGTCCCTGTGATAACAAACATGCCTAAGTCATAATGCTGTGCTAAGGATCAAATGAGTTAATATGTGTTAAGAAGAACAATACCTGGCATTTGGAACCGTATTATTAAAATAAGCCACCATTTCTTGATAGTTTTCAGCTTTAAAATTACAATTTGACCCTTCACTTATAATGCAACACTGTGCGTTATACGTCCTCACTTATATTTCCTTCCAGCACCGTGCTCTACTACTTCCTCCTCTCCAAAAGAAATTAGTAGATTCAAAGATAACGTATGCTTTCCCAGTATATGTCCACTAAATGTGATTTTTCTGTCACTGAATACATTGCAGATGCGTGTGTATGTGTGTGTGAAGATAATTTTGTTTGTATTTCCTAAACACCTGGAATGTCAGGGATTAATAAAAGAAGGTTTTTTGTTTTTCTTTAGGTATGTACATAGTTTGTGTGTGTGTTTACATACGACCAAGAACTCTGGAAAATTGGTTAATCAGAGACAATTCTACATGGGTCACATTTTTGCAAATCCTGAGAGCAAGGCACTGACTGCTCTTTTATTCAATGTATCTTTTCAAAGATGTTTATGTAATTAATGAAGAGCCTTGGAATATAAAGTTAATGTCTCTTTCGAGAGCACAGAACAGGTTATCCATAATACCTCTCTCTCACATACCCTAGTTCCAATCCATCAGAAAATGTGTTAGCCCTACCTTAAAAATACATCCAGAATCCAGCATCTTCTCACTATTTCTGTGGTTGACACTATGCTTCATTACCATTGGCCTGGATTACTACCATCTCCTTCCTTCCATCTAGCCTTGTCCATCTACAGTTTATTTGCAACACAAAATAAAATTGTTTGTTTATTTTAAAATGTTTAAATCTTTCTCTCAGAACTCTCCAATAACTCTCATTTCAATGACTAAATTCTAAAGTCTTTAGAGCAGCCTACAAAGTCCAACATGATCTACACCCTCCCACTCTCGTTATCTCTCTGCCCTTATTTTCTCCTACTCTCCTTTCCACACATTCTGCTCCAACCACACTGCTTTCTGTGACCCTAAAGCATGACTGACACATTTGTTTTCACATTAATGACCACCTTCTAACACACCATATAATTTGCTGTACAAAGTGAGTTTTTATTCCTTTTCTATAGTTTAAAGTCAACAGGGGTATTTTTGTTGATTGTTTCACTGATGTTTCCAAGTACCTACAATAGTGCTCCACACATAATCAGTGCTCAATAAATATTAGTTTTATCAATGATTAATGGAGTTTCCTCAAATTTCCTGTGGCAGAAGACAAAACATCCTTATAGAAATACATAATTCATGGTCATGATTGTGTTGCTCCTATGTTTTCATTAAGAGAAGCATATTTTAACAATGTTCCAGAGTACTCCAGCAGGATAAAACTCTTCCTGGTAATGAAGTACGTTTTGAATGTACTGTTGGTCTTGACCTACGCATATGGAGGATCTCAGATAAAGGTGACCTTTGTTCTAAAATCTGTGTTGGGACGGATTAGTAATGCTTTCTTACCGAAGACAGAAAATATAGCTGCCCCCTCTCCCCCGCCCCATGGAATTTATAGTAAACATGTCTTCACTGTTTGCTGCACATTTTTTGCCCCTCTTAGAAAAATATTTAGCCAGTGTCAGGTTACAGATTTCTATTTTCCTTTTTAAACAACCTCGTCTCAACTTTTATTATATGATTATATCACAGTGTTCTATATGCTATAAGTACAAAGATTCTGGCACAAGTTTGGGAAATTGCATAAAGTGTAATTATTTAGATTGGAAGAAAGCTCAAAAGTGACTTGATTCAGGCAGTAAACATTAGGGAAATACAGAGACACAGTGAATTCCTCCTTGCCCTATTCTGTTCTATTAGTAGAGGAACTAAACAAAAAGCAGTTTAGAAATTAAATTTAATGTTATTTTACAAAATTAAAGTTAAATTAATGAACTTTAAGAATAATATATGGCATACAATACATATTGCTCATGCCTGATCAAAAAAGCTTAAATCTCGTGTTCCAAAAATGCAAGCAACATTCTAAGACACAAACACACACACACACACACACACACACACACACACACACACACACAAATTGCTAATTTTATAAAACAATAATGGTGATAAAATTATTACATTATACTGTATGAGTTTTTTTTGTTATTGTGTTTTGGGGTTTTTGTTACTATTTATTTATATTTATTTATTTATTTATTTATTTATTTATTTACTTACTTACTTATTTATTTATTGGGTACAGTCCTACCAAATATAGATGAGATTTCCTGGCATAAAGTTAATGCTCAATAAACATTTACTCCTTTTATTAAACTCTTCTATCGATCTTGCCAACATTTAATATTAAAATAAAAATTCCAATGTGAAAAGTAAAATAAGGTATTTTATTATTGTTTTAATGCACATTTCTTTGATATTAAACACTTTTTCTATAGATTTATTGGCCATTAGTACTTCTTGTGTCATGTACTTAGGTCTCCTTTTTATCTCTCTAATAGAGTTTTAATCCCTTGCTTATTGATTTCTTAAAGCTTTTATAAAATACGAATAAAAAGCCTTCAATTAACATGCACAACTAACATTTGTCATTTGTTTATGAAGTCTTATTTTTCTTCAGAATAATTACATTTTATATAGCCCAATCTATCAATCTTTCCTTTGCTGAAATACTTAGGAAGATCTCTCTCATTGAGATAAGACATACATTTTACTACTTTTAAAAATAAATTTGCAGGTTTAATTTATTATACTTAATTTATCCGGAATTTATTTTAGAAGACACAGGTGAGAATCTAACTTTTTTTTTCTGGATAAGCAATATATATGAACGTAATGGGGCATTATATCTATCTTATAAAACTAAAACTAAGCTGTAACTGTCATAATTTGCACTTATTGCAATAACACAATTTTTAATTCTTAAATGTCTGAAATAGAGATGTGTGCAATAAAACTTAATTTTACTGTTTAATTACTTATGCTCTAAATGAAGAAATCCAAAATATGCATATTAAATACATTCCATAAATGTGTTGATGTGAGAATTACTATTCTAGAATTTGATAATGAAAATGATTCTTTAGAAAAAGGCTTCTAGAAAGTAAAATTTAATTGGGAAAGAATATAACAGAATAGAGAGCCCCAAAATACATCCAAACAAAAATAGTAAACTAATCTTTGACAAAGGATCAATGCAAATTAATGGAGAAAGGACAGTTCTTTAAACAAATTGTTCTGGAACAACTGGACATCCTTGGGCAAAAGATGAATTTATAAATGCATATAATTGAGGTAAAGAAGACAATCTGAAAAGGCTATATACCAAACATGATTAAAAATATATATGACATTTTGGAAAAGGCAAAATTATGGAAATAGTAAAAAAAGTCAGTAGTTGACATGGGTGGGCAGGGTGTGTGTGTTAATAGGTGGAGCATAGAGAATTTTTAGCACAGTGAAATTATTCTGTATAATAATAGATACATGTAATTATACATTTGTCCAAATTCATAGAATGTACAACACCAAGACTGAACTATAATGTAAACAATGGACTTTAGGTGTTTAAGCTTTTGTCAATATAGATTTATCAGTTGCAGCTGGTTAGCTCAGTTGGTTAGAGCACAGTGCTCTTACAACAAGGTTGCTGGTTCCATCCCCACATGGGCCACTGTGAGCTGTGCCCTCCATAACTAGACTGAAACAACTACTTGACATGGAGCTGATGGGTCCTGGAAAAACACACTTAAAATAAGTAAAAATTTAAAACAAAACAAAACAAAAAACTTCCCTTTTTTACAAAAACTTCCCATCTTTTAAAAAAATAAATAAATTCTCTCCTCAGATTGGGGATGTTTATAATCGGAGAGGCTATGTATGTGTGGGAGTAGTGTGTAAATGGGAAATATTTGTACCTTCCTCTCAATTCTGATATAAACCTAAACAGCTCTAAAAATTACAGTCTTCATATAAGAGGAAAAAAAAAATGAAGCTAGACACATACCTTACACCTTTCATAAAAATTAAGTCAAAAATGGATTAAAGACCATAACGTAAAATGTAAGACTACAAACTCTTAGATGGTAACAGAGAAGAAATTTAGGAGACCTTGTGTTTGGCAATGGATTTCTAGGGACAACACCAAAAACACAATTCATAAAAGAAAGAAATAAGTTGAGCTTCATTAAAATTAAAAATATCTGCTCTGCAAACAGCACTGTCAAGAGAATGAGAAAACAAGCCTCAAAATATGAGAAAATAGTTACAAAAGATATATGTGATGTAAAAAAAAATCCAAAATGTACAAAGAACTCTTAAAACTCAATAATAATAAAGTGAACAGTTCAATTAAAAATGGAAAAAAGATATAAACAGATACCTTATGAAAAATGATATACATATGGCAAATAAGCATATGAAAAGATGTTCAACATTATATGACATTAGAAAATTAAACCATAAATGAGATACCACTATGAACTTAAAAAGTTGACTACATTCTAAGACAATGACAACACCAAATACTGATGAACTTATAGGCAACAGGAACTCTCATTCATTATTGGTGGGAATGCAAAATGGTATAATCACTCCGGAAGGTAGTTTCTTACAAAACTAAACATACTCTTACCATACTATTCAACAACTGTGCTCCTTGGTATTTTTTTTAACAAACTGAAAAATCCATACAAAAACCCATGCATGGATGTTAATAGCAGCTTTTTGCATAATTGCCAAAATTTGGAACCAACCAAGATGTCCTTAAGTAGGTGAATGAATAAGCAAACTGTGGTGCATCCAGACAATGAAGTATTATTCAACTCTAAATAGAAAGCCTAAGGTTAATAGTTGTACTCAATAGGCATATCAATGTGTTGAGATAAGTGTTACTTGGAGGTATAGAAATATAACCTCTCTTTAAAGTATGAAATGTATACGGATTTACATGTATATTTTACCTTGCTTGATCAAAACACAATTCTTATAGAGAGTAATATGATATCTAGAAAACACAGAAAATAAAATAGAAAATTTAACAGATTTTTATAGATACCTGGAGAAATAAGGTGATTTCCATAGACTTTCTATCTCCAAATAGACAAATAGATTGACTATATTATTCTGGAGCTTGATTAAGAAAAAAACACCTCTCAGATCTTTGTATGAACTATCAGGATTACTATTACAAGAAAAAGTCTTATATATTTTCAGATGCTAAACTAGCATCCCTGAGGAATTTGAGGCTTGGTAAACTAGCATGGGAAAATAATGATACTCTGTTTAAAGTGATTGTAAAAAAAGAAAATATTCTTCACTTCTGATCCAGGAGTCTCATGTCTTCCGCTAGTATCCTTGAAACTGTGGCAGGCTGCTGTCACAGCTTGAAAGTAGGGTAAATCTCTAATCTTTAACAGTTCTTGATAAAGTGAAGTTATGATCCAAGCAATCATTATGTGAATTAGTGCTCTGGAAGCATACATAAATATTGTATTCATAAAGTCTTTAAAAGCTAGAGACTAGAATTGTAACATACAAAGTCCATAGTCCAATTAAATTCACACAGCTACATAAACAAACAAACGAAAAAACTATAATCAGTTTTCTGGGTCAGGAAAGCTTGACTCTGTATGGAGCTGTGAATAGGGAAAAATGCTTCACTAAATAATAGAAACTCCATGCCTACACCAGGGATGGATATATGGACAGATACTCAGTCCACGCGGTACTGGAATCTAGGCAATGAGATCGTATAAAAACAAGTAAACCCTTGGGGCAGAATGAGGGCAAAACCACTCTCTGGAGATATTTCTTCATCTTAGGAATATCTTGGAATCTCATAAATATAATCTCCCACTGTGAATGAGTACAACAAAAAATGTAAAACTGAATAAAGAAGCAATTTATCATAAGAGAAAGACAGCAGATTAATCAAACAAGAGTGTTACAACCCCAAGACAAACATAATAAAGACATTTGAAAGATAATATAAAATAAATATATTTAAATGATTAAAAATATAAAAGAAAAAATCGAAGTCAAAGAACAAGAACACAAATAAAATGTACACTACATACACTGAATTGAAAAAGAGCTATATGGAAATACTAAATATAAAATGAATTATTGCTATAAAACAACACGTGGATTAATTAGAATATTAGATTTGGTATATGAGAAAATTAATAAACAGACATCTAAAGAAATTATACAAAATACAATATATAGATAAAAAACAAAGGTAGTTCAAAAACAGGGTAGACTGAAAAGGCCCAGTATATATCTAATAGTTCATTAGTTTATGACTAATTTATTCACATATTCATACATGTAGGTGTGTGTGCTTATTTATAGTTCTTACAAAACTCATTAGAGTTTGAATTAATATTATTTCCTTACATGCATAAATGTGAGGTGTGGAGATAATGTTGCAGCTTCGAGTTTTTTGAGACATTAGTTTAAAGATAAACTAAAATGGTCTATGTTAGACAACTTGAAAAACTACAGTGGTCAATTTTATTTTGTGTCTGAATTCTAAAACATCAATTTATGATGATTTTGTTTATGTTGTTTTGAGTGGCATTCACAGGGTTTGTGCTAAATGGGTGCAGGAGGGCAGGAGATTAGAAGCAGTCTATAACAAACCAGACACATTGCTGGAGCTGGGACAAAATGGCTAAACAAATCTAATAGGCAAAGCAGAGATAGAAATGGGAAACCAACCATTATATTCATAGTGGAGAGCACTGAGAGCAGTACCTGGAGTTGTGGGAAAAGCAAGGTCAAGATGGTGGTTTATGACTGACTGTGAACTGCAATTACATGCCAAGGATGTTTTTTCAGAGGGTACCTTGCAACTTCCTATTATCTTGATAAATACTGACATCATGTAGGCTATGTATTTTTCAATGAATGCATAGCACCTTATCATCTTAGATAGATAGATACATACATACATACATACACACATAGAAAGAACACAGTTTTAAAAAGAAATTTACCAGTGATACTTGACTACATGTTGTCCAATAGATAGTGTTGAATAAAATGTTCATACAATTTAAATCATGGCTTCAGTTATCTCTATTATTAGAGATAATAGAGCGAATTACAAATAATAGATGGAAAGGAATACCAGATCTAATAATATAAGTAAATTTAATATATACATATATTTATATTCATATTTATATTTATATTTATATTTTTCCAGAGAAAAAAACATATACATGTGAAGAATAAAAGCATTTTAATATAGAGGCATATATATGTATGTGTATATAACTGTCAGAATTTACTTACACTAAGTTGTACTGTTTAAGACTTTGAGAATATTCAATCATTATGCTCATTTGAATAGCAAAAGAAAGCAATGACATGAGCAAATAGAAAAACAGGGTTTATTTGCCTTTTAGAAAATTTGATCAATAGGCATATAGATTTACTTAATTTTTGTTTGTTAAAGAAAACAACATATCCGTATATTAAATATGATTTCCAATTTCCAAAAGTAGTTGCAGTGGATGTACAACTGGTTTCATATTTTATTTGTTCCTACTGAACTAGTCATACTCTAATCAGTCTACCGGTACTGTACATCTTTCCTTCCATGTTATAACACGTTTAAGTCAAGAAAACACATAATTCCAGCACAATGTTAAAGTTGTGCCATAAAGAACATATATTTCAATCCAAGGAGTTTACATATGAAAGAATTTTATATCTGAGAGTTTGAGGGTTTTTTTTTTTTTTTTGTCTTTCCCAAGGACATATAACTAGCTAGAAGCTGAATTGGTTACTTTCAAAAATCACTAAAGTTGAAACAGAGTTCTTTATGCACAGCCTCAAGGAAATGTAATATTTATACCAGTGAGGAGAAAACGTATTCTTACCCCTCTGTATGCTTGAAATTTTCAACTCCTTTTGTTTTTTTATAAATCTTTGAAATATTTTATTATTTGGTTCACAAATTGACACTGAGTAAAAGGAACGTTTAAGATGGTTTCTGTTAAATCCCTATGGAAAGTACCATCATTCTACAATAGTGTTAAAAAAAAAATGGAGATTCCATAAGACAAATGGGCATTGGAGGCTTTTCTACTATTCTCAAAACTGAGGATCAGATTTAAGCATTCGTATTTGAATCAACTATTAACTTTTTTGTTGTTGTTCATTAAAACTAACTTCAATGCTTCCTCTTATTTTATAGACCCTAATATGAGCTAAATATGCCACACAAAACTCTCACGAAATAAATACATGGGTCAGATTTTGAACAAGAAACATTTCATTACATTGAATTTGGTTCTGTTCTTAGATTAACTTTCACATTCTTCTATTTTGATGAAAAGTCACCTGAATTCATAAATAGGTCATGAATTCCATGAAGTTATGAGTAGGATGTCAAATATCCAGTAAAAAGTGAAAACAACAATAAAAAATATTAGAAAAGATTTACATGTATGATTGCAGACCTAGCTTGATAAAAAGACTGACTGGTTCTGAAATGGTGCCCAAAGCTAGCCTGTCAGCACAAGTTCCAGACATACTGCTTTTTTTCTGTTTATAAAGATAGATTACTTAACTTGTTAAAGGAATGGGCTCTGACATAACTCTAAGGTAGTTATAAGTGGTGTAACTCATCTATTTAATGGAGATATTGCTGTTCCCTTCAAATACTGTTTGTAGGGATTAAATGACAGTGTGCATGAAGTGCATAACCATGTATCTGGTACCTGGTAACCAACTATTTCATGGTTGCCCCCTTTCTTTGTATGCTCAAAATTCCTCTGCCAACATCTACTTATTGAAATGCTGGTACTTTTATTTAACATCTCTTCACAAAAAATTTTAGTGCCTCTGGTGGAGTGAACCACATCTTCCTCAACGGACTGTCTACATTTGTCTCACACCTATTTTGTAGTATGTACCTTTCTTTTAATATTAAATTTAGTTACATTTGTGTGCCTTTCAAGAGTAGTTGATCCTGGAGTGCTGTGTCATATGCAGAACTCAGTTTTGTATACTAAATGTACTCAATTTTCAGTAAAAATATATTTGTCACTGAACTAAAATAATTAAATATTTCAAAATCATTAACTCTACTGAGAAGGGTGTTATGCCACGTCTACATAATGTTACCTACCTGATTAGCTTGAATCAGGATTTGTTTGTTCATTTTACATTACATAGCTAAAAATACACATCTTTGTGTTGTTAAATCACTTCATTCTTGACAAAAATGTTGCTAATAATTTGTGTATATTTACATTGAAGTTAGCCTTCAAGTTTGCATCTACACCATCAAAATATATTGCTCGGTTTGCTTACTTTGTGTAACATTTTATTTGTGTCTATAATAATCCCTTTCAAAGCATTTAGTTTACTTTCAATAGCCAAGCCAATATGCTGCTAATAAATCAAAATTTAGTTGTAGGCCAATTTTGGGAATAATTTCCAGTTTAACTTATGTAATAAGCTTCTAAGAGGCTAGTGTAATTTCTAAAGGGCTGAAAAGAAAATTATCCTTTGGATCATGTGTAATAATGGCTAGTACCATATCTTTTAATTCTTAGAAGAAAAATCACCCATTTGCTTTATATTATAAAGTAAATCCTCCCAGTTTCACTTGTTGTATCTTAACTTTTCACCTGAACCATGGTACATCTGAAGTTACAGGGGAAAAAAAGGCATTTCATTTGATTTTAATCTTACATCATTGACATTCAAAAATGTAATTAACACCCAGAACTAAAAGGGAAAGGATACAAGCTTTACATTTAAATCCTTAATATTATAACATTTAGCTTAAGATATTGGAAAATATGAGGAAGCATTAGACATGGTGTCAATATCTATTTAGTTTGATGTATAATTTAGTATTTGTTTTCTTAGAGGGAAGTTACCTTTATTCAATTATACCAGATTCAACATTTCCCTAAGTGTTACAGGTTATTTGTTACTACTCAAGTGTATGAATGTATACTTTAATAATGTCTGAGGTGTTTCAAAAGAACAAAAATTATTATTGTTTGTTATAAGTTTATTATAGAGACACAACCTTATCTCCAAAGTAGGTTAATGTAGGCATTTGGAAATTAAATACTCTAGATGAATAGGTTATCCTAGGTCATGAATCTGCCTTTCGCCTTTATTTTTCCAGTCCATAACATATTTGCTTGCAGACTGTAACAGATATTTAAGTTACTTCTGTAGGACCAATTAGATAGGAAGCAATGTAAGTATCTTTGAGAACAATTAAAGAATCCTTTTAATGAAATAATTCTGTAATGTCTAAGATGGATGAATCTGGAGAATTTTCATAGAAGCAAGAAAGGAAGAGTACAGTATTCCTGCATATATTTATTATTGACTCATATCAAAATCTCGTCATAGAATAGATTGCCTTTCAGAGAACATAAACAAATCCTTTAGTGTCTGTTAGAAAATTACCCCTCATTTTCTCAATTTCTTTACTGCTCAGAAATATCTACAAAGAGGAATAGTTTACAATAATGGATAGACTCAGTAGGGAGTATTAACAACCATGGGTTAAACTCAGAAACTTAAGACAAATTCGTAATAAGAATTTTAAAAAATTATTCTAAAACAAAGTTATGAATAGAGAAAATTCACTAACATTGAATATTTGGTTGCTTTAATGGGTTCAAACTTAAACTTTAGCCATCCTTCTAAAATTATTTTTTTAACTTTTCTTTTTTACGTCTGTGCATCATAGATGTATTTTCCTAATATTTCCCTCACTTCCAACTGATGATTCTATCTAAATTCTTGCTTATTTTAACTAAGCATTGACAAGATATTAAACATGTATACATATATGAATGTATAACGACTGTGATATTAACTTCCTATGTACGAATTTCTAATTTACGCCATCTTTCACATAGATACATACACAAAATATGAATTATGAGAGAGAAAATTGGTAAAATAATATTACATACTTTTACAATGCAAAAAGCATGGCTAACATCTTAAATGCATTTATTTATGGGTATTTGAGATTAAAAGTGAAGAGAAGGAAATTGCTTCTGTAAAATGTCATTTTGGGAGAAAAAAACAAATGCTACACAAAATTTAGAATGAGAAAATGTTTACCTTGTTGAATGAAGTCTTCAAGTGTTGTAAGAAATCCAAATTTAATTTCAGAGAAAGTGCATGTACAATTACTATATATTAACAATCATTAGGTATGGGATGTTATTTTATAATAATTTTGTATTGGACAAAAATGTGCCCAATATAAATCTGATTTGTTATACAAAAGCACAAATAATTTTTGGCACTTGATTTTCTTCCAATACATGTAATAAAGCTATAAATAAATTATTACTATATACATCTGCATAGCAAAGCTATGAAGTATTGCATCAAACTGTTCAACCATATTATGTTGCATATTTGGATTACCAGTAATTTTAAAATGGTAAAGTATGTCTTCTGCATTTTATAAGTGATATATAATAAACATATAGGCCTTTTATAATCAGAACAGAACTTCTTGCTCAAAAAGAAAAAAATATGATAGATTTTTTTTTTTTTTTAAGTTGCCCTCCCAATTCAGTGTCTTGCTGAAAAGGCCTGAATGCCAGGAGAGGAGCTCCTTGCTCCTGCCTTCATATTTTATTGCTGTACCATATGATTCATTTTAGCTCTCAGGTAGAGCATAGATTATATATTTGGAGTAGTTTTGTGCTGATATGTACAAACCCCAACTTCCAGTCTTGTTCACCAAATAAGAAAATAAATATATAAAGATATTCTGGACAAAAAGGGCTACAAGAGTCCAAACTATCTAGATCATCAAGAATATATTGTTTTATTTTAATTTAAAATAATGTAACTTTACAAATATGATTGACATCATTGACTATGTTTGTTAATATGAAGCTCAAGTGTTATGTTATTTTTTATCAGTAAATCAAATAATAAACTCAATGCTGCATTAACATAGCTCTGTGTAATTGTGATGAAGGTTTCCTAACATCACATACGATTTTTGTTGAATTATTCTGAGTAATCCGCAACAGGAAAATTTGGGATTGCATTGGCCACTCAACATGCAACTATAAATACAAATCTTGTTAGAAATAACCCAAAACAAACTTGTTTATAATTCTCTTCATAATTCAGAATAGAATAAATTGCCTCTGTATCTGAATCACCTAATTTGACTAAAATTATTTAAATGTTCTTTTAGCTGTTTTGAGAAGTTTAGGTCATACAAACAGTAAATTTATTTCAATCCCTGTTATTTGTATTCTCATCTTGTGTTGAAGTGCATTTAGTCATAGTCTTTGGATAATACACTCTGTTTTCCGTAAAACATCTGTGTGTTGCACTCGCCTACAACCACCCCTGAAAAAATGTGCATTCTGGCAAGTTAACAGGAACAAACTGACACACCACATATACATAGCTGTAGGTGGGCCCAGGGCTTCCATCTGCAGCACACACCACTTAGACAGTCATTTGACAAAGGTAATATAGATTGGAATATTATGTGTAAGGCAAAATTTTAAAAAAATAAAATTATACTGATACTGGTATCTTTCCCTTTGTTTATCCTTTGATTATATCACTACATAAAAATAAATCTTGATAGTGTGCTACAAAATTATTATTCATGAAAATTCACCAAATAAATATCATTGCTGCAATTTTAGCAATGGAATTGTAATATTATTTTATTTATTTAAAAATAGGATTATATATTTTTAGAGGGGTTACAATATTTTCATTTTTTTTTTAAACTTTCCTATCAACATGATACTGTTTAAAGTATTAGCTTCTAACTTTGAGCTTTTAAATTTTACTGTGGCATAGATTAACTATATAAGAATCTCTGTATTCTATGGCACTGATTCAGGCACCCCAGTTAGACATTGTAATGATTGCATTTTGAGTGTGATAACCTAAGTCGGTCAATTAATTAGAATGTCTTTCTAATTACAAAAAAAAAAAAAAAAAAAAACTATTTTAAAGAAAACTTCATTGCATAATAGGAAAGTAAGTACTTTTGTTATGTATAAATGAGCAAGCCTATTAGCCATATTGTATAGCTTAATTTCAAATATTTATTTTTGTCATTCATTTTCAAGAATTAAATGTTCAACCAGAGGAGATCCAAGAAGGTGGAGTAAATAAACATTGTGCCTGCTTCCTTGCATGAACACAATAAAATTACAACTGAATTATAGAATAATCAAGCTGGAGAACCATCTGAAGTCTAGCTAAACAGAAAATTCATAACTAAGGCTGCAAAGAAGAAGCCACGCCCAGACTGGTAGGAGGGGCAGAGATGCAGAATGGCCCCACACCTGCTTGTGGTGGATGAGAATCAGGAGGGATATCTCAGCCATAGAAATCCCCCCCTGAGAAGCTAGAGACCTGAGCCTCACTCCAACCTCCCCAACCTGCAGTACTGGTGCCTAGAAGAGGAATGCCCACAACATTTGGCTTTGAAAAACAGTGGGGATTTCGTCAGTCCAGGTGGGAGAGAAGGTTCGAGAAACTCAGACATCAACTTAAACAGCCCTCGCACAGACTCACTTGCTCACAGGCACTCACCTTGGGCTCTAGTGGAGGGACAGTGATTCGGGGGGCGGCAGAGGCATATGGGTGGCAGACTGAGATGTGTGGCTTCAGAGCAATGGGTCGCTATTTTTCCTATGTGGACTACTGCTCCCATAGAGCCAGCAGGCCTGTGCCATCTTTCCTGTGTTGAGCTCACCCTCTACGCTTATGGCCAAATCTGAATCGGATTGGTCTGTTGAGTTTGGCTGCTCCACCCTGCTGACTCACTAGGATCCTGTGCCACCCAATGATAGAGGCACTTTATTATGAGCAGCCAGTGCCACCTGCATTGCACTCATCCTTGGAAAACCATCTGAGTCTCTGGGTCCCATGAAAGTGGCAATTGGCTTCAGTGTGCTCTGAAACTTGCTGAGTAGCTCCAGGCTCAGCACTGACACCAAACCAGAATTTATATTAACCTGGAGACCACAACTCATCCCATTCTAGTGACTACCTGAGACTCTGCTTCACCAATCTTGCATACCACACAAGACTCTATTAGCAGTTGAGCTTTAAGGGAGCTATCACACTATCCCTATCATTGACCTCGGGGTGTCCTGGCATTTTGCACAGTTACCCCAGGACTAGTACTGGTGGCAGAAGTCCTCAGTTCACAGTGTAGCCTCTTCCATGCATCTCTCAGTTTAGCACAAGGAGCGAACAACTGCAGATCATTTTGTAGCTCCTACCAGGTAGTCCCTGGCTGGTCACATAGTAAGTGACCTGAACCAGCATCATAGCTCCTCCCAAGAGGCACCAGAACCAACATACTTGGTGAATGTCTTCAGACCACAGCAGAGGACCAATTAATCCACAAGGAGCACACACAAAAGGTAGTTTCCACAGGAACCAGAGCTCACTGGGACAAATCCTATTCAGTGGGTTAAGCCCCCTGCACAGCAGACAATAGCTGTGGATGTGGCCAAACCCATAGCCAATCACCCTGAGGGTCAATCCCACCCACTGACATGCCAATAGTAATCAAGGCTCAACTATAACAGGAGGGCACACACAACCCACATGAGGGACACTCCCAGAGCACCCAGAACAGGCAATTAGGGAGACTGTGCCTGGGCTCCACAGGTCACCTACTACATAAGGCCACCTGGTCAAGATTGGCAGATGTAGAAAATCTACATAATATATAGAACAAACACAGAGAGGTAGCCAAGATGAGGAAACAAAGAAACATGTCTGAAATGAAAGAACAGGAGAAAACTCCAGAAAAATAACTAAATGACATGGAGACAAGCAAGCTACCAGGTACAGAGTTGAAACAATGATTATAAGAATACTCAAGGAACTTAGTGAGGACTTCAACAAAAACATAGCAAGCATAAAAGAAGGACACTGAAACCATAAAAAAGAACCAGTCAGAAGTGAAGAACAGAATAACTGAAATGAAGAATGCACTAGAAGGAATCACTAGCAGACTAGATGAAGCAGAAGATCAAACCAGTAATTTGGGGAAAAAAAGATAGCAGAAAACATCCAATTGGAACAGAAAAAAGAAAAAAGAATTAAAAAAATAAAAGAGGCTAGATTAAGAGACCTCTGTGACAACATCAAGTGTAACATTCGTTTCATAGGGGTACCAGAAGGAGAAGAGAGAAAAAGAGATTGAGTACCTATTTGAAGAAATAATGACTGAAAACTTTCCTAACCTGGCAAAGGAAATAGACATACAAGCGCAGAAAGCACAGAGAGTACCAGACAAGATGAATCCAAACAGGCTCGCACCAAAACACATTATAATTAAATGGCAAACGTTAAAGACAAAGAAAATCCTAAAAGTAGCAAGAGAATGGCAACTAGTAACTTATAGGGGAGCTCCCATAAGATTGCCAGCTGATTTGTCAACAAAAAATTTGCAGGCCAGAAGAGATACACACAAAATATTCAATGTGCTGAAAAGCAAGGACCTACAACAAAGATTACTCTGCCCAGCAAAGCTATCATTTAAAATCAAAGGACAGATAAAGAGCTTCCCAGAAAAGAAAAAGCTAAAGGAAGTTCATCACCATCAAACTAGTATTACAAGGAGCGTTAGAGGTACTTCTCTAAGACGGGGGAAAAGAAAAAGAAGAAGATCAAAATTATGAATAAAATTGCAATATCTGCATATCTATCAACAATACCTTTTGATGTAAATGAATTAAATGCTCCAATGAGCAGACATAGGAGGGCTGAAAAGATAAGAAAGCACAACTCCTACATATGCTACCTACAAGAGACTCACTTCAGAACTTCAGATTGAAAGACAAATACAGACTAAAAGTAAGGGATGGAAAATGTTCTTTCATGAAAACTGAAAGAAAAAAAAAAAGCTGTGGTACTTATACCAGACAAAATAGACTTTAAAACAAAGGCTACAACAGAGACAATGAAGAATCCAGTGATCTCACTTCGGGGTAATTATCTGAAGAAACCCAAAATGCTACTTCAAGGAGACATGTGCATCCATATGTTCATTGCAGCATTGTTTACAATAACGGAGATGTGGAGGCTGTCTGTGTGTCCCTTGATGGATGAGTGGCTAAAGAGGAGGTGATGCATATATATTGCTCAGCCATAGAAGGGGATGGGTTCTTGTCTTCTGTGGTGGCATGTATGGACCTGGAGGGTATTGTGCTAAGTGGAGTGTCTGACAGAGAAAGACAGATGCAACGTCATTTTGCTTATACGTGGAATCTATAGGACAAATGAACAAATGAAACAGAAATAAACTCATAGATACAGAGTACATTTTGATGGTTGCCAGATGGGAGGGGTTTTGGGCATGTGGGTGAAAAAAGGGGAAGGGATTAAGAAGTACAAATTCATCGTTATGAAGTAGTTATGGGGATGTAGGGTATAGTATAAGGAGTATAATCAATAATATTGTAATAACTAATAAATATGTATGATGTCAGAGAGGTAGTAGATTTACCCTTACTTGATGGCACTAGTTATTGGGACTATGACCAAGACAACAAATTCTCCTTTTTTCAGCTGACAGAAAAAAAGTTCAATCAAATGACATTTATTTCTTCATTTTTATGTACAAATGATAAAAAGGTTTAAATTAAATATGGATACCATTTCTTTGATTCAACTTTATTGAGGTAGTACTTGCAGTAAATAAACATTGTAATAATAAAATTTGATGATTTTAACTAATGTATATTTCTGTGTACTTACTACCACAACAATCAGGGCATAGGATATTTTTATCAACACAAAACATTCCCTCATGAAAATATGCTGTCAGTCAATTCCTCACTTGCCCCAACCTCTGGACCCAGCCAACAGTGAACTAATAACTATTTACTGGCAATATAGATTAGTTTAACCTGTTCCAGAATTTCATTTAAAAATATATTTGGTTGTGGTATCTGTTTTGTTTTGTTATGCTTTTTGTCCTGGCATTTTAAAATGTATTTAACGTGTATTTCATTTATCTTGTATGTATTATGTGTGTATTTGGAACGTGGTTTTATTTATTTGTTTATTTATTTATTTATTTATTTATTTATTTATTTGCTGTGTGTGTATTGTATCAATAATTTGTCCCTAAAAAGTGTTGAATAATTCCATTGTATGAATAAAAGGCATTTTTTTATTCATCCATTTTTTGGGTGAATTTTTTTGAGTTTTTTATTATTATGAATAAAATTGTGATGAAAATGATCTTTGTACAAGTCTTTGTGTAGATTCAGGATTTCAGAAATGTAACTATCAAGGAATAAAATTGTTGGGTTATATAACAACTTTGAGTTTACTTTTTTTTTTTAAAGTGCTAAACTGCTTTCAAAAGTATGAAATCATTTTCAACCTCACTATTAATATGAGTGTTCAGTTGATCCTGAAACTCACCAACACCTGGTATTTTTAATCTTTTTATTTTTAGCCATTTTGGACGGTTTATAGTGGGTCTTTTGTGGTTGTAATTTGCATTTTCTTTATGACTAATGATTTTAATCATGTCTCCATATGTTCATAGGACATGTAAAACATAAGCTTTCATTTGTGAAGGGTCGTTCATATCTTTTTACCCTTTTTAAATGCATCTTTATTTTATCTAGCTGTAAAAGTTTTTTTTTTTTTTTAGTCATCCTTACTGCGAATCTTTCTCTTTACACATTCTGGATTTTAGTCCTTTGTACCATGCATATTTTTGCCCAGTCAGTACTTGCATTTGTATTTTCTTAGCAATGACTTGCAAAGAGCAAATGTTTTTGGTTTAATTTTTTTTTCAAGTCCAATTTATTATTTATTCTATAGTTAGTGTTTTTTTGTAGCTTGTTAAGGAAATATGTGCCTACCCAACTGCATGGCGTCCTCTCTTTTGATTTACTCTTTAAATTTTATAGCTTGTGCTTTTAAAGCTAGGTGTATACTGATTCTGAATTAATTTTTGTCTACGGTGAGAAGTGCAAGTTGAAGTTTTTACCTCATCTCTCAAGTGTACATTCAGTTGGACTAATATTATTTGTTGAAAAAAATCATCTTCTCCAGTTTAATTTAATCTTACATCTTCATTGAAAAGCAATGAACCATATATGTGCAAGGATATTTATCAGATCTCCATTTTTGTTTAATTTGTATATATATCTATCCTCACATTGATTTCACATTATCTTGATTCCAGTGATTTTATAGTAACACTTGAGAAAGTAAATCTTTTAATTTTTGTCTTCATTTTCTAAAATTATTTTGGTTACCATAGAACTTTTGGATTTCCATGTACATTTTATAATAATCTCTATTTCTGGGAAAGTAAGAAAGAAATTCTACGAATGTGATTGTAATTGCGTTGAGTCTATAAATAAAATGCAACAAAATTCGAAAAGAATCAACATGTAAACAACATCACCTCTTCAAATGCATGAGTACTTTGTTTTCAGAATACATCTCTTGCTCATATTTTGTTAAATTTGCCCTGAATAATTAACATTTTGATGTTGTTATAAATGACATTGTCTTTTTAAATTCATGTTCAGTTGTTTATGACTAGTATGTGCAAATATAGTTGTTTTTTATATTGACATAACGTCTGTGTTTTTGCTATATTTATTCGTTAGTTATAGTAGTAGTTTTAGTTAGATCCCTTCAATTCTATTTGTACTATCATAACTTATGCAAAAAATCACTATTTTTGATTTATACAATTTTTGATGTCTTATCTTAATCCTGCAGTTCAAATTGTTTTTTAGTTTATTTATTTTCCTTTTCTCATAAATACATTCATTTACTCCACCACTAAAGTCATTACAAATAGGAGTCATTCCTAAACTTCCCTTTTGTCCCATATGACTAAGTATCTTCTACTGTTTATTATAAGGAACTGTAGAGAAACTATTTTTATTTTTTTAGAAAAAAATTTTTTTAATTAAAATAAGCAATCCATCTGCTGAGGCTTAAATATCTGGTTATAAAGACATTTAAGTGGTTTAATGATAAACTGATTATTTTAATTGTTAATTACAATAGTTTCAATTGCTTGAAACTCCTATCTCAAAGTGTCAATTTAGAAAAAATTTAGCATATATGAGTCTACCCCAACTTGCTTGAAAGAAAGAAATCTCACAAATCACAGAAGGTATAACACAATCTAGAATTAACAAATGATATTAATAATTGTACCTTGCATTTTTTAGGATTTTCTTTTTATTTTTTTTAATTATCCTATTATAGTTGACATTGAGTATTATATTAGTTTTAGGTTTACAGCATAGTGGTTAGACATTTGTACAGCTTAAGAAGTGATCCCTCCTGATAAATCTTGCGCCGACCTGACATCATACATAGTTATTACAATATTATTGACTATCTTCCATACGATGTATTTTACATCCCCATGACTACTTTGTAACTACCAATTTGTACTTCTAATCCCTTCACCTTTTTCACCCAGTTCCCCAACCACCATCCTCCCCACCCCCAGTTTCTTGTCTTCTTTTGGAATACATGACTATTTTTAGTATTAAATTTTATCATCATTATTTGCTTATTAAATATACCTCCTTATATATTTATATTGTGTGGTTAATTTAACGTTTGCAATAAACAGCTTTAACTTATGGTATATCATAAAATAACTTTTCAAACTTCAAGTGCAATGTAGACAACATACAATATGTGGCAATTTTTCTCCTTCCACCTTTTGATATTGTTTACATGCATTTTACTTCTAAATATATTATAAAATGCATGTATTTACGTTTTTGTTTAAACATCAACTATTTTTATAGAAATTTCAAATTAAAAAGCTTTTTTATTTATCAGCATATTTATCATATCTAGTATTTTTCAATCCTATCTATATCCAAGTATCTTCTATTACCATTTTCCTTCAGCTTCAGTAGCTTGGTAAAGTAGCTTACTTTACCATATCTCAAATGCAGCTTTGCTAGCTAAGAACTGTATCAGTATTTTTCTGAAAGGGGTTTTATTTTGCCTGCTGTTTTGTAGGTGATTTTCACTCAATACAAAATTTCAGTTTGATAGTTTTGTTTCATTACTTACATGTACCTTAATATAGCTTTTGGCTTTGTTCCCCCATGAGTTTTCATTGCTCATTTCATTTTTGCAAAGCATGTTTTTTGGGTTTTTTGTTGTTGTTGTTGTTGTTTGTTTGTTTTTATGCATGGTTTTAGTATGTTTTTCTTCTTATGGCAAATATTCAATAATTGATTTGATGTGGTTTGTTATAGTTTTTTTCATGTTTATCCCATATGGCTCATGTAGTCAATGGACCTTAGGTTTATAGTTTACATCAAAATTTGAAAGTTTTCAAATGTTCAAGCATTCCCATTACTCCTCTCAGTATACAATTACACATACGTTAGACTGTTGTCGATTGATACACAATTTATCAAGTCTCGATACATTCTGTTATGTTTAGATCTCTTTCTCTCTATTTCTGTTTATAGTGTCTATCATTATCTTAAAGTTTACTATTTTTCATTACAGTATCTAACTTGATGTTAAGACATACAGTAATTTTTTACTTGAGATAATACATTTTTAAACTCCAGTTTTTTCTTAACATCTTCCATGTTTCTACTCATTATATTCAATTTTTAAAAAATTATTTCATCATATTTAAAATCAGAGTTTTGATTTTTTTCTTATTTTCAGATCTGTTTCTATTGACTGGATTCTCTCCATAATTTGGGTAATACTCTCTCTCTCTCTCTCTCTCTCTCTCTCTCTCTCTCTCTCTCTCTCTCTCTCTCTCTCTCTCTCTCTCCCTGTTTCTCTCCCTTTCTCATGCTAGGAATTGTGATTGGTACATTGTTGAGAGTCCTTCATACTTTGCCTACCCACTATGTTGAGTTTCAAATTGACTCAAGTTTACCTCCACTTTCTTGCCACCACAAATAACAGTGAAATGAACATTCTGACACATATCGACTTATGACTAACTGGAAAATATCTACAGAAGTATTATTTATGGGTTATAGATAGTTGTATTTTCAATTCATCTAAATAGCATCAAATTTTTCTCTGAAATGACTTCTTCAATAACTATCTACTAACAATGTTAAGGGTTCATCCTCTCTACCAACTTACACTTTTATTATTTAGCTCTGTAATTTTTGCCATTCTACAGGCATGCAATGATATCTTGTCGATATAATTTGCATTTTCATGATTGTTAATAATTTTGGACATCTATTTTTTTCTGAGCATCTTCTCTTATTGGATGACCTCTTTTGTGAGTATAGTTTTTATATTATTTTCCCATTTTTCTCTTGATTTATAGATATACAAGCAGGATCATTTTGCAAGTGTGACGTCATATCGAGAAGAGGAATTTAAACACCTGCAAACTGTCTGAAAGTACCTATTAGGATAGTCATGTTTTTGGCTAGCTCGGTTATATCTTCAATTTGATCAAAATGATACGGGAATACATACCAGGTTTCCCCAAAAATAAGACCTACCTTGACAATCAGCTCTAAAGCATCTTTTGGAGCAAAAATTAATATAAGACCTGGTATTATATTACATTACATTACATTATCTTATTATATTTTACTATAAGACTGGGTCAAATATAATATAACATAATGTAACGTAATGTAATGTAATATAATATAATACTGGGTCTTATATTAACTTTTGCTCTAAAAGATGCATTAGAGCTGGTTGTCCAGCTAGGTCTTATTTTCGAGGAAACATGGTAGCTAACAATGACAATATAGAGAATAAATTTTAAAGAAGAAAAAAAGAAACAGGTGTAGTAAGTTAGAGCAGAGATTGTACCATTCCTCTTGTCCAGAATTTGACTGCTGTTTCCCTAACAACACTGAATATAAATTGAGTTCTATAATTATTACAGTTAAAATTGATTAGTCAAAGGAAATAGGGCAGAAAAATCAAGAGAATGGTCTGTAAAATACATATAACACAGAACAAACAGTAGGTAATTAATTTTAAAATCTGGTTGATATGAGATCTGTACTTGTTCATAAAAAATTTAAACCATAAGTTTTTTTTTTTTTTGTAACAAGTTCTGTTTGTATCATTTAACAATCTCCAGATGTTGTAATTTTTATTTTTCTACCCCTTATCATTTAAAAAAAATGAAAATGCCCAAATCAGTTTTGTTTAATATTTTTAAAAGTACTGTTTAGAAGAACTAAATGTTGTTAGTATTCAGTGAAATAAGAAAGGAATAAATAAACTGATCTTAATTCTAGTTCATTTTTCTTATTACATTTAATATTGAGGATTTGACCCATATTTGACATAATGGGAAAGTTATATGTAATTTTAGTGTATTCACAATTAAATATATTCCAGTGATCCATCAAACATCCTTACATCCACTTAGTCATAGTAGACTGACCACTTACTCCATCATCTCTCCTAAACTCAGTATCTAAACCCTGAAAAACTCTTCCTCTTCATTTATTTTCCTGCTAAGTAGCCATCCCCTATTGTCTAAAAAGGGAACACTTTCAATAGACATCTTATTATGTTATTGCCTCCATTGTTTACTGCAATCTGTCATTTCAAATCACTAGATTATACTCTAAATCAAAATTTTCATTAAGATATTTATGTTCTCAAAAATATTTGATATTCAAGAAATTTCCATTTATATATTTTTTTCATTTGATGAGAAATAAACAACCAGGCAAGGTGTTAAGTAGAGATTTTTATAGATGATAGTGAGACTTTAGAAAAGTAAATTTTATTTTGTCAAAATTGTCCGTCCTTACATATTGGAAAAAAAATCTTAAAAGCTGATCTTGAATTGCAGTATAAAGTTCATAGTCTTAATATCTATGCACTCTACAACTGTCTTTGATTTTTGTTTTTATCTTTATCTCTTGTGACACCCTACCAGAAAACTCTGATTTAACTACAATGATCTTCTCAATGGTTTATTCTTTCATGCCTCTTTACTATTATACTTTGTTTCATGACAACTTTCTTTCCATTTTCCTCTCCTAACACCATTTTCCTTCATTCTCTTCCTGATGTTTAAAGATCCTTTCTAGAATTTAAGGCCTAAATCAATACCACTACTTTATAAAGACTTATTATTACTGTATAAATGATTTCTACACACTTATAAGTATAATTTATTTTTATTTATATTCTATACACTATATTTAGATTTTTTTTTAAAGAAGTATGTGTTTGCTTACCAGGCTCTGCCTCTACATTGTGCCATGAGTTTCCAAAAACAAGAACTATTTGTAATTCCTTGTCTTACATAAGTTGGTAATAAATAAATACATTATGGATATCTTATTCATTGCTATAATACATACATTGTTATCAATACCCAGCTTTTTCTGGGATTATAGGGTCATATAAATTATTTCTTTAAAGGCCGGTTGTTCATTATCTAATATTGTGGTTTCCTTGGAAGAAACCAAGTCACCAGTGATGGACTGATACAAATTTATTCAGCTAATATTAGATGAATGATACCGGATTAGCTAATCTGTCTGTAACCTGTACTAGTTTCTATTTTTCAGCATCCAGAAAAGCTTTGATAATCAAATGATACTAACAAAGCAGAAAAGATACACAATCCGAACTTCTTACTTCTATTTGGCCAAAATAAATAAATAAAAATAAAAAAGGTACTGGGATCACCTTCCCATAATAGGAAACTGAGAAAAAATATATGAAATAGCTGTCTTCAGATATTGGACACAGGCTCTGCCAAAGAGATATCAGAGTTTAGGAAGCTCAGCAGCTGGAATTTGGGGAGCAGATTGCTGGGCAGGAGGAAGCTACATAAAGGGCTCCAGATATCTATGCAGGAGTAATATCAAGTCTTGGAATACATGCTTGGGGGTATGTTCATAGGCTAAGGATTCATAAGACCTGTCAAATAACAAACTCAAGGGAAAAAAACAACTAGGGTGCTTTAAGATGAAATGCTCCTGAAATTCAAACAGGACAGGGAGACATTTAAATTCCAACTAGACACATCAGAGAGAATGACTTGAACAACTATGATATTCAGTAGAGACCCAAGAAGGGTCATATCTTGTAGTTTGTCTTTACTAACCCTAGAGGAAAGACTATGTTATCCTACACTAATGAAATTTGACAGTATCAAACTGATCCTCAAGTAGCTTAATTGCCTCCCAAAACAAAACTCACTGCACTTTAATGGATACTACTATTAGAAACATTAGATTAAAGATCCTCCTAAGCACACAAATGTATCTTAATAATCATAGTGCTCAGCAAATCAAACATAAGCAACATAGTAAGTTTAATAACATAATACAATAGTGAATTTTCATAAGAACATACAGAAACAAAAAAAACAGAACATGTAGTATAGAAAGATTGTCTATAGCAGAGTGGGGAGTGCGTAGGGAGAAGAGTGGAGTATGGGAATGAAAGGAAATACATGAAATAAGAGAAGTATTTTCATGGACCAAGAATGATAATGTGACGCTGAACAAAGTATTATTAAGCCAGCCCTCTCCAAATGAGGTTAAAATAAATGACTTGACAATACCATATTTGCAAGATTGTCTGTTAGCTACAGTCCATAAAACCAAAGCGAAACATGTTTTGAACAGCTTTTAATTTTGTTAATGTAAAATATCAATGTGTGCCACTTCCATTGAATACTAATTTGTTTTTAATTTACCTGAATAATCTGTAGTTACTTCAATTTGTCATGGTCTCATTGTAGTTTACTGGCAGATACATTATTCAGATGACGTGTTTATTTTTTTAATCATCATTTTTGTAGCCACAGTTAAAACTCCACAGTCCAGAGAGACAAGTAGAAATCAGAGAAGTATAAAATGAAAAAAAAAAAATAAAATAGAGGAAGGAAAATGAGAGATGTGGGAGACAACTGACAGAAGAAATAGCAGAAAAATCAACAATTTGGACATTGTAAATTGATCCCTCTTAGGCTTCTCTTCTTCCATTCCCCCCTTTCTCTATTCTTTTTGTAAAGGAAGAATTTGTTTTACTAATCACGACCCCTCCTCCCGAATGTAAAACCTTACTTTGTTTCCACTAATGGAAATCTTAGAAATGTTATAGTTCAGCTGAATGGAGAATAATGGAAAGTTGGTAGTTAAGGAGACACATTAGCTGCACATGTCTAACCCTTATGTCAGAGTCTTTTCTTCTCCAGTCCACACATTTCCATGAGCAGCAATGCAACTGATGTTAGGAAGTTCAGAGTATCCACATAAACCATCTTGGAAAATTGACAATAAAAGTTCATGACTATAAGTAAATTTGAATATAGTAAATAAGGTAACACATAGACAGAGAAGATCAGTAAAAGAAAAAAAAATACAGGTAAAGAGAAAAAAATATTTTTAATCTGGTGCCAAACTGAACAAATGCTATTGGACTTGAAGGAACAAAAAAAGATGTAATTGTCAAAATGACATGTATTTCTGATACTTTCTGTCTTTTGTTTTTTTCTCCCTTCTTTTTTTATTTTATTATAATATTTTAGTATATTTTTCTTTACTGAGAAACAAAAACGTAATAATATATTGTGTACAAAAGCAAGCTCTGTGGAAGGGAAGGGAATTGAGAGGCCTCTGGGAAGGTGAGGAAGGCAAGGGGTTGACAATAACAAATAAAACAGAACAGAAAGTCCCATAGGCTTTTCTTTCTTTAACTACTGTGTTTCCCCAAAAATAAGACCGAGTTTTATTTAATTTCTCCTCCAAAAGATGCATTAGGGCTTATGTTCAGGGGATGTCATCCTGAAAAATCATGCTAGGGTTTATTTTCCAGTTAGTTCTTATTTTCGGGGAAACACGGTATACATAATGAAGTGTTTGGTGTATAGATCTCTATCCGTATAATTAATATATAACATATAATATCACTATATATAACATATAATACATATGATATGATATATATATACACACATATGTACACATATGTGTGTCTGTATACACACACACACACCACATATACAGGGTGACAAAAATAGATACACATTTTAAGAAAGGAAAACAGTATTAAAATTGTAATACTCAATATATACCAATAATAAAAGATGAATACAAGTCATGTTTGACTTCTGCAATTACAAGAGGTGCTCAAAGTGGTTACCATCAGCGTCCAGACATCTCTGATTATGGCAAACTACTGCTCGAGCAATGTTGGCCAAAGTGTCCACTTGTATACATTTTTTGGCACCCCTGCACCTCCCAGTATAAATATATATACACACACATATATACATATATATATAAATACAAATATATATACACACATATATATACATATATATATATATTTTAATAATATATACACATCATATATATATATATACATATATATATATTTTATGTGTATAAAATTACTGGTCACTTTTAAAATAATACCTACAGTTCTTTTTCTTCTCGCTCTGCTCTTAATCAATCGCCCCTCCAGCAGCCGCCTTCCCTATGAATTCTGAACCAAGCCCCGCTGATAATTGCTTGTGTTAAGCATAATGTTTTCACAGCTGCAAGCAGGATTTTTAAATAGCAAAGGTGCACTGAAGCCATCCTCAGCAATTAATAAATACAATACGAACAATATTTGCACTTGGACCTTTTTTTTTACTCTGAGCATACCAAAGCACTTTACAAATAAACATGTGTTATTAACTTAATTTTTTACAGATGGGGGAAAACCCACTAGATTTAGGTTGAGGCCATGTAAGTTAAGTGACTTTGTCAAAGACTGCCCAACAAATCAGATGCATGACCTTGAATAGAACCCAGGACTCCAGTAGGGCCTTTGCTTTACCCTGTGAAAATCCACCACCTATTAACATTTGAACTTTAAATGAGCACTGCTTAATAAACTTTTCACATCATTCTATTTTTAATAACATTTGCTGTGAAAATCACTCTGTCAGTTCTGATTTCCAATATTTTTCTCATAAAAAAGCAAACATTACATTTTAGAGAGATTTTTAAAGAGAAAGAAAGCTTTAAATTGACCACTCAGACACTGAGTGATATGTCTTCTCCAAAGCCCTGTCAGTGGAACCCACTGGAGAAAAGGAGGAATGAACTGACAGACTTAAGGAAAGTGATTGCTGGGCCCTGGATGACTTTCAGAGGAGGAAAGACAATAAAAGCCTAAAAAGAAAGCCAGGGTGTTTGTTCAATGGATATGTTCTTAGCCACCTACCAAGGCTTGTAAGCCATTTTTGTTTGTCAACATAGAGAGATTAGATATGTGTAATATTATATCTCAAATTCACACCCAATGCCCAACTTGTCCACTGGTTAATAAAATGTGCCCTACTTTTAACTAGTTCATGAACTCTGCAGAAATATGAATTTTGCACTACAAAACTATATCCATAGTTCATTATTTTTGAAAGATTACAAAAGTTATGCTAATCTTCAAGAACATATATGCCCTTTGACCTGTATATCAAAATATACACCAAATATACATCAAATATACAAATGCACATGTATATGTATATACAAATATATATGATGAATATATGATATATGATAAATATATTTGATGTATGTACAAATATACATCAAATGCTAACACTGATGATTATCTGCTGGGGCTTTCTCCCACATTATTCTTCAAATCAATATGGCAATATTATACGAAAATATAGTAAAAACACTTAGATTTGTTGATATTAGAAACATAGATCTACTTATCATTATGATATTTTAAAGCATTATTTTTTATTAAAAACAATACATTCAAAGGCATAAAAATTAGGATAGTTTGATATTTAACTGAAATATAGCTGTTTCCAATTAAAACTATGCAAAGGGCATTCTTCTACATATTTTTTTAAAAAACTAACACATTATTTTTTAAGAGTTAAAGACCAACTGAAACACAAATAAGATGATATATATTGCAAGCCGAATTCCTCAGTCCGTGAATAAGTTTTCAAAATAAACAAGAATTAAACCATTATGAAAGAGGGACTATAAATTTGCACCATTGCCATGTATATTACTAAGGACACCATCTAATATGTGAAAATTCCTGTGCTTAAGTGTTGTGCTATGGGAAATACATAGAATAGAATTATAAATTATTTTATAGGATGCTGTGTTTTACAAAGCTCTAATCGTGCACACCATATTTGCATGATTCATTAATTGCATGGTTTATTATTTGCAATAATAACTGCTATTTCAAATTTCAATTCTTTGAAATATGACTTATTAATTTCTTTAAAAATATTTTGCTCCTTTCATTAACTGAGTATTTTTATTTGTAAAAATAATAAATTCTTAAAAAGAAAATATAAAATAATAATGAATTACACAAGCTCAAAAATATAACATCCCTCTTTGCTTCACAGTCTCCAGTTTTACACCTGACTTAAAAATATTAACACATAGACACATATTTTTATGAAGAGTATACACATTATCATTATGCATCTTATTGTCTTTATGTATACAAATGGAAAATATTATTCATACTATCCAAAAACTTGCTTTAAAATTTAGAATAGAATCTTTTGGGTTTTTTTTAAGTGTATTAATTTTACTAGACTATATCTCGGTGTTTATTGCTATGGGTCAAAATTAACAGTCACACAACATGTCCTTTCAATATGTAGTCTCATTTTTTTCTTTTAAGGAATGTATATACTAATATAAGTAGATGTGCCATATATTATTCAAGATATTATGAATATCTAAATAATTATCAATTGATAAGCATTTGTACTTTTCTAGGGTTGCTTTTATTTCAAATAATGATACATATGAACATATAACTACTGCATAGTCTTTTGAATATAGCTCTATAAGCTTCCTCAAAGTGAAATTATTTGGACAGCAAATGTATAAAATTTAGAATGTAATGGATATCACAAAATTGTCCTCTATAAGTTTCAACTAATTATGAGAATACACAAACTTATCTTTCTCTGATTAAATAAGTAATGCATTCAATTCAAAATAATATAGCTGGAAGCCCACAGTATCGTCTATACAAAATTTTCAGTAAGATAACCATAAACACATTCATGTACTCTCCAAACTAGACTCTCAGCAATTGAATGTCCGAATCATGGATGTATCAACATTAATTAAAGACAGATGGAGTCAGATTGGGGAAAAAAAAATCCATTTAGGCTTCAACTTTTTGCTTAACATTCCTATGTTTCAAAATTAAATATATACTATCTAAAGAAAGGTAAAACAAGAATTATGCAGTCCACTTCACCATCTGTGTTCTGTTTTAGGGACTCAGAGCATGTAACAATCAGAAAAGTGGTCAACTCTCATTCTGCATCTTAGGATTTTGTTCTGGAGACTTTGTGAGCCATCAATACTTCTTGTATACCATCTTCTGACATACATTCAGAGTGAGTATATCACAGAATACATTTTTACATAAAGAGAGTACTGGGGAGGAAGTCCTAAAATGGGATTAGGGGAAAATAATTGTTTTCATTATTGGAAGTATAGTTTCTCAAATATACCACTGGAGAATGAGTTGAAGAATAAAGCAATGCTAGTAATTAGTGCATTCTAGAGAACTTTAGCTTGCACATGATTCAAAAGTATTAGAGAATCAAGTAGCAAAATACAGGAAATGTTTTGGAGAAAGCACAAAAATGTCCAAAAAATGTCATTGAAAATATATCAAATCAACTTGCAGCTCCATATATGAGAAATGGATATCTTTTTAATCATCAGAACTAATACTGGAAGAAGGAACAAGTACATATTCATAAAATATGAGCCAAAACAACATTGTTGAGGGAAAAAAAGTGTAAAAATGTCCTCACTAAAATATATATCAGAAGGGAAAGGGAATAAAGATCAAAAGTGGTTACTCTTGAAATAAAGATCAAACTCAGGATCCTCACACCTGAAATTTCAGAAAAACATTTGGCTTTATCATGAGCATGAAAAAGGCACATCTTTCATGAAATAAGAAAACAAGAAGAAAATATCATTAATAAAGAGCTAAACAATAAAAGAGGATAAGATGAAATGGCAGTAGAATGAAATAACATTGGAATAGAATGATATAAGAAAAAATATTTAGTGTAATTTATGCCTACTAAATCACAAAAGCATAATCAAATAAATAACTCCTAAACTAAAAAGCCAAATTGATAAGAAAGAAAATTAAATCAATGTGTTAGAAAAGAATTTCAAAAACACCTACAAGATGAAAATGAAAATGCCTGAGAGTTGAAAAAAATAATTGAGGAAATTTAAATGTGCAAATCAGGAGTGGAGATACAATTAATTACTAATTGGTATCCTGAAGAATAGACCAGGGAAAATAAAAGAAATGCAATAAACATATTAAAAGTAGAAAAATAAACTCCAAACTATATTAACTACAAACAACATTCTAAAACAAAGTGCATACTTTATTGCACACTGAGATTGCATATAAGAATAAAGAAAAATCTTATTGAATACAAATATATGTAAAATAACAAAATTCAGACAAGATCAAAAACCTCTTCTACAAATTAAATTAAAACTGTTACCATGACAACACATATGGAACATTGATAAGATTTCTATCACAGGTTATTTTTATACCCAGCTAAGTTTTCATATTAAAAGTCACAGAGAGAGTACCAGATAAGTAAGATTTCAGAAAACAATTGACATATTTTTTATTCTAAAAATAATTTAAAGGTAGATTCCAAGTGACAAAGAAACACTTGAATATTATAATACAAAAAAGTGAATGTCGTTTTATAATCATACTTGTAAGGACTGATTAAAAAGTAAATATATGAAAAAGTAGAATTTTTGGACACCTTATTATTAGCAAATGCAAATGTAAACTTTTTTGAAAGCAGAAAGTATGTACAAAATTTAACTCTAACTTTAAAGGCCAGAAAATATCAACAATTACTGAAAAGTGAACAAAATTGAGGGACTCTTAGGAAAGAGCTTATTTAAATTCTACTTTAAATGAAGGTCTGTCTCTAAAGATGCTGTTCAATCTTTTTTCCTAACAATTATAACAAGAAAAAAAAAAAAAACATACTCACTATAAGATTCATACAGCCAAAAGAGCACAACATATATATTTCATGTAACAATTATCTGAGGCTAAGAGATACAATTTTGAACAAGATGATAAAATATAACCAAATATAGCTTGTAAAAATAAATTAAATGGGATAAATTCTCCTAAGAACTACTTCCTTTGTTTTCAAATACATAATGTAGCCTATGCTGCAGCAGAGATAGATATACCTCAAGAAAAAGATACAAGAAATATTAAAAACAAAAGTTTGAGCAAAGCCATGTCTAATTAATCAAATGCCACCCAAAATCCATATTTATGTTACGAAAAATAGAATGCAAGATAATAATGATTAAATTACACCTTGCATCAATGGGAACAACTCATAATTAAAACATTATAATGAAAATTCTTGCAAAGTCATAAAATATTCCATGTAAAAATTGTTAGAAAATGCAAACATAAACAGACAGAAATAAAAAGCAATATTTATTTTTATATTATTATGTATCTTTAGCAGATTAACTTGGCAAATTACAAAGATAGAATATATATAATGATATAAATGATATGATTGGTTTATTGAAGGAATAATACACTTTGCATTATTCTTTGTACTTTCTTTACATCTTTCTCACCAATGTAATATTTACACCCAAAAAATGTTTATTGAATGACAATCTCAATCAATTTTATAGGCTACGATCTCTATACATAATATGAACAAGGACACTATTACACAGACAAAAATATAACAAAAAGCCACCCTCATATCCAGTATTCTTTTTTTTAATGCAGTGCGGCAGGTTGTACATTGAACTGTATTTATTGCCTTTGTTTAAATGACTTCTATCTGACATTGTGTTCATTTTCTCAATTGTAATATAGTGCATTTATGCCTTCTAAATTTTGTAAAAAAGTTAACTTAGAGTTTCTATTCCATGACTTTCATTAAAATATAGCCATTAAAATTGTTTTTCAATTATGCTTATTTTAAAAATTATATTATATATTATTGTATTATTAAATCTCTCTTATTCCTTTCTTCAGGTTTGTTTCATTTGCTAATATTTTCACTTTCTTGGATGATTATTCAGTTCATTTGAAATTGCTTATAATCAGAAAGCACTACAATCACTCAATATATACCAATCTGTCATTTGATAAACTTAGCTTTTGCTTATGAAAAATTTCCATATATGATGGATAGAAAATTCTTACTATATCAAGTGCTAAATTTATACTTATATTAAAATATGATTGATTGTTGTCCAATACAGAGTTATAAATTATTGTAACAAAAGGTTTGTGTAACACTTCTGCATAAAGTTTTGGGTATGCATGTGCATGAGAGGCACAAGCAAACACACACATACACTTCAACACACTAATAATTAAGTAAAGTTAATCAGTGTTCTTTATAGCAGAATGTGCCTTTAATATCCTAAGATATTTTTAGAAATTGTTTTTCAGTTATGTCTTCATATTACTTATATAATTGTAAATATATATTACTTATCTATTACTTATTATAAAGACATATTACTTATATAATTGCAAAGTATTAACAGTATGTTCATCTCCAAGTGGTATGATCATGCATTCTTATGCAATTCTTATGTATATTTATATTTTCTAATATAACTTTGGTATTATCTCTAGAGATAAGTTTTAATTGTATAAATTCAATAATATTTAATAATAACAAATTTACAAAAAAAATCTTAATTTCATCTAAAATGACTGCAATTTGAGATTTGTCTCTTTTTTACAAAAAAATGGTAAATTTATAAAATAAGACAGCTTGGTTAAATTTACTAGTAGTACACTGTTAAATAATATTGTAGGAAGCTATAATAATAATAAAATAATGTAGTAATAATAAAACATGTCTACACGTTTCTTTTTTTTAGGTAGAATTTTATATACGTTTCATATATATATCTATCTATATATATAGGTATATAGATAGTTATATATCTATATATATCTTCTTTTTCTACTTAAGTATAATTACCATATAGGAAAATAAACATCTTAAGTAGATAGTTTGAGTTTTGACGAATATACTCATACGACTCACCTCCCTATGAAGATGTAATAAAATTCTTCACCTCAGAAAGTTCCCTCATTCCTCTTCCCAGTAAATCTACTACCCAACAGATAGATATCTTTCCAATTTCTGTTATTCTAGTTAATTTAGGCCTGTTTTAGAATTTCATGTTAGTTGAATCAGAAGGTAAAAATTATCTGTATAAGCACAGCATGAATTTCTGAGATTCAACCTTTTGTTAGTTATAACGGTTGTTACTCTTTAATTGCTGAAAGTATTCCATTATATGGCTATTTCATAATGTATTTATCTATTCATCCTTTTATAATGGACCATTTCTTTTTTTATTTCACTTGGATAAATATGTGAGTAGAATTACTAACTCATGATAAATGTGTATTCATAAAAAATTATCAAATAATTTTTACAAAGTTGGTTGCATAATTTTGTACTTCCACTAGTAATGTAAGAAAGTTCGATGTACATTTTCGGTTTTAGTGTTTTTAATCAGAGTTATTCTAGAATGTATATTATAGTACTTAATTATGGTAAATTTGTATTTTTTCTGATGAATATTGTTGAGAACTTTTCCATATGCTTTTTGGCTATGTACATATTTTTCTTTTAGAAGTATCTATTTAAGTCTGTTGATTATATTAATTTTTGGTATTTTTATGTATAATTATAATATATTTGTATATTATATACAATATGCATATATTTAGAACATAATTATTTTATTATTGTAGCTCATAAAATTAATCAAAAATAATAATGGCTAGTACAATAAGAGAAGAAAAATAAATAGCATAAGCATTAGAATGGAAACAAAACTGTTTATTATAGGTATTGTATCAATGTTGTAGATACAAACCCTAAAAGATAGATAAAAGCTATTAGAATAGTTATTTAGCAAATAATTTTAGCAAGGCCACAGGACAAAAGACCAATATGAACATGCCATTTGTACTTCAGAATACTGGTAATGAACGATTTGCTATAGCATCAACATTAAAATACTAAAGAATACATCTAGTGACATATGTTTAGGGCAAAGGACTACAAAGCATTGCAAATAAAAACTAAAGAACTATAAATAAATGGAGATATGTTAATGTTAATGTATATGTATATGTTAATGGATTGAAGTATTTGATATTATTAACTTGGAACTGTGCCCAAGTTGATCTGTGATTGCATTCAAATCCTGGCTTTTTACAAGTAATTATGAGCTGATTCTAATTTTTTATGAAAAAGGAGATAACCTAAAATAGCCAAAACAACCTTGAAAAAGAACTAGGTTGGACAAATGCAGTAAGGTGATGTTACAAAACCATACCCAGTCCAGTTACACCATCGTTAGCTGCCTGCTAAAAGACAACTTTGAGAAGATTTTATGAGAAGGAATGAAATTTATTGCATGCCTGTAGGCAAGGACACAGGCAGGGGTGTGGTGTCCCCAGCAAAGGATTGCATTAATCTTTATTCAGGGAAATAATACATAAGCCTTGAGGTGAGGTAGTCATAGCCTGTATAGCTGTACTTTGAGACCTTCTTGTGCATGCAGTTACAAAACATTCCTATACATTGTACATTGCATGTCCAAAACTGGCGGAGAATCTCCACCCCTGGAAGGAGATTTTAGTATTATAATAAGAGTAAAATAAGACTGTTTATGAAGACCTCAGTGTAACTAGAGCAGGCAACTAGATCCAGCCCAGGTGATTTGAGCCAGTTTAGCCTCCTGATTCTGCAAATCATCCTGAGCAAGTCTGACAATTATCAATGTGAAAGATGGCATAGGAATAGAAGGAAGTCTACCTAAGTAAGTCACAGCCTTTCAGTTAAACTTTTAGCAAATCACAATGTGTGGTTACACAAACCTTATAACATTTAAGGTGATTTAAGTGGGTTTACATGTTAGTCGAAGCAAAGTTATGAATTCTAAATAAAAGTCTATGTTAGGCTACTGGGAGGCTGTGTGTGTGTGTGTGTGTGTGTGTGTGTGTGTGTGCGCGCGCACACACAGTAATTTAATGTAGAATAAAGTTTACCAAGTGGTGTTGAATAACCATATAGCTTTGTTTATGGAAAAATAGCTGGGTCTTGGGTTTTTGTTGATGGTGATATTTGTTGCCTTCTGACAACCTTTGTCTTTTAGTTGGACTAGTTTGCCCATTATCATTTAATCTTATTACTAGTATTGTTGGGTTTGGATATATCATTTTATAACTTGTTGTGTGGTTGTCTTTTATTTTAGTTTCTCTATTCCTCCTTTCTTGGCCTTTTTTGTTTGTTTGTTTATACTAATTTTAAAAAATGAGGCATTTTCAGCATATGTTTAAACTGATCTCAAAATATTTTATTTAGGAATTAAAATTTTTTTTTCATGAGTGAGAATTACAAACCTCAACTATCATATATCTTTTTAGAAAACAATTATGGAAATTAAAATGTCAACCCATTGTGCTTTATAGAAATGTATAATCTGTTTTTTTTAACCAAGAATTTATCTTTTTAAAGAAATAAACATGATGACTAGAACAATGATTATTTCACAATGCACTTTGTGATGTACTAGTTGATAAATTTTGGTTGGTTTTGTGCTATTTTGGTGGGTTTTATCAGAATTACATGTGCTTCATAATTAAGTAGCTTTTAATCATTTTCTAATTTCTATCTATATGTATGCTTCATAGATGTTATCCTTTACAACATCTATAAAGTTAAAAATTGAAAACTCAGAAGATGAAGTGATTTCCTAAGATCATGCAGCCAGTTAATGACGGAGTCAGAATTAGAACCCAGTCCATATTATTTCTAAAATATGTATTTCTAAAACAATATACAGCATTATATCTTAACAGACCTGCTGTCAGAGAGCATACACTCTCATTAGCTAATCACAGATATAATCACATATAAAACAATTTCAGACTATACACTGATGTTATTAATTACTGTAATTTAAAGTGCATATAAATGCAGTACTTTTTGATATTTATATTAATATTATCATTTGTATTTCAAATTATCAAAATTCAGAAAAAAACTTTTTAATCATTCTCTAAGTTTATACAGACACTAATGCCTAAAACAAAGGACTGAATCATTAACAGAAACTAAGATCAAATGTTAACTTATTAAATTTGCTATCAAATTCTAAAGTATAAAATTAGTTATTTTGAGGTTAGTAATCAAATTGCTATAACAGACATGGAAATTTTATGTCATACAAAAATTTCCTCAAAAGTGTTTTATTGTGTTTGTTATATAACTTACGTTGTTTTATCCCCTGAAAAATATTACTTTATATTTTCTTTCTTTTAATTTAATTTTCTCTAGTCTAAGCTCTTAACAACCATTCACTGGTTCCAGAGTTTATTATCCTAATTGAGAGAATGTGAAATCAAGTACTTCAGCCATCTGAGTTGTAAAACTACATCATTTAGCTCAGGAAATGGGATCTACGTTCCTTGACTTTCCATTCTCGTATTCAGAGAAAGCCAATATAACTGCGGTGAGTGTGTATGGAATCACTTGAAATGAACAAGTAGATGAGCCTTTTCTTTCCTCCAAAACACTGAACATGTATTTCTTATTGATAAAGGTAAATTATTATCCCTCTGTGAAGTGTATTTGAGGCAAGGGCACTGCATTCAGCAGTGAGTGGAAATGAAGTTCTGACAGAAGTAGATGTAAAAACCTCTTTTTACCTTACTGAGGAAGGGGGAATAAAGTGATTTTCCTGTTGTGAATTTTATTCTCTATCATCTATTCACAGGGGAATTTTATGAAGCAGACAGTATTACTGGTGCCTACCCAGAGTCGGAAATATTTGATTTCTGTTAAGTAATTCATTTAAAAATATTGATTGACTTGTGTGTTTGATTAATGGAATGCTGTCTATCTGTCAGGCATTGGAGCTACAATTCAAAATGAATATTTTAGTGAAGAAAATATCTTCTTTGCTTTCTGGAGATTTTATTTTTCCATAAAAAATCATCTATATTTACTGAGAACTAGAGGAGAAGGGAAATGATTTTTCAATTTGGATGTAAGTAAAAGGGAACTTTTAAAAAAATTTCTAGATTTAATGCATGCAGTGGAAGTCATAGAAATGCTGGAAGATCTTCCATTAGAATCAAATTCTCGAAAAGGCTCCCGTTACCATTTGAGGGTAAAAAACACAAAATGACAACAATGGTTATAAATTATGTTAATTGATTATTTAGAGGTTTATCATTTATGTGATTAATACTGAATGTGTTTATTCTACAGTATGCATTATTAATTAATCCCTTAAATATAATTGTTGGTCAAAGTTCCTTATTTTATAATTATTATAATTCAGTAACATTTATATTTTAGTATTTACATCATACATATACCAAGGCATTGTTTCAAGTGCCTAAAATGTTAAAGCACTTAAAACTCATTACATCTCTATGAAATACATATTATTATTACCACTTTCAGCTGAGGAAACTGAAGAAAAAAAATTAAGGAACTTTCCAGTGGTCACACAGCTATTAATAGTGGACCTGTGAATTAAAAAAAGAATCCAGAGTCCATGCTTGTTTTGTTTTGTTTTTGTTGTTGTTGTTGTTTGCTTTTGCTGTAATATCATAATCAATCATTACGTATGCATCATCCAGTTTCAACAATTAGAAATATGTATTTGTCCAATTTTGTTTCAACTATCTCCCATCCCCATATACTCACTTTTAATATTTTGGGGTGGAATAGATGTCACTAAGTAACTGAGGTCAGCAAGGACCTTCTGACACTCATGCTGCCTTTGAATCTACAGCCACAGAAAATTCCCTTTCAGGGGAAAATGATGACTTTGTTCACTTGGAAGGGCTTTCTTCTCAGAATGATAGTGGAATGGACATAAGACACCTCAGATTAGTGCCTTTCCTTTGACCCAGAGAAGATGAGGAAGGCTAAATCACAAATAATCAGTTCTATTACAGAAATGCAGGTACAGTAAGCCCTGAACTTTTCAGGAACAGAGAGTGATGCTGAACTGAAGGGGACCCTAGATTTAGAAACCCATAAGAAACAAGATGTAATGCGAGAAGTGGACAAGAAGTCTGGTTCCGAAGAAAGTCAGGTGGAAAACACACATGAAGATCTAGATAAATTCATCCAATATTACCTTAATAAGAACAAAGAAGATTCACAGTTCTCTGAAAACTTGCAGAAGGCCGAATTAAGTAATGGCAAAAGTATGGAACCAGTGGGAATAAACATTACCCTTTAGTAGTTCTCTTCCCCAGGCAGGTAATCCTACAACTGAGGGCAATAAAGAGCCAAATAAAACATGGGTGAGACAGAAAGAGAAAGAGAGAGAGGGTCCTTCCCACTGTCACTGGGCTCTTCAACATAAGAAAATATGAGAAAAGAATATCTAGATTTCTCTTTGGAATCTACTCTAGATATCAGCTGCTAAGGTACAAAAATGGATCATAACTGTGAAATTCAGTTATGGCTATGAAAGACAATTCAGGTATACACTGAAGATATACTTCCTTCAAGACTCCAACCATGTTTCTGTACATTAAAGTGGGGAAACCAGTGAGAAAATCCTTTGCCACTCACATTGTAGCCATGGTCCAGCAGCACGCAAATGAAAAAATCAGCCAGAGTACTGGTTTGCTATTCATCAGGAGAGAAGTTGTCAGAAGATCTAAGACTATCATGGAACCAGGAAAGCTGGCAATTTCTTCTTATTCACTCACATACAGCTTTTAGAGACGTGCTTACATTCATTGAGGATTAAGTGCTTGTCAACTTTAAACCCTCCCTATCTCCACTGCAGGTAAAGAATCATGTACTTCTCTTGAATCAGCTGAGGATGACGGGGGTGTGCTTGGGAGACGTGCAAAATATCCAGAACTTGACTTACAAACCTGAGACATCTAGGCTTTTCTTACTCTCACTCTTGATGCTATGCTCATTTAAACATGACAACAGTAAATAATTCCACCTTATTTTAATCATCTCATCTAGGATTTCATAACCCTGGTACTACTGACCGTTTGAGCTGAATAATTCTTTGTTTGAGAGGATGTCCTGTGTGTTATAGGATGCTTAGCAGCATCTATGATTTGCACCAACTAGATGCCAGTAACATCTCCCAGTTGTGACAACCAAAAGTGTCTCCGGACATTATTACCAAATGTCCTCTGAGAGGCAGAGTCATATAACATTGAGAACCACTGGTCAAGTATTGGGCCATTAACCTGGGCCTATAAACCACTTTGAAAGTGATTATGAGCCATAATAGCACAACTGTTTCGGGATCTGACAACTTACAATTTTATACTTGATTTTGTACTTGATAACATTCACAGTAATTATGTATCGGCATATATTGTGTTTCTCCTACTAAATCTTACTCTTTTTGCAAAACTTGTTATTAAACAAACTTAACTTAAAACAAAACTCTCCAAAATATCTTAGCATGAGTTAAAACCTAGTATGTATTTCTAACACATAGAACTTTCTTTTTATACACAAACTTAATTTAGAAATCACAATTAATACATTAATTCCTTAATATTATCTAATACATAGCTGACATCCTAAAGTCACCAGTTGTTTCAAAAATATACTTTTATTGTTAACTCATGTGAATTAAAATCAAACACGATCTACACATTGCATTTGGTTGATATGTGCCTTAATATCATTTTTACTTTAGGGCATCTTTCATCCTTCTTACTTGTTTTTTCAGGCAATTTATTGGTTGAATAAATGGGCTAGTTAGTCCTATAGAATTTCCCACATTCACATTCAGTAAGATGTGCTACATGCAGTGGACTACGTCACAGGAAAGTAAACTTAAGCTTAGGGAACCTTAGTTTTTTATATTAGTAATTAGACTTACACATAGCTCTAGAGGGAGACATTATCTTTATTGTACTGGACATTAACCATGCCTGCACTTTGCTCTTAAGGGAGATGTTATTTTCATCTTCCAAGGAGATCCTCTATATAAATGTCATTGAAAAGAGCCATTTGTACATCAATCACAAGATACTCAGAGACATGAGAGATCTGTGGAGAATTGTTTCCCAAAAATATTTACCTCTTATTTCCACACTGTCTTGAATTGTGGTGAATTTCCTAAGTATGCCACTTTATTAGCCACTCTAATTATTCTGGCCTACAGAGGCTAGGAACAAAATCCATTCCATTGTTTCATACAACATTTAATTAACACTATTCTCCATAAGATTCCAAGCAGCCTAATGAGGACAACCTGAAATATTGGCTAAAATATGCCATCCAAGTTATCAGACATAGCTGAACAAACAAATCAGAAAGCCTAGTGTTTTTCTCTAAGTTTCAGCATTGAACTTTCCACTTGGTTCAAGGCATTACCCCGGACATAGCAGATGCAGTAGTGATTGTACAGACTCTGCCTTGGCCTAAGAAACTTGTTTTAGGCAATCATCCATAACAACCATGACCAGTGAGTCCAGGCTGAACTGAATTCCTTCCAGGGCCATTGCAATGCAATTGATCACTTCAGTTAAAGTCAGGAATAAATTTGGTACCGAGGTTTGTTATTTGTTAGCTCAGATTATAGAAATAACTGCCTCCGAGGAACACATAAATAATGTATCAGTTATCCCTTTGGGAAGTATCCCCAAGCAACCAAGTGTTGCCAAATTTTGAAAAGATATCCACGGTCCTATGGTCATATGTGGGCTGCGTGATCTACTGTTAGCATTTAATAAAATACCTGAAGGTCTCTTATATCTACCCCTGAGTTATAAGTAACTGTGGTTTTGCAAGAGGGGTCAGTTAGTTCACTGTTACCAGATAAGACACAATGTCAGAGACAGATATGGTGTCTCCAGAAAGAATTTTGTTTTCTCAAAATTGTGGGCTCTTGTAAGTGAGACAGCAGAGAATGAGAATACCTCCAATGTAGTCTCCCCTCAAATTAATAAGCTTTAGGTTCCCAACTTCAATTTGGAAAAAAAAAATAATGTAATTCTTATTATGAAGTGTGTTGCCAGCAGGATGTATCTACCCCACGGAATGACTAAGTGATGGCTCTGGAATGTGGGTATACAAAACATCCAAAGACACTGACAGGTGTTTGTATTGGAAATGGAGTTGTTGGGGGCCTCTCCTCTGTTCCAGTATACTTACAGGTAAAAGTTAAAAGAGTAGCAATAAAATCTTGATTGGAACTCTCTGTCAGGGGCCAGCAGTCAGGCAAATTAAAAATCTGGTAGATCTAGCAGGCAGGCAAATTAAAAATTGTTGCAATAATTTAAGAGAGTTACATGGGAAAGGGTTTCCTTTATGAGGGAGGTTCTAGGGGCAATTCTTAAAGACGAATGAATATACTTAGCATCCTTCTCTTTCCTTTATCTCCCAGTGTGTAGAGTTACCATCTCAGGTGATAAGATTATTGTTTCTTCTGTACCACCAAAAAACAAGTGTGGCCCATTGTAGTACTTCACCTACTTTCCAAATATATCCTATACACAAGCAGATTTTTTTCCCCAAGTATGATCAGGAAAATTTGAAGATAAATCAATGGAAGCAATTCAAACTGAAATGCAAAGAGAAAAAAAAATAAAACCACATAACAAAACAACCAAGAACTTTGGGGAAGTATCAAACTGTCTAACATATGCATGATCAGCATCACAGAAAAAGGAAAGAGACAAAAGACAGAATTGAAGAAATAATGGCCAACACATTCCTAAATTACTGTGACACCAACCACAGAACCAAGAATATCAGAGAAAACCATACAAAATAAATTAAAAAAAATTAAACAACAAGAAGAAATATATATGTCCAAGGTTATCATTTTCAAACTACTGAAAATTAAAAACAAAGAGAAAAACTTGAACACAGATAGAGAAAAAGTATAGAGTACCTATATAGTAATTAGGAAAATAACTAAAGACGTTTGTTGAAAATCAGGTAAGTGAAAAGACAGAAAAAACAAAAGACAAATTCAAAGGTTCTCAAGGGAAAAAAAATAACCCATAATTCCATACCAGATAAAGTAGTCTTCAAAACAATGATGGAGGATGACATCAGCAAAAATGGTGGAATAGGACTGCTGAAATTTGTTTCCTCCACAAAAGTAATTGACTAGCAAAAAAATCAGATTCCATTTTTAAAGCTTTAGATATCAAATAAAGGCTTTCTGCACCCCAAGGAATATTTATGTATTTATCTATTTTTAAATGAATCAAAAAATTTGGGAGGCATATTAATATGCCTTTGTCCCAACCCTGTCCTCTGCACTAACATGACAGCCACTACTTCACCTTTGTGATGGTTCTGTAGAAGATTCCCACTTACAGACATTGTATTTATTAAACCTGACTCAGAGCTCATCAGTGTAGCCTTTTCCCAGAGTGCTTGTAAAAATTATCAGAAGCCACTAAGCATTTCGGCTGCTTGAGACTATGATAATGTGAGTGAGACACCAGAAGTTGAGCAAAAAAACTTAAAAGAAAAGCTGGTGAATGGATTTCACATGGAACTTTGAAGACCTCTGTTATGTCCCTGAGAATTTCAAAGATCATACACATGAACAGAATGGTGTACATGCTCAGGGTTTATGCACGTCCAGGAAAAACCGGATAAAGCCCCCAGCTTTCAAGTGTAGCTCACCTGGAGGTGCTACACAAGTGGAAAATAAAGGATAAGTCAGTGTTGTAAACTTCTTGCCTGAACATTGATGGCATACACTATACATACACAGAACACCTCGGAAAAGACAGAAAACCTTCTTAGTCCAAGGCATTTCAGAAAATCTCTGTCCAATCATTAGCTTGCCACTAAACTAGACAAACATAGATTTAAGGGAACACACATGACAATGAAGACAGACCTTAGAGATTTAGTTTTGAAAAGCTATTATACTAAGCAAACAGCTACACTAAACAGTAACAACAACAAACTACGGAGAGGGAAGAGAATCTGATTTCCACAGCTGTTACATTATATGATTTAAAATACCAATTTTTAACAATGAATAAATAAATAAATAAATAAATAAATAAATAAATAAATAAATAAAAGATGTAAAAATAAAATAGAAAATACGGCCAATATGTGAGAATACACCAATCAAAACAAACAGCCCATGAGGAACCACAAACACTGCAATTAAGAGAAAGATTGTTAGATCAGCTATTTGAAATATATTCAAAGAACTATGAAAAATGATGTCCTAAATAACTAGTGAAAAGTATGAAAATAATATTTCACCAAATAGAGAATGTCAATTAAGAGATAGAAGTAATGAAAACAAAAAAAACCCAGAAATTCGGGAGTTGAATAGTACAATGACTAAAAAGAAAATTCACTAGAGAAGCTCAAGCACAGAGAAAGAATCAGTGTACTTGGAGATAGAGCAATTGAGATTATCCATCTGAGAAACAATAAGACGAATGGGGAAAATATAGGAAAGAAAAGAGTATGTCCCCAGGATAGACCATATGTTAAGCTATAAAACAGCTCTCAAAAAACTTCAAAGTTTTCATCAACAGAGTTTGTTCTTCAATTACAAACAAAGGAAATTAGACAAAAGTAACAAAAAAAAAATGTGAATTCACAAATATGTGCAAATTACACACACACTCTTAAATAATCCATGAGTCAAAAACAATCATAAGAGAAATTTTTAATAATACTTATATATGAATAAAAATAAAAACACAGTATACCCAAGCTTTTGTAATATAGCTAAAGTAGAACTTAAAGGGAAATTTATAGCTATAATTCATACATTAAAAAAATAAGATTGTTCCTGAAGGTTGTCCCTTTGCAAAGTTCAACAAAAAATTTTACATCTTTCATAAGACAACAAAAGAAAAACAAGAGAATTATTAAATAAGGAATGAAAAATGGGACACTACACCTGACCTTATGGGAAAAAAAAAATTATAAGGGAATATTATGAATAAATCGATGAAAATAAATGAGATAACCAAGCAAAATGGACAAATGCCTAGAAAGACACACAATACTATAAATGATTCAAGGGAGAAATGGAAACCGAAATACATATTTAACAAGCAAATAATTGAATTCCTGAGCAGCCCAAACCAAACACATTCACTGATGAGTTCTAAGAAAAGTTTAAAGACTAACACCAATGCTTCACAAACTCCAAATAATAAGACAAAGCACTACCAAATTTTATTAGGCCAGTAATACCCTGAAATTAAAGCCAAATTTAGAATCACAGTAAAGTGCAAAATATGGAACAATATCCCTTATTGACTATATTATATCCCTAATATAGACTCAAAATTTCTTAACAAAACTGGCAAACTGTATCTAGCAACATGACCTAGTAAGAATTAACCCAAGACGGTAAAGTTGATTCAATTTATCAAAATAAATCATTGTAATTTCCTACCTTGCTAGAACAAAAAATAAAAACACATGATCATTTCAGTAGAGGTAGTAAAAAACATTTGACAAAAATGAACACCCTTTCGTGACAAAAAACACTAAATAAAATATAAATAGAAGGGAACCTCATCAAGCAGGTTAGGGATATATATATATTTAAAAACCCATGGCTAACATAAAACTTAATGTGGAAAGAAAGAGTTTTACCTGAAAATGAGAACAAGCTAAGGATGTCTATTCTTGGCATTTTAGTTTGAACCGGAAATTTTAGCCAGGGCAACCACGTAAAAAAAGAAAGTGTATCCAGATTGGAAAGGAAGAAGTAAAACTATCTCTACTTGCATATTATGTGACCTAAAATTTGTAATAAACTGAGGAATAAAAAAATGTACTAGACCTAATAAACAAGTTCACCAATTTTGCAGGGCACAAGATTTATAAAAGAACTCAACTGCATTTCAACACTTTAGCAATGAAAAATCCCCAAATTAACAATTTGTTTCCATAGCATCAAAAAGAATAAACTATTTAGGAATAAACTCAACAGAAAAAGTGCAAGACATATATACTGAAAACTACAAAACATTGTTACAAGAAATTAAAGAATAAATACATGGAAAAATATCTCAACTGGAACACTAATATTATTAAGATGGCTATAACCCCCAACTTGTTCTACAGATTCACTGTAGTCCCATTAAAAACCCCAGCTACCCTTTGCAGAAATTGACAAGCTCATTCAAAAACGCATATGGAACATTACAGTATGCATAGTAGCAACAAAAACCAACCAAACAAACAAACAAAACAAACAAACAAAAATCCTGGGGAAAGAAAATGAGTTTAAATGATATTGGAGGACATAGCTTTCATGATTTCTAAACTTACAACAAAGCTACAGTAATAAAGACAGTGTGGTATTGGCGTAAGTATACATATATGTAAGGTGTGGTCAACAAATACAGTGAATGCTGCTAACAAGTGCCATCCAACTGAAAGGCAGGGATCTTCAAGATGGGAAGCAGCACACCAAACCTTAAGAGTGTGTGACAAATTTCAACTTGTTCGGTGCAGTCGGGTGTGAGCTACGGTTGAAAGAAGGTGTGTTTTAAAGTGTGCAGTAACTCATGGATCACAAACAACGCATTAACATGAAATGGGCAAACAGTTTCATCCTCCACCATGACAATGTTCCGTGTTATAGATCACTTCTGGTACAGCAATTTCTATCAAATAAAAACATTACAGTGTGTCCTCATCTACCTTACTCACTGTATCTGGCACCATGTGACTGCTGGCTCTTCCCCAAAGTCAAAATGAACATAAAAGGTAAATGTTTTGAATCGATTCAGGACATTGAGGCAGCCACAACATCCCAGCAAAAGTCACTCACAAAAGAGAACTTCCAGAACTGCTTCAGAAAGTGGCAAGAATGGTGGGGCGAGTGTGTTTGAAGTGAGAGGGAGGATTTTGAGGGAGATTAATGGCAATATGACTTTTACTGTAATACACATTTTTTTTTATTTAAGCGTTCACCTTATTGCTTGATCACACCTTGTACATCCTTCAGTTTTATTTTCTATTCATAGTTAACATGTCAACACAATAGAATTGAGTCTAGAAATAAATGCTTACATAAAGGTCAATGATTTTCAATGAAGTTTCAAAGACAAATCAATAGAGAAAGTATATTCTTTTCAACAAATGATGAGAGGACAACTTGATATCCATCACCAAAAAAGTGAAGTTGAAATTATTCTTCACACATATGCAGAAATTAATGCAAAATAGACCACCTAAATTTAAGAGCTAAAACTTTAAAACTCATGGAAGAATGCAAAGTATAAATGCTTCTGATGGTGAATTAAGTAATGGTCTCTTAGATATTATTCCAAAAGCAAAATATTAAAAGAAAAATAAAAGATAGATTGAACTTTATCAAAATTAACAACACGGTATCAAAAGATACCATGAATAGTTTGAAAAAGACAACTCACTGAATAATCTATTTGAAAATCATAAAGGACTATGGTCAGTACACTATAAAACAGCTCTTACATTTCAACAATAAAGAGAAAACCCTATTTTAAGAAAGACTGAGTATTTAAATATATTCCTCTAAAGAACCTATAAAATTGGCCAGTGAGCACAGTAAAAGACATTCAAAATCAATAATCATTAGTGAAATGCAAATCAAGCTACAATGAGATACCACTTTACACCTACTAGGATTGCTCTAGTCAAAAAGATGGACCATGACAATTGTTTGTGAGGATACTACCAAATCATAACACTCACATTGTTAGTGGGAATGTGTAATAGGGCAGCCACTTTGAATAACAGTTTGACATTTCCTCAAACATGTATACATAGAGTTATCATATCACCCAGCATTTCCACTTCTAGGTATATAACCAAGAGAACTGAAAACTTATGTTTACAAAACAACTTGAACACCAATGTTCACAGAAGCATTATTAATAACTAAAATTGGAAACAACCCAAATACCCATACAATAGGTAATTATTTAGCTACAAAAAGAAATGAAACCCTGATGCATGCTATAAAATGATTGAACCCTGAAAACATTACGCTGTGACAGAAGCCAGACACAAAAGGCTACATGCAATTTATATGCAATGCCCAGAATAGACAAATTTGCAGAGAAAGAAAGTAGATTAGCTGTTGTCAGGTACTTATGAAAGGGGAAAAAGGAGAATGACTTCTAATAGATATGCGGTTTCTTTTCAATGTGATAAAAATGTAATGGTGATAGTTGCATTACTCTGTGAATATACTAGACACTACTGAATTGTACACTTAGAAAGGGTGAATTTTTTGGTATGTGAATTAAATCTTAATAAAATAAATAAATACGTTTTCTGAGTCACTTAATATTTTCATGAGCAAAAAATAAAGGACCTCAGTTTCTATATAATACTAAATGCCATGATCAATCCCTTATCGCTTACAAAACAAAATGTGAGTTTTAAACCAATTAAGCTTCCAGCAAGTAACATAAAAGAATGCCTCATAGTCATGGAGTTAGACAATGACTTTTAGACACAAAAAAGCATCAATCATAAAATAAAAGTTGATACTTTGGACTGCACTCATATTACTATTTTTAAATCATAAAGTGTTATTAAGTGAGTGAAATCTCTAGACATAAAATGAGAGAATGTCTTCAATATATTTGATCGACAAAAGACTCATATCCATATTAGATTAAGATTGCTTATAAATCAATTAGGAGAAGTAACTCAAAGCAAACAATTAGCGGAACATCATATTAAAAAAACAGTAAATATATGATTACATATTTCACATGATTATGATGCAAATTAAAACTGCGATATTAAGTAATAAATTGTAGTATATTTATACAATGGAAGACAACACAGCAATGTAAAGGTAAATGATATTGTAACAGGTAGCGACATGGATAGATCTCACAATCAAAATATTGAGCAAAAGGTACAAACTGCATGAGTCTCCGATATAACATTTTAAACAAAGTGAATAAATTGGTAGATATTAGAAAAGTTTTTACCTTTGTGTGGATTATGACTTGAAGGAGAATTAGTAGAGGATTCTAGGATATGACTGTAGTTTTATTTCTTGCTCTGTTTAATAATTATATGGGCGTGCTTGTTTTAGCAAACCAAACGCAAACCCTTACAGCTGTCATCTTTTTCTATGTTCACTTACCTTTATGCATGTTAACCATGGTATATATGGTTATAAATAAAGTTGCAGTTAAATATTAGGGAACATTGCATAACTTTGTATATGAATAATTTTAACATAGTTATGTTAATTTCACACTGCTTTATACAGATTAGGAAATTAGAGTAGAAAATGAAATTATTTTTCAAGCCACCAATTAAAACTTGCAAACCTTCTTCTTTTTACATCTGCCTCTACAACATATCAATTATTTGTTAAAAAAAAATATATATATATATATTGAAATCATAAAGATACTTTCTATATAAGCTTGAAAATAGGTTTCCTCCTTGTATCTTATTCTACATTTACAAGCTAATAGACAATATAGTTAAGGGAAGTTAGCAATATACATATTGACCCAATAAATCAAATAATGGTCATATTAAAATTTGAATTCATGAACTGTATCGGCAAATACACTTTCTTTATGTAGAGATCCTGTAAGATAAAAGTTTTGTCTGGTTGAATTATGAAGGGAAATGTCTACAAGCCAAAATCAATACCGTGTTTCCCCAAAAATAAGACCTAGCCAGACCATCAGCTCTAATGAGTCTTTTGGAGCAAAAATTATTATATGACCCAGTCTTATTTTAATATAATATAAGACTGGGTCTATTAATATAATATAATATAACATAATATAATATAATATAATAGACCGGGTCTTGTATTAATTTTTGCTCCAAAAGATGCATTAGAGCTGATGGTCTGGTTAGGTCTTATTTTCAGGGGAACAGTGTCATATTCCTATAATATATGAGTCATTCTCTGAATCAAATATATAACCACCCTGTACTTGCTGAATAGCACATATTATTCTCTTTCATTGTTTCCTATCAAATACATTAGTGCATAAAAATACACCAGATGTGCTAATATCAGTGTAAATCACTTTACAGAATTCATAAAAATAATTTAATAAAATTGGGCTCTGATAAAAACTCTGATAACTAATCAAAATATACATATCAGTTTTGGATATTTTGATCAATTTAGCAAGGATGCTGTCAAGACGAAGCTTGAGGCAAATTTTTGTTACAAAGTTTCCCAATATTACACAAAATTAAAACCCTCTTCCCTCATTTCACTGAAGAGAAAGAAAACATGTAACTTCTAATTTCAGCAGTATAGTAGACTGTGAAGTACGCAAACATTTAGAGCATGAGAACAGGACAGCTACTTTATTACAAATTTATTTTCATTAAGTTGTTTCAAAATAGAAGGAATACTACCAGTGGTAGCTTCAGAATTTCCTTTGAATAGGTGTTTCCACTCTAATTGGAAGGGGACTGTAGGGGGCTTGTTTTGAAGATATATTTGAATAGCAAGCTCACGGCATTTCAATTGGGTATTTATATGAGGTTACCTAGGGGAACTGATGTAGATGTAAAATAAAAAAACCTCCAAACATTGCTATTGCTTCCACTTAATGGTATTTTGTAGAAACAGTTCTGTATAAATAGAGCTTCTCTTTAGAGACATATGAACGTTTTCCTGTAGTTGGTGTGCAATGCAGAGAATAGACGTTTTCGTGAAGAGAACTCATCTGCTGTACTGGTATAGACGAAGCTAACTAGTCTCAGTTTTATTCAGATACTAAAACTTTCATTTCTATCTGTTGGAATTTGTGCCCTGACCCTCTGGTGTTATTGGACGAAACAATCATGACAGTGAAAAAATACCTATATTGTGGAAAATAAATATGCACGACCCTAGAACTGAGTCATTCAAACTAGTTGTCTTCCTTATATGTTATAGCAGCTGTCAGTCAGAAAATAACAGAAAGAGAGAATTTGAGGGTAGTTTTTAGAAGAATTGCACATGTTTAGCTTAGCTTACCTGTAGGGGAACTCCACAAAGTAAATTCATGTAGCATTGTGAATAAGATGTGAAGTGACTTCTCTTCAAAATTCCTTTTAATTATAACTGGCACTTGTGATTATAATACTGGAGGCACCTGAAAAATAATACAATCGTTAGTTAGCTATAGTGATATGAGATTCAAGTGCAAGTGACTGGCTATGGTTTAATAATCTTAAAAGGGACGTATATATATAAACCAAATGTTTAATTTCAAATATTGAACATCAAAGGCACTTTTTTTCCTTCTTCTGACAGTTAAACTACTTTTAACACAGTCTGGAAATTGGTTTACAGACTTTTCTTATAGTCAAAGACATGAGAACAGAGATTCTGGCCATGTGGCTGCCTCAAGCTGTAGCCCTTGGCCTGCCATAAATGATTAAAAAGGTTCTGTAGAGAAAGAGTCAAGACTTTTTTGGTGGGTGATATAAGTGACTGTGGTTTGGAACAGTTTAAATGGGGAGAGACCTATATTTTTGGAAACCTTCACTTTTGTGTGTGTATGTGTGGGTGTCACTTTCTCATTTTTTTCTGGCTGGCCTGAGCCTCTGCTTGTCTGCAAATCAGGTGCCTTTCTAGATGGGAGCCAAATTTTTAAGAATTAGATGGAAATAACACTTGTTATTTCATATTTTCAAATGTCAAATCTCCACTGAAAGGCAAGGGCAATTTAAGCCAAAAACATGCATAAGTTGGCTTGAAATTGTTTGGAGGAATTAAGGAAATAGATATGTTGTTGTAAATCATATGGCAGAAGTGCCACATCCAACCCGAGTCACACGTGGTTTTCCTTAATAGAGAAGACATTCCTATTATGCAGATAATATTTCCCTGTAGTTAGTCACATCCATTTAGTGTTCAACAGCTTGCTGAAGTGAGAGGCTTTGAAAGCTTAAGTGTATTCATACGTTCTTAAAAATGACATACTCATTAGCAATTATTGGGGACCAAAGGAAGCTTTGCATTTTTTCCTCAAAAAAGGAATCTCATGAATAGTAACAGAAGTGTTTTTGTTTGGTTTTGGTTTTTTCAAATCTAATATTTATTGATCGTATATTATATGCCTGTCTTTTACATAGCACAAAATGCCCAGGAAATCAAATCACATGGGTTACCAGATCACTTTGTGTTTGATTTTCAGCAACTTATTTAATCCTCTTTATCTCATTTTCTTAATCTACAAAACTGAGAAATAATAACACATTTTATGGAGTTGTTGAGGACTAAATAAAATTATGTCTCTAAAATTTTTCTGGCAGAACTTTGTACTTCATACTCAAACCACACTTATTATATAGTAGGTACTCAGCAAAGGTATACTTTATTGTTGTTACCATCATCAAAATTAATCCTCCTGACAAATGCCTTGAGTGGGCAATCTTATTAACAATTTAAACCTCACACAATTGAAAAGTATAATCCTAAGATTTGTCTCAACTTCATTCAGAGATCCTAAGCTGTAGAACACGTGAGCAGGTACACCATCCAGGTCTCTCCTAGCACAAAGTCAACAATTCTTAACTTTTTTCCTGCTTGTCAAATTCAATTCAACACAAACATATTGAGATTCAGGTGTGTTTTGGGTTCTGTGTTTGGATTTAGGCAGTCAAGGATGAATAAGACATGATCCATTACCTAAAGAGCTCATCTTCTCACAGATAGTCAAATGTGAAAATCAATCCTTTAAATAAATATATTAAGGGACTTATAAAAACAGGTAAGAGTAAAGGTGCTGCCACACTGTAGGAGTTTGGATTTTTGTCTGTGCGGACTGGGAAGATATCACAAACACACTCAGAGTCCTCAACTAGGCCTACATAAACAGAATCTATGTCTTTCACCAATACACTTTTTAAAAAGAAATTGAAATCATGAAAAGCAATATCCAGTAAAACTTACCTATAATAAGTGTTTTTCTTTAGTTAACAAGAAATCTTTGATACTCAGACCTATAGTTTTAGCTAATTATGTCCAATGTGCTCACCATTCCTTTCTAAACAACCAATGAAACATCAAATCAGTATTACTGACAATTTTCAGCTATACTTCAGAAATTGTATTCAAGAGTAATTTAAATCCAGTTATTTACAACAGGAATAGTGAAGGTGCCATGCAGAGTTTGGTTTTCTGGTTTTAATTGCTGTAAGATTTTCAAAATTAAAATGCAGAAAACATTTGAGATTATTTGAAACATTTGTGGGTTGCTAGTTCTTGATAAAAATAGTGAAAGATATTTTGCTTTCAACATATTTGATACTACAATACATAAATTTCAAAATGGAATATGAGTACTGCAAAGATTCATAGTTTCAAAACAGCAGTGTGTTGAGTATTTTTGCTCAAAAAAGCACTATCCACTATTCATGATTTCCTTTTGTTTAATTTTTAAAAATATTTTACTAATTTATTATCTAACAAAGTCAACAGCGAACATGATGATTTTTCAGTGAGCTTCATTGGGGTGGGGAAAACCTTGCTTCAATTTGATGCAGCAAATTTATCTATAAAATCTTGAAAATAAAATGGCCTTAACAGTTTTATAGATTAGACTATTACAAATTTAGAAATGTTCGAAGAAGAATGGAGACTAATCTGATAAACACTTAAGTAATATTATTTTGCTAAGTTTAGACATTTGAGATTTAGATTTTTTGTGTTTTAAGATGAAGGTATCATTTAAATAATTTTTAAAATTCTGGTTTATTAAACGAAAGAAAGTATGTATGTTAAGGTAGAATATAACTCACCAACATAATCCTACTTTTTTTTTCCTAAAATTATTCAGGTACATTTTATTTGTATCTATTATGAAGAATATGAAATATATATAAAATAAAAAAGTATTATAACTAACACCAGAATACTATATTCATTACTTAGATTAAAAAATATTTGAGATTTTGTTACTATTGCTTTATCCTTTTATTAGTATTTATGCATATATATATTTTTTTTCTGAAACGTTTGATGGTTATACACTAATGAAATTTTACCTATATATAAATAAGCATACATTTCTTAAACAGAACATACTCCTACATAACCACAATGCCAACATCTTACTTAAAAAATAATCATATTCCCTAGTATCTTAACATACAGACTATATTCAAGATTCCCCAAATGTCTGCCAATATATCTTTTATAGCTATTTTATCTTCAAACATGATTCAACAGAGTCACATATTGCATTTTGTTATGCCTGTATATTATTTTTTAAATCCACATTATACTCCTACTTTTTGTTCTTTTAAGACATACATTTTTGAAGAAAGCAAGTCCATTTTTTTTAGAATTTCCCACATGCTGAATTTGCCTAATTATTTCTTGATGATGTCATTCAACTTTTTCCTACATTCTGTATTACCTTTAAACTAGAAATTAGGTCTAAAGTACTGATATGATTCAGATAAAACACTTTTGGCAAAAATATGGCACAAGTAATGCTATGTATGAGATATTGCATCCCAGGAGTTGACACACAGCATTTGGTCATCCCAATATAAAGGATGCTAATATTCATCTCCTTTTCTCAGACACTAAGAGACCACATCTTTCTATTGTAAACATGTTTTTGTAAACATGTTTTCCTCCTTTTCTAATTAGCTAAAAATCTGTGAGATACTTTGACACTTTAAAAATATCTGATCCCTAATAAATTGTCACTCACATTTTTTTTTGCTTACACTAATGATTATTTACTGCATCATCAATTTAATAAGTAATTTTCTAATTATATCATTTTTTTCTATATTTTTAGCTGGTCCTCTCTAAAAAGGAGCTTTTGATTATCAACAGGAGACAAATTATAGTTTTTGATTAAAAGCATTTATGCTTAATTTTGCCTCTTTAATTAATGAGTTTCAGATAACATAGTTGGGGTAATATTGATGGCAAGCAAATGAATTTTTCTCTGTGCTTTTCTCTCTTTTTTAACTTCATTATAGGTTAATACATTTTTATTAATTGTATGTTTTAGAGTTTTTTTCAGTCATTCATTTCTATGCTTAAATTATGGAAACATTTCATAAAAAAGAATACTCAATGAAAATAATTTTAAAAATCTGTAAAAATAAATTAATACTTTGTTTGGTGCCCTAGAACATGTCATTAATGCAACATAATATTTTGGTCCTTGCAAATATTTAAATCATTACCCCATGTGCTTTATTGTTATACATAAACTCAACAGAATTGAATGTTACTGAAAAATGCAGGAGATACAAACATTCAGCTACAAATGAAATAACCAGACAGTTTGACTTACTTTTCAACATTGCAATGGCTATCATTATCATTATCAAATATTTAAAATACCACCATTAGGAACTAACTTTCTCTAAATAGACCAATTATGTTATTAAATATTTTCTACAATTTTCCTTATGCCATTGTCAGTTAAAAACAGAACAATATCATTATTGTGTTTAACTGCTTTGTGTATTACTTTAATGTCCCATGTTATAGACCTAAGTAATAAGTAGTATTGATTAAAAAAAACTGCAAAACAAACATTCGTCGACATAAATCCTGTTGAACTAAAAAGGACTTAAAAGTTGCACGTATTTTTTTTCCTAACCTATGGCATTCGAGAAAGGTAGAAACTTTCTATTTATAATTAATTACAAACACATCTTATACTATCATATTTATAAAGATAAAATCTCTGTAAAAATTATAAATACAATACAAATTCTGAAGTAATAAATATATTAGTATCATAACATCCCAAGAAGCATTGATTCAGTCATTTTAGAAGCAGGCAACCTAGCATAGCTCTGACATATCTTGGCACATATCTAGATCTACCTTGGTAACCTTTAAGGAATAATCAGAGCATTGAGGAAGGAGGCAATATAAATAGACACTTACTAAAAAGCGGGAGACACGAAAAGTAGTAAATGATGGGGGAAGATTAAGAACAGCATTCAGAATACGATAACCAGCAGGTAATGGAATACATGTGGTGACCACAGGTGTTAGTAAGTATTATAGAATTTAACAACTAGCAAGAGGTGAGGAAGATGCATTGACAGTGATTATAAAACCTGGATCTATTTAAAAATTGAATTTGACAATTCTAGACTCGACAGTTGGGGAGACATCCAATTGACATTACAGAAATCTGCCTTATGGTATTGGGCAAAAAGCCACCAGAATGAATTAAGATGAGTACAGTTCACTAAGAGAATATCACAAGCTTAACAGACTCCTTGGCTAATGTGGACAAGGGTACTGGCAAGCTAATGATAGAACGGATGTCAGGCACAGGAAACAGAAATGCAATCTAGTTAATGCAATTAGATTATATGGCATGTCTTAGGTTTGTGGAACGGTAAGAACATCTTCGAATTTTAAACAGAAAAAAAAAATCAAAGTTAGTCTAGCTTCAAGAAATAACTTGATGTACAGTTGAATATTGAGCTGAAAGTCCTTTAATCTGAATAGAGCAAGATCAAGTCTAATGGGGACGAAAGTAGGAGGATGTGGAGGTAAAGCATGTTGAGGCCGAGAAAAGACAGAACTTGGACTGCAGAACAAATAGATATCAGAAGCTTTGAATGTACAACTAAAATTGATTATAGTTTTAAAACTAAACAAATACAATAGAAAAATGCAATTTAAGTGATTTGAGAAGTTTCTATATTTAAAAACGTATATCAAATCATGAAATTATATTTAGGTAACTGCAATGTTTGAAAAGAAGAGTATCATATGGAATAATTTTTAAATTAATGTTTTAGATACACATTACACAATTTAATAATTGTGCTAACTCATATAACTGAGATATTTAATGTGTAAATATTCTCATCATTTATTGAGTGAAATTTATATCTTAAGATTTTCTTTATCCATGCATTTATTCTGATGCAATGTACCACTCTGGTGCCATACAAATATTCCCTTTGTCCATTTTCCTCATGAAAATATCCTTATTTTTCTCTGAGATTAATTCCAAAATGAGTTTTTTGGAAGTTTTATTGCTTTTAGTAACATAGTCTTCCCTCGTCTTTTAAAAACTAAAGGATGGCTCAGCTACTCACTCTGGATCAACTTCATATTTTAGCTCAAATAATTTAACACTTTTCCTATATAAACTTTCAGTATAAAAAAGCATTTCTATGAAAGCTTGGGGAAAAAAAAAAACACATGAAAAACAAGAAACTCAGGAATCCTTCACAAACTTGAGTAAAGCATGCATTATTATTTTGTGTGGTACAATAAAGACATGGTTATGTATAACAGCTTTATATCATAATTTTAAGAGCACATTATTTTAATTAGCTTAACGAAATCCTGTCCACTGAAAAATGTTGTGGCAGTTTGTATGGTGACAGTTCATTCTTTCTGATTATACTTATAATAATATTTTATTGATTACACAAAATGTAGTTTTATCTCTGTGATAACAGATATTGCGGCAAAAATCCTTCATAAATACACTGAAATTATTATCTTTACAAACTTTTTAAGACCACAATTCTGAGTTTGTTTTAAACTTTTAAAATGTTGCCCTGTAGTTATAAAATAAGTAACAAAAATGTTATCCATACTCAGTGGCAAAATACAACACACACACACACACACACACACACACACACACACACACACAGAGTCTGAAAATTAAGTTCACGAACAAATCCTAGAAAAAGTGCTATATACCTCATTGCTGAATATCACTACAGTCACCTTTGAAGTACTCCCCTTGGGAAGCTGTGCACCAGTGCCAGTGCCCGATCCACCCTTCAAAGCAATTTTGGAACTCTTTTTCTGGAATGTCCATCAGAGCTGCAGTCGTATTATCCTTGATGTCCTGAATGTCAAGATGTCTTCCTTTCAATATTTCCTTTATCTTCAGGAACGAAAGAAGTCATTGGGGGCCAGATCAGGTGAGTAGGGAGGGTGCTGCAAAACAGTTATTTGTACTGGCTATAATTCCCTCACAGACAGTGCCATGGGAGCTAGTGCATTGTCGTGATGCAAGAGCCATGACTTGTTGGTGAAAAGTTCTGGTCATCTAACTTTTTCACGCAGTCTTTTCGGCACTTCCAAATAGTAAACTTCGTTAACTGTTTGTGCAGTTGGTACAAATTCATAATGAATAATCCCTCTGATATCAAAAAAGGTCAGCAACAGTGTTGCAACAAGTTCGTGCTCTTAATTGTCAGACCTCTTGTGTATATATACATATGTATATATATATACATATGTTGTTAAATTTAGGGGTAGTGGCATGCCTACCAAGATTTAGAGTGATCAAATTATTCTCCTCTTATAGTTTACTTTAGTGTCTCATACCATATTTTAATTCAAGATTTAGAAATGTATTGAAGTCTTTGGAGTAAATCTACCCTAAAAAATAGTGTCAGTTTTCCCTTGGTCAAATTTACGTTTCTTAGTGATGACTGAAGTTACGTTATTTTTTGTTTGTTTGTTTTGTTTTGTTTTGTTTTTTTAAGATTTTATTGGGGAAAGGGACCAAGACTTTTCTTGGGGAACAGTGTGTACTTCCAGGACTTTTTTCCAAGTCAGGTTGTTTTCCTTTCAATCTAAGTTGTGGAGGGTGCCATTCAGTTTCAAGTTGTTGTCCTTTCAGTCTTAGTTGTGGAGGGCGCAGCTCAGATCCAGGTCCAGTTGCCATTGATAGTTGCAGGGGGCACAGCCCATCATCCCTTGTGGGAATCTCACTGGCAACCTTGTGGTTGAGAGCCCACTGGTCCATGTGGGAATCGAACTGCTAGCCTTCAGAGTTAAGAGCACGGAACTCCAACCGTCTGAGCCACCGGGCCGCCCCCTGAATTTATGTTTTTAATCTCAGCTCTGCTTCTCAAAGACCTAGCTCTGGATTGATAGAATGATTGTCTTTGAAAAATGTAAAATTATATAAGAATTAAATTAATTATATAAATTACATTAATTATAATTATATGAATGCCTTTTTTCTAAATATGGGATTAGTATATTACTGGTATTTGGTGCTTTCTCTCTCTCACTCATTAGCACACCTCTTCTATATTGTATTTTCTGTTCTCTCAATTTTTGGACACATCTGTTTTAAATATTGTTGTATTTACATTTTACATGAAGTAGCCAAATTGTGCAGTGGAAACATAATTTTCACTTTGAGTACACACTGCATAGGTCCTATGAGTAATTGCTAATATTTATGAAGCTCATTTATTTTTTTAGTTATAATCTTATGCCACAGAATAATTATATCTTTGAAAATATGGTCTTTCAACTGTCTATGTACAGGCTCAATAATCTATATGGGCCACGGTCAAACCATACCCAGGTGCTCAAATTATCAAACCAATTTGCTCCATTCATTTTTTTTTTCCAATTTTCCACAAATTTTATTAATCACATCCCACTTACAGACGTTTTCCCATCCTCTCATTCAGACTTTTCTAAGCAAAGGTAGTCAGTCCATGGGGAGTAATGAATTCCCAGTAAGTAGACCTGTAACAGAAGTAAATCCTATTTCTGTACTTCAAACAAAAAATAAAACGAGAAATCTAAAACACCTCGTTTGGGCTCATCCACTCAGATAATGATCTCTTTTTGATGAATCAGTGTGCAGCAAAGCAGGGTTGGAGTTAGGCAGGAGAAACACACTAATAGGTCGTTCTCAGGCAGATCAGACTTTTCATATTTCGTAACTTCTATGGGCTGAGTCATATTTTCAGTTACTGTTTGTATTTCCTTCTTCTCTGCATTCATCTCTCTCCCGTGCAAATCTACTTGGAGCTGGTGTACTTGGTGACGGCCTTGGTGCCCTCGGACACGGCGTGCTTGGCCAGCTCCCCGGGCAGCAGCAGGCGTACGGCCGTCTGGATCTCCCGGGACGTGATGGTCGAGCGCTTGTTGTAATGCGCCAGGCGCGACGCCTCGCCCGCGATGCGTTCGAAGATGTAGTTGACGAACGAGTTCATGATGCCCATGGCCTTGGACGAGATGCCCGTGTCCGGGTGCACCTGCTTCAGCACCTTGTACACGTACACCGAGTAGCTCTCCTTGCGGCTGCGCTTGCGCTTCTTGCCGTCCTTCTTCTGCGCCTTGGTCACCGCCTTTTTGGAGCCCTTCTTCGGAGCAGGCGCGGACTTGGTGGGATCAGGCATTATAGGGTCACACGTCACAATATTGTCGCTAGGAACTGACAAAATAATCTCCATTCATTTTAATGACTGAAAGTAAATCACATGCTTTTAATTCCTAGTAGGTAATTATGTCATATAGCACATCTAATGGTCACCGTCTGCTCTCCTATCTTAAAAAAGAAATGATTTCTTGACCTACAGCTACATACTCTTATTTTTGTCATCGTTAGAGATAAAACTATCTATAATTCTTCAAATTTCTCTACTCCATTTTTTTTTTAAATTTACATCAGTTGAGATTTTTGTCCCCTAAATTGCAAAGAAATTTCTGTTCTCAAAGTCTTATTAATACAAGATCCATTTAGCCTGATTCAAGATCAGTTCTTAATTCTTGTCAGTCACCAACATTTAACTCAGGTAATTATTCTCTTCTTCCTAAAACCATTCCCTGACCCCCACCTTTCCAGCTGCCCCAGCTATGTACTCAGCCACTTTTGCTGCTTTCTTCTCATCTCCACATCACTGTGGTCAGCATAATCCAGGTCTCAATCTCTGCCATCCTTTCTTCTCCACATACTCTTTCCTTAGAGGATTTCACAAAGTCTCATGCCTTTAAATACCATCTCTATGCTGATGACCTATTTTTTTTATATTTCAAATCAGATAGCTTATCTAAACATCCAATCCATAGAGCCAACTGCCTAACTCAATTATCCTTTGTATGTCCAAAAGGCCTTTCAAATTTAATATATCCAAAACAAACAAAATTTTCACCCTTATCATAACTGATGTCTTGATTTTTGCCCATGTTAGTAAATCACAATACCACTCTTCCACTTGCTTAGGTGAAAAACCCAAAGACATCTTATTATCTACCATCATCTCATATACTACATTTAATCCATCTGTAAAAACTACCATGTTTTACTCATTACACATCTCAAAACAACCACTATTTAATTTTCTACCACTATCATCCAAATACAAACTTTATCATATCTTACCTGAATATTGCAGTTTTCTGGTTTTTCTGCTTCCACCTTTAACCTATAAGTCTCTAGTTGGCATTGAAAAGCCACTGCAGAACGTGGTTTTGAACTGCACTGTTACTCTTATACAAGGATTTTTTTTTTCTTCCCTAAAATTACAGTAGGCCCTTTGTATCCACGGGTTTCAGAACAGCAGGTTCAACTGTATTTCCACATTCTCAACCACAGATTCCCAATCACAGATTCCCATCCGCGGCTGGAAAAATAATGCTTTCAATATGCAATCTGTTCAATCTGTGGATGTGAAGGGCCACTGTAGTTAAACTTTTGGGGAGTCAAAAGTTATATGCAGATTTTCGACTGTGTGGGGTTTGGGTCCCGAACCTCCATGTTGTTCAAGTGTTAACTGTTTATTCCAATATGTCAGATTAAGCTATTCCTCCACTGCATGCCCTATGATTGCATTCCATCTTTGATTCAAAGTAATACCTAAAATCCAGTATCCTTAATATGACCTAAAAAGTGCTATATAATCTTACCTACCTAACACTTCCCTTCTGCAACCACCTATTCTGCTTCAGCTTCATTGGACGTCTCGCTTGACACTGTAGGCTTGAAATAATTTTCTCCCAAATAATTATCTTGTCCAGATTCTTGCTTAATTCACTTAACACAAAAAAACATGAAAGTCATCCCCTACCTGTTTTGTGTAAAAGATCAAATGTCAATCACTATATTTTAAACCTGAAACTAATATAATATTGCATATCAACTATAGTTTAATAATAATTAAAAAAAAAAAAAAGCAAATGCCACCAAATTGAGACTATTATTATTACCTGCCTCGCAAGAGTTACTTTACCTGGATTTATTTCAGATTTGGAAGATGTTCTTTTTCTTTTTCTTTTTTTTTTCCCAACCAAATTTCTCTTGTGAGGAGCAATAGAGCTAAAGAGTGGGAACAGGATTTGTTTGAACATGAAAAAAACATTAATTGTTCAGGTTACAAAACTTGCACCGAATAACCCAGGAAACTTTTCTTGATAACATGTGAAGAAGCAGAGCTCTCAGGGGTGAGAGCCAATTTAACTGCCTTCCTTTCTCTCAGATAATTGACACAGGGCATGTTAAGAGAGAAGGCACTGAGTAAATATCATATTTCTCTCCAGGGTACCCCAAATCTATGGTCCTTCTAAAATCATAGTTTGTGCTATGAAATGACTTTGTACAATACCAAAGCTCTTTATGAACTTCAGAAAGTAATTGAGTTGCATCACTGACATTATTCATGGTTAAATGTTTACCTTTATTAGATTATTTTAAAAAATAGTAATGGGCTATGTTACATCTTGTATGGATGGAATGGAAGTTTATGCTAGAATTTCAAAAATCAAGGCCTACAGAAAATAATCATATGGATGAGGAGAAAAAGAAGGGTCATATTAGGCTCATTTAACAATATTCTGCTCAACCATGTTCTACTTCCCCTTAGGGTACAGTTATGAAGATGGTCCCTGCTGAGTTTAGGTCTACATATCACTTGTTATATCTAGAGGGAGAGACAGTTAATGGTTTTACATACCTCTTGCTGTGCTCAGAATCATATATCTTCTCAATCAAATGATACAGATAATTAGTAATTCTAATAGACTCAAGCTTGACAAATTTACAGAATTGATTTTAATTTGTTTGCATCATGTTTAAAATTACCAAAGTTTTAAGGCAAACTTTATCAATACATAGTCAGACTTGGCCTTGTAATTGTTCATAGATCTTAGCAAATTAATCAAAGGTTAACTCTTTTATCTTTGAAATCAGATTTTAGATTTTTAACAGAGCCAACTTTCTATTTTCTAGGTTTCTTACCTATGAAATGGAGGTATTTTATTAATAGAAGAACGGTTAGTAATCAATACAGCAAAACTACCAAAAAAAATGAGTTTTGTAGCTGGTGTTTTATACTCTAAAAAGTATTGTATTATATTGTAGAGTTAGATAAATAATAACTATGTAACACTGAGTTTAATTCATTTTTATTAATGTATGTCTTGGGGAAAAGGATACAACTATATCTAAGATAATCCTTAAATCACTTAGAAGGTAAGATACCTTTTTAAGTAAAGATAGTGTGTACAATAAAATTTGTTAGGCTAGCATTCTTTCATTTTCATGAACTATAAGAGCATTTTTTTCAATGTGTGGTAGAAGGATTTCTGATCAAGTAAAATGCAGAAATAAAATGCATCATCTTAGACAATTCAGTATCAACTAAAAATTTTAAGCATTTAAGAATTCCTACAGTAAATATTTGGGTTTAACTTTGTTTAAATCAGAATTTCCAAGAAGTATATATTTAAAGAACATCTATTTTTATTATGTATAATACCTTTAGCAGGACATTGTTTGGTAATCAGAGATAAAGCTATAATTTCTTCTCTGATTTGTTTAAAATATATTAACTGTGGTAATTATCACAGAAAACTTTTACTTCCTTTTATTGTGATGGGAGAAAACAAAAGCATAATTGTTTACGATATTTTATCACTTTCTTCTTTAACACAAGAATGAAAGTTTTTTTGTGTGTTTTTTTAATCATCTTCCATATATTCTATGGATTATTTTAATTCTTATTTCTGTTGAGTTGTTTCATTCTTACCTATGATTTTTGCAATACTATACAACATGATAAACGTTAGAAGCACAATATAAAATCATTATAACACCCCCTCTATAAAAATTACATTAATAATTTAAAGTCACTGTTAATGACTATAAATTGATTGTATATGTGGGCTAATTTTTAACGATTTTTGGATTTATAAAAACAAATCAAACACAGAATGAACAGTTGGGGCCAGGTTCACATGAAGTATATATTCTTTTTCAGCCTATGCTATTTTTATATTATCCTGGATTATTCCTCTAGCAATTCCATACCTCTTATCATTTTGTAATTGCTAATTATTCCATCATATTTTGAATATTCAAATTGTGAATTTTGTTTGATTGTTCTTTTGTTTACTGCATTGTTTGCTTATTTGATACAATATGAAGAAGTTGTCTAAACTATTGTACAAGAAAAACAGATCATGAAGGAATAAAGAGATTTATCCTTTCATTCAAGAAAGTAGATACAGAATATGTTTAAGTGAATAACAAATATATTTGTGATGTGATACTTTGGGTTACCGTTCTAAGATCATTCAACTCTTCTGGCCATATGGTCATTATATATGATTTAGGAAGAGTAGTTTTAGAGCTTTTGATTATAAGGCATAGTGAAAACATGGACAGGAATCAAATGTAAAAGTGGTTGGGAGTAGAGAGTGACCAAGATCTAGGATTTCAATTTGGGGTGAGGTCTCATAACAGTTTAGTGGTTTGGAGGTTAACTTAGCATAAGAAAAAGCCCATGTAGTGTTATTCTATAAAATAAATGTAAACATGATGAGTCCCAGTACATGAGCTTTTCTATAACAGTAAAAACAGTGGTAAAAGGGACCACTGCTCAGCTTGTAGATCTTGCCTCAAATTTGTGTCATTACATACCCAGAGGAGAAACCTGTATCTATAATGTGGTGTCCAGCTATAACATATTTGTGTATCCTGGGCTAGACAGGTAAAATATTGGACAACACCATCATTTAATGTTTTTAAGTCTTAAAACTCAGCTCGCAAAGTTTAGCTTGGTGTAATCATGTTATTATGTGACAAGAAATTAGAATTCACGTGTGCTTTGTTTCATTTGATATTTTAATTTTGTACACCTCTGTTTAAATTAATATATTATGACCTTTTCTGAATGGCAAGGTCAAAAGGGCAGAGAATCATTTTGCTGTAAAAAGAAGTAGATAGCAAAAATATAATTATTTCAGACTGTTGACCTTTCAATAATTCAGTCTGAATTTCAGGTTCAAAATATACAAGAGTTATCAGAATTAGCCAGTTATGTTGGTGCACACAGACCCACGGGAGCAAACACCTGCAAATATATACTCTTGCATTTTAAGAAAATGAGCAGACATTTAGACAGTTTTCTAGATTTTCTGGTTAGATATAGTTGATTTTGAATTAAAATGAAAGACAGAATGACAATTTAAAAAAAAGGTAGAATCATGTAATGCATTTAACAAAAGGGTGGTTTTAGTAATAACTTGAAATGCAAATTAGCATTGAATGGCAAACAGGGACTGATGGGAAATGCTAAGTAACAGCACATTGTCCTGGAGTGGGGGTGCAGAGAACAGTAAATGATGATGGTGACCACAAGAGATGAAGCAATTAACATACTAAGATATACTGAAAAAGCGAAACTGACATGAAAAGAAAAACAGTCCAGTGAAGGAACAAAAGGAGATTATTCTGTAAATTAAATATTGTGATTATTTTAAAACTCTCATCTGATATTATTACTTCAGAACTTGCTCCTATCCTTGCTTTTCCCAGCATTAGTCATTTCTTCTTTCACAATACCTTTATCATCACAATAGAAATGGTTTTGTTATTGTTTTACTTATAAATAAACCTTTATAATTGTTCATCTCCAGAATACATAAAGGTACACACTAAAAAAGTCTATCTTCATGCCTCCATCCATATAAAATTGCTGTTAGCATGCAAAGTATATCTACTAATGCTTCAAATTACTTTAATTCTGCAAAGATATTTATTTTAAGTCTATACATTTAAAACAGGTTTAATGTATATTGCATAACTATTTTTTTCATGTAAAATTTGTCTTATCTATTTCTGAATGTCAAATCAAATTGATCTGTGGCAATTTTCCATTTTAAAAATATAAGTGTATTTAACCATTTTGATTGTATTAAAAATTTATCCTTGCAAATAATATTAAAATTAATATAGGGTATGAGCATGTCATGATGTTATTAAATTCTTTATTTGGGATGAATTCCCAGAAGAAGAATTGCTGGGTTAATGGTTACGCATATTTCTCATAAGTTTATGCATTTAACCAAGTGACTTCTAGAAATTTTATAACAGATTCTCTCTTACAGTCTGTTAGATTACTTGTTTCTTAATAACCTCCTCAACAATGAGAGCTTTCATATGTATTTAAAATAGTTCATCTTTCATGATTTTTTCTCAATGTTTTATAAGAATTTTGTTTATGATGGACATAAATCCTCTTTATCACTTATACTGCAAATAATTTTCCTATTACTCTGCTTGTCCTTTTGTTTTAATTCTTTTTTCTGTTTGGAAGATGTTTAATTTTTACATCATGAAATTATCAACTATATATGATGATCTCATTGGTATTATGCTTAAGATGGCTTTCCTACATTTTTGGATTAGACACAGAAAGCCATACAGTTCGACATTAAACAAAAACAACCATTTATATAACAGAAGACGTCATGAATAAAGAAAATGTTGTGATAGAGGGGGACATTTTTAGCTATACATACACACACACACACACACACACACACACACACACACATTCACACAGATGGTGCCCCAAAACAAGGTATACTACACATTTTAAGAAAGGAGGAAACTATTAAAATTATACTTAATACTTAATATACGCATATACCGATAACAAAAGATGAATACAAGTTATGTGTATACATGTTCTGGCACCCTCTGTGTGTGTGTGTGTGTGTGTGTGTGTGTTTGTATACATATACATATGAATACCTATATATGTATACATAAATACATGTTTATTTATAAAATGTAAATAAGTAAAGATTTCCTTAAAATATATATGTGTAAAAGTTGATATAAAGTTTTTTAGAGTATACACAACTGTGAATATTGGTTACCTATGGGGAAGGGCTAGAATTTGAATAAGGTCTTTTGAATTACTTAATATATTTCAGAATGTGGAAACTTTTACATGTTAATTGGTAACATTTATTGAAATTTTATTATATCTCAAAAACTGTTAATTTGTTTTACATGTATAATTTCACTTAACTATGACAACTGTTTTAAAAAGCAAATGCTATTTTAATAATGATTTACAGATAAAAAAAAAAGGAATATACTCACATGTTGTCACCAATATCTAATTATATGCATATATATATATATATATATATAAACATTCTCTATATATACATATGTATTCAAAACAATGGCTATTTTATATATACTTATAGTATCATACATGTATTATATGTATTTAAGAATACATTCTTAAATATACAGAGTATTTTTCAAAAATACACAGTATTTTTCATTATGGTATTAATCTACCAGGGCCATTGTTTTGAATCATATTATTGCATACCGTACTGTGCCATTACATACATAAAAATTAACCAAATTAATATATATGAATTACATACATGTATACCAAAATTGTAAACTGTATTTTGTGTTTTATTTAACATTAAAAATATTCCATTTCCATATTAATTTTATGAATAATGACCTATGTATTTTTAAGCACTTGTATAATTGTCAGTGTTTCATTGAAAACTTTAATTAATATAGAAATTATATATGAGATTGATGCTGCCTTATTATTTTCCCAATTGTTAGTAAGTTGTCCCAAGGGAGGTTATTCAATAATTCTATTTTACTGCTAAATATAATGGTCACTATATTATTATAATAAATAATTTGAATATGATAATCTGTGAAATGTATATTCTGCCCCACTAGTTTAACTATTCTGATCCCAGATCTACTTTAGCTTTTCATAAGCTCTTTCTAATCTCAAACTTATATAAATCCATGTGCTATTTAGAATGTAAAGCTCAAACATTCCCAAACCCAGAAATACTGTATTTTGATAGAATTAGATTATGAATTAATTTTTGAAAATTGGTTTCTTTATAATATTGACTACTTATATCTACAATGGACATTTGCTTTCTTTTTTAAGTAACTCTTTTTATGGCTCTGAATTTGTTTCATGATTTTCTTCACATGTTGGTCTGTGGGAGTCAAAAATACACAGTATTTTTCATTATGGTATTACTCTACCAGGGCATTTCATATTTTTAGTTACTGTAAATGCAATTTAATTTCTATTATCATTTCTAAATAGGTATTACTGAAATACAGAATATCTAATGCTATTTTTGTTCTTGCAATATTAGTTTACTGCTTTCAAATTCTATGTTTGAAATATTATTAAAATATATTCCAGTTACCGTAATTTCATCAAACAAAGTTGATTTTTTTTTTTTTGTATTCACATATGGTGTAACTGTCAGCAATATGTAATTATATGTGCCTGGCTTCTTTACTTTTACAAAATGTTTTCAAGTTCCATCCATGTTGTAGCATGGATTATTACTTCATGGTTTTTATAAATGAAGAATATTCCATTGTATGGATATACCGCATTTTGTTTAGCCACTCTCCAGGTGTTGGACACTTGGGTTGTTTCCACCTTTTGCTAATTAAGAGTTTAGAGGGGCTTGGAGTTGGGTATTGAATTAACAGTCTTTTATTTTCTGTATTCTGATGGTTTCACATCTGGTGCCTTGCTGATGCTAGAGAGAATTCGCCTCCCAGGAATTGCCAATCCCTTAAGATAGTAAACAACTTGCAAGTGAGCATATTTTCAAATACAAACCAACCAATCCAGACCCATATCCTAACCACCTTCTTTACAGGGCTCTTACACTCTAGGCCACTGACTTTCTGACCCAATCACCCCAGAGCCAGGTACCAGACAACTAGGGAGAAGCTTTCTGTCCCAAAACCCACTGAAATTACTCAAACTAGCCTGCTTACCGTATCGGGCCCATTCCTTCCCATGGAAAACACAATAAAGTCTCTTGCTCACGGTTCCTTCCTTCTCCCTCAGCCTCCTGCCTGACCTCCTACTTCCCCATGTAAACTCCAGCAGCATGGTGTGTCCCTTTACTTGGACACTGAGTAGCAAGCAATACTTTTTATGGCAATCATCTCCTCATCTGTTGGCCTTACTATACCTCAAACTTTCCATTAATACACTGTATTTTCAATCAGTTGTGTCCTTTCCCTATGTCTGTTAGGCTCTGGTAAAATGGATTTATTGAGGGCAAATATTATTCAGGAAAGGAGGATGGTCTAGATGTATTTTAAAACACCGACTTTTTCCCTCCTCTTGCTGGAAGTGTGGTAGGATTCTTCTCCAGTCCTCAGTATGAGACCCTGGCAAGGCTACTAATAGTAATCTTTATAAAAGTGTGGGAACCACCAATGATTGGGCCCCTCCAGCATGACTAACTCTCAGATTTGTCCACATGGAGCCTCCAGGCATTCATCAACTACAGGTTAAGTTGTCCTACCTACATACTGGCTCCTGCAGTGGTTTCTGCTCTGGTGTATCTGCCTGGCTATCAGATTTGGGGGACAGAAGTTACCCTGTGACCTCAGTTCTCTGGTGAAACCTAAGAAGAGTTCCTAATTTCCAGTGTTCAGTATTTTACTTGTAGTGAGGTTGCTCAACAATGTCATCCAAGATTTTTTTTTTTTCCCTGAATTTTCTTTCTCCATCTCTTATTTCAGTATCTTCTTCCTCTTTGAATACTAGTTTCATTTTCTTCTTCTGCAGGTAGGCTATTCCAAAGTGATGTGAGACATGACAATTCCTAGTCCTATATTACATTGTCTAACTTAAAAAAAGAAATAAAATAAACAGGAGAATAGAGAGTGTCTATTTTCCAATCCTAGAGGGGAAATCAGGATCATGTTTCCTCTTTCTCTTCTTTACACAAAGTACCACCACCAAGAGATAGTGTGCTCTATTTGGTCAAGTTGGCTCACTTTCCTCTCCCTGCATAGTACGGGAGTATACTGTGAATTTTCAGACCTCTCACAGCAATACAGACATGCAAAGGTGTTCCCAAATGAAGGAACACTGGCTAGGACAGAGCAACATACTCTAACTTCTAAAAGGAATGTAGGAAACTGTAAATCCATTCTCAATAAATTGCCCTCAATATATCATTGCTATTTTTTGAAGTTAGATTTATTTGTTACCTGAGAAGACAATGCAGCAATTCATATAATATTACTACTGTCACCATATAAAATAAAGAAAACACAACAAAATGCATATCTCCTTAGATACATTCTCAAAACCCAAGATTGATATTATGAATGACAGAAATCATTTTAAATGAAAAATAAATTATTTTTATGTCTATCACCTCGTGCTTTTTAGCCTTTTTATGGAAACATTAGGAATAATGACAATTTCCGTTTTTAAAATTACCTTAACCATAATTTTTTATCATCCTAGTATTTATGTATGTGTGACAGTCATGTATTAAATATTTAACACTAGTGCACCACATTTGGTTTTGTAGTTTGATATTATTAAGAGTTGAAATATTCAAATCAAAATAATAAAATGATTTCAAATGAAGAGAAGTATAATTGTACGAAATTTTAGATTAAAAGGATATACTAAATACAACCTAAAAATTATTTTTATCCATTATAGTTACCAATTAAAAATTTATTTATTGAGTATCTTTTGTCACATGCTCTAAGGTTTGGAGAATTATGGAGAAGGAAAGAGTAAGTCTAAAACTCTGTATCACAAATATTCACATACTAGTTCTCACATTATAGCATCAAAAATGATAGTCAACAAATATTTACACATTTTCATGTTCAAAATGAAAGTTAACATGGAATTTTTTTTTTTAGATTATACAGACCAATTTCTCTCTTGACCCCTGTTTTAGATGAAAAAATATATAATATTACATTAAAAATGCATAAGTTAGAGTTTCAGTGATTTTCTTTTATTCAAATAATGTTGATAAATTTGGAGACAAAGAGGTGGGCTACAACAATTTTCTAAATAACATTTAGATGGTTAAATTTTAGGGCAAGACAGGGCATAAATATAATTGAATTCCTCTTCTTCCTAAAATGGTTCTGTGAATAGTGAGATTGGTATTTGTGGTTCCCTCATGGTCAGAGGGTTATAAAAATGGGCCACAGTGAATCAGATTGATTTAATCTTTTGACCATGCTCAATTAGACCACACACATATGAATATTTCCAACGTTAGAAGTTATTGACATTCTTATGAATTAGAGTGTTGTCTACCCATTAATGTGCTAGCTACAATAGGCTATTCTACAACACCCACTGAACTTACATTTAGTCTGATTGAAACTGAGATTACAGTTAAGATCCATTGACTTGTTCTCAGTATAACATTTATTTAAGTGGTTTTCTTTAATCTATTAAAGCAAAATCTTCATATAATTCTTGTGTAAATAGAATTTAGCTGGTCCTTTTACCCAGTTCTTGGGAAGGAACCTCCTAATCCTAGAAATTTCCTCATTTTGGGGGAGTGTGTTTGTTATTCATGATGGGCATCTTGGACTACACTTGAATTTATGCTAATAAGGTAATTCAGGTGGGGGCTTAGATTGTTTTAGGATGGGGCTGGCTATAATAAAAGGTCAGCCATGTGATTAGGAGGTTGAGATTTTGAGAAACATGGCATATGTTAAATCTCTTGGGAAGAAATGAGGGCTGAAGATTCAGCTCAATCACATGGCCAATAATTCTATCGTGCCTATGTAATAAACGAAATCAAAACTGTGTATACCTGAGGTTCTGGCAAACTTCCTGTTTGCTGATATACATTGAAATGACAGGAGGGCATCCTGACTCCTCATCCTGAGGATTCATCTTGACTCCACAAGTTAAGGACACAGAGGATCTGAATTTGGGGCCCGTAAGGCCTTGCCCTATGGTTCTCTTCTTTTAGCTTGTCCTGATATTTATGCTTTACAACAAAACTGTAATCATAAGTATAGTGTTTTCTTAAGTTATGAAGTTATTTTGGTGAATTATTCAACCTGTGGGGATAGTTGGAACCCCCAAGTATGTAGCCAGTTGGTCACAAGTGTTTTTGGCTTGGGAACTTCCAAAAGCTGCTGATGTCTCTTAAGACAGTCTTGTGGGAGACCGTGTCCTTATCCTGTGAAGTTTGACGTAACTCCTGGTAGTTAGCAATCAGAATGGCATTGCCATAATATAAAAATATTTTAATTAAAATATGAGCTACTTAATGAGAATAAATTACTTAAAGTTTCTATAGCCATAAGAACAAATTAAAGAATTTATAGTCCTAAGAAAAATATATTGAACACTCTATAATAGCAGGAAGACTTAGTCTTTAATATATAATAGTTCAGTTATAAGGGCATTATGAAAAATATATTTTATCTAACTAAGTAGCATTTTGAATAAACTAAAATACTAAGAGATGTCATATGTGAAATAACCATAAAGAATATTTCCAGCATCATACAATTCTCATATAAAATTAATCAAATTAAGAAAGTCTCATGGAAATCTCTTAGAAAAATCAAGCGAGATAAATATGGCAACAAAGAGATTTATGAAGAGTGTTAAACAAAAATATATTGGGCTACTGATGTTTGACATTTTGATATGTATAGGTAAATATAGAGTAAAAGATTTTCCAGACTCTGTATATTTGTGAGTGTGTGTGTGTGTGTGTGTGTGTGTGTGTGTGTATTTAATCACCTGAGAAATTGTACAGATTAAATATATAGATAGAAATGGAAACTATAGTATTAAAAAACAGGAGGAATTACTCACAGACTTGTTGTTATATCTCAAAGCTATATCAAGGTTTGAGTTACTAGACTCTCCACTATGTTTCCTGGATACCACCAGCAGTAGCCAGAAATGGTGGCGAGAATGAGAAGAATCTAGTCTATCAACGCAAACCTACCTGTGTGCTATGGCGTTAAAAGGGTAAAACTCAAAATTAAAACAGTGTTGGTGATGGCATTTTGAAGTCTATCCTTAGGTCCCCATATGACTTATTGTTGGCCATATAATACATGATTCCAAGAACATATATAAAACTAAACCCTCCTCTTAGTGTAATGTAGTCTAATTGTTTATATCTCCCAGGACATACGGTTTCTCTGAAGGACTCTTTGATAAACATGTAGCATGCCTCTTGAATTGGGAAGTACATTTTTCATTGCCTCTTTTCTCATACATATGTAATGTCCACATGAATAGATAAACATTTATATATTAGAAAAGAAAGATTGCTAATGCATATAAGCACATCTGACAACTTTTTCCAATTTATATTTTCAATGTAGTTTTTCAATACACCTATTTTGAATAATATGGTTCAGGAACTGTGTAAAATGTTAGAAATGCAAAAATATACTTGTAAGGAACTTTTAATGCAGGGCTAGAGATAGTGGTACAAAAAATGTAATAAAATTAGCAAGTATTATAACTGAGATAAACTGGTACAAAGGAGAGAAATTATGCTTTAGTTTTAAGCAAACATTTGTCTCAGTTTTTACTAAATTTGGGAAAATAAATTAACTACTCAAGACTACTGCATCTTTATTTGTGAATATATATAAGAAGACATAATTCTCAGTGTCAATTTTTTAGAATTGAAGAGTTGTATGTCAATTATACAGTTCAAAATCTTAAAATACATTTTATCTATTATTATTTTTGCTATTAATATATTTTTCTGAGAGACACATATCAGAATATGTTCAGAGAGTAAACAAGGGAAATATTATGGTGAGGTAGTAATATTTGGGTTGAGATTTAGTAATAGCAAGCTCCTGTTTAAATAATTTGTGGATAATAAATATTTTAAAGCAGAGCAAAAGTGAGGATACTATTTAAGCCATAGGTAAAGATGATATGATTTGAGTAATGAAAATGTGCATTATGTTCAGGGAATGGTATAGTTAAAGCAAAGTATATATATATATATATATTGTTCAAATATGAGATTCAGAACAAAGATAACATTTCTTCTATGGTCCTCCAAAATAGTATACTTTAAAACCTGCAGTCTTCACATCATTTTGTAAGAATGTATTCACCCATTGTTCTCCCATTTCTTGAATCAGACAGTGCTTCCTTTATATTAGTGAAGCCACAGTTATTTTAATAAATATTTGTTCTGCAAAATAGCCTGACAAACCATAACCCTTGAATCATATTCAGTCCACTGACTGTTTTTATAAATAAAGTTTCATTGTAACTGCACCCATTCATTTTCGTTTCCTACAAATCTTTCACACTTATGAAAGGCAGACTTGAGTGCTTGAACAGAAACCTTACTACTCACAAATCCTAAAATATTTACTATGTTGCCATTTGAATAAAAAAAGTTTGCTAACCCGTATTCTATAACATTCAGGAAAATGGAATGTAGTGAAAGAAGGAGAGTAGGTTGCAGACCACTGTATGAGTACTCCCAAGAGAGAAGGTGAAGGACTGAATTAGAGTGATGGCCATACAATAGTAAAGAGGAAAAAGAAATAACCAGTCCTACTTGAACCCATGACATTGATGTTAAGTAATAAATAATAGTGGTGCTAATAATATTCACCGAAAAATGCTAGCAATCATGATTTTGGGGTTGTTCTTATTTTCTTCATTTTATGTCAATAAAAACAGTTAGTACTGCAAAAATGTGTGAAGAGTCTAGACCAAATTATACACCCTATGGAACAGTGGTCTTACCAGTAAGTTTTTATTTCTTTTAAAGAAATTTATTACAACTAAAATTATTTTTCCAAGAAAAGAGTGGTATCTTCTTTTGCTACTCTACTAGGCACTTTCTAATGTAATGATGACTCTTCTTTTTATTCCTTTTTTCTTTCTTTTTTCTTTTTTTAAAGGCTGAAGTCCAGCCATTAAAGAATTCTTATGACATAAATATAATTCTTCCCTTTGACAAACTGACAAATGTCATTGTCCGTTTGACAATGACCAGGTTTCTCTTGCCATGAAAGTCTGGAAAGTAAATATAACTTTTCACTCCACTTAAGACTTATTGGCCTCAAAATCAATACCCTTCATGTTTAGTCATGCATTGTCTTACCAAAAGAGTTCAGCAGTGGGCTAATTATTGTTTCTCTCTATGACACATTCTGCAACTTTTCTTTCTTTACCCTCTCTCTCCAACTACCCAAATTCCAAGAATCCCTTAATCCCAGGTAAAGCTCATTCTTCTAAATAAAGATGTCTACTTCAACTCACAGTGGCTTTTCTTCCCACTGAAATCCTGGGTTCTTTTTATGAGCTATTAATATTAATCACATATTATTTTGATGTATCTTGAATTTCATCATAAATTGTTTGATACAACTTATAATGTCTTTTGCATTCTATGTTCATTTCTCCTTTCTCCAAGCACATGGCAAGATCCTTAATACAGAGGACCATGTTGAATAGCTAGCGAATATGTATCTCTACTATCTTTACCCAGGAGTGATAAGTTTTCAACCTCATATGTGATCACTTTCTTTTTATTTTAGATCATGGCATTGCTGAGAGGTATTTTGGTCAGAGATGTCATATGGCTTTGCATCTCTAAGATGTTCTTATTTTTCAGTCAGAAAAAAAAAAGAAGAAATGAAAACTTTTTCTCCGCGTAGAGTGAAGGGCATATAGTATGGTCAGTATCCGATTCATCTCAGCATTTGAGGAAAAGGAAAGGGATTTATCTTTTAATTCCTGACATAAAGTCTCATACTGTAGGATTTCGTGAGGACTAAATGTGAGAAAATAATAGAGCCCATCTAGTAGAAAACCTGGCATATATTAAGTGTTCAACAAATTCAACTCCATTCCTGCCTGCTTTTCTTCCAGAAAAAAAAATTTTCATTTTTATTTTGAAAGTGCTTTCTTTAAGTAACTCCATGCTCTGCATGACACAGATACAAGAAATATAAGTATTAATTATTAGTTTTGCTTCACTAGCTTTTTGGCTTTCTTCTATACTTGTGAGAGATACATGCATATTAATTTCAAAATACACTGTGGAGTGTAAACTTTTTTAGATGATATACAAATATATATTTTTCAGGCTTAACAGGCAATGCACAATATTAAAAATATGATTGCATAATACACTCAAATTTGATAATTTTTATACATGTCATACAAAGTAATTATTCAGTTTATCCAGAGGTAGACTCGCTGTGATTCTCACTCATAAAGGAGCAATTTCAACAGTCCTTGAGGTGGATAATGTTATTGCAGCTAGATATGCCCTTGTAATTGAAGAAGTTATCCTTCTAGTTTCTGGATTTCTGCCAGAAAATACCTCTCAACTGCCAGCTTATTTTAGTCTTTGTCTTAGTTGAACATAACTGCCTTACTCAGTTGAACATATTCTTCCAGAGACATCCCTCATCCAATATTAGATAAACATAAGGCTACAAAAAGGTGGCCCTATCATTCCAACTCAGAGCAAATCTATATAGATGCATACTAGCTCCCGAGCAACCACTTTTCAGCTGAGGCCTTTGTTAGGAATGCGTGGTGGCTCAATTCTCTCCCTTCCCAATACAGCTTGCTGCTTTCCCATGTACAGTGTTGATCCCAAGAGCACTGTATATGCAATCAAAGTTAAGCTGCTATCACCTTAAAATAGACTGTATAGCTGTTTTAAGTAAACCTCATTGTGACTACAAAAACAAAAACAAACAAAAAACCTGTAATACATACACTATCAATAGATGCAGAACAAAATCATTTAAGAAAAATAAAAATCTTTTCATGTAAAAACTTGGAACAAATTAGGTATACATGACTTTTCCTTTAAATTCAGGAAAAGACAAGGATGCCAACCCTCAGCATTTCTCACCTGAGTAATTAGGCAAGAAAAATAAATAAAAGGTTTCCAAATTAGAAGGAAAAAAATAAAATTGTCTCTGTTTGCAGATGATATGATTTATACATAAAAAGCCTTACAGTCTCTGCCAAAAAACTGTTAGAATAAATAAACAGCAGTAAAGATTCAGAATACAAGTTCAATACATACAAATCAGTTGCATTTCTAGACATTAAAAACAAACTGACAAAGAAATTAAGAAAACAATCCAATTTACAATAGCAGTAAAGAGAATAAAATACTTAGGAATAAAGTTAACCAAAGAGATAAAAGATCTATACACTGAAAACCAGAAAAAAAGATGAAAGATATTGAAGAAAATACATATAGATGGAAAGACATTCCAGGATATTAAATATTCATAGATTGAAAGAATGTGAAAATGCCCAAACTACTCAAAGCAATCTACAGATTCAGTGCAATTCCAATTAATATGTCAATGTAATTTTTCACAAAAGAAGAAACAATTGCAAAGTTTGTATGGAATCACAAAAGACTCCACAGAGCAAAAGTCAACCTAAATAAGAAGTGAAAAGCGGGAGGCATAAAACCTCCCAATTTCAAACTGTATTATAAAGCTATAGCAATCAAAACAGTATGGTATAGACATTAAAAACAAAACAAAACAAAAAAACGACAGATCAATGAAACAGAATAAAAAGCCCATTAATAAACCCACACATACATTGTCAATTAAATCATAACACAATGGGGAAATGATAGTATCTTCAATAAATGGTGTTGGGAAATCTAGATATTCACATGTAAAATAATAAAATTGGACTCCTTATATCATACATAAAAATCAACTTAAATTGGATTGAAGATTTAAAAGTGAAACCTGAAATCATAAGACTCCTTGAAGAAAACTTAGGGAAAAATTCCTTGACATTGGTCTTGGCAATGATTCTTTGGATTTGACACCAAAAGCAAAGGTAACAAAAACAAAATAAATAAGTTGAAGTACATTAAATTAAAGAGTTTCTGTACAACAAAGAAAAGATCAACAAAATGAAAAGCAAAGCTAAGGAATCTGAGAAAATATTTACAAACCGTATACCATATTTTGCCACGTATAATGCACAATTTTTTACCCAAATATTGAGGGAAAAATAATGATGTGCATTATACATGGGTAGTACTAATTTAATATTTATATGCATGTTTTTAATTATTTTATTTATGCTTATGAGTTAAAAGTTTAACTCTAGAAATCAATAATGATATCCATATGGAAAATAATACCCTGGAATACAATAATCAGTTTTGTTGAACTTTTTGATGAACTTGCAACGACGAAGAGTGCTTGGCCTTCTATGAAACATAAATATCGTAAATTCGTTACTGGTACATAAAATTTCTTGTACTTTGTATTTGTTCTTGCATTTTGTAATTATTTATTATGTAAACTTTCTTGTGCCACAATATGCTAAAAAGTAAATGCTATAATTCTTTTATAATATAAAAAACAAGTACATAAATATTAACAAATAAAAGTTTGAATTAAAAAAATAAAATGAAACAATTTTTTCCCTGAAAGCTTGGGCCAAAATCATAGGTGTGTATTATACACAGCAAAATATGGTTAATGTTGTTAATATATAAGGAGCTCACATTACTCACTAGGAAAACAACAACTATAATGGATATCCAATTAAGAAATTGGCAAAGGAGGAGATCCAAAATAGTGAAGTTGAGAAACATTGTGCCTGTGTCCTTCTGTGAATGTATTAAAACTACAACTAAATTATAGAACAATCAACCTGGAGAATCATCTGAAGTTTAGCCAAACAGAAGTCCTGTAACTAAAAAAATAAGGAAGAAGCCATGTCGAGACTAGTAGGAGGGCAGAGACGTGAAATGGGCTGGGCCCAAACCTCTGTGTAGCAGTTGAGAATCAGGAGGGGCCAAGAAGAGGAGCCTCCACAAAATATGGCTGTGAAAAACAGAGAATATACTCACCATCTGCCTGTGGAAAATCCAACCATCCTCAAAAAGGGAGCATACACAGACTAACTCACTTGTGAGCACTTGCCCTGGGCTCTGGTGGAGGGGTGGTGACGTGTGGGGTTTTAGAAGCATATAGGGTACGGAGTGAGGCGTATTGTCTCAAAGCAAGGGCTGTAGGACAGTTGCCATTTTTCCTGTGAGTGGTCCTTCTTCCAAGCAGCCAGCAGGCAGGCATCATATTTCCTGTGTTGAACTCTCCCCTACTCAGCCAAATATGAATCTGATTGGTCTGGTGAGCTCCGCTGGGACCCTGCCACACCCAATGCCTCAAACACCTGCGGTACTTTCTCCATGAGCAGCCAGCCCTTCAGGCATTGCACTATTTCTTAGAAAACTACCTGAATTTGTAGGCCCCAGATGGGTGATGACTGGCCTCGGTGTGCTTTGAAACTTCTGTGGAATAACTCCAGGCTCAGCACTGACACCAAACCAGAATTTACATCAACCTGGTGAAAACCACTCTTTCCACTCTAGTGACTCCCTGAGATGCTGCCTCACCCAACTTGCACACCTCATGAGTCTCTTTCAATAGCTGAACCTTAAGGGAGCTAGCAGGTGGCAGCAGGCCTTGGGGTATCCTGGTTTTTTTGCCCCAGGCTTGGCACTGGTTGAAGAAGCCCAGTTCATAGTGTGGCCTCTCTCACACACCTCCAGGATTAACACAGGTAGTAAACAACTGCAGATCACTCTGTAGCTCCTATCAGGGAGCTAATGGCCAGTCATAGACAGTGGGTGTCTTGGACCTGTAACAGAACCCTCTGTAGAGGCTCCAGAAACAACATAGTTGGAGAATGGTTTCAGATCACAGCAGAGCACTGCCCAATAAGCCCCAGGAGGGGCATACACAAAGTATGGTCTCAACAGGCCCAGAGTCTGCTGGGGAGAATCCCACTCAGTGGGATACGCCCTACAAATAGCAGCCTGTAAGCTGTGGACATGGCTCAACCAAAAAGCCAATCATTCTGAGTATCAAACCCACCTACTGATTTGCCAATAGCAATCAAGGTTCAACTGTAAAAAGAGGGCACACACAACTCACACAAGTGACACCCCTGGAGCACCCAGCACAGGTAACGAGGGAGACTGTGTCAGGGCCCCAGAGGGCACCTATTACATAAAGTCACCAAGACAAGACTGAGAGGCATGGCAAATCTACCTAATACATAGAAACAAATACATATAAGAAGCCAAAATGAAGAAACAAAGACATTTGTCCCAAATGGAAGAACAAGAGAAAACTCCAGGAAAAAGAAATAAATGAATTGGAGACAAGCAAGCTACAAGATACAAAATTCAAAACAATGATTATGAGAATGCTCAAGGAACTTAATGAGAACATCAACAAAGAGATAGCAAGCATAAAAAGGACATAGGAACCATATAAAAGGACCAGGCAGAAGTGAAAAATACAATAATTCAAATGAAGAATGCACAAGAAGAAATCACCAGCAGACCAGATGAAGCAGAGGATCAAAACAGTGATTTAGAAGAAAAGGTAGCAGAAAACATCCAATCAGAACAGCAAAAAGATAAAAAGAAAAAGGGAATACAAAAAATTGTAGTTTAAAAGACTTCTGGGACAGCATCAAGTGTAACATTCACATTATAGGGGTACCAGAAGGAGAAGACAGAAAGCAAGGGATTGAGAACCTACTTGAAGAAATAATGACTGAAAACTTTACTAACCTGGGGAAGGAAAAAGACATACAAGTCCAAGAAGTTCAGAGAGTCCCAAATAAGATGAAGCCAAATGGGCCAACACCAAGACACATTATAAAATGCCAAAGGTTAAACACAAAGAGAGACTGTTGAGAAATCAGCTGACCATCTTATGGGAGCTTCCTTTAAGTTACTAGTTGCCTGTCTCTTGCTGCTTTTAGGATTAAGTTTGCAGGCCAGAGAGACTGGCACTAAATAGTCAAGTGGTGAAAATCAAGGATTTACAGTCAAGACTATTCTACACAGGAAGCTATCATTTAAAATCAAAGGACAGACAAGGAGCTTCTCAGACAAGAAAAAGCTAAAGGAGTTCATCCCCACCAAACCAGTATTAAAAGGAATGTTATAGTAACTTCTTAAAGAATGGGGAGAAAAAAGAAAATCAAAATTAAGTATAACAAAGTGGCTATAGCTACATATCTATCAAAATTAGTTTAAATGTAAGTGGATTAAATGCTCAATCAAAAGACATAGGAGGGCTGAATGGATAAGAAAACAAAACCCTTACGTATTCTGCCTGCAAGAGACTCACTTCTTATTGACAGACACACACAGAAAGTAAAGGGACAGAAAAAGATATTTCATGAAAAGGGAAAAAAATAAACAAAAAAACTGGGTAGCAATACTTTTACCTGACAAAATAGACTTTGAAACAAACGCTACGAGAAGAGACAACGAAGGACCCAGTAATCCCACTTCAGGGTATTTATCTGAAGAAACACAAAATGTTATTCTGTGGGGACATGTGCATTCATATGTTTATTGCAGCATTGTTTACAATGGCCAAAATGTGGAGACACCCTGGGTGTCCGTCAATGCAGGAATGGATAAAGAGGAGGTGGTACATAGATACAACGAAATATGACTCTTTCTTGGAAAGAAATGGGTTCTTGCCATCTGTGGTGGTATGGATGGACCTGGAGGGTATTATGCTGAGTGGAGTGTCAGACAGAGAAAGACAGATGCAATGTGATTTTGCTTACATGTGGAATCTGAAGAACAAATAAGTAAACAAAACAGAAACAAACTCATAGATACAGAAAACATTTTGATGGTTACCAGACGGGAGGGTGAAAAAAGAGGAGGTGGTTAAGAAATACAGATTGGGGTTGTTACACAGTAGTCATGGGATGTAAGGCAAAGCATAAGGGATGTAGTCAATAATATTGTAATAAGTATGTATGATGTGAGTGGGCACTAGATTTGTTGGGGTGATAGATGAGAGGGGGTTGGTGGCAGGGTAAAAAAGGTGAAGGGATTAAGAAATACAATTTGGTTGTTACAAAATGGTCACAAGGATATAAAGTAAAGCATACAAAGTATAGTCAATAATAGATCATAACTATGTATATATAGTCCAGGTGAGTACTAGATTAGTCAGAGGGATAACTGTATAAAATATAAATGATTAACCACTATGTTGTACACCTGAAATTAATATAAAATAATACTGAATATCAACATTTATAAAAAAAATAATAAAAAAAAATAGGAGAAAAGGTAAAGAGGAAAAAGTCCAAATTTCCAGGTATAAAACAAATAAGTCACAGTGATGTAGTATACTCATATAGCACAGGGAATAGTCAATGATATTGTGATGGCATGGTACAATGTCATGTAGTTGCTGGACTTATGGTGATCACTTTTTCAGGTATATAAATGTTGAATAACTATGGTCTACCCCTGAAACTAACATAATATTGTATGTTAGCTATATTTTTTAATAAAAAAGTTTAAAAAAAGAAATGAGCAAAGGACTTGAGAAGATATTTAAATGGTCAATTGAATACTAAGATATTGTCAAGTCACTAATATTCAGGAAATGCAAATTAAAATCAAAATGAGATATCACTCCACTCCTTTATGCTATCTTTTATCAAAAGTATAAGAGATAATATGCTGGCAAGGATAAGGATAAAAGGGAACCCTTGTACACTGTTGGTGGGAATGCAAACTGGTAGAACCATTTTTGAAAACAATATGGAAGGTCCTCAAAAAATTAAAACTAGGGTCGGCCGGATGGCTCACTTGGTTGGAGCATGGGCTCTGAACAACAGGGTTGCCAGTTTGATTCCCACATGGGCCAGTGAGCTGCGCCCTCCACAACTAGACTGAAGATAACGAGCAGCCACTGAGCTTCTGGAGGGGGAGCCGCATGGTTCAGTTAGTTTGGAGCCCGAGCTCTTGGCATCAGGGTTGCCAGTTCAATTCCCACATGGGATGGTGGGCTGCGTGCCTGCAACTAAACATTGAAAATGGCAACTGGACTTGGAATTGGGCTGTGCCCTCCACAACTAGATTGAAGAACAACAATTTGAGCTGATGGGCTCTGGGGAAACACTGTTCCCCAATATTCCCCAATAAAATTATATATATATATATATATATATATATATATATATATATATATATGTATACACACACACACACACACACACATATATATGTATATATATAAAATAAAACTATAACTACTTTTTGATCCTGCAATCCCACTTCTGGGTATTCAAAGAAATATATATCAGATTTTTTGCAGCATTCTTCACAGTAGCCAATATATAGAAACAATCTAAGTGTCTGTTGAGGGATGAATGGTTAAAGAAATTATGTACAGCTGATGTCACCTTGAACAATGTGGGGACTGGGGAACTGAACACCCACACATTCAAAAGTCCACATATAATTTTAGATTCCCCCAAATCTTAACTACAGTCGTCTTTCTGTATCCATGTGGGATTAGTTCCAGGACCCTTTTTAAATACCAAAATCTGTGGATGTACCAGTCTATTATGTAAAATTGCATAATTGCATTTCATCAGCTCTCTGTATCCAGAGATTCTCAACTCTGGATCCAAAATACTTTTGGTTAAATCCATGGATGTCAAATTGGGATAAGAAGGGCCAACTGTATATTTAAAAAAAAAAAAAAAAAATCCATGTATAATTTGACGCTCACAGTTCAGACCCTCATTGTTCAAGGATCAACAGTATACATGGAGACTGACAATGAGTTTGACTGGCAAACTCATCCAAAAATTGTGCTACATACCTCACTGCGGAATATCACTACAGTCACCTTTGAAGTACTCCCCTTGGAAAGCTATGCACTGATTCCAGCACCTAGTCCACCTTCAAAGCAATTCTGCAACTCATTTTCTGGAATGGCCATCAGAGCTGTAGTCGTATTACCCTTGATGTCCTGAATGTCATCAAAATGTCTTTGTTTCAATATTTCCTTTATCTTCAGGTAAAGAAAGAAGTCATTGGGGGCCAGATCAGGTGAGTAGGAAGGGTGTTTCCATACAGTTATTTGTTTCCTAACTAAAAACTTCCTCACAGACAGTGCTGTATGAGCTGGTGCATTGTCGTGATGCAAGAGCCGTGAATTGTTGGCAAAAAGTTCAGGTCATCTAACTTTTAAATGCAGCATTTTCAGCACTTCTAAATAGTAAATTTGGTTAACTGTTTGTTCAATTGGCACAAATTTGTAATGAATAATCCCTCTGATATCAAAAAAGGTTAGCAACATCAGTGCAACAAGTTCGTAAACTTAATTGACAGACCTCATACGTGGGTATACACACAAACACACATACAGGAATATTATTATTCAGCTTTAAAAAATAACAATTATTCCATTTGTGAAAATACAGATGAACTTAAAGGAAATTATGCTAAGTGAAATAATACAGACAAAAACTGCATGCTACCACTGATACATGAAATCTAAAAAAAAAAAACCAGAAGTCAAACGTATAGATATAGTGAGTTGAATGGTAGCTGTAAGGGAATCAGAAATGGGGGAAAGTTCAGTTAAAGGGGACAGACTTTCAGTAATAAGTTGAATACATTCCGAGGATCTAATGCATAGCATGTAGAATAATATAGTTAATAATACTCTATACTTTAAATTTGCAAAGGGAGTAGATCTTAAGCGTTCTTACCAAAAGTAAAAAGGTAACTGAGAGGTGACAAATGTGTTAATTAAATTGATTGTGTGAATCACTTCACAGTACATACATTTATCAAATAATCACATTGTACACTTTAAATACATAATTTTTGTTGTCAATTATACCTCTATAAAGATGAAAAAAATAAAAATAAATAAATAATGGAGATGAGAAAGAGGGAGAGATAAAGTATTTTAGAAGTATATTTGTATGCTCACTAAATGTTAGTTGTCTTTTGGGCTAACGTTAGCAGAAATTCGGAAATTTTAAATGTGTTTAAACCTTTATGTTAACTTGTAATTTATAAAATGCCGTGTATTTTCATGATGGGGAAAGTATCACTGCTAATTCTGCTCTAGTTCATTTTTCTGTCTCACGTTATGCATCTATCCATCTTAACAGCCATATCATTGACAATAATTTTTTTTTTTTTTTCCCCAGGAAGAATTACCTTGATGCAGTTTTCTGGCTCCCTTGAGTAGGAGGTATGCACTATTAAATCACATACAATACATGTATGAGAGTTTAATAACCAAATTTTTAATTGGCAAAGCTTTAACTGTAGGCCATCAGGTTTGAAAATTAAGTGTCCCTAAATGTGTTTCTCTCTAGGTAGCTTCTAAAAACAGAAAAAAACATATTCTCAATCATATATATATATATATATATATATATATATATTTACCACAGTCTAGAAGTTACAGATCGACAGGTAAATCTGGAGCTATTTTTATTTAGTTCTTATGAGTTAAATGAACTTATGATTCATAGGTCTTATGAGTTATAATGAATTTGTGATTTTTTAAAAATCTGTACTCATATATATATCTATTCATTTGAAAGGGTCTTTTGACTTGTCCTCCTTCTGACCAAACCATAGTGGAATCAATGAAATTATTTGTAAAATAAAGTGAATTTATCTCAAATTATAGTGAAGACCTAAAGAGAAAATATGGGAGAAAAGTTCTCGCTAAATAAAAACAGGAACCAGAACAAACTTGAAAAACATCAGAGTTGACAGAAAAGACAACATGTGTTTTTGGAAAGAATTCATATCCCTGGGAAATTTTCCAATATAAGTAATATGAATATTAACTTCCTAAGCATTAGAACAAATCATGAAAAATGTACACTGCAAAGATTAAGCCACTGATCAAAACTGCTTATCTATTAATTCCAGTACTTTCTCTTGAGTTTCTCTTCTACTTTCATCAACTTTTGTGCACTGCAACCACGTTATACTTCAATTTTTTTTCTCTATGTCCAGATTTACTTCCTTTGTATGCTTACATATCTTAAAAGTCCCTCAAAATTTAGTATTTTCTGTGCTAGATATTGCAAGTTAGAAAACAAAACACATATTTTTAATTTGTGAAGTTAGCCTCAATAGAAATCATAAAATGCATTGCTTATTTTATAAATGAGATTAAATTATGCTATAATATTTTTGGATTTTAGTATCATAGCCATAATCCCTTAATGTTCTTTGGTTTTTAAATCACTTCTCTTACTTTGCCATTACATTTAAATAGTTTCTTTTCTAAATTCATCAGCATACTCCTTTTGTTTTGTTAAATGTTAAAGTGGAAATGATTCACTTATTTTACTTGCTTTAGACTATTTAGATATAACTCATAGAGAATGATTATGTTAGAATGAAATGAAAGATTTATAATTAATCACAATCAATCCTGTCTAACACATGCCTAATATATCTGTTTTCGGTGTTGATGAAGAAAGTCAAGTTGTGATCAACTCAGACAGGAACTAGTGAGTTAACAATTGATATCATCTAAGGAAGAATTTCAAATTAATTAACATGTCTACAGGAGGCCGATTTTCTTTAATTTTCTTCTAGTATTATGTGTGTTATGAAAGGACACACATTTTGTGTCCTGAAACATTTGTGTTTTCTGCAAAATATAATGTATTAAATATGTCCCAACACTCAATCCAAGCTTTTTCTATAATTCTCAAAAATTTAGTATGTGTTCAAATGCTTTGTATTTGTAAATATCAAGGTATTAGAATAAAAAAAATGAGCCTATGAAGAAAAACAGAGAATATAGAATTCCAATGATTAAAGCAAAAAGTAAATTACTTATTAATTTTTTTTTCTTCACAAGTACTGATTTCAGATCAGCTGATATTACAGCCCAGGATTTCAAATCCATAATTATTTGAATCAATGTTATTCAAAATAATCTAAATAATAGTATTATGACTTTCTTGTTTTAACATGTTTTTCCAACCTATTGTAAACATTTTCAAATCTAGATAAAGTTGAAATTTTCAGTGCATTTTCTTATATAATTTACCTAGTTTTTTGGGTTTTTTTTTTAATGTCATTTTGGGCCATATTGGGTTTAGCATCCTCTCTCTCTCTCTCTCTCTCTCTCTCTGTCTCTCTCTGTCTCTCTCTCCCCTCCCACCCTCCCTCTTTCTGGTTTTGTTATACTATTTGAAAGTAGTTGCAGACTTCATGCCAATTATTTACCCATAAGTACTTTAGCAGAAATCATATATATATATACACACACACACACACATATATGTGTGTTATATATATGTATATATATACACACACATTTATATACATATATATGTATATATGTATGTATATATTTATATAGATTAAATTTTCCATATAATTAAAGTAATTCTATCTTCATTTTACTTAATAGCTTGAGACAAAGCTTGTTTGATGGACTCTTATTTACCATAGTAACTGTCATAATAACAATTGTAAGGGAGAATTAATTTCTCCTCAACTCTATTTGCTGATTCACTGATACTTGAGTTAGGTATCAGCAAATAATAGCCCACAGTCCCAATGACTATTTTTATAGATACATTTTTATTAGAACACAGCTGTACCGATTTGTTTAAGAATTGCCTTTCATGCTACAATGATAAATTTAAGCAGTTGTGACAAAGGCTGTATGGCTCACAGACCAAAAATATTTACTATCTGACTTTATAGGATAAGTTTGCCAAGCCATGCTGTAGATTCTACTACAACTCTTTCAACAAGCTTCTTGTACTGCAACTTGAATCAGCTGAAGAAACTTCTGTTGTACTATTTTCTACTCAAAGCTGTTAGTCTTTTGGGTTACCTGGTTAATTTGTCAGTACAGCTAAACATGTCATATGATGTCTTTCAAATATAAATTTGAAAGAATATATATATATATATATATATATATATATATATATATATATATATATATATATATATATATATATATATATATATATATATACCGAAGGAATTACACTCCAACAAAAGGCTTTCACCTGACTGCCAATTTTCTTAATACACTTGTCAGCATTTGCCAGTTGGAACTTTCTGCAGAAATTCATGAAATTCCAATGTCTTTTTGGAGACTTTTAAGATCAGGAAAATTCAGCCTAAATACTCTCACACGCACACACAAAAAGTCAGTTAAAGCACTGAAGTGGAATAACAGTGTCTCCTTTTATATGGAGTACATTCTTTGCCGCACTCCAAGCCTTATCCCACTCCATCCAAACTCTGAAGCTACGTGTCAATTACCATTTATTATCTGTTCGCTCCACACTGCTTTCCTTCAACCCCACCTTCCTGGCCCTGTAGGCACAGGTGTTTTTGATCTTCCACTACTAGATGAGGGGGTAGCAAGAACTGTGTCCCCGAGAGGCCGCAATGGTGCACTGGCTCTAGTTGCAAAGAATTTATCTCTATGAGATAGGAAGTATTTTCAACACAAGATTTGAAAGTCAGCCAGAAAGAAAGATTTAAGCCTTTAGAAGTAGGTAAAGAAAAAGCACAATCCCTGATGATCTGGTGAAGAATGGAGCTGAATGCCTCTAAGGTACTCCATGCTGTGCGTGAAAGGCTCCAAGTGACCCGGAAGATGGAATCTTTAAGGTGTTGTGAATAGCAGTCCTCCAGAATCTTCCTCATCACTTTACTTTTAAACAGTTCCTTCTTTCTTGTCTCAGTATGAAGTGTCAAGGCTGATATTTTTAGATTTCTTTCTTTCTCTGAATGGATACCCCAATAGGCTCTTTTGAAAAAAAATAGTACATTTAAAAGTTTTATGTAATTACAACCTGAGGTCCACTAGCACTGAGGGGAGCTTTATGGTTAGAATGCCTTGCTGTTTGCACAGAAATGCCCTGTGGTTCACTTCTTGTCTGATACTTCAATTATTTGGCTGTAATCACACACTAAAGCAGATATTGATTTCTTGGGTATTCAAATTACACCCCTAACTGCAAGCACCAGTAAAAGGTTTTTTTTCTATCATTTTAAATGATACAGAGTTTGGTATGATGGTCTTTTTCTCATGTAAGGGTATATGTATTTTTAAAGCTACATTATAAAACCTATCATACGGATAATTTTTTTTTAGACATATTTAGATTTTCTTGTAGGAGGTGTTCTTTTCTTTGGCGTATAAAAGGAAAGGTACATTATCTTTAAAATATTGCAACATTCATGAAAGTAAACAGCTATATTTCTCTTTAATTACAATATAAGTAATCGTGTATACGTATTGTTTGTGATTTAAAAATGTTTGTGATTATTTAATCTTTAGGTACATATAAAATGTAAAAGTAGTATTAGAGAAGCTTGCCTTACTCAATGTTGTTATTGAACTATATTCTTTCTCAATATACAATGGACATTTCAGGGAAAGATATTTCATGCTTTGCCTATTTGAAAATGATCGATTATATTAGTTTGATTTCATATCTAGTGTTTGAATATTCCTATAAATGATTCTTTACAGACAACAACAACAACAACAAAAATTCTAAACAGCCATTCACAAATTTGGCCCTGATTATTTTCCACCAAAAAAACGATATTCCTTCCCTATGTTTCAAAAGCTGAGGGACAGAAAAGATGCTCCTAAAATACAGAGAGAAACATTTTCTAGTTGTTCTTACAGATTGGGGTAGTCAGTTTGAGTTAGAATATGCAAGCTACATCACAGGAGAATGGAACTGGTGTATCTCAATATGTTCAAGCCAACAAGTCAGAATTTTTTAAATGAGCCATTCTTCTAATCTGGGAAGAGTTTGGTTTAAATCTTTGGCACATTTATATTACTGCCATGTTCAGAAATAAGAGTCTCCTAACTTTCTGCTCTCTGGCAAGTAAAGGAAACACTGAAAAATCTGCAATAACTGTTTGATATTTTGCCTCATTTTTCTCTAATAGCCATAGTTTTAAAGGATAAGAGTATGTACAGACTTGAATATTTAATACTTAAATTTTGTGTCATTTCCTTCTTTTCGTAAGGATTAGCTCAGTCCATCAGAATATTTATTTTAAAATGTAGTCACTATCTTCATTTTGATATGCTTTTTCAGATATTTCCATTGATTAAGCAATAATAAAAATTATGTTTTTTACCCATTTCTGTCTTCCATTAAATATTTCATATATAGTGAATATAATTAATATGATTTAATATAATAGTTTATACTATTGTTAAGGATTTCAAATATCAGATTGAATGCATTGTCTTGACTTTATAAAAAAATTTTATTTGATACTTATCTTCCCAAAAGAGATGTATTGACTACCATAAAAGACGGACAGGTAGAAATAATCTTGTTGGTGTCTGTCATCTTAAGGTTTTATAGTTACATGAAGCTGTAAATGATAATTCCAGGGCATAATTGTTGAGAAAAAATTCTATGATTGGTTTTATGTCATATTGTTTTTTATTACTTTTAAAAACTATTGAGAATATCAGGAAAATTAACTCCCTTTGCACATCTGTTTATAGCATGTCCTTATGCAATGATAATCATGTTTTTCACATACAAACACACAAAATCAAGTGTACAATGAAGTGAATAGGAGTATTTACTGAGCAAGTCTAATTATAATTCAATCTCTCTCTCTCTCTCTCTCTTTAACATAGTTTACAGATTTTATTTTGAAAGGGTGCTATACAATGATAACCACAAAGAATTTGGTAGCAGAATAGGCTGTATTAGAACCCGGTTCAGATACTTAGTTTTTGAATACCTGAGTTTCATATTCAATAACATGTTGAAGATCATTAAGCACGCTACCTAGTACTTCTCAGCGACCGTTAACTGACAAAAGAGAGTTACCACTGATATTACTTTGAGTGTCTTTCAGTTTAAACCTGAAGGTTTTTACATTATTATCAAAACAGCGCCTGGTAGAGTGACCAGACTATTAAAAGGTATTCAATAAATATTTATATAATGAGCAAATGACTTTTAAAACTAATTGTCGGGTTGAATTGTCCCCAAAAAAACATGTTCAATTATTTTTTATTGCAAATATACTACAAAGTTAAAATATTTTTATTGCAAATATATACAAAGTACCCAAGATCATTGTTGCTTTAAAACCTACTAATACAATGTTTAAAAGTAAAATTTAGGATAATTTTTCCGTAAATGAGAACTGCTTTGGCTGATACATTGAAATTTTTCCAGAATGACTGAATGTTGGTCCATAAAACAGTGAAAGTCCAAAATCAGCTACATTCCAGAAATACAAACTTTTACCTTCTCTTTGTGTTCTCTCCTCATTTATATTTTGTGACTAGGATAAACCAAATAGTAACTTGTTATTAAATTAATTCTTAGATGCTTAATTATCACTTGTGAGTTGTGAATAATTATCAAATTGCTATCAAATATTTGAAAATAATTTTTTAAAACATCAACTATAAAATTAATGATATATGCCTCTGATTTAATACAGGAATATAAGAATAAATATAACAGAATCAAAATTTATTGTCTTTAAATTTCATGAGCTGTATACTTTACTGAATTACTTTAAAGGAGACAGTCCATTAGACGTAGACAACAACGGTAGAAATGACAAGAAAGGATTTAGAGTTTTACATAAACTTAGTTGATAAAGCAGGGGCAGGGATTGAGATAACTGACTCCAATTTTTAAAGAAGTTCTACTGTGTGTACAATGGTATCAAACAGCATCACATGCTACATTCCTGAAAGGAAGAGTCAATTGATGTGGCAAATTTCATTGTTGTCTTATTTTTAAGAAATTGCCAAAGCCATCCCAACATTCAGCCATTACCACTCTGATCAGTTAGCATCCATCAACATTGAGTAATGACCCTTCATTATCAAAAAGGTTATGATTCACTGAAAGCTCAAATGATGTTTAGCATTTTCCAGAAATGAAGTTTTTTTTTTTTAATTAATGTATGTATATTTTTTTATAGACATAATACTATTGAACACTTAATAGACTACAGCGTAGTGTAACTATAACTTTTACACTCACTAGGAAACCAAAAAAATATATGGGACTCACTTTATTGTATATTTGCTTTATTATCGTGGTCTGTAACCAACCCAACCCGCAATATCTCTGAGGTATGTCTGTGTGGACTTCAGTAATCTAAAACAATGCAGATTATCAACTCAAAAGACAAATCATGGTGACAGACAACACAAGCAGGGCAGCTTCAGAAATTCATATACACAGATCATCAACTTTGTATCAACTTGAGTTGTCTGTACCCAGGAAAATAGAGCCTTCCTTCCCTACATGGAATTTAGAGCCCTGAATTTGTAAAGGGACCAGTTCACTTTGACATAGAATAACTTTCTGCTTCTCAAAATGTTGGACACAAAAGATATGATTTGATGAAATGTAGACTGTTATTTTATAAACATTACACTATTTTAAAGTGTAAAACAAAATGAGTTAAAAGTTGACCTAATTAACCTTATTTTCTAACACTATTATCTTTACTGACCAATAAATATATATCTCTATTTAATTTTTAATAGTAGTATTATAATAGACTTAATAAAATCTTTATATAGTGTATTCCAAAATTGTGCATTTATTTCAAATTACTTTTATATTATTGCAAATGTTTAATTCCCTCTCGTGTTCATTTAGTGATTTACATAGAAGGCATACTGAGCAGACAAAGCAAGTTGGATTACAATTTTCATTTCTCTCCAATTAATTTTAAAACCTGAGACAGGAGCAAATTCATCAATCATGATGTTGAAATTATTTTTCAGGCTTACATAGGCACATAAGGATATCATTATGGAGGTTTGAATCATTTCCCTTCACTAACAAAACTGATGCGAATCATTGGTTTGCCATATTTTAAGACAGAGTTAGACAAGGGCAACCATTATCAAAAAATAGAATTTTTTTATGCTTTAAAATTCCTTATTTCTTATTATATAGCCTCGCTGGCTAAACAATCCAAATTAATGAGTTATATGCTAGTTATCGATACACCTATAGATAAGGGTGGACATGAGTGTTATTGGTATTAGTTTTAGGAGGAGAATAGGATTATTGGAGTCATCTGTGACTAGCATTCCAATGGGGTGCAGAGATTATAGACTAGTCCTAGAATCACATTTGGAGTAGAGCATGGAGGTACAGACTTATAGCCACACGTTCCTAAGATCTTTATAGAATTGTCCCAGTTTTTAATCTGCCTTAGACTCAGATATAAAATTTTCCAATGATTTTGTGAAATATAGGCCATTAAAATAATACTCCTGTTTTATTGAAACTGTTTGGTGGAATTTTTGTTGCTTCCAACCAGAGGTGAACTAGACAAAAGACTAAGAAATATCGATTTTCCTTTCTCTCATAATTAACTGTATGATTTAAGAAAACTTTAAAATTTATTTTTAACCTAAATCTTCTTTTTGATAAAATGAAGATATATGGTTGTATGAGAATTAAATGAGGTATTGTATAGAAAGCACATAGCATAGAATCTCACACTTAAGGATGCTGTAATATCATAGCTGTTACCATTAAATTATGACTCACTATAAAGTCATTTATAAAGAGTGGTACTGCCTTATAAAGTAAATGGAAAAGTTCAATTCCATAAATGGAATTAGTACTACGTCATGAATGATAATCATACACCTGCAGACCTTGGATCGATGAGTAGAATTCTATAGGACAGAGAATATGAGGAAGGGAATTTCAAGCTGAAAGAGCTATATGGACAAATACCTGTCACTATAACACAGATGACATGCTAACTAGTCAGTTAAGAATTTGACACAGTGGGATGCAGTGATGTGGCTGGATAGGAAGATTGGATCCCTTATTGCTATATTTTTTTCAAGGCTCATTCTTCCAACAAAAGTGTTGATTTCCTTTTTTTTTTAATCTAAGAATTCCTTTCCATTAATGATCTTCTCTTTCCTATTCTGAGCACTCAAATATATAACTTAAAATGTTTTTTCCCCTATTTATTTGATCTAAAAAATGCATAATTTTTTTCTCAGCTTAATATTTCTACAGAATTATCTTCCATGCTACTATCTGTTCTCTCCTCTTTACTCCCAAAGAATTTTATGCTCACTTCTTCACATTTTGGGCTGTTTTCATTTACATACCCTTCTTGAATCATTTCTAATTTGCTTTGTACTCCCCAAAAGGCAGTGTGATGCCATGAACAGGACCACAAGTTTGGAAACCAGACACAATCGTTTCCACCTCAGCAATAATTACATAACTGACCAGGGAAACACTGGTCCATTGTTCAGCCTCATTTTCCTCATTTGTGAAAAATCAGTGAATTCATCTGCACTGGGTTTTTAATGTGAGAATGAAAGGCCTTAATCTGTGTAAAGCACCTGCATAGGGGCTGGTATAGATTGAGAGACAGATGTGTTCATTCTATTTAATTCTGTACTTCCCAAGGGGTACAGTAACTGTTGTTCTGATACTATGTTACTTGACTCTGTGCCTTGACAGTCCTCCCCCTAAAACACTTTCCTTACTGTTTTTAATAAAATTCAGTCTCCTTTAATGCTGTCCTAGCTTTCTTTTCTTCCTCTTCAGACTCTTAACTCCACAACCTTCTCTTCTCTATATAGTTTCTTTTAGTAATCCTAGGCAACCCAGTAGATTACTACCTTTATACTGTTTCCCAAATTTGTTTTCTGCCTTCAGCGTTCTATCTCTGAACTCTGCCGTGAGCATCCACTGGTCTATAGTATCAGAAATATGAATAATTGAATTAACTATCCACCTCTCACAAATATATATATTCCTTGTGCACTTTCAGTCTGTTCCTTTCCCTTCACCTCTAATCTTGTTTTAGCTATCTATTTCTATTTCAATGTCGTTTTCACCTTTCTACTGCTGTAAAAAGAATAATAGTCTCCGAAGGATGTCCATATCCTAATCTCCAAAATTTGCAAATGTGTCACTTTACATGACAATGACATTTTGCAGACATGATTAAGTTATGGATTTTGAGATGAGAATATCATTCTAGATAATCTAGATGTATTCAATAATATCACAGGGGTAGAGTGTCTTAGTCAGTGAGAAGAGAAAATACTATGACAGCATCAGAGATTGGAGTAATGTGCTTTGAAGATGGAAGAAGGGGCCATGGATCAACAAATTCAGGTGGCCTCTAGAAACAGAAAAAGGCAAGGAAATGGAATCCCCCTGAGAGCCTCCAGAAGGATCACAGCTCTTCCAACACTTTGACCATAGCTTGTAAAATGCATTTTGGACTTCTGGCATCAAGAACTGTCATAAATTTGAGCTAAGTTGATACGTTTGTAATAATGTGTTATTCCATTATTAGGAAATTAATACACATACCTCCACAGATACCAAGACTTTCCAAACGTAATACCTTTATGTACTTGCCTGCTGAGTTTCATACTTCCGTAGTATTACTTTATTTGAAGACTTTATCCAATAGAATGTATTGTCCCAACTCCAACATTAAGCTCCATCGATGTGTCAGTTGCAGTGCCACCAATTAGTTTATCAAAAATATGTGTATTGTGATTGCTATCTCTTCTACTATTTTCTCAGAGCCATCTTTCTTATAGTGAATGTATGCAAATTATAAAAATTAAGAGATTTAAGATATAAAAATTAAGAGATTTAAAATATAAAAATTAAGAATGTATGCAAATTATAAAAATTAAGGTTTTCTCAGATGACTAAACATTTTCCTAATTATGTATTTATATACATAAATTATGTTTCATATATTAGAAAAATATAACAAAATTGTGTGCCTGTGTTGTAGACTGAATACCTGTGTCCTTCTAAAATTCATATGTTGAAATCTAATCTCTGATGTGATGGTATTTAGAAGTGTGGCCATTGGGAGATGTTTAGGTCATGAAGCTAGAAAGCTCATGAGTGAAGTCAGTGACCTTATAAAAGAAACATGAGAGCATTTCTTAGCCTTTTTCACCACGTGAATATTCAGCCAGAAGACAGACATCTATGAAGTAGAAAACAGTCCCTCATTAGACATTAAATCTGTTAGTATATTGATCATGGGTTTCCAAGCGTCCGGTGCTAAGAGAAATAAACATTTGTTGTTTAAGTCACCCACTTTATAGTATTTTTGTTATAGTGGCCTAAATAAATTAAGAAAACCTGTAATTTCATGGTTGGTCACAGGAAAAAGAATCTAAAAATAATGATAATATTAAATTGGAAAAAGGAACAAGTGATACTCAAGTAAGGCAAAAATTGCAAAGAACTAAAGCAAATGTCACAGTTTTGAAAAACATGAGAATAAAGAATTAAGCTCAAATTGCTTTATCATTAGCTCAACTACATAAAGCAATACACTACAGAGTTACAAATGAGAAGAGTTCCTCTCAAATTATAGACTTTGACTTTTAAAAATGACAATCATTTTTATGAGTGACCACATTATTAGTAATTGTAGATAATTTTTATAAAGAACAAAATTTCTCAAAGTTAAATAGGATAATATCTAAAATACAAATTTTCTATTACAAGACTTGTAGTAGCTTTATGAATTTTTAGAGTTTTAAATTTACTACTTAAAGTCATTGCTAACTATTCAAGTTTAGTATAAAGAAAATCGTTACAGGTTCTCTGGTCCTTCCCCCAGGATGATTGAAGCTGAAAGTGGAAGGCAGTTCTCTATTTGTTACAAGTTCCTCAGGCGAATTTTTATGATCAGAGAAGTTTGAGGTACTGAACTGTAGGAACAATCACAAAAGGATCTATTACTTCTCTATAAAGTGTACTTGCTAGGTAGATAGTTTCTATCTCAAAAAAAGCATTTACTTTCCTTAACAGTCATACATATATTGAAGAAACATGGAAGATTTTTCAAACTTAAGATTTTTGAAGCAAATAACATGAGGAAGCATCAGTACTTATTATTTTTTTATTCCCCACTTCAGAAGCAAAGTTATGATTATCCTCTGACTCTAAAGCCAAATGAAGTGAGTGAAGTATTTTGCAGGTTGAAAGGTAGAAAGAATCTTTAATTAATTTTGCTTAAGTCAGATTGCATTCATTCACTACTAATTATGATATGATAAATATGGGTCAGGACCAGCCAGGTATTTAATATCTACTGTATATTTTATCACATAGGATTAACTGAGAAATAGTCAAGGATTTTGAAGATTTTTTAAAAGGAAACCATGCTTTTTTATTACAATAGTAAAAGTGATAAGCACACATTCCCAGTGAACTGCATTTCAAAAATTGCAAGTGTTTTACTTTCTTTTCTTTCTTTCTTCTTCTTCTTCTTTTTTGTTTTTTTAGGACAACTCTCTCCCTTGATGTAATAATAAAATTGTAAGTCAATCCATTATTTAGAATTAGGAATAGATTTCCCTTATAATTAGTTCTATATAGATTATGTTTCTAAACTTTTCTAGGCTATTCCATAAATGATTACAAATCCCATATCAAAGGTAAAATATTCAGTGTAAAACGAATAGCATTGCTAAGTAACAATTTAAATAAAACTGAAAAATCTGTCTATAAACTAGGATTTTACCTTCATCACGAATGCTGGTACTTAAGGAAAAGTAATTTTAATGAGAACTAAAATGAAGATTTTTAAAGGGGACTTCTGGGCATTTTCAATGGCTTAAAAGTTTATATTTCTGGTACTTTAAAGTGTCTAATTTTATTTCTAGATTAATTTTTTTTATGCAGCACTTCTCAAAATACTTTTCGACAATAATAAATGATAAGTAAGAGGTAAGGAGGACCAATAATACCCATGGTAATTTTATTGAGAGGAAAACTGAGGATTCACTTTTTTAAGTGAGTACCAGAATTACCTGAATTCCAGTTTTAATTATTCATATATATTTGTTTAATAAATTCTTTTGTTTTTAAATTTTTATTTATTCAAGTGTGTTTTCCAGGACCCATCAGCTCCAAGTCAAGTAGTTGTTTCAATCTAGTTGTGAAGGACACAGCTCACAGTGGCCCATGTGGGGATTGAACCAGCAACCTTGTTGTTAAGAGCACTGCACTATAACCAACTGAGCTAACAGGCTGCCCCTATTCATATTTTTAAAGGTTAAAAAAACTGATTTCCTATCATTTTCTCCCTTTCTCTCCCTCCCTCCCTCCCTACTCACTCCCTCCCCCCCCCCTCTCTCTCTCTCTTTCTGTTGTTTTTGCTTTCTAGCATAATGAAAAATACATGTGGATTTTCTTAAACCAACCAAAAAGGGTACTGCTATTCACCAGCTGTACGTATTTTGGAAAGGTTATATAATATCTCTCAGAATCAGATTCATCATGTTCAGAATGAGGAAATAACATCTGCCCCTTAGAATTACTGTGAAGATTATGTGAGATAATATCCTAACATTTGTCACAAAAAAAGTTGTCATTAAATTTGGTATTTATTAATAAGCCATTCTTGTTTCTACTCCTGAGACAGTCTTGTTTTCTCTTTTTCATATTTATGCATGTCAAACCAAAATTATCACATTTCTCTAAGGTTCTTTAAAATGCAGAAGTTTAGATACTCTAGAAAACCAGTAAATGCCCTAAGAATTTGATTTTATCATAAAAATTGATTTTCAAACATTACTCTCTTAGGGGACTGTAGAGTGAAACAATATTCTTTGAAAACTTTATTTTTTTATTTATTTTTATTTTTTTGGTAAATGCCCATATCTTCACAATTTTTGAGTACATCATTGTAGGATACAAGCATGCTAACAAATAAAATGCTCTTCATGGTTTTCTCTCATTGATGTACACAGTGAGGCAAGAATTGTCATTATGTGATGTTATAATCACCTCTTCTTCCTCCCCTTTGGTGAAGTAGTAATGTCACCATGGGATGATAGAGATAGGTAGACACATGATACCTGGCACTGGACAAATAAGATAGACACCAGTCACACTCACTCAGGGCCCAGAGGACTGCACTCTAAGCAGAGCCACACAAGAGCTACCATCTGGAACAGAGTGAAGAATCAGGGGCAGTGGGAGGCAGACCCACATGAAGGTATAGTGCTCTCTGATTCTCCCTGCAGGATGTGCTGGACTTGTATGACTCATTCTATGGGCTGGCATGGAATTGAAACCTGCTACTCAGTGGTAAACAGAAATTTCACTTTGTCCATTTGATAAGGAGGATTGTTTAGCTAGAATACCTTGCATATAGGAGCAGAGAGAAGGCATTCAACTTTTGGTTAGATCATTTGTGGTTTTCCTAATTTCACCAGTCAAGGTTGCACACAACATTGGGCCTTAACTTAGACAATACAGATAATGTAAGAGAAAGTCTAGGGATTAATATGGTGAGTTTTCACCAAGCCAACAGTCACAAACAAGGTTGTATAACTCAAGTACTCAGAACAAGCCCCTGTATATACATGAAAATGGAGAGGAGGCATTTCCCAGGACAAAAAACTGAAATCTATTTGCCTGAGGTATATTTGCTAGATTCCAGCCACTTCAATTAATTTTTAGTGCAATTACTTTTACTTTTTAATGTATTGGAAATACATTATTGTTTGAACAGATTTTTTTAACTCAAAACAAAATGACAAAATTATACTTAATTCTAATCACTCTCTGAAAAACTGAAAAAGTGGTCTTATTAGTTTGAAAAGAATATCAAAATTATAATTTTGTTCCCTTGTTCTTTCTATTGCTGGAATGTTAACAATGTCTTTTGGTAAGTTCCTATCAATCAAATTAGTGTTTTAAATAGATTTTTAATGAAAAATATAAATTTTGTTTGTTTAAAAGATGACTTAGATGTACCTCTAGTGATTAAGGTTAGTTTCAACCTCTTTGTACTTTCTCTTTCCAAATCATGCTAATAGAACCCAGAAATATTATAAAGATAAACCAAAAAGCACTTTGAGTAAATGAAATGGTATATAAATGCAAATTAATAGTATTAATATATGTTATAATTATACATTAAATCTTACAATGTGAAGCACTGTTTTAAGTTAGGATTTGTTCCCTGGGGGAAGATAAGAATGAAAGAGTTCACAAAAGGACAAATATGATGGTTAAAGTAGAATGAAACTTGCACATATACAAAAGAAAAGTAAGAAAGCTAAGATTATTTAGCCTGGAAATATGAAGAGATAGAGTGAATATAATTGAGTTATTTAAGATTTTGAAAGGTGTAGTAAAATTTGATAAGATCCCTTTTATATGCTATTCCGTAACACAAGGAGAGATCATTCAAAACTAATGGAAGATTAATTTGAAAGGAACAAAAGGAAATAGTTAATCTTCACATAGTGTAAACTCAAACCACATACTTCAATAACATAGTGGATTTTAAATTAAAATACAGAGTCTATGTTTTAAAAATAGAACAAAAAATGGACATTTATAAGCTAAAGCAATTTTCCATATTAAATGGAGTTAAATCAAAAGGCATATCCAACGTAATTAAATGATGATCATCAGTATTAGTAATATAGTTATTTCATCTCTCAATTTAGGTATAGAATTAGCAATGGACCAAGAAGACTGCTGAATTTTTATCATTCGTGAATCATTTGTAATTTTATTTTCAAGGAGCAAATCACAGAACCAGTTGATGCATCTATACCTCCTCACCATCACACTCATTATTCATTCCACATTCTTTATTTCTCTTATTATTGACCTGGATTCCTTTTATTAATTTAAAATTTTATCTATATACATAACTTAAGCAGCCAATTAATTAGTGGAAGCCATTCTTCAAAATCAAATATTGTATATTAAAGTTTGAGTTTTGCAAACTTATTTTATATTGAGCTGGGGAATGAATTCAGTAAGCACATGATTTTCAATACTTTGCACTGTTTTAATTATACAAATTAATATTTTAGCAACTTAAATCTGAATATTTGGAAAGGGAAGATGTATTTTAAGCATCTATGCACTTTTATAGAAAGCAAATGTGAGAAATAAATTATTTCTATTCAAATATTTGGGGATATTAAAAAAGAGGGGAGTCAAAGTAAATATATGAAGGTGAATATAGAAAGGTTTTTCTAGCTACAGATAGTAATCATATATACTTGTTATTTTATTTTACATATTTTTAAAAAATTAAAATAGATCAACTTAATTTAATGTAAAATTTTAACATTAATAAATATGACACTGACAGTTATTAACAGTTATTAACTGTTAATATCATTTTTATTAATTAATATTTCATCTAGAACGTTTTGAAAATGAAAGCTAGTTATATTTTGAGGGACTAAAATTTTACCAGAACAAATGTTTGCTTCAGAAAAAACAAAACAAAACAATAAACAGTCATATTGAGTATCATTTTCTCTACTAGAGAGACTTGACAACACAAGCATCAGTCCCCTTTTATTTGATTGTTAGATTTTTTTCCTGGGCAGTGACCCAATGTTAGAGAATTATAGGTTCTAGGAACAATTCAATAGGCCCATTTCAATTGAAAGTTGATTTTATTTTTACAGCTCAAGATTTAGTGACTAAGGAGTTTGCTGAAATAGGAACTTGAACAGTACTCTACTGAGCTGATATTTTAAGATTTGCAAACTCAGAAAATTCAAAGCACAGTATATGATAGCTCTGCCTTTAAGTTAGATCTTCTAATAATTAAAGTCAAGAAATGAGAAATGTTAAGAGAAACTGGATGCACATATTGAGTCCTAATTGGGAGATGTGAGAGGAAGTTAGGACAAGTTGAGAGAAGTGGTATACATTATGAAAGGGAGAGTGGTAGTTGCTTTGTTTTGCTTTTTGTTAAGTGTCTACATACAATAAATGTATGCTTTAAACATTATTACATTATTTGAGGTAAATTTTTTTGGAGTTAGAAAAAGATAATTTTCATGAAAAAAATTTATAAAAGTATGGCTATAGAATCCACTTTCAAAGATTAAACAATTTGCTAGTGTGGCATAAGGAAGCCCTAAGCTCTAAATATGTGCTTTTATTCTATGACTAAATTTTAATATAATGAGGTTATAAAAGATATTTAAATATCCCAAAGCACTCAGTTACATATTGAAACTTAATTGCTCCCCTTATGAAACCATTAATGCCATCATATTATGATTTATATGCCAACTTATGGTTGCCATTGTCTTGTAATGACCTGAATGTTATTCAAATATATCAATCCCATTAGAATTTATACTTAGGAAATAAATTGTTAATTTAAGTAATTTTTAGTCTGGTCATTTTCTCTTGTAAGAACATTATGATCAAGTCTATAGACAATTAAAAAAAAACGATTTAACTGATGATGCCTTAAAATTAGAGCATGGTGAATACATACCCCTTTGGCAAAATTAATCAACTTTTATATTTTCTTGAATAGCCACCATTTTAAAATTAGATATTCTTATCATATTTTAAAGTAACATAGGAAGAATAGACAAGGTAATGTGCCTCAATCTTCAAACTTTGAAAGAGCATGTACACATCAGAAAATGGAGACTTGGAGAAGAATAATGACTGTTCATTTTTCCAAAAAAGTTTATATCATATTCATGTCTTATATATATTTATTTGAATTAGAAAGCAATGCTAATACAAATGTGGAACATGTAGATAAAGTCTATTGATGGGGATTTGTATGGTATCCTGGGACAACAGAGATAAGTTAAAATAACATATGAATATCAACTGCTATTTATAATGAGACACTCACAATTATACAGCTGAGAAAAATGTACATCCAAAGGAGCAGAGAAAGAATTTACAGTTGCAAATTTTCTGAAGTAAAAGCCATAAGAAAAAGAAGGTCAGAGAGCTATATTCAGGATCAAAACCTCTCTAAAGATGAGTCGAGCTGAGGAAAATATAAAGGCCATCTTGGTCACTAATAAATTTCTTTATTAGTTTTCTCAATTTCAGTAAACAAAAGAGAAGATATGAATATATAGGATTATTAAAAAATGGTATTGTACTTGTTGCACCACAATGGCATATGCAGTAAGGGCAGGCTTGGGATGTTTGAATCTAGTCTCTAGGTTTCCTGAACAACAGATCATCTTGGAGAGTGGACTTCAGCCAAAAGAAGTCTGACCTTCAGACAGACCTTGAAGTGTCTAACAGAGAAGAAAAACAAATTCTTCTGCAAATTAAAATTATGATAATACAAAGAATCTATTGTGATATATTTAACATGTGAAAATATTATTGATATCCTTTCTGTTTACTCTCTTTCTATTACTGGTGGTGGTGGTGGTGCTCACTTTAAACTTTTAAGTAAGTTCACAGGTCACTTATGTTATTGGACTTAAATTATTTTACTCTAGGTATTAATAGGGTAGGTAGATAGACAGAAATGAGCAGGAGAAGGAGAGACTTAGCCCCGATAAGAAAGCCCCTTGCTGTAGCTCCTACGTGGGTCAAGACCCGTTGCAGCTGCCCTCACTTAGGGCACCAATACTGTACTAACCCAGCAGGATTCCAGGTTTACACATACCCCTACATCAGAGGGATGTGTTTACAAATGCCCCTAAATCAAAGGAATGCATTGTTAGAAGCCAGAGAAGGGAAGAAGACATCCCACTGATCAGAGTACGTATCTTGCTTCTCAGGAACATTTTAGTGAGCCTCTCACACAAACCCTAAAAAGAAAATGGACAGAAACTGCCTGAGAAACAAAAAGGAGGACGAGGCACCTCAGAGGGCAGGTAAAGGAGATAAAGAGAAGGGAGAGGGGCAGACAGTTTTACCCATAGAGATAAAAACCTTCACATCATGTAAGGAGAGGCTGCTTCACTCTCCTGGGTCAGCCTGCTTCATGTCTCAGAGTGTTCTCGCTTTTACTAATACACTTCCTGCTATTCTATGTGGCACAAACTCTGTTTCTTAACTGAATTCTTTCCTTCAAGAAGACAAAGAGCTGAGGTACAATGTCATTTCCGGTAACAGCATGTTTCTCAAATAAAAGTTTTCTACTAATTGTATAAAATAAAATAAACACCAAGTTGTGGAGGGACTTCTGTATTTTCAGTTTATATTAATTTACATATTTCTTGATCTTTCATGTTAATGATATATCACTTTAAACCTAATAACATATTACAATTTACCAATATGGTTCGTTAACATATAATTTTATTGTCATAATATAACCAAGTTATCATCCACTTATAAGTACAGTGTATTTACTTAGTCTTCCCCCGTAAGTATTCAGATGCCTGGCTAAGCAGAAACAACAGGAGAAGCTCAATTGCATATTTGTCTCTGAATTTCTATGCACAGTTGTGATATATTAGATCATATATTGTAATAAGATTTCTAGAGATACACAGATAGGGCAAAATCCATTATGAGCAAATAATTTGGTAAACATTGCATTCAGCATCTAGTACATGTCTACCATGAGTAATATGGTCAGAGTATCTAACAATAGAGGCTATAAAATACTTAGCGATTTTAAATCTTATGTGTTATTTAACTAACGTTTTATTGGACAAGAGACTGAAGGCAGTAGGAATTAACATTATCCTACCGCACTGAACGAGAATGAAAAGTTCAACAGAAAAAAATAGAAAGTAATTGTCTATTGGGTAGAATTTAATAACAGAACAAACAGATTTGTAGCAGATGTGTTATTTTAAAAGCAAGTAGGGATTTTTTTTTTAATTTCTTTATCACTAAAACCCCAAAAGAGCAAAAGTGGAATTTAGAAAGTGATATTTTACGCAATTAAAAAATTATTATTATTGAAATAACATGCCAACCATAGTGAAAAGAGTAGCACAGAAATTCCAACAGATAAAAGCAGCTGAGAATTGGTTGAACTATAGTTAAAAGTGAAAGAAGGAAGCAGAACCACCCTGAGAGTTGGTGCAGGATTTTGGATTACTGTGTTTCCTAGGATGTTATATAGAAATTCAGGAAAAAACAGAGACAAACGTAAATTTCTTTTAAAAGTTCAGAGAAAGTTTTTAAAAACCAGCTGACTAAATTAAATTAAATTAAAACAGTATATAATGTAATGGTATAAAGTAATGCCATCGGGCTTATTTATGAGAAATGTATAGAAAAACATAGTGTTGTATTAAGTGATTTTTCCTTACTCATATTTATTTACTTTTGTGAAACAGTGTCTTATAAACAAAGTAGTTTTATGAAACCAATAAACTAATTGTTTTACTTGTATCAATATTTAAAGTAAGTGTGCCTTTTTATATCAATAGAAAATAATTCTGTGAAAGCAACATAGTAATTGTATTTTATTTTATATCAATAATTCTTCGAGTGCTAAAGTGTGAGATATGAATGTTCTCCTATTATTTTGCATAACTATAAAAATGACAATGGGTTGTAAAATCAGCAATTTTAAGTGTATCCTTTAAAAAATACAATATTTTGTTTAATTTTAGACCCACTTTTGGCTATGTGTACATGCAATTTAATTGCTCTAAAATTATTGCCAATTTTTACAGTCCTTAAGAGTAAATAAAATTATGTTTTATTATAGTTAATTATTAATCAATAGAGGTATGTGATGGATGTAATAAAAAATTCTACCACCTAGTGGATAATTGCTATCAGCTTTTGAGATACAGATTTCCAATCCATAATCTGTGTGTGTTTCAAATACCCATAATAGAGAACTGTTTATAGAATATGATTCAATTACATAAATAAAGGGCATTGTCTATATATAGATTATGCTCTCTGATGCATATAAACATAGTTTTTAATTAAAATAGTTTGTAGTCTTTTTATTTACTTTATAATTTCACAACTTAATATTATTTTGCAGTATTAGGAGATAGAAATCAATGAGTAATGCATTTAAATGCAAAAAAACTACATAAAATATAGTTGCTGTCATTTAAATATAAGTGAAAAAAATTAAGTGTGTATATAAATGTGTGTATGCATGCATGTATTATTATATTTGCCAGTATGTATGTGTGCACATAAACTCAAATCACATGTTTGTATATATATTTGGACTGCAAATGATCTAACGTGTTTAACCACATTTTTAAATTTAATGCTCTTTACACTCACCTTTGAATATCTGTGCAGACCAAATGCAAATGTGCAGACCAAATGCAAATTTGCATGTGCAATATTTGGTATCCCATTTACAGTGGATACATAGGGTTTACATTTCTTGAGGGATTATACAAAACTGAAAGAAAAAACAAACTCAAAACCTCAGAGGAAAAACGAACATATAACTTAAAAGATTTTAGAAAATAAGTGTGCTATATTTGAAGATACTGTCAGTTACACTAAAGATAAATATTACACTTTAAAACATCAGTTTCATGTACCGAATCATATAATTTCTGGCATAGATATGCTTTAAAAGAGGAAATTAAATCCCTATGTCGGATTTGCACTAGACAATGGTTAATAAATGAAGGGAGAGTTAAAATAAAAATTTTAAAAGACAGTATCAAGTGCTGACATAGATGCTGAGCTACTGGAACTTTCATTCATTACTGGTGGCAATGCAGAATGATACACTCACTTTGGATAACAGTTTGGCAATATCTTATAAAGTTAAACTAATATGTGATTAGACTATATGATTAAAAAATGATTTTTCCCATATAAAAATCTATACACAAATGTTTATAGTGGCTTTATTTATAATTGCTAAAAATTATAGCAATAAAAATATAAATATGGGGGGGGAGATTGGGGGTGATTGGATAACAAACTGTGGTGCACCCATATAATGGATTACTGTTTAACAATACAAAAGAACAAACTGTTAATACACATAATAGCATAGATGAATCTACAGGGCAATATAAGTGAGGGCACCAAGATTCAAAAGGATATCTACTGAACGATTCCATTTGAATAAATATCAGTGATTACCTGTGATTGGGACTGTGAGAGGAATTGATTATAAAATAACAGTAAATTTCTTGGTGTAGTTGAAGTGTTCTATAGCTTCACTGCAGTTGAAAGATACACGCCTCTATGTATTTTTCAAATTTCATCAGAATTGCATACCAAAAATAGTGAATTGCAGTGGCTTTAAATTAGATAGATAGATACATACATACATACATACATACATACATACATAAAAGGAATGATGATTTAAGACAATGATCAGGCATATTCTTCTTCCTTATTCATAATATCTAAAATGCAAATAATATTGTTCTTGAGAATATAAATTGGTAAATGAGTGTTAATATTATACATAATGGAGCAAGTTCTGGTTTGAGAACAGAAAGTAAAATTTCCATTAAGACATAGATGTATAACGACTTTGATTTAAGTCGGCTAACATAAGTATGCAAGTTAACTGAAGTTAATAATTCCTACTATCAGTTTTTGAAAGATTGAAATAATTTTTTTTATGCCTGGCAAATAGCAGGAACTCTTAAAAACCTTATTTTGCAAATCATTATATTACTATTGCAATAGTAATAATATCCATATAACTATTATATTAAATTAGATTCCAAAAGTAAGCTACCCACATGGACTACAATTAAACTTCCTTGTTTGTAAAGAATTAGAAATTATCCTAAATAAAAACTTGCACTTATTAGTACTTTACAGTGCAAGCTCTAACTATCTAACTATGGGCAGAAAATAACCTAATATCATTTTATAAACATAATATACATGAAATATCTATTATTTGTGATATTCAAATACCCATATAGACACCCATACAGACTTGGATGGATTTCTTTTTTCTTTTTATCTTTTTTTTTCTTTAGTGCAGCAATCAATGTCAACTAACCCGAAATCTTAAATCCGTCTATAGTAAAAGAACTACTGTTTTATTGTGTCCTTTGGTTGTCACTCTGTTTATCTACTACAATTTTATCGCTATTTTCTAAAGTATTTTGTTGCCATTTTTTTTCTTTCTTTTTAGTCAAAAGAACAGAAAAAATGGCTGTTGTCAAAGAATCTGAAATGATAGAAAATGTGTATTCGCTAATCATTTACCATTTGCCTATAAAAAATTAACTCCCTGAATCACGTTTATATCATTGTAAATGAGACGATAATATCTATCATTCTTTAAAAGTACACTCTATTCCTAACTTTTCCCTTGAAAATATTTGCACAGACTATTTCTTTACTCTTGTTGTGTTTTTTATGCTCTATCCTTTAGAATATGTATTTTTTAAATCAAAACAACCATGAACTTTTTAAGATAGTAATGTACTTTCTCTCAATGTCTCAGTCACATTCACTCCCTCTTCAAGAGGAACAATCACAGTTCACATCCAGCTATTCTATGAAGCCCAAAGTGTTTTGTATCTGGTGCTAGGTGGTCCTTGAGAGTAGATATTGATGTGGTTCATCATATTTATAACCCAGAAACCAGAATTTTATTTTCTGCTCATAGTTAGGTATTACATATTGGGAGATGAGAGTAACTTCAAAATACTGTGAGTTAGTGAAGTGGAAAATAAAAAGTGCATAGCATTCACTAGTTCAGAACAATAATCAATCTTGCTTTTACAGAAATGGAGAGAACTGATGCCCCCTCATTTTCCATTTAGCAAGTATGCATAGCACATAACTGATAATTTAAACACAATTGAATCTGTCATAGTGTTTGTGCTCAAGTAATATAAGTTTGAAGAATGAGTAAGTGAATGATATACATAACTAGTAAGATATATTAGCTTTGTTTGTTTTTTTGGGGGGGAAGTTCAGATTTCTACTGCATGCTGGCTAAGAACTGAGGTTTTAAAAGTAAATAGCAGAGAGGTGACCTCATAGGAATGGTGGGAGTGAAGTGGTCTGCTTGAGTTCTCCTCTGGAACTTACCACAAATTGAACATCTATAACCCATCAAAAGACGGCTCATCGCACAGAGACTCATAGGACGATTACTTGAAGGTGGGCAAAGTGGGCGAGCAGGAGAAGAGGGAAGGGAGCGGAGTGGAGACACGGCCACATCCTCGGCAGCAGAGACACAGGGTCGCAGGAAAGAACAGAGACCACAAGAACCAGGAGGTGGGCTCTTTTCCTGCATCCCACAGCTGATCTCTCCTGCTGAGAGAGCAGCATATCCAGCATTTGAGGCAGTAACCTCAGCTGAGACCTCCAGCTGGGCCCTAGGTCCTACAAAGGAAGTAAACACCATACCTGCCCTCCCTCAACTCACCCAATCCTACCCCCGCCATTTCAGAGACTGAAGCTGGCCCCTGAACTGAGGAGTAGTGTTAGATTACAGAGGAGCCTTAACACTCAGGATCTGGGAAGACCTGGTTTGCAGCTGTGACCCAGGGAAGAGACTGGGAATAGTGTGACACTGCTGGGCTGGGAGACAGAAGACTCCTCTATCCCCAGCTCCCACCTTTTCTGGCCTGCCTAGGGCAGGGCAATTACAACTATGGAGACACTCCCAGGGGTCGGCCGCAGGTGGAAGAGGCAGCTTGGGGTTTTCAGCAGCTCAGGAATCTCGCACCCTCTACACACACACCCATGGAAGAAGTGCCCTAAGACTCAAGGGACCTGGGCACAAGGCTGGCTGTGGTACTCTCAGGGCATGTATGTGTGGGCAAGAGCAGAAACTGCACTGACATTGTAAAAACTACCATCCAGACCCCATAGCCCCACTCATCTCGAACTGCAGTGCCAGGGTCACTCTGAGCACGAGGTGACCGGCTCTGCCTGCACAAGAAGCAGAGGACTCTTTGGTACAGAAGAGGATAACATGGAGATTACTTGCTGGGCTTAAGCCAAGACTGGCGCTCCTTTTTTTTTTTTTTTCTTTGTATTTTTGATATTTTTGCATGTGTTGAGTGTGGGCTATCAGTTGTTTTTACATATGAGTAGTATTTGTTTTCTTTCCTTGTTGTTGTTGTTGTTGTTATGTTTGATGATTTGCTTTGTTGTGAAATTGCTCTACACCAGGGCCCAGCCCAAGATGCACAAGATTCAACACACCCAGAGTATTACACACAAGATTCAAGACCAAACCAGAGTATTACTGAGTTTGACCTACAAGTGACCCAGAGGGAATTCTCTACAGGCACAAGAGCTCATAGGAGCCAAGCCTCATTTGAGTGGTCAACACTCACACTGTAGATCATCCACTGTGGGCAGAGCCAAGTCTCACAACTAGTCACCTAGGAGTCAATTCCACTTATTGACAAGCCAAAAGTAATGAAAGCACAACTTTAACGGGACAATATACACAACACAAGGGTCACCTTTGGAGGACATGCACAGGAGAATAGGGAAGTGATGCAAGTCAAATATAAAGGTTACATACTACATAAGATCACCCAGCAAAAACCAAGAACCCTAGGGCATCTACCTAACCCATCGAAGCAATCAGAGAGTCAGCCAGATTTGGGAAACAAAGAAACATGTCCCAAATAAAAGAACAGAAGAGACTCCAGAATTGGAACCAAATGAAATAGAGGTAACGAACCTATCAGAGACAGAGTTCAGAACACTGATGATAAGAATGTTTAAGGAGCTTAGTGACAACATAAAAAAAGATAGAGAAATCATAATGAGCAACCAGTTAGAAATAAAGAATACAATAACTGAAATAAAGAACACACTTGAAGGAATTACCATTAGGTTAAGTGAGGCAGAGGATCGAATCAGTGACTTAGAAGACAAGTTAGCAGAGATCACCCAAGTGGAACAGCAAAAAGTATAAAAAACAATGAAAATGGTTTAACAGACATCTGGGATAACATCAAGCGCTACAAGATACGCCTCACAGGAATACCAGAAGGTGAAGAGAGGCAGCAAGGGATCTAGAGCATATTTGAAGTAATAATGACCAAAGGAAATTGACATCTGGTGAAGGAAACTGACATAAAATCCGAGGAAGTGCAGAGAGTTCCAAACAGGATGAATCCCAACAGGTCCACACCAAGACACATTATAGTTAAAGCAGCAAATGTTAAAGACAAAGAGAGAATCCTAAAAGGAAAAAGAAAAAGACAGCAGGTTACATACAAAGGAACACCAATAAGACTATCAAATGACTTTTCTACAGAAACTTTGCAGGCCAGAAGGGAGTGGCAGAAGGTACTCAAAGTGATGAAAAACAAAGCACTACAACCTAGATTGCTTTATGCAGCAAGCTTATCATTTAAAATTGAAGGAGAGATAAAGAGTTTCTCAGAAAAGAATAACCTAAAGGAATTTATTACCACCAAGCCAGCATTACAGGAATATTAAAAGGGATTCTGTAAACAGAAGAAAGATGAAAACAATCTAATTACCAATTAAAAAATTGCAATAACTATGTACCAATCAATAATCACTTTAAATGTAAATGGATTAAATGCTCCAATCAAAAGACATAGGGTGGCTGAGTGGATAAGAAAGCAAGACCCTTGCATATGCTGTATACAAGTGACTCACCTCAGATCAAAAGACACACACAGGCTGAAAGTGAAGGGTTGGAGTAAGATATTTCATGCAATTGGAAATGAGAAGAAAGCTGGAGTAGCAATACTTACATCTGACAAAATAGACTATAAAATGAAGACTATATTAAAAGACAAAGATAGGCACTACATAATAATAAAGGGATCGATCCGACAAGAGGACATAACCCTAGTAAACATTTATGCACCCAACGTATGAGCACCCAAATATATAAAACAGATATTGACTGACACAAACATTCAACAGTAACACTATCATAATAGAGGATTTCAACACACTTTGACAACAAGGGACAGGTCTTCCTGACGGAAAATCAACATAGAAACAACAGCCTTGAAGGACACATTAGATCAGTTGGATTTAATTGACATTTTGAGAGCATTTCACCCCAAAGCTGCAAAATACATGTTCTTCTCAAGCGCACATGGAACATTTTCCAAGACAGACCACATTTTATGCCACAAAACAAGTCTTGATAAATTTAAGAAAATTGAAATCATACCAACTGTCTTCTCTGACCACAGTGCTATGAAATTAGAAATCAACTACAGGAAAAAACAAACAAACAAACAAAAACAACAACAACAAAAAAAAACTGGAAGACACACAAATACATGGAGGCTGAATAACATGTTACTAAATAATGAATGGGTCAACAATGAGATCAAGGAAGAAATCAAAAGCTATCTCGAGACAAATAACAATGAAAACACGACGACCCAAAATCTATTGGATGCAGCGAAAGCAGTCCTAAGAGGGAAATTCATAGCAACGCAGGCCTACCTAAATAAACAAGAAAAATACAAAGCAACAGTTTATCCGTACACTTAAGAGATCTGAAAAAAAAGAAAGAAAAAAATAGCAAAATAATCCCAAAGGGAGTACAAGGAAGGAGATAATAAAGATCAGATCAGAAATAAATGAAATAGAGACCAGAAAACTATACAAAAGATTAATGAATCCAAGAGATGTTTCTTTTGGGAAGATAAACAAAATCGACAAAACTTTAGCCAGACTCATCAAAAAAAAAAAAAAAAGAAAAAAAAAGAAAAAGAGAGCGAGAGAGAGAGAAAGAGAGAGTACCCAAATTAATAAAATCAGAAATGAAAGAGAAGAGACACCAGACACCACAGAAATAAATAAAAAAGAAATGAAGAAATTCTTATGAGCAACTATATGCGAACAAATAAGACAATCTGAAGAAATGGAAAATTTTCTAAAAGCATACAACCTTCCAAGGCTAACTCAAGAAGAAATGGAAAATCTGAATATACTGATTACTAACAGGAAAATTTAATCAGTAATCAACAGCCTCCCAAAAAAAACAAAAGCCCTGGACCAGATGCCTTACACATGAATTTTACAAAACATTCAAAAAAGAATTATTACCTATTCTCCTCAAACTATTCCAAAAAAATCCAGAAGGAGGGAAGGCTCCCAAAAACATTTTATGAGGTCACCATCACCCTGTTCCAAAAATCAGACAAAGACATAACAAAAAAAGAAACCTACAGGCCGATATCCCTAATGAACATAGATGCAAAAATCCTCAAAAAAAATTAGGGAACAAAATTCAGCAATACATGAAAAAGATTATACACCATGATGAAGTAGGATTCATTCTTGATGTGCAAGAGTGGTTCAACATCTGCAAATCAACAGTGCGATACACCACATTAACAAAATGAAACATAAAAATCATATGATCATATCAATAGATGCATAAAAAGCATTTGACAAAATCCAACAGCCGTTTATGATAAAAACTCTTAAGAAAGTGGGAAAAGAGGGATCATATCTCAACATACTGAAGGTCATATATGATAAACCCATAGCTAACATCATACTCAATGGGGAAAAGCTAAAACCATTCCCCTTAAGTTCAGGAACAAGACAAGCTTGCCCTTCTATTCAACATAGTTCTGGAAGTTTTAGCCACAGCAATGAGACAAGAAAAATAAATAAAAGTTTCCAAACTGGTAAGGAGGGAGTAAAATTGTCATTATATGCAGAAGACATGATACTATATATAGAACCCTAAAGACTCCACCAGAAAACTATAAGAACTGATAAATGAATTTAGTAAAGTAGCAAGATACAAAATTAATACTCAGAAATCAGTTGAATTTGTACATACCAACAATAAAATATCAGAAGGAGAAATCAAGAAAACAATCCCATTTACAATTGCTTCAAAGACTATAAAATACCTAGGAATAAATTTAACCAAAGAAGTAAAGACCTGTACTCAGAAAATTATAAGACAGAAATTATAAGAGAGAAATTCAAGAACACACAAATAGATGGAAACATATACCATGCTCATGGATAGGAAAAATTAATATAGTTAAAATGTCCATACTTCCTAAGGCAATATAAAGATTCAACACAATTCTTATCAAACTATCAATGGCATTTTTCTCAGAAATAGAACATATAATCCTAAAATTTATATGGAACCATAAAAGACCCGAGATAGCCTCGACAATCTTGAGAAATAAAAACAAAGTGGGAAGCATCACGATACCTGACATCAAATTACACTACAAGACTACAGTATTCAAAACAGCATGGTACTGGCATAAAAACAGATACATAGATCAATGGAACAGAATACAGAACCCAGAAATAAATCCATGCCTATATGGTCATTTAATCTACGAAAATGGAAGCAAGAATTTACAGTAGGGTAAAGACAGTCTATGCAATAATTGGTGCTGGGAAACCTGGACAGACATATGCAAAAAAATGAAGCTGGATCACCTCCTTGCACCATATACAATAATATATTCAAAATGGATTAAAGACTTTAATGTAAGACCTGAAACCATAAAACTCCTAGAAGTAAATACAGGAAGAAAGTTTACAGACATTACCCGGAGTAAGATTTTTACTGATATATCCCTTTGGGCAAGGGAAGAAAGAGAAAACATAAACATGTTGGATTACGTCAAACTAAAACGTTTTTTTCACAGCACAGGAAACCATCAATAAAACAAAAAAAGTATCCTACTGAATGGGAGAAGATATTTGTCAATGATATATCCAATAAAGAGTTAATGTGAAAATTTATTAAAAAAACTCAACTCAACTGTAAAAAATAAACAACCCAATTAAACAACCGAATTAAAAATGGGCAGAGGATATGAAGAGACATTTTTCTAAAGAGGACATATAGATGGCAAGCAGACATTTGAAAAATTGCTCAACCTCACTAATCATTCGAGAAATGCAAATAAAAACCACAATGAGATACTACCTCACCCCAGTCAAAATGGCTATCATCAACAAATCAACAAACAACAAGTGCTGGCCAGGATGTGGAAAAAAGGGAACGCTTGTGCACCATTGGTGGAATTGCAAATTGGTGAAGTCACTATGGAAATAAGTATGAAGATATCTCAAAAAACTGAAAATGGAACTACTTTATGACCCAGCAATTCCAATCCTAGGTATCTATCCGGAGAAATCCCAAACTCTAATTCTAAAAAATGTATGCACCCCTATATTTAATGCAGTACTATACACAACGGCCAAGACATGGAAACAACCAAAATGCCCATTGGTAGACAACTGGATTAAGAAACTGTGGCACATTTATAAAATGGAGTGTTACGCAGCCATAAAGAAGAATGAAATCTTACCATTTTCAACAATATGGATGGACCTAGAGAACATTATGCTAAGTGAAATAAGTCAGACAGAGAAAGACAAATATCATATGGTCTCACTTATATGTGGAAGCTAAAGAAAAGAATAAATGAACAAACTAATAAGAAACAGCCTCAGAGATATAGAGGAAAAACTGACGGTTGCTAGATGAGAGGGGGAGGCGGGGATGAGGGAGAAGGTGAGGGGATTAGAAAGCAGTCAGTAACCACAAGATTGCCATGGAGATACAAAAGTCAGGTTGGGGAATAAAATCAATAATGCTATAAAGATTTTGTAGGGTATCCAATGTGCACTTGTCTTATTAGGGAGTCCACTTCAGGGATGGTGTAGATGCCTGATCATTGCATTGTATACCTGAAGCTGAAGTTGAACAATAATGAATGTCAAATACAATTTTATGTATATAATCACAAGAAGTAGAGTACAGCATTAGGAATAAAGACAGTGGAAATGTAATGGCTGTGTGTGATGTCAGAGGGCTAGTGGATTGGGGGAGGGGGTTATCACTGTGTGAGGGATATAAATGATAAATGTCTAACTATTATATTGTTTTGTACACCAGAAACTAAAAAAAAGAAAAAAAAAGATATGGCCAAAAATTAAAAAGTAAAAAAAATAAATAAATAACAGATGTATGGTACTTAAATATTTATTATTAAGTGATAACTTATAGCAATTTTAGAAACTAAAAAAATTGGATTTACATTTTTCAAACAAAAATGATCTTTTTGATGATACAGATAAAATCTTTCATGAAAAAGGTTAGTAGACAGAAGACTGAGATGAAAAAATATTTTAAAAATCAATTGTTATATTTAAAATATACAAATGTTCAATATCATTAGTAATAATGATATTACTTATCTGATTCAGATAGTTAAAAGGTGTTTTAAATATTTTAACACTCAAAATATTAATTAATTCCCTCTTTGGAGTAAAAATACTACATAGTCTACTGGTTAGTAGTCTTTAATACAGTATTAAATTCCATCCACCAAATTTCCTTTTTGTATAATTACTATATAGCTTGTAGCTTTCTGTGTGTGCTTGAATGAATATCTTTTGGTAGTCTTCCTGTAATATTCTTACTATTTTGAGCTTCCTCAACCTAGGTGTCCATTGATAGAGAATGGATAAAGAAGTGGTATATCTGTATCTATATCTATACCTACATCTGTATCTAATATCTATCTATCTATCTATCTATCTATCTATCTATCTATCTATCTATCTATCCATCCATCCATCTCTTTTCTAATGTTACTCAGAGATAAAAAAAGAATGAAATTTTGCCATTTGTGACAGTATGGATGGACCTAGAGGGTATTATGCTAAATGAAATAACTCAGATAAAGACAAATACTGTAACATTTCACTTACATGTGGAATCTAAAAAACAAACAAACAAACAAAAACTAAAATGAATAACTACAACAAATAGACTCATAGATAGAGAAAAGAACTGATAGTTGCCAGAGGGTTGGGCTCTGGGAGATGGGCAAAAAAAAGTAAAAGTGAAGGGGGTTAAGAGTTACACACTTAAATAGTTATAACATAAATAACTAAGTCACGGGTATATAAGTTACAATATAGGGAATGCAGTCAATAATATCACAATAATTTTGCACGGCAACAGATGGTTCCTAGCCTTCTGGTGATCACTTGGTACAGTATATAAATGTCAACTTACTATTTTGCACTTATAATATGTCAACTATACTTTAATTAAAAAGAGCTTTACACTAGAGAATGAAAAATTATATATGTTATTAATATATAGATATAAAATATTAATACATTTTTGTCTTTCAATCTCTCACTCCATCCCACCCCCAACCTTGTTTTAGCAAGAAAGGAAAGGAAATGAAGATAAAAAGACACTCTCTGCCCTTTCACAAGTTGAAGAATATTGTCTGTTAATTAATCTATGGTTTTCGACAAGTGGAAAATTAAATGATGTATTAGATATGGTGAGCAAAGTTTCTAGTTTTGTTAATTTTCTGGATCTCATTTAAACCCCTAATCTTTCTTCTTGTCTGTTGTCTCTAAATTCTTTTTTTTTTACTCAGCCTTTATTTTACTCAGCTACTTCTCTCTCCCTTTCTATTATCAATATCAGGGAAAAATATATATTGCATCTATATATGTATGTGGTTACAGACATGTATGTATGTGGATGTGTGGATGTGTTTGTGTATTTGTGAGTGTGTGTGTGTATGTGAGAAAGAGAGAGAGAGAGTACCTTCCATTCACAGCATAATTTTATATTTGCTAAACTATATGTTCTCTATAACTTCAGCTTTGAAAATTTTTCATAAAAACTGCGTCAACTAAATATAAGCAAAAATAAACAAAAATGACAAATGCTCAATGCAGTCATATTTATTCCAGATTAAGCAATTATAATGTTTATCAAATATATTGCCTTTTATATCACTATGGTATTGTGATTCCAGAGCTTCTCTAAATGCAGTTAAAGTATGATGGATTATATATTGTTTTTTAAGAAAAACATATTTGCAAGTTGCTGAGCATTTTAAACTTAATCAACAGAAGGTCTTGTCATGTTAATCACAATGAATAAACCCCACAGCAATCAGGATAGGCATATCTTGTAAATATATGTTCTCAAAGCAAGAATCACTCTAATTTCATTCTTTCAAAAATGTTCTGCTTATAAAAGTGGCTCATACTTAAGCAGTAGACTGAAAACAAAGACACAGTATTATTCTCAAATCCATTAAACTATATAACACATTTAAGTAATAACAGACTAATATGTTTTCTAATTACTCAAAATCATAGAACTCTAAATCCATGTCTTATTTTAATATTTATCATGGGATTAGAGTTCTATGATTTTGAATTATTTGAATATATATTATTCTGTTATTACTTAGAATTTTAAAAATATTTTTAGTATCATCAAGGTTTTTAAAAATAGCACAACCATGTTATACATTTGAATAATTTTTAAACATCAAACCCTGAGGATCTTGAGCGCTGAGACTCCAAGTTCAGAGAACAGTCAAGAGCTTACAGTTCTATAAGCATTTACTAAACTGAACTGACATAAGAGTTAGAGTTTTTCAATGATGAACACCCAGTGAGAGGTTATAGACTCTTTCAAAGAACCTCCTCCTTCCTTAAACTGTGTGTTCCATTTTAAGATGAAGTCACCTCTAACACGTTCCTCTTAATATTCTGTTTTCCAGGACACATATGTCAGTTTCTTTAGATATTGCTTCTCAAATATAGTTACAAGAATTAGCATTGTTGTGCTGGTCTATTCTGAATGTGCTTCAGGTTGTCAAAGTTTATTGTCAATTTTGTCACCTAAAACAAGGTCTCATACTTTGTTGTTGGAAATTTTGTATTGCTGGAAATCCCTTCAAATGTCAGTGGGATAGAAGTATTGTTGTCTATGATTGGGACAGTGTAATATTTCACTTATCTGAGAGTCACTTATTTGGAAACCTCAGATATTCATGGGAGTGACAAAAAACAATGTCTCTCTAGGCTTAGCAGGGCAGCCAGGAATCCCCACAGTCAGACAAATCAGATGATGTAGACCAGTTCTTGGCAGAGTCAGACCCAATACAATTGAATATAAGAAGGGAGAGATGGACCAATCACAAGTCAAGCACAGGTTGGCCAGCTAAATGTACCAAAATGAACACAGACAATGGGGCCATCAAGGATAGTTCTGCATGAACTGGTGTTGTTGCTTTGTTCAACTTTATAATAATTCTCTGCATTCAAGGCAAAAAAGTTCTTCTCTTTACCTCGTAGAAATGGTAGAGTTAAAGGTACTTTGACATACTATAGTGGGTTTGAATTCTACTCTTGAGAGAGAGAGAAATGGTATGTTTAGTTGTGCAGGCTGTATCTGCACTTTTTAACTTAATTAGCGTATGCCTAGAAGGGAGCATAAGACTTCATACTGCAATATGTTTCTTTATGTTCTCTGATAGTGTAAATTTGACAATATCGTAAGTGCAATTCTTATGTTTAAAGTTCATATTTTAACCAAAATGACGCTTAAACCAAGCCAGCTATAGCCTCTAATACTTAACTAAAGAAATAGCAATATGTTTAAAACTAGAAGGAAAACTAGTTGGGCTGGACATATTGTGGTATGGTATGCAGGAGTGCAACTTCAGGAATCATAAAGTATTTTTAAGAATAATTTTCATTATATGAGATGTTCTTCTATACTAAATGAAGAATCTATAACTTCAACCCTAGATTCTACTACTATAAGGTATTTAAGGAGACCAAGCATTAAAAAAAAAGAAAAGAAAAAAAAATCCAAGTCTGATATTATGGCTTTATTCAACTTGCTGGGAAAAGAAGTACAGAAGATAAATATCTTTCCTGTCAGCACAATTGACTAAAAGTTCTTAGTTGCCCTAGATATTTAGTGTAAATTTTGACAGTATCCTTATCATTGACAGAGGGTTACATTAAATGGTCACAGATTAGTCAAAATAAAAGTTACATAATGTAGGCAATGTGGATCAAGTTATTAAGCACTTTTTCATTATCAATTTATAATTCATTTGTTTATTTATTAGTTTATTCAAATCACCTCCATTTGATTGAGTATATAATAAGTATCATGCACTGCTCTTGACATCTTGGGAATAGCAATGAATCAGATAACCAATCGTACTTCCTTTAAGAAGTCTTACATTCTATTTCAGGAAGCCAGACAATAAAGTCAAAAAAACCAAAGGCAAATAAATAAACAAAAGCAGTTTCACATAAGAATAAAAAGCTTGAACAAAATAGGAGGGAGTCGGGAAAGGTATCATCCAAATAGCTAACCTTGGGGTTTACACATGAGGTATGAGTGAAAAGTCAAAAACACAATTATTTGGTGTCTCAGTAAAAAGCATAGTATAAGTTGCAAATGATGGAGGAGTCTATGGGCTAATTGGAACAAAAGAAATGTTTGGAGATGTATCTCCTATAATCTCCACTGGGTGATTGATTGATTTTAGTATACTCAAAGAAAAATATTAATAGGGAAAGCTAATACTTTTTGTTATTTCGGGTTTCTTTACCCCCTTTTTTATTATATGGCACTGACAATTTTCTGTTGTAAACAGAACCACGTGTAGGTATAAACTTTAGCATCACATTCTAAACCACTTTATTATTTAATACTGGATGAAAACAGCATTATATAAATTCTATAAATAACTACATTAAATATTATAATATAATCTACAAAATAAAGTAACCAAAAATCTGTGCTCTTTTTCTAGAAAAAAATATATATATGGCTGAACATCATAATTTCAGATGATCTGCAGTTATACTGTAATTCTTTCCAAATGCAATGGTTTTGGTTAGAGAGTGTCTTTAGATCAACTTACTTAATGAAAGTTTTAAGAAAAATAGTCTTTGTATTTGTGTGAACAAATATAATGAAAAATAACTAATATGTCAATAAATGTATTGATAAATATATAAAATCTTGAAATTTAATCTCTTACTGATGAAGAGGGATACTTATAAAAATTGCCAATACAAATAATATTTTTTAACAGTTACTAATAGGCTATTGAATTTCCTTCCAGCATAAAAGTAAAATAATAACATTGTTTAAAAGTGCACTCAACAAATGACAAAATATAATTAATCAAAAACTCAATATTCTTTTGTTTTTATTCTTTTCTAAGGAAGAAAACGTTTGATCAAATAGCCAGATTTTGCATAAAACAGACTTAACAATGAAAATCAGTTTCTAATTTGGAGGAAAAATAATTGATAGTGTACCTACATTCAGAACTAGCTTATCTTTACATATGTATTATATATATATAAACTAATTTGAAAGAAAATTAAAACAATTATTAAAACATCATATTCAGATATTTTAATTTTATCTGAAATATATTAACAAAAAAAATTCAACCAAAAGTCCAATGTGTTATCCATTACCCTACTTTTATGAATATTGTTGACTTAACTCCTTTGCTTTTAATGGAAGCTTTAAATTAAAATGAAATATATTTGGAAGATATCAGAAAACATGAAGTGTACACCCTATAGTTTTGTCTCATGACTGGTTTCCTCTGTTTTCCCAAGAATGATTCTAACCTTTACTTGAGGCATCGTAATCTGTCATCCTGCAAATAGTAACATATGCCAGCATCCCACTGCTTGTGTTCAATTTGCAAACAGTATGTGAAAGTTTGTCAAATTCATGTGTTTTCAGCATGTTACTTTGTCACCATCTTACAGGTTAAAATGCCACCACATCTACTGCTGCAGTTTTCCCAGCAGAAAACAGGTGTGTATTGATTACTTCATCAGCAGGGAAACAACAGTTTTGTCTCTTCCTTACCATGTCATTATAATGTAAAGTAGCATCTAAACTATGACAACAAGCTGATATGTAGTGAACTGGAGGTAAAGTTTCCAGGTGTTTGGGAAGTTCTCAATGTGAATGGGCACAATGATTTGATTTTCCTCATTTAATGACAGCAATTTGTTTATTGCCTGTTTTAGGAGAATCTACATTTTTTACAAACATGCGTAGTATACTGAAAAGTGTATGACATGTTAGCATTGGTTGGCGGAGGGGCATAGGATTACAGCCAATTTTTCCCCAAATATTTATTTTTATGTATAATCTTATTTCTTCCCTAAACATATTTCATTTGTAAATTTTTAAAGTAGATTAATAGAAATATAGGGTTTTTAAACATGGACACTAGGGTGCATGCCAAAGCTAACAGGAGTATGTATAGTTTTAATAACATATTATATTTGAATTATTTTCTATTGTTTTTATTTTTGTATAATATGTAATGCATTGAAGTGTTGCCAATTAATATATACTTTAGCAATGAGAAAATATTATTTTCTCATTTATATTGATTTATATTGATTAGGATTTTCATTATACATATAACAACTACCTATTATGATTAATTTCCAGGAAAATTAATTTTCTAGAAAAGGTTAATTTGGAAAATAACAAATTAGAAATTTACTATATCTAAAAAATATTATATTGGAACAACTTCAATAATATTTTTATAGGATAAAATCAATTTTAAAAACATATGAAACCCCATATATCAAAAAAATTACGAGAAATAAACAAATGTATAAGAGTAAGGAATAAAAGAAAAATCGGTATTCTAATCCATAAATTAGAACACTGAGATTGTGTTTTGGTTTGTGGCATTAACTTTTAGGAAGAGCAAATATACTTTAGAAACCGATGCACATACGTTATCTTTGTGTTTTTGGGTATGGTCATCATTTATTAAAACAGCCACATAGCTGGAAAAAAAAATCTTAGACTTGAATTCTTATTTGCTTATCTTGTATTTTTTAAATACCTACTAAGTGGTAGGCTCTGGATTTACTCTGTGAATATAAAGAATAAAGAAAAAACAGTATTTTTTTCTCTGTATAAATTATTAATATTCTAATGACAAACACAGATGCAAATAATCCCCACACTGACTTTAAAATGGCTTAATGGAGGGAAGCATAAAATGATATGTAAGCACATAGGGAGAACTCAAACATTCTTTTGGAAATTACCTCAGCCTTTTCATCCTGCCTAGTCCCATAACATAGTCCTGTTGCGCATCTCCCCAACTTCCTCAAACCAGCACCCATTTTATATATCAATCAAGTTTTATTTCACTCTTTATATTAAGAAAGTATTTAAGCTGTGTGTCTACTTTGAAGCTTAATCAAGTATACTGTTTTTTTTTAATTTTATTTTAATGACAGACCTAGCAGCAGCACCAGTAATAGTAATAATAGCAGCTGAGATAGCAACAATGTGTGACATGTGCTAGAGTCGTTGTGTCCCAGGTACTTCCTAACTGTATACAGCTATTGCCCTTTTTGATTGTACACAAAGATATGTAATAATATGGAAGTTGAAACTGAAGCTTAAAGAGATTCCACATCATATTCTACTAGCAAATCAAATATCCACATTATTATTTTTTCAAAATATTAATTTCCCCCAAAGTCTAAGGTATTAATAATTATACTAATGTTTATTTAGTATAATATTAAAATATGGTGATATTTTAATATAATAAGAAATATATATTTGGTTTTCATCCCAATAACTGGTATAGAGATTCTAAAACCATTGTAATTTCCTGATATGAGTGAAAGGAACATCTTTTGTTATTTATAACAAGATTCTTTCCACAATACATGACTGTATGCTAATTAGATGACTCTAGGTGGGCCCTTACATAGTTTCAGGATGGGAGCTGGTTGCCAGAGGAATCAACTATGTGATTAGAAGGTTGGAACTTTCAGCCCCATTCTCCAACCTCCAGAGAAGAGAGAGGAGATGAAGATTAAGTTCAGTTAAAAACGGCCAATCATTTAATCAATACTACCTACATAATGGAATCTCTATAAAACCCCTAAATGAAGGAATGCAGACAGTTTCTGGATTGGTGAACTAATGGAAGTGCTGGCAAAGGGTATGCCCAAAGAAGACATAGCAGCTCTCATCCCATCTTTCATACCTTGCTCTATAAATCTCTTCCACTTTTTTGTGCTAACTGGTATTCTCTATAATAAATCAGTAATAGTAGGTAAAGTGCCTTCCTGAGTTCTGTGCGCCATTCTAACCAATTACAGAACCCAAGGAGGGGGTCATGAGAACCCCTGGGAGTATGGGAGGTGCAGGCTTGCAAATGGCATCTGGAGCGAGAACAGTCTTGTGAGACTGAGTCCTTCACCTGAGAGGTTTGCACTAACTCAAAATAGTGTCAGAACTTAAAGTAATTTTAGGACATTCAGTTCGTGTCTGGAGAGTTGGAGAATTGGTTGATGTGAAAAAAAATTCACACATTTTATGTCAGTAGTGTTGTTAGAAGTATGAAAGTTGCTTTTATATAATCATTCAACTTGTACCTTATAGAAAAATTTTTGAGAGTTTCATGTCTACATGTAAGACTATATGCAACAAAAATACAACTAACATTATATTTAATAGTGAGAAACCTGGTGCTTTCCTACTAAGATCTGATGCAAGTTAGAATGTCCTCTTTCATCACTCTTTTTCAACATCATGCTAATGAAAGGACTTCTAGTCAATACAGAATATAAAATGTGTACAATTGGGAAGCATGATAAAACTATCTTTGTTTACAAATGACCTGGTCACTTACATAAAAAATCCTAAGGAATTGACAAAAAAAATCCTCCTGGAACTAAAACGTGATTATAGCAAGATTGAAGGATACAAGGTTAAAATACAGAAGTCAAAATTCTTTTTCTGTATACCAAAAATAAATAATTGAAAGTTGAAATTAAAAACAAAATGCCATTTACATAAGCACCCCCAAATATGAAATTCCTAGGTTTAATTTTAAAATTATATATATATATATATATATATATATATATATATATATATATATATATATGTATGTATATGGGATATATATACATATACATATATATGTATATATATATATATAAATGTATATGAAGAAAACTACAAAACTCTGATGAACAAAATCTGAGTAAGTAAATGGAGATATGAGTATATGCCACGTTCTTGAACAGGAAGACTCAATATTGTCAAGATGTCAGTTTTTCCACAATTGATCTATAGATTCAATGCAATTCCAATCAAAATCTCAACAAGTTATTTTGTGTATATCAATAAAGTGATTCTTAACTTCACACAGAGAGTCAAAAGACCCAGAATAGCTAACATAATATTGAAGGAGAAGAACAAAATTGGAGGACTGATGCTACTCTAGTTTAGGACTTACTCTAAAGCTGCAAAAATCAAGCCTTGGTGTAAAAATACACAAATAGATTAATGAAACAAAACAGAGAGCCCATAAATAGTGTTAACCAATCTTTGACAAAGGAACAAAGTCAATGCAATGGAGCAAAAATAGAGTCCTTCAACTAATTTTATTTGAACAAGTGAAAATCACATGAAAAAAATTAACATACACTTTTCACAAAAATTAACTCAAATTAGATCACGGACCTACCTAAATGTAAAATCCTAGAATATGACATAGGAGAAAACCTAGATGATCCAGGTTTTGTGATGTCTTTTTAGATACAATACCAAACACACATCCCATAAAAGAAATAATTGATAAAACTGGACTTTATTAAAATTTAAAAAAAGTCTTCTCTGCAAATACAATATTAAGAGAATTAGAAGACAAGCCAAAGACTGAGAGAAAATATTTGCAAAAGACACATCTGATAAAGTACTATTACCCAAAATATCCAAAGAACTTTTAAAACTTTTAAAGAACAAAGAAAGTGAACAACCTGATTAAAAATGGCCCAAAGACTGTAAAAGACACCACATAGAAAAAGATATGCTGATAGAAAATAAGCTTATGATAAGATTTTCACATCATGTCATCAGGGAAACGAAAATTAAAACAACAATTAAATACTACTACACACCTATTAACATTGCCCAAATCCAGAAGACTAACAATACCAAATGCTGATGAAGATGTGGAGCAAGTGGAAATCTCATTCCCTCCTGGTGGGATGCAAAGGGTACAACTACTTTGGAAAACAATTTGATAGTTTTTTATAAAACTAGACATACTCTTAACTTATGATCCATCAATCATGTCCCTTAGTCTTTATCCAAAGGAGTTGAAAACTTATGTCCACACTGAAACCTATACATGAATAATTAAAGCAGCTTGATTGATATTTGCAAAACTTGGAAGAAACTAAGATGTCCTTCAGCATGTAAATCGATAAATAAACTGGTACATCCAGATAACAGAATACAATTACTGTTGAAAAGAAATGTTCTATCAAGCCATGACAAGACATGGAGGAACCTATAATGTAAATTACTAAGTGAAAGAAGTCAATCTGAGAAGGCTACATACATATAATATGATTCTAATTATATGACATTCTGGAAAAGACCAAGTTATGAAGGCAATAAGATCAATGGTTGCCAGGGTTGCAGTGGGGAGGAGATGAATAAGCAGCAGAAAGGATTTTTAGGCACTGGAAATATTCTGCACGATACGATGGATATATGTCATACATTTGACCAAATGTATAATGCCAAGAGCGAGCCCTAAGGTAAAATATGGACTTTGGATAATTATGATGTGTCAATGTAGGTTCATCCGTGGTTTCAAAAAAAAGTATCATTATGTTAGATTTACTGTGGTGACACTTTATACACAAATATCAAATCGTTGTGTTTTGCACCTGAAACTAATATAACAGTATATGTCAATTATACCTCAATTAAAAAAAAAATGTACCATCGTGGTGAGGGATGTTGATAAAGTGAAAAGCTATGCATATGTGGGAGAAGGAGCGTGTGGGAAATTGCTGTACCTTTCTCCCAATTTTGATGTAAACCTAAAGCTGATGTTAAAAATTAAAGTCTTTAAAAAAAAAAAAAGTGATGGTACATTTACCAAAGGAAGTGCATTCCAAAATTTAGCTTTATGAGGGTTCTTCAGGTTTTTAGTACAATGGGCTTCACACTATTAAGATGGCTTTACCTTTATTTTTTTTTAAATGGTATGCTACCATATAAACATACATTCAATCAAGTTGCAGAACATTTCCTTTACCTCAAAAGTTCCCTCATGTACCCTTTTACACTATGCCCTGGAAGTTACTAATCTATTTCATAAATATAACTTTACAGAAATTCATATAAATATATTCAATCAGTATGCAGGTTTCTAAGTCTTATTTCTTTCCCATAATTAATCCTTCTATATTCATCCATGTTGTTGATTGTATCATTAGTTCATTCCCTTTCATTGGTGTATAATATTCCATTATATGAAAACATGTAGCAAATATTACTCATCTAATCATGAGATGAACAGTTTATATCCATTTTTTTTGCAATTATGAATGAATCTGCTGTAAACATTTATGTATAGGTTTTTGTGTGGTCATATATTATTATTCCTCTTGACTAAATACCAAGCAGGAAAATTACTGGATTGGATTTCTTGCCTGAATCTTAGAATCAGCAATTTTCCCAAGGAATCCTGGTTTCACATACGGAGAATAGTAATAGAAAGTAAGGTCTGGATGCAAGGTGTGTTCATTGTTACTGAGACGTTCATTCTAGGCCCTCTCAACTGACACAGCAAGGAGACACATGTGTGCCATGAATATACACATATCTGTCTATATCCAGCCTTCTATGTCTGTATGAAGTTAAATGTCAGGTAATGCAAATGTCTTTAATGATAACCCATTATTATAGCTCCAACAACTATCTATTATTACATAAGTAATGGTAACCTCTTTTCCTTTCATATCTATAACTTCCCAATCCAACTATAAGAAACCTGGCTCACATCATGCAAAATCCATTTAGTTAATTGTTCAAGCCACTACACATACAGAACGGTTTCTGAATTGTTTACCTGTACCACCATGAGAGATAACTTTATCAACTAAAATACAATGCTCATGTGCAGTTCTTTTGTCTTTCATTTTGATTCCTCACATTTCCAAAACTATATAGATCAATATTCTTTCCCCTAACCCCATTCATAATGTTCCATACATTTATAACACATATAGAATCTTTATCACAGTCAGGATTCTGTTCTTGGGTCCTCTAACTATCTAATTGATTTGTTTTTAAATTTGCATACACTAAGGTCTTTGTGATGTCAATTTCTATGTGTTTTGACAAAAGATTCAGGCATCTATCATTACAGTATCAAAAAAGTAAAGCTGAATTGATTTTTCCTAAAATTTACCATGCACATCAACTATTCAACTGTTCTAACCCTCCCTGATTCCATGTCAAATACTGATCCGTTCAGTCTCTCAGGGTTTGTCCTTTCCAGTGAACTGGAATGCACCCCTTTCCAACTGGCTTTTTTCACTGTGCAATAAGCATATAAATTCTATGCATGCCTTTGCATAGCTGTATAGCATATTCCCATTACTTGCTGAATAGTGTTCTATTATATGAATGTACTATGATTTGTTTATCCATTCACCTATGGAGAGGCACCTTGATCACCTCCAGTTCTTGGCACCTATGCATACACACACACATACCAGGGGTGCCAAAAAATGTATACAAGTAGACACTTTGGTCAATGATGCTCAAGCAGTAGTTCTCTGTAATCAGATGTGTCTGGACCCTGATGGCAACCACTTTGAACACCTCTTGTAACTGCAGAAGTCAAATGTGATTTGTATTCATCTTATGTTATCAGTATGTATTGAGTATTACAATTTTAATACAGTTTTCTTAAAATGTGCATACATTTTTTTTTTTTTTTTTTGGTACCCTCTGTATATATATATCCTTGTGCAGGTTTCTGTGCTGATGTAAGTATTCAAATCATTTGGGTAAATAGCTTCTCGGGATTTAGGTTGGTATTGCCTTGACACTATAGATTAAGTTGGGAAGAATTAACATCTTACACAAAATGAGTCTTCCCACCCATGATTGTGAAATATCTGTCCATTTGTTTGGATCTTCTTTTATTATTTTTATCACTGTTTTGTAATTATGTGCATACATTCAGCACACATTTGGTTAGATCTACACCTAAGAATTTCTTTTTTTGAAAGGGAGAGAGGTATAATAATAGATGGGACCAATTTTAATTTCAAATTCCAAAATTTATTGCTAGACTATAGGGAAGCAATTGACTTTTACATATTGACCTTGCATCCTTACACTTCTCTGTATTTGTCTATTAGTTCCAGCACTTGTTATGTAGATACCTTGGTATTTTCTATATAGATAATCGTGTTTGTACCTTTCAATGAATTGGTCCATTTCACTCATGTTATCAAAATTGTAGATATAGATTTGTTCTCAGACTTCATTATTATGCTTTAAATGTCCACCTGGACCATAGTGTTCAACCCTCTTTCATTTATAATAGTGGCAATTTGTGTCTTCTCTATTTTATTTTAGTTAGCCTTTCTAAAGGTTTGTTAGTTTTATTGATCTTTTAAAGAAACCAGCTTTTGGCTCATTGATTTTTTTTCTTTCTTTTTGTTGGCCTGTTTTAAATTTCATTTATTTGTGCTCTAATTTTTATTTCTTTTCTTTTGCCTGCATTAAGCTTAAATTGCTCTTCTTTCTCTAGTTTACAAAGGTGAAAGCTTTACCTGGTTTTCACTGAACATGTAACATTACATTTTATCTCTTCTCTTAGTCTCTCAATTGTACATTTAAAAAATGCTTTTAGTGGTTGTCCGAAAGTTTCAAATATAGCATTTTAACTAAATCACCAGTAACTATCAAATAACACTATAATTTCACATATAGTGTACCTCTAAGAGTGTACTCCACCTTCTTTTTCATATCATTTGTGTCATTGCTGTTATTCATTTCACTTATCCACATGCTATAATGACCCAATGCTCCCTTACCATTATTTCTTTAAAGTTATAAAAATAAATTAAAAATCAATCTTGGGGAGATCCAAGATGGCAGATTAGATAAACACTATGCCAGCTTCCTTCTGTGAACAAATGAAAATTATAACTAAATTACAGAACAATCAACCTGGAGAACCATTTGAAATCTGGCTGAAAGAAGTTTTATAACATAAAACTTAGGATATAAAGGATATAAAGGATATAAAAAACATAAAACTAAGGATATAAAGAAGAAGCCACATTGACACTGGCAGGAGGAGTGGAAAGCGGAACTGGCTAATCCCAAACCTGTATGTGACAGTTGAGAATCAGGATGGATATCTTGGTTGCAAAGTTTCCCCCCAGAGGAGTAAGGAACACCAGCTCTATACCAGCCTCCTAAGACCAGAGTACTGGTGCCGGGAAGAGGAATCCCCACAACATGTGGCTATGAAAAAAGTGGGGATTCTGACTATCTAGGTAGATGGAATGCAGTGAAAAACCCAGATGTCTTCTTAAAGGGCCTGCTCACAGACTCTCTAGTTCCAGGCACTCACCTTGGGCTCCAGCAGAGGGACAGTAACTCAGGGGGTGTTGGAGACATACAGGGGTCAGACTGAGTTGTGTGGCTTCGGGACCAGTGATGGAGAACAGTTGACATTTTCCCTGTGAGGGGTCTTTTTATTTTGCTGCCAGCAGACTGGCACCATTTTTCCTGTGTTGAGCTCTCCCCCTACACTTTTGGCCAAATCTGAATCTGATTGATCTGAAGAGCTACACTGCTACATCCTGCTGACTCACTGGGACTGAACCCCACCCAACTCTCCCAATACCTTAGATGCTTTATCCAACAGCAGCCAACCCTACCCACATTGCACTCTTTCTTGGAAAACTATCAGAGTCAGACAGACCCCAGGTGGTTGGTGACTGACCTCAGTGTGCTCTGAGACTTTCCCTGAGTAACTGCAGGCTCACCACTGGCACCAAACCAGAGTCTACATTAATCTGTTGATCACAACTCTTCCCACTCTAGTGACTCCCTAAGAGCCTGCCTCACCAAACTTGCATGCAGCATGAGGCTTTATCACTGACTGAAACTTAAGGGAACTGTCAGATGGCAGCAGGCCTCGAGGTATCCTGGCTTTTTGCAGAGCTACCCCAGGCCCAGTACTGGTGGCAAATGTCCTCCGTTCTCAGCATGGCCTCTCCCACACACCTCCAGGGTTACCACATGCAGTGAACAACCATGAATCACTTTTTAGCTCTTACCAGGTAGTCCCAAGCTGGTCACAGACAGTGGGTGACTTGGGCCTGAGCCATTTGCAAGAGGCCCCAGAACCAATATACTTGGAGGATGACTTCAGACAACAGCAGAGCACCACCCAATTAGTCCCCCAAGCAGCACACCCAATGGGCAGTCTCAACAGGCACCTGAGCCCTGGGGCAAATCCACTCAGTGGGGGAAGCACCCCGCAGAGCTGCCTATAAGCTGTTGATGTGGCCAAGCACCACAGCCAATCACCCTTGGGTCAATCCCACCCACTGAGACTGTGCTACTGGAACATGCAGGGTACCTACTACATAAGGGCACCTGGCCAAGACTGGTGGGTGTAGTAGATCTAGAAACAAACAGAGAGACAGCCAAAATGAGGAAACAAAGAAGTATATCCCAAATGAAAGAACAGGAGAAAACTTCAGAAAATAACTAAACAAAATGGATATATCTTAAAATTCACTGATTTATTCCTCAGCTGCATTCTTACTGAAAAGAAATTCCTCATACACATCTTATGGTGTTTGTTTGTTTGTTTTTACCACTTAACTCTTTAGTGTATTACTAGAGTTATTTTAACATTCGTGTATGATAATAGCAACATCTGTATTATAAATATTACATATTTATAATGAACAAGATTATATATTCAATGTTTATGGTACAATTGAGATGAATAAATAAACAAACCCTCAATTGTATAATGCAACATTTTATGTTCTAAAATTTCACTGTTAAGTAGGTTTTCCACAACAATGAAAATGTTTAGTTTGTGAGTTAGTAACCACTTATACCTAGATAGCATTTGAAATATGACTAGTACAACAGAGAAACTAACTTTTAAATTTTGCTCAATTTTAATTACATTTAAATAGCCATGTTGAGCTGGTGGCTATCATATTATCACAATTCTAGAATTTATCAAATCTTAACACAGCGTTACTGTTTCCAATTAAAGAAAATATAACTCAGCACAAATTGCAACCACTATATACTAGGATATATATATATATATATAATGCTATGAAACTCTTAATAAACAGATCAGGAAAAGAGTCAATCTATATGTGTTCACAACTAAGACTTTATCAAGCATGACAAATAATCTTTCATGTCTATATCTAAAAATATTCATGACTACTGACAAAATGACTATTATTTCATAATCAAGAAAGATAGATTGCACAAAAGTTCAGACGATGAAATACTTTAGTTATCTATATTATTCCTAGAATAAGGAATCCATGGAATCTCAGGCAGATTATGAGGCTTATTCTCCAGTATGATGAAATGTACATGAATTCACAAAGCATGATTATTTGAAAGAAAGGGATAAAATTATTCAACCACTAACTCAATTTTGACATATTTATAAATAATGCCATGGTACAATACAAAGAGATCAAAATTGGGAATTAGAAATAGACATATTGGCTTATTGAGCCAATTATTATTGAGCATCAATTCTTTGAACGATACTGTCCTCTTGTGTAAATTGGAGACAATCATTGACCCCACGCAGTTGCTGATAGTGCAAAGGGACTATATATTTTTTAAGTACTACAATTTCTTTTTGTTTATTTAGCTCAAAACAAGCACCAGGATTCTGAAATTACAATTCAATATAAATATTGACAATATCAAATGTTTACTTTTATTTGTGTACATTATGTGCATAGTACAAACTATTACATATGTATTTTAATTATAAAAACTCACATCTACATGACGTTATCTCTGAAATACATGACAACATCTAATTGAAGTAGCTTCCTTTTGAATCATTTATATCGGAAAATGTAGGATTGTGAGATATAATTACGATGTCCATGAACTGAATCTATTTATCAATATGTAGGTTTGCTCAATTCACCCCCTACTGTTTTCCTGCGTTATTTCAACTAGATGAGGTAGTGTATACACTACTGGCAATTTAGCCAGCTGATAATAGATGCATGCCATTTTAACATTACAGCAGGGAGTCCTTGTCTTGCCTTTTCAATTCACAGCATTGTTACTTAATGCAACACCAATTAACACTTAAGTGATGGAGTTTCAGTTTCTGGGTAAAAACTGAAAATCTTTCTTTCACGTCTCTGTACTAGAGCTTGTACCATTACGATATTTAATCAGCTGAAAGCCCAGGGCATGCACTTGTTGTTATGTTATTATTTAGAATTGAATGCAGCACTGCTGCTGTGCCAAACCTTACTGGTATCATTTATGTAAGGTTTAATGGTTTCTGGTACTCCTCCTAGCTCCTCACTCACCAGGCTCTTCTGCTATAATGTGGCAGGATATTTTAAGACTTGTTTGTGACTGAAGTCAATGGAAGTGGGATAACAGTAGTGAAATTGAAATAGAATAATTAATTTCCAAAAATAAGCATGATATTTTTCCAGTCCTATCCAATTTTCAATCTCACAATTATGACATAACGACTCAGAAGAGGATAAAGAGTAGTAAATTGAATATCCACTTTGAAGATTAAAGAGACTTTAACATCTGATCTAATTATACACACAATGTACAAACAAGGAAAGATGTAAGAATCACAAAACATATTCTAGAAACCTACGTTTTTGAGTGTTAATGTTCTACAGCTTGGTTATATTCACAACAGGACTGCTGGAGTACTGCTAGCATGGATATTAGCATCACTGTTATTACAATGTACATTTTATACAATGACAATAGTAGTACAATACAACAGTGCCTGCATTAGACCTAAACAAGTTTCTCTCACTAAATGTGCATTAAATCCTTAGATTATCGTATCTTTATGAGAACATTATGCGATCACTTTTATTAGACAAAAATATAGGCCACTAATGTGGTAAATTCACAATTATAATAATTTCGTATGCTGTGTGACTTCTTCCAATATCTTTCATCTGATTTACCTTTTCAAATCCAAATGTGGCTCTGATTATTTATTGATGTCTGAAAAAACACTAATTTGTGAAATATCTATTATATGCTAAACTGTAGCCAACATTTTGGGATTGCAGCTTTGAACAACATAAACTCAAATTTATGCAAACAAATTCCACTGTTGCAAACTTCTGCCTTCACAGAGTTTATATTCTACCATAAATATCCTTGTGAGGCATATTACCATCCTCCCTTCCAATGATATGCAAATACAATGAAGAATCACTAAACTAGAACGAAACTGATTAAAGTACATATTTTACAGATAAATGTCCTTTATCTTGACAAGCTATAGCCAAAAAACCACCTAACCAACCATCTTTTCTGCTTGCTAACTTCTTCCTAAGTTTGAGACTGATATCTAGTGTAAGAGACTGTGGTTTTTGCTATTGCAGAAATATTCTTTGCTATGAAGTAAAAGCTACTTTAAGAGTAGTTGATGGTCATACACTAGAGTAGCAATTTGGAAAATATAGTAATATAATTGAGTTTGTTCATCTGTATTTTTAAATATCACATGAACAACAATAACAACAAAACTCTATAGTATATTTTTGAGGATCCTATGAATTTGCATACCCCCTTCTGTTTCCTGGTACATTGTAGACACTTTTAAATATTTTTGTTTCTTACATTACTTGATCGGCTAGAGAATATATTGTGTGGTGGTCTATATTTGTTTATCATATCTTAAAATCTAGACATTAATGACACAAGAAAGAAAAAAAAGGTATACTAGAAAAATAATTGGATGAGGATTTAAAACAAATGAGATTAAAATTCAGAGATGCTACAATTAGCAGACTTTCAGTTTCTACAATTCTCAAGGGTTGGGAATAGATGAACTAATAACTGAAGATTATTTTACACTTTTAGAGATAATTAATTGCAAAGTAGTTTACTCTTCTTAAAGTACTAAGACTTATTTGATACAAATATTAGCTTTTCATTTATCTAAGTGATTAAATATATAATCCCTGTGAATTAATATGCTATTAAAACCTAATTTAAGATGTTTATCATTATATTCAGTGTTTCACCCTTACCTTCATCATGAATCATGAATTAACAGGAAATTACTTTGTTTTTAATAACTTGAAATTTTATTATGGGCATAAAAGATAAACTCAGAAGTGATGAACTAAGTAATCCTTATGAATAACTGATGATATGTTATTTATTATTATATGTGAGATTGACCAATACTTACTATCATTGTGTTTAAATAGAGCCAATTTCAGAGCACCAATTCCCAAAATGAAAATAAATATAATTTGATTCTGCACACATTTGATTGGGTAAAAAGGGCATGTGGCTAGACTTAACTTCAATGGGGCAAAGATATGCAATTTTACCTTATTCTCTGTAAGCGGAGAGCTGGAAATGCTTGAACAGTACCAATAGGACTGTTTTATAGTATTTACAAAAAAAATGTTCATTGGGTTTTTAACACTGAGTTTATTATTTATTTTCCATAATAATTTCCTAATATTAATAATGACTATTTTACATCATTCTGATGAATATCTACATATCTTTATAAGCTTTGAGTTAATTATTTTTAAAACTCTTTAGAATACTTTACATTACTTCATATAACACAGTTCTGTTTTGCAATGTCATATACATTTTGGTAATGTTTTATATTATTATTTAAACAAAGTTTCAATTTGGAAAATAATTATTTTATTAAGTAAATTCCATAGCTATGCCATTATGAAATATTCCCATACATTTTTAAAGGTTATAGATTTTCTATGGTCTGATAAAATCTTACCATATAGATTTAATTCATCATGATTTACTTTTCCAACATTACAACATTGGTTGATAAATCCATTTCTCTTATTTTTTTTATTTTTATTTTTTAGTTCATCATTTTCTGTTATATTAGTTAGGATTCTTCTCCAATGGTTAAAATAAACAGACATTAAAGAAAATTTATAGAAACAGGAGAGGGTTTATTGCAATGGTTCTCAGCTAGTACGTGTGTGGGAGGAGGGCGGTCGATTTTGTCCTCTACGAGACATTTAACAACATCTGGAGATATCTTTTATTGTCATTACTAGGGCAGCGTGCTACTTGCTTCCAGTGGGTAGACGCCAGCCATGATGCTAAACATCCTACAATGCACAGGATAGCTCTGCAAAACAACGAACGATCCAGTCCGAAATGTCAATGATGTCAAGGTGAAAAATCCTAGGTTAAAGGATCAAACCGGATAGTGGAACATGCAGAGGACAGCTACAGAGGGACACAGCTACCAGCTCAAGGGATTGCAGGGAAAAAGGAGGAAATAGTGACTGGTGCTCAATAAATCCTAGTATCTTATATTAGTGGGCTTGCTAGTTATTACCACAGAGAGATACAATGCCTGCCAGGGACAAATATGATAGCATGGACTTAAAAGTTAAAATCAAGATAACTATAGATCTCTTTAATGCCTTGAAGAATTATATATTTTAAAAACATGATAAGAAAGTTCTTCTGATTTTAATATTAAGTAAGTTCTCTAATTAGTGATTTTCAAACTTTACTCCCTGTCAGAATCATCTGGTGGGGAAAAGTACTGTAGCTTCTGTCTCCTCCTTTATCTGCCCATGCTACCATTACCCCAATGTACCTAAACATAGGTCTCAGAGGAATCTTAGAGGTACAGTATCCAGCGGTCTGCTTCCTAAAGACAGAGCAACATAGGAAAGGGTGGAGAATGGAGCTGGGATGGGTAATTGGAGGAAAAAAACACAAAACAAAACAGCATACCTATTAGACTTTAGTTTGTTTTGAATTTTTATCACGCTATAGTGGTTAACTCAGTCTCCTAAAATAACGTACAAAAAGGAAATTTGGATAAAGCTATCTCTTTCCTTTATTTCCAAGACAGTTTGTTCCCACTGACTCATTTTTAATGAGCAATTTGAAAACTCTAAATTTATATTAGAGCATAATCTTTAATTTATTTTCATAGAAGAAAAACATTTTACATGAAGTTCCATAGTTTAAGATATGTGAGCAGTTGCTTTCCATTCACATTTTTGTTTAATATATATTTTCAGGAAAATGTTCTCAACTAATAGCTTGTGGCAATTAAACCTGTGTGGGAACATACACTTTAAGAAAGTTGCATAATGTTATTATGATACAATCTAACTATATTAAAAAGTTGCATTGCTCATAGCGAACTGATTTCAATGTTTCTTTTTTGCTCTTAAAACAAGATCCCTAACTGGGGATTAAATTAAAATAAGTCCTTTCATAGATGGCTCCCACTGGAACATAAATTACAATTTTAAGACTGCCGGCTTCTCTTTGCTATTTTTCTATTACAGCTTCTAATTTTAGTATACACCGTTAGCGTGTTTTGGATCTAATGAGGAAATGATGGCCAGAAAGGACAAAGGTAAATCACATGTGTTGGATCAGTTTATGTGTAAAGGCTGATAAGATGTACTCTTCATCGGAGACAGGTGTGGAGCTTGTGTTTTGCTAAACAGAGATTATACAACTGAAATACTTTGGGTTTGAGTTTTGTTTGTTTGTTTTGGTAGACTTCCACCTTGAAAAATTATCACGCTAATAAACAAACAAAACAAGAAGCATTTAAATTGGGAACAGTTCTAGCTCTCTTTTGTATTGTGATTAACTGTTTCGTTTTGCTTAATTTCACAGTGATATCTCAGTAGTCTTAAGTGTGGACTAGACCAACACTCTTTGAAATGTGGTCTATGAAACAGCAACATCAGCATCATTTGAACTCCTGTCACAGAGGCAAAGTCACTGGTTCCATCCCAGACACACTGGAGCAAGAAGTCTAGGGGTGGGTTCCAGGAATCAGCATTTTAACAAGCCTTCCAGAAGGTTCTGATGCAGGGCTAATATTTGAAAAACACTACGCTGGATGACTTGTTTAAAATTAGAAGATCTTTCCTAACTTGTTTTTAAAATATATTAAAAATTTTACATATTATATATTAAATTATATATTAAAATTCCTCAAGGCATTACAGAGACCAATAGTTATCTTCATTTTGTTTTCTAAAGTCAAATGTACCATTTGAATACCTGAAAATTGTTGGTTACTTATGTTGACTTTAATATTATTATGTTTTTTGTCACTAAAATAAATTATGACAAGAATTGTCTGTGACTACAAATTTTGTCCCCCAACTGTTTCTTTGATAATACTGCAGGCTGATGACACTTAAAAAAATGGTAATACAATTTAAAAATCACTTTGGAAATAAATGCTTTCAGGAAATTATTCTTCAAATTATTCTAATCACTTTGATATGTAATTATAAGAAATCAAAACTTTATTTAAGGCAAATTCTGATAGGAATAATCAACCTCCATTAAAATTGTTTTATTGATATAAAATATTAATTTTTTGTGAAATTTCCAAAAGAGGAATTTAGTTATTTCCTTCCCAACTATTTTATTCCTTTACCCAATATTTGCATTATGTTCCTTTTGGTCCACATCTATCTGAATAATCTCATACTTGCAGTCAACCCAATGGCACCTCACAGATGACCATGCAAAAAAATGTTTAGAAAAAAATTTTCATGAAAAATATTTGTAAAACACTTACACATTAAACAAGCCATCCTATAATCCTAAATTCACTTTTCCTCAGCCTGTATATCTTTTTAGACAACTAAGCCTTCTAATCCTATGTTCTACATATTTATAACACTTTCCCCATCTCTACTCCCACTACCATAAATCAATTGCTTCCTCTTTCAGTTTAGATCTTCTTGATGTCTAATCTTCTCACCACTCTATTGCAGTGATCTTTCTAAAGTAAACATTTTAGTACCCTAGGAAAAAGCAAATTAGGGCAGAAACTATGCATTTTAGGCAGTATTACTAGAAAGAGAAATAAACATGAAACATATTAAGAGAGTCATGCATAGAATTACTTTTGAGAGCAAACATGTTTTAAGAAGGCCCTATTAACTAGTCATGTCATAATTACTATTAGTGACTATCAACTTTAAGTTAACACCCCTCTCATTCTTTTATTAAATGAAAGAATGAGTAAGTAGACATACCATATCACATTATTTGCTTTTTTCCCCAAACAACAAGTTTTAAGTTAGCAACCATCAATGAAGTTCAGGAAGAGAGACAATTCCCAGGTTAGCATCTCTTAGCTAGGTATCAAGAGTGTCACATAATCATCTGGACCTATCATTATTGGTAACTAGAGTTTGGCAGTATAATCAAGGAAACTAAAAGCATTCACAAAACAGCTATGTTGTTAATTTCTGTGGTTTCAGGCAAAGGTTCACTACTAATCACTTTTGTGAGTTAATAATTTTACTTTAAAGTATTTCATGTTAAAATTCTGTTTACCACTCTATCCTCAGTATCTAGCAGAATGCTGGGAAAAGGCGGAGTCTCATTCAGGTGATCAAAGATGATAAGGAGTCTGTATAAGTGTATAGATGTGTGTATGAAGGCAAATAAGCCAAGATATCAGGCCAAAGAATGATTTCTGTAGATTTCCTTACCTAGGACAACTGTTTCCCTGAGGAGCTCTATTTGAATGCTTTGTTACAGAGTTTCTTGAAGGTATTAGGGCAAGTCACTTGAAACCTATGTGAAATAGGCATTATCAACTGAGCCAAGTTGAATTTTTCAACAATGGTATTGAATAGTAACAGACAAATCATATTAAAATTAGATAGATAGATAGATACATAGGTAGATGAGTCCCCATATACAAGATGAACTTGGAAAAAGCGTGAAGCTTATATAACAAAGTATCCACCACTGAAAATTCATGCAGGCCTTCCATACAAATTATAATCAAAGATGTGTATGATGGGTCCTAAATGTGACCAGAATGCTTCCACCTCAAAATACAGACATGAAATACATTTTTAGGAGAGAATGTAAATATGACTGTAGGGAGAGGTGAATAAGGATGGTAATTTTAAAAATATGTTTTCTGTCTGTTCTCTCATCTGAAGCACCAGGGAGTACAATTTTGCCATATTTACAACAATATTTTAAAAGTCTGTGTCTCCTGACTTGATGAAACTTTAAGAAGTTTCGAAAAACCTTGCAAATTCAGGCTATTTCTGAAGTTCTCTTCCTTTAAGAGTTTCTCTAGCGAACTTTGAGACTGGGTAATGTCATTTATCACCAAACATACTGTTCATAACTTCTGAATTTTTTTCTGCTCTTATGTTTATTTCATTAGCTGGCCTCCTATTTTTGCTTAGTGTTAAAGTCTCTGTCCCATCTGGGCTTGTTCAATCTATCAACCTCTGTGCTCGTTTCTCTCCCTACCACCAACATGGGAACTCCTCCCCATCTCCGCAAGTCAAATATTTCGGAGAAGTTATCCATAGCAGAGCTCTTGGGCCAGCAGCGGTACACTTCCTGCACTTATACTATAGCTTTAGGAGAGTCACATCAAAGAGCAGTTGGACACGGATGCACAGTAGAGCAAGAAACATTATACAATCTTGTACTCAGGCCATCTCTTTGCTTATGACGCAGACAGCCATACTACTTCATTCCTATGACTTTTCCTTCATAATTTTCACTCTCTCTCCCTACTTCCAACTTTTGGGGCATCTGGTCTATCTAACAGATTTAATCTAATTAGAACCCTCACAGTGAATTAAGATAAACTCCTCTCCCCATTAAAACCAAAGGTCATCATTGTGTATGTTTCAATATCCCCAATATTCTGAGCCTATCACGATAGACCTTAAACTTTCTGTTATTCATGAAAGCAGGCTTCAGAGAACACACAGAGAAACAAGCAGGCATTATTGCATAATTTCTCAAAATAAATTAGGACAGGTTCTGATCTAGCCAACATATTGTCACAAATAAATTTCTTATGAAAATTGGAACTTGGAGCACTGATACAAAACACATTAGATTGGATGCTATGAAGTAAGGAGGTAGTCACAATTATTTGATACCCCACAAGAAACAGCAGCAAACTTTTAAATCACAGAGAAAAGATTGATGGAAAGTTTAAACCATACAGATTATCAGTTTTGGGGTCAAAATTAGCTGAATATTGGCAATTTTAGTAATATTTCTGTTGATTTCAACCATGGGATGTGATTCGGAAACTGTGATTTTGCCACTCTTTTTGTAACCCATATTTCAATTCAAGTATTCATAGTCCAATAAGTCAGAACATGGACATTAAAGGCAAAATTCAACGCATTAGAGCAACACTGTCCAATTAAATATGATACAGATCACAGACAATTTAAAATTTTCGGGTACCCACATTAATAAAGTAAAAAGGAATAGTTTAATTTATTTCAGTGATAAAGTATATTTAATGCAATATATGCAAAATATTATCACTTTGTCATATAATCCATACTAATGAGATATTTTACTTATTTTTTTACTAAGTCTTCTAATTCCAGTATGTATTTTATGCTTTCAAACATCTCAGTTTGGATTAACAACACTTCAAATGCTTACTAGTCATGCATGGCTACTAGGTACTCTACTAGGGGTGCAGCAATGGATTTTTAAAGCTGTATTTGGTGGATTAAATCATAATTACCTATTTTTAATCTCTGTAGTAAGCCAGAGTCATATTTTTTTGAAAAACTAATATATGTATATTATATTTTTTTCACTATATATTAGAAATAGTATCAGTGTGGTGCTAGGGCAATTACAATTTAATTTTGAAGAGAATAAATATGCTTTGGATAAACTTCCTGTGCTTTTTGTGCAAAATTCATATATTTTTGAAAAAATATTTTAAACAAGCAAAATGTTATTACCATTATAAAATGATGAAGCAGAATAAAAACATGATAAAGTACTACATTCATAAAAGCATAATTATCAAACATGTGAAAAATTATTTTAATAAATTCTTGGGAAAAATGTATTAACTAGTTTAGCATGGAAAAAAATATCTCATTTCAATATCAGTTGGCTTAATTTTAATCTGAAACACTTTACCACCATTTAACTATGTCCTATAGAGATACAATAAAAGTTCAGGTCTGTGAACAGTTAGTGAACAAAGGTTTCAGCTACACTTTTTCTGCCTACATTAGCAATGCTGATTTCAGTGAAGGTCACACAAATTATCCATATTTGATCGTAGCCATCTGACGAATCATCCCAACTAAAAAATTGTAGAGGCTGAAGGTTCCTTGTGAAATTTGATTAAGTCCTTTAGGCAACCCTCAGGGGCATTGCTAAAGCGGGTGAGATCCATTAAGTTAGCTCAAGAGCCCGAGGCAGGAAAAAGAGTTCTTGAACTAAGAGCCCTGGTGATGTCCAGTATTTTGCAATGCAGCAGCAGAAGCTGGGGAAGGTTTCGCAAAGTAGAGTCCTTGAGATTGCTCAAGTGACAGTGAACAGAACAGATCCCCTAGAGTACAGTAGTGCTGTGAAATAGCTGCCAGTGTCCTCCTCTTTCTGCTTAAGTGGGAGAAACACTCATGTTTCATGTAATGCACAGATCGCACTAGATTGTAGTGACCAGTCACCTTCCCTCCCAGTAATCTCTGAGAGGACCATTAATTCTGGAGAAATGGAAAGGGCCTTAGATACTCTGAAGGCTCCCGATTATAATTCTCAGAAGTATGAGAAGCTTCTTCTACCTACTTATTTGCTAAAGAGCTCAAAAATAATGGCCAACTAACACAAAATGCCTTAATATCCCATTAACAGAACCCAGATTACATTTGCCACTGTTGTGGGGATTATTACCCTTGGGTGTTATCTTGGAGTGACTTTGTGTTATTGATTTTCATAACTTAAAAAATATTTCTGGTATTAATTTAATCTGCAATGTGAATATAAGTAATATATTCCTTTGGTAAAAAACAGATTTGTGGATGGGGTGAAAGCAAAATTAATGACATTTAGAAAGAGAGAACAAAGTACATGCTTTCCAATGCAGTTAGAGGAAAAAGTCTCAATTTTAGTTGAGTGTGAATTAAAGTGTTATAAAAGATCACAGTTGTAGAGTTGGGTTTAAACTACCCATATATAAAAATTATTTGGTAAGGTTTGGGGAATACTAATTCTGAGATTCTAGTCAAGATTGTGATCATGATGGTCTTAAATCACTTTTTCTTTCTCTTAAATTAACACTTAATATAACATGAAAAAATTTTAACTGAAAGGGTGATATATCTGAAAGGGTGCCATTTGTTTTCTATTCATTTGAGCAATTTTCATTCGAGAGAGAAATTCTTCAGTAGACATCAACATTTATATTAGAGCTATACTAATTAGGGGGAGCGGGCAAAACATGAAAAGACATGTAATTCAGAAATAGCATATAGCATTGGTTTATGACCATGGTGTCTTAAGACAGTAGAAAAATGTGATCTTTTTAATAGGTCAATTCAAGATATATATGGACACATCTTCTAGAAGTTTTATTGTTTTTCTACTTCTACAAGTTGTCTGGAATTATTTTCTGTGTAGATGTGTTGTAAGAATCAAGTTTATTTATCATTGCTATTACTATTTATTTGTCCATCACTCACATTAACAGTGACTAACTTAATAACCTTGAAATAAACAATGATTCTCTAAAACTGAGTACACATAAAGGATTAAAACTTGCTCAACTGAACATTATTTATTTTTTAAAGTTTCTATTAAATGACACCATAAGAGAGAAAAGGGAATCAATGAAGTCAGAGGAAATATCTAAGACAAAAAGTTCACAAGGAATTACATAAAGAACTATAATTCAATAAAAAAATGGCAGATGAACCACAAGGAAAATGAGCAAGCGATTTGAACAGGAACTGCACAAGAGGGATGCCCAAATGACTAATATAATTATTAAAAGCATCTTAACCATAAGTTGATACCCAGAAATATGTTTAAAAATTCATAATATTGACAGTTCCAAGTGGTGACAGTGGGAGTAAAAACTAGAAAGAAATTAAATGTCTTTGAAAAGGGGTTTAAGTAAAACCTTATGTAATGGTTTATGACTGCAGCAATGAAAAAAATCACCTGAGAGTCATGAAAATAGTTGTCATGATGTGTGAGTATGCATGTGAGAGAGAGAGAAACTGAGAGAGAGAGAGAGAGAGAGAGAGAGAAGATAATCTGAATGATAGCATACACATAAAGATTTGATATATTAAAAAAATGAGGAAAAAGAGGATATGAAGAAAAATGCTATTGTTTTTCTATTAAAATAATAAAATAAAAATATAGATACATAAATAAAACATCATAGAAATATTTTCTTCTTTTTTGCATATATGAGTATGCTTTAAATAGTATAAGACGAAAATATTTTTCTATTAAGCTACTTTCTACACTAAAAAGACAAACAATGATATGGGGGAAATATAATTTCTTCGTACTTCTCATTTCAGATACAAGTGGCAGTGCAACCTTTTGTCCTACCTCACTAGCCCTGTCTTCCAAATCCTCCCCCACCCCCCACACACTCACACACCCCAAGAGAACAGTAAATTATTTGATTGGTACTTTTGAAAAAGAGACTATGAAGATGTCCTTCAGCTCCTTACCTTCCTCTCCTTTTGGTATCTCCCGCTTTCCAAATCTGAGTTTCGTGTGACCACTGCCATGTAGTGAGCTTGATGGAGAAGGCCCTGCCCTGTGCTGGACAAAAGGTCTGTAGGCTTTCAGCTCTGCCAAGATCTGTGGGAAGAAAATATCCCTAATTCATGGGTGAAGTATGAACAAGCCACTACAGCCACCACAGATCTAAGCAAATTGCCTCATTGCCAATCAGTAATAAAACGTATAGTCCCTTCTCCATCTCTCTGTCTCCCCATCTATCTTTCCATTGGATCTCAACTTGGACAGTGAATATAGTGTTACTTGTTGGACTGCCTACAGTGCCTAGGGGAAAAAAATAAAATGTGTGGCATCATACCTGTTTTTAAGCCTAATATATCCTTTAAGATATTAGTCTCCTTGGGACTGCTTTATATTCAATTTGTATTCAATATTGTTATCACGTAATATGAGTGTTTCCTCCTCCATTGTCTCTGAAGATGACTGTAAAATATATCTCTGTCCAGAATGGGTTTGAGAAATAGAAGAATTAACAGTTATCAATATTTAAGCAAAAATTAAAGTTGTAGAAGACAGAAAAGGGGCTAATTAGAAAGAAGGGAATGGAAAGTCACAAACGACATTTCTAGAATGTGGTCCTCCCTCTTGATAATGCCCAATGTGATATCTCTGCATTATTCTGCAGCTCATTTAACTTAAATTAATGAGATTTGGAGATTAATATTCCAAAGAATAGGCTATAGAGTTAAATCATTTGATTCAAATCCCAGAACCATTGCTTACTGGATCTATTCTTCAAGATACTTAATCTTTTTTGTGGCTGAGTTTTATAATCTGTGGAAGATAATGACTAAATCTACCACACAGATCTGTGTGGAAAAATGTGAGAAAACATACATAAAGCATTTTGTACAATATCTGTATGATGACCCCACAAATGTGAGGTCTATTATGATTACTATTTATATTATTATCATTACCATGCTAATATGGAATATTTGTCCTTGGTATTTTAAGGACAAATTTTTCTTAATAATCAACTTTAACTGACTATGAACTCAAGTTTTTTATTTAAAACCTTATCAGATTTGCAGCTTCTTAGGAATTCTATTCATGCAAAAAATGCTCAAGAGCCCCTGAAAAATGGAAAGAAATCACTTGGATTTATTATTTTGATCTTACATGAATCCATGCTATCTTCTTCTTGCTTAGTAGTTTGAAAATTTGTGGTACAGTGGAGTTAACACACTAGCAGTTCAACACTATTAAAGTTTCCAATAGCTTAAAATAAAGCGACCTCACATTTTTTCACAGCTTTGCCACTAACAGGCCCCAAAGCCCTGCTTGATAGTCAAGTTATCATAAGACTGTCAAGAGCCACAATAAATTGATTCAAATCTCGGCAGAATCTTTTTCTTTCTGTCATTATTTCCATGGTCTATAAGTCAACAAGAATATGTCAAAGGCCTTTAGAGTACTGTAACTTGGTGCTTTGAGGGGTGGGCTTAGATGTTTCCAACTCTTTAATATAAACTGAAAAAAAAAAACACACCAAAACTGTCACTAATGCCTTCAATAGCTTTAAGATAGTGTCTAATTCCAGATGCTGCATATTAAATCAATTATTCCGTGGAAGACAACTTTCCCAAATGGTGTTGTCAATTCCTGGCTGCTTTTCAAACAGTTTCTCTCTTCCTCACTTGGTCCATCCCCACCCCATCTCTCTCTCTCTCTCTCTCTCTCTCTCTCTCTCTCTCTCTCTCTCTCTCTCTCTCTCTCTCTCTCTCTCTCTCTCTCTCTCTCTCTCTCCTTCCTTCCCTCCTTCCTTCCCTCCCCACCACCAGACTCCTTTTTATCCTTAGGGATGTTTGTAAGGTCTTTGTAATTAGTACCATCATTACATTTTGATGATAAATATTTCCTAAATGTAATAATATTTTCAAGTAAAACAACTTTTTTAAGAAACTCAATTTGGAATACTCAGGTAAATTGTCTTAAAAGTAAACAATCTAGACTGAATCAGGGGTTCTATCTGGGAAGTGCATATTAAGATTTTATTCTTTAGGGCTTTTTTTTACATTTAATTTTTTTTTCCTGTAAAGAACAACCAGTCAATAATAAATGAAAATAATAAAGCTATAAACAAACTATTATACATAAAAGTACTTGGTACATTTTATATATTTATATCAATGTAAGGCAGTTTTATAATTTCTCTTATATGTTTCATCAGACAATATCCACATTACATCGTTCAAATCACATTTTGTTTCAAAAGTTACAATATTTTCTGCTTAGACAAAGCACCTACAAGTACCTTCTAAACATTGTTCTATCAATTATCACTGCATTTCTTTGAGGTTATTAGCTTTTTGGTTTTTTATGGTTAGAGAAAAATGTAGATAGTTTCATTATCTAAGGTTATGTAATAGGTCTACAAATAAAGTCAGTTGCTGACACTCAGTAAATGACTTAGAATTCATTGCTTCCAAATTACTGTTTGGAGAGGGAATCTATCAAACTTTTTGCAATACTAAGAAAGCTCCCATATAAGCATCCACATGCTATAGAAATGTCGACATCTCCAAATCTTTAAATATAACTAAAGGAGGAGCAAATTTAAACATGTTGATAATACTGATTTCATCTTCTTAAAGGCATAGTTTAAATTTTCCAAGTTGAGTAAAGAATAAATAGAAAAACAAATACAAGATGCAGACAATGAGATTGCAAATAATTGTTTGTTGAAGCAGTGTGTCAATGTATAACAGGTAATAAATAAATTATATTACAAATGTTTGCATATAATAATTTCTCCAAACCAGATTTTTGGAATGTCTAAAACAAACAAGGAAAAATATTTGTCAGTCCTTGGGATAAAATTTAAGACATTATTATTACACTTAGGGAAAAACAAACCATGGATATTTGAAAGGAACACATAGCGTTTTGTGCAAAATGAATAAAATGAGTGGGCAAAATCATGCTTTATTGGGATTGTGGCAATCAATATTTATCCCATTAACTTGGGAAAACACTGTCAACAAAATGTTATAATTCCTTTTCTTTCTCCAAGATGTAGGAAAAATATATTTTAAATTCTGGATAATGCAACTGCCCTAAAACTGTTCACTTATCTTTGTTTCATAGGCAAAGCATGTTTATTGTTTTTTCACACAGATAATGTCTGCTACTACTCAAATTGTTCTTCCCCAGTGACTTAAAATATAAATTGCAATGAGAATTGTAGGAAAAAAAAATGTATTAAAGGGAAAATCAAGCATTATTGAATTAAATAATGTCTCTCTTAATGGTATACTTACAATAGATGTTTGCATCCAACTCTTCTTGATCTGATCCACGTGAAGATGGAGGTGTTCCTTCTAATGACACAGAAAAAATTGCTTCCTTGGTTTTGATATGAATCTCAATCTCTTCCTTATTTTCATGTATCTTCCTCTTTCCATTATTCTTTTCCTTTGCCATCACTAAGCTCTTTGTTTACTCTTTGTAAATAAATATATTTAAAATAAAGCAAGAAAACAAAAACAAGAATTACAATTTTATATAGAAAAGCATAATTTTGCTGACATATTTTATAAAAAAAATCTTAATATTTGCAACGAGTTTTTAAATTTACATTTGAAGAAATACAGAAACAGAGAAAAAATATATGTACATATTAACTGTTTATTTGATTACCACCCTAAATCCTTTCTTCTATTTCCCTGTGGTAGTCACTTACAATGTAGTCATTGCTGTGTTTTCCTCTATTTTATAATTTCATATATTTATATCTATCTATACCTATTTTTTATTTAAATCACATATTTTATCATTGCAAAAATGTTAAAAAAAATTCTTGTTTTCATAAACCATTGAGTTTTGACACCTATTTTTATTAATTATTTTAATTGTGTAATGAAAGGATATATTACATTTTATTTCTAGCTATTCCTATTGGCACCTTAACCCCATACTAAGCATACATGCATGTTTTGGAAATTTACAGGGGGTAAGGTTTAGAAGAAAACTTTTGAAGGTAGCTGTTGGTTTTCTATGAGTTCACAGGGTAAAGGGTACCTGTTTCACACCTGTAGTCTCATGAAAGGGACTCAAGAGGGCCATGTGGGAAGCTCCAATGCATTTCCTGTTTGACACCTCTCCTGGTCTTGAGATGGGCTAGCTAGCTGTTGAGGGACAATCAAAGTAGATCTTTCTGCTAGAACTAGATTTTACTAGGATAAAGGATGAAAATATTAGGAGCTGAGAGGAGAGTAAACCAGAGCGTGTCATGCTAGGCCTCTCCATAAAATGTACCTGGCAGTGAAAATAGAGTTCAGCAAAGAAAAACTAGTAACAAATCAATGATGCTACCAGTCAGAGAGGGAAAGAGCATGACCCACAGAAGAGGCTTTGTGATAAGGTATCCCCAGTTGTGGGAGAGATGTTCTGATGAATCACAAAAGCACTCTAATAGGAATCTGCTTTTAACATCTAAGCTAGAACAAGAAAATGCTAGTTTACTAGCATTACTGGTCAATGAAGACTTGTTATGTCCTCTTAACTTCCCACCATTCCTTCCATCCCTACACTTCCATCCTTGAGAAGAAGGGTGTAAGGAACTGGGAAGGTGAGCAATAATGAGAAGAGAGAAAGAAGTAATAATCTGACGAAATTCTTATTCTCAGGGTAGAGGCTTTCCACTCACTACAGGGTGGAACTCAGGTCTGGAAAAGAATGCAACTAATTTTTTTTCCTTTTGTTTTTATTATACAAGACTGAGATTTCTATGGCTGCTGTTCCTTTTTTAAAAAAAAAAAAACCTGACATTATACTTTGTGACTCAGAATATTCAGAAAAGAATAATGAATACTGTAAAAATCTTCAAAGTAAAATAACTAACTCCATCAAATAAATACAACAGAACACTGAGAGATGAAAACAAAATTTCTGTAATACTTTTTTCCATGATTAATGTTTATCATCATTCTGCCAGTTGATCATAAGAAAAGCTAGTCATGTTTTGTATAACTCCACAGGTACACATGTGAGTGCTTAAATAGAATTCTTAGAATTAGTAGAATTCTTAAGTAGGCCTTAGAGTACGAGTATGTGTCTTACAAGTTGTACTAGATACTGTTAAATTGTATTCCAAATTGCTTACAATAATTAGTACTCTCCTATGCATTTTTTCATAACCTTTCCAACAAATCATTTATTATTTCAACTGGAATTTTTAATCATATTTAAATTTTAAATTTTCCTAAAGCTGCATATTTCCCTTTACATGTTTTAATGTTACATCTTGTTTAATAAAATATGATCTGCAAAAACCATAAAATTATTTGGTTTTAATTGTTTTTAAGTTTGAGCTTATTTATATTTACATATTTAATTTACTCATCATGTAGCATTTGAAAACCCTGTTTCCCCGAAAATAAGACGTAGCCGGGTCATCAGCTTGAACGCGTCTTTTGGAGCAAAAATTAACATAAGACCTGATATTATATTATATTATATTATATTATATTATATTATATTATATTATATTATATTATATTGCATTATATTAAAGACCCGGTCTTATATTATAGTAAAATAAGACCAGGTCTTATATTAATTTTTGCTCCAAAAGACACATTAGAGCTGATAGTCTGGCTAGGTCTTATTTTCGGGGAAATATGGTATGAATATTAAAAATATATTTAATTCCCCAATATCATTTATTGATTATTTTTGTACTGGTTTCTGCCCTCTATGTTATTATAAAACAATGTTTAGACTATAATTCCAAGTTTGCTAAAAGTTGCAACTATATATATATATATATATATATATATATATATATATATTAATGTCTGTGATCAAGTTCAGATACATATCTATTTAAAATAAAATATATAATTTACATATGCATGTAATTACTTCGTCAGCTAATTTTTCTGATATCTTGCATATAAAATTAAAAATTATTTTTAAAAGTGATTGTGTATAGGCACTTTTAAGTAATCGTTATAAAATAACTATTATCTGTGAAAAGGAAAAATAATATAAAAAGTAAAAAGTTACATAGCCTATACTAAAATGGACACAGTGTTTTATTTAACACTGATAGAATATAAATTTTCTTTCTGTTACCAAACAGGCAATATAAGTCAAGGGTTTTTTTAAAGTTTATGCTCGTAGATCATTAATTTTAGTTTTAGAAACCTATCCTAATAAATAATCAAAACCGACTATGAATACTTTTACTTTACATTGCTCATTGCAACTGTGTTTAGTAATAAACATTAAAAATAATCTATATTTACAACAACAGGTTAATGACCAAAGAGAGATCATTAATGAAGATGATGGAACTTTATATTACATTAGAATTAAGTTTTGAAATATATTTACTCACATGAGGAAATGTTATTAACATCATATATGAGAAAATAAATTTGAATAAAATAACACATATATTTGTTAAATGAAACTGTAGAATAATGTGTACAATATGGAGTATAAGTATAAATTCCTGAATAGTATTTATCAGCATATTCTTGAATTCATTTGTAAAACATGGAATTAGGTCTGAAAAGGTAACTGTAAATGTTATTTTTTTCCACAAAGCATCATAGTAAAGAGAAGGGAAAATAATTTTTCCTTTATATATCTAATTATATTTTTTGTTTCTTTCAAACATGTATTAAGAAAAATACGTAGTTTCCCAATTGTAAAAATCTCTAATAAATATACACACAAATATACATAAATAGAAAAAATATGGAATAAATGGTCACAAAATATTAATAAATATTGAATGAGTTTCTGCCACTTCCCCAATCATTATATATTGCATTAAAATATATTAATTTAGCAAATAGTAACATCTCAAATTTGTGTTTGAAGTGACAGCAACTTAAAAGATTTTAATTCATATACACATCCATATGCACCTATATGTAATTTCCAGAAAAAAGATTAGAATTAAAACCTAATATTTAAAGTAGTTATTATAACGTCAAGGATATGAATAATTTATTCATTTATACATTATCTATAACAAATACTTTTATACACTTAGCCATGACTTATTTTATAAACAGAATTCAATTTATTTTTACTTTTAAAATATTTAGATAAAATAATATTGCAGTTATGAGTACCAAAAACTATGACACTTAGATGTAATTTTCAAGAGTAAAAGTTCCTACAGAGCTCTATCATAAAATATACATTTCTCACTTTGTTTGAAAAGCCAGTATCCTAATTTACAACAGTAAGTAAGTGTCACTCATGTTGCAACCAGATCAAAATTGACAGACAAGCCCCAGAGAATGTGGATTGCTACCATTACTCACCATCTATGATGAATACAAAATAAGTTCTAAAAGATTTCTGGATATCTGTAGGATGCTGGCGATATCTCAGAGCAACATGATATTGATTGTGAAGCTTGGGCAAGATAAAAGTTCCTCCCCAAAAGACAAGGCATTGTTTTTTGTGGCCTTTGGTTTGGCAACCATTTAACTATACATGCAACAGCTGGCCAGTGAAAGGACAGTATCAAGACCAGTTAAAGGGTGCTGAGACGTGATGCTATTGGCAGGCCGCCTACATATTTGAGATGAAATAAGCCCAGCAACTGGACGTTTTAGCAGCTGGACAGACAAAGGATATTGTTCAGATATTTAACAGCTGATAATTGAGCATTCTAATACAATTTATTCAAACGGAAGTGGTTACCAAATGGGTTGGCAAACGTTCGGAAACAATCGATTTTCAAAGTTTGAGAGAAAATTTTTGAGAAGATAGGCCACGAAGCATGAGATTTTCATTATCTCAACTCTTTCAGCAAGAATTTCAGAAAGATTGGACTAGAGATTCCATATTATAAAATGAAACGGATCGTTCTTTAACTCCAACATTGAATAGCCATTTTATACTTTTTGGCTTTTTTTTTTTTTTTTAACTGCAAATCAATCCTCTTACCATAATAAAATCCATTATCCATTACTTCTTTTTACTGCTACTTCATTGTTTTCCCCAAACTGTTAATACTATACAATATACCTCTTTAAACATTCTTTCTGTAATCTTATAGTACAGATTGTGTGTACTTTTCATTACATAATACCTTTAACTGTTTAATAAGTCCATTTAGTGAAAAAAACATTTAAACACTTGAAAGACTATTAAGAATAAAATGAAGCAAAAAGAAAGCATACATTTTATTGACAGTAAAAGTGAAGTCATCTTGCTTTATTAGAGATACATTTAAGTACTTTAGAAAGATGAGACAATTTCAAATATCGCTTTGAAATTGTGGCTTTCAAACCTTCAACTATAACTTATAGTTGTATTTTTTGGGGGGGGCGGGAGGGATTCTCACTCGGCCATTTAAAAAATCTGACTACTATCTATTGGTATGGTGATGTCAGCCCAGAGTGAAAAGTCTATATCCATGAGTTGGTTCCTTATAGAACTATAATTACAAGAACTTTGTATGGTCATTTTATTAGTCTCTGAGATTGATCTTTTTCACTTGGGAGAAAATAGAAATACTATAGAAACTTTGTTTGAGAAATTTTGCTGAGGGAAAGAGATGTGAAGGTAACAACAGGCAGATGAGGGGTTCTGGAAGGGGTTTAGTTTTGATGCTGCTCCTCTCGCCTCTTAGTTTCAGTCAATTTAATAACAGGTGAGGTGGGGGGGGGACCTACTTGAAAGACTTAAACCATATGAGAGATAAGGGGTATTCTTTTGGGTAAGGTCTATGAAAGAGCAAGATACAAGTTCCTGAGCAAAGGGATCCGTCTTTGATAAGAAGAAAAACAGTCTTTGATAAGAAGAAAAACTCCACTACTTTATCGGGAGAAAAGGAAAATAGGTTTCTATATTTGGTATCAGAAAGTGCGAGCACTCTTGTCTGGGACATCTATTTCTCTATGCAGGGAGAAATGAGGACATTTTCTGTAAAAAAACAGATGAGAAGATTTAGGAATTTGAGGAGAGTAGAGAAGGCTTGCAATCGTCTGTGTAGATGCTTGGTAAGTGAACTGAAAAAAATCGATATTAGAACATCAGAGGGTAGTGTGGTAACACAAATGTGTTTTATTATTATAAATTTTAAAATGCACATAGAATATGCATTTATGCCATTCATAGATGGAACACATGCTATGAAAAGAAGTCTCAATATATTTAAAAACATTAAGATAATTTAGAGTGAAATCTTTGACCAAATAGAATTAACTTAGAAATAAATCATAAAATGATGTGTAAGAAATAACCAAATATTTGGAAATTAAATAATATAACAAATTACACATGAATAAAAGAAGAAAGCACTCACTAAATTAGAAATATTTTAATTACAGATGAGAAATAAAACACATCAAAAGAATAAAAACATCAAAATTCATAGAATGCAGCTAAACCAGTGTTTAGAGGGAAACTGGTTGATCCAATGCTTATATTAGAAAGGAAGAAAACTCAAAATTTTATTATCCAAATTTTGACCTTAAGCAGTTAAGCAAAAAAGAAAATAAACAAACCGAAAACATTAGTAGAAAATAGTAAATTAAGGAGTGGAAATCAACAAAATTAAAAAGGGGAAAAATAGAATTGATGTATGCCAAAGCTATTTCTACAGAAAGATCAGTAAATATAATGAATAACTTGATGGAGGAATTCTGTTTTTACATTTTTTTTTAAGAACTATAATATCAATCTCAGAGAGGAAAGAGGACATCACTAAACCTCTTCTAATCATTGTCATAATAAAGGGACATTATTAAGTTCAGCAAATTAGAGGAAATGGAAAAATTATCTTAAGTACCCCCAAATTTTAAACTGAGACAAAAAGAAATAGAAACTCTGTAAATCTCAATATATTAAAACAAAATGAATTTCTAATGAAAACCTTCCCACAAAGAAAATTATAAGTTGCAACAACTTCACCGGTGAATTATATAAAATAGTTAAAGAAGATTTCATACCAAACTTATATAAATGCATTGAAAATAGGCAATTGTATCTGTAAGAAGTCTATTTCCACATAAGGTCCCCTTCTGAGGTACTGTGGGTTAGGACTGGAGCATATTTTTTGGGGAGGACACAATCCAACCCATGACAGGTATCTACACTCATACCAGTCTACAGAAAATGATTACAATATAAAGTTCGAAGGAAAATATATAAAATTCACTTTTTTAAAAGAATATAGGGCACTCAGACAAAATCTAAATGGAGATGAAAAATCACAGATGTAAATCAGCTGCTCTGGGCAGGCCAGCAGAGCTCTACTGGGCATACTTACGCACTTGTACTGAATCGACACAGTGGCTGGGGCTGCATGACGTAGGATGGCCTCCCTCTCATGTGTGACTCTTGGTCACTATCCAGCATGCTAGCCTCCTTCTTCCAAGCAGTAAGGGGCCCAAGAGAAGGCAAATTCTAAAGTGCAAGCACTTTTCAAGTATTTGCTTGCATTACATTCGCTGTTATTCCACTGGCCTAAGCAAGGAAGAAGATGGAGGCCAGGATCTGTAGATGTATTTTTTACATTATTTAGAAATGTTTTGTGTGATGATATATATATGTATATACATATGTATATACATACATATATATACACACATATGTATATATGTATATATACGTATATATATAAAATATTATATGTATATAATATTTATGAAAATATCTATTTACATATATACTTATAGATATATATATAGAGATATATTTTTTTAAATTAAGAATTATAATATATATTTAGCAGTGATTTACAAAGAACCCAAGGCTTAAGTAAAAATAATGACACTAATTTGATTTGGATACTCATGAAGATATTTCTGATTTGTTTTTATATACTTAGCTTTTCAAACACTCTGTAATTGAAAAATCTCTTTGAACTCAAACTCATTACTTTAAAATTTTTTTCTAGCATTCATCAAGGTACTTCTCTTATAAGAAATATTCTATAAAACCATAATTGTTCAAAGAAACTGTTAAAATTTGATTACTGCAGTTCCCACTGATTTAACTTGAAGAGATTTCTGACTTCTTCTCTGAACTGAATACCTAATAGATTTCCTAGGACATAATGCCAGATGAAATACACCACACAAAATTAAGAGGCAAATAAAGGATCTCATCTCACTTTATCTGTTACATGCACCATATGGAAAACAAAGGTCAGAAAGTAAAAGAAGAATTATCTATTACTTTAAAAGGACATATGGGCAAAAAAATAAACATAAAGATATTAACTAGAAAAGAGTTTAAATCCATGAAATGGTGATTTGAGCTACATAGGGTTTAATGAGCCTCAAAAAGAGTTTATAAGCTCTTTATAAGTGGGGTCATGTTTTGCTATATAATCCATGCTGGCCAACAAAGGGAAAAAAAAATGAACTGTCTTGCTTGTCTTAAAAAATCCATAATCCTTAAAATACCTTAATATTTTTGAGAAATATAAAACTATGGAACTTAGAATAATTAAGTTTTCAAATACTTTCAAGACAAAAACCTTTATAAATTTGTCCATTTTACTGAAATAATGCTGACTACATTAAAAAACAAATAGAATGTATGTTTTTGTGTGTAACTTATCCATATGAATACATGAGTCTGTGTATATATAGAAAGTAGAAAGATAGATATCTATGTTTCTACTTTCAGAATAATGATTTGTTAAGAATCCAATATCATTATTTGTTTTATTTAAAAATATCAGCACTTTATTATGTTTTTTAATCTTTTTAAATACCTTCTTGGTGTTAGTGAAAATAATAATAACTAGAAAAAACAAGATGTTTATAAAGAGTTTATTTTTTAATGTCTTTCCAATGTTGTATTTTGATGTCCTCAAAACACAAGCTATTATAATCATTTTAAGATCATAATTATTTTATTATTTTCTCTTGGCTTTTAAACCAGTTACCTATAACTTTACAAATGATGTTCTTCTTCCAGTGTAATTACTGTGCTTAAAATATGATTTATTTGTGCTTGACTTAGGAAAAGTAAATATTGAACAGCCATGCTACTGCTTTAAATATATTTTAAGAAAGAAAATTAATCATACTTGGCTTACAGTTCCTGAGTATATATTTCATTATTTTATCTTCATGGCTATATGCATAATATCATTATCCCTACTCACTGATAAGACAATTGGGAAAGAACACTTAAAGAGGTTAATTGACTCATGCAAGGGACTCTGTGCTTGAGTGAACACTCAAGTTCAAATGTTCTTTATAACTGGGAGAAAATTATAATAATTAACTTGTATTTGCTAGACTTCACTATTATAAAACAAATTATTTTATATATAACTAATCAAATTCACTTTGGAATAGCATTTTAGGACAGAATAGAAATTAATAAAACAATCAGTTTTTCATATTAAGATATGAAAATCAGGACCTGAAGAGGTAAGTGACTTGCTAGAATTCTAGCTATTGTCAGTGTCAGAGGCTGAATGATTATTATAATCTCTTAACTCTTAGCACTGGGTCTTTCAACTACTCCATCATTTCTTGTCTCTGAAACGAAGTATATATGCAGTATAATATGCAATGTATTAAGAACAGTCTATAAAATTCAGGTCCCAAATTTTAGTTTCCATTATTTCTTGTGCTTCACATGTCCAAGGTGAAATGGTGAACAAAATTCAGTAAAATAAAAGTTGAAAAGCAGGTATTTAATATATATTTCTCAATTTAATTGACCTATAACTCCTATAAATTTTCAATCCAAGTATCAGAGACTTGAAACATATAATTACTTTTAACTGCTCCCCACTCTCCCATTCCAGGCTATCCATCTGCATTTCTGCTCTGGAGAAAAGTAGAAAAAATTAATTTGACTGTGAATCAAAATGATAGGTCTGAAAGAAACAGAGTGTAATCTTTGTGGCTTTTGTACTGACTTCTTGGGTTGAAAGAAGAAAAATAAAATAATTGAGTTTTATTTCTTGGCTTATTTCCATTTAAACTTCAAAACTGTCTTTTACATTAAAAAAGACACAGGGATCTCTAGATACCTCATAATAACAGTAAAATAGTTCCTTAAACTTATGTGGCAAATATACACATCCAATTAGAGATTACAATAAAATATCTTTGTATTGAAATTATGTCAATGTTATCACATCCATAAATTATGACAATGCATTTTCAAGATTCAAAGAGACCTTTATGGTTTATATGTAAAACTCTTTTGAAACCATGATACAGTGTCCAAAGCTGAGAAATTTTGCATCTTTAGCAATAACAGTGAACCATTTAAAAGAAAATGCATTCTTTAATTCTATCACTCAAAACACATTAAACATGAAGCAATACCTAATCTCCCAACATTCCTTCTTATACCCATTACAGGCTTAGACTCAATTTTGTCTCAGCCAACCTTGTAGAGCCTATTTTTCCCACCTCAAATTTTTTTTCTTCAGTTCCCCAGCCATAGAACTTTTATTCTTTCTTTCCCACAAGCTCCTCCTTAGCTCTTTCATATGTAGATTAAATATGTTTTCCATTCTCTTCCTGTCATTTATTGTAGAAAAAGGTTATTTCTCTAAAAAGGAAAAAAATATGTACATACATATATACATATTTTTTCTTTGTAATATATATATACACACACATACATGTTTATATATATATACATATACATATTTATATATATAAATATGTATGTGTGTGTGTGTATATATATATATATATATCTGTAAACATTGCCTTGAGGGCCAAAAAAAAGTGGATATCAGGGGAACTGTTTTATATGCTTAAAATATGGCAATCAACATTATGCAGTTGTAAAAAAAAGAACAGAAATGATAAATATATCACCTGAAGTACTGAGAGACATATAATGTATGAGATAAACTTGTATTATGAGGACAAGGTATAACACGATATTATTTTTGGGTGTCTGTTTTCATTGACCTCTCTTTGATGAGAAAGAGAAGAACTCAGAAGAAATTTGCTAGTTTGCAAGCAAGATTGCAGTTTTAAAGAAGTTTTAGAAATCCATGGCTTTGCAATGTTGGAAAGTCAAACAATTTTATACTTCAAACAATAAGAAAAGAAAATGAGAAAATTTTTGAGGAAATAAAAAAGATTGAATAAAGGCACGACAGCAAACATATTAGTAAAATTCAAAAATGAATAAATGAATAAAAGTGTTTCAGACAAAGATCAATTAAGGATCTAGGAACAACCCAATCGTTTCAATTAAACAAAATGACTCAGGAAAGAGAAAAAACTAAACCAAACTTAGATAAACTCAAAATATATGAAAACACACTGAGCAAAGTGGAACCAAGGTAAGATTACTAAATAAATAAATAAATAAATAAATAAATAAATAAATAAATCAAGGAATAAATAAATAAATAAATAAAGGAATATGCCACTTCTAGATATTATGTCTCAAAAATAACTTTGGGCTTATTATTTCCCACATGGGTTTCACTATTTATGAGAGATGTACTGCTACATGATTTGCTGATAATGGCAAAAACTAATACACAAAAAGGTTACTATTCAAGACTGAAAATTATCTTTAGATATCCTAATAGACTTAGGGTGGGGAGGGGGAAACTGAAAATGCTTCTCATCCGCCCATTCCCTAAGGGTCCCTTCAGATACTGTCAAGGACACTATAGAATAGTGTGCAACTCTCAGAGTGCATTGCCCTGTGAAAATCGATATATTGTAATAAATTGCAAACCTATATATTTTGGGGAAAAAAGCTTAATTTTTCATTGCAAGTCTACAATGTAAAGAAGACTCTTGTATTCCCTTTTAAACAAGCTTAATAATGTACCTCAACTTGGCTAAGTCAAAATAGGAATTGTTTTATTTTTCTCCTATTACTGTCTTAAAAAGGCTCTGAATGGAATTTAAATTTAAGCTCTAAGAGGACAGGCATTTTGTCTGTTTTGTTCATAGGTGTATCCTCAACGACTTGAGTAATGCCTGCTCAATATATATTCATTGACTAAATGAATCAAAAATACTTTTTCAGATATTGTTTTGCTGAGCATTCCCCATCATATTGTGTGCAGCTCTCATAAATTATGAGGCACTCTCTATTATCAATAGCAATTTAAAGCTTCAATTTTGAAGTGTATATAAACTTCTTCACCTCCTGTGGCTTCAGGGCTGACCAAAGTTGAGATTCTGCACTACAAAGAATAAAGGAAAGCCGTGGTCTGGCTCTGAGCTATGTGTCCTCTTTATCTTCAACATCCAGTCCCTCTTGTCAATTGGGCTGTGGAGAAGGAGAAACAAATTTGCTAAGCCCTGCAGAGAAACCCTAGAGTATAGTTGTAACTTTTTAAAAGTTTTTCTGGACAACATTGAAGAATAGAGATGCTCTTTGCAAGCTGAGTTCAAAGGCTGGTCCTCTCCTAGGACCAGTTGTGTCAGTTTTTCAGGGTCTCCTTCATGTATTCCTGCCTCAGGGTTTTCTGTGACATCCCCTGTGGGACATTCTCTGAAGCCCAATGTGTGATCCCCTTCAGCTGGCTGCAGGCACCTCTCACTGTGTACAATGATCAGAGTTGAGTATATATCTGTAACCATGTGCAAGACACTCTTGAGTAATACATTAAAAAACAGTAGCTTATGCTCAATGGTGAAATTTAGGTTTCCTTAAGCACCAAGAGCTATAGAAATTTTCAAAACCTCAGAATCTGAGATGTGTCATTGCATATTAAAAAGTCATTGAACAAACTCTCTTTCTATGATTGGTAATACATTCTAAAACTATTTTAACTGCTCTCTGCCTCTCAATTTTATTGAAGTGAGCATGGAAGTGGAAGGAGCCCTGTCTTTCACAGCCAATCCCAACTCTTCAACTTTACTCCACTTGAGCACTTACTGCATTTCTCTTGGTTACAGGGCCCTGTGGGAAATTAGGAATGGCAACGCACACACACATACACATACACACATCACAATCTTCTAATTTATGTGATTGATGTGTAAAACTCAGTACTTCTTCCCCAGACAATATTGTTTTGAAGGAAAGGTAACTTTCCTAAAAACATGCAAGATACTTTTATATTCATAAAATTGTTTTTGAGTGAATGCATAATTTTTACATTAAAATAAAATGCTAATAAATAAATATGACTTATGTACCTTGTCACTCACATATAGTTTGACACCAGGAGTAGCAATTAGAGTCTGCCTAAAGTAAGGGTCTCTGAAACAGTAGAAATTGAGAGAAAGAAAGGCAGTGCAAAGGGAGCTATAGCAGTAACAAGAAAAATTGGCTGATTTTACACATGCTATCTGTGAGGGCTCTCAGCTGTAGGTGTTTAAACTGTTGAAGAGATTATCATGTAGCTGAGGAATATCAGAAACCAAAAAAAAAAAAAAATGTTTGCTAACATCACCAGTTAAGATTCTTTGGTTTGGAGCAATTCTGCTGTTATAAAGCAAGAATGGTTTCATAACTGAAACAAAACACAATAAAATAATAGAAATCGATGGTCATGGGAAATGGGGCATCCGTCACCTTCACAGCCGAGACTCCTGAGTTTCTTGCAAGGTGCGAGGCATGAGGAAAAGGAGTATTGTCAGTGTAAAATGGATATTTATGAAACCCTGCACAACCGGGGGACAGGCCTGTACTCAGTCTTATGTTCATTCTAACATCCTTAGGTCATCAAATAAGGCAAGAAAAGTAGAAAAAATGTTTCTTTAAATAGTCAAAAACATATTTTACTGTGACATTTCCTTCCTATCTTCTAAATGAAGTAGTACAGTTTTTCTCAGAAACAGATAAATATTTTATAACTCCGTCCATATCCACAGTCCAGTAGAAAGAAAGGGGATTAAATGGTAGGAGACTAGTTTTGTGTCTGTGGTCTTAAAGGTCTATTACCTAATAGATAAAGTTTCTTTTTCAGAGTTACTCAATGTGCTGTTCTGTATATAACAATCTGGGTTCAAAGGTGAAAATGCAAATTTATTTCCTTAACCTTTGAGAATAATTGAATTTAGAAGGTAGTCCTAAAAGAAATTATTTTAGTAAATCTGATAAACACGTTTTTCAAAAAGTGTCTCACAGCATTTGTCATTGCTGATTACGTCCTCCTTCCTACAATATATTTTTTACTTGGTGTGATGGTTAATTTTATGTGTCAGTTTGTCTGGGCTCAGGGATGCCCAGATTGAAATAAAACATTGTTTCTGGGTGTATCTGTGAGGGTGTTTCTGGAATGGATTGACATTTGAATCAATAGACTGAGTAAAGAATATCCATCCTCAGCAATGCTGGTAGGCATCATCCAGTCCACTGAGGGACCAACTAGAACATATTGGTAGAGGAAGAGCAAATTTTCTCTTTCTCCTTGAGCTGGGATATCCATTTTCTGCCTCTCGCAGACATCGGAGGTCCTCTTATGTATCTATCTATATCTGTATCTATCCTATCGGTTTGGTTCTGTTTTTCAAAAGAACCCCGATGAATACACTTGGTTTCTTAAATACTACACTCCACTGGTTTCCCTCTTATATCACTGGTTGGCTCTTTACAACTTCATTTTCTAGATTGTTCTCTTCTTGCAAGACTCTGAATATTAAATTATTCCAAGAGTTAATTATTCATCTACAATTACCCTGCAACTGATTCTGTACCATGTTGTGACTTTAAATGTAATTAGTAAGCTCTGACTTCCAAAATAAATACAATAATACCTTGGTTTTTTAACATCTCCGCTGACGAACATTTCGGTTCATGAACGCTGTGAACCCAGAAGTAAATGATTTGGTTTTCGAACACGCCTCAGGAGTGTCACGCGGCTTCAGCGGAGTGCAAGATCCTGAGGCTTAGCTGTCGGCTGTTTTAGAAATTTTCAGAACTCGAACGGTCTTCCAGAATGGATTATGCTAGAAAACCGAGGTACCACTGTATATCCAGTTTAGACCTCTCCTCTGGGATTCAAACTCCTATACCTAATTGCCTATTCAGTGTCTCCATATGGATATCTAAATGGTACTGAGGTAATAAAAGGTAGGACTGGCTGCAGAAGATGAAAGGCAGGACTGGCTGCAAAACAAAAAATGTCAGCCCTTTTTGAAACTTGTCCTTGAAATTTATCACTAGACCCAAGCAAGATAGAGGGTTAATAATCTGGGAGCACTAAGACCAGCTTTGATCATCTATAACCAGGTAGGCCACAGATGTCACCTAGCAGGGACCCTAAAACTCATTATATGCACATTACAGTGCATTGACATGCTAAAAGACTTATCCTGTGCCATGAATGTTGGAAAAGGAAAGGCCATAAAAGGACACAAAATGTCTGACAGAGCCCTTCATGGGAAATCTCCACCCTTTCCCAGAAAAGGGGAATATTCAGGGCAGTATTCCTCCTACAAATTTGAATACACAGCCCCTAATTAAAGGGGCACCGATAATAGGCTTAAACCCTGGCAGTTGTGCTGCTACCGTGTCTATGGAGTAGCCTGCTTCTGCCTTTTCCTTTGTTTCAATAAACTCATCCTTGCTTTACTTTCATTTTGGCTCTTGATTGAATTGTTTCCTACACACTGCCAAGAACCCACTGGTCACTGCCCCTTCTCTGGGTCTCTCTGGTAGAGGTCTCACCTGAAACAGTATCTCACTCTACATGACAAAGCTAGTTTTTTTCTCCCTTTCACACTTACTGCACTTTCAGTCTTTCTCCCCTCATCAAATGGCATCACCCTTAATTTAGTAGCTCTTGTAAAAATCTAGGAAATCACCCATCGCTCTTCTCATCTACCTCATCTTACACCCATTCCTACTTCATTGCCCATTCTTTTTTACAGGTGTTATCTCCCACAAACCTCTGTACTTCTAATTTCATCTCCGTTCCTGTGTTTTGGAGTCCTTGAACCGATACACTTTGCATGGCCTATAAGACTGTCAAGGATCTCATATCTTCCCTAATTACATACCACACTTTCATATTCTCGTCATTTCTTAAAACACAAAACAAAACAAAAACACCACAAGCTCTTTTGTCTTACTTTTGCATTTCTCATCAATGATCAGAGCTCAGCTCAAAATGAGGAAGTTAGCTGTGAGAAATTCCTGGCAACAGTTGCTCCCAATCTTTTAAGAACAGAGATGTGTTATGTTAAATTATAATTTGTTTTCTAGATTAGTGCTCGCCTTTCACTTCCCCACCAACAATTTATGTATTCTGCATTATAAGCCTGCCTTGTATGAATAACGATTTTGAGAAATCAAAAGTAATGAAGCCCATTCCTCATCTACATTATACAAATGGAGATAAAAAGCAAGCTAAAGGAAATGAAACTGAGAATTCCTCTTGGTCAATAATTGGGAAAATGTGGGTCTCATCCTCCCAGTTTCTAGCTTAATAGGCTATAGAGAAAAGAAAAAAAAAATAATAACAAATACGAGCCCTAGCCATGGTTGATCTAGCAGAATATGAAATTAAACACTGAAGAAGCTTTTTAGGAGCCTATAAAATATTAAACTTACTCTAAATTTCCTATTGCACCACAAATGCAAAGCCTAATAAATCACATCATTTTGGAGAGCCCCAGATCTAACATTTAGAACTGATAATAAATGTGGATTTTGAGCACAGATGTTTAAGTTTTGGCACTCACAAGAAAGAGTGTAGATAAACAATGATGTCACATATTGTTCAGGATGCTTAGCTCTTAGAGTTTATAGCATTTGGAATAAAGTCTCTAGTTTCCTGGTGCCTAGTGTCTCATGAGTCTGGGACTTTTTATTCTTCTTCAAACAGTTCATTTGATTTAACTGCACTCAATGAATGCTTTAGCTACTAGAAGTATTGAATATCTATTCTAATGGGAGAACTCTGAATATACTTATGATTACTAGCCATCCTATGAATGTAAATCATGTTTTAGTTTAAATACACTGAACATTTTATCTATACTTTTACTTGTCAATAGAGTAGCCACTAACTTCATGTGGCTTTTGTGCACTTGACCTGTAGTAGGCCTGAATGGAGATATTCTCTAAGTGTAAAACACATATGTATTTCTGAAGCCTTAGCATGAAAGAATATATATGTGTGTGTGTGTGTGTATGTATGTATATATATGTACGTAGATATATACATATAAACGTACGTATATACATATATATAATTCATGAATAATTTGTATATTGATTGCATGTTGAAATTAGTATAATTGATATATTTTATTGAAAATGATTACTACAATCAATTTAACTTGTGTTTTTATTCTGTTAAATGTGACTGGGATGCATGGGATGCATGGGATAATAGTCCACATATGACGATGTATTAGACCTTATTAATGAATTGCCAGATAGGGTCTCCTAGGTTTAGTGTACAAAATACGAAAAGAAACAAGGATGCAGGCATAATGACTCCATTACTGGTTATTGCAATGCTCTATTACCTTGGGGAACATTTTGTCAAGAAAAACAGAAAAATTATTTGTAGCATCTTGATCTTTGAATCTATTTATACAAACATTTAATTCTAAATTGTAATGAATAGACTACTGGCTCCAGTTATTAATGCTCATTTAAGTACTTTGTTTTGTTTTTATTTTCCCATTTTATTATGAACATTTGCAAGTATATAGAGAAATTGAAAGAAACTTATATTGACCACCCATAGTCCCAATCACCTAAGTTCCACCATTAGCAATTTTTTCATCATGAAGTGCTTATTGGATGTTTACCATGTATTAGGTTTCAGGACTATGGTGAAGCAGTGAGAGCTTCTCAGTGTCATGGAGAACATGGTCTATAGGCAGATAAACACAAAACACAGACACATAGTCATCAGTGTTGAAAATACTAGAGACAAAAGCACAGAGTGCAATTAAAGAAAAAAATTCTTATAGGTGATACTTAGCTCTATGGTTAGAAAGTTACTCTCTGAAGGTGAGAATCGATGATTGGGGAGAAAAGTGTTGAAGGTGGAGGAACAATCAAGGCAGAAAGAACACCCTGGAGGCAAACAAGGATCTTGGCAGATTAAAGGACTTGAAAAAGGAAAGTGAGCCCAGAGCATAGCAGGCAAGGGAAAGATGGCAGAAGCTGAAGCCAGAGAGGCAATAGAAGCTGATCTTATAGAATCTTGTTGCCTGAGGGAAAAGACTGAATTCTATTCTGAGAAACGATAGAAGCCAATGGAAAGTTCTATCTTTTTATTTGCTTTTTTATAAACTGGGTGTGTTCTCTCATATTATTTATAGAACTCATTTTCTGTTTCTAAAATTTTCTCTAGTCCTTTTAATTTTTATTTTATCTTCTTTTTTATTTATTTATTTATTATTATTATTATTATTATTATTATTATTATTATTTTTAGAATAGATCTTGTGGCAAAAAGTTCTCTTAGTTTTACGTCATCTGAGAATGTCTTGATATCCCCTCATTACAGTTGCGTGAGAGTAAAAGTACTATTGTGGTTATCTCAGCTTCTGGAATCTAGATTTACAAATTCTGTATATTTTGCCAAATTTGGGAAATTCTCAGCCATTATTTCCTCAAATTTTTTTTTTTTCAGATCTACCCTCTTTCTTCTTCTCCTTCTGGGACTCTGATAACATGAATGTTAGATCTTTTGTTACAGTCTTACAGTTCCTGAAGTTTTATTTTCAGCCTATTTTCTATTATTCAGATTGGATATATTGATTGTTCTATATTCAAGTTCACTCATTCTTTCCTCCATCTCATCATTCTGCTCTTAAGCCAATGATTTGTTTTTTTATTTTTCTTTTAGTCATTGTATTAATTCTAAAATTTCTGTTTGATTCTCCTTGGTTCTTCTTTATAGCTTCTATTTCTTTACTGAGGAGGTATATTTTTTTATTTGTTTCAAATATGTTCATTTTGATGATCTCTGTTTTAATATCCTGGTCATATAATTCTTATATCTGTATAATTTTGGGGTTGCCTTTTCTAATTCAAGTTGAGATTTTCATGGTTCTTGGTGTGATAAGTGATGTTTTATAAATTAAATCTTGAACATTTAGAATACTGGTTATAAAAACTCTAAATCTTATTTAAATTATCTGTTTTAGCAGGCCTCTTGTGACACTGTGCCAGCGGGGCAAGGGGAGCACTGTCTCATTATTGCCAAATAGGGTGAAAGCCCAGGTTTCCGACACACTCTCCATTCATACCCCTGTCATGAGGAGGCACCTACCTATCGCTGGGCAGGATGTAGTGATTTTCCCTACTATGCTTTCAACGAAACTACCTGACTGGGAGGGTCAGCAGTGCTTACTACTGCTCCACATGCCCCCTTATGCCACTGGTGAGAGACATGGCTCATTAACTCTGGGCTGTGGTGAACTCCTGACTCTCCAGTCGACCCTCTGACACCACTGTAGCTGACTGTAGGGAAAGAGATCCTTGTTGCATCTGGATGAGGATGCAACCTAAGTTCCCTACGTATTCTCCATTGACACCATGGGGTTGATAGGGAGACAGAAATTCTCATTATCATCCCGTGATGATGATATTCCTAATTCTTCATTCAGCCTTCTGGCCTTCTGTGATACAACTCTGGGGACAGGGCAGGGATACCTTAGTACAGCCAGCTGAGGAAGGAAGTACGGGCCATCATTCAAAGTTTATTCACAAGGGTTACAATGGGTCCATAGTTCATTCTGTGGTGTTTGGCTAGAGTAGGGCAATTGTTACCTAAATATTTTCTGTCTTGGTAAGCTGTCCTTTCCTGGTTCTTTGACTAGAGAGAGCAAGTTTTTTTTGAGGCTTTTCTTGTCTTTACTTATTGGTGTTTTGGGTTTTTCAGCTATTCTACCACTGAATTTATGATATATGAGGCATAAAGAAAACCCAGGAAATATGCTGCACTCCATTCTTCAATGCAAAGGTTCCTACACAGTCTGCAGTTTTTCTCCACATTTCAGAGGATTCTTGTGTTTGTTTTATATAATTATCTATGCCCACGGTTTTCAGCTATTCTTGGTGGAAGGAATAGGGAAAAGTCCATCTACTACATCTTATTGAAAATACTGATTTTTAATACTATTTTGAGAATCAGAGACTACCTGAATATTCTTCAACATACACAAAAGAAGATATAAACTTCTATGTCTTTATATCCCTTCACATATCTTATGTGTTAACAACTAGAGACTGGTGAATTATGTGCCACTTTCCATAATATATAAAAAGACAAGGCCCTCTTACATATTGATTACATAGTTTTTCCTTTACAAATGTAAAGATTATCTTATCAAAAACATGGCTTGATGTTTACAATTCTAAAATACTTTATAAATCCAACATTTAAGTGGGTCATATTCAATAATGAATTCTCAAGGTAATGATTTTCAATTAATATATTATTATGATTTTAATAGTGTGTTGATAAAATGTATACCATTACTGTTTTTTTCTTTCTACAATGGGTGACATTAATACCTGCTTTAAAATGTCATATTTACTTTAATTGTGCTGTACATATTGTAAGAGTAGAAAATTAATATTTCTATTCTCGATTTTGTTAGATTATTTGTATTCTTATAAGCTATCAAAAAATTTTGTGAAAAAATGGAGGGTGTACTTGGTTTGGTTTCTGTGAGAGGTAGTTCAATTGAATACTGGGAAAAAATAAAAGTGAAACATGAAGAAAATATGAGGAAAATAAACAAAAGAGACATTAATATGCAAGTTTATACTATGGCAACTGGAGCTAAATAACTGGACCTCTTGGAGGCCATATAAAACCTATTCAAGTTAGCCTACCCCATGGCAGGGAAAAGAGATACATTTATTCATTGATCCCCACCAATTGTTGGTTATGAGCTAATTTTGGGGTATCAACTCCATAATATCTCTTATAAAGGGAGTTTCAGATATTGAAGAAGGAATACATTAGCTGTAAAGGAATGGGAAATACAAAGGTGATATGTGCAGGCCTGTGCGTGTATATGGCACTATAGAATGAGTATAAATAAACATTGAATAATCAAATAAGAAAGCTACTATAAATGTGGACTTACATGTTGGAGCAGAGTCAGAATTACTTGATTAAAAGTCTTCTACCTTTCCTTACAGAAATTCCAACTTAGTTTCAAGGTGGTTCAACTTTTATTTCACGCAGATTACTGTTTAGGTTTAGAAATTTAAAAATATATGCTCTACCCCACCATGTAACACTCCTGTCTCTAAAATGTGCCTTTAAAAAACAGAATTTCAACATTGAAAGGAACCACTAAGATATTCCAGTTTTTCCTTAATTAAGAATACACAAAATAGTTACTTTTAGTCTCTGCTTAAACAAATACTTTGAAAATATTACAATTTATTTCATCAATGTGCACATATAATAGTTGTACTTAAACGCTGCTTACTACCTGTTGATAGCCTAAATTTTGCCTATGTCATGCATATAATAGAAGTAATTAAGAAAGGGCTTAAATCACTCAGAAAATGCCCTTACATTATCTAATTTTTATTTACTTGATATTTTTATTATCCATATTTTGGGTAAAACGCCAGTCTCATCCTGTCTGCAACCTTTTAACCACACAAGCACAAATGCCACAGCCACATTCACCACCTGATCACAACCTCCTTCAGCCATTTTCCTGGACCTTTCCCACTTGTATTTAACAAGTGCCCTCTCACACCTGTTTCCGGACAACTCTGATCTCAAGTCTCATCTCCAGCAGTCCCTGTCTCAGTCCTTGGATTTGTTCTCCTTGCTAGGGTGTCCCTGCAACTTGGTTCTTGGGTTTTCCAAAATGACTTTTGTCGATATCATTACTTTAGCTTTCTCCTAGCTCTTTTTACACCTGACTGATGTTCATAAGTTTCTACATTGTGGATTTGTTCCCTTATAATCATGGGCACTTTTCACAAGTCTTGGGGTTGAAGAAGTTTAATGGGGTTAAATGTCGCTTTCCATATATCTGTATAGACTTAAGCAATTTGACGGTACAACTCTTTCTTCAAGAACTTATTACTCTATTTCACCTTTTCCAGAAAAGACAGTAGAAATGTTTTCCACATTCCTGTATATGTGTGTGTGTGTGTGTGTGTGTGTGTGTGTGTGTGTGTGTGTGTAGCAGCAACATCATTATAACATAGGATAGTATGTTTTTCTTTTCATTTATACATTCAAAGTTCAGGGTATATATCCAATTATTAAGGAAATGGAATGGCAACTTCACTTTCGGTTTTTCAATTATCTTTGTCTCTTTATAACTATGACTAAGATTGAAGAAATATTTAAAATTCATTTATTAACACACACATACAAAAAATACACACCTACATATGTATGCTGCATACGTTTGAAAAATGCCCCCTCAAACAATTAAATGGCCTATGCACTTTATCTGCTCAAATAAAGTACAGTTTGATAAACTCTGAAACTACTGTTTAGATTACTGCCTACATATTTTGCCCTTTATTCTCTTTTGCTCTTTTACCCAGAGGAGTCTGTCAAGAGACCATGTACAGAAATATCAAGTAAAATATATCATAAAAAAGGCACTCTGAGAACCTAGTGACCTGAAAAATGTTACTTATGAAACTAATGACCTAAGAATGCCTTTAAATTGGAGCATCTAGTACGGCCAAAAGACCTTCAAAATGGACTTGTAAGCACTGATCCAGATAAAAGATTAAATAGCACGATATATTAAAAACCATAAGGTAAAACAGAAAAAGTTGGATTTTTTTTCACCCTATACAAATATTTCACTACGCAGCTGAGAGTCTCTCTGCTTCTCTTTCTCTTTTCCTGCCCTTCCTTTCCCTTCCCTTCCCGTCTCTTCCCTTCCGTTATCTTCCTTCTCTCTTTCCTAAACAGTATTTTATAGTCTCTTCTTCTTTTGGTATTAGAGTATTTTACATTTTTGTTTAATATTAAAATAAACTGTATTAAGATATTTAGGTAGTAAATCAAATATTGTTTCATGGTATAAAACATGCCATCACATGATGCTAACCAGGATTTTTATGGGCTTATTAGTGTAATTAATCTGAGTAATAAATGCAAATGATCTTTGGATGGTTGTATGCATATACTCATCTACTAATTTTTCCATAATAATTTCTAGTAAGAAACTTCTAAAATAATTGTTAATACCTTTATTAGGACTTTATATATCTGATGATGAGGATACATTCAATGTTGGCCAGAGTGAATAAAAACATTGACCTTTCATTCTTTAATCAATAAAATATTGACAGTCTTCACAGCCAAGTGACAAAACCAAAAGGAGACATCTATAACACTTAGCTAAAGAATAAATCAATAGAGGAAGTTCTTATTAATGTTCAGAATAACAGTTGTATTTCATTTGACTGGAGAAAACACAGTTGTTAGGTCCTTTTTCATTTAGACTAGAGGGGCAGAGGTCAAACATGTATAATGAATTTGAATCTGCAATTTCTTTAGATCAAAAAAACCCTTGAAGTTCAGAACTTCATTTTTAAACAAATATATTATCCCTAGTGAACAGTTTAATAGATTTCATTTGAAATTATAGATGCATAGTTACAATTCTGAGAGGGACCACAGACTTATTTATACACAACTCTCAGCAGTCCTACATTATTGCACAAATACGTTTTCTGTTTCCATAATCAGCTAGTTATTTTTCTTTCCACTTCCTGCCAAAATTAAATAAATATATGTTAGTTATTATGCAATTTTAATGTGCTTCTCAAAAAAGCTTTGTAAAGATCTACATCATGTCTCAAAATTAAACCTAATTAGAAATCACTTTGTTTCAGATTTGTTTTCTAATTCAGAGTTGGTAGAGGAAGTGAACAATATATATTTATTCCATTTTTAATTGTGATTGCCATTTACTAGATTCAAATAATTTGTTTTTGAGGTTTGACAGTGTTCTTCCTCCAGCACATTTTTGAACATTTTTGTTCATTTTCATAATTTGATATCATTTAATAGAAAACCAGTTCACATTCATTGGAAAACAAACTGGTTGACACAGAAAACATTTCACACATAATTCCATGTCCTTGAGTAAAACACTTTCATTATTTTTGCTGTAATACATATGATGCAATTACCACACATTCTGTTTTTAGATTTGCTTTCTAAACTTGTTTTCTCCAGTCACAAAATAGTATTCTATAATCTGACTTTGAATAATTTTATAGAATGTCACTTACCTATGCAATATTGTATTTAAGGAAAATTAGATTGTTTCTAACTTTGTATTATTGTGATTCATATTGTGATGAATATTCTTATAAATAGCTTGATCTTTTTCTATTCTTCTTATAATTATAAATTTCTATATGAGGATTTTCTGTTTGAATAGGGAAACATATTTTTAGAATTTTTCATTCCCATTTCCACTTGATCCAAATGTTTATACCACTTTAAACTACCAGCAGTGTCACATCATATCTCATTATGTGCCCCCTTACACAGGCAGATAGATGAATAAATAACTCAAAAATAGAACTAAATCCTTCCTAGTCAATAAGCAGGACATAGTATTTTAATATTACTTAATTTCATATTTTTACTGCAAGTGAGTTTAAACATTTTTATGTTTATTATTAGGCATTGATAATGTTTCTTGTATAAAATGTTTATTTATATTATTTGCCAAATTCTTATTTTTCAGGAAGTTCTCTCTCATTGTTTCAATTTATGTCCATTTTTATTTTGTCAATGATAAAATATAGATAATGCATTCATCACATGTAACATACCAATTTTCTTACTTTACTCTTAAACTTTTATTTTCTTGTTTCTAAAAAGACTAAATTCTATTTTATGCCTTTTGCTTTTTTACTGTCCTTTTAATGTACTTCAGGTACGTAATAATAGCTACATTTTAAAGGGTTATATTTTCACTCTATAACAAGACACCAAAGAAGGGTCAAAGAAAAAACAACCAATTTGCCATTTGGTTTTTACTCCGTTCCAAAGGTTAATGCAGGTTTTCATAAGGACTGCTTTAAACCTTGACCAGAGATGATAATTGAGCATGAACTCTAGTTTCTCTTCAGAGTAAGAAAGGACTTTGAAAAAATATGAATATTTCAGAGACAAGTCATTTCTGCAACAATAAATATCTAAAGACGGCACTTACGAATGAATTAAAATAAATTCATTTCATTTTATGTTTCACATTGCAGAAGTTTATGAAATAGTTATTGCTAAGAAATACTGTTGTTAAAGAAGCTTGAAATTCTGCAACTGATTTTAGAAGATATGAACCAAGGAACTGACCTTTACAGTGGAACAATTTAACTTCTAAATTGTATCAAAACACGAGGATCAGTTAATGTACAAAAGGAATTGGATCAATTGTGAAACAGGATATATACATTTCCTATGACAAATTCTGGCTAAGAATTCTCCTAAACACTTACCTATTCAGAATTGAGAGGTAAAGCTACAACCAAATTAGTGATGCTTAATATTGTGCTTAAAGTTCAGCCATGGAAAACTTCCTAGGTGGGAAGGAGTTACTACTTCACCATGAGTTAAAAAGAGAAAAAAAGAAAACAGAGGGGTGGATATTTAGCAGTGTGGGAGGTATCTAAATAGCACTTGGATACAAAATTATCTTTATATAGAAGTGACAGACTAGTAAAGAGTTCACCTTACATATTATAACCATAAGGGTAACCACAATTAAATACTATATGCTTAAAATATACCCAGCTCTGCATTCAGTATGTTACATGGAATTCCTTAATTATTGTTTTTAACAGCCTTGAGGTAACTCTACTTTTATATGCATTTCATAGATAAAATTGAGGCCAAGAAAGCAAAATAAAATGAATAAAGGAACTATAAATGAATGAATGAATGAATGAATAACTGAATAGATGATAGATAGATAGATAGATAGATAGATAGATAGATAGATAGATAGATAGATAGATATAGAATCGTATCTTTCTGGTTTGAGAACCAATGCTCTCAACCTTTCTGATGCCTTCAAAATATTTATAAATAGCTTGCTACAATTTAAAAATATTTTTGTTTTGTTTCTTTGTTTTTAAGTATTTTCCAGACACATTTATAATGTTTAAATCTTTTTTTTTGTTTGTTTTTTTCTATCCATAAATTGTGTTCATCCTACTTGGTCTGTACATATTACTTTGAGTCCAGTCCACGTGCCTCAGGTTAGAAATTGGGCTGTTAACATCAATACCTTTGTCACATCTCCATTGCAAAGATCAATAATGAAAATGCCTTTTAAAGTAATTTTATTTTACTTTAATATACTATACAAATATATATACATATGTGATGAATTTTATTACATCACAGCTTTAACTCCCTGTGCTGGTTAGTTTTAAGTGTCAACTTGGCTGTTCTATAATCTTCAGTTATTCAATAAAACAAGAATCTTGGTGTTATCGTAAATGTATTTTGAACACATGGCTAACATCTACAATTAGTTGACTTTTAGTAAAGGGGACTTTTTCTTGATAATGAAGATGGGCCTCATCCAATCAATTGAAAGTCCTTAATAACAAAAGTAAGGTGTTATGGAAGAAGAATAAATTCTGCTTCAAGAGAAAGCAGAAACAAGGAACAAAGGAACAAGATAAACAAACAAAGAAACAAATCTCATAGATACAGGCAATAGTTTAGTGGTTACCAGAGGGTAAGGGGGCAGGGGTTGGTAGATGAGGGTAAAGAGGATAAAACATATGGTGATAGAAAGAGAACTGACTCTGGGTGGTGAGCTGAAACCTATGTAATTTTACTAACCATTGTCACCCCAATAAATTTAATTTAAAAAAAGTGTACAGGTTTAGCTCCTCCCCACACTTAAGTTACTGTTCAGCTTACTCTACAGTTTTCAGACTTTCCAGTCCTCACAATTGTGTAAGTGAATTTGTTGAAATCAATCTATGTATACATATATGTATATGTGTGTGTATATATATATATATATATATATATATATACACCATATATATATATATATACCATTTGTATATATGGTATATATATACCATATATATATACATATACCATATATATATGTGTATATATGTACATGTATATGTATATGTATACATATACGTATGTATATATGTATATGTCTGTGTATATGTCTATCTGTATATCTGTATATCTATCTATCTATCTATCTATCTATCTATCTATCTATCTACCTACCTACCTACCTATTATCTGTCTATCATTCCATTGATATATCATCAATCTTCTATTGGTTCTGTTTCTCTGGATGCCCCTGACTGATAGTTACATTCCGTATCAGTCTGAATGTTTCTTGGGGGTGCATGTACTTTTATGCCAATTGATCTCAGAGCCTATGAGTGCACTTTAGGCTCTTGATAAGTAAATTGAATTTAATATAATAACATTTTATGATATTAATACCAGAGAAAGAGCATTAAGCCCTCACATTAGCTTAAGGCAGGAAAAACAAAACAAAACAAAAATCCCTGGAGTAGCAATACTTATACCAGACAAAGTGACTTTAAAATAAAGGGTATAAAAAGAGACAAAGGAGGACCCAGTAATCCCACTTACAGATATTTATCTAAAGAAGCCCAGACCACTACTTCAAAAGGTCATGTGCATCCATATGTTCACTGCAGCATTATTTACAATAACCAAGATATGGAGGCAAACTGGGTGTCCATCAATGGATGAATGGGTAAAGAGGTGGTACATACATACAATCGAATATTACTCAGCCATAAAAAGAATAAAATCTTGCCATTTGCATCAACATGGATGTACCTAGAGGGTGCTGTGTTGAGTGGAGTAAGTCAGACAGAGAAAGACAACTGTCATTGGTTTTACTTACATGTGGAATCTAGAGAACAGGATAAACAAACAAAACAGAAACAAGCTCATAGCTACAGAGAACTTTTAATTGTTGCTGGATTGGGGAGAGCTGTTGGCAGGATGGGTCAAGGGGGAGGGTATTAAGAGGTATAAATTGGCAGATACAAAATAGTCATGGGATGTAGAGTATAACATAAGGAATATTAGTCAGTGCTATTGTAATAGCTATCTATGTATGGTCTCAGATAGGTACTGGATTTATTGGGTTGATCACTTGGTAAGAGATGTAAATGTCTAATCACTCTGTTGTACACCTGAAAATAATATAATGTTGTATGTAACTGTAATTGAAAAAAAAATAAAGAAAATTAATAAAGATAAAACTATTCTATTCCATTCACTCAGTAGAAATCAAGTTCAGTGAAATCTCTGTTCTACCTAAGCTCCCAAAAAGTTTTTCTTTATTTCTTTTTGCCTTATTAATTTCAATATTATGATTAATTTTTAAATATACTTATTTTTCAAATAATCTAGATTTTTTGGAAATAATATGATCACTTTCTTCCTGCTACATGTATCTTACAAAGGCTGTGATATACGTATATTTTTCAAAAGAATTCCTGCATGTGTTCTCCAAGAATTAGTAACAAATGGACGATATTTTTATAAAATATGTGTTCATAATAAGATATATATTTGTTTTTGTGTGCATACATTACCTCCATCGTTATAATTATATCTATATGTTTAATTGAATAATGTTACTTTTTACATCTACCGAAATTCAGGGCTAGTTTAAATGGAAATGACACACAGCGACATTCTAAAATCCACTTTTTTGTTATAAATATATTTTTGTAACGTTTCCTGCCTGACATTTGTACTTTAAGTTAAAAGTACTTACTTGGGTGTGAAAGCAATTGTTTTTGTTTTTTGTTTTTTCTTTTTATCCATCTTCTCTGTGATTGTGTAGTGAATTGCTACCACTGGATCTCTGACATGAATTCACCAGACACACATTGTGATTTCAGAAGAATTATGGAAACATTCTTTCCAAAGAGAACAATGAAAGACAGCATTTTGTGTATAGCACATTTCCCTTTTCCAAGTGGCAATGGAGCATTGTAACAGCAAAGTAAATTGTTTCCTATTTCTATCTGCTTTATAAAACTGCAACACTGACTGAGCTGAATTGAATCACTGAGAACACATCTGTACACAGCTAAATAAAAAGTTTTAGTGATGGTAGAACAAGGCATAATTATTTTGTCCTTGGATAGTTTGATGATTAATAATGCTTAGGCCATTGATTTGCACACAGTAGGGTAACATTCAGGGTGCTGTCTGGAAACTCAATATTTAATTCAGATTTTTTATGAAGGGACTCTTCACACAGGTGTGACCTGGATTAGGGGACACAGCAAGGTATGCTTGTGTACTGGAGTGCTAGTGGCAGGCCTCCTAGCTAAAGGTAAATGATGTTACTGAATCCTCACAGAGCGTTTGAAGCCATAGAAGCCAGTCTGCCCAACAAACCTCCCAACCATTGACTACCACCATTGCCCAAACTTATACAAGGCAACACAGAGGTTGTTAGGACTAATAAATACCTTCTCTGCCCCAGTCCTCTGATTTCTTCCGATACCACTAACCAAATTTAATCAGAGACCAGAAATCAAGAGAGCCTTGGTGATGCCATGTATAGAAGTAAGCCTCCCTGAGCACAAGAAGAACAGAGCAGCGAAGGGTGAATAACAGTGTTTTAATGGAGACTTGAAAACCCACATTGTAGGCATGTAATGCATGTACACAAGCTGACTGGCATATACTTGACTAAGTTTAGTATTTAAAGTATGGTCTCAGGTACAATGATCCTAAGTCTTAGTCATCTGGACATAAACACTTTATTTATGAAAATATAAGTAGAATGAATTGATGGATAGAGAATGATGACAATGATGATGATCGTAACACTATCAATGCTTTTAAATATTGAATGACCATTAGTTTCTACTAGGAACTATGCTATATATTTAGCATACATTTTGTCTAATCCTCACAATTAATTTGCAAGATAGATCTTGTTAGATTTACTTTAGTTTTAGTGTAACTGGTTTAAGCTGTCCCAGTTTACCCAGGTAGTAAGTAGTAGAACCACTGGTTTTCATTGGTTTTTGTGAGTTACAATATCAACATTATTTATGTGATTTCATACTGGCTTCCAGGTATGAAAGCAGTTTACCAAAAAAAGAAAAATAACAACAACAATATTAGATTGAGGACCCAGATTAGTGTTCAAACTTTCATGATAGTGATTTCAGTCCCTGCTAACCATTTTTAATTAAGCTCTTCTTTTGCAACTTGAATAAAAGAAAGGAAAACTCTACAGTAGTTCATTCCTGGCAAATGCTCATTAAAAAAAATTCACAAAACAGCATATAATTTCAGAGAATTTACAACGACTCAAGTCCACCCATACATTATTTCTAGGAAAGAATACATATACTATAGAGAAATACCAAGGACTTATTCAATGAATTAGTAAAGCAGAGCCATCCAGCCCCTCAGGTCCTGGAGACAGGAAAAGACCATGGAAGTATAATTATTTCAATCATTACCTGTGTCTGTTCACAGATTTTTAAGATAAAATACATTATATTTGTTCTTGGCAAGCTCCTCTTTCATTTTATCAAAAATTATTTAGGATGTCTTATTCTGCTCATATTGCTATAACAAATTATCATAAATTGAATGGTTTAAACAACAAACATTTATTTTTCATAGTTTTGGAGGCTGGGAAGTCCAAGATCAAGGTGCCAAAAGATTTGGTTTGAGGAGAGAGTCCACTTCCTGATTTCCAGATAGCTATCTTATTATATCCTTACATGGTAGAGAGCAGAGAGAGAGAGAGAGACAATCTCTCTCCTATCTTTTCCTATAAGGTCATTCATCCCATTACAAAAGCTCCATCCTCATGACTTAATTACATCCTAAAGGCCCAACCACCAAATACTATCATATTGGGGTTAGGTTTCAAAATATGAATTTTGTGGTGATACAAAGGTTCAGTCCATAGCATACTGCAATACATGAGTGCAGGTAAAGTTGAATAAGGCATCTTTGGTCTCTGAAGTTCACGGAGATTTCTAACGGCCGTGTGATAAAATAAATAAATAGAATGTTGAGATAGAGAAATCAACTGAGGCCTTTTTGAGATAGGGTGATCAGATAAGTCAATGCATAGATTTTTTTTTTTTTTTTTTTTTTTTTTTTTTAAGTTAGAGTGGAAGAATAAGAGTCGACAAGCAAAGGGCTGAAAGTGAACATTCCAAAGTGAGAAAAAAGTAAAACCCTTAAGCAGGAAGAAACTTGACATATTTAAGAAGTGGAAGGCCAAAGACTGAGTGAAGGAGACACTGCCATAAGATTAGGATGCAAACAAGGGAGAGCTCAGATTCAGAGGGGTTCTTAATTATTATGAATCCATGCTAGAAAATGATATTGTAAGATTTTTTTTTTTTATTTTTATCTTTTAAAACATCACCCTGCCTCCTCTACATGAAGATTTTAGAGAGGCCGGAGTAGACACACACGGATCATACAGGACGTCATTGAAATAATTACGTAAGAAATGATGGTAGCTCTAACAGGATTGAAGAAGTGAGAATGGATGAAAGTGAATAGCCATCAGATATATTTTAGAGAAAGCATAAACAGGATTTATCAAAATTGGATATGGCAAGTAAGAAAAAGAAATAAATGGAGTTATGACCCCTGAGTTTCTGGCTTTAGTAACTTGGTGGTCAGTCATGCCATTTACAAAATAAGTAACAGGGTTTAGAAAAAAATGATAATAAGATATTCCATTTTGCACACAAGTTTGAGATGATTAAGTAGAAATGTCAAATCGAAATTTGAATGTATTAGTCTCGGGTTCAGAGGAATTTGTTGGCTTGAACTATGATTTTGAAAGTAATCAACAAACAGATGGCCATAAGAATCAGTGAACAATGCATGTAAAGTGAAATGACAATGACCCAGAACATAATTCAAATAAACTCTAAAAGTTAGATGTCTGGTACCATTTATTAATTAATAAAAAATATTGATAAGGAGTGACCAATAAATTAAGGAGAAAGCCAGGACTACATATCGTGAAGAAAGTTAATACATAAAGTTAAGGAGCTTATGAAAAGTAGGATAGACAAATATACATAAAGTGCTACTGAGAGATCAAATAAGATTAAAATAGAAACATATCTTTTTAATTGGAAATATATAGGACATCAATGGCCTTGACTGAACAGCTTTTATGGATTAGCAATTAACAATTTTAAGCAGAGCAAGCAGAAAGTAATGAGTTGTCTAGACAATTAATCCTCAGAGTTTTGCCGTAAAAAAGGGAACAGAGAGATGGGTTCATAGCTAGAAAGGGATATTGACTACATGGTTTTTCAGAAAATTGTTTAAATTGAAACAGAACCGAACATGGAATTATAAAGGCAAGAATGCTCCAAACAGAAATAATAATAATGATTTTTTTTTAAAAAGGTGATGATACAAAGAAAAAAAAATAGGCAAAGGACGTATGTTCTTGAGAATAAAAAATGAAGATACTAGCCTGTTGTAGAGGTTAAAATACATTTAAAAGACATCCACTGTTTTTTGACTAAATAATTCAGTATTCATACCAACAGTCAAGATTAATTTCCTCAGAATATAGGAAGGACTGGGGAGGGGTTGGGGGGAACTCATCATCCTGTGACTCAAGATAAAAGTTCACAACCTTCATTTTATTTTTATTTTGGTCCTCTGAGTTTTAGAAATTTCTGCTTCCTTAAAGTTCACACGATAAATACAAATCATCAATGATGTGCCTCTCTTTACATGAAGATATGCTGAATTGAAAAATAATACAATTTGTTTGAAAAATTATCAAAAGTTTGGGTATTATAATTTATAAAAAGCCTCACAAAGAATTCTGATAAGATCTCTAGGCTGGGATGGATATTCAACTTGGGAGGGAGATTCTGTAACTTGTTTCTTACACTCCAGATTTGTGTATTCAATTGCATGTTTAACATCTATAGTTAGATGTCTAATAAGCATACAAAAATTAATATGTCAAAAACAAACCCTTGATTTTTCCTCTCCCTTACTCTAAACTCTATCCTCCCCCTTACTCCTTATTTCCAGACATGGCAACAATGATTCATCCAGTTGAATAAGCCAAAACTCTAGGAGTTGCCATTGGTCCTTGCTCTCTTTCTTGCCTTTCCCAGTTAAATACCTCATCAGATTGTTTTGTGTTTTTTTTCCCCCAAATCGAACATACTTGTATATACAGAATCTGTCAGATTCTGTTCTCACCATTTATACCCTATTCTAAGCCATTCATATTTTTTGCCTAATATAATAGAATAACCTCTACCTGTTTCTCACTCTTGTTTCTTTATCTATCCTCCACAAAGCAGTCACAGTGACCTTTTAAAATCAGAACTCAAACTCCCTGCTATAAACTCTCTAGTGTTTTTCATCAGTCTCAGCCTAGAAGGCCTCTGAAAAATATCTCCTATCTCATTTCTTACGCCTTTATCTCTTACTTACTATTCTTTCATCACGCTGACCTTTTGGTTCCTGGAATCAGGTACGTACTCAAGTCTTCACTCTGCTTAAAGGGTTCTTTCTTCCTTCAGATCTCTGACCCTCAGACTTCTTCTTATCATTATGGTCTCAACAGAAATATTATCCTCAGCTGAAAAGTAATTAGAAGTTACAAAATAATCCAAAAAAGAGATAGCACTATGAAATAGCATTAAGTCAGTCTGTTCAATACAGGAAAAAGAAGTGTTCTACCCACTAATTGTTGCTCTCATAAACACTAACAATGGTTAACAGCTACTAAGGAAAGTAATGCAGAGATATTCAATTCCTTAGGCTGGTAGAGGAAAATAAGAATGGTGTAACGATTGTCAGATTAAGTGGGATCCTAAAGGCCCCGTGATTTAATCAGGCTATTCATATTATTTTGTAAGATTTCCTAATTATAATCAGTAAGTATAGTAAATGAGTTTTATTAATGCATGTGAGTATACTGTTTTTATGGTCATTTTATGTGATTTTTAAGCTGAAACTTCTCTGCCAAGTGAAATAGCTTAGTCTTTGATTATCACTATGCAAAGTTTTAGCACTTAACCACAGCTTAAAATCTCAATTAATTTTGCCAGCAGGGTTTCATTATTACTTGGGCAATTTGAAAACTGAAGAAAAGAGATAACATACAATTAATTACAGATTGTAAAGGTTTAGCTAGACTCCAAAATAATTTTTCCAACTCCTTCACCACTGAATATATTTTGAATGCCTTCCACATAACCAAAAGAATCAGTCCTCAAACGCATCCTTGATTGACTACAGGGAATGACAACCTACATATTACCGAAAAACAGTTTGCTTCTGGTCATTTTAATCCTTTGGTCAAAATTCTATCAGTAACATAATTTCAAAGCCAACCTAATCTGTCTTTCCTATGACTTCAAATATTTGAATACTGTTGCTACATTCAACTTCATTGTTTTTCCAATATTTTATTCACTTAAAACATATTTATTTTTCATCTATTATGTATCAGACATTGTGCGAGAGCGTTATGATTCAAAAGTGAATAAGACAGCCCTAGTCCCCGCCATTATGAAGATTTCATACTGCATCTGACATAATTCGGCATCTCTTTACAAGTTGGTTTCCTATAGTTGTTTCTTTAAGTGCAACCAAATAAACCACACACAATACACACACACACACACACACACACACACACACCTTAAATATGATCTAATACAGCAGAAGAGAATGATTTTATCCCTAAACCATGGCCCCACTTACAGCTTAATGCTCATTATGTCTTAAATTGGTATTGTATAATAGTTGATACTTAAATCATATTTCACTTTCCATACAGTATATAGAAAACATGTAGATATATAATACTTTAATATCAAAATATTTCAATTATGATTCTCATATATCATAGTTAAGGATATTTTCATGGTTAAATTTGTATTGTTCACATTTGAACCTCAAGAACACTGTTACTTTTTTTTGAATTAGGAAATAGGCATGTGAGCCCATGTCAACCATATTTTTTTATCATAAATTACTAGGCCAACCTAGTAGTATTTTTATTTTTTTTATTTTTTGCCTTTACTCAATGAACATCTACCATGTATTACAAACTGTGGTAATTGTTGATCAACAGTGGTGAGCTAAAGAAACACGATTCCTTCTATGACTCCTGGCTTTCTAGTGAGAGCTATAGATCATACAAATTACAGACAATTACACAAAAATACTGCAAAGTTCTGTAAAGGAAAATAACAGTGTAATGATGGAGAATAGGATAAGGAAATCAACTTAAAGTTTTTCGCCAAAGGAGCTTCTCAGAGCAAGAATTCTAAGGAGCCAGTTATGGAAAGAGTTACAGAGCAAAAGTGATCCAAGCAGGCAAAATCCAGGTGACTGAGGCATGAAAGACCTTGTGTCTTTGAGGAAACGAAATGAAGCATAACTACAGAACAGAGAGTGAGTGAAATTGTGAAGAGATGAGGTTGAAGAAGCAGGCAGGAGACAGATTCTGCCTATTGTACCTGATATTCTCCACAGTAAGGGGATTTCAATTTTGTCTAGCGTTTTTCTCCTTTTTCCTTCCTCCTCCATATTACTTTAAAATTATCTGCATTTAGTCAGATGATTTAGTCTATGATTACCTATCTAGCTATCCATCTGTCTATGTAAATCATCTATCAACAACCCTAGGTTGATTTTTCTACGATCGTGAGGGATATGTTGAAATTTGAACGATATACATATAGACAACAGTTCAGTTTCCTTATGACTATTTTTATTTCATCTAAAATCCAAAATATTTATGAGATAAAACAATGGAAAAAATCATTCTGGCATGATGTTGCTTCCTGGCTCTCTGTCATGTCGTTTATTTCACTATTTCTCTTTGTCTCTCTTTCTGTTTCTGTCTCTCTTGTTCTCTCTCTCCATTATGTACGGGAAATTTGATAAATCTCAACTCACCCTGAGAATGTTCCAAGATCAGGCTTTAGGGAAGCCAGCATGCATTTTAACAGGACATATGGGGTCTCCATATCTGTCTTTAATCACCACTATAACCATAAACATGGAGGCATCACACACTAAAGTAACTACCTTGTTCCTTGAGCCAGAAAACATTTTCTTATTCTTGAACACTTTTTCTCTATTATAAAGTATGAGTTTATAGACTACCAAATATTATTATTTGTTGTGTAGCTTCCAATAACACAAAGTTTCCTCTTTTCATCCCTCATACTTCACCCACATTCTGTAGATTTTCTGTTTATGAATTTTTATGAATCTGTTTCTGAATATTTGTAAACTTTATCTGCCTATTCAAAAGTTTATATTAATACATCATCCTTTTGTTTTGAAATTATGTTCCATAAGTGTACATGGTCATTACCTAAGACCTTTTACTTTCTCCTATGTAAGTGGCAACTTGCTTTCATTTACCAAACATATACTTGGCTCTGGTAGAAGAGCATATTTAACCCACTCACTTTTTGCTATTAAAACAGCTTCCCATCCAAGTACTAACTAGGCCCGACCCTGCTTAGCTTCCGAGATCAGATGAGAACGGGTGCGTTCAGGGTGGTATGGACGTCAACCATAATTTATATATATATATATACATATATATATATACACACACACACACACACATATATATATATAAATGGTCACAGGATATGGAGTACAGCATAAGGAATAGAGTCAGTGGAACTGTAACAGCTATATATGATGCAAAGAGATAGAAGATTGAGGGAGAGAGGTTATCACTTTGTGAGGAGTATAGATGTCTAAATATTACATTGTTTTGTACCCCTGAAACTAACAATAATAATTATTATAAAATTATTATTAAAAACAAACAAACGAACACACACAGAAAAACCAGCTTCCATATTTCTTAGTCAGGTTTTAAATGTCACACAGAAGTACAGTTCTTTGTGTCTTCCTCTGATAATATTTTCAGTTTACTCCTTTAGCAAATTGCCACCCAATTGGTGACTTTCCTATTTATTATTGGATACAAATAATATCAAATCCTGAGAATGTGTTTTCAGCCATTTAATCACCTCACAATCTCCTATTTTATTATACCAGCAGAGCAAGAATTTCCTTTGTCTATTGTCAAACAATTACCTGTGTAGAGCAATAAGACATTTTCTTTTTCCAGTATCCAAAAGGATACAAAACTTCCCCCAAATAAAGACTAGACCTCTAAGCTTTGGCAGTTCTATTTAAAGACCTACACTTAAAACAGAAAATCAAGAGAGCCTTAAATAACTCTCTTTCTTTGATATTTTAACCTGTAAACTTTCAATGGCTTTCAATGGTCTCTTACTTCACAGATAAAAAGACTATAAATAAAGGCATACCTAAGTTACATGGATCCTGAAAAGAAATTCACAAATATTGATTTGACCTTAATACTCATACCATCAATCCTATTAATCATAGCTTTTGCAATTATGTAATGTCTTGCACCCCATGCACATATGAAACGTGTGGCAAAAAGGTTAACCTCACGTTTAACTAGTCATCTTACAAGTGTATGTGTTTCATGAAAGCAAAACCATGTGCAAGACAGTCATCAATAACTTAAACCACTGAAGGATATATTTAAAGCTCTTCCAACTGTTACTGAGTCAGTTTTTTTTCAGTATTTATAAATACATAAGGTCAGACAATTAAGGTTGTGAACTCATCCTAGAAAAAGTGCTACACACCTCACTGCTGAATATCACTATGGTCACCTTTGAAGTACTCCCCTTGGGAAGCTATGTACTGATGTCAGCACCTAGTCCACCCTTCAAAGCAAGTTTGGAACTCTTTTTCTGGAATGGCCATCACAGGTGTCATTGTATTACCCTTAATGTCCTGAATGCCATCAAAATGTCTTTCTTTCAATATTTCCTTTATCTTCAAGTAAAGAAAGAAGTCATTGGGGAGTAGGGAGGGTGTTCCAATACAGTTATTTGTTTCCTGGCTAAAAACTCCCTCACATAGTCCCATTGAATGCCAAAGATTGCTGTTCAGAAGATTTTGTTCTACCGGAAGGTCACGTAGATGTCACTGATCAAGAATGGTGACCCAATGTTTCTTTCCTCTGCCTGACTCCAGTCCTTTAGTAGAGCTAGAAGTTAAATCAATCAATGGTCTTACATTTAAATAATAACGCCAAAGATATAATTGGACAAAGTACAGTCTGGAAAGATTTCTGAAATAAGATGAAGAATTTCTGGGCTTCAGGAATTTATTGGATTTTTAATATAACTGAATCAAGTGGATAAGTTCAGAGTCTTGTAATACCTAAACTATCATAAACAAATTTGAGTGTTTCATTTCCACTCTTAAAAAAAATAAAATAAAATAAAAACTCCCTTACAGACAGTGCCATGTGAGCTGGTGCAAGAGCCATTGTCGTGATGCAAGAGCCATGAATTGTTGGCGAAAAGTTCAGGTCATTTTCGTCTAACTTTTTTGGCAGCCTTGTCAGCCCTTCCAAATAGTAAACTTGGTTAGCTGTTTGTCTAGTTGGTACAAATAATGAATAATAATCTGATATTAAAACAGGATAGCAACATTGTTGCAACAAGTTCACGAACTCCTCAGTCCTTGTATATGTAAACCCACATAGTCAATGTGTGAAAATAAATGTATATATAAGCCTACTTCTAAGTAACAGAATGAATGTAAATTTCACTTATGTTAGTTTATTTAAATAGCGACAAATATTCCTAGGTTGAAGAGTAGCATAATGGATTTAAATGAAAGCTCAGTTTGACTCTCTCTGTCAGTTGTAGAAACTTAAACTCTTTAATGCCATTATAAATCTGTGCCTCAGTTTCTATTCCAGCATGTTGTTACAGAGAGAAGCTTTTAGATATGGTACACTGAGCTTTGTTTGCTCTAAATAACTCGAGAGAAAAAATGTTGACTTAGAAAGCAGTTCTTATTTTGCTAACAGTCTGTTTTAGACAAACATTTAACTATGACTAGATTAAAAATGGGACTTTTTTTTTATTTTCCCCAAATCTTGCTCTCAAGTTTGGTTTCTCAGTTTTACAGCAAGATCAGCCCTAGCCATGGCCTTTTTAGATGATACCTCTGGTTACCTGGGAATTTAAATTAAGCTGTCACATCTGGTTAATTCTGTGAGATTTTAGATAATGAAGAATATGTTGTATAGCATGTCTTTCATAGGAAAACATAGTGTTTTCATCTGTTTCTGAGTCAAAGCAGGACCATAAACACCTGATTGCTGACAGTGTTTAAATTGAATTTGCATGATTATTCATTAGGAAGATTGAGAAAGAATTCTTGCATTGTAATGGGGAATGGACTCTATGTGATTACAGGGGTTCCTTCTAATTTCAAGATTTTACAATTCTACAGAACTACTCATAAGCAAAGGAAGACCAAAGTAAATCAAAATAGGACTATTTCAACAGGATATCAGCTTTGGGGATTATTCTCTTGAATGCTAATTCAGAAAAGCATCTAAGGAAAGGCACAGTATATTACTAAATGATAGCACCTAAAGCTAACATATAAATTTTAATGTATCAATTGGCAAACTCCTTTGAACTTAGAATTATAATGGCAACTTCTTCCAAATGTTTTCTATCATGTTCAACATTGTCATGTGGGGTCTCTGGTCCCACTCCCCCCATAAGAACACAGGATATGGTGAAGCCAAAAAGGAACACCGACGGAGCCATGGATGGGGGTTTCATACCATTATAGTCTCGCTGGCAACTGGGTTGGAGATACAGGAAGCAGGCTCCACACGATGCACAATCCACTGTCCACTTCTCTGCCAACACCCAACTCCCTAGCATAGCCACAGTAGTTATATCAGTGGCTAATGGTTAACAGGTAAGTGCTGATGGCCAACTAGTCACAGCTGATGGCCATCTAGTACCCGAGCCTGCACCTTTCCACTTGAGGCCGAGAGCCTGGAAACTGCTCTCTGGGACTCTGTCCCCACAAACATGCCTTATTCCAATAAATTCTCAAACTTTTTTGATTCTTAAGTTTGTATTAATTTATTTTATAGATACATGTTGTGGGGACAGAGCCCCAGAGAGCAGTTTCCAGGCTCTCGGCCTCACATAGAAAGGTGCTGGCTCAGGTAGTAAATGGCCATCAACTGTGATTGGATGGCCATTAGCTGTGGCTAGTTGGCCGTCAGCTATAACCAGTGAGCCATTGGCCACTAATATAATTGTCGTGGCTACGCTAGCAGCAAATGGGGGGCTAGCAAGAAGATGGGGGCTGAGCTAGCAAGCGGCGGAGTGTGGATTGCAGATTGCAGAGAGGCGGATTGCAGCTAGCAAATGGGGAGTCGGTCGGTTGGCAGAAAAGCGGACAGCAGGTCTCATGTCATGGGAATCCAGCCTCCAGTGAGACTTTAGTGTATGACTAAGGGGTACGACTCCCCTATTAATGGCTCTGTGGGTGTTCCATTTTGGCCTCACCATATCCTGTGTTCTTGTGTGGGGAGCGGGAGCTGAGACCCCACCCGTGACACCCTGCATGACACATGTTAACAAATAGAAAATAAAATAAAAAAGTGTTGTTATGCAAGGGATGGTGATGTAACTTCTATTGTACTAATTCTCCTACAAATAACAATTTGAAACTCTGGGAGGCAAAAAAATCTCTTGAAGTCACTGAAGAGGGACCAAACGAAGATGCAGAGAAATATTCGAAATGTAAGAAGAGAAAAATATCCTGAGTCATAGTCCTGTCCGTTGGCTTTTTTGAGGGAACCCCATGTTTAATGCTGCATAAGGCAACTAGAATTCAAAAGCAAACTTTATCTTATTTCTGTGAGGAGTAGAGGAAGAGCTTAAAAGTTGTCAAAGTAACTGGAACTGAATGGACAAATCCTGGAAAAGAAGATGTCACATATCGGGAACTCTAATAATGGCACATAACATACACTCAAATTTTTAGTTGAGCCGTGGACTGACTGTGTTGGGGAGAGCCATAAGGACTATAGACAGCTGCAACGCTGAAATTGCTGAGCAGAGATTTAAGCTGATACTTAGTACAGGAGAGACTGAAATTTGAGTTTGAGACTTGTTAAGTTATAAACAATTGGTGAACATCTCAGGCTTTCCATTGACTTTTGGAATAAAGACTATGTCAAAAATAATTGCAAATAAATATACTTGCACCAGCAAAGTAGAGAACACAAAGATTCTCCAAATTCCAGGGGATCAGCTATTATTGTATTACCTGTTAGGAATAATAATAATAATAATAATAATAATAATAATAATAATAATACATAAAATAATATACCTGGATTATTTAAACATATCTTCCATAATTTCCAGTGCATAAACAAAAGTTGCTTGGCATGCATATAAATAGGAAAATAGATCACAAAAAAGAAATGAGTAAAGAAATTTATTTCATTAAATGAATAAAGAAAGACTCAGGTTGACCCATACATTGTAAGTAGTAGAAAAGGAGCTTAATACAATTAAATAAATGTGTCAAGCACTTAAAGAAAAAGTCTAATAAGTTAATGGATAGAAAATCCCAACAAAGAAAGGAAAAGTACTAAAAAAATCAATTAGAAATTTTAGAACTGAAAACTATAGTATCTGAAATGAAAAAGTCATTGAATGTGATAACAGTCAACTGAAGATTAAGGAAAATAAAATATGTCAGTGAATTTGAAGATAAATCAATAGATCTTATCTACTCAGAAGAGAAGAGAGAAAAAACAAAATTCTAAAAATTGCAAAAGAATGAAACTAGATTGCTATTTGTCACCATGTACCAAAATTAACTAAAAATGGATCAAAGACCTAAACATATGTCCTGAAACAACAAACTGCCTAGAAGAAAACATAGGTACTAAACTTATGCACCTTAAGACCAAAGAGGATTTTATGAATTTGACCTCAAAAACAAGGGAAGTAGAAACTAAAATAAATGAAGGGGACTATATCAAACTAAAAAGCTTCTTATCAGCAAAAGAAACCATCGACAAAATAGAGGCAACTAACCAAATAGGAGAAGATATTTGCACACAACATCCACAATAAGGGGCTAACATTCAAAATATATAAGGACTTCACACAACTCAACAATAAAAAAGAAACAAACAATCCAATTAAAAATTGTGCAGAGGCCCTGAATGGATATTTCTCCAAAGAGGACATACAGATGGCCAATAGGTGTACGAAAACACACCACTTAGAATAGCTATCATCAACAAGACAAACAATAACAAGTGTTGGAGAGGCTGTGAGCAAAAGAACCCTCATACACTGTTCATGGGAATGCAGACTGGTGCAGCCGCTATGGAAGGCAGTGTGGAGGTTCCTCAAAAAATTACGAATAGAATTACCACATGATCCAGCAATCCCTCTCCTGGGTATATACCCAAAAAAATCTGAAAACATTTATCCATAAAGATATATGTGCTTTGATGTTCACTGCAGCTTTATTTTCGGTGGCCAAAACAGAGAAGCAACTAAAATGTCCTTCAGTAGATGATTGGATAAAGAAGATGTGGTACATATACACAATGAAATACTACTCTGTCAAAAGAAAAGATGAAACTCTGCTATTTACGACAACATGGATAGATCCTGAGATTATTATGCTAAGAATAATCAGTCAGACAGAAAATGTCGAGAACCATATGACTTCACTGATACGTGGGATATAAAATTGAAACCAGCAAAGGAACAAGATAAACAAATAAATAAACAAAACTCATAGACACAGGCAATAGTGGTTACCAAAGGGTAAGGGGGGAGGACAGTGGTAGAAGAAGGCAAATTGGTTAACATATATGGCGATAGAATGGGAAAAAAAAAGGATTTTAACATATTTTTTAAAGACAATGAAATTAGAAAAATTAAAAAAAAATGTTAATAGAGGCACGGTCTCTGTGATTGAAGAGAAAGTACTAACAAATAACATTTTTGAGGATATCAACTATAAACTCAATATAAAACAAGAAAAACACAAACAGGTCATAGGAATCGCGGCAGCAAGAAGGTCTTCTTGAGATCTCCTCTGGAACTTACCACAAATTGAACATCAAAGTACTCTCTGTTCATCACGCAGAACAGCTAAGAGACTCATACGAGGATTACTTGAAGGTACGCAAAGTGGACAAGCAGGGGAACCGGGAAGGGAGCAGAGTGGAGACCCAGCCCGCATCTGCAGCTCCGAAGATGCATGGGGTCCCAGGACAGAACAGAGACCACAAGAGCCAGGAGGTGGGCTCTTTCCCTGCGTCCCACAGCGGATCTCTCCTGCTGAGAGAGCAGCATATCCAGCATTTGAGGCAGTAACCTCAGCTGAGACCTCCAGCTGGTCCCTAGGTCCAACAAAGGAAGTAAACATCATACCTGGGCCCCTCCCGCTACTCTCCCAATTGATCCCCACCCTTCCAGAGACTCAAGTTGACCCCTGAACTGAGGAGTAGTGTTAGATTACAGAGGAGCAGCAGCACTCCTACTGCTTCTGGGTTCTGGGAATACCCAGGTTGCAGCTGCTGTGACCCAGGGAAGAGGCTGGGAAGAATGTGACACTGCTGGGCTGGGAAAGAGAAGACTCCTTCATCCTCAGCCCCCACCTTTTCTGGCCTGCCTAGGGCAGGGCGATTATAACTGCGGAAACATACCCAGGGGTCAGCAGCAGGTGGTAGAGGCAGTTCTGGACTTTCAGCAACTCAGAAATCTGATGCCCTACACACACACACACACACACACACACACACACACACACACACACACGTAAGAAGTGACCTAAGACTCAGGAGACCTGGGCACAGGGCTGGCTGTGTTACTCTCAGGGCATGTATGTGCAGGCAAGAGCAGAAACTGCACTGAATTTACAAAACTACCATCCAGACCCCATAGTCCCACTCATCTAGGACTGCAGTCCCAGGGTCACTCTGGGCACCAAGTGGCCAGCTCTGCCTGCACAAGACGCAGAGGACTCTCTGGTACAGCAGAGGACAAACTGGAGATCACTTCGTGGGCTTAAGCCAAGACTGGGACTGCTTTCTTTTTGATGTTGTTTTATTTTGTTTTGTTTTGTTGTATTTTTGATATTTTTGCATGTGTTGAGTGTGGATTATTGGTTGTCTTTACATGTGAGTGTATTTGTTTTTTTCTTTGTTGTTGTTGTTGTTGTGCTTGGTGGTTTGCTTTGTTCTGAAATTGCCCTACACCAGGGCCCAGTCCAACAGGCACAAAATTCAACACACCCAGAGGCAACTCCACACCAAACCAGAGTACTACCAGGTTTGACCTACAAGTTACACACCCAGAGGGAATTCTCTATAGGCACAAGAGCCCATAGAGGCCAAGCCTCATTTGAGCAGTCAACCCTCACACAGCAGATCATCCACTGTAGGGCAGAGCCAAATCTCAAAACTAGTCAGCCTAGGAGTCAATCCCAACTACTGAGAAACATAAAGCAAAGAAAGCTCAACTTTAACAGGACAATATACACAGCACAAGGGTCACCTTTCGAGCACACACACAGGAGAATAGGGAAGTGGTACAAGTCAAATATAAAGGACACGTACTACATAAAATAACCAGCAAAAACCAAGAACCCTAGGGGATCTCCCTAATCCATCAAAGCAAACACAGGGAATAAGCCAGAATGAGGAAACAAAGGAACATGTCCCAAATAAAAGAACAGAAGAAACCTCCAGAATTGGAACAAAATGAAATAGAGGTAATAAACCTATCAGAGACAGAGTTCAGAACACTGATGATAAGAATGATTACGGAGCTTAGTAACAACATAAAGAAAAATAGAGAAATCATAATGAACAACCAGTTAGGACTAAAGAATACAATAACTGAAATAAAGAACACACTAGAAGGAATTACCAGCAGGTTAGATGAGGCAGAGGATCGAATCAGCGACTTAGAAGACAAGTTAGGAGATATCCCCCAAGCGGAACAAAAACAAGAAAAAAGAATAAAAAACAATAAAAATGGTTTAAGAGACCTCTGGCATAACATCAAGTGCAAGAAGATGCACGTCATAGGAATACCAAAAGAAAAAAGAAAACGAGTAGAAAGGTTAGGTCTCCCAGGAATGGCCAAATAGCTTGAATTAAATGTTCTTGCTGACAACAAGAATAAAAACAAAACAAAACAAAACAAAACAAAATATGAAGCGAAGATAAGATTTTCAGATTTAAAAAAAAAAAAAAAATTCATTGTTACCAGAAGCATATTCCAGAAAATGAGAGAAGTGTTTTAGGCTGTAAGGAAAATACATCAGAGGGAAACTTGGATGTTCAAAAAATAATGCTGATCAATCCTGGAAATGGTAAATATTAAAGATGCTTATCTTCCTCCTTATATTTAAAGATATGCTTATTTTCCTCCTCATATTTATACTCATATGGTTGTTTAAAGCAAAATTTAGAACACTGCCTGTGTAATACAGCTGAGGATAGTAGAGTCACTAATTGAACCTATGTGTTTGTGAAGTTTCTACATATTATGTAAAATAGTATATTAACTATGAATAAAAAGTAAAATTGAAGAATGTATATTATAATCCCGAGATCAACCAATGAAAAATAATGCAAGTAGCATAGCTAAAAGCAATATGTAAATCAAAATAAAATTATTAAAAATGTAAAAATTCTAAAAAAAGACAGAAAAGAGGGTACAAAAGGAAAAAACACAAACAGAAAACTGACAAGCAGAAAATTAATAAGATACTATACTTAAATCGAACCATATCAATAATTGCATTAAATGTTAATATTACACACTTTAATTAAAATTTTGAAATTATAATAATACATTAAAATCCAAAGCAATTCTGAGCATCTGGATAGGTGTAGACAATGGTATGTAGGCAGTAACCAATCTCATATAATTTTCAAACTGCAAAATAACTGAGTATATAGAGAGAAAAAAATCAACAAATCACAAAGTGGCCCCACATACTTTTGCCTCACATCCACTCTGCCTCAATTAGTTTTGTTAGCAAAGACAGAGGGAAAAATACTAAAGGGAAGACAGAGTAAGGGTATTAGTAAAGGAGCTTGAGGCGGAGATGGAGGAACCAACAGAAAGATTAAGTCTTAAAGTTGAAAATTCTAAAAATGTGATAAGACAATCAGAGTATAGAGTATAGGGATATTGTTTTTTCAAAAGGTCGAAAGCCTCATATAGATGGCCAACTTTGTAATAAAAAAAGACATTGCCTTATAAAAGGCCCCAAGTCTTATTTAAATAGAAAGAACCAAGTGAAAGGGACAAGTGTAGTTTAAAGGAACACTCTTCCAAAATCATAGCTTCTGCAGGAGAAAAAGGGCAGAATAAAGGAAGAGGGGCTTCTTGGCAATTAAGTGGTGAAGTGGGAAAAAAAAAAATTGATGTGAAGCTAGGAATCTGATAAAATGCCTATCCTTCCCAAATAAACAACAGCAATATAAATTCACTGTAGAAAATTGAGACATTGATATTCACACAAATCAATTGAAATCTGTACCCAACTTCCATAAAAAAGCATAAAGCAGGAAAAAGAAAAACAAACAAAACTCTAAGTTTACACACCAAACAAAATTAAATACAGTCCAACAAGCTTGAAAACTACCTGGAATCAGAAATTCCAAATCTAAGATGAATTAGACATAAATAGGGACAAATGAAAAGATTAAATCTAGATAACTAAGATACTATCAGAAAGAAATTTTAAAAAGTGTCACAAAAATAGTGGAAATGGAAGACTAGAAGAAAAAGAATAATATTCATGTTATCTCAGAATCCATCATAAATAAACAGTGGAACAGAACTAATATTTAAATCTATAATGCAAGAAAACGCTCCAGAAATAGAAAAAAGTCTAAATATATACACCAAAATAGCTCATCATGTTCTTTGGAAAATTAATCCAGAAAAATCAATGCAGAGACCTATTGTAATAAAACTATTAAATTTCAAAGGTGAAATGAAATCTATAATGCTTTCAGAACAAAACATCAAATGACTTGTAAAAATTGGACTGACAATTTGAAAGCCGACATACAAAGCTAGGCAACAATACAGACTCATTTTTTAAATACTCAAAGAAACTGTGAACCAAAGCAATCCTTCAAATATATATTTTAACTATTAAAAACAGTTTCAACGTATAAGCAATGAGGGGATTTTTGCACCCAGCAGCCCCTCTTCAGCTATCTACTTCAAGGGTAAATTTTATTCATCGCGAGGGCAAAGGTTGTTATATTTTCTTTCATCTTTAAAAATACATAACAAAAACATACAATGTTGCCTTTGTTTATCCTCTTTATTACTTCTATTACTTATTACTATATTATTGATATTTGACTCTTAATTTTTTATCAGTTAATCATCCCTTCTGTGTATGTATTTTTTTCTTTGTTTTTCTAACTTCTTAATATGGGCTTTTATCTCATTAATTGTCAACCTTTTTTATTTTCTAATGTGTTTTAATGTTACAAATGTCTCTAAAGTATATTTTTTAAATCTTATAGGTTTATATGTGGAGTTTTATTACTATTCAATTTTGAAAATTATTATTTTTAATTTTCTTTATTATCTCTCCTTTGAACACATTTTATTTATGGGCATCTTTTAAATTATTCAATGCGTAGTCACTTCAGTGTATTTGTAAGCCTAGATAATGATTGTGCTGTGGTTCTGTAATATTACATTTCAAAGCCTATTTTGTGTAGTACATTAAGTATTGTTTGTTGAGAGTTGCTATTTGAGGGGTCATATGGCATTGGCTAGCCACAATGACTTTGGAGTCAAAATGATGGATTTAAATACTAATTCTGTCAATTAATAGTTATATACTTTTTAATTACCTCTTCCTCAGTTTCTTCATCTGTAAAATGGGTATAGCAGAAGTATCCAACTTAGAGGTTATTTGTGATAATTAAATGACGTAGTATATGGAAGGACTTCTGAACATTTTCTGGCATATAGTAAGAGCTATATAAAATGTAGCTAGTTAATTAATATGGTAACTAATGTAAACTCACTTCTGTAAATAGTGTTTACTTTCTAAATGCTAAATGCAGATTTCTATACATCTAGCTTGATAATTATATTTTCTAGCTTGACAATTATATTTTTCAATTAATCTTTTTCATCAAGGAACAGGTATGTTCCACTTTATATAAACAAGAAATTACCAAAGCTGCCAAAGTATTTGAAGCTGATATAACACTATCTGATTATTAGATAAATATACCATAGGAAATGAAAAATATGGTGTAATGTCACTTAAAATATAAATGTTAATATTACACATATGTAATGGCAAAAGAACACATTAGAATCCGTCGATATTAGTCCCGATAATACTTGTTTCCTAGGAGCCGTGCTCTGTTTTGTCCCCTCACTCATTGAGTTGGCTCTGGCCTATTAGACTAATAAAATAAAAGAGTGACAGTGTGTGACTTCTAAGACTGTCATAAAAGTTACTGTAGTTCCCACCATGGTCTCTTGGATTGCTAAGCATGTGAATAAGCCCATTTGAAAGTGGATCCTCCCACTCGTCAAGTCTTTGGAAAACTATTTCTTCAATCATCTTACAAAAAATCCTGACCCAAAACACCCAATTAATATGCTTTCAATTTCTGTACTCACAAATATCATAGGGAATAACAAATGATTATTCTGTGTGTAAACCATAAGGTGTGACCAAAAGATAGTGAATGTTTAAACTGAAAAAAAAAAAAAAAAAAAATATATATATATATATATATATATATATATTACATTAAAAGACACATTTTCTTTACTTCATCCTCCATCATGACAGCGCTCCATGTCACATATTGCTTCTGGTATGGCAATTTCTGTCAGATAAAAACATTGTGGGGTGTCCTCATCCATCTTACTGGATCTGGCACCATGCGACTTCTGGCTCTCCCCAAAATCAAAATGATTTAGGATATCATGGCAGCCTTGTCGTGACAGCACAACTAAAGACACTCATGGAATAGAACTTCCAGAACTGCTTCAGAAAGTGTCAAAAATGATGGGATAAGTGTGTTTGAAGTGAGAGGGAATATTTTGATGGAGATTAATGGCAATGTGTTTTTTACTGTAATACATTTTTAAAAATTTAAACATTTATCATATGTTTTGATCACATCTCGTATCTTATGCAAAAATAGATAAGTAATACAGATTAATACAAATAATAATACTTCATGTGCAAGTTGAGTCAAAGAATAAAAAGCAAATATCTCTCGACCTAGAAAATATTGTCTACAAAATTATCTATATTAAAGGAGAAAATCAATGTCATCATCTGAATAGATTCAGAAAAAGCATTTGACAAAATTAAAATTAATTCCTAATAAAAATCTCTCAACAAATTCAAAATAAAAGAAAACATTTAAACTCTGTTGACAAGCAACCATTCATATCATACATAAAACGGAAACATTTATGACATTCTCATTAAAGACAAAAACAAGAAGGTTTGGTTGATATACTACTTAGTAATATGCAATATTATATTGCGAGATCAATGGTTGCCTCAGGCTCGGAATGGAAAGAGGCATATTTTGCAAATAAGCGAAAAGCATCTTTTGGACTGATAGAAATGTTTTAAAATTCAATTTCAGTGATGTCTTCACAATTCTCTAAATTTACTAAATGACATTGAATTTTATACTTAAGACATGTGAATTCCATGTATAAATAATATCTCAAAAAGCTTCTAAAGAAACAAAGGGCAAAAAATGAAGAAAATGTGTGTGGAGTTCTACCCAATGTTTAAAACAAGCAACAAAACAATTGGAAATGTGTAAACATTATAAAACAAAAGATAAAACTGTCATTATTTACAGAAGATATTATCATCTAAATAGGCTATAAAAAAATAAAAAGAAGGAAGAAAAGAAAGGATAGATTAACAAGGTCTTTGGCTACAAAACCATCATATAAATCACATTATCTTCCCCATATGCCATCAGTGACCAGAAAGGCAAAGTAACGGAAAAGTTTGCAAATTGCAGTGACTCCAGAATAAATGATAAGACCTAAAATGAAATGAGGAAGATCTATATGAATAAAAATTGTAAAACTTTACTGAGGAACATAAAAAAAATGAACTTAGTAAGTGGAGGGGATGTATCAGTGGTCTGGATAAGACTCACCATAGAAAATATTATATTACTGCGGCGTAATCTGAATGAAATTAAAAAAAAGAATGAAACTGCATAAGCCAATTAGAAAAGTCTTATAGATGAAAAAATGTACATGGGTTAGCAAGATAATAAATAAAAATAACACTGAGAAAGGACTTCATGTACAAAATATTGACCATAATAATATGCTACAGAAATTAAAACAACCTGTTATAATTTTTAAATGTCATACCTCCATTGATTCAGTAAATCTACTACTGAAATGTATATAACAAAAATACACAGACAGGCAATACAAATTGTTGCTTATAATAGAAAATAGTCAAAAATATCATTAATAGAAGTTGAACAGAATACTATCCAGTAGGGAAGATTAACGGTATTCCATTAATATTTAAGAGGCATAATTTTCAAGATTATAATTAAGAACACAGATACTAGAACTAAATTATGTAGATACAAATTCTGGCTCTACTATTCATTAAACCATTCAATCGTAGGCTAGTTTACATTCTGTGTTTTAGTTTTCTCATTTATAACATGGATAAAATTATATGAACACATCTTCTGAATGATGTTAAAATAGTTAATACACTCCATATCATATGTTATCTAGGAAATGCAAATCAAAACAATAATGAGATGTACCTCTACCTATTAGAATGGTCAAAATCTAGGACACTGATAACACTAAACGCCGATAAAGATGTTGAGCAATAAGAACTCTTATTCATGGCTGATGGAAGTGCAAAATGGTACCGCCACTTTAGAAGACAAACTGACAGTTTCTTACAAAACCAAATGTATGTTTACCATCTGATCCAGCAATCTTGCTCTTTGGCATTTACCCAAAAGAGCTGATGACTTATGTCCATGCAAAAATCTTCACACATGTTTATAGCAGCTTTGGTCATAACTGCTAAAACTTCAAATTGACCTAGATGCCCTGCAGTTGGAGAATAAATAAACCATGGTACATGCAGACAATAAAATACCATTCATTGATAAAAAGTAATGACCTATAAAGTCATTAAAAGACATGGAAGAACCTTAAAAGCATATTATTAAGTGAAAGAAACTAATGTGTAAAGGCTACACACTGTGTGATTCCAACTATATGTCATTATGGAAAAGTCAAAACTATGGAGACGGTACAATTGTCAGTGGTTTCCAGGTGTTAGGGGATAGAGAAAGAGAGGAATTTACTGGGATTTACTGGGAAGTGAAAATACTCTGTATGATACCATAATGATGGATATATGTCATTATACATTTCTCCAAACCCATAGAATGCACAATACTAAGAGTGAGCCATAATGTAAACTGTGGACTCAGGATGATTATGTGTCAATGTAGGTTCATTCCTGATAAAAACAAAACAAAACAAAAAAAAGAAAAACTGCATATTCTGGTGATTGATGTTGGAGGAGGCTCTTCATGTATGAATGATTCCTTTCATCATGAAACCTAAAACAAAAGCCAAGAAAATCTATTTTTTAAAAGTCATTCTTTCAATTTAGGAAAGAGAGAGAAAAACCTCTATTACCTAATAATAAGAGGTCTTATTTCCAATAAGTGCATTCATATGGCTTGTCAAAACTTAATTGAAGTTTTTCTTTAAAAAATTCTAGCTTCAGAATTATTTATTCTTAGACTGCGTATTCATTTTCTTAATGTGACATCTGCTTTCAGATATCTGCTTTTCAGGTAAAAGGTTAGCTTGTATCAGATATTTTTCCTAAAGAAAAATAATTCAAAGCTGTATAAAAGTACAAAAGGACAAGTTTTAGAACTAATCTGACCAATGAAGGCAGCCAAAACTTAAGGGCACATAATATCATAGAAAAGGGAACACAAAGAACTATATCCTAAAATCTAGTCTACAGGACAAAGTGTCAGTACCCATGTAAAAATGCCAGCTGAGAGGCTAATTAATCAATGCATTTGGCAGTATTCTGGTATTAAGGGAACAAATATTGAATTTCTGAGCCCACTAATAAACCAAGTAAATAGTCCAGGATTTCATTTAATGCCCCTGACATATAATATCCTAAGAATCAGAATATATCAGAAATAGGTCAGTTTCAAAAACAATAAAATCCAGCCTCAAATCACTTTAATCTCTGATTAGATACAGGTGATTTGGCTCCATACTACCTGCTTACCAGAAAAAAAATTAAATCACTTATGCAAAAAGACAAAATATTTTTCGCACAATTTTTATACATAAATATTGGTAGGAATAAAACAACAACAACAACAAACTGCCAGATATGACAAGAGATAGTGTCAATCGATTAAAGATCAAGATGTTAAAAATAGAAAGTAGAAGCAAAATCATAAATAATTAAGAAAGCGGAATTCTGTGTTATAGTATTAAAATAACTGTGATTCACACTAAAGAAAATAAGTGATTAAGTAGAGAATTTTATTTGAAAACATATGCACTTAAAAAACTATACATCTGAAATAAAGATCAAATTAGAAACAGCACAAAAAAGAGTTAGTGAATTGAAAAATAGGTAAGTAGAAAATATCTAGGCCAAAGTATAAAGAAAAGAAAAGGATGAAATATACAGTAGAGTATGGAAAGCTTATATGGGACATGATAAAAATCATATATTTTGTATTTAACTGAGTTTCAGAGGTAGATAGGGGAAAAGGACAAAAGAAATAGAACATAAACTAGTCGAAAATTATCAGTAGCAACAAATGAAATAAAAAAACGTTCTCAAGTATTTCTAGGAACCTCCAGGTAGAAAAAAACAAATAAAACTACACCTTGGAACATCATAGTAAAACTACCAGACAATCAATGATTAAAGTAATAATTTAAAAAATCTAAAATCATTCAGAGAAAAACAATGTTTTCTGAAAGACTTTCAATATACAAAATACATTGAAATATTTAACTGGATGATAGAATTAAGAGTTTAGAGAAATTACAGTTGAGAAATACTCCAAAACTAACATTTTTTTAGACTATATTAGTATTAATTTTCTTTCCTTCGAAGTATTATTCCTACTTAAATTGTCATAATTTTCTGACATATTTAAATTCATAATTAACATGAATTTCCTTCTCAAATCTAGAATCTAGGTTTTGATAAAAAATTATTTCAAAGGGAGAAAGAAGCAATATATTAAAACAAATAGTTGAGAAGAACTTCCCAAACATGTGGAAACAATTGGATTCTCGAATCCAAAAAGCAAACAGAACACTTAATTACCTCAATTCCAACAAGCCTTCTTCAAGGTACATTGTATTAAAGCTGTCAAAAATTAACAACAAAAAATCCTCAAGGCAGCCAGGGAAAAGAAGACGGTAACTTGCAAAGGAAAGCCCATCAAGTTTCCATCAGATTTTTCAGCAGAAACTCTACAAGTCAGGAGGGAGTGGACTCAAATATTCAAACTACTAAAAGAGAGAAATTATGAGCCAAGAATAATATATCCAAAAAAATATCCTTTAGATATGAAGGAGGTATAAAGACCTTTCCAGACATAGAAGTTGAGGGAATTTTCTAACACATGATGTGTACTACAAGAAATACTGAAGGAGGCTATTCAACCAGCACAAATAGGGAAAATTAGTGACAACAAAATCATAAAAGTGGGGAGAGTAAATGTCAAAACCAGGATAAGGGAATGAAGAAAGGAAGCATGCTGAAGAAAATGAAATACTGTAAATATGAAACTTTCTTTTACATAAACTTAATGGTAACCACTCAAAAAAAATTTTTAAAATTCAGAATTGAAATATATAACATAATAAAAGAAGAAACAGTGGGAAAAATCATAAAATACCACCACACTGAAACAATAGACAGCAACAAAAAGGCAAAGAAACAATGGAGACACAGTTCTACAAGAAAACCAAAGATAGAATGACAGGAAATCCTCACATATCAATCACTCTAAATGTAAATGGAGCAAACTCACCAATAAAAAGGCACTGACTGGATCAAAAAACTAAACCCAACCATATGCTCCAGACACATCTCAGCTACAAGGACAAATATAGACACAAACTGAGAGGGTGGAAATTGACACTCTAAGCAAATGGTATCCAGAGAAAATCAGGAGTAGCTATACTCATATCAGATGAAACAGACCTCAGGATAAAAAAGGTAACAAGAGACAAAGATAGACATTTCATAATGATAAAGGGGACTGTACAACAAGAAGACATAACAGTCATCAATATTTATGCCCCCAATCAGGGAGCACTGAAACATACCAAGCAACTACTAACCAAACTAAAGGGAGAAATTGACCAAAACACAATTATACAAGGGGGCATAAATACATCATTGATACCTATGGATAGATCATTCAAATAGAAAATAAATAAAGACATAGCAGCCCTAAATTACACATTAGATGAAATGGACATAATTACCATTTATAGAGCACTTCTTCCTAAAACATCAGCCTATACATTTTTTTTCTAGTGTACATGGAACATTCTCAAGGATAGACCATATGTTGGGACATAAAACTAGCCTCAGCAAATTTAAGAAGATTGAGATCATACCAAGCATATTCTCTGATCACAAGGGTTTGACATTGGATATCAAATGCAAAAAGAAAGCACGAAAAAACCACAAAGACGTGGAGATTAAACAACATACTTTTAAAGAACGACCAGGTCAAAGAAGAAATAAGAGGAGAGATCAAAAGATACATAGAAACAAATGAGAATGAAAATATATCCTACCAAAATTTTGGGGATACAGTGAAAGCAGTTTTAAAAGGGAAATTTATATCATTACAGGCCTATCTCAAGAAACAAGAAAAATTCCAGAAAAACTACCTCACATTACATCTTAAAGATAGAAAAAGAAGAACAAATGAAACCCAAAGTCAGCAAAAGGAAGGAAATAATAAAACTCAGAGCAGAAGTAAATGAAATAGAGAACAAAGAGACAATAGAAAAAATTAATGCAACGAAGAGCTGGTTCTTTGAAAACATTAATAAAATTGACAAACTCTTGGCTTGACTCACTAAGATAAAAAGAGAAAAGACACAAATAAACAAAATCAGAAATGAAACAGAAGTGATCACAGATGCCACAGAAATACAAAGTATCATCCAAGAATACTACAAAGGACTACATGCCACCAAATTCAATAACATTGAAGAAATGGACAAGTTCTTAGAAACATATAGCTTTCCTACGCTGAATCACGAAGAATTGGAAAATCTAAATAGACTGATCAGCAGTAAGGAAATTGAATCAGTTATCAGAAACCTTGCCAAAAGCAAAAGTCCAGGACCAGATGGCTTCACTACTGACTTCTACCAAACATTCAAAGAGGATCTACCACCTGGCCTCCTCAAACCCTTCCAAAATATTGAAGAAGAGACAATACTCCCGAACTCATTTTATGAAGCCAACATCACCCTGATACCAAAACCTGGTACAGAAAACACAAACACACACAAATTTCAGACCAATATCTACAGATGCAAAGTTCCTAAACAAAATTCTAGCAAATCAAATGCAACAATGTATTAAAAAGATTATACATCATGACCAAGTGGGGTTCATCCCACAGGCACAAGGATGGTTCAATATACATAAATCGATCAATGTGATACACCGCATAAACAAAATAAAGGACAAAAATCATATGATTATATCAAGATGCAGAAAAAGTCTTTTTCCAGATACAACATCCAATTATGATTACAACACTTAATAAAATAGGAATAGAAGGAAAATACCTTAACATAATAAAGGCCATATATGACAAATCCTCAGCTAGTATCACAATTATCTGTGAAAAACTGAAACCCTTTGCTCTACGTTCAGAAATACAACAGGGATGTTCCTATCACCTCTGCTTTTCAACATAGTATTGGAAGTCATAACCAGAGCAATCAGGCAAGAGAAAGAAATAAAAGGCATCCAAATTGGGTATGAAGAGGTTAAATTGTCACTTTTTGCAGATAACATGATGCTATATATATATAGAAAACCCTAAAGAATATACCACAAAGTTATTAGAAACAATACACAAATACAGTAAAGTTGCCAGCTACAAAATCAATGAACAATGTCCATTGCATTCCTATATATTAACAATGAAATCTCAGAAAAAGATAAAAAACAGAAAAGAAAAACAATTCCTTTTGCAATTGCACTAAAAATGTAAAATACCTAGAAATAAACTTAATCAAAGGTGTGAAAGACTTATATACTGAAAACTATAAGACATTCTTAAAAGAAATTGAAGAAGACACAAAGAAATGGAAAGATATTCCATGTTCATGGATTGGAAAAATCAACATACTTAAAATGGCCATATTACCCAAAGCAATAAATATAAATTTAATGCAATCCCCATCAAAATCCTAATGGCATTTTTTAAAGAAATAGAACAAAATGTCAACAGATTTGTATGGAACCACAAAAGACCCTGAATAGCCAAAGCAATCCTAAGTAAAAAGAACAATGCTGGAGGTATCACACTCCCTGACTTTAGCTTGTACTACAGGGCAACAATAATCAAAACAGCATGGCATTGGCAGAAAAACAGACACGCAGACCAATGGAATAGAATTGAGAACCCAGAAATAAACCCACATAAATATGGACAGATAATTTTTGACAATTAAGCAAAAAACACATAATGTAGAAAAGACAGCCTCTTCAATAAATGGTGCTGACAGAATTGGAAAGCCACACCTAAAAGAATGAAACTAGACTGCTATCTGTCATCATGCACCAAAATTCATTCAAAAAGGATCAATGACCTAAACATAATACCTGAAACAATAAACTGCATAGATGAAAACATAGGTAATAAACTTATGGACCTTAGGTTCAAAGAGCATTTAATGAATTTGACTCCAAAAGCAAGGGAAGTAAAAACTAAAATAAATGAATGAAACTATACTAAACTAAAAAGCGTCTGCACAGCGAAAGAAACCATCAACAAAATTGTAGTGGGCGGGTGCCTGTAAGGCACCATCACATGACTGAGAAGCATGAGATAGAGGAAGTTACTTGGGTCTTTAGGTAACACCCACATTCTGTAGGGTATGTCCAGATGGCTTAAGACCATCAGCCTGAGGCAACCCTGCTTATGTTAATGCCCCTCCACCCAGCACAAAAATGTATATAACCCATGATTGAGCTGCAATAAAGAGAGACTTGATCAGAACTCCTGTCTTGTCTCCGGTCTTTGTGTCTCCCATTTTCCTCCCTTCTAGGTACTTCGGGGTCCCTCGTGTAGTGTCCCGCGGGTCGGGACAACTGGCGCCCAACGTGGGGCCTGAAGTCTCCTAGAAGACGAGATGCCTGAGTTCGTCTGGTCTAAGGAGCTGCAGCATATTTCTTCTTTGATCACCATAAGACTACCCAACTTGTGGGAGATCTGTACAGGTAAGCGGACGACTCCTTCAAAAAATGGGACATATATTTGTGTTCTAGACTTATGTATAGTCTACAGGCTTCCCCTCAGACACTTAGACTAGGGTTCCCCTAACCTGTTGTCCCAGTCTCCCTTTTTATCTGCTCTCAGCTCACTTTGGGTTTTAGTCGTTCACCAACGAGACAGTTTTCTAGGTGTTTGGGGCCGTTTGAGCGAGATTTTGCCTGCTTACTTTGAGCTCCAATCGTCCACCCAGAGGATTTCCCGACCGGTTGAGTCCCGACTGGCTTTCGCCTGAGGGTCGTTACCAGCCGCGTCGCCTCTCGGGATCCGTGTTGGCGGATTATACCAACCGATTGCTCACGTAAGGGCTTTTTCTCCTCTCACCCCAACACCCCCGTCGCTCCGGCCGGGTGAGTCCCAAAAGACATTCGTCTGCGGGTCGTTACCATCTGTGTCGTCTCGTTTGGGTCCGTGTTGGCGGATTGTACCAACTGACTGCCTACGTGAGGAGAGTCTTTATTCCTTATCATAATGGGACAAGAGGTTAGTGTTCATGACAATTTTATCTCAGGACTAAAAGAGTCCTTACAAATAAGGAGAGTTAAAGTCAAGAAAAAAGATTTAGTTATCTTTTTTAATTTCTTAAAAGATGTTTGCCCTTGGCTCCCTCAGGAAGGAACCATAGAACACAAAAGATGGAAAAGGGTTGGAGATGCCCTTAATGACTTTTATAAAACTTTTGGCCCTGAAAAAATCCCCATCACTGCTTTCACTTATTGGCATTGCATTAATGAGCTGCTTATGGCAGATCGCTACCCCCCTGACATCGACCGAGTGTTACAAGAAGGAAACACATTTTTACAAAACGCTTCCCACCCCTCCTCCTCCTTACAGGACCCCTCTTCTAAGTCCTCCCACGATTCAGATTCTATTTCTATTTCAATGCCTCCTGAAGATCCTGAGACCACCAAAAAAGATCCTAGTAAGCCCTTATATCCTCCCCTACCACCTAATTGTCCTGATCTTAATGTAAATTCTAGCCCACCTGAGGACGATCAGTTAAGCCCTGAGGACGAGGCTGATTTAGAGGAAGCTGCCGCTAAATATCATAATCCTGTCTGGCAGTTTCTGGCCTCTAATCAATTGCCCCCTCCCTATAATCCCCAAATGCCTTTAGCTCCTATCCATGATCCTGATCAAACTCTCCTCTCCCACCAAGTCCAACAATTACAAAGAACTGTTCAACTCAAAAAACAACATCTAACTCTCCTTAAACAACTTCAACAGTTAGATTTACAACTCTCCTCTGCTGCTACTCAAAAAATTACCCCCCTTTCCATAAATCCTACAAAAACATTTCCCATCTCAAATAAAAAACCCCCTCTTAATCTTTTCCCCGTTATTGAATTCCCCCCAATAAAAACTGAAGGAGGCAGTGCAGATAGTGATGAAGACCCCGACAGAGACAATAAAGAACCCACCAGACACTATAAACGCCTTGACTTAAAAACCACAAAAGAACTCAAAAAAGCGGTGGACGAATATGGCCCCATGGCCCCCTTTACACTCTCAATTTTACAATCCCTAGATGACCTCTGGTTAACCACCCATGATTGGCACTATTTGGCCCATGCCACCCTATCGGGGGGCGATTATGTTCTCTGGAAATCTGAGTTTTCTGAGGCCTGTAAAGAAACTGCATGCCGCAACGCAGAAGCGGGAGGCGAGTGCACTGATTGGACCTATGATAAGCTCAGGGGCTTTAAGCCCTACGATACAAATGAAGCTCAACTACAATATCCATCTGGCCTTTTTTCTCAAATTCACCTTGCCGCTACTAAGGCATGGAAAAAACTTCTCCCTAAGGGGCCGGCCACAACTCCACTCACTAGTATTAGACAGAGGCCAGATGAACCTTATGCTGACTTCATCAGTCGCCTAACCAACGCCACTGAAAGACTCCTTGGTAGCACAGAAACTGATAGTGATTTTTTCAAACAATTTAGCTTTTGAAAATGCCAATTCTGCCTGTCAGGCAGCCATCCGCCCTAGAAAAAAGGATTCACTCTCTGATTACATTCGCCTATGCACTGATATTGGTCCTGGTCACCAAATGGGCCTCGCTATCGGGGCAGCTTTAAAAGACTCATTACTTAATCTGTCTAAAGGCAAAAACAATTGTTTTTCATGTGGCCAGCCCGGACATTTCGCCAAACAATGCCCAACCCCTCGCCAGACACCATTAGGCCAACCCACTCCCACACCCATATTGCCCCCGCGAGTATGTCCCAGATGCAAGAGAGGCAAACATTGGGCCAATCAATGTAGATCAAAAATAGATGCCCACGGCAATCCTCTCCTGCCCCAGCAGGGAAACTTCCTGAGGGGCCAGCCCCAGGCCCCTACAGAGAATCCAAACCTTGGGGCGACTCGGTTTGCTCATCCACAACAAAACTTTGTCCCGTCTCAAGTCTCCTCCGAGCAACCCCTGGCAGTGCAGGACTGGACCTCAGTCCCTCCTCCAAATCAATATTAACTCCTGACATGGGACCTCAGATACTACCTACGGGTGTCACCGGACCCCTACCACCAAACACTTTTGGTCTAATAATCGGAAGAGGTAGTTCCAGCCTACAAGGCCTATATATTTACCCTGGTGTTATAGATAATGATTTTACAGGAGAAATACAAATTGTAGCCTCCTCCACTTCCTCTCTCATTTCTATACAACCGGGACAGAGAATAGCTCAACTACTCCTTCTCCCACTCCAGACCACCCATAAATCTGCCAACAATGAGCCTAGAAACAATAAAAATTTTGGATCCTCAGATGCTTATTGGATTCAAAATCTCTCCCCCAATAAGCCCATGCTAGATTTAAAACTTGATGGAAAAACCTTTAAAGGCCTTATTGACACTGGTGCTGATACAACCATTATTAGACAAGAAGACTGGCCGCTTTCTTGGCCCCTTTCTGACACACTTACTCACCTACAAGGCATAGGACAAACAACTAACCCCAAACAAAGTACAAAGTTCCTAACATGGCTAGATAAAGAAAATAACTCTGGCACAGTACAACCTTACGTTGTACCCAACCTCCCAGTAAATCTGTGGGGCCGTGACATATTATCCCAAATGGGAGTAATCATGTTCAGCCCCAATTCCAAGATAACCACCCAGATGTTAAAACAAAGGTTTCTCCCAGGTCAGGGATTAGGAAAACAAGGACAGGGAATTAAAAAACCCCTGTCTACTGCCCAGCGCCCGCCTCAATTAGGCTTAGGACATTTTCACTAGTGTCCTAACCTTTAACTATGTGTTTCACAACCTGCACCCTATGCTGACCCTATATCCTGGAAAGACAACTCGCCCATATGGGTGGATCAGTGGCCACTAAGTTCAGAAAAACTAAATGCTGCCAATCAGTTAGTGCAGGAACAATTGGCGGCAGGGCATCTAGAGCCCAGTAACTCCCCCTGGAACACACCTATCTTTGTCATAAAAAAGAAATCTGGAAATTGGAGACTTCTCCAAGACCTTAAGGAAGTCAGTAAAACAATGATAATTATGGGCGCCCTTCAACCAGGCCTACCTACCCCTGTAGCTATTCCCTCGGGATCCTTAAAAATCATTATTGATCTCAAAGACTGCTTCTTCACTATCCCTCTACACCCTCAAGATAGACAATGTTTTGCTTTCAGCATACCTGTAACTAATTTCCAAGGGCCCATGCAGAGATTTCAGTGGAAGGTCTTACCTCAGGGCATGGCCAACAGCCCGACACTCTGTCAAAAATTTGTTGCTCTGGCCATCGATCCCATTCGAACTCAGTGGCCCTCTCTTTATATTATTCGTTATATGGATGATATCTTAATAGCTGGCAAGAATGGGTCTGTACTTCCTCTCCCCAATATAAACAAGAAAAACCTCAGCCTTGTCCCGCTGAATGCTCTACTATTTACCCTATTATTCATAGTTCTTGTTACAATACCTATAAAACATGTACAAAAGATAACTCCTCTTATTATACGGCTGTCATGACAAGCACTGCTCCCGCTGTCCCTCATTCTGACTGGTCTAACAGCCCTGCTGCGGTTGGCATTGGCTCCTATAAACCCGCACCCTGCGCGGCATCTAATATGTTAGGAAAAAATATTTGCTGGCAGATCGAATTCCCTATACCACATGTTTTTGAAGGCGGGGGTCCAGCCGATCTCCAATCCAATGAAAAACGCATTAAAAAATTTGCTGAAATACAAAAGACCCTTAACCCTAAACTTACCTATCACCCTTTGGCCCACCCTAAAAAACCGGGTCACGTGGACATTGATCCTCAGACTTTTGACATTCTTAGTTCTACCCACAAGTTATTGCTTTCTGTTAATTCATCCTACGCCACAGACTGCTGGCTGTGTTTACTACAAGGCACCCCTTTACCATTAGCTATACCCTATCCCTTTGTCACCTCTACTACCAATAATTCATGCAACATAGCTCTCCCTTTTTTAGTCCAACCCCTTGGCTTTAACAATACCCCGTGCGTCCTCTCTCCCACTCAAAACAATACTACAGAGGTTAATTTAGGAAGCCTCTCCTTTACAAATTGCTCCTCCTTCATTAATGTATCCTCTCCTATGTGTGCACCCAATGGATCGGTATATATTTGTGGAAATAATTATGCCTACACCTATTTACCACAAAACTGGACAGGAGTTTGTACCCTAGGCTCCCTCCTCCCAGATGTATCCATCATTCAAGGAGATGAGCCAGTCCCTATCCCGACTTTTGAACATATTGCAGGACGCACTAAACGTGCAGTCCATTTTATTCCCTTATTAGCGGGTCTAGGCATCACCACCGCACTTGCCACCGGGTCCGCAGGGATAGGACATTCCCTAGTACAATACCATAAATTATCTGGACAACTCATATCAGATGTTCAGGTACTCTCAGAAACTATCCAAGATCTTCAAGATCAGGTTGATTCCCTAGCAGAAGTTGTCCTCCAAAACAGGAGGGGATTAGATTTACTTACTGCAGAAAAAGGGGGCATCTGTCTGGCCCTCGGAGAAAAATGCTGTTTTTATGCTAACAAATCTGGAATTGTTCGTGACAGAGTCAAAAAATTACAAGAAGACCTTGAAAAAAGAAGAGACCTCCTTTCCAACACTCTCTGGACCGGATTCAATGGACTTTTACCCTACTTACTACCCCTGCTTGGCCCCATACTCGGGTGCTTTATCCTACTATCACTGGGACCCATCCTCCTCAATAAACTCATGCGCTTTCTCAGACAACAAATAGAGGCCTTGCAGGCCAAGCCCATACAGGTCCATTACACCCGACTGGAGATGCAAGAGCGAGGAGATCCCTATCTCCAATAACAGGAGTCATAAAACAGGACTCCTCCCCTGTGAGATGAACTGGATAGCCAATGACGGGTAAGAGGACAGCTCTCTAAGTAACATAAAAAATCAAAAACCTGTCGCTGTACCAGGTTTCACAGAGATGGACTGTCCCAACCTAAGACAGGCACAGTTCCCTAGGGGCTCAGAGCTCTTTTTTATAAAACAGAAAAGGGGGACCTGTAGTGGGCGGGTGCCTGTAAGGCACCATCACATGACTGAGAAGCATGAGATAGAGGAAGTTACTTGGGTCTTTAGGTAACACCCACATTCTGTAGGGTATGTCCAGATGGCTTAAGACCATCAGCCTGAGGCAACCCTGCTTATGTTAATGCCCCTCTACCCAGCACAAAAATGTATATAACCCATGATTGAGCTGCAATAAAGAGAGACTTGATCAGAACTCCTGTCTTGTCTCCGGTCTTTGTGTCTCCCATTTTCCTCCCTTCTAGGTACTTCGGGGTCCCTCGTGTAGTGTCCCGCGGGTCGGGACACAAAATAAAGAGGCAACCAATTAAATGGAAGAAGATTTTTGCAAACAGTGCCTCTGATAAGGGGCTAATATCCAAAATATATAAGGAACTCACAGAACTCAACAATAAAACAAAACAAATAATCCAATCAAAATGGGCAGAGGACCTGAAGAGACATTTCTCCAAAGAGGACATACAAATGGCCAATAGACATATGAAAAAATGCTCAACATCACTAATCATCAGAGAAATGCAAATAAAAATCACATGAGATATCACCTCACCCCAGTTAGAATGGCTATCATCAACAAGACAAATAGTAACAAATGTTCGAGCAGTTGTGGAGAAAAATGAACCTTCATACACTGTTGGTGGGAATGCAGATTGGTGCAGAGGCTATGGAATGCAGTGTGGGGGTTCCTCAAAAAATTAAGAACAGAATTACCATATAATCCAGCAATCCCTCTCCTGGGTATCCACCCAAAAAATCTGAAAACCTTTATCTGTAAGACATATGTGCTCCAATGTTCATTGCAGCTTTATTTTCAGTGTCCAAGACATGGAAGCAACTAAAGTTTCCTTCCATAGATGAATGGGTAAAGAAGTTGTGGTATATATACACAATTTAATACTATTTGATCATAAGAAAAGATGAAATAGTACCATTTGCAACAACATGGAAGGATCTCAAGATTATAATGCTAAGTGAAATAAGGCAGAAAGAAAAAGTAGAGAACCATATGATTTCACTGATATGTGTTATATAAAACAATAAAAGAACAAGACAAACAAATGAAGAAACAAAAACTCATAGACACAGACAATATTTTAGTGGTTACCAGAGGGTAAGGGGGGTGGGGGTGGTAGATGAGGATAAAGGGGGTCAAATCTATAGTGATGGAAGGAGAATTGACTCTGGGTGATGAACACACAACGTGATATATAGATAATGTATTACAGAATTGTACACGTGAAATCTATGTAACTTTTCTAACAATTATCACCCCAATACACTTTAATAAAAGAAAAAAACAGTCTTTCAAACATTTTTAAATTAATTTGGCCCTTAATGTTAGATTTTTATGGGTGTGTATTAGTTTCCGGGGAGTGCCATAACAAATGACTACAAACTTGGTGGCTTAAGACAACAAATATTTATTCTCTCACAGTTCTGGAGAGTAGAAGTCCAAAATCGAGAAGTCAGAAGGGCCATGTTCCCTCTAAAGGATTTAGGGAAGAATCTCTCTTTGCCTCTTATAGCTTCTGATAGTCCCAGGCATTCCTTCGTTGTTGTTTTTTCACATGCCTTCTTTTTTGTGTATGTGTCACTGTGTGTCCTCTCTTCTTTTGGGGATACCAATCGCTGGATTTAGTTAATCCTAATCCAGTATGATTGCATCTTAATTTAACTAATTATATCTTTGAAGATCCTGTTTCTAAATAATGTCACATTCTGAGGTTCCACATGAAAAAATTTTGGAGGACACTATTCAACCTGCCACTTGGTATGGCTAAACAATTAATCTTGCTTGAGTGTAATCTGTTTTAACCCATTTTTTTTTTAAAGTGAAGATGAATGGCTCATGTTTGAAAGACAGAGGTGTTATTATAAATCAAAGAGATTAGATGACACACTTGATGCAATCTGTTATAAATTAATATCATCTTAAAATTATTTGAAGTGATGATATATTACAAATCTTTGAAAAATCAGAATCATTTTCTTGTCAAAAATAGCTGGCTCGTATAAACCAGTAAATTTTAGAATCTTTAAGGGATAGTTTTCATAGTACCATTTTACATGACCTAATTATTTTCCCTTTTCTCACCATCTGTATGTAAAACAAAATCCTGAGTGGGTGAAGTACACTTATAAGATTAAGGTGTAATGAAAGTAAAGTAATAATACAAATCACAAAATTGTAGATTTCCTTAGGGGGTTGATGCAGTGTTACTGGATTGCTCTTGTCAGGAGTAGGAAATGTGAGGTACCATAGAGAAATGAAAGGTACCCTAGGGAAAATGTTAGAGCAGGCAGGACTAGAACAAAGACTTGAAACAAATAGTGAAAAAGGACAGAAGGGCAGTAATTTACAGAAAGGTAAAATAAACCACAAATTGGAGAAAAGTCTCAAATGAGATGCTACATGCATTAAAAACAATTTCCCTGAGCGCTTTAGAATAGCCGGATGCTGAAGAACAGCTATTTACCTTATTGCCTGGGATTCACAATGAAGAACTTAGTGGAGTTGCTGAATATTACTTTTTAACTGTTCGGATTCATCTAAAGAAGTCAGTAATTGTAGATGATGTTATGTTTAACTATGTAGAAAATGGACGTCTTACCTCTTGTGCTTCTATAAACCCTGTTGATTATAAAAACAATGTAAGATAATGCTGAAGAACTTCTATACTGAATAGTTGATAAGGTCTATACATGCCAGAGCCGTAAATCAGTAAGAATTCCAAATAATTTTTGCTTAGTTAACTTAAAATATTTCTAATTTCCATTTATACCTAACTGATAGCATAGTAAGTAAATATAGAGACATGATGAAATTTGCCTTAGGGGACTATGGTAATTATTTTTGTTGGCTGCTTACATATGATAAATTGAATAATAAGTGTTTTTGAAAATTTATCCACCAAATTTATCAGAGTCTATTTGATTCTTTCTTTATTCTTCCACTCTGGCTATTTACACCCAGATAGATTATTAGGATAAATATTTGTGGTTGAAATAATCCCTAACCAAAATAGACTGATGGGATAATGCTAGAATGCTGGATTACATTTTGATAACCAAGATATTTTAAAGACTTTTTCTAAGAATTAAACTGTTAAAAGCACTTAAGAATATTTCCAGGAATTCTAATATTACTACCATTACCCTTAGTCAACTATCATTTGTTAGTATAAAATTCACTGTTTGAAATGTCTTATTATTTTAAACTAATATGGTAAAATATTTGTAACATAAGCAAGCGGCTCACATAAGACCATATACAGTAAAAACAGGTAATCATATCCTATCTTCCCCATTGTTAAGAAACTACATCATAATTCACATGGATTCTTAAAATAATGGAACTAATTCATGCTTAGAATAGTCCATGTGTTGTTTATCATACATAACTTGAAACACCAAGCAATAATTGTTACTCACTACAGAAAACAAAACAAAACAAATAAAACACAAAACTTGGGTCCAATTCTATTCATTCTCATCAACGTATTCTGAAAAACAAAATGTTGACTTGAGTGACTTTGACTTGAGTGATGTCAAGTCAAATAAGTCACAATAAATATAAAATTGAGATGAAGATGCTGGCAATATCTATTAACTTTCGTACATCGTATAGTCGGTTGTTGTTAAAAGGTACTTGCTCACCAAAAAGACAGAACTCTGAGACCATGTTGAAATATGCATTTGTCTATAGTAGGCAAGTGTGTTCAAGACTGATAAGTAATTTAAGGAAAGCTTGCTTCCCATTTTCTATTACTGTTTAAATGGTCTCTAATAAAATAGAACAAAATTGAGAAAACAAAATCTCAGTGAATAAATATAATTTTTATAAATCATACTATTTCTGAAAAAGAATTTCCCAGTGGTTGAAGATTAATTAGTTCATGGTTTTAAAGTAATAAATTATAAACAGATGAGTTAAAAAAAAATTCTGACACTGTTCAAATGGAAGGTAAACTTTGTAAAAACATCAGGATGGCGTCTTGTCCATTCCAGGTACCTGATCAAAAAAACATCAAGATGGTTTAAAATTTTTATTAATGTCAGCTCATTTTTCTCTTCTCAGCTTACATGACTCCTCTTGTTTGGTTAAGTTTAATTTGTCTTCCAAAATATCTATCTTCTGGCTTCTTCCCCTATCTTTTATTCTTAGATTCTGTTGGAGATACTAGTTTGTTATCATTTTGGGATGCAAATATAAGCACCTTTAAATGAAAGCAAACTTGAACACAAGAAAAGCTAAGAGCAAACAACTTAAGAAATGAAACTGTAAATATCTAAATGAAGCAGATCATTCTTTCATCAGCCTAAGAGGTAATGTATTATTATTTATCCATTTTGTAAGTGCAAATTATACAAGTTCCTGTCCCAAATATGCATCTTTATTCCTGGGCTCTCACTCCAAAGTCATGTAATTAATATAGCAATGAATTCCCTTCATTGTTCTTCTATAGTGCCTTGTAAAATAGAGGGCTGAAGAGCTGTTTGTTGTTTTTAATATAACAAAACATCTATAGAAATTTTCCTGAAAATTTCATTTTATAGTTGAATTTATTATAATGGCATTATATTTATATTAAAAAGGGAGAAAAGCATTTTTTTTTAAGTTATCTACAATGTAGAACACTTTTTTATGGAAAATTTAATATTAAAGCTTTGAAATAATAACTCTATATTATTAGTTTAAATTGCAAGATGTTTGTTTCAACTAAAATTAATTAGAATAGAGTCAATGAATTGAGGCTGGTATCTACACTATGTAAAATATAATCTAGCATATTTTTATCAATGAGTAAAAGCTGCCTTTAATATTATATATATTGAGTATCAGGCCACATGCTTGGCATTTCAGATATACAATTACATAAAATATCTCACCTAGCTTTTACATATTTACTATTCACCCCCACATCTGCAAGTAGAAAATGGGGTTTTCAAAGTAATTATAAGTCAGATATGACTTATCTATCTACATAAGCTTTCGGGGCCTTTTCCCTTCTTCATATCCAACACTGTGTAAGTTACTTGAAAAACATGTTGGTCATCCCTTCTGGCTTGGTCCTCCTAGAAAGTTCAGTAACAAAGATATTAAGGAGCCTAGTATCCATGGGGGGGCATGTTAATAAATCCAAAACTACAACTCTATTTTACAGATTCTGTAAGAGAAGTCCATCTGGGGGATGATTGATATACAAAGGAAAGTGATCATTTATTTATGGCTTGAGTCCATTTCTTACCTGCATTATGGAGGTAAACAGTTCTAAAAGTTGACATATAACTCAATTTTTAAAAGTTTTATTTTTCTTTTTATGCTTCAAGCATAGAACTATATATCTGAGTAGATAAAATCTGAAAGGTCAACTTTAAACACATATACAGGCATGCTGGCATCAGATAGCAATTTCATGGCCACACATTTGGATTTGCAAGAAATTTACATAACGTTAATTAATGAAAGCAGGGTTCTGTACCCATTTTGTTTGTAGCTACATATACAGAATCTTGAAAAGTGTCTTATTTATTAACAATGGATAAATATTTATTCAATCTGATGAATACACACTGACTTTTTATGATTTATATATCTGGCATAGATTCTAATCTTTGACTAACCTATGTTATCATAGTTCTTAAAAAGAATAATTACCAACATTCATGAGAAACAAGAAATTAGGGGAAATTTCTTTTATGTATTTTTATTTGAGTGACAAGTATAAATACTTAGCAAATAGTAGATACTCAATAAATATTTCCAGTAAAGATGGAATTGTTTAAGAAATGGTGTATTGTTCAGGTTACCTATTTTTAAGAATTTATATTCAGTTCTTGCTCACATGAAATCCATTGTTTTAAATTTTATTTTACCCTATTTGCTTTTAAAAGCCACAGCAAACTCCCTACTTAAATGCTTACCCCTTTCTATTGTACTTTTTTGTTTTGTTTTGTTTGGAGCTAGGGACACACTTTTCTAAGTGGACTTCCTATCTTAGGTTGAGACGTAAAGACCTCATGCCTTCATTACTGCACACAGCTACATTCCTGGAAGTGCAATCCATAGCTCAAATGACCTCATTAAATTATCATTGGGCGATTTGTTAGCTTATGGAAAAAAAATATGTAATGGAACAAATTTTTAACATATATGTTCTAATATGAGACAACATGCTAAATTCTGAGGTACAAATTTGACAAAACAAACATAGCTACTGCCTTTACTCAGCATATACCCTATGACTTAGAATACATTTTTATAGCATATCTCCAGATCGTGAAAAATGTATCAGTGCCTTAAAAGTTGTTCAATGGAGTAAATATATATATATATATATATATATATATATATATATATATATATATATATATATATGTTAACAGCTTTATTGAGGTTTAAATATCATCAAACTACACATATTTAAATTGTACATATGAAAATTTACACACACACACTCATACACACACACACACACACACACACACACACCACCCTCACCACCTCCACAATGAAGATAACAAACATCCCATATCCCCAAATCCCCAAATTTCTCACATTCCCCTTTGCAATCCCTACTCCTTCTCTATCTACTCCCTCCCCTTTCCATAAAACCACTGATTTGCTTTATGTTACTATAGATTTGCTTATACGAAGGTGTGACAATTAAGATCATGAACTCATCCTAGAGAAAATGCTACATACGTTATTGCTGAATATCACTGTAGTCACCTTCAAAGCACTCTCCTTGGGATGCTGTACACTGATGCCAGCACCTAGTCCACCCTTCAAAGCAATTTTGGAACTCTTTTTTGGAATGACCATAACAGATGTCATATTACCCTTGATGTCCTGAATGTCATCACGATGTCTTTGTTTCAATATTACCTTTATCTTCAGGTAAAGAAGTCATTGGGGGCCAGATCAGGTGAGTAGGGAGGGTGTTCCAATACAGTTATTTGTTTACTGGCTAAAAACTCCCTTAGAGACAGTGCTGTGTGAGCTGGTGCATTATCGTGATGCAAGAGCCATGAATTATTGGTGAAAAGTTCAGGTCGACTAACTTTTTCACACAGTCTTTTCAGCCCTTCCAAACAGTAATCTTGTTTAACTGTTTGTCCAGGTGGTACAAATTCATAATGAGTAATCCCTCTCGTATCAATAAAGGTTAGCAACATCGTTGGAACAAAGTTTGTGAACTTAATTGGCAGATCTCGGATTTTCTAGAATTGTACATACAGTTGGCCCTTGAACAACACAGAAGGTTAGGGATACCACCCCTTTGTCAGTTAAAAATCCATGCATAACTTTTGATTCCCCAATATCTTAACTATCCTCAGTATTTACAGGGAATTGGTTCTAGGATCCCCTGTGGATACCAAAATCTGCCGATATTCAAGTCGCCTATATAAAATGGCATAGAATTGGCTCTTCACATCCACCGACTCCCAACTGCAGGTTGAAAACAGTACAGACATTTATTTTTAAAAATTCTTGTATAAATGAATTTACATAGTTCAAACCTGTGTTGTTCAAGGGTCAGCTGTAAATGGGGTCAGTTATACAGTATACATTTTTGTTTATGGCTTTGTTTTCTTACACAGCATAGTTATTTTCAGATTCCATATAATATGTTCCACAGTTCATTTATTTTTGTCACTTTCTTTCATCTTCAAACCCAGCGATGTCACATCTCTGTTCCTTTCTTCATTGTCACATTTAAAACAGAGAACCACCCCCCTCATCCACTCCCAGAAAGTTTCTGTTTTATACTCATGTGGTTAGTTTGAGCACACCTGTATAATCCAGGATGCTCTTACTATCTTTAGGTCCTTAACCTTAATCACATTGCAAAGTCTGTTTTGCCATTTAAGGTATACAGTCACAGCTCTCAGAGATTACGGTGTGGACATTTTTAGGGGACCATTATTCTGCCCACCACATATGGGAATACTAGCTTCTCAGCTTCTTCCCAGCCTTTGTGTCGTCTGTCAGTTCTACTGATAGCCAAATCCGGCCAGAATCTAGCATGTTAGGAAATCAATTAATATGTCAAATAAGTCAAATTAAATTTGGATGAGGAAAGAATTCTATGCCTACCCAAGAAGGTATTCTACATTAAAGGGTAAAATAAAGACACCTTTGGAAATTCAAGATCTCAGAAATTTTACTATGCCCTAACAGCCATGAGGATATTTTTCTTGACTCTTCGTCATGAAAATTTAGTGAGTTTCCAGGAGGTAAATCCAGAAAATTTTATGCCCCTTAAATCTTCAGTTGCCAGGAGTTTTCTCTGTCAAATTTGTCCATACTCAGTTTTCACCAATTCACCAAAATCATCATTTAAGTATTTCTACGAATTTATGGATCCAACAGCTGCTGATCTAGGCAAGCAGATCTGGGTGGTAACTCTCTGGATCAATTTATATCTCCAGAATATGGCAAATTGGTTTATCTGCAAACTTAGTTTTTTGATGGTTGCAAAAAACCCAGTGATTTTCATTTTGGGTTGCTTATTCTTATTGGTTTTCTTTTGGGGTTTTATAAAAAGCCCACAATAAATTCACATCCTTGTTCACTCTGTGTATAATGCCACCCCCACCCTATCTCTCTCAGAATTTTTTGTCAGTATAAATACGATATTCCTATATTTTTTTGTATTTTTTGTATGTTACTTAATATTCTTATTAAGATTTGCTTAATGTTCTCTGAACTTCCTATATATAATATTATTTGGTGTCTGGAAAATTTTCAGCTATTATTACTTTAAATATTTCATCTGCTGTATTATCTTTTTCTGGTATTCTAATTATGCATATGTTGCACCATTTTAAATTGTTTGGTCTCCTTCTTTCCTTCCTTCCTTCCTCTTTTTCTGTTTTATTTTAATTTGGTCTCTTCCTTCCCTTCCTTTCTTTCTCTTTTCTTGTCCCTGTTTTATTTTAGTTTTGGAAGTTTTCTTTGACCTTTCAAGGTCACTGATTCATTCCCTGGCTGCGTCAATTCCACTGAGGAAATCGTCCAAGACATGCTTCATTTGTTTCACAGCACTTTCGATTTCCTGACCTTATTTTTGATCCTTAGAGTTGACATTTCTTTGCTTATATTACCAATCTGTTCTTGAATATCATCAGGTTTGTTCATGAGGGTCCATGATACATTAATCATCGTTATTTTAAATTTCCTCCCTACTACTTCCAAATTCCAACACCTGTGTCTAATCTGAATCTGGTCTTCACACTGTGGATTTTGTTTGTTGGTTTGTTTTGTTTTGGTTTTCCTTTTGGTGGGCCTGTGTGTAAAAGCCATGGCCTACCCATTATTTCTCCAATAGTGCCACCTTATTTCCTCCTCTATATTTTACTCTATTCTCTGGCTGTAGTATTCCCATATGACTGCATGGAAGTGGTGACTCTTGTTGCCTTTGTTTTTGGCTCCCTTCAGTGATACAGAAAGGCTATAGGAAGCTGGAACCAAGGAACACACTGCCCCAATTGGGATAAGGCTCTAGTGAAGTCTTTTACTCTGCCTTTTGTTGTAGAGAGTATTTGGGTATATTAATCTTCTTTTCCTCTTGCCAGATCCAGGGGTAAAATTTTCTCATGTCTTCACCATGAAATCCTATAAAACAGTCGGCCTCCCTAAATCTATGGCCTCTTTTTCTTTTCTTTTCTTTTTCTTTTTTTTTTACTCTCATGCTATTCTACACTCAGCATCCAACTATTCATCAAAATTACCACTGCTAAGTTTCTTCCACTTAGGTTTCTATTGATCTATCCAGAGGCATCTGCTCCAGAAGGACGGACTCGCACAAGAGTTTGTGTTCCTGAATTTGGGGATTGTGGTTTAACCTGCAAGCTCAGTTTCACATGGGACCACAGAAGTACATATTTTCAGTACGCTCATATGTTTTTTTTCTTATTATAGGAATGGGATTGAGAATTTCTAAATTCTTTACATGTTGTAACTGAAATTGGTAGTTCAACCTCTGCCTTTTATTCATCTGTCTGGCTCCTCTACATCTTCCAGACATAAATATTTGACTGTCCTGGTAAGTTCTATAGTTTTTTTGTTATTTTTTTTCTCTATTCAAACTAAACGATTAAGTAAAATCTTAGAAATGTGTGGCTTTAATACAATTTCAATGTGTATAATTTCCAAATTGGTACATTTAACTTGATGTCTGCACTGACTCAGACTCATATACTCAATAACCTCTTGTGTTCTTTACACATAATCTCACACAACACAGTGGGAGCAGGGTCTGGGGAGGGGGTGGTTATGAAATCATCAGTGGAACAACTGAAGTTTAAGAAGAGGTAAGAATAAGATTCATGTAAGAAATAGGACATGTATAGAGTTACTGACCCTGGAGGCATGCTGTTAGTCAATATCCGCAAGCTAAAAATAGCCAGCTTCAACAAATATTTATTGAAAGAATGAAGAATGATTTGCACTGAATTCATGGCTAAATACTTAAATGTATTATGAGAATAATTTGTATTAATTTCAATATATTTACTAGTTATATAAGCATATTAAAATTAAAGTATACTTTTAATTTTATTAGAATTTGTTTTTACATATAGCATATATGACGTCTTGTAAATAAAAACTTTAAGTATTTTATTTTGTTTTTAAAGATTTTATTGGGGAAAGGGAACAGGACTTTATTGGGGAACAGTGTGTACTTCCAGGACTTTTTTCCAAGTCAAGTTGTTGTCCTTTCCATCTTAGTTGTGGAGGGTGCTATTCAGCTTCAAGTTGTTGTCCTTTCAGTCTTAGTTGTGGAGGGCGCAGCTCAGCTCCAGGTCCAGTTGCCGTTGCTAGTTGCAGGGGGCACAGACCACCATCCCTTGCGGGAGTCGAACCGGCAACCTTGTGTTTGACAGGACGCGATCCAACCAACTGAGCCATCTGGGAGCTCAGCGGCATCTCAGCTCAAGGTGCCGTATTCAATCTTAGTTGCAGAGGGCGGAACCCACCATCCCTTGTGGGACTCAAGGAATTAAACTGGCAACTTCGTGGTTGAGAGCCCACTGGCCCATGTGGCCCATGTGGCCCATGTAGGAATCCAACCGACAGCCTTTGGAATTAGGAGCATGGAGCTCTAACCGCCTGAGCTACTGGGCCGGCCCAAAACTTTAAGTATTTTAATATTAAAAATACTTCAAAGAATTTTTGTATAAAACATTTTTATTTTGTTTTTATTCAGAAAATACTTATTAAGGACTCAGTGGGTTGCTGGCTCAAGAATGGCAACTTATTCCTAAAGAAACTCTAAGGCATTGGTTAAAAACAATGGAAAACAATGATCTATGAGGAAATGAGGAAATGAAATTAGCAGGCTTCTGCACTGCAGACATTTTAAATCCATTTGTTTCAAGTGAATCAATATACATTTCTGGAATACAGCATATCCCTTTATTTTTAGCAAAATGGATTCCTTGCTGTGATAAGTGGAGAAATTGTTAATTTCAGCTCAAAATGAATTCTACCAAAGCAGTGGGTAGTGTTTTCATTTAAGCTGCTGAACAGTTATTCAGTGCTATAAATAGTCCCAAATATTATGCTAAAGATTTCTTCTTCAAAAATAAAATTATTACAGTAATTGAAATAAAGTTGTTGGTTGCCACAATACATTTATGGATATGTTTCTTGAATTAATCTTCATGGTAACGTATCAATGCAGGTATTACAAAACACATCTTATTCATATAAAAACTGAGTCTCAGAGACTCAGGCACCATGGGTACTATGTGCCCAGCTAAGGTGTGACCTGAGTTCTGTGCAATTCCAAAGTCCATGCATGCTCTTTGCGTGTTATAAGGTGCCTCTTACAATTGGATAGTTTTGTGCATTTACATTCAGGTTCGAGCTAAGAGTACACCTTTATATGTAAATATTAGCATGAATTCAATATTATAGCATTAACTAGGGCAGCCATATCATTTATTGTGCAACTATGGTCACTTTTGAGAGTAAAAGGGGTGATATTAATTAAGTTATGGGAATAGATGCAAACTAGGATCTCTTTAATCATCCTGGAACCTATGCTTACTCTAAAATTAGTATAACTTTAATGTAATGAATTATATTATAAACTAGGGAGAATGTGAGATGGTAGAACAAACACAGTAGTTACTTATTCCTACTGCTTCTGGTTTTAATGGTTTTTGGTAGTATGATTTTAGGCAAGTTGTATACTCCCTGAAGAATCAGAGAACCAGATAAACTCTAAGACTGTAGTTTTGTATATAGACGTCTTATTGTGTCATGTGTCCAGTAAAGCAAAATTTTATTGATTGCTCATTATATGAAAGGAATGATGATAAGTACCAATATATCTGAAAATATTTCAGGTGCTGCATAATACTGGAATTTCTTGTTTGGCCAACAGCCTTAAACCAATTATCAAAATATTGATACTAACTACAGTTTTAGTTAATGCTGACTGCTTTGACTGTGATTCAGCTTGGAGATAACTTTTTGACAAAATAATAAAGTGAAACATTGAATGAGTCAGTAGTCATGCACCATGGATGTCTATTAGGGTAGTTTTATTGGGCAAACTGGAAGAATATTCTTTCAAGTGTCCTATACTGCATGTTTCACAAATTCTAATAGCTTCATTTCAAAATATCTTAAGTCTAAGTTAAACGTTCAGGTACACATAATGTCCCAAATATAAAGAAATCACCTTTAAGTTGTTTATGTTATGAAATATTCTTTCTATACACATCTAATCTAACAATAAATAGAACAAAATAATTTCTCAATCTTAGTAAAATGTAATTTTAAATGTAATATGGTACCAGCAATAAAAGTAACTTTTTTAAGAATCAGAGACTAGTTAGAATATCTTTTCGTCATTTAATTCCATAGAGAAATAGAAATTTGAAAAGAAAGAAAATAGCAGGTAAAACTATAAGCACAAATAAAGATTTGTGAATTTATTTTCTGCAAATGTAAAACACTCATTTAAATGTTTTTTTTTAATTTGCCTTGTAGTTAAATTTTGTTTTTTTATGATTCCACCCTGAATTATATTTGTAATTAGCATGTAGTACGTACTACACATATGGTTTAAATGATACATATACAACCTCTCTAAGCTAATTTTCAGTACATAGTTATTTACAGACTCAGTGATCATCTGAAAAATAATGCCTACTTTTTTAACCATAAAAATCTAATTCCATTCTACCTGTATTACAGAGGTATTATGACATACCACTTTACTCTTGTTCACCATAAGTAGTATTTTCATATTATAATTAACATAGAGCTTTTGTACTGCCACAGTCTTTAAGATACAATTTCACAGATGACCACCCCTGAAAAAAAGTTTCACCAAATTATGGGATATACACTGCCAGGGTTATCATATCTTAACGAACAAAATGGATTTTCTAAGAAAACATTTCATGAGAAGTTTTCTTTCAAACAGTAGTCTTTATTAATATAAAATTGGATTTTATTTCATCAGTTGATAAAAAGACTATATAAATCATACTTCATTTAGATGACTCTATATGAAATGGTTAATCTTAATATTTGTGGTACAATTAGAAGATCAATAACTGTCCACATCTCTCTACCTGGAAATATTTGAGGTATTTTGGTATATCTTAAGAAAGACCTTAGGTTAACTATGGACACGAGTAAAAAGAAAAATCAAGTAGCCAAAACCAATGCTTAGTTTATCTATTTTATACCAAAGAAAATTTGTCCTGAAAGTGTTCATTCAAATCACATTGATCACTGGGTGGTTTGTGGAAGAATTAATATCCATGAATTTCTCACCAACTCCATGGACCTTGAAAAATATAGAAGCTATACTAATAAAGGAAGAGCAGAAAAGAGAGATGTCATTCATATTAAATATTTTATGTTGTCGTATAAAAATTATGTTGATTTTCCTTTATTTAATAACATAATTTTACTTTCTTTATATTAATGTTGATTATGTAACAAAAGTATAATATATAAAATTGAGAAATAGAAAACCCAGCAATAATGCCACTTTCCTGTTAGATGAGGCAAATCACCATTTCTTGCATCTCCATGTCCTTACCTTAATAATTACTATATTTACTTCTATCACCAAGATACAGAACATAACTAATCTCAAAAGAGAACTTGGCAATGATGGTTATACTGGTCTGGTGAACTTACCTGAAGAAGTGTATTCACACTTTGCTTTAGTTAACCTATTTCATATAGTGTCTTGTTCTAAAGACCTTACTATATTAATCATATCGACAGATTTTTTTTTTTATATATATATGTTTCTGTCTTGGAAGCAAATGGAAGCCTGGATTACTGAAAAGTTTGAGATTCAGTCTACATTTGAATTGCTCAGATTATATTTTAATGGAAAATGAAGCCCAAGAAAATAAATGGGTACCCTGTCAGAACATCTAATTCAAAATGGTAGTCACAACCCATCCAAGTTGCCTTAGTGCCTTTCAAGCTTTAAAAGTTTTATTTTCAATTTGAATATTATACTATGTTGAAGCATGAAAATCCTCCCCACAGGCTACAATAGTGTGCTGCAATACTAATGTTTATATCTTGGAAACAGTTACTGGAATGTGCTTTCATAAAGAAATGGATCTTGAAAGAGAACAAGGATATTGCTCTTTCAGTGGGATAGTGAGAAATGGTTCACTGCATTTTTGAAATAAGTATTGAATTGTTGCAAACAGCGCAAGAATCTAAGGAAATGGAGTAAAAGTGATAGAATTATAATTTCTCTGCATGATTACATAGGAAAAGACTATTTAAAAGTTAAGCTCTGTTAACTTCCAAAAATAGAGCATAAAATCTAACAAATAACAGATATTATTTTTGTTATTTTATGCATTTTTTGTAACAATGCAGATACATGAGGGGGAAACTAGCACAAGTTCTATAAATAGAATTATTCAATTAGTTCACAAATTTTTCACATTTCAGTGGAGAAATATTTCATTCATAATCAAGAGTCAGAAAAATAGATTTTACTGGTTACACATGTTAGAAATATGAGTGTTTCTATAGTAGTAGTAACCACGGCAGCAGAAGATTAGAAGTAGTACTAATATAACAGTAATAAAAGCAAGTAGCCTTCATTTCCCACCTGAGTGTTGACATCTTAAAATACTAAAAGCATAAAATCAGACCATACATCGCCTGGTACAAAGTACCAATTATCAATGCTGATAATATAGTAGATATCTATGATTTCTAAATTTCCATTATTTGAAAACTCTTTTTTACTTTTGGGTCTAGCTCCTGTTATAAAGCCAAAGAGGAGTACAAAAACTCCTGGCTTGAGTGGCACCAGGATCTGGTTTAATTGACAAGTCTGGTGGTGCAGGAGAAATATCTATTTAGTGCCATGAGAAAACAACTAGGAAACTAAAAAATACATATTAAACATATTTTATGCAATAAAAAAATGTCAATAAAGTTCTGTGATTCTGAAAAGGAGAAAACAAATGAGGTAAACTGTGTAATCATCCTGGTTTTCTTGTGGAATTATTTTCCAAACTGTGAGGAAGAGAGGAAGTAGTTCCATCAGAGCCCAACAGTCTGACTGAGTCAAAAAGACAGAAGAAACTGTTGTTAAGATTGGACAAGTCTGCTAAATATTTATAAGGAATACTTTCATGGAGGAGGGATCGATGAACAGAACATGTTTACAAAACTGCATATAGGTCCTAATAGAAAAATAAAAATCTTTACACTTATAGTATAAAAGTCAATTCTTAGAAATCATATGGAGCTGAGAGTCATGTAAATTCTCACAAGCCATAGTGGAGAGACCTAATTGAATTCATAGTTGAATACCTTATTGAACACATCAGAGGAATTATACTTTGGGAGTAGGGTTAAACTAGTCCTAGATTAAAGGTTACTCTAGGTGTGCTCTATTAAAACTTAACAAACTTCAAATGAGTAAACTGACTTACAAGTAACTCAACTGCCTGCGAAAACAAAGAGTAAGGAAATTTAATATAGAAAAAAATCCAACAAATTGAAACATGGCAAAGATGACAATTAGTACACAAGGACATTAACTCTACTGCTATAAAAATATTTGATATGTACACATATATAAAGGAAAGTGTGAACATAATGAAGAGAGGAATGAAAGATAAAAATAATACAAATCAAACATCTAGAGATGAAAAACATACCTGTGATGAAATTTTCACTACATAGGGTTAACAGGAGATTAGATACTACAAAACAAAATGTCAAAAAACTCAAAAACAAAGCAAGAGAAGCTACTAAAAATTTAGGACAACCAGAAAAATACTGGGTGGGGGGTGCTTCAGTAATGTGTGCAAAATATTAAGGAATCTAACATACACATAAGCAGAGTTCCAGATATGGAGCATACTTTTTTTTTTCAAATATAATGACTTTTCTATTAGATGAAAATTGCAAACCAACAGACTCAAGAACCTCAAAAACAACAAGCAGATTAAACTCAGTACAATAATGAGACAGTCCATAATTAAATTGCCTATCACCATTGTTAAAGAGAAAAGCAGCAAGAGAAAAATATTTTACTACATACACGGGAACAAATATCAGTATTGATGCAGACATTTTGTCAGGAACTATGTAAACCAAAAGATAATATCATCCAAAAAGTATTATAAGAACAACAACCAAAATATGGTCAATGTGGAGGTCTATATTCAACAAAAATACATTTTAAAAATGCAAGTAAATTACTTTTAATTTCTGCTTGAGGTACATAAAATTGGAAAGAACATTGTTTCCATTCTTACAGAAATAACCAAAATAGTTGGACAAAGTGCAACCTTTATCACTTTTCTTGAACCCATCAGAGACCTGAATTTTTAGCGCTAAAACTGAAATCTAAGTGAACTGAAATCTGTGAACTCAATGCAAACCTGTAAGGAGAGAAGTGACTTGATTACATGAATGTCAGGCCAGTGCAGCTTGACACTGATGAGAATTGCTAACGAATTGAAAACTATTAAGGAATTAGTAAAAACCAAATGTAGCAGCAGAATATGGAATCCTTGGGGGATGCAAATGCACTAGCTGGCATGTTCTTCCCCACGGACTTCACTGGGAGCTCACCAAAAACAATTGATGAGACACTTGAAAAGCCTCCCTTGCAGCAAAGGCCAAAGGAAGACCAATAACAGCTGTTGCAGGAAACATATGAAACGATTCCTTATTTGCTACATTTCATAGAGAACAAAAGCCTAAAATTGAAAGGGAAGAGAAAGAAACAGTGTCACACTTATGATAGTGGAAAGAAACAGACACAAAACCCCTACCACTGGGGAAAGGGCAGGAAAGCACACCTCACCCAAAACAATAGCTACAGGAGGAACAGGAAGTGTGAGAAGGCAACACTGAGGAATAAGGGAAAAGAGAGGCTGCCAAAGACTGAGGCTCAATAAGAGTAACCGAGAATGTGCTTTTCCTTACAACCCAACAATGAACTACCAGGCTAGCAAAAGTCAAAAACAATCAGCAGTGAAATTCTCTTGGAGAGAAACACTCTCTGAAACACAGCAGAAAGGGAAGGCCTAGAGCTGAATGTGGAACAGTAACTGAGAAAAATCTCTAAGAAATAAATCCTCACTCTAAACACAAAGTATCCCTAAAGGTATTTGTAGTCTGTGGGACATTGAGGTAAACTTACCCCAACAACCCACCTTTAGTACTGAACAAATTAATCTCAAACCGAACACGAAATGTCTAGCAAAAGGAAATATATGAAAGTACGTCCATTTCAAAGCATAAATGTTATTTTCTTCAGTGTTTATTATCCTATATATGCTTTGCCACTAAGAAAATTGTATAATGTGCACAAAAAAATCAAGAACTAAAAGCATTGCAAAAACCACAACACTCAGAAGAAAGAGATAACAGGGACTTTAAAATAACTATGATTAATATGTTAAAACTCTAGTGCAAGAGGTGGCCAACATGCAGAATACTAAAAACAATTTCAGTCTAGAGATAGAAACTATGATGTAAGTAGAGAGAGGACAGAAAGAAGGAATTTTAGTTTTGTGAATAGACTACCGAGCTTTGAAAAAATTAATAAACTTTAAGATAGGTTATTAAAATTTATCCAAACTGAATTATAAGAAAAATGACTGAAAAACTCATAAATAAGAATTCAAGACTGTGAAACAATGTCAAACACTCAAATATATATGTAATTGAAATGCCAGAGTAGAAGCCAGAACAGAGTAGAAAAAATAGTTTAAAAAAATAATGGTCAAAATTGTTTTTCAAAATTAATGACAGTCACCAAACCATAGAACAAAGAACTCAGAGAACATCCAACATGACAAAACACATTCCTAAGCATGTCAAGTTTAAACTGTTAAAAAAAAACAAAAGACAAGGATAAAATTTTGAAGACAGCCAGAGAAAAAGCCACACATTGTATACAAGGAAACAAAGTAAATTATTACAGCCCACTTCTGTCATAAATCATCCACAATGGAAGAAAATGCAGTGACAACTTTCCAGTGCTGAAATAAAATGCGTGTCAACAAAGAATTCTGAACTCAATGAACATATCTTTCAAAAACAACATTTTGAAGTAAATATTTTGTCATACAATAAAAAGCACACAATCTATTACCAGCAGAACGACACTATAAGAAAGTGTAATTGGGACTTTTCAGACAGGATGAATATATCAAACAGAAAATTGTATTTGCATGGTATTTGAAGGACACTAGAAAGAGAATAAATTTTAGTTTTCTTATTTTTCAATTACTCTAAAATACAACTTTATAATCACAATAGTAGTAATATGTTTTTTCAAGCATATGTAAAATTAAAATGTATAACATAAATAGCAAAGAGGACTGGAGGAAATAATTGATAAAATATTATAAGTTCCTTACACTACAAGTCAAGTATCATAATATTGTTTGAATATAAATGTTGATTAATTAAAAACTTATAGCTTAAGCTCTGGGGAAACCAATAATTTTTTTAATATAAAAAGAATAAGTTCATGGTGGGTATAACTGTATGATGTCTATAAAACATTCAACTTGAAATATAAGCACATAGGATAAAAGGAAACTGATGGGAGAAAACTAACCTATTAATACAAAACAATGGAGATTTTAAACTGGGAAATATTTTCAGTAATAAGGCAATATTACATAATGATGACAGAATCATTTTCCAAAAAGATATAACAATCCAAAATGTGAACGCATCTAAAAATAGCTTTAAAATATGTGAAGCAAAAACTGATACGAAGCAAAATTGTTAAAAAATAAAGAAAAATAGATAGGTAAAAATCAACAATTCACGTTAAAGTTTCCTATACTCTTCTCTCACTAAATGACTGAACAGAAAATCAGAATATAGAAGTCCTGAATAACACTATTTCCCAACATAAGTGACTTATAGAATAGGCCACTGAAGAACAGCTGAATACACATTTTTGTCGAGTGTACCTGAAACATTGACCAAGATAAAATGTTTCTATATATAATTAAAATAGTTATTAATGCCCTGAGAGTTTCTTCCCCTATTAAAGACATCAACAAATACCTATAAACAACTTAACACTTAGTGGTGAATGACTTATTGTTTACTCCTTAAATTGGGAACAAGGCAAGGATGTATTTTCACCATTGCTATTCAACGTTGTACTTGTGTACTAAATGCGCTAGCCAGTGCAAGACCAAGAATAAAGAAATAAATGGCATGTTTAGAGGAAAGAAATATAACCATCCCTATTCAAAGATGATTTGATTGTCTACATAAAAAAATTCAAGAGATCTATGGAAAAAAGAAAAAGAAAAACTTGCTAGAACAAACACGAGTTTACAAAGATCAAAGTATTCAAAATCAATATGAAAAAGTCATAAAATTAAGCATCTTTCTGATGGAATATCTAGGTATTTTCACTGGTTCGTCAATTAGGTTCATGTGGTAGAGGCATCTCTCTTTCATAATGTTTATAAGAAAATAACAGATGATTAATAATGAACAATTAAAACTACGACAAGGTGGTAATGCACCATTTTCTAAAGGGTAATTTATTATGAGCCTAAGAAAACATACTAGGATCTATAAATGATGTACAGAAACAATTATTTTCCGCTGCTGGTGTTAGCAGGGAGGACAAAAGTTGTTTCAAATATGAGGAGCCATAATCATGCCTTTAAAAGTGGCCTAGGAAAAATATATATTTCTTTTTCTTTTCTTTCTTCTAGCACCAAATCCCTTTCAAAATTCAGCACTAAGGAGATTACCATTTAAAAGAACAATTCTGAAACCTGAGTAGAATTTGTAAGCCTATTAATTTGGGAATTCCAACTAATTTTAATGATGATTTCATGGCATTAGGTTCCTAGTTTCAACACAGTTACATATTGGAATATATGTAATTCACAAGTTTGGTTAACATTGGGAGAGACAAATGCAAAAAAAAATTGACCTTTATGTAAAGCATTATTTTAAGAAAAATAATTGGAGAGATTTGCTTTTAATCTTAGACTGAATTCAACTTGAGGTAATGATGTGCTTTGGGATCCATCAGACCACTGCTATCCTAGGCACCATATGCATAGTTAGTGTATCCACATGTGAGTTTGTTATTCTACTTCACCTTAGTTAGGTACATTCTGGAGTATCATGTTGAGTTCAGGGCCTCATATTTTAACAGTAACAAAACCAAATAAGGCATATCTAAGATCATGTTGAAAGCTTGCTGAAGAATCTCAGTATCTCATCATGAAAATTATTGATTGAAAAAAATGACTGCATATATTTGGCCTAGAAACAAGAGCTAATGAGGACAAAAATAACTGTTTTAAATATAATTATTTATTCAATAAATTTGTTGAATGGTAACCATGTGGCAATCACTGTTCTAGTCACTGGGGATATGGTTGTATCAAGAATGACAAGTTACCTCATTTCATGGATTTTATAAAGAAAATGAAATAAAAGAGAATAAAAAGTAAACATACTCATGAATAAGAAAATTAAGATAGTGATAAAAGCTATGAGAAAAAGTAAAAGAGATTGATTATATAGAGTGCAAATCAGTGGCTTATTTAGATTGAGTGTTCAGACAATCTCAACATCTGAGCTGTAATGTGAATTATAAGGAAGATATCATGTAAAACAAAGGGACACGGCATTCCAAGGTGATCATATCATTTAATTCCTCACAAAAAAATCAGCATAGATCGAATTATTCCTGATAAACCAGAACATATAGTCTTCCAAGGTATAGCAAATATTGTTTGTTTGTCTACTATTTTTCATTGTTTTCCTCTTCCTTTCTAATAAAATTTAATATTTTTTAAGTATTCAACCCGTCTTATGGAGCCCTGAGAAGCCAGTCCCAGTTATGCTCAAGCAGTTCTAATTTATTCAAGGTTACTCTCATTTTCCATACCGAGAATTGATTCAGAAATGGGGTTTTAGCCAAGGAGTCTCTGAGGGTCATGTGTTTAGCAATTCTGAGAGAGTTTCTATAAGTGTCTGTTTTTCTCTGTTCCTAAGCATGTCATCATATGCGTATATCATCTCACTTTGAGCCTGAAACTGACGCATAGAAGAGATCACAAGTAAAAGGCTTATAGAGAAAGGAGCCACTATCACAGAATTAACTCAACCCAGAAGCCTACCTCTGAACTTCCAGTTTTGTGGGCTGATACATGCCCTTATCATTGGAAACCTGTTGAGTTGAGTTTTCTGTTAGTTGATTAAAAACAAAAAAAAATCCCTCTTAAAATAGAGGAAAAGAAGGTAGCAAGAAAATCCATTAGACAGTGGCTATTGTCCTTGGTCAGTGCAGGTGATTATATTATGGCTTGGGTGAAGAAAGCAGCAATGGAAATAGAGAGAACAGGACAAAGGATAAATTTAGGATATGTTTTTAAAGTAATACAAATGAGTTTTCTAATAATATGGGTTTATGGAGTAATAAGTACATGGAAAGAGGGAAAGATGACTACAAAGTCTGTAACATAAGCAGATCGGGCTTTTATGTAACATTGTTAAGAAGAGAGTTGAACCACTCAGCCAGAGAGATTGTGACAGAGCATAAAGAAATACTTTTTAGACTCGTGGTCCTAGAAAATAGTCATCCATTTTAAAAAAGTACATTATGTGACTTTTGAAACAATGAGATTCCTATTACTACATATAATCGATACAAGATTTATGCCCAATCTTCATGGATATAATGCAGAGGATTTTTCAGTAAATAAGTGTAGATTAGATAGCTGAGTTCTAAATTTCTTTTTAATTTGGTTATAATGTTGGGACCACTACTCATTTTAGCAAAGTAAAAGAGCTGTTTACCTAACGACAGCCCCACTAGCCTTTCTGTCTCACCTAGACTTGTGAGAGCTATGAAACCTTTATGAAAGTCAAAGCTCTGGAACACAAGGCAACTGAAACACTGAGATTTGATCATAAAATAATAGCACTGTTTCCCTCCCCCATACCTTGCTACCATACCAATAAGAGCTACAGGATATTCACAGTTGAAGAGCTATAAAATGCATAATCTACTGAAGGAGGATGCAAAAAACAAAGGCACCAAAGGAATTTGAAAACTCTAGAACCTAGGACTACAGTAAACACTAAGTGTTAATCATTTCCTAGCCAGATTAACATAAAACATTACATTAAAGTCCTCTTACTTCAGTTGCTATTACCTAATGTATCATGTCTAGCATTCAACTAAAATATTCCAACACATGTCAAAAGGCAAGAAAAGCAGTCTGAAGTGACAAAGCAAGGATCAGAATGAGACTTAGATATGACATAAATTTTGGAATTACTAGACAAGGTCGTTAAAATAACTATGATTAATATGTCAATGGCGCTAATAGAAAAATTAAACCACATGCAAGAACAGATGGTAGGTAATATAATCAAAAAGAAGAACACTAAAAAAAGTGTCAAGAGGAAATGCTAGATATACTAAAAAAGCACTATAACATAAATGAAACATGCCTTTGATGAGCTAATTAGTAGGGAGAACATGGCTAAGGAAAGAATCAGTGAGCATTAAGATATGACTGTATCAATATAAACACACCAAACTGAAGTGTCAAAGAAGAGTAGAGTATCTAAAATCTGAGAGACGATTTTAAAAGGTATGAAATACGAGCAAGTGAAATATCAGTGGAAAAAGAATGAGAGAAAGAGCAGAAAAAAATATTGGAAGCAATAATGGTTGAAAAATTTTCAAATTAATGACAGACACCAATTACAGATCCAGGAATATCAAATACCAAACAATATAAACAGAGAAAAATCTAAACTGAGGCAGATCATATTCAAACTGCAGAAAATCAAAGACAAATGGAAAACCTTTAATGTTCCAGTGAGACCCAGAGTTCCTATAGAGGAACAAAGAAAAGAAGTACATCAGACGTCTTGTCACATAAATCAAACAGGAGGAGAGTGGAGTCGAATATGTAAAATACTACAATAAAAGTGTACCAACCTAGAGTTATATATCCAGTAAAATAATCTATTAAATGTAAAGGAAAAACAAAAAGTTTCCAAGACAAACAATAACAACAAAATAAAATCTGAGGAAATTCAGTTGTATTAGACCTATCCTGAAAGAAATGTTGAAAAATAAGTACTTTAGGCAGAATGAAAACTATATAGGTCAGAAATTAAGATCTATGTAAAGAAAGAAATCATGTTAAAGAAGAAATAAATGAAATCAGGTTTTTTAACATGTCCATTAAATTTATAAGAAAAAGTTTAAAAACTCATTTTAAACAGTTTATTGTCACTTTTTAAGCATTGTTAGGATGTTGTATAGATGTAAACACCAATTCCAAAAACATCTCATCTCAGTGACATTTGTAGCCAGGCTAGTCTGTAAATCAATGGTAAACATTCTGTTGCTGGTCAAGATTCTGGAAGAGTTTAAAGCCATACTTTGACATTCAAATAAAACTGTTCAAAGTACCTTCCTTTTGAACAAAGAAAATATTTTTACAATGCTTAGCATTTTCAAAGAGGCACATATTATACTCCAATAATTCTTTAATTTATTCCCATGTGGTGAGAATTCTTATCACCCACTATATAGGGAAACTGAGGAACAGGAATTTAAACAGTTTGCCCAAAGTCACACATCTATTAATAGAGACAGAATTTAAACCTATATTAACTTATTTCAAAAGACATGCTTTGAATTCACATGCCTCTTCAAAGGGTCAATTTGTTTTACCATTAATAATTAAAAACAAATCAGATGTTTTATTTCTTAACATATACACATAATACATTTATGGGGATTTTCTTTTATTTTCTATTATAAAAGATTATTTATGCACCTCAAGACTAGTTACAATTACTTTGCTCAACTTCTTAATAGTGAGCATAGGGAAAGAAATCTAGTTCTGTATACTTAATCAAATCTATGGCTATAATGTAAAATAAGTTACACAAAAAGTATTTTATTAGAACTATTTAGGTTTATCTTTAAAAATATTTATGGTCCTGAGATTTATAATTTGTTTCTCAGTTTTTTAATTCATGCATTTGAATAAATGAATACTGAATTTCTTCTTATTGCCAGTGAAACATTTAGCAATGCATATATTTGGTAGTCTGTCAAATGCATGTCCACTTCATCCATGTGGATATTTAAACAAGACAAGGAAATTATGCCAGTGTGTTGATTTTATTCTTACTTTTCTGGTATAAATTTGGGGTAAAAGTTAATTTGGAGAAGTACCATTAATGCCTATTAGTTTTCAATAATTGAGACTATATTTTCTACAGTGAAAACACTTAGTGACTAAAGTTCACAAAATTCAGAACTGCATCGTAGATGTAGAATGGAACTGCAATGCTGTACCTACTTGCTGTCGTCTGAAGCAAGTATGTAATCACAATAGGCTTGTGGTTTATCACTTTAAATGGGGGGGGGGGGGAAGTATTTCATGTAGTTTTTCATCTTACCTCTTTTTGAATAAGGAATTGGATTATTTTATAAAAATTAACAATAATTTTTCTCCTCAAAATTAAAGCTTTCATTGAGGTAAATATTTTTATACTTGAAAAACAGCACACAGTGTATATAATAATGTTCAAGCTCAATGTATCCTTTTTTTGCTTCTGGATTGAGACTAAAAGAGCAACCATAAAATTTCTTTTGGTTTCCCTGACTATACTTTTAATTGAGATTAAGAAAGTCTGAGTTACATTTAAAATAAGATTACTCTTACTGTATAAAATTAGTGGAAATGAAAAATTTGGATAATTTAGTACTCCGTACCTATAAGAAAATGTAACTTATTAGAGATCATAATATGAGAACACTTCAATGGCTGGTCAAAATGGAGTATAGTGTCAACATTTATTGTCCCATCAGAAATAGACAAACAAAAAACACCAACCAAAAAATATTACACAATAAATAACAATAAACAAGAAGAAAAATAACGTGAGTTTTATAATTACCCACATTTACATGTTGGGACAGTTTCCAGGGCACTGGGCAGAAAGGGGTGATCCAAGTGGAGCTAGAAAACATCCTGAATTCAAGAAGTGGAGTTGAGACTCTGAGGACCCTGTAATGGTGCAGTTTGCAGGACAGTATACCACAAAGAAGGGGACAACAAGAGAGAAAAACCTATAGATATACAACACTCTAAATTATTAAATGGAGTACTGATCTGTGCATGTATATGAGGAAGTTAACAGAGAATGAGGTAAATAAACAAAAACAGAATTTAAAAAATGAATGGAAAAAAGAATTATATACTTCCTATAAGAAATACACTTTAAATATAAAGATATAAATAGGTTAAAATCAAAACACTATGCTGAAACTAGTTAAAAGAAAGCTGCAGTGGCTATGTTAATAGCAGAGAAAAGTAGATTTTACAAAATAAAATTACAAGTAGTTATTTTATAAGGGTTACAAGGGTTATTTTCATAAAGTTAGGAGTAAACTTAACGAATAGTACATTACAATCCTAAATACTTTTGTACCAAATAGCTCCTCAAAATACATGAAACATAATCTGATGGAACTATTATGAAAAATAGTTTGACGACTATATTTGTAAGTTTCAACACTTCTCCCTCATTATGTTGATAGAACAATGAGACACAATAAGCATATAGAATAGCTGAACAATACTAAACAACTTGACTTAATTAACAATTATAAAATAACCCAACCCCGAACAGTAGATGATACATTATTTTCCATTACACATGAAACATTGACCAAGACAGAGACCACATTCTGAGTAAAAAATTAGAACCCAATAATTTTTAAATGATTTAAGTCATACAAAGTATGCATTTATCATGTAACAGTAACATAATGATATATGGAAAATTACCACATATTTCAGAAGTAAATAACATACTTTTAAGTAACTCAAAGTTGATGAAGAAATCAGAATGAAAAGGTGAAGGACTTTTAACTGAAATAAATTACAACATAAATTACAACACAACATAACATAATTTGAACAACGTTGATAGTGTAGGAGTTCAGGGAAAGTATACACACTAAATATATATACCGTGTTTCCCCCAAAATAAGACAGAGTCTTATACCGTATTTCCCTGAAAATAAGACTGAGTTTTATACTAATTTTTGCTCCAAAAGACACATTAGGGTGTATTTTCAGGGGATAGCTTATTTTTTCATGTACAATAATCTACATTTATTCAAATACACTCATGTCATCTTCTTCTGGAACATCGTCATAACGTACTAAACACATCTGTCTGGCTGACGATCTTAACTGGGGCTTACTTTTGGGGTAGGTCTCATTTTTGGGGAAACACAGTGCCCCCGAAATGCAAGAATGTCTCTAATGATAAGCTCATACTTGTATTCTACTTTAAGAAACTATGAAAATGAGCAAATTAAACTCAAAGTAAGCAGAAAAATGAAAAAGCAATAAGAAAAATAATACAAAATCAATAAAATAGAAAACAGAAAATCAATAGAGAATAATCACTGAAATCAAAAGCTTGTTCTTTGAGAAAATTAATACAATATTAATTTCGTAATATCAGATTGACCAGTAAAAAAGGTAAGACAAAGAAAAATGACCAGTATCAGGAATATCACAAGATATTCTGCAGATATTAAAAGGATAATAAGGGAATATTATGAACAACTTAATGCCTGTAAATAGTATAACATTAATAGCATGGATAAATTCTTGAAAGACAAGTACCAAAGCTCATTCAAGAAGAAATAAATAACGAGAATAGCCCTATTATCTATAGCAATTTGAATCTGTAAAATGAATGGATCAACAAAAACATCATTCTATAAAGAAAATTCAGGTCTAGATAGTGTCACTGATGAATTCTATGGGAACTATAAGTCAAAAATACTATTAGTTATTATAAACTTTGTTAGAAAACTGAAGAAGAGGAAGTACTTCTCAATTGAGTCTATGAAGTCAGTGCTATACTGATACCAAAACATTAAAAGACAAAAAAACATCAACAACAACAAAAAACTACACAACAGTATAATTCATAATAAAGGCCAAAATTCTTGAACAAAATTTTAGGAAAAATAAATATGATGACCAATTCCAGAAATGTTAGACTGGTTTATCTTTCAAAAAAACAATCAATGTTTATTACTATGTAAAGAAAAAAAAAAAAACTAAGAGAAAAATACATATCATCTCAACAGACACAGGAAAACCACTTGACAGAATCCAACGTGAGTAGATTCACAATCCAACATGAGAAGATTCTCTACCCATAAACATATTTGTGAAGCATTACAAATAACGTCACGCATGGTAAAATAGTGAACTTTCAGAAAAAAGTTCAAGGATATAATTTCCATCACTTTTGTTCAACATTATGTTCTAGAGATTGAAGTATGGCAAGAAAATAAATAAAAAGTACTTGTTTTGGAAAGGAAGAAGTAAAGCTGTCATTTTTTTTTTTTCAGAGAACATAGAGTCTTTGTAAAAATATGATGAAATATATAAAAAAAACTACTAAAAATAAAAGGTGAGTTTGGCAAGAGTATGAAAAATAAGATGAATATTGAAAAATAAATTGTATTCTCATATTGTATCAAGAAACAATTAAACAGGGAAATATAGAAACAATAAGCATAAAAATACGAAATACGTGAGGATAAATCTAACAAAAGATATGAAAGAACTATATGCTTAAACAGATAAACATTACTGAGAGAAACTAGAAAAGACCTAAATAAATGGAGCAATGTATTGTGTTCATTTGTCAAAAGACTATCAAGCTGTCAATTCTCCCCAAACTGACCTGTGTTTTTAACTCAATCCCAATTTGAATCCCATCAGGCTCTTTTATGTAGATTGCCAAGGTGATTCTAAATTTCATAAGGAAGTGCAAAATAGTTGAAATAGAGGAAACAACTTTTGAAAAGAAAAATAAATTTAGAAACTAGCAGTACTTATTTTAAAGCTTATTGTAAATCTGTAGTAATCAAGGCAGTATGGTGTTGATACAAACATAGAAAAATAGAAAATAGAAAAAGAACAATAGAAAAATACAACAGAAGAGAGAATCCATGAATAGATTCACATATAAATGATCAACTGACTTTTGAAAAAAGTGCAAAACAGTAAGGTGGAGGAAGAATATGCAAAAAATGAACTTTGATATATGAACATATCTCAAACTTTATAGAAAAATTAATTAAAACAGAATCATGAATCAAAATATTAACAAAATTATAATACCTCTTAAATAAATATAAGTGAAAACCTTAGTGACCTTGGTTTAGACAAAAATTTCTTAGCTGTGACACTAGCGTGATCCATTAAAAAAAAAAGGATAAATTACACTTTATCACAATTTTAAAAAAATATCTGATCTTGAAAAACACTGTCAAAGAATGAGAATACAACGCACAGATTGGTAGAAAATATTTACATATGTGAAAATAAAGCACATGTTAAAAAATACATATATAATACATAAATACTAAACGTGGTAAAATTAGATTTGCGAACTTTCCACTATGCACTTATACGGTGGAAAGTTCGGGAACTTAACTGTCGAACCATGTATATATAAATGTATGAAAGAACTTGTTTTAGATTAAAACAGCAAGCAACCCAACCTCAATCAAGAAGTGAAAAGAGTAAACAAAACAAACAAAAAAACTCAGACAAAAATGAGTACACAATGTATGATTGTATTCATATAAAATTTTAAGAAGTACAAATTAATCTATATTGACATAAAGTTGATCAATGGCTGCCAGGGAATAGGAGGGAGATAAGGATGTAAAGATGAGTAGGACAGAGGGATTACAAAGGACTTGAAGAAAATTTGGGGTTGATATATATGCTCAGTGTCTTGATTTTGGTGATGATTTTATAGGTGAACACAGAAATCAAAACTTACCAAATTGCATATCTTAAAAATGTGTGGCTTATATGTATATTATAAAAAAAAATAATTTTGCATTTCTGTTATGTGTGTTGGATTGAATATATGCATTTATCTGCACTTTCTACTGAACATCAATAGAGTAAAATATTTAAAAATATATATATTCACAATGAGGATATGACAGGGAATTTGCAATGTAAAAAAAACAATATTTGAAAGATAGAAATGAGGACCTATTATTTAAGAGAAAGCTAAAGATAAGTGTCTGCCAAGAAGAAAATCAATAGGCAGTTAGATGGTAGTTTTTGCCACAGGAAAAATTCCCAAATCCTCAGGAAATAGAGGCAATAGCTATCATTGAAGACTGGGATGAGGACTATACCCAGCAAAACCATCAATCCAATGTGAGACTAACATTAAAGTATTATCTAACAAACACAGATTTAATTAAGTGTACTTCTCAGTGATCTTCTGGAGATATGTTCTATAAGTAATGAAAAGGAGAAAAATATAGAACCATGAAACATGAGAATACCTCTGAGGACAGTTGGAAATAACTTAATGAAAACAACCATTGCACCTTGGAGGCAGGGGAAAAAACCCTCTGGAAGGTCTCCAAAGGGCAGGAAAAATTATCACATATTTGACTGCTGATTTGGGTTTTTAGTTTCTGTTGGAGAGCTGTGGGAATGACTTATTGACTGATACAGAGAAAAGTAATCAACACAAAAAAATGCAATGACTAACCCTAGGAATAATAAAATTGTGTACAATGTGTTTCTTACATCCCCTATCTCACCTGGACTTTTAATAGTCTTTATATCTTTAATATTTGCAAAAATGTAGATAGATACACACACACACACACACACACACACACATTATATATATATATATATACACACACACACACACACACACACACATATGTATATATCACTTAGCTGAACCTTGCTTATTATTTTGTCAATTAGATTCATTTTTTCCCCTATTTTAACATCCCTGAAATTAGAACCCATTTTATAATCAATCAACAGCATCTTATAAGAGGTCTCGCCCAGGCATCATTTTTAACATAGTTGCCCTTGCCTAGTGCACATGAAGGAATATGGTTACTAACCCTGGTGGCATGTATGGAATTAAAGTATAACTATAACATCTGCATTTTTCAGGCATCAAAGTATTTAATTATCATTTAAGGAAAAAATGAGAGCACCAGTTGTGATTTGAAAACTTTACATTGACATCTTCTCTTAAGAGCAAGAAGATGGCAGCATGTTAGAGGTTTGGCAAAAATTCAAGAGACAATAGTAATGTGGTGTTTTACAATATGCTGTATTTTCAGCACTCTTGATAGTACAGAGAACAGTAATATTGTTTTGAAAAAAATAAAAATAAATAAAACCCTCAATTGAAAAGTGATTCATAAGTCAGATTCTCAATAGAAAAAAAAAATTAAGAAAGCTTTAACCAATTTATTTGTATTATATTTTCCTTTCTATGTGGACAAAAGTATGATCTATGATAAAAACTAAAAGAGATAAAAAAAATTTCAAAAACAAAACAGTGCCATCATTTAATTACCAGCATTTTATCTAAATGATAACAAAAAATAATACTGCATTTTATGACCAGTGACAGCTCCAAATTTAATAAATCAGTGATTCAGTGGAGGAATAAGAAGAGGGAAGGGTGCTACTGGTGGGGCTGGGCAAAGTACAAGGTCCCCACTACTTTGCATAACTCTGTGGATATCATTCATATTCCAATCTATATTGATGGTGCCTCTTGGAGCACGTTAAAAACTGCAAAGTGGCAGTACAGAGTGAATGTGTCCAAACATTACATTTCCTAGAGAGAAATCAACACATAGTAAAATTGAAAGGTTAAGTAGGAAATAGGAATGTAAGCACAGCATTTTGAAATGTGAAGGAAAATACCAGAAGAAACTTCTAAAATAAATGAAAGGTATGACTCACAGACACTAAAACACCGAGTTCATTGACCTCTGTTTTTTTATGGTAAGACTTGTAACGTTGTTTTTAAAATAGGTACATGGACTACTTTAATAATTTATTTTTAATACAGAAAGAATATCCTGAATTTTAATATGGCAAGATATATTTGAATGCTCAGTTTAATTAAGCAAAATAGTAGAAAATATAAAAAATAAAAAGGCATGGTCGTGTGAACCACGTCCATTTTCTATGTATTTTTTTAACGATAATTTAATTGGACAGTTCATAGAGAGTGTTTTATCCATAAAATAATCAGTATAGCTTTGTTTTGCTATATAACAATATTTTCTGAAAGAATAAAATGAAAGTATTTTATTTGTAATATTAAAGATGATTTTTATAGCTGGATGGCACATAGAAAGGAGAAAAGGTTTCAAGGAAATTGGGTGAGGCAGGACAAGGAATGAAAAAACAAAAAGGTCAAGAAGATGTGCCAGGCTGATGAGAGCAAGTCAGAGACAAAGACTCAAGGATGACATTGTTAGGAGATTGCCAGAGAAGGGGAGCCGATTGGGGATTTCCTTATTTTAAAGGCAGAGCATGCATCAAATGCCCAGAGGTCTTTTACTGTAAGAGCGAGTGGCATGATCACTTTTCCTTTCCTCACAAAATTGGAGGCTGTTGGAGTGATTATCAACCATCTGTTGTCTACAGCAGTTCAATTGCTGAAGAGTCCTCTAGAAGCCGGGAGAAAGAGCTCATTCTTGACGGAAGGTTGAATGTACATTCAGAGATAGATTCAGCTGAGCAAGTGCCCAGCTAATCCCCTTTGCACACAGGGACAAGACTGCCACCAACTCTAATTGATTCTGAAATGAATCTGTATAGAAAATTAGAAGGTTTTGGATTCCCATGTGAGCTTCAATAAAGAGCCAGGATGTAAGCCTGACAGTTGAATGGATTCAGAAATGAAAATCTGATAAGCAGCTTAAAACTGTACTTAAGTCCAGAAATGATTTGAATGCTGTTGTTAATGGCACATTGTATGTTGTCACCTAGTTAATTATCTTTGAAGATGAGTTCTTGCAGAGGAGAAGTTATGCCATTTTTCCACAGCTTTTCCTCATCACATATTTATTAACTACCCCCCTGCCTTTCCCCAGCTATCATTGCTAGAAGGCAGAAAGAGAGGATTAAGCCACTGCAGTTCCTCTGTGGCTGTCAGTTCACTGTGCCAAACTTCAAATATGAACTGTTACATGTACTGTCACTGACATTTCCTTTTACATCTTCATTTGCAAATGAGGAGCTGACATTTGTTAGGCCTTGTATTTGCACACAGTTCCACCACATGAAAAGCAAACACTGTCACTGCTAGCTACTTTGTTTATTCCTTTGCAGATAGTATATGGCCTATTTAGAAATTTTCTTCAGATTTTTTTTGTAACTAACGGAGATAGATAGTCACAGAGCTACATGTCCTCATATTTTATTCAGTAAGCCGTCTGCAGTTTATGGAGCGTGCACTGCATTTGATAGCTATTTAAAACTATGTTTTTAAAACCGATTTGCACTTTTCTGGTTTATATTCTTTGGGTTTGTTTTGTTTAGATAAATGTAGGTTCACTTAAGGGTTCAGATTTCTTACCCTTCAATTTTAATAACAGGAAAATATTTTCCACTAATGAAAACAATGAATTAAATCCATAAAGCATAATAATGTTTCTAAATATTGTTCTTGGTTTTTTAAAGTTTCATTTTTTCAAAAGTAGCTTGAAAATGTCAACATACTCAACGCACTTAAAACAATTCCTCTGTTGTTTTTAAGGGTCCTCTGTGAAATCCAGCTTGAAGACAACCTCATTGAACAATATCTATGTATGAGGGTGAACTGCATCCCAGTCCAGAAAGTCAGAGTTCCATTTGCTAAGGTGGCGGCTAACAGAGTAGGTAGATTGCATGCTTAATTCTCAATGAACTGAAAAGACTGTAAGTACAAATTTTAAGATTTTTGTAAAAACAATGAATCAAAATCACCTATTAGGACAATGGCATCAACTAGAAAGAAAAAAAACAAAAAGGACTTTAATGGTGAGTACAGGAATTTGAAATATAATGAATTAAAAATCCCCATCCTATTTTTGTCAGATTTCTGGGGTGGTACATATCAGTAATTATTCCTCTACCGTGTGTCCCACAAATAGCATTTCCCTCGCATACTGACCAATAAACCACAATTCTTTCCCTATGTCCCCAATCTGATGCCTCTCGTTTCATATCCTAGACATACTAATTCACCAAACAAAACTGGGAAATTGTTGCTCTTTGCCTGTAACCTACTCAGAAGTCAAGAGTTAACAAATAACTTAAATATAAATGAAAAATTCAGAGCATTGTCTAAAGTCAGAGCTGTCTTTATGCCAAAGATGAAAGAAATTACTTATGTCTGTCTCACATATTTGGTGGTAAATTCCTGGGGGTCAGAATGTGTGTGAGTGTGTCTTTGTATCTCACACTTGCCTTTTCACACAGCTAACTTGAACTGAATAATCTCTCATTTAATCATTTTTTAAATGTTTCCCTTTGTGTGATATTTCCCTGCTTTGTCACCTTGAAAAAAAAAAACAAAAAACCACAACTCATATGTTTCTAAAACACTATTAAGTTGATGTTCAAAAATGCAAAGGATGTTAAGTAAATGCCAAAGGGAATATCTGCCTAGACATCACGTCAATGAGAAATAACTGAAAATGTCAGAAGTGTAGCAAGTGAAGTTTAAATCAGCTGAGCTACTAAGGTTTAGAATTGTCTTAATTAGTTGAAAACTAAGGACTATGTCCCAAATTGGTTTAAAAAAGGAGCACAACCTAGATTGTGTAGAAAGAAACTCCTCCATGAGTACACCACTCTCATTAACATTTATGTTATTTATTCACTGTTCTTCTCAAAAGAAAATAAGAAAATTGAAACAAGTGTCATAGAACACATATGTTCCTAAAATATGCCTCTTACGTATTTAGAGGGGTGTTTAGTGAAGCTAGCTTAAAAGAAGGAAAATGGAATTTTTAAAAGTATCCTGTAGTATGATTGTTTGTTTTTCCTAATAAAAAGAGTTTTAAAAGGAGTCACTTTGTGCCTTTCCACGGAGCATTTAAATATTTCTAGTAAACTTAACATTTTATGGGCCTATTATCTCTGGTAAACAAGGCAAGCTGAAGATCAGTGAAAGGCGCAGGCTGATCCCTCATTGAAATAATACCCTCTACCAGATATCCAGGCTGCTTGGATTAAGCACTGTGAAAATTATCATTTACTTTTGATCTTTCGCCATCCTTGATTAGTTAATTTATTTACTTATCAACTAGTTTGGTATCCTCTCATGTTGCTTTTTTCCAATCTTAATTTTATAGTATTTCCTTTTCAGTAACTAGACATCAGCTACACTATCATCATTGTGGTGATGATAAATAAAAGAATGTTAGCGGCGCTCATCATTTATCTTTTCAGAATTGCTTAATTTGTTTTCATGTTTGCATAAAATACCTTTTTTCTCAACATTATAAAACCTAAATCTTATTTTTGGTCTCTTAGATTGTATTATGTATTGTTTACATACTGTTTTTCACAAGAAAATAAGAAACTTGAAACAAGTGTCATAGAACAAGTATGGTCATAAAATATGCCTAAAAAAGTTCTAAAATTTTCAAACTATTTCAGTTTTTTATTTTTTTAAAACATGACTTGTGATGGTTTTATTAGAGTCAATTTATACCTGTATATTTAAAATTCAATACTCGGCTTAGAAAGTATACTTTTTAAATTTTTTTATCCTACGTCCTTGTTTTAGAAATTATTATAAAAATGTAATTTTCCAGGTCTTGGTGCTACTGGATATAATCCTACAAGTGGTAGCCAATTGCACAGCTTGCTTCCAAGCAAGCAGTGAGAAGCAGCTCTTAACACACAGGAGGCCACAATTAATACAACATGACTTCCACACAGGCCACGATTTATTGGATTAGGAACGAAAGAGTGATGCCTCAAATTAGGCTAGATAGTGGTTCCTGAGGTGCAAGGCATGAAAGCAGTGTCTAGCAAAGTGGAAACATGCTAATTATTAAATGATTGGCTCCAGTAGATTTCATTTTGGGCTCACTCCTCTTTGGAGAGGGTAACTTCAAAATTTATAAAAAAATAGGGAGTATGTAACAGTAAAAAAAGTAGTTGCATAGAACCAAACAATTTTTTTTTAATGTAATAACTAGTTCTAGAATAAATAACAGGGATCCTTCCACAGAAAGTAAGATAGAAAGATCAACTCATTAGAGTTTACTCTATCTAGAACTGTGTGTCTACTGACATTGTTTTCTAGTCTTCCTTCTCAGTGTATCAATTCAGTAAATATTCACAAACAGAGTTAATCTGAACATGGCTCACTTTTTGCAATCTGAAAGATGATAAAACACAGCACAGGAAAAGATGAAGAGTCAAAAGTTAAAAGAAAACTCATTCATAACACATAAGTTCAGAAATGAATGTCAAAATTTATGTAAGTAAATTTGTCCCTGGTTTCACACTTTGGTATTTATGATCACATGGAAGATTGAAAAACATAATTTGTAAATTCTGAGGAGTGTCTTTCTCTTCAATTTAACTTATTCATCCCTTCCCTTTTATAGAGATTTCCTTTTGTTGCTCTAATTTCATGATCCTGAAACACAGAATTGTCTTCAAAAGAGCCCTCCTTCATCCTTTAGAGGAAACAATGTTTTTGTTTTTTGTTTTTTTCACTCACCAAAAATCAAGCAGAGAAAATCCCAAACAGACACTGTGTTGAAAAAAAAGAAGAAAGAAATATTTCTTACGCTAGAATAGATTACCTTCCCCTACTGAAATCTTAGGAGATGCTAAAAAAAAAAAAAAAAAAAAAAAAAATCTTGTATACCCTGCATTAATAGGTCTAGATAAGCAAACATTGTGTTGTTGTTATGAGAAATCCCAAAATCTTAATGGCATTTTACTAACTGAGGGTTCTTTCTTGCCTATACAATGTGCTCATCACAATGTCTACTGCAGACTCCACCCATATCCTCTAGGTGTAGGTCTTAGAATGAGAGGCATCCATCGAATAGAACATTCCTGGCTAGTGTAGTAGGAAGAAGATGGAAAAATAATTCACTAGTTTCTTTTGCCTTCCACCTATATTTCACTGGCTAATGCCTTAGCTATGAGTAACTTCAAAGGATCGGGGAAGTCCAAACTTACAGTGTGCCAGAAAAGTGAGATAATTAGAAATATTTGGTAGCTTTTGTAATCACCACACTCTCCTTCAAGATGTACAGTGCAGGCAGGTGACTACAAACATTGTATCAGGAGGCATCACAGCTGATCAAGACTAGTAGGATCATTTATAAGCTAAAACTCATGAAGCGTCTACTAGGCAACCAGCAACAAGGTATGTCACTTACACACTTTTTTCTCATTTATTCCTCACATCACTCTATAAAGTATTATAGTTTTCCCCATTCCTATGGAAAGAAATCTGCAACTTATATATTAAAGTCATTTGAAAAAACAATATTCCTGGTGAGTTATGGAGTCAGATTTCCAACTCAGGACTATCAGAGTCAGGGTGCTTAAAATATTCTATCATTCTATTATACTGCCAGTGCTCTTGATGGGAGTTTGGGGTCAGAGACTAAGGGGAAAAACTATGACCAAAGATCAAGGAAGATAAATGAGAGATAATCAGAATGTAAAATTATATGATGACCTAGATGATGGGATGATGTTGGAGCAATTTCATTTGTTCTTAGTGTCCTTATTCTTAGTGTAGCTCTTAGCTGAAATAGTTCTAGCAGGGTAAATGTAAAGTGCTTATTCTATATGAGAATTATTACTAATTGCATGACTCTGGAAAGTTTATTAACCAATTTGTTGCTCAACTTTTTATTCCTTAACTGTGGTTATAATATTAAAACTTAAAGGTTGTTAAGTGGCCTAAATTGGATAAAATGTTCTAAAACAGATAAAACACAACAAGTGTTCAATAAGTGTAAAGTAAGATTTTGTTCTTTTACATATGCCAGACTAGTCTCATTTCATACCTACAACAACCTATGGTTTAAGGACTATTATCATTGGCATTTTACAGCAGGGCAAATTTAGACTACAAAATGTTAAATAATAGTAGAACCACATGCCAAATCTAGTTCTCTGAAGAACTGTCATCTTCCAAAAAAAAAAAAAAAAAAAAGAATTAAGAAAAGAAAAGAAAAGTTTCTATTACAGAGAAAATCACTGCCTTTGGATATGGGAGGGAAAGTAGCAAATCACTCCCTTTATGTTTATGGTACAGACCATCCATTTATACTGTTTTCTATAGCATCACATATGTAGACATAATGGCATACACATCAGAATACCCAGATTTTGAACACAGGTCATTGAAGAAGAGATCTTTATTTTAAACAAATGACTAATTAAAAAACAAGCAAACAAACAAAGATGTCCTGCCTCCTTAATGATTTTAATATTCTCTGTCTTTATTGCACCCCCAAGAGCCATGTACATTTTTCTTTCTGTCTCTCATTGAAAAGATCTGACTTAAGGTTTGGCTCTGTTAAATAAACTATAATACTTATTTCATAACAATCATCTCATCGTATATATCATGCTTTCAACATTTGTTTGCGTGAGTATTACCATGCGTTTATTCAACAAGTATATGGACTTCCTCCTCTGACCTACCCTATTATAGGTACTGAGGATAAAGGAGTGAACACGACAGAGAACATCTATGTCTATGGAATACACATTCTGACAGAACAAGACAAGCTTTAACTTTATTCATATATTTATATAAAAAATATCAACTGAAATTATTTACAAATGAAAAGAGTCAGCCCATGAGATTTCAGGGAATAAAGGTGTAGACAGAAGGCAAAGATAACATAAAGTCTCTACATTGAAAACAAAATGGAGTCTATTTGATGGAAAGAAATGTGACCAGTAATGTTGTACTGTGATGTAATGTTGTTAGTAAGAGAGAGTCATACAGAGAGCAAATCAAGAGAAAAATCATTATGATAATGAAGTAAGGGAAGAAAGTTGCATTTTATTCTATTTGTGAGGTAAGTTACATTCATGAAGTATACTGGGATTTACCCATGCACACTGAGAACAGGATGCCAATATGCTTGCCAAATCCATGTTGCTTGACTCCTAGTCTGCTTATTGGAGTCACTACTAGAGTTTGTCACCGAAAGAAAAGCAGGGCAGGGAGATCTGGGGTCATTGTCTCTTATGCTCAAATAGACACACTGGAGAAGGGTTTTCACTTAGCACATCGATGTATTTTCACTACGACTAGCAATTTTTTCTTCTTTCAGTATTCTCATCAGTCACTTTAAAATACTCTCACATGTAACATTATTTTTCTTTGGTAGAAGATTAAGATGAATGACCTGAATGAATATGATGTAGTTCATACTTATGGGGATTTCTTGAAGGAACATGAACTACTTCACATATGCAGAAGACCACTATAAAATTTATACTTAGTTACATAGCGCTTATAGAAAATATCCATTGTCTTGAAAACTTTTATTAAAAATCGTAATGAAAGCTTTCAATCACAAAGTAAGTCATAGAATATCCCCCATGTGACTCAAGGTGACTTTTAGTGATGAAATAATCACACTCTGGGCTCCTCCCTCCACACCTGCCTCCCACCCAGGAAAAGCAGCTACAGTTCATTCTCTTTGATCTGGCATATTTTCCAAGCTTAGAAAAAAATCAGGAGAGGTGGAAAAAATGTACTCAGACAGGTAAAATATTGTTTGTAAAACATATAAATTTAATATCTTAGAGGAAAATTGGCATTGTTAGAATATAGGAACAATTCTGAGGATGGGTTATGCTCTGAGAAGGCCTCAGTGGAAAAAGTCAGTAGTATCTACTGAATTTATTTTTTGTAGAATTTTTTTCATTATTACAATTATAATGAAATTTCTGTATATGAACTGAGCCTGACCTGTCTGCCTATGCTGGAGCCAGGAAATGCTACTGAGGGAGTATTTTAAGAAGTTTCTAACACACCCTGGCAAAAACCCAAAGTTAACCTATTCCAGTAAAGAAATATCACATTTGGGAAATTAAAGTAGGTGTTTGACTTTTTAAATGTGTATAAAGGGAAGGAGGAGGGTGAAAGGAAGGACCATAAAGAAAGGTGTGTAAGTCCATCATATAAGGGGTCATCTTGGAAATAAAAAGTTTTGGAAAATTTGGTCAACTCTGTATCCAATAATATTATTTCAGTGTTTTAGTTAAGAAAAATTTAATTAATATTTGAACAGACACCAACTTGGGATAAATCAAACAATAAAGTATTTTGACCAAGGATTCCAAGGCAACCAAAGCCAATAGCAATGGGTATTCTTGAAGAATCAGAAGCAGGGACTGGAAAGTTAACTGGGACCAGAGAGTATTTCTATTACTCCAACTGTATTCTGCTTTGCATCTCTGATTCCTTTTTTCATTTCTTCTGAAGATCAATTTCTTTATATCTCCAGGCAAATTTATATCATTACATTCATACAATTGAAAAATCTGAACACCAACCCCAAAGTCTTTTAAGTTGCCCATTTTGGAGCAGATGTTTATCTCTATGGAAATCATCTATACCCAAGAGTTTGTGGTTACATTATACAAACATTGGCAGGAGACTAATATCTGTGGTGGATGTCTTTTCTCACTGGGAAGTCATAAAATTGTTTTCATCTTCCTATATGCAGAAAAGACATATGCTCAGACCTACTATTAGAGCACAGGTAGCCCTATCATAAGAGACTTGTGACAACGAAGTCTCTGCAGTAGATTTACTACAAATAAATCAAGATGAGAACGTGTGTGTATTTCCACTCTTACATCCAGAACAAGAAAACCCCCACATTTGAATAGAACTTCACAAACTTAAGGACGTATGATCATATTTTCATATTTTTCATATCAAAATTACCCCCTGAAGTAGTCATGTGTTGATGTAGTTCAATCAATTTTTAATTTTCCCCTCATTTAAAAATAACTTACTTTCTGGAATAACATAATAAATAAAAGTTATAAAAATTTGCTAGCACAAAATAGTTAAAATTTTAACTATCTTCAAATGGAGGCTATCTTCCAAGGCAAATAAAGACAAAGCAGAGACTGTCCAAAATATAATTTAAGGGATTAAAATACTGTTTAAGGAAAGTATAATTAGATATTTTTGAAAAAACAATGGCTTAAAGGATTTTTTTAATATATCTAAAAAAAGACCATGACAACAGAAAGAACATGATCTATATAAATGTACATAATGAAGTCTACATTTGAAATATGATAATTTATCCAAGGTTCTACTATCTTCTGGTTCCATTTCTAGTCACTCTTTCTTGATCAACACTGTACTTTCTACTATAACTTAAAAAAAAAAAAAAAGGTAGGAAATATGGGCCCATGATGGCAGATTTGGTAAACAATATGCCTATTGCATCCCAGGAGCACACCAAAATTACCAATACATTATAGAACAATCTACTTTAAGAATCATCTGAAGATTAGCTGAAAAGAACCCCTATAACTAGGATATAAAGAAGTGACCACATTGAAGTTAGTAGGTGGGCCAGGACACTATACGGGCAGACCTCAAACCCAAAGGTAGTTGTTGAATACCAGGAAGAACACCTTGGTAGCGGAGGTCCCCTCTGGAAGAGGGAGGGGTCCCAGCCCCACACCGGTTTCCCCAGCCCAAGGGTCCTGTGCCGGGAAGAGGAGCTCCACAATATCTTGCTGTAAAAATCAGTGAAGACTCTGCCCATGCCAGTGAGAAGGCAGCTGGAAACCCAGATGCCCTCTTAAAGGATTTGCACTCAGACTGACTCAATTGCAAACACTCTCCTGGTCTGCAGTGGAGGGGTGGCAACTTGAGCAGTGCCAGAAACATATAGGGAAAGACTGAATTTTATGGTTTCAGAGCAAGGGTTGGAGGAAAAAGAGCCATTATTCCTGTGTGGAGACTGCTTCACATGTACCCGACAAGAAAGTGCCATTTTTCTATGTTGAACCCTCCCACAAAGGACCAAATCTGAGACTGAATTAGTCTGGTAAAATCCACACATGCACACCAACTTGGTAACACCTTGAGTCCCTGCCCTGCACACCTAGTACTGTACGGCCCAGGCACACGTGGCTACTGAGCGGCCAGCCCCACCCCACAAGTTGTGGAAGACTTTTATAGCAGTGGATGGCCCATGAATGTCCAAAGAACTTTTGGTGTTGGACAGTGAGCCACAATCTGTGTCACAGCCTCTCTTTGGGAGCTCTTGGGAATCTGCAATCCCATGGCAAGCAAGCCTGGCTGCGGTGTTCTGAGGGTGTTTTTTAGAGTGGTCATAGGCCAGGCACTGCCATAAGAGAATAGAATCTATATTAACACTGTAAAAACCACTGGCCACGCCTCATGATTCCCTGGCACCCCGCCCTGCCCAGCTAGTGCTGCATTACTGAAGACACTCTCAATACCAGGTCAACCAGCTGGGCCCTTGCACCTAGAAAGCTCTTTCAGTGATTGATCCTTATAGGCAGGAGGCAGGTGGCAATAGGCTTAGGGGGGTCTTGGAAATTTTGCTAAGTGCCCCAGTTCCAGTACTGGTGACATCAGCCTCAGTTCACAGTGAGGCCACTCCCACATGCCTCCAGGTCCAGCACAGACAGCATCCTACCACATACAGCTTTGTAGCTCCTATCACGTGGCCGTGGGCTAGTCACAGGCAAGGTTGAAACTGGTCTGAATGGGAGCCCATCCCAAGAGACACCAGAAACAACACATCCAGAGGTCAGTTTCGGACTACACCAGAGCACTACTTGGTTAGCTCCACAAGCGGCACACCCAAAGGTGGTCACAACAGTCACAAGAGCTCACAGGAACAAATTTCCCTTTAAGGGGTTAGCCCCCACACAGCAGCTTACACTATGTGGGCATAGCCAATCCTCACAGTCAGCCAGCCTGGGAGTCAATCCCACCCACTGATGTTTCAAAAGCAAGCAAGCCTCAACTACAATAGGAGAACACATACAACACACTGAAATGACACTCCTGGGACACGCACATAGGAGATCAAGAAGACTGTGCATTGGACCACACAACAAACATTGAAAGACGTAGGGGATCTACCCAAAAAGCAAACACAGAGAGTCAGCCAGAATGAGGAAACAAAGAAACATGTCCCAAATAAAAGAAAAGGAGAAACCTCCAGAAATATAACTAAATGAAACGGAGGCAACCAACCTACCAGAGACAGAAAATAAGAATGCTTAAGGAACTTAGTGAGAATTTCAATAAAGAGATAGTAAACATAAAGAAGGACATAGAAACCATAGAAAAGAACCAGTCAGAAATAAAGAATACAATAACTGAAATGAAGACTACATTAGAAGAAATCAATAGCTGATTAGATGAAGCAGAGGATCAGCTTGGCAATTTAGAAGACAAGAGAGCAGAAAATTGGAACAACAATAAGAAAAAAAAAGAATTAAAAAAATAATGAAGATAGTCTAAGGGACCTCTAGGACAACGTCAATTGTAACAACATCTGCATCATAGGAGGACCAGAAGGAGAAGAGAGGGAGCAAAGAATAGAGAACATGTTTGGAGAAATAATGACTAAAATATTCCTTAACCTGGCAAAGAAAATAAACATACAAGACCAGACAGCATAGAGAGTCTCAAACACGATGAACCCAAACCGGCCCACACCAAGACACATCATAATTAAAATGACAAAGGATAGAAATGAGAGAATTCAAAAAGCAGCAAGAGAAAGACAAATAGTTACTTACAAATAAGCTCCCATAAGACTACCAACTGATTTCTCAACAGAATGGAGTGGTAGGAAATATTCAAAATAAAGAAAAACAAGAACCTACAACCAAGATTACTCGACCCACAAAGGCTATCATTTAAAATTGAAGGAGAGACAAAAAGCTTCCCAGAGAAGAAAAAGCTAAAGGAATTCATTATCACCAAGCCAGTATTACAAGAAATGTTAAAAGAAACTTCTTTAAGCAGAAGACATGACAAAACAAACAAATGGAGATCAAAATGTAAATAACAAAATGGTAATAACTATATACCTACTAATAATCACTTAAATTTAAATAGATTAAGTGTTCCAATGAAAAGACATAGGGTTGCTGAATGGATAAGAAGACAAGACCCATGCATATGCTGTCTACAAGAGACCCACCTCAGATTGAAAGACACACATATACTGAAAGTAAAGGGATGAAAAAAGATATTTCATGCATATGGAAAGGAAAGAAAATCTGAAGTAGCAATACTTATGTCGGACAAAATAGACTTTAAAATGAACACTATAATAAGAGACAAAGAAGGACATTACCTAATAATAAAAGGATCAATATAACAAGAAGACATAACCAGTAAACATTTATGCACCCAACATAGGAGCACCTAAATATATAAAACAAATATTGACAGACATAAAGGCAGAGATCAACAGTAGCAAAATCATAGTAGGAGACTTTAACACTCCATTGACACCAATGGAGAGATCTTCCAGACAGAAAATCAACATGGAAACAGTGGCCTTAAATGACACCTTAGAGCAGATGGATTTAATTGATATTTTTAGAGCATTTCACCCTAAAGCAGCAGAATATGCATTCTTTTCAAGTGCACATGGAACATTTTCCAAGATAAACTACATGTTAAGCCACAAAACAAGTCTCAATAAATTTAAGAAGATTGAAATCATATCAAGCATCTTCTCTGACCACAATGTATGAAACTAGAAATCAATTATAAAAAAAGAAAAGAAAAAAATACTGAAAAACACACAAACACAGGGATGATAAATAACATATTACTAAATAATGAATGGGTCAACAATGAGATTAAGGAAGAAATCAAATGATATCTAGAGACAAACCAAAATTAAAACACAATGATCCAAATCTATGGAATAGAGTGGACACGGTCCTAAGTGAGAAATTTATAGCAATTAATTTCTAAATATACCTAAAACAACAAGAAAAACCTCAAATAAACTGTCTAACTTCAAACCTAAGGGAACTGGAAGAAGAACAGCAAACAAAGCCCAAAGTGAGTACAAGGAAGGAAATGACAAAGATCGGAGTGCAAATAAGTGTAATGGAGACTAAATAAATAATATAAAAGATCAGTGGAACCAAGATATGCTTTTTTTTGGAAAAGATAAACAAAACTGACAAACCTTTAACCAGACTCATCAAGAAAAAATGAGAAATGACCCAAATAACTAAAATCAGAAATGAAAGAGAAATGACAACTGACGAAACAAAAACAAACATTTTTAAGAAAGTACTACAAGCAACTACATGCAAACAAGTTGGAGAATCTGGAAGAAATAGATACATACCTAGAAGCGTACAATCTTCCAAGGCTGAATCAAGAGAAACAGAAAATCTGAACAGACTGATTACTACCAAGGAAATCTAAATAGTGATCAACAAGTTCCCAACAAAAAAAGGTCCTGGACCAGATGGCTTCACAGATATATTTTACCAAACATTGAAAAAGAATGAACACCTCTTCTCCTCAAACTATTCCAAAAAAAGAAGAAAGGAAAAAAAAAAAAGGCAAGAGAAGGGAGACTCCCAAGCTCATTTGAGGCGGCCACAATTACCCTGATTCCAAACCAGACAAAGACATTACAAAAACAAACAAACCAAAAAAATATATATATATGCCTTATACGTTGAGATCCCTAATGAACATAGATGAAAAAATCCTCAACAAAATATGAGCAAACTGAATTCAGCAATATTTTAAAAACATCAGACAATGTTCAAGTGAGATTCATTCCTGGTATGCGAGGTTCGTTCAATATCCATAAATCAATTAATATGATACAGCACATAAAAAATGAAAAATAAAAATGATATGGTCATATTAGTCGATGCAGAAAAAGTCTTTGACAAAATGCAGCAACCATTTATGATAAAAATCTCTCAGTAAAGTGGGTATACTGGGAACATATCTCAACATAGAAAAGGCGATACATGACAAACCCACAGCTAATATCATACTCAATTGGGAAAAGCTAAAAGCATTCTCCTTAAGATCAGGAACAAAAAGGATGACCACTTTCACCACTTCTATTCAACATAGTACTGCAATTCCTAGCCACATAAATCAGACAAGAAAAAAGGAATAAAAGGCATCCAAATAGGAAAGGAAGAAATACAACTGTCAATATTTGAAGATGACATGATACTATATATAAAGAACCACAAAGATCCCACCTAGAAACTATTGGAACTGATAAATTAATAAAGTAGCAGGATACAAAATTAATATTCAGAAATCGGTTGTGTTTTTATACACCAATAATGAACTATCAGAAAGAGAAATTGAAAAAAAAATCTCTCATTTACAATTGTATCGAAAAAAAGAGAAAATACTTAGAAACAAATTAAACCAAGGAAGTAAAAGAACTGTACTTAGAAAATTATAAGACATTGAAGAGAGAAATTAAAGAAGATACAAATAAATGGAAACATATACCATGCTTATGGATAGAAAACGTAATATAGTTAAAATATCCATACTACACAAAGCAATATATAGATTCAATGCAATCCCTATAAAAACACCAATAATATTTTTCACAGAACTAGAACAAATAACCTTAAAATTTATATGGAACAATAAAAGTCCCCAAATAGCCATGCCTGTCCTGAGAAAGAAGGACAAAGGTAGAAGTATCATGCTACTTGATATCAAATTATACTGCAAGACCATAGTTATCAAAATAGCATGGTACTGGCATAAAACAGACCCATAGATCAATGGAACAGAATAGAGAGTCTAGAAATAACTCCAGGCCTATATGGCCATTTAATCTAAGAGACAGCAAGAATTTAAATTGGGATAGACAGACTACTTGGTAAATGTTGCTGGAAAAACTGGACAGATACATGTCAAAAAGTGAAAATGAGCCACTTTCTTAGGTCACATACAAGAATAAATACAAAGTGGATTAAAGATTTAAATGTAAAACCTGAAAACATAAAACTTCTAGAAGAAAATATAGGAAGTAAACTGTCAGTCATTACCCTTAGTAATATTTTCACTGATATGTCTCCTTGGGAAAGGAAAACAAAAGAAAAAATAAGCAAATGGGACTACATCAAATGAAAATGTTTTTTCACAGCAAAGGAAATCAATGAAACAAAAAGATATCCTACTGAATGGAAGAAGATATTTGCCGATAATACATCTGATAAGGGGTTAATTTCCAAATTGTATTAAAAAACTCATAACTGAACACCAAAAAAGAAATAATCCAATTTAAAAAAATGGGCAGAAGAACTGAATAGACATTTCTCCAAAGAGGGCATACAGATGGTCAAGAGACATGAAAACAAGCTCAATGTCACTAATCATCAGAGAAAAGCAAATGCAAACCATAATGAGATACCACCTCACTCATGTCAGAATGGCTATCATACCAATAAAAAAACAAACAAGTGTTGGCGAAAATGTGGATAAAGCGAACCCTTATATACTGGTGGTGAGATAGTAAATTGGTGCAACCACTATGGAAAACTGTATGGAGGTTCCTCAAAAAATTAAAAATAGAACTACTTATGACCCAGCAATTCCACTCGTGGGTATTTACTTAAAGGAATTCAAAACACTAATTCAAAAAAATATATGTACTCTTGTGTTTACTGCAGCACTATTTACAATAGCCAAGATATGGAAACAACTAAAATGCCCATCAATAGATGATTGGATAAATAAATTGTGGTACATTTATACAATGGAGTATTACCATGCCATAAGAATAATGAAATCTTACCATTTTCAACAAATGGATGGACCAAGAGGATAAGTCAGACTGGGAATGACAAATACTGTATGATCTCGTATATGGAATCGAAAGAGCAATAAAAAAACAAACAAAACATAAATAGACTCATGGATACAGAGAACAAACTAATGGTTGCTAGATGAGTTTGGGGGTGGGAAATGGTTGAGTAAAGTGAAGGGATTTGGATGTATAAATTGCAGTCACAAAATAGTCATGGGGATGTGAAATACAGTATGGTGAATATAGTTAATAATGTTGTAAAAACTGTGTATGGTGTCAGATGGGTGCTAGACTTATTAGGAGGATCACTTCATAAATTATATAAATGACTAACCATGGTGGTATACACCTGCAACTAATATAAAATATTATTGAACATCAACTATAATTAAAAAGTATGCATAAAGTCACAGGGTGTAAAGTACAGCATAGGGAATGCAGTCAATGGTATTGCAATAGTTATGTACAGAGTCTGAGGGGTTGTAGACATGGGGTTATCACTGTGTGAGGTGTGTAAATGTTTAATCATTATGTTATTTTGTACATGAGAAACTAATAATAATACTAATTTTAAAAAGTAGGAAATCAATTAAGGAAGTAAGTGACTTTCCCAATATCATATGTTAAGTTTATATCAATGGACAGGACTCCAGCCTGTGTTTTCTAATTCTTTCCAGGAATAAACAGTATGTGGTGAGCCTTAAAAAGGAGAAAGGCTATACACTGTAGCATAGTTTAAGAGAAAAAGGTGTATGTGTAAAGAGAGACACGCAGTATATCCCCCTTAAAGGCAATTAAAATTATAGATTGAATATGTAACAGAGCATGAAGAATGAAAACTTTACTCTTCAATCCTTGCCAGAAATTGTCCTCCAAATATTCTTCTCCAGCTACACTGATCAACCCAAATTGTCCAACCAACACCTTCTAACCCATGCCCCTAATCCTGCTACCCCTTATCTTATCCAACAGTTAACAAAATATACATTTCCCCTAACCTTCTGAAATTTTGAAGGGTGCACAAATCTCATAAGAAAACTGATCATTGATTACTCTTCCTTAATGCATCCTATTAAATCTTTAAACTTCTGGTTCTCCCTGAAATATTCATTTTAAAGATATTCTAATTTTGCTATGTTTTAGTAAAAATTTGAGCTAATAAATGTTTAAGTATGCTGGTGTGTCTTCAGTTTTGCTGTCATGCCTCTATTACTACTGAACTTGTAATTCTGCTTTGAAGAGGAAGGATGTTTCAGAGACTCACTGACATTTTCCATTCGGGGCTCCAAAACTTTGAACATTAAAAGTAATAGTCAGTGAGTTAAGAACCCTCACTTTGTTTCCCCTTCACTTTCTATGGCACTGTTCAAAAAACAGGTAAGGTAAGAGTGCTGTTGATATTTTCAGACATAGGAGGTGTGATCAAACAATACGGTGAAAGTTTAAATTAAAAAAAAAATTACACTAAAAGACATATTGCCATCAATCCCCCTCAAAACACTCCCCCTCACTCCGAACACACTTATACAATCATTCTTGCCACTTTCTGAAGCAGTTCTGGACGTCCTCTTTCATGAGTGTCTTCTGTGGTTCTGTCATGGCTGCCTCGATGTCCTGAATCATTTTGACTTTGGGGAAGAGCCAGAAGTCACATGGTGCCAAATCCGAAGAATATGCTGGATGGAGACACACCATAATGATTTTACTTGACAGAAATTACCATACCAGAAGCATGTGTGACATGGAACATTGTCATAATGGAGGATGGTTTACGGCACACTTTAAAACACATCTTCTCTCAACTGTAGCTTACACCTCACTGACTGCACCGAACAAGTTGAAACTTGTCACATACTGTTACTAAGGTTCGATGTGTTGCTTCTCCTATTAAAGATCCCTGCCTTTCCGTTGGATGGTGCTCAGAAGCAGCATCCACCATATTTTGTAATCACAATGGAAATGTTCCATGTGACACAGTCCTTCTGGTATATGGCAATTTCTGTCAAATAAAAACATTACAGTGTGTCCTCATCCACCTTATTCACTGGATTTGGCACCATGTGACTTCTGGCTCTTCCTCAAAGTCAAAATGACCATGAAAGTAAACATTTTGAATCGATTCAGGACACTGAAGCAGCCATGACAGTGCAATTAAATACAATCACGAAAGATGACTTCCCGCAGTACTTCAGAAATTGGCAAGAACCATGGGATAAATGTGTTCGAAGTGAGGGGGAGTGTTTTGAGGGGGATTAATGGCAATGAAACTGTAACATTGTTTACTGTAACATATGTTTTTAACTTAAATATTCACCATATTGTTTGATCACACCTGTATGTCCATAAATATTATGCTAATTGCACAGATGTTTGAATATTTGAAGAATTTTTCCTAAGGAAATTTAGAATTACAAGTACCACTTAGTACTTTGCAATGAGAAAATTTGTTAATTTGAGAAGCTCCTTAGAAAAAAGTGAAGACACCTTCATGAGGAGATTGTCTTTTTTGTCTCTAAGACATCATGTAAAAAAGAGGCTACTTTATTTAAACCAAATGTAAAAAATCTACAAAAAAGAGGCTACTTATTAAAATCAAATGTAATAAATCTTTGTGTGTGTAATATATAAGTGGGTGTGCATTTGCATAAAAATAGATTTACTGCATCTAATTTTCCTCTCATTGAAGAAGGAAAATAATTGGGTTTTTACAATGAAAATTTCTTAATTGTCTGACACTGGCTCCCCTTAATTTTCCTTTATCTATTTATTTTTGCTTCTTTTACCACTTCTTTCTCCATCCTCCAGAAAATTTTGCATAATAATCTATCAAAATACTTTTCTGTAATTATGTGTGCAATCTCAGAATATGTAGTCCAGTTAGAGAGAAAAACTTTAACAAAGAAAAAATATTAAACAGTATTTCTTTCTACTGTATATCTTCTAAAAGATATTATTACATACAATTTATGTTTATACAATATTTTAGTTTATGTGAGACGAGTCTTAAAATCAATTTGACATTTTTAAATGTCTACAATGCTTTTATGAGTCAAGTTAGTTATCATCACTTTTACGATTGCTTAACATTTGAAATATATAAAGTTGTGTTTAAATCAAATTGTAATAATGGATGCTTTTAAAGGGCTTAATGTGTAGATGTAAATTATAATTTTTATGTCTTTAATCAAAGGATATTAATAACTTACAAGCTTGTATTAATTAACCGAATACATTTAACTGAATTAATCAATAAATAATATCGGGATAACTGGATACATTCAAAGTACAAACAGGTATAATATATTAAGCATTAAACATTTTTGGTCAAAGCAGACAGAACAACTTTCTGAGGGTTTCATCTCAGTTTCATATACAAAGAAAATGTGAGAAATGCACAACACATAGTACCCAAGACAGAGCAAACAGACTTCACAATCATCAACATCTCTATCTGATCTCAATTTCAGATATTTACTTTTGTTTTGTTTTTAAACATAGTTTTAATGCATCCCTATTGTTATGCACTTAGAGGAGTTAAAATTTATTATTATGTTCAAATGCCTGTAGGTGATATTACATATGCATTTATAAAGGTAACACAAAATGGCTTTTTTTGAAGAAAAATAGTTAACTTAAGACATTTGAGTTTCTTCAGGTTTGGCTGGCTATGGAAGTATAAAATTTGTTTGTTTAAAGAGGATAACTACTATTTATTTTTGAGATTATACAGAGCAATTATAGACACGAGAATATATACAAAAAAGTAAATCTGTCATTTTTTTAGGAAACCATATTTTATTAAGATAGAATAATAAATATAAATATACATTGTTTTATTTGATACAAGGATAATATTAATTATATTTTTAAACTTAAAATCAATGTGAAACATTCTAAGAACTTTGGCTCTATACTATTATTCATAATAGAAAAGATTTATAGTTCCTTTCCTGACAAATATTACTAGAAAATACAAAAAATTAAATTGAATTTTTATATAAAATTACAAATTATCCTCTCCCTTGATAAAAAGCTTTGTTTTATCATTAAAACATTCAATTAACTTAGTGCTTCTAGCATATTGTTGAACTGAATTATTTTTTACTATGTCCTTATTTTGAGGAGTACAATTTAAATTGCTAAAATAATTGTCTCTTATCGCTGTTTCTATTTCTTTCTTTAAAAAAAAAAATGGCTTATTATGTCTTGTATGCCCTGTCAAATGTGTTATTTTGTTTTGTTTTGATTTGTTTGTTTGTTCTTTGTCTTTCTTAAATTCAATCAACAAATTCAGAATAATAAATACCTGTAGGTTTCCTGGAATGGCCACTGAGGACCAAAATAAAATCTTTCCCCAAATCTTTTCCCTCATGAGGAAAAGATTTTAAAATTAAGCAGCTTTTTTGGCATTTCAATTTTTATAGTTCATTATGTATAAGTAAGATATTTTAATATAAATGATTTTTAATGATTGCATATGTCTTAGTTCAAAAGCATACTAATCTTCAAGCTCAAAAACTAGTACAATATTTGCCTACAAGCTGGTTTGTTTCTAAAGTTTATGCACTAGTCACTCAAGGACAATGGGAAGTACTGTGGTATGGCTCATGGTATAAATCAAAAGACCCTAGACAATTGCCAATTACCTTGCTGTGTATAATATGGTCTTACTACCAGGGAAATCACTGATGACATATTTATAAACTAATCGTGTGCTACACCTTAAGAGAGGATTCTATTCTCTATCATTTCGATAATGATGGATCACATGATTTATTACCAAAACAGTTTCATTTCATTCCCATATCACAGGTAAATCATTGCCAATCTTAAAATCAGCATCCACAAGGTAATTTCACTCAAAGTTCCTGAAAACGTTTCTTGTCTATGTCCCATCTGCCAAAGCCAGAAAGCTGGAAAAACTATAAAAGCAAGAGACAAAGGTCTATTTGAATATAGAAAAATGGATTTTCAGCATTCACCTTCATCAAATGATATGCTCTTACCATTGTCTCTCAGTTTTCTGGATGGCTTATTCATCTTTGTATTTCCAACTTGGGGTATACTAAATTACTTATCAGTGACTGACTTACCCATTTTATAGGGACTGCAATCAAAGTGCTTTGAAAGATACTGTCTATCATCCAGAAATACCACATCCTCATTGTCTTTAGTCATTAATGAAAACTGAAACAAGTGATATATTTAAAACAAATCTTGAAAATTATCTGAAGAATTATTACTGCCATGGTGTAGGGTAATACCCTTAGCCTTAATGCCCTTTCAGAACTTGACCAAAGGACATCAGGTATGTCACTGTATGAAATAATCACAACTTACCCTATGAGACTAGAATTATACCTCTCATAATTATACCTCTCTGATTATAAATTTTTACAGGTATAAATGGTGTATTAGTCTGCTCAGGGTGCCGTAACAGAGTGTCATAAACTGGGTGGCTTAAATAGCCAAAACTTATTTCTCACAGTTCTGGAAGCTGGGAATCTAAGATCAAGGGAGTGGCTGATTCAGGTTCTGGTGAGGAGTCCCTTCCTGGTTTGCAAATCACTGCATCCTCATATGGTTGAGAGAGGGAAGAGAGGGAGAGGGAGAGGGAGAGGGAGGGAGGGAGGGAGGAAGGGAGGGAGAGAGAGAGAGAGAGAGAGTCCTAGCTAACTAGCTCTCTGGGCCCCTTCTATGACCTCATTTAACCTTAATGAGGCTCTATGTCCAAACACAGTTACACTGGGTTTAATTTTGAGGATTAGGGCCATGACATATGAATTTTGGAAGGATACAATTCAGTCCATAGCAAATGAATACATATTTTAAAGGTTTAAAAGGCGGTATACTTACCTTTATAACCAACAAGTATAAGCAACTTCTCTCAAAGATAAATCAGAGGAATCCCTACACAATCTTCGACCTGGAGTCCTAGTATTGCTGGAAATGACACCAACATAAGACTGCTCTAGAAATTGTTGAAAGGACCTTATTAGGTACTATTAACTACAAATGCAGCAATTAAATTACAAGGATCAGATACCTAGACCTAAGTAAATCATCAAATTTCCTTGACCTACATCTTTAAAATTCAAAGATCTATAATTGAGACTCTCTCAAGATATCCAGAGAAAATGAAATCATGAAAGAGACAAGTTTCAAAAACTTTTTATCTGAAGAGAGTAATAAGTTATCTAGATTCTGATATTTGGATCAAGAGACTTGGTCCTAAGGACAAAAGGCTATAACATTAATGGGACCTTGGCACCCAACAGTTTCCTCACACCCCTCTTCATAAACCTAAATTACCAAAGCAATGCTACTAAACTTTGACTCCCGTTATGCTACGCATACATCCTGTTCCAAAATTAATGCAACTTAATCGGTCCTCTGGAAAAGACCACTTCTTAGCAAATACTTTTAAATACATGTACAATAAAATAAGACTTTATTTTGTTTATTATTTTGTGCTTTATATTGTCACATTATATACTTCACAGCTAACATGCATTTTTATTTGTTTTGAACTTACAAAGCAATGGTTAGTGTAACTGAGAGCTTGAATTTACTTGGGTAAATGAAACACAAGATCAAATGGAATGATGGGAGATCAAAAGGTGTTTTGATATGATTATGACAATTCTCATGACTTGGAGTACTATTTCATCTATTAGTATAAAATATTGCCTATACATACTAACACAATGGATCTACTGCCTTATCGTCTCATTCAGAGTTTTACGAAGTACATCATGTGTGCAAGTGTTGATCTAAGCTCTTGGGATGCAACAGTGAACAAAACAGTCATTTCCCTTCTGAGACTTGCAAACTACTAGAGGAGGAAAAATAACATATGAGTGACATGTAAAATAAATATGGGATAAAAATATAGACCCAGTTGTCCAGGAGAATCCCATTATGTTTACTGGATTTAATACATTTACAAGAATATATATATATATAAATTTTAAACTATTTTTGGAAATAACTTCAGGTTCATAATAGGTTGCAAAATTAGTTCAGAAAGGATCTGTGTACACTTTACCAGTTTTCTCCAATGGTTACAACTTACACCATTATAGTATAATATCAACAATAGGAATTTAATATTGATACAATGCATGCGTATAGTTCTATGTTATTTTATCACATTCATAGGTTAGTGTAAACACCTCTGCAATTAACATGCAGAGGATTCCTGCATCACAAATATCTCCCTCTACTAACCTTTTATATTCATATGTATCCGTCTCCCCTGCACAATCCCTAAACTCTGGCAATCACAAAGGTTTTCCATCATTATAATTTCATCACTCAGGAATGTTATATAAATGGAAGCACACAGTTTTGACTTTTGTCAGTTGGCTTTTTACACTCAGCATAATGCCCTTGAGATCCATCTAAGTTGTGTGTACCTGTAGTACATTCCTTTTTTTTATTGCTAAGAAGTATTCAATGGTATGAATGTATCACAGTTTGTTTAACGATTCACTCATTGAGTCTCATTTTAGTTGTTTCCAGGTTTTGGCTATTACAAATAAAGTTGCTCTGAACATTTACGTACATACTTCTCCGTAGACATAAGTTTTCAATTCCCTGGGATAAATACAACTACTGAGTCTTATGACAGTTTTATATTTAGTTTTATAAGGAAGTGCCAGACTCTTTCAAGTGGTTATTCTATTTTCATTAGTATCGGCAATGTTGAGAAATTCAGTGTCTATGCATCTTCACCAGCGTTTGGTATTACCATTATTTTGTTGTTGTTGTTGTGTTGTTGATGTTTAGCTCTTATATAGAGTATGTGGTGATATCTCATCACAGACTTAGTTTGGATTTCCCTAATGGAAAATAATGGTGAATATGTTATCATGTGCTTATTTGCCAATTTAAGATGCTAATCAATAAAATGCCAATGTCTCTTTAAATCATTTTCCTTTTACTAATTGGATATATTTTTTTACAATTGAATTTTGCGAGTTCTATCTATACTCTAGATATGTGTTGTTTCAAATATGTAGTTTGCAAGTATTTTTCCAAGTCTGTAGCTTGTTTTTTCATTTATGATTAACTGAGAAATTCATGAACAAAAGTTTTAAATTTTGATAAAGTCCGATTCACCATTTTTCTTTTTATGGATCATGGGTTTTGCGTCAAGTTTTAAATCTCTGCACTCAGTTCTAGGTCCCAAAGATTTTTGCCTCTGTTATTTAATAAAAGTTTGTAATTACAGTTTTTATGATTTTTATATTTAATTCTGTTATCCATTTAAAATAATTTTTTTTTATATAAGGAGTAAAAGCTAGGTCCAAGTTTTTCTTGTTTTATTTTTGTGTATAAATATACAATGGTTTCAGCACCACTTGGTGAAAAAATTAGTCTTCCACTATGAATTCTTTTTGCACCTTTGTCAAAAATCAGTTGTGCATACATATGTGGAGTTTTTTCTCTGTTCCTTATTTTGTTACATTGATCTATATGCCTATATGCCTCTACCAAAACCTCACAATTTTTATGACTGTGTCTATGTATTAAATCTTTAAATTGGATAGGCTGATTACTCTTAATTTATTGCTCTTTTACAAACTGCTTTAGCTATTCTAGTCCCTTTGCTTTTCTTTTTAGAATAATCTTGTCTATATCTACAAAAAAATCCTGATAGAAATTGCATTAAATCTATATGTTCTTTGGGAAGGATTAACATGTGCAGTCTGTTGAGTCTTCCAAACCATGGACAAGGCATGCCTCTCCATTTATTTAGATCTTCTTTGATTTCTTTCATCAGAATTTTATAGATTTTTTAAAAAATGGCATAAATTCCGTTATATGTTTTGTTAGATTTACACATAAGTATTTAATTTTTCATTTCAGTTCCACGTATCAAATTCTAGTCCATAGAAATGAAACTAATTTTTATGTGTTGATTGTTTATATTGCAATTTTTCTGAACTCACTTATTAGTTTTAGGAGATTTTTTTGTTAAGTAAATTTCTTGGGATTTTCTACATGGACAGTTATGACATATCATATACAAACAGCAACAATTTTATGTTTCCCCTTTAGATCTGTATACTTTTTATTTCCTTTTCTCATTTCACTTCCCCGGTTCAAACTCCTAGTATTATATTGAATAGAAGTCATGAGAGTAGATATCAATGCCTTGTTCCCAAACTTAAAGGGAAAGCATTCCATTTTTCAACATTCAGTCCTATGTGATTAGATGTCGATTTTTTTTTAAATATGTTTTTTAAGGGAGTTCCCTCTATTCGTAGTTTCTCATAGTGTTGTAAATGATCTATGTTGTTGAATTTTGTCAAATACCTGTTCTGCATAAATTAATTTGATCATGTGATTTTTCTTTGTTAGCCTGTTATTATGGTGAACTACATTGATCGATTTTCAAATACTGAACTACTGTTGAATCCCTGGAATAAGGTTTATTCCATGCTCATGGTGTATAATTTCTTTTATATGTTGGTGAATTCTACTTGCTAAAGACATATGGTTTGTAGTTTCTTTTTTTTTTTCTTTTTGTAGTGTCTTCAGTTTGGTGTCAGAATAATACATAGACTACATATAGAATAAGATGCGAAATATTCACTTCTCTTCTTTTTTCTTGAAAAAAATGCACTACATTGTTGTTATTTCTTTTCTAAATGTTTAGTAGAATTGTCCAGTGAAACTGTAAAGGCTTTGAGATTACTTTTCCATTAGGTTTTAATTGGGAATTAAATTTTTGTATTAGGTCAGCTCAAATTGTCCATTTCATATTGAGTGAGTTCTAGCAGGTTATTCTCTTCAAGGAACTTATTTAAGTTGTCAAGTTCATGTTTTTAGTCTTACTGATATTCTTCCCTCACTATACTTTTAATGACTGCAGTTTGTAGCCATATCCTCTGCTTTATTCCTAATATTAGAAATAAGTGGATTATCTCTTTTTTTCTATCAATCTTGCTCAACGTTTACTAATATTATTGGTCTTTCAAAAAAAAAGAGATTTTGGTGTCATTATTTTTCTCTATTGTTTTTCGTTTCTCGATTTTGTTAAGGTTTGCACTTAGCTTTATTATTTTGTTCATTCCCCTTGTTTTGTGCTACTATTGATCTTCTTTTTCTAATTTCTTGAGGTGGGAACTTAGATCATTCATTTGAATCTCTTATTATTTCCTAATGCTGACATCTAGTCTATAAATCTCCCTCTCAACATCATAACTTTTATTTTCATTTTCATTGAGTTCAATGCATTTTTCAAATTCCCCTTTAAGCTTCTTCATTTTCCCATGCACTATTCAGAGATGCCTAGTTTCCAAATGTTTGGAGATTTTCCCATTGTTTATTGGGAAAAGAAACAGTATTATTGATTTATAATTTGATTCCATTTTGCTCAGAGAACATATTCTCTATAATTTCAGTTATTCAAATTTATTAAGGTTTGTTTTAGGGCTCAGGATATGGTCTATCTTGCTATATGTTCAACAGTCACTAAAAACAATGTGTATGGTTTTGTTGTTGAAGAATTGTTCTATAAATGTCAATTAGATCCTGTTGGTTGATGGTGTTAAGTTATACATTTTGCTGATTTTACTGTCTAGTATTCCTATCAACAGTTTAGAGAGTAATGTCCTGAAATCTTCAGTTGTAATAGTGGATTTGGTGATCTCTCCTTTTTGTTCTATGTTTCCTTCACATATTTTGTAGCTTTCTTCTTAATTCATACACATTTAGGATCGCCATGTCTTCTTGATGAATTGATCTTTTTATCCTTATGTAATGTCCCTCTCTGTCTCTGATATTCACTTTCTTTTGATTAAGTCTACCCATTCAACTCATATTTCAACTTACCTATATGAGTATATTTGAAGTGAGTTTCTTCTAGACAGCACAGAGTTGTCATACACAATGTCAATCTCTGTTTTTATTGGTGTATTTAGACCATTTGCATTTAATGTAATTATTGGTGTTGGTGCCTAAATCTATCATCTACACTTTAATTTTTTTCTTTGTCCTTTCTGTCTTATTTCTCTATTGCATAGGGTTTTAAATGTCGCTTTAGGTATTACTATATATATATATATGGTATAATATAGCATGCACACACACACGGCAGCCTAGTGATGTCAACATTTTACCTGTTTAAAATAAGCTATAGAAGACTTACCTCTTTTTATGGCCCCCTCACATTTCCAATGTATCATTATTTTAAAATTTTAAACATTTCCTCTATATACATTGAGAAGTACATTATACAGCATTAAAAGTTTTACTTCAACTGGAAGAAATAATTTAGAAAACTTCAGCGTAAAATAAAAGTCCAATATGTTTACCCATATTTTTGCTCTCTCTCTTGTTTTTTCTTTTTTCCTGATCTTCAGAGTTCTTAATTTATTGTTTATTTTCTGTTTAGAGAAATTCCTTGCCATTCTTTTGGGGGAGGTCTGCCAGTGGAAAATTCTCTTAGTTTGCCTTCATATAAGAAGGTCCTGATTTCCTTTTTATTCCCGAAAGATAGATTCACTGGATGTAGAATTTTGGGTTGATTGTTATTTTTTGTTAAGAAGACCATTCCCATTTGACTTCCCCACCCCTTTATGCAATGCTTGTTTTTCTACAAATTTTGTTTGTCTTTAGTTTTCCAAAGTTTGTCTATGATGTGTCTAAATGTTCATTTCTTCTAATTTATCCTGTGTAGGATTCACTCAGTTGCCAGAATTTGCAAGCACATACCTCTTGCCAGATTTGAAAAAAGAAAAAAAAATAGCTATTATATTTTTGAATACTTTTTTGAGCTTCAATTTTGTCTCCTCTCATTCTGGAACTTGACATGAATGTTAAATATTTTGTTGTAGTCCTACATGTCTCTGAAGTTCCGTTTATTTTAATTGTTTAAAGTTATTTTCTTTCTTTTGCTCAGATTTGATCATTTATATTGTTCTATCCTTAAGTTCACTGATTCTTTCTTTAGTCTTGTACACTGTGTTGCTGAGCTTATCCACTGAGATTTTGATTTTGATCATTGTGTTTTTTATTATTATTCTATAATTCCTATTTTCTTCTTTAAATATTCTGTTTCTTTGCTGAGGCTTTCTATTTTTTCGTTTGTTCCAAGTAATTGCTTATTGAAGCCTTTTTTTTTATTGTCTTCTTTAACATCTTTGTCAGATAATTTTAATAGTCGTGCCATCTTGGTGTTGGTGTTTGTTTATTGTCTTTCTAATTCAAGATTAGAGTTTTCTGGTCTTTGGCAAAATGAGTGATTTTCAATTTAAATATAGAAATATGAGATGTTTTTTTATAATACTTTGGATATATTTAAACCTTATATTTAACCAGGTCCCCTCTAACACATCTTTGGCAGAGAAATGGTGATGCCACCTTGTTACTGTCAGGGGGATATGGAATCCAGGTTCTCCACTCACCATCTTTTGACTCCAGTGAAGGGCTTCTATGACTTTTGGGTTTGGGTGGGATTTCCAGATCCCCACTGGGCCTCGGATGATACCACCCTGGCTGGGAGCAGGAAGGTACCTAATTACTGCTTCCCAACGGCCACCACTGACAGCATTGGGAGGATTGTGTGTGTAAAATCCCTGACTTTCCACTAGCTCCTTTCTGACATCACTACAAAAGGGAAGGGGAGGGCCACCTTGTTATGGCTCAGTGGTTGTAGAAGTTCAGGTTTCCTCTGTGGTCTCCACTGGCTGACATGGAGGAATGAGTGGAAGTTGTTCCTTAACAATGGGCTGGACTGAAAATATTGACCCCCACTAAGTCTTCCCTGATACCACCTCAGCATGGAGATGGGGACACATCATAACAGCCTGGTGGGGTGCAAATCTAAGCTACCCATTCAGCCTTTGGTAGATGGAATCACAGGGTTTTTTTGTTTGTTTAGTTTTTGTTGTTTCCCATAGTGTTTGGATGGAGTAGAGTGGCTATTTAGCAAAAGGTTGCCCCTTTCCTGGTCTTTTTGCTAAAGAGAGCAGCAGGATTTTCTTATTTTTCATTTGTTTGTTTCCTGTCTGTGTTGATATTTTTGGGTCATCAGCTTTTCCAATAGCCAGTGTTGGATATAGGAAGCAAAAGATCACCCAGAAGACTCATTACCATACCAGTCCTTAGGTTCCACGGTCCCTAGACAGACTGACTTCTTTCCTCCACTTTTCAGAATTTTTTCAAGGCTGTTTTCTACTTTATATCTAGTGATTTTAGCTGTATCTAGCAAAATGAATAAAAACTGTCTGTCTACTCATGCATTCTAAACAGAATATTTTTATTTTTACATAATTTTATTTATTTTATATTAAAATAAGCAAGGGTGGGTTTCATAGAGCTTATACTGTACTTCTAGTTTCTACTGTTATTTGTGGTAGTATGTGAAACACATACACATTCAACAGCGTTTTTATTTCAGTATGACTAGTAATATAACCCATATTTCTCTTCCAATATGTTGCAGATGTGATGTAACTAACTCTGCCCTTTTAAGCACAGCACACAGAGAGTTCACTGATAAAGTGTGTTCGGACAAGCTAATTAACTCCTTTACCTTTACCTTGATAATGAAAAAAAGAGAAAAAAAATGGTTCAACCCAGTTGTGCCCTACCCAGACCTCAGGTTTCAAGATGCACAGATCTGCCAACACAGTTTGAAGAAAATAAAGAATATCATAGTTTAAATGTAGTGAAATATGTGTTACAATGTATAGCTCTACAGTCCTTCTAAAGAATAGTTAGAAATCTGAATGTTCTTGATAAAATGGTTTTATTATTTACTATATGGATTAAATATCTATAAGTATTTTTAAATTGTATTCTTTGGTAACATTTATAGTTATTTTTCAATAATTCCTTTTGGTAGTGATAGATTCAAAACAACAATAAAATAAAACCACGTATAGTGAAAGCAAATACAGAATTTCCGTTTATATGAAAGCCGATGGTGACTTTTAATACATCCCTTATCAATAATTCAGGAAATTCTGTGAAAAATACAAATAACAATTCCATGTTGAAAAAATTAATTCTTCAGAAAGATTTCATGACATGATGTTAGAAACAGATATGGCTAAGGAAATGGTAACAGAATTGTGATATGTACCAGAAATAACTATTCTACTTTAATGTTCATGTCAATCAATATGAATAATTTTTATCTTTTGAACTATTGTTCATATGGATATTGATCATATTATATAGAAATAACTTTAAGAGTAGTTTTTAATAAAACTGTTTTATAGATTCTTCAATATAATAAAACCAATTGTTGCTCAATAAACGTATTTTAATAATGCCATCTTCATTATTTTAGTGACCTGTTTCAGACTCAAGTATCCCAAATTCATTATAAATTGTGTTATGAACCAATTCTTTACTATGTTAGAAGTTAATAAGAGCTATGGAAACACATGTTTAAAAGGGCATGCAAGGCTTATTGGAAATACCAGAATGGGGAATGGGTAAGGAAAATGGCAAATATAGAGTGCTCACGTTATAGGTGATATTTGAGCAAAACTTTGGAGGTGAAGAGGTGAGTTAAGTTGGTATCCAGAAGTTTTCCAGGTAGAGTAAATGGCCATTCCAGACCCCTAAGGCCTGATGCATTTGAAGTATCATAGAGGATTAATATGGATGGAGTTGGAAAAGAAATAGTAAGGTGATTAGTAAGAAATGAGGTTAAACAGGTAATGGAGTCATGGTGATAAAGTTTATAAGTCCCAATGGGCCATTATGAGTACTTCATTATTTTACTTTTGTTTAAATAGAGAGTCCTTGGAAGATAGTAAGCATAGTTTTGTAATGACCTAATATGTTTTAACTCAGACATTCTGCTTCTGTTTAGAAAACAGATTGTACAGTAACCAGTTAGTAGGCTATTACTCTAATCCAGGCAAGAGACAGTGACTGAACAAAGATGGAGGGAGATGCTAAAATCTAAAAATCACAACTTGTATTGGACATAAGCCAGAACCCAGAACAAACACTTTCCTCAGAAACTGGGTACAAGTCACCAGTCCAGTCTAGACTCCCAATCTTTATGGTGAACTGGCTACAGCAATTCTTATCCTTCCTCTCTTATGAAATTTAGTCCCAGTTGAATTTCCCTCCCACAGCCATATTTGATGGGTGCATTTCAAGAGAGATTTTCAAAATCAAATCTCTTTTATCGACTTTAGTGAAACTCAAATTTCTGGCTATAATAGTACTCTCTATTTAGCAGTTTGGATGCAAGAATAATGAGAATTAAAATAGAAGAGGTTAACTAAGACATGGAAACAATCGAAATGCCCATCGGTAGATGACTGGATTAAGAAACTGTGGTACATTTATACAATGGAGTATTACGCAGCCATAAAGAAGAAAGAAATCTTACCATTTGCAACAACATGGATGGACCTAGAGAACATTATATTAAGTGAAATAAGTCAGACAGAGAAAGATAAGTACCATATGATCTCACTTATATGCGGAATCTAAAGAAAAGAATAAGTGAATGCACTAATCAGAAACAGTTTTGGAGACAAAGAGGAAAAACTGAGGGTTGCTAGATGGGCGGGGGGGTGGGGATAAGGGGGAAGGTGAGGGGATTAGAAAACAGTCAGTAACCACAAGATGGCCATGGGGTTTTGAAAATTAATCTGGGGAACGTAATTTAGTGGTTACCAGAGGGTAAGGGGGTTAGGGGGTGGGAGATGAGGGTAAGGGGGATCAAATATATGGTGATGGAAGGAGAACTGACTGGGTGGTGAACACACAATGTAATTTATAGATGATGTGATACAGAATTGTACACCTGAAATCTATGTAATTTTACTAACAATTGTCACCCCAATAAATTTTAAAAAATAAAATAATATAAAATAAAAAGTAGCATATTATAAAAAAAAATAGAAGAGGTTAATCCATAATATTGCTATAAGAGGTACCTTCATTGTCTATCATAACTTCCACCCTTTCTCCCTTGCCTTTTTATCCTATTACTTATATTACAATGTCTTGAGAGATATTCTTCTATTAGAGCATAAGGGCCAATTATATTATAAATTATTGCACATATGTGACAACAGCCTTGTACTTTATGAGAAACACAAGAACACAATTTTGAAAGGCACATGGTTATCCTGTTGGCATTTAAACTTTTACAACTAGCTTATTGAAGTTTCTGTAGAGAATAGGGAATAAACATGACATTTTTTACATTTATTCCAATGACTGTCCTACAAATGGGACATATATAATCCTCCTTCACATTCACAGAAACTCATCCTGAGTGAATTAAATAACTTTTTCATCAGTCCAATTTTGTAATTTTATACCTTATCCACAGCTTTTCTTTCAACTATTGTTTGTAAAATGTGCGGCTTGGTAGAGACAGAATGTGAGGAGGATAGTGGTCTGCTTTTCCACTCTTCCTCCATCCGTTCCTCTGGCAACGGCCCTATTGTTGGGGATATAGAAGTCTGACAGGGGAGAAAAGGGTCCAGTTTGGCAAATACCATATCAGTGCTGGGACAGGATTCCTTCATGGCTCTAGTTTGGTCCTCCTTCATTACTTGCTAGTGGTCCCTATCAATGTGGGAAGGAATGAGTATGTGTTTGGGATCAAGTCTCTATCCAACCTATCCATTAATAAAGTCCATTCATAGAAGGTGGCTGTGTCACCCATTCATTCTATTATCTCCACTTTTCTCTCCTGGTGGGGCATAACCTCTCACGAAACTGTGGCCACTTGATCAGCTTTGTTTTCTGCTTCTTCCTCTTACCATATTTATTTCTCTTTCAAATTCTTATTTTCTATTTAGACCCTTTATATTGTAGTTTCTTCTCACCCAGCTGGCTATGTGTTATTTTCACATTTGTGGCTCTTGAGATACTAGAGTTCACTCAGAAAGCTTATTTTTTATTTATTTTTATTTTTTTTAAGGCATTGACCATCACAAGTGAATCTCTTGGAGATTTTCCATATGTCCCTTCCCCCACCTTCTCCATTTCTTTTAGACAAATACTTTATTGTAAATACTACACATGGTCTCAAATGCCTCAAATGTCTCACCCTTCTACTTCCCATTCCTCTTCTAAGGCAGCAATAGAAGATGGTGGGATGGTTTCTGGGATTTGCAGGGATGGATCTGATGTTTCATAGTAATTCTTGAAAGGAAATTTCCAGTATTATCTATTATTTCTCCTTAAAATTAGTGTGTATTTAGCATGGTAACATGTAAAGTCTACTCATAGATTGGTAAATTTATATATTCAGGTATTACTTTTTAATGTTGTATACATCTATATGAAATCATGGCTACTTGCTTTTGTTTCTAAAAACAAAACTTTTCTAAAAGAGGATTAGATTAGTTCCTTAATTAAAACAATTAAATTTATTAATATTTTATCAACCTTACAGAAACTTAAAATTTCTATAAACAGAAATGAAAACATAAAATTTTGAGTATGGAAGTTGGAAGTATATTTTAGGTCAGTTCTTTGACATCATTTGACAAGAATAAGTTCAAAATCCAGGTCTTCATGTTTGTTTCAGATTGTCATGTATTAGGCAATGTTAAGCCATAAAGTAATGAGCGGGTTTCAAGAAAATATAAATAATGCAGGCATACTGTCACTGCACAGGTTTTTATGAGTTTCCTGCATTATTTTTCAAGAAAAAAATGTGATTCTTGAGTAAGAGAAAGCTCAACGCAAACAAAAAGTGTTTCGATTGAATTAATATTTTGTAAATTTGTTCTACATTTAATCAATAAGGTCAAATGATCACAAATAGTATGTGTAAATCTCTGGAATAATAGTAAGTAGGGTTTGGTGTTAGATCTGAGTTTTAATTCCAACTCTGTCACTTATAAGCTGGACTTTGGAGAGTTGGCGATCCCATGACCCATTCTCTTATCTTTAATAGTGAGACAATAATGTCTGCCTTGCAGAAAGTTTATAAGAACTACAGATACAATAAGTAAGGAACATGGTACAGAATAGCAATTTTCAGCAACTGTTAGTACTGTTATCATTAGAAGGTTAGAATGAAAATAGAGGAGAACCATTCAGTGGAAAACCTGGAGGTACCTCTTGCTAGCAACTAGGAATAAAGGCATAGGAAGAAATAAGATGCCAAATATAGACTTGGGACTTTTGAAACCAGCTTCACTCAATATTAATTTTACTGATATAGTTTGACCAAGATGTACTATTACTAGTGTAAATTACCGTTCTAACTGAAAAACTAGAGTGTGTTCTTGTTTCTTCCCAAAGTACATTTCTACTATCAAATTCTCAGCAGCATTTCTATTTTTGCATACTGCTTTTATAGTTACCACTACTGTTTAACCATTTTTAAACACATTTTTGAAGCAATAAATTACAAGGACTTAAAAATGGTAGTGATTAATCCGTTGTCTAAGAACACAGCTTTGATTTCATCCCCAAGTTATTTGCAAATGGTTGAATTGTGGTTCTTTCCCAGACACAGGCTAAATGTAAGGCATTTCCTTGAGTGAAATACAGAAGAGTACTGATGTTATTCAAGCATTTTATCAACTACTAGTCTCTCACCCTCTTGGTGGTTTTAAATGAAACAAATGCATCACGGAGTGAAATTATTTGGACAGATGTCATAGTAAACCTAAAGAAAAAAACATAAAATAACAGCCCACTGTGAAGAACTTCTCAGTTAGCCAAGGAGAGCACAGAAGGTGTGGAGACAAATCCTATTACTGGGTAATGGGATTTACTCCGTGTCCCACACACCAGTTTGAAAATGTGATTCTGCTCATGACATAGGCAGAAGAGTTCTTAAAATGGGACAAAAGTCTGTCTTCAGGAAGGATGGAATATATTTCACTAAAGTCAATCTGATTCCCCCTTTATTAAATCACTTGATGCAAAAGAAATTCTTTGCTAACACAGGAAATTCTGAAGCCTCTTGAGCTTGGTCCTTTGAAGTAAGGTCTACAATAAGCAGTAAGCAAAAGAACAACAGAATCTTGGGAGAGGTAGGCACAGAAATGCTAGGGATTTCTGGCTAAGTAACATACTGGTTTATCTTAAGCAAGGCCTAGAATATGGATAGTAGAATATTTTGAAGTGTTAAAAATTTTATATTAAATAGTATAAAATTTACAAAGTGCAAGATCAAAAGTTGTTCACTCTCCAAAAAAAAATAAATCCACATGACAATTAATATATTTCTCATTGTTAAACTGTCTGTCAGTAATTATTTGTTAAAAACAAACAAACGGAAAACATGAACTAGAGTTATGCTGTCTTAGAACAAGAATTGGCAATTTTTGTTTTTTTCTGTGAAGATACAGATAGTATTTTAGGCTTTGTAGGCCTAAAAGAGTCTATCACTACTACTCCACTCTGTCATTGGAGCACAAACGTAGCCATAAACAATCCATGAGTAAATGGTCATAGCTGACTTTGGCCAGAGTTTGTGGATTGCTGATCCTTGATCAATATAGCTGTAACATCGGTTATAGCTTCTGGCACGTGATATGGATAGATAAATAAATAAATAGCAGTTGATTTATGTTCCTAGTAGTTCATCCTCTCTGTAGTCTGTTATACATTGTTTCTGCTCTATAATGATTGCAGTTGGTTAGTTCTGAGGCCACCTATGCTTTCTGAAAAATTTAACCCCACAATATGTAATACACACAATTTCATTTCTTTGGTATCACTGCCAGAAAAAATTCATAACATGGATCTAATCATGAGGGAACATTAAAATAACTCAAATTGTGGGATCTTCTACAACAATGTCCAAGTCAAGAAAGACAAAGGAAGGCTGACATAATATTCCAAAATAAAGCACACTGGAGCAGCATGAAAAACAAATATAATGAGTAGCCCAGAAGGCGATCCTAGGTAAGGGGGGGGGGGGAAGCTATAGATGTTATTTATTGGACCAATGGAAAAATTTATTAAACAATAGCTTTCAATCAATATTAAAGTTCCTTAGTGGGGTGATGAAAAAGAATGATCTTGTTTTAGGTAATACATTCTGAAGTATTCAGTGATAGGGGTTGAGATAATATTGTCTCCATCTTACTCTGACATGATTTTGAGAACATGATAGATAGATAGATAGATAGATAGATAGATAGATAGATAGATAGATAGATAAATGATAAAGCAAATGGAATAAATTAGGCTAATGTATATACAAGAATTCCTTATAAGAAGTCATTCCTTACCACCTCACTCTCCAGATTTTGATACACAGAAAGTAGGAAACATCAAGATATTTTCACAGATGATTTTTAGCTCTACATACTATCTTCTGCTTTACATAAAATAGCAGACACTTGGTAAAGCAATAAATGGATGAAACATTTACAGAGACTTCTAAAGATAATATGTTTGTAAGATTTTCCTAGAAGAGAATCATTCTTAAAGAAATTCCACTTTGAGTTAACTTTGGTATTTGGTGACAGAGAGCATTCTATTTTAATTCCTTTGCCCGTGGCTTTCCAATTTTTCCAGCACCATTAATTGAAGAGGCTTCTTTTTTTTTCCAATGTATGTTTTTGGCTCCTTTGTCAAAAATTATCTGTCCATATTTATGTGGGTTTATTTCTAAGTTTTCAATTTTATTCCATTGGTCTCAGTGCCTGTTTTTCTGCCAATGCCATGCTGTTTGGATTATTGTTGATCTGTAGTACAAGCTGAAGTCAGGGAGTATAACACCTCCATGTCTTTTTTCTTAGGATTGTTTTGGCTATTCAGGGTCTTTTGTGATTCCATATAAATCTGATGATTTTTTTTTTTATTTCTTTAAAAAATGTCATTGGGATTTTGACGGGTATAGCATTAAATCTGTATATTGCTTTGGGTAATATAGCCTTTTTAACTATGTTGATTCTTCCAATCTATGAACATGGAATATCTTTCCATTTCTTTGTGTCTCTTTCAATTTCTTTTAAAAATGTCTTATTGTTTTCAGTGTATAGGTCCTTCCAGTTCTTTGTTAAGTTTATTCCTAGGTATTTTATTATTTTTGACGCAATTGGTTTATTGGTATAGCCTCTATCGAAAACAGTATGGAGTTTCCTCAAAAAATTAAGAATAGAATTACCATATAACCCAGCAATCCCTCTCCTGGGTATCTACCCAAAACATCTGAAAAACATTTATCCATAAAGACATATGTGCTCCGATGTTCACTGGAGCTTTATTTATGGTGGCCAAGACATGGAAACAATCTGTCCTTTGATAGATGATTGGATAAAGAAGCTCTGGTATATATACACAATGGAATACTATTCTGCCATAAGAAAAGATGAAATAGTATCATTTGCAACAACATGGATGGATCTTGAAATTATTATGCTAAGAGAAAAAAGTAAGACAGAAAAAGTCGAGAACCATATGATTTCACTGATACCGTGTTTCCCCAAAAATAAGACGTAGCCGGACAATCAGCTCTAATACTTCTTTTGGAGCAAAAATTAATATAAAACTTGGTATGATATTGTATTATACTATTATATTATATTATATTATATTATATTATATTATATTATATTATATTATATTATATTATGACCTGGTCTTATAGTAAAATAAGACTGGGTCTTATGCTAATTTTTGCTCCAAAAGATGCATTAGAGCCGATTGTCCGGCTGAGTCTTATTTTCAGGGAAACACGGTATGTTGTATATAAAATTTAAAACAGCAAAAGAACAAGACAAACAAATGAAGATACAAAAACTCATAAACACACACAATAGTTTAGTGGTTACCAGACGTAAGGGGAGAGGGATGTGGTAGATGAGGGTAAAGGGGATCAAATATATAGTGATGGAAAGAGAACTGACCCTGGGTGGTGAACACACAATGTGAGATATAGGTGATGTATTACAGAATTGTACACCTATGTAACTTTACTAGCAATTGTCATCCCAATAAAATTTAATTAAAAACAAAAATAAAAAAATCAATTGTGATGTCTAAAAGAAGTCCACATAAAAAAAATTTAAAAACATGGTCATTATTATTATTTCTACTTTTTAATCCATGGGCTGACCTGAAATTTATGGTTCATTATATAATTTTCTTACAGCAAACCTGAACTCAGATCGATTTCTCTAGCTATATATATTTTTAAGAGTCAATACATTCTATTGCTGGGAACATACTCCAAAGCTGCAAATTACAAAGTTATAAGATTAGCTTTATAGCTAAACAATTCCAAAGTGACCAGGAAAACAATTCCTTAAAAGTTAAGTATCCTCAAATTGTGATTTTTCCAGAAATTGTGTTGATATATTTCCTGCTTTGCAGCGATATCAATTATTTTGATCTGAAATTAGCCAACTGACCTCCATAAATTGCCATTTATCTTTCTCTAGTCCTTGCAACATTTCTTCCTCTATAAACTCTTTTCAAATTATAGATATTGTTATCACAGTGGAAGGTCACTTAAAATCTGTTTGTTGGTTCAAATAATGCTTAAAATCAATAGTAGTTCCTGCATATCTGTGCATTCTACTTGATTCAGTGGTTTAGGCTACATTCTACAGCATATACAACTTTTGCTGCTGAAAGTCACCTTTATCAAAAGAAACAGCATTAAAACCTTACTTACTTTTGTATCGAAACTTTACTTTGATTGATTTCTATCATACAGATACCTATTTTTGACTGATAGTTCTCAAATATGAAATATGTTAATGTAATTATGGATCAGATTTTTTTTTAACAAAAGCAAGTAGCTCGTGGATATAGGTAACAATTATATGTTAAATGTCAATTACAGGTATATATGCACACACACACACACACACACAAACAAAACAAAGCACACACACAAAAAACCCTGTTGTTTGTAGGGAGTCTTATTTTCAAGGATTGCTGCTTTTTATCTCCCAGCTCCAAAGCCATTCTGATCCCGGCTGTGTGAAACATGCTATTTACAGCACCTGTGGTCTAATCACTGATTTGTCATTCTCTACCAGTAGTAGCAAGTAAAGAATTGCAACAGTTATTCTCTCTTAATATACGGTACCAAATTATTTATTTTAAGTTATATATTCTTTTCTCCTGGATCAGAAATGCACATAGATATGGAGTGACATTTCACCATTCTAATCATTTCTATAAATTTGTACTGGAAAATCAATTATGTACTTTATCTTTTTTTATTATTTAATCATACATAGCCACTTCTAATCTCAACAACTCTGAAAAGATTTAAAAAGTTATGTTAATTTGCGTTGGAGTTATTTTTACATCTCAGAATTTACTATCATGTGATGTAATTAATTTCAAAGTGCAACTTTTTATTTTTGTATAACAAATATTTACACATTTTTACACACACAACTGTCTGTCCATATTATCTAGTGTTAATATTAACTCTTCTCATCTGTATCACAATATAAAAAGTACATTCTCATCAATGTAAAATTCTACTTTTTAAATCAAGTCTATATTTTATATATGCATATTCTTGTACATAACATTGTGACAATAGCTTTGGCAATTTTTCATTACATATATTTACATCAAATGAGATCATTCAATTCCTCCATGGTCAACCAGGTAGTTGAGGTAGCCAAGCATTGTATCTGTGTAGTTTAGCCTTGGCGGCAAGTTGAGATTTCTAAAGACTCCATTCCGCTAATGTCAGAATTGATGCAGACAATCAAGGTAAGGGCTATTAGCTCAGCGCAGAATTATATAAAATTTCCATCATCTACTGATCACCCAAATGTGCAGCCATATCAATAAAAAATAAAATACATTTAAAAGTAAAAGCATTCCTTTTAAACTCAGAAATGAGGTAAGGTTGTCCACTATCATCTTTCTATTCAACATTGTACATGAGGTCTTAGCCAGTGCCATATAATGAGAAACATAAATCAGTGACATAAAGATCGGGAACAGATGCAGCTAAAAATAAATAAAAACGAAAAGAAGTTTCAAAATGAGACCAACTTTAAGTGTGCAGTTGGGGTCAATTTATTTATTTATGATAATTTATAAAAAGTTTTATTTTTAATGAAAGAATATTCTTCCATGTCGTTGAAAACCCTTTGCATTATCTAATGCTTAGTTCTCACTTTAAAATCTTAATTGTGAGATCATGTACATACCTAGACTGTGCTGGCATGTGGAAATTAGGTCATTATGAAAGCTTGTGGAAGTGCGTAAGTACTTGCATGTTTGTATTAGGTTGGTGCAAATGTAACTGCAGTTTAAATAATTACAAAAACCGCAATTACTTTTGCACCAACCAATAGATAAACTTGTTTTATAAAAGTGTATTTTTGCATATTTATTGTTGACAGCGCTTTGAATGATATGAAAGGACCTTGCTAGATTTCACTAATAGTTTTTATCAAAATTGCATTATCAGAAGTCAAGATTATTGAAACTTTGTTCATGTTCTAGCTCTTACTAAAGATTCGTGTCAAGTGTTAGTAAATTAAAATGATCTAAAACAAAAGGTATACATTATATTAACATTAAGCAAATACTCTAATAATGGTGTATATGTAACATTCATATAAGTTCCGTATAGTGCTGCATGCATAAAATGAATTGGGGCTTTGTCCCTAAAGTAAATTGTTATAAGTTATATCTTAATTCTAAAATAATACATTTTATGATTTTATGTTTTATACTGATAATGTCATATAAGGAATATATAAATGATAGTACCATTTGGGAAAAGGACAAAATGTAAACATTTAACGTATACATTTAATAACTTGGTGTTTTCTTAACAAGCTCTTTCTTGTAAGATTAAATTCAATCCCAGTAAATAAGTGATTGGTTTATTAAAAAAGAGTCATTCCTGTTCAAAAACTTTTTTTACTTTATTATAAAGTGAAATATTATATATATATATATATATGTATATATATATATAGTGGTTTTATATATATATATGGTTTTATATATATATATGGTTTCATATATATATATGGTTTTAATGAACTATATATCATGTTCAAATGATTGCCTTCATCTTCTAAATTTAACTTTCAAATTCACTTATTATTAGAAGCCATGTGTAAAACTGCAAGTTCTGTTTAACTATTTTTCTAAATCTTTTAGAACATCTGTTTCTTTACACTGCTATTGGATATATTAGCTGAAGTTAAAAATATAGATAGAAGCTGACCTTTCCTGATTTTAAAATATGGCATAAAATAATTCAGGAGAAAAACATGCAGCTACTTTGATCATTTAAGCTCTGACTATATAATGCATATTTAAGATTAGCATAGCAATATTAGCTAAGGGCAATGCAACAGAGGAGTGTCCCTTTTTAAGTTCTTACTTGAATTTAAATCAGATCACCAGTAAGTTACCTCTCAGTGTTACCAGTAAACTATTTCCAGACACATAACACAAAATGAAACACTATTCCTTTTTCTTTGCTAGCAATCTCACTAAAACCAGGATAGATAATAGTGTGCTGGACTGAAAACAGGACAGTTACAAACTTCATGCAACAATAAATAGTATAGATGCTATTTACTGTTTATTTTCTATTAGAAGGATTTAAGATTATCTAATTGGTTAAACATATGTATTGAATCCCAGCCAAAAATCACCTGCAGTGACAGCCTCCCTCAGGTAATTGCAGGGAGGGACACAAAGTACCTGCCTATAAGGAGATCATAGTCAGGTAAGTGAGGTAACATTTACCTGCCCGCATGGAAACTCAACACATGCTTTTAAACAATCACATATTGTTTTTTAGAATGTATGAATACAATTAGTACAAATCAACATTTGACTATTTTTAATCCAATAACATTAAACTACAACTAGTTAAGACTGATGAGCTAAGAACAATAAAATTTACTATAGAGAAAGAAGGAGAAAACCTCAGGTGTGGGATCTTTCTAATCTTGCAGAGGGGTGTCATTTGGAGAAAGAAGTCATGATATAGGGGAAACTAAACCTGAACATCAAAGAAAGACTGAAATCAAAACAAATCAAACAAAAACTTTGCCTCCTGAATAATTTCAGAAAATTGGCTTTCAGAGACTGGCCTAGTGTCTTGTCAAAAATATAGAAATATCTACATGATCAGTTATTTTCATCTAATTCTATGTGTGACACGTGTTTTTGTGCTTGGATCCTTTTTCTGAAACACAGAGGTACTAATTTACTTACTCAGTAAATATTTATTCATTACTTTGTGTCAAGAATTCTTCTTTTTCTTCTTCTTCTTCTTATTTTATTTTAAATTTGAAAATAAAACAGATGAAAAGGCATACTCCTGTTTTCAAATATCTTAAAATTATTTGGTTGGTAACATTTCCTTCCTGACCTACTTCTCATGAATGCATTACAGACACACTTATAGACTATTTTATGAAACATACAACAAATAAACAAAAATATATAGTGAGACAGCAACAGATACACCCAAGAACCCAAGTAATATTTAAGGTTAGAAATAGATTAAGATCATGTGTCTAAATTAACCTTCAAATTTAAGAATATGAATTATTAGTTTTAATTGTACTTCATTGAGAATTTAAGTTTAAAGTTAATATTTTAACAGATGTAAAGAATATTACAATAGACATTAGAATTAAGATTACTGAAATTTTAGAATTTATGACTAAACCATGACTCCTCATTTATCTATCTAAGAGTATTCACTTCAGTGTGTAAAAAGCAACGCATGCCCTAGGAGTTTAGGACCATTAAAAGAGATTATTATTGTGAAATTTTATTGTTTTGACTGTGTGTTGAACTATTAACTAGAATGTTTGTACCATTTATTGTGGGAACTCTGTCACTCCAAGAAACAATTGAGCTCACATCAGAAATATGGAGGCATAAGGGCTCCCCCTTGATCTCTCCTCTTGAAGTTACAGTGATTTGAACAGATATAATTCAACAAAAGATTCCCTACGCAACACACAAACACATCTGAGAGATCCGCCCATCGAAACATCTGCAGGTGGGCTAATGGGGTGAACAGGGGAGGAGGGAAAAGAGAAGAGTTGAGATGGGTGTGCGGATGCAGACCAGAGCTCAACACAGCTGACATAGCTCAGAGCTCACTGTGGTCCCAGGAGAGGATTCAGGCTGCAGGTCCACTCTCTGTGGCCCAGAGCATTCCTGCCTGAATGATCAGCATGTACTAATAATATGGCTGAAACTAGGAGTTGGGACAGAGACCTCAGGGTAAAGATTGATAACAGAGCTGTGGTCTAGGAGTCCTTACTGCCAGGCAGAAAACAAAGCCACAGAGCCTGGCTGCCTTCCCCTACCCCCTCCTGGAGCTCTCTTCCCTGCATCCTCCCTCAGCAAACAGTGGGCCCCAGAAGAACCTGTAGCAGTGAATGTTGGGTTAAAGAGCAGAATATCCACAGCTCTGAGAACTTGGGAGATAGTTCTCAAGTGGTAGAGTGGTAGATGAACACTGTGGCTATTTCCAGTGACATGGGTAGAGATAAAAAGGCAAGGTAGCTGTGGTTCAGCAACGGCCATTATTTGGAGAACAAAGTTAGAAACACACCAGTGGCCTCTCCCGGTCCATCCCACCCTCACCTTCAGTGGCTGATTCCAGCAGGGGCACCCTGCTCAGGCAGTGCAGCTCTTCATCTGACTGCAGGGGCAGCACTGGGATTTCAGAGGCTCAGAATCCCATCGTATACCACATCCTCCCATTGGGGTGGGGCCCTGAGACTGAGGTGACCTGGTCACAGAGGAGACACCCACCTCCTCATGTAGTCTTCCACAACAAGAAGATGTAACAGTGCAAGAGAAAATAAAATGTTCTAGCATCACCTACTGGAAAACAAAAGAAAGACCTCTTTGTATCCTCCTGCTGCAGAATTAATTCCCATGGATGTCCTAGAAGAGACATAATCCATAAATTACCATGAACAAGTAACAAGTCAGCCCAGATAAAAAACTAAAAATCTCCAAATAATAAATGTAAATACATGATTTAAAGGACAGATAATTCAAGACTGCAATTCTGAAAAAAACTCAATAAGATACAAGAAAATTCAGATAAGGGGTTTAATGAATTCAGAAATAAAATCAATGACCAAAATTAATACCTTACCAAAGAGAATAAAATGTTTTTAAAAAGAACCTAATAGAAATTCTGGAGCTAAAGAATTAAAAAAAAAAAGACGAAGAATCAAATAGTGAGCTTAAGAAAGTAGAGCTTGCTAGATGGAGAAAAAAATAGTGATGCCAAAGATAGGATTCTGGAAATGATGCAAATGGAAGAAGAGAGCAACTTGAGAGATAAAAGAAGTGAAAAAACTCTATGAGAAATATCTGATTTCATCAGAAAGAGCGATATAAGTATAATGGGTATACCAAAAGAAGAAGAGAGGAAGAAGGGCGCAGAATGCTTATTCAGACAAACAGTCAAAAAGAACTTCCCAAACCTACTGAAACAACTGGATCCTTGAATCCAAGAAGCAAACAGAATACCTACTTTCTCAATCCCAATAGGCCTTCTCCAATGCACATTATATTGAAACTGTCAAAAATTAAAGACAAGGAAAGAATTCTCAAGACAGCCAGTGAAAAGAAGGTAGTAACCTACAAAGGAAAGCCCATTAGATTATCATCAGATATTTCAGCAGAAACTCTGCAAGCTAGGGGGGAGTAAGATGAAATATTCAAACTATTGAAAAGAGAAATTACCAGCCAATAATAATATATCCAGCCAAAGTTATCCTTTAGATAAGAAGCAGTAATAAAAACCTTTTCAGATATACATAAGCTAAGGAAATTTTCCACCATTAGGACTGCATTATAGGAAATACAGAAGAAGGTTATCCTACCTGAAATAGAAAGTGAAAAAAATAGAAAATTAGGAGTAAGATGACTAACACATAGAAGTAGGAAATGGCAATCCCTACTCAGAATAGGACATTCTACACTTAAATATAACATAAAGCTTAAAGAAGACAAAAACATAAAAAAGAAGACAATTTGCTACTACACTTGGATGAACTCACAGCATAAGTAGGGATAATTTGTGACAAGAAAAACATAAAATGGGAGGGGGCAAAGGTCTGAAATTGCAAAGGAGAATAGAGACAAGATGCATGTTGAAGAAAAAGGATATATATATATATATATATATATATATATATATATATATATATATATATATAACTTTCTTTTACGTAAATTTAATGGTAACCACTCAAAAAACAAACAAAGGAAAAAATCCAGCATCACCTGGAACAGAAGAACATAACATGAAAAAAGAGGAAGCAGAGAAAACAAATCATAGAATATCACTAAATTAAAATAACAGACAGAAACACAAAGACAAAAAAAAAAAAAAAAAAAAAAAAGGGGAGACACTGAGCTACCAGAAAAAAAGACAAAATGTCCATCGGAAATGCTCATACATCAATAATCATACTAAATGTAAATGGACTAAACTCATGAATAAAAGGGCACAGAATAGCAAATTGGAAAAAACAACCAACCAAACAAAAAACGATGCTGCCTTCTAAAGATATATCTCAGCTGCAAGGACAAATAACAGACTCAAACAGAAAGGGTAGAAAAACATCACTCCAAGCAAATGGCGTCCAGAGAAAAACAAGTGTATCCATGCTTATATCCAATGAAATACACTGCAAGATAAGAAAGGTAACAAGAAATAAGGATGGAAATTTCATAATGATAAAGGGGACAATACATCAAGAAGACATAATGCATCAACATATATACTCTCAGTCAGAAAGCACCACGATATATGAAACAACTACTAACAGTACTAAAGGAAGAAGTTGACCAAAACACAATTATAGTAGGTATCCTAAATACACCATTAACAGTTATGGATAGATCATCCAAACAGAAAATCAATAAGGAAATATCAGCCTCAAATGACACATTGGACCAAATGGACATAATCTACATTTACAGAGACTTTGTCCTAGAATACCAAACTATGTATTTTTTTCTAGTGCACACAGAACATTCTCAAGGACAGACCATATGTTGGGACACAAAACTAGTCTCAACAGATTTAAAAAGACTGAAATCATACCTAGTATATTCTCCAAACATAATGCTTTGATATTGGAGATCAACTGCAAAAAGAAAGAGGGAAACACTACAAATATGTAGAGATTAAACTGCATGCTACTAAAGAATAACTAGGTCAAACAAGAAATAAAAGGAGAGCTCAAAATATACAGAGAAACAAATAAAAATGAAAATATAATGTATCAAAACTATTGAGATGCTGCAAAAGTGGTAATAAGAGGGAAATTACAGACCTATCTTAAAAAGATGAAAACCCCAAAGAAAAAAAAACTAAAATTACATCTTAAAAGGTTAGAAAAAGAACAAGTGCAGTTCAAAGTCAGCAGAAGGAAGGAAATAATAAAAATCAGAGCATAATTAAATGAAATAGGAAACAAAAACACAATAGAAATGATTAATGCAACAAAGAGCTGGTTCTTTGAAAAGTTTAATAAAATTTACAAATCCTTGGCCTACTCACTAAGGAAAAAAGAAAAATAATGACACAGATAAACCAAGTCAGAAATGAAAGGGGAAGTTACGACAACCACAGAAATACAAGGATCATACAAGAAAACTATGAAAGACTATATGCTACCAAATTCAATAACCTAGAAGAAATGGACAACTTCTTAGAAATATATAACCTCCATAGGCTGAATCATGAAAATCTTAAAAATCTAAATAGAACAATCAATACTAAGGAAATTGAAATGATCATCTAGAACCTCCCCAAAAGTTAAAGTCCAGGATCAGATGGCTTCACTAGTGAATTCTACCAAATATTAAAGATGATTTAATACCTTTCCTCAAATTCCTCAAAAAATGGAAGAGGAGACAATACTTCCTAACTCATTATGAGACCAACATTACCGTGATACCAAAACATAAAAGGATAACACAAAAACAGAAAACGGCAGACCAATATCTCTGATGAATATGACATAAAAATCCTAAAGAAAATCCTAGCAAATCAAATACAACAGTACATTAAAAAGATTATACATCACCATCAAGTGGGGTTCATTCCAGAGGTGTAATGATGGAACAACATATGCAAATTGATCAATGTGATACACAACATAAAATAATGGATAAAAACTATATGATCATATTCATAGATGTAGAAAAGCATTTGACAAGATACAACATCCATTGATGGTAAAAACACTTAATAAAATAGGTATAGAAGAAAAGTACCTCAGCATAATAAAGGCCATAGATGACAAACCCTAAGCTAAGTTCATACTTAAGGGTGAAAAATTGAAAGCTTTTTCTGTAAGATCAGGAACAAGTCAGGAATACCTCTTCTCACAACTATTATTCAACATAGTATTGCAAATCCTAGCCAGAGGAATCAGGCAAGAGAAAAAAATAAAAAGAATCCAAATTGGGAATGAAGAAGTCAGATTGTCACTTTTTGCTGATGACATAATTCTTTATACAGAAAACTCTAAAGACTCCACCAAAACAAACAAACAAATGCAAAACAACTGGACACAATAAAAAAAAAGGGGTAAAGTTGCAGGATAAAAAGTCAGTGTAAAAAATCCATGCATTCCTATATAATAAAAATGAAATTTCAGAAAAAGAAATGAAAGAGAATTATTTTTGCAATTACAACAAAAAGGAATAAACTACCTAGGAATGAATTTACCAAAGGATAAGAAGGACACATACACTGAGAACTATTTGATATTATTAAAAGAAATTGAAAAATACACAAAGAAGCAGAAAGATATTTCTGTTCAAGCATTATAAAAGTAAGCATAGGAAAAAATGCCCATATACCCAAAAGCAATATACAGATTTCATCCATTTATCATCAAAATCCAAAATAGAAAGGGAAATGTATGTATATATATATATATATGTATATATATCAGATTTGTAATGGGATGAAAAAAGACCCTGAATAGCCAAAGCAATCCTGAGAAAAAAGAACAAGGCAGGAGGTACCACACTCCCTGATTTCAATTTATACTACAAAGTAACAATAATCAAAACAGCATGGCACTGGCAGAAAAATATACACGGACATGTAGAATTGAGAACCCAGAAATAAACTCACATTTATATAGGCAAATATTTTCAAAGGAACCAAAGTGTGCAGTGGAGAAAAGAAAGCTTCTTCAATAAATGGTTCTGGGAAAAATGGAAAGCTAAGCACAAAAGAATGAAACTAGACTGCTATCTGTCACCATATATCAAGATTAACTCAAAATGGATCAAAGACCTAAATATAAGACCTGAAGCAATAAATTGCATAAAAGAAAGCATAGGTACTACACTTATGAATTTTGGGTTTAGAGAGGATTTTATGAATTTGTCCTCAATGGCAAGGGATGTAAAAGCAAAAATGAGAGAATGGAACTATATCAAACTAAAAAGCTTCTGCACAGCAAAATAAAACATGAACAATACAAAAATACAACCAACTGAATGGCAGAAGATATTTGCAAACAACATCTCATTATATATATATTCATTTTATACATATATATGTTCATTATATATATGTGTATATATATATGCATATATACATATACACACATACATATACATATATATAGTGAACTTGTACAATTGAACAACAAAAACACAAACAATCCAATTAAAAAAAGGGCAGAGGACCTGAACAGATACTTCTCCCAAGAAGACATACAAATGGCCAAAAGATATATGAAAATATGCTCAACTTCACTAGCTATTAGGGAAATGCAAATCAAAACCACAATGAGATACTTCCTCACGCCTGTTAGAATGGCTATTACCAACAAGGCAAATAATAATAAATGTTGGAGTTTTGTAGAGAAAAAGGAATCCTCATACACTACTGCTGGTGGGAATATAAGTTGGTATAGCCACTATGGAAAACTTTATGGATGTTCCTCCAAAAATTAAGAATACAGTTACCATATGACCCAGCAATCCCTCTTCTAGGTATCTATGCAAAAAATCTGAAAACCTTTATCCATAAAGATATATGTACCTGTATTTTCATTGCAGCATTATTCATGGTGGCCAAGATATGAAAAGTTGGTATATGATTGGATAAAGAAGATATGGTACCTATATGCAATGAAATATTACTCGGCCATGAGAAAAAATAATAGCGAAATAAGTCAGACAAAAACAGTCGAGAACCAAGTGACTTCACTCATATGTGCCATATGAAACAAAAAGCAAAATCAAACAAGACAAACAAACAAAAACTCACAGATACAGAGAACAGTTTAGTGGTTAAGAGGGTAAGTCACCAGAGGCAGAAGAAGGTAAAGCAGGTCAAATATATGGTGATGGAAGGAGAACTGAATTTGTGTTGTGAATACACAATGTAATATATAAATGATGTTTTATAGAATGTATACTTAAAACCAATATAATTTTACTAACCAATGTCACTCCAATAAAATTAATAAATATCAAAAAAAAAGAAACAATTCAGCATAAGAATCCATGACTAGCTCACTGACTTTTGTGATGAAGAAAAGGTACACGTTCCCCACCCTCCATACCTCACCAGAAACTAGTATATGAAAACTGAAGTTTTGACAAAATTATAATTTCATGACTTTGGAGATGAATATGAAGTGCATATGAAAACATCTATTTGTGGGAGAAGAAAAATGCTTAAGTAGCATTATATATTCTTCATTTGCATCAACTTCACACATACTCAAACACATGAATATAAACTAAACACTCATAATAATGATATATATGTGATGAATAGACACATGTAGAATATGACATTGATAATATGCAATTATTATATTCAATTTAAATGCAACCACATACATATGAGGTCTGACTATGTTTGCAGACTTGTTGCAATGATGTTGTAAACTTTTTTGATATCAAAGGGATTATTCATTCCAAATTTGTACTAACTGGACAAACATTTAACCAAGTTTACTATTCGGAAGTGCTGAAAAGGCTGCGTGAAAAAGTTAGACAAAAACGACCTGAACTTTTCACCAACAATTCATGTCTTTTGCATCACTACAATGCACCAGCTCACACCGCACTGTGTGTGAGGGAGTTTTTAGCTAAGAAACAAGTAACTGTATTGGAACACCTTCCCTACTCACCTGATTTGGCCCAAAATAACTTCTTTCTTTACCCGAAGATAAAGAAAATATTGAAAGGAAGACATTTTGGTAACACTCAAGACATCAACTCTAATACGATGTCAGCTCTGATGGCCACTCCAGAAAAAGAATTCCAAATTGCCTTAAGAGTGGACTAGGTGCTGGCATTAGTGCACAACTTTCCAAGGGGAGTACTTTGAAGGTGACCATACTGATATTCAGCAAGGAGGTATGTAGCACATTTTCTAGGATGAGTTCGCAAACTTAATTTTCAGATCTTTTATAGAGATTTGTTACCACACAATTATTATGTACAATAAACCTTGCTATCTGCTTTACATGGAGTAGAGCATTTGATTCTCACAATAACACTATGAGTCAGGTAAAATGTTATTCTTATTCTGTAGATAATATTTGATCATGGATAGAAGGGACAGAGATAAGTCATTTGCCATAAATGCATAGCTAAATGCTAAATAGAGGAAGGACCAGTATTTTTTTCTGTCAAAGCTTTCACATTTATCCCATATTTATGCTAAAATAGTTTCTCTATCTACCATCATTTACCTATGCATGTATCAATATAAAATACATACACATAATGTGTGATGACAGGAAGTTTGGATAAGATTTTATAATATATAATTTATCTCTATATTATATATAAAGAGGCATATGATATCCACATTATCAAAGTACATGAGTATTACAACTGAGGATTATATATCACTTTATATATGTATAAGGGTCTTCAAAAACTCTTATTTTTCCATAAATACACTGAGAAATTGATTTAATTCTCTTCCTGCTTCAACTGTTTCATTAATGATGGTCAATTACTCCTTCATTGTAAAAACATGTTCCTTCTTTGCCATTAACTAGAAGGTATTTTAGAATTACTCCTCCTATCATTCAGTCTCTTATCCTTCACTAGCTCAGACGTTGAACTTCTGCTCTTTTTCTATACTCACTGCTTTCAAAATCTTATCACTTCCCTTCAATCTCCATTCTGTCAATACAATCTCTAAGATCTTTAGATTCACCTGTCTATGGATGACAGCTGTATTTATTTATTTGTCATCACTAGTGAATCAAAATGTCTAAAATAAAATTTACTTTTCCTCCTGATGGAACTCTCTTCTTAGCCAACAGCTTTATTCTTTTCAACACTAGTACAATTTTCTAGGTCCTCAACTTTGTAAATATTGTAGCTAATTTTCATTCTTTTTTCATAAGAGCTTACTATTCCTCTTCAGTTTCTCAGCCATTCTCCCCATGTGACCCTGAAAATTCTTTATCACCTTCTACCTTCTTGTCTTGTCTTCCAATACTTTTGTATTTGGGTCTTATTGCTGATCTTGTACTTTCCTAACAGAATGATGTCCCCAAAAGCTTTTCACAAAATATAAATTATTTTTATAGGAAACTTACTTTGGGGCTCTATAATTCCTCAGGGGAAAACAATTGCTTTTTTATATAATAGTTTGGGCATTCCACGGCGCCATTTTAATTTTATTAGCTTTCTTAAATCAAGTTCTCTATTTCTGTCAAGCCACCTTCAGTAAGCACAGTGCTAATTCTCACTTCTTTGTTAGTTCCTTTGTCAGAAATGTTCCCATGTCCATTTCAAGCTGTATTCCGTAATTTCTTCAACACGTAGTGAAAACTCACCCTGATTTTTGCTCTTCAATGGACTGTTTTCCTATTTTCAATTCCTTCAGCATTTGTAAATTAGTGCTGGATAACTTTATACATTTCTTCAAAATATAGCTTCAGACTTAAACTCCAAATGTTTTCTTGTGTCATACAGGACTTGAATGGTCATACCGACTCTAGCTTTCTTTAGAATTATAACTGCTTTTCCTATGTAAGTTGAGAATTTACTTCTGCAGATTTTACCTGAAATCTAGGTCACAAAATCTATTTAGTGTAATATAGTTCTTGCTGCTAAGAACTTTCCATTTACATTTTGATTTTGGGAAGACCATTTTTCTCCTTAAATTGGCTTTACCATTTTTTATTTCCTCTGCTTTTCTGTTTGATTGATTTTTGTTTTTAATTAATTGTGGGTTCATAATTAAAACACAGTGAAAAGAAGGGAAAGGCTATAAAATTCAACTCCAAATTTAATTTGTGCTTACTGGTATTTCTAATGGAAATATTCTGAGGACTGTAACTGCCTTATTAAAAGTAGGAGGTCAATAATGTTTGTGAAATTATATTGAAACAAAATTAGTTCTAATAGTTCCTTGTAAATGTTCAGGGCTAGCCATATTTTTCACGCAAACTGTTAAATGAAAGATTTGGACATTTTGTGGATTTCTTTCCTCTATTTTTTTTTCTTATATTATTTATGTCTTCTTTATACAGCAAGCACATGCCTATAGATGGCTCCCTCGGTGAAAACTATTATTCCCTTGCCAAGACTGAGAAAATTTTATTAAATAAATGTCTGGTTAGCCTCCCCTAACTAATTTTGAAGGAAAGAGAAAGTTATTATTCTCTCCATTTACCATACCTACTAATTTTTACCTCCATTCTGTCTTCTATCTAGTATTCTCCTTCTGTGTCCCAGGTGCTTTAGGAAGAGACTACATAGACATTGTTTCCTAGTATACGTCCAGTCCTCTTGAGCTGGCAGCATTAGTTAAAAGGAATTATACAAATCTACAAATTCTAATTATAGTCGTTTGTATTTGAGATTTTGTGTTTTGGAACAGGAGGAAAGTGAAGATATATATTACATTATATTATATTATATTATATATATGTTATATATTAAACATATAATGTATAATATATTATATATGCACATATATATGTATATGTATATATACATATTTGTGTGTGTGTGTGTGTGTGTGTGTATATATATATATATATATATATATCAAACTACATCACTTTGTATCCTGTTTTTTTTCTCTTATAATTTTATAACATACATATTGGTTCCTCAGTTTATTTATCTATAAAATAGGTATTATAGTAGGATTTACTGTACAGTGTTTTGGGGATCATTAGATCATATAACCCATGTAAAGCCTTTAGGACAGTGATCAGCAAATACAAATATGGTTAGTGTTGTGTTGTCATTGCTTTAATTGTTATTAAGCTACTAGGGGATACACAGTGAACAAAAGATTGATATCGTTTTCTCAACACTTCCCAATACATTTATGGGAATTATTACAAGCTATGAGATAAGAAAAATTTAAATGAGTAATTGCAGTTCCTTTTATCCTACCAAGAAAGCAGAATAAAGCTAGTGCAATCAGTGGGTAAACATATCTCCCAATCTACTCTCCTATTCCTTTTATATTACCTGTTAGCCTCACTCCCAATAGCACATACTCTCTGGCTCATATAAGAATATGTGACTAAAGTGATGCACACATAGCATGATTTCATACACAGATGTTACATCTGTGATGATGGTAGCAACCATCGCACACTTTGCTTTGCAGTGGGGGTAACTGGGTTCAGTGGGAAGCGTAATTTACTGAGATGGTATACCTTTTCAGGTTAGGAGATGCTAATGAGCTGTAGATAAAAAGAAATCATTGTGTTTGGTGGTGGAGAAGTTAGAGGAAGGACAATGCACACTAATTCAAATTAATTTGTGTAACAAAAGACAATTAGAAACGTACAAGCAAAAGCAAAGGAAAGGGTAAGGGCACCCAAGGCAGACTAAAGAAAACACTTAAATTGCTTCAAAATTTTAAGCCTGTGTCTTTGAAAAGTATTATAAAGTGATTTACCTAAAAATCAGAGTGTGGCACTGAGGACCATTGGGATCACTGATTTGGCATGAGCAGTTTTCTGATCACTTGTCCACATAAGGAATTTACAAAAGTCAAAAATTAAGGAGTTATATTCAGGAAAGAAGATTGTAACAAGGGTATTATTAAGGCAGAACTATGAACAGATATCTAACTAGTGATATCCAGTGACTTCCTTGAAGGCAGCTGAATTTTAATAAGTGGAATCCTTACCCGAATCCAGCAGTTCCATAATTATGCAACACTTTGTCCATCACTTATCAGAGATAGCTCTAAGACAGTGGATTTCTAAATGTAGACTTAACATATTATTTCTAAAATTTATTTGGTAGGTACTTTTTAAAAAAAGTGACCAGATATATAAAGTAGATAGAAAATTATTTAAATTCTCTGAAGCTATGTCTAGTCACCACATCTGTGCATTAATCCTGGCTGAGCATTATTTAAGGGTATTTATAGAGCAAACATATCGTTCTTCAATCTGAAAGCAAGTTGCTTGTTTCTTTTTTTCTTCTTCTTCTTCAAGAAGGCATTTAAAACTGTCCCTCATGCTTTATTTCACTGATAGGAAGCAAATACAGTTTTCAAAAGTCCATCCATGATTACGGGAAGTCCATGATATGCAAGTATTAATATGCAAAAGAGTGAATTTGCTTTGCGTTACTTTAGATTAAGGTAATGATGGCATCTTGCATTAAACTGAATATATTAGCATATGTCTCAACTGTCATTGACAGTGAATATACCAATAATGCTATAAAACAAACCCACTGTCTGTTTCTGTACAGCCTGAAAGCTATCGTGTTTCCTCAAAAATTAGATTTAGTCGGACAATCAGCTTTAATGTGTCTTTTGGAGCAAAAATTAATATAAGACCATTCTTATATTATGTTAGATAAGACCCAGTCTTATATTATAGTAAAATAAGACCGGGTCTTAAATTCATTTTTGCTTCAAAAGAAGCATTAGAGCAGATTGTCTGGCTAGGTCTTATTTTCAGGGAAACATGGTAAGTAGAATTTTTACATTTTTCAAATGTTTGAAAAAAAGCTCAGGAAAAAAACAGCATTAACAGTTTGTGACAAGTGAAAATTATAAAAAATTCACATTTGCTCCCACACATAAAGTTTTATTTGAATGCAGTCACACTCATTCATTTATGCATTGCCTATGGCTACTTTCCCACTACAATGACAGGGTTTATTGGTTGTGAAATCATATGGACTGCCCACAAAAAGTTGATCAACCTATAATATTATAAGGCTAAACAGGATAGCATATTCTCCTTCCTTAGCAGGCTTAATGATTTAAGAGCTGACTCTGGTGAAAACTAAAGTTGTAAGGATTGTAGACTAAAGCAGTTAGGTGACTGGGCTGATAGGAAAACCACAAGCATAAGTTTGAGGGATTTGTGGTACCACTATTTAGGGTCCTCTCTTCCTATCTGTGTTTACATAAGAGTGGCCAGAAACTTCTATAACTCACTTTGAGCTCTCCAGGGACTTTTTTTTTTTTTTTAATGTTTTTTTGTCTTTCATTTTTAACTTCATGAAAATTAAGAGTTAAAAGGTAAATCTATGTATTTTCTAACAGAATGTTTGTATTTATTTAAGGATAGGAAAATAAAAGTGCGTCAAGCCCTCTGATGAGCAGAGGTCATCCATCACACTCCTGTTGCAGCGATAGTCCATTAGTGTCGGGGTAAAGATGCAGGGCAAGACTACATCATCCTCTAGGTGCCTTCAGTCACTTACCCTTGACCTGTGGAAAAGTTGCTTTGAAGAAAGGGTGGAAGTTCACGGAAAAAGATTACTTATGCGCCACAGCTGTGCAATTAGTGGGGCATGGTGTTGAGCTTAAGGACAATTATAAGAAACAGATGGACTTCCCTATCCCTAAATCCCTTCTAAAAGAGACACCATGGAGTAACTGATCACAAAAGTCACCAGAAAGTGAAGTATCAAAAGATTATAACATATTTACAGCAGCAATTTTAAGAGAATTCAGAAAATGGGAAATGTAATTTTTTGGATATAGGGTTCAGATGTCTTTAAGACTGGCTTCCTGAGATGTATTGTTGTTGTTGTTGTTATTCTTTTGTTTTGAATGTTATTTAATCTCTAAACATAAACTGTTTCCCAGTTTTCTACATTATTCATTCACAAAGATCTATAATGAAAGAGGAGGAAGCTGATTATTGCACAGCATGCCTTCTTGATCAATGATGGTCTGATAATGGGGCTTATCAGTAAGTACCTCTAGTGGCCGTCATTGTAGGCTCATATGGATACTGGTGTAATTGTTCAATGGCAAGTGCTCAACACAGATTATTTTCTAAAACTCCAAGAGGCTCTTAGAAAAATGACAATACTGTCTGATCTATAAAGCATTCACTAACTGCTCATTCACTTGACTTCTTTTGGTGCTATTGAACAAAATGGTTCGCTTTTTTATTTGTTTCCTACCCATTGGTCAGTAACAAGTATTTAAGGCCTTGTCAGAATACAGAGTCTTTCTTTAATGTTTTTTGATATGCAGTAGAAGATAAATGATTCTGCTCTCAACTACCCAGTATTTGACTTGATATTGTCATATTGACAGTGTAAGGCTGCCTCTGAAGCAAATATAAAATGAACACTGTCTTGTGCAATATATATCTAAAGTTTAACAGGAAAGCTCACAACAGTTCTTTTGAATGGGCACTGTCTACTATTCTACTAATAGTATTGTTAGATTTACCTCTATCAGAAGCTTAGTGAGGTACAATATCTTATTAGCCAATATAAATAAAGATGAAGAAAAATTAAAAGTTATGTGCTTAAAAATTAAAAACCCTGAAGTGAAAACATCTAGCCTGTCAAATTAGTAAGTACTTGTTCACCATCTATTTTATAGCTAATACTTCATCCTTTGCAGGATAAACTCACTTTCTGAAATATAAGTAAAAGTAAACATACAACATTATGACTATAGTTAACAATGCTGAATGGTACATTTGAAAGTTGCTAAGAGAGTAGATACTAAAAGTTCTCATCACAAGGGGAATCAATGGAAACTATATGAAGTGATGGATGCTAACTAAATTTATTGTGGTAAACACTTTGCAATATATAAAACATATGGCAGGTCATTTTGCTGTTCACCTTAAACTTATACAATATTTTATGTCAATTATATCTCGATAAAACTGGAAGAGAAAAAAGTAAACAATTACTCATAATATGAAAATTAGGAAAGGAAATTTCTTATTTAGGGACTGGGAAATTTTATTGAAAACATATTTAAATATATTCCTTTATTGCACTTTTAACATTATATTTGATGCATGTGTGTAACATACAGGCAAGGTTATCAAGAATAATAATATAGTCCGAGGAACCCACTGCCAAATCCAACAAGAACATCATCAAGTAATTGTCTTCTGCCTGTTATTCTTTCCCATCCATCCTTACCTCTATTAACAATGGTGGTAGTATCCCAAGATTTGTGTTGATTATATTCTTGTGATTCTTATATATTTTTATTATATTTATATGCATACTAAAATATGTTATTTTGTTACTGATCTTTATTAAAATAAATCTTACTATAGGTAGTTTCTGGTATTAATTCACTCAGTCAGTGCTAGTTCAACATTTATGTGTGTTGTTGTAAGTAGTTGCAGCTTATTCATAGCTTTTTGTTTTTGTAAAATATCCCAATGCTTTTTCATGTCACTATTTACTTGTCCACTGTTTGTTAATGTTTATTTTGGTTGTTTCCAGACTTTTGCTATCACAAAAACTGCTACTATGAACATTATCTTATATATATCCTGGACCAGATGGGGAAAAATTTCTTTAAAGCACATAACTGGTAATAAAAGTGCTTACTCTAGCGATAGGTAAATATGACAGTAATTGCAACTATTTTCCTAAAGTTTGTACATTAATTTACTTTCTCTAGAGAGTGTATTAAAGGTTTCTTTAATTTACATTTTCTCAGGTTCCTTGATAGTTGAAAATCTAGGAGATATAAAATAGTATCCATTGTAGTTTAAATTTGCATGTTCCCAATTAATAATGATGTTGAGAATCTTCCTATATATTTATTTAATGAATGCATATTCTCTATTATGTAGCAGGTATTGCTGTGTTTTCCCCTCTACTTCATACTGCATTATGTTCTTGCAAATGAACTTTGTGTCCTACCCTTTCTCGTTGCCTCAAAGGATATGCCCTTTCAGTATCCAGTTCTACTGCAGCAAGAAGTTACCACAGAGCATCATGCCAGAAGCCAAGAGAAACAGTTTTCACTATGTACAAAGAACAACAGAAACAGCATGTAGGTTCAGAGTTAGAGAAATTTTTCTACTTTAACACCCAAATGTTTCGTATAATGAAAGTCAAAACCCCAAGGGTGGACAAAAAATTTCGGACTGAGTGGTTAGTTGGGGATTCCTTGAGCTTGTAATCAAGAGAGTCGTTATCGTTACAGATAGCAGAGGGTACCCAAACCAGAAAATCAAGCTGAATCAGTAGCTTAAAGGGAATCCCAAATCTCAGAAATTTCAAAGGACTTCCAAAAAAATTATCAAATGGGAGACCAAAAACAAATATAAAAAATCAGTATATGGAGTCTGTTGACAGGGACCAGTGCAAGGACCCAAATCTATGTGTGAACCAATCTTAGAGTAAATGGAAAGGTGCAGGATACGTAATTTCCTAGAAAGCAATGATCTGACAGAGAATTGCTCTTAAGCTATTGCCAGAATAAGGTGACTACATTGGACAGCTGAAGTTAAAGGGTCCAAGAGATGATGGGCATCATATTGTGACGTGCATACATTTTCATGGCTTATTTCCAGCCAAAACTAGAGTCAAATCAACTCATTTTAAGTTCAACATTCTTTGTTTGGTCCACAAGGAAGACAAAATGTAGATTTGGAGAAATGTGTGCCAGGTCCCAGGGGATGTCCATAATGTTAAGTATAGGTGCAAACTGAGGAGGTGAATGAAGGTTTGAAATCCCTTATACAATACACAGATGGTGAGAATGCTCAGGGTGAGAATATGGGGAACTGAGGACAGAGATGAGATAATCTGTGGAGTGGGCAAAATGGAAAAGAAGAGGTGGCAGCACAGTGGTCGTTGCTATCTGAATTAAGAAACATGACTTGAATCCAAGTCTGGCCTACTTGGTGATATTAAACAAAAATCAGAAAGTGCTAGTCATCTTGAATAATCTGTAAATTTCATTTCCATCAACCAAAGTAAGGAGAAATGCACAGGGTCTGTCTCTATTGTAACCAATAGTTATCCTAAAAAAATATGTTAGCAAAAAAGTTTGAGGTGCTCCTTTTTGAGTTAGTAGCTGTGAAACAGAAAATAAATATCTTTATAGTATAGCAGGAATTGTGAATACAAATCTGATGATGTCACGTTGTGGCTGTTGCTCTTTACCGTTCATTCTGGATATTATTAATATTGTTTACTAATCTTAAACTTTATGTTGTCCAAATCACCATTATTTACATATTTTTCTATTATATGAAACTTCAAATACATAAAATTACACAACCAAAATCATAATGCACTTTAATTTTATTGTATTGCTAAGTATTACTTAGTTATAAGCATTACTTAGTTATACGTTTTAAAACAAATGCATTTGGTCTTTTGATTTCTATGCTTCCAAGTCATGTCTATTTGCATTAAGACAGTAAATTAGAAAATAAGGTGGATTTGATTTTTTTTTTTAGTGTATAATCATTAAGATGGTTGCCAAAAACTTTTAAGAGAATCAATGTAATATTTCTGGTCTTCTCATTTCGTTCACAAGAGAACATTGGAACTGAGATAAGATGTAATATTAATTTTAAAATTAATGTCAATAAAAACAGAGTGCAAGAATAAATGATAGAAATTTACAGAAAAAAATTGGTGCTTACTATTGGCTGTCTAACCTTAAATTTGTGTTAAAGTTTCTAATACAATAAAAAGTGTTAACAGATCTCTTTTTCTAAGGTTTTCTTCATAATTTCACATCAGGTAATCATCCAAATATAAGATTTGTGTTTTTTTTACTAGATCATAATTTATAGCAAAACATGTTTTGAAACTATGAATGTGTGGTTGTGTGTATGTGTGATATATAGATATTATATATATATGTGTGTGTATACATGTATCTATATATATACACATATATATAATATATATGATATCTATGTATATCATATATACATCATACTTTTCTGTTGAGCCAAAATATCATTTTAATCTTGCTGAGAGGTTCTGGAATGTTTCCGTTGCCTCTATTTCAGTTTTATATGTTCAGAACTATAATACTTTTGTTTCCCTTTCCTGTTTTTTTAGAACAAAAGGAAAACAATGTAACCAAAATAGTGGCACTTATCAATGAGAAATATTACCTTCCTGGGAGCAAACTCAATTGCTTTACCACTACAAGACTTGAACGTGTACTTGTTTTTAAAATATCTATAAATGTTTTTAGACATTAGAATCAATTTAACTATTTAATTATAAAATGTTTATACAATGCACTTAAACATTTTCAGTCATTTTTAGCTAAGTAGTTATATTTCAAAATGTAGTCAATTATTCTAATCCAATCACACCAATCTAGAATGTAAATAATTCAGTTACTATATCAAGGGCTAATTTTGGCTTCTAAAGTATATTAGATGAGGGCACAACTATATTTGAAGAAAAGCATCCTTCCGTGCTATAATATGTACACATCACTGTTTCTCTCATTTTAAAGTATCCATGTACACTTGTGTAAAACGGCATTTGGGGAACCAAATATTCAGTTCCCAATTAACAACACCCATGTACATACTGAAAATACCAGTGTGAAAAGGAAACTTTTAAACTTCTAAAAATTACTGACAATTTAAGTATCAGGGATTATGTTATAAAATACAATAAAAATTAAAAAGCTGTAATCTGAGCGGCAGCAGAATGAAAGTACAAATCCTGAAAGTAAGGATAGCAGGTTACATTCCAGGTAAAGCTGATAACATTAATTATAGAGTAATTTGATTGATGCCAAATTTGCAGTGTTTTTACTTTGCATAAACATTACAGTTTGTTAGAGATTGTGTGAAGTTGATTTTCAAAGAGTAACCTGTTCTTTAAGATCCCATTCTTAGTAACTTTTACTTGGCTTTTAACTCTTTATTTGCCTTTAGAATCAATGCTACTGTAGAGAGCAGAGGTATTTATCAAGAATTTCAAGTCAATTCTGTTAAATTATTTTCAGAGGAATAGTTTAGTAAATTCCTTTGTAGGATTAAATTAATGGTGTATTTTTAGAGGATATATATATATAATTTTACATGTAGTTTTCATGAAGAGTGTGATAAAACTTTTATTATTAGTCCAATAAAGAAGGAATCACTACTACAATGTGCTGTCCTTCCCATATGAAGATCATACTACTGACTTGTTGAAAGATGGATGATGGATTTGGACTGAGATTAGTATTTCAGCTAACAGACCTTGCTGAGATGTATGGGCACACGAATTTCATAGGGATGGACAACAAGGTAGTTGAGAAATTACTCTAAACATTGAGTCAGACTTTTACCAGATAAGCATATCACTCTCAAATTGGACCCTAAATGTTATGGCAAAAAAAAAAAAATCTCTTGTGAATCAAGTAATATTTGAAGATTTAGTGAGGCAACTTTGTTATAGAGATAGACTCTAGGGTTACTAAATCTAATTGATATTAGATCTGAAAATCATGTTACTGACTTGTTTCTTTACATGGAATTATTCTCAATACACTACTTAAATTTCTTTAGGAGCACATTTTTATTCCAACAGCAAGCATGGGGTTAGTAGTACTTTATTATCTACCAGATGAAGTAACTTAATAGTATGTAAAACCACATACTACCTAATTAGTAGTCAGTTTCAGATTTCCTAAAAATTTCAGTCATAGAATCAGCATTTGGTCAAGTAATTCAGGATTGAAATACATATTGTAACCTTAAATTTATGATTATTTTTTCTATATTGATTGAATAATTGAAGAAAAACAAATTTTAAAAAATCTCCTATCATTTCTACTTAGTTTTGAAATTTAAAAAATGAAGTTCCTTTTGGAAACGGTCACTTCTTTCTCCAGCTATCCATTGTACATCAACCCTTGGATCTCCCTTTGAGAGGTCTCTGATTATTATACAACGAACTTGTCCACATTTTAAATCAGTGCCTGAACCCTTCAAATGGTGCTCCTCTGTCTAGCTACCAGAACTAGAAACCCAGAAATCAATCCAGATACCTGACTCTCTGTATCCCTCACACTCAATCGCTCCACAATTCTAGCCATCTCCTCATACTAACATGCTTCAAATGGACCTCCTCTCCTCTCCCAAGAAGTATGTTTTACTTCCAGACCTTATTTTGCTTATTCCTCTTTAAGTTTCCTTCAATTCACTCTATGCTCTCCTGACTTGCTGATATAAATATCTAAAAATATATATTTTACATCAGTAATATTATATAGCTCCTTCAATAACTCCCTGTAGTTTTGGGATAAAATCCACATTTTACCATGACATACAAGCACTGTGTCTACCTCCCCAGGCTCCCTATCACTCCCGCACATTAAACACATCTCCACTATGTTTTTTCATGCTGTATTCTGCTTTCTACTTCCACAAATATCCATCTCATTTTTCACTGATGAGCTTCTAATAAATTATATTAGAGATTCAGATTTATGATCACCTCCCACCACACTCCTTCCCTGGTCTTCAATCATACTAGCTTTACTTTTCCATGGCACTGATCACAATCTCTCTTAAAAGTCTGTGTCCCATCTCCACTGTCCCACATTTGACTGTACATCTTGAAGGCTGGCACTGTGCCATTAACATCTATCTCACTGACTAATATAATTTTAATTTAATAAATATTTGAATAAATCATTTAAAAAGTGGACACTATAAATCTGTCAATAACAATAATAAGAGTGCAGCCGCTATCTCATTTAGTTCCAGAATTCTTTGGAAGATCTCTAAAGCAAGCTTTATTCATCAAAGCATAGAAAATGTTGTAGTATAGTTAGAATTCAATAGTACATTGAGTTCATGAGATAAAATCACTTAGAATAATTCATTTGGAATAGTGGCTCATACACATAAAATATTTATGCTATTATTTATTTAGATATAGTTGGAGATATCTGGATTTAATTTACGTCAAAGGGACTTTCACATTAACAATATTACTGCTTCAAAACATTCGAAAAGTAGTTCTGAAAAATCAGTGTAAAGTTTTTTTTTATATTGTTTAAGCATTTAACTTAATACATGAATGGTCAGGTTTATCAGTGAGTGTAAACATTAAGACAGAAGAGATAGCATGCACCCCAAGTGCTGTTCAAAATAAGGACAAATTAAACAATCATCATCATCAACAAAAAATAGACAGAAACACGAAAGGTTCTGAAAAGCACTTTGGGTGCTAGAGTAAATAATCCATCAACATGAACTGCAAGTGAATGAAATAGTATATTTAAAATGTGAAAAAAAATACTTTAAAATAGCTGTTATACTTTAATATGAAAGCATATTTTGGCAATATAAATGTAATTCCATTTCACTCGAACTAATTTAACTTTAGGCTACAATTGTGAAAATGTGGGAGAACATGGTTAGAATTCTGCCTTGTTCTATTATATTAGTATATTAGTTGTGTGAACCTCTTTATGCTACCTCTTTGTCATTTCTAAAACACGGAAAGTAATAATATATAAAAAATGTGAAAATTAAATGAGATAATCAATGTAAACAATCAAGCACAGTGTCTAGCACAGTAAGCATTTTATATATATAAAATGCTTACTGTGCTAGACACTGTGCTTTATATATATATATATATATATATATATATATATATATATATATATATATAAAATGAGATATCTCTATCTATATACTATTTGTTTACTTTTAAATATAAAACCTGGGCAATATGTGCACTGACTTAAAATTTCAAAAAAAAATTAAGAAATACTTTTTTTTAAGTTGGCATGTATTAGTTTGAGCACACATTGAAATCAAATAGGTCCACTTTTTCAACAATTTGAATCTATCTTCTTTTATTATATTCCTTCCTTTCTAGCATTTTATTTGGCATTATGTAGCCTGACTCTACCTCAGTTTCTAAAATTTCACAGGGCTTATTCTCAGCAAATTATTTAAAGTAAAATTTTCATTTTAAGTGTGTTTTTTTTTGTTATCTTTAATCACATGTTAGAATATCTAATAAGAAAATTAACCACATGACATTCAAATAACATGAATAATTAGCATTTCTTAGAAAAAAATGTATTTATTTTCTTTTCAAAGTTCTATAATTTGTTTGCATAGACCACTTATAATAGCTAAGTTACGTAAGTATAAATGTCAAAGACAATTATTTTAAACTGTTATATTGAAGTCATTATAACAAAAGATAAAAGAATAAAAGTATTCCACATAAATTAAAGTCAGACCATAAAATCTTTAAATTCAAATTTAGCTATTCCCAAAGAGAAATTGTTGAAGTATTGGTTTTTCTATATCTCTATGTGTTAGAAATAAATACCAATTTTTAAATGTACAGCTATTGTGTTTCCAGACAAATCCTATGACTTTTTGGTTCTATTTCTTTTAAAAAAATGCCATTGGGATTTTGATGATTGCATTAAATATGTATATTGCTTTGGGTAATATGGCCATTTTAATTATGTTGATTCTTCCAATCTATGAATACAAAATATCTTTCCATTTCTTTGTGTCTTCTTCAATTTATTTAAAAAAATGTTTTGTAGTTTTCAGTGTATAGGTCCTTCATATCTCTGGATGATTAGATAAAGAAGATGTAGTATATATACAATGGAATACTTATTTGCCATAAGAAAAGATGAAATAGTGCCTTTTGCAACAACATGGATGTATCTTGAGATCATTATGCTAAGTGAAAAAAGTCAAACAAAAAAAGTCGAGAACCATATGACTTCAGTGATATATGGGGGATAAAATTGAAAGCAACAAAGGAACAAGACAAACAAATAAAGAAACAAAAACTCAAAGACACAGACAATAGTTTAGTGGTTACCAGAGGGTAAGGGGGAAGGAGGGTGGTAGATGAGGGTAAATCGAGTCAAATGTATGGTGATGGAAGAACTGACTCTGGGTGGTGAACACACAATGTGATACATAGATGATGTATTACAGAATTGTATATTTGAAACCTATGTAATTATATTAACCATTGTCACCCCAATAAATTTTAATAGGAAAAAAAAAGAAAATGGAGAAGATATTTTAAAAGAAACTATTACAGGAGAGACTTAGATGTGATATGTCAAAGAAATAAACCCTAATAAACATAAAAAAACGAAAAAAATGTACAGCTATTGCATGCATTCTGTTTCAAGTCTTGACTATTATTTCCTTCTTGATTCTAAATCAGAAAATAGATGCCAGGAAGCTGAACTATTGTTATGCTCATAGCTGCAGCTGCACCATCTCAGAAATAGCTATGGAAAAGGAAAAAAAAAAAAAGACAGAAAATTAAAACACTGTAAAATGCTTTGGAAAAGGTATGGAAGTCATCTTAGATTTCTAAGAAACCTCAGTCAAACCACTTGCACCTGGGTTCCCAAAAGATACATTGCCTTCTAGATGATTATACTGTAGTTGGGAAATTTTTGTATCATGTTTTACATAGAAGCATGTAGAGCTATGTGATTTTTCTGTTGTTATTTCCATGTACTGTTATCCTTGGAGATAGTAAAACAATCACATGTGCCTTTTATTTGCTTGTTTGTTTCTGGTTCAAAGTTTAAAATTCATGTGTTTGTATTGTGTGTACACTTCAAATATGTGTGTGTACATTTTATAAAAAACTATTTTTGTTACAGAATCTATACCTTAATGGGTAATAGATTAAATACCAATGCTTAAGTATATTAGAATAAGGGAAAAAAGATGTTGCACATCTACATTTTAGGTTATGAATCAGTCATTCGAATAATAAAATTTCATTAGATTTTTCACTAAGTCTGAAACATTTGTTAGATACTTTGTAGGATTCACAAAAGTATAGAACCCATACTACCTTCAAGGAGCTCTCAATATCTTCACAATACAGCGACACTAAAAGAGTGAAGATGATGTTTTCGAAATAATCCAGCCTAAATAATCCTGACTAATTCAAATCTTCGGTTCAAGGGAAAGAACTGGAAATTATAGTTTTTGTGATGGTTTATATTAATCCAAATATAAAATGCATGTAAGATATCTTAAATATATTAACTATAATAGAATTCTCATGTATCTCAGAAATAAGAGCTGACAAGTGAAGTACTTCAGGAAAGAAGGACTGCAAAGTGAATGTGCAAGTAAATTAAGAGTAGAACATTTGTAATTAATGTTTGCTTGTTTGTTTGTTTGTTTGTTTTAAAGAGTAATCATAATGGAGTGAAAAGTGAAGCTTGGGTTAAACACTGAAAATTCTGAATTCCTTTATCAAGAAAAGAGTTTGGGAACCAGAAGATGGAAGTTCTAATCTTAGCACTGTCACTACTTTCTCGTCTATGATCTTTTCTTATATGTAAGATGAGATTCATGTAAAGTTCCTTCTGTCTTTAATATTTTATGTTTCTCTCATTGACCTGCTGTGAGAATTAGCACGTCCTTTGATTTCTCCTGAACCAGGTGGCTCCATGAATTTTACCATAAATCCTAATGTAGTCCATGGGATTTCTGCAGTCGGCAGAATCTTGGTCCTTTTGTGACTCTCACAAAAATTAGCTGTAGGTAGGCATTGTTGAGAGAAGTTGCCACACTGAAGATAAAATTGTGTAAACTATCCCTTTCCTATGATTTACTGGCAGATGTTCCCCCTATCCTCCACGTAAATTTCTTGCTTATAGGTTTCTTTGTTAACAATTCATTAGTTGAGACTATGGCTTCATCTGAGTGAAATAGAAACTGATTTTTCACTACCTCAATAAAGTAGTTCAGAATACCTGTCCTAAATATAATTTTTTTAAAGTTTCAATGGGTCTACAGTTGTATTTTAGTATAGCATATAAATTAAAATGCTGAAATGATTTTTGTAAAATAATTTTCATAACAGTTATGTGGTTATTACTTACAAACTAGAATCTTGGTTGAAATGAGCTATCCAGCCATGAAAATACATGGAGGAACCTGCAATGCATATTACTGAATTAAAGAAGCCGATCTGAAAAGGCTATATAATGTATGATTCCAACTATATGACCTAATTGAAATGGAAAAACTATGGAGACAGTAATCAGTGGTCGCCTAGAGTTGGTGGGGGAGGGATCAATAGGGTTTTTAGGGCAATGAAAATGCTATTATGGTATTGTAATGATGGATATACGTCATTACACATTTTCCCAAACCCATAGAAAGCACAACACCAGGACTGAACTATGACGTAAACTGTGGGCTTTGGATAATTATGGTGAGTCAATGTAGGGCATCCTTGGTAAAGGTTTACTACTCCGGTGGAGTGATGTTGGCAACAGGCAGGCTATGCATGTGTGGGAGGCAGAGGGTTTATGGGGAGTCGATACTTCCCTCTCACTTTTGTTGTAAACCTAAAACTGCTCCAAAAAATAGCTTTTAAAAAATAAACAAATTGATAATTTTCACTTTATTTATAAACTATGTGTGTAAATCATTGCTTATTCCAGTTTTTTTTTTTTTAATTCTGGAATTAAGTTTTCCAAATTATTTTAGTAGCATTTTCTTCAAGCTTGAGTTACATGATACTTTTATCCCAGAGAAAGTAGAGTTTAGAACTAAAATGTGTAACATGGCACTTATTTACCGCACATTATATACTTTTTTCCTCTCTCTCGCTTTTTTCACAGAGGAAGGAAAAAAAAAAAAAAAGATCTAGATTTAGAAAATTTCCAAATAAGTATTCAAACAGTTTTGTACATCTCACATCCAAAGGTTCTTTCCATTTGGCCACAGGCGTTCTTTTTTTTAACCACCTACAATGCAGTTGGCTTTTAATGAGAATAGTGCTGTGTGTAAAAATTCGTTAATGCCTTTCTTGATTCTTGAAATAAAAAAAAAAAAAATTCCCTTACAGTGTTCACCAAAGACACTTCTATATTTTGAGAGGACTCTCTGTGATGACTACCTGGTTGCTTTCTGGGCCTCAGTGAAGTCACAAAAGGCAGTTTGTCGACCCCTAGCAGTTTGGCAATGACAAAGAGAGGGTCTTAAGTACTACTTTCTTTTCTCACCCTCACTCCATTCTTCTCCATGACAAGCCAAGACTTCAAAGTCCACCTCTAATCCCTAAGAAGGGTTATTCTTGATTCCAGATTTTTCCTAACTATATTCCTTGAATTCATTCCTAAAGATAACAGGAGCTTTGAAAAAAAAAAAAAATGCTACAAAACGAATCACATTTGGAAAACACTGGGCTAAATGAAGTTAAACAAATTTCTTTAAGGCAGAACTGTTCAGTGCCTACATATGCTAATGAACATTATGATTCACCAAAAGATGATCAGTAGCTTTTCTCAAGCTTATTTGATTATGGAAATTTGACTTAGCTGAATACCTGACAATACTGTTTGGCAAATCCAGTTTGAGAAAAACAGCCTTAGCTAGTTCTCAACTGTTAATGCTTTACTATGAAGGAAGGATAGAAGAATAGGTTTCGATAATAGTACAATTAACGTGGTATCACTGAACTTCAAAATATAAATGCTAGTTTTGGAGACAGTTTTACTTAGGGCTCCTTCTGGAGCAGACCACCATCACAGGTATAGCTGATGGGCAGGGTAATAGAAGAAAACAGATTCTCTATTTTTGCATAAGTGTGTGCTAACAGTATAAACACGATTGCTCATTTTCACCACAAGAGTTTAAGAACAGCTATCTAAATACTTTCACCAACATAACTTGCAATGTGAGAACAGAGTAATAGGTGTCTTTAGGGCAATAGACAGCAAACACTTAATCAGGTAATAGAATAATCCTACCTAAATGTGCTAATAGGCTACTGAAGAAAAAAAAAAAGGAAGCAAACAAAAAAAACAGATCCAGTTGAGCAATTTCTTATTGAACCAGTTTGTTTTATTGTCAAAGTCACTTACAAAATCCCTCTTTCTTAGTAAGGCAGTAAGTTAGGAAGTTAGTAAGCAGCTTGAGGAGTCCATTTAATGTTTCCATTAGCACATATGTATTTAGTTTCTGTGTCAGTAAAGGGATTTGATAATGCTAGAGTTTATTTCCATGTGCATATGCTCCCTGTGCCCAATTAAGAGGTAAATAAGGTGATGCCTATTGTCTGTTATTTTTTTAACTTCTTCATTGCTTTTTACAATTTGGCTATTTAACACATTTGGTCCACTTGACATTCAGGCAAATAAGACAGATCAGACTCTCACAGCTGTATTTAATGAGCAGGACCTTACTAACTGAAGTGCAGGTATCTTCTTAAGTACCTATTTTAATGACTGGATTTACTTAAATTGTAGAGTGAATCAAGTGATTAATTTGTTCTTTAGGAGAATCACTCATTGCCTTTTCCCATTGACATCTCATTTCCTAATAATGCTCCAATGTGAAAACTCTAGGAGTGATAAGCATCTCCATACCCGCCAAAACCAGAGATTTTACTACCAACAGGATTGAGCTGTCAAAATATTCGTTATACCGTTATTTTCTTTTAAGGGTCTTGTAATACTTAGTTGTGAATTTTCTTTGTGACATCATTAGTGGTTTGCTAGAATTATTTCAAAACAAGAAAAACACAATAACTGTCAATTTCTTTGTGATCTGGTCCTCAATAGCATAGTTTGCCGCAAAGGAACGCCGCTGGCTACAAATAGGGTTAATTATCATTCAGAGACAAAAAATTCTAGTTTGTTTTTAACCTAGCAAAGACATACATTTATTTTACTTACTGAATACCTGAGACACTTTTCTGAGTCTGTGAAGTCTAAAAAATACCTACTGAAAGGCCGGGTCCTGGGAGCCTTTGTGGGTGAGTTGCACTCTATTTACCCCAGGCAGGCAGTTGATGCTTTTTCTTCTACTTCTCTATTAACGGTACTAATGGACTTTGAAAGATTTGCATTCCTTCAGCAGCATTATTCTGCCTCATTTTCTTAATGTTATCCTGTGGGTTTTGTCATGTTCCCCTTTTATCTACTGCTTCAGTCTAAATTAAATTCAAACAAGCATACATCATCCTCTATGAATATTTATACAACCCACAAAGCAAACTCTTCCGTGAACATAGTAAATAACAGTTCTGAAGGTAATATTTTAAGTGTAATTTTAAGCAAGTCATCCCACTTTGTAATGGAACTAGATAATTAAACAAAATAAACTACTTAAGATAACATTAAGAGGTTGGCTGTGGGAAAAATCTGCAAAGCTAGACAGTTGAACTAAGGGTTTTTTTCCTTCATTACTTCAGGTGAAGTGCCTAGGTGTGCTGTGCTCAGACGGCTCCTCCTCTCTCTCATAAAGACTGTTTTGTCCAGTTTCTGACTGCTGCCTTTGAGGTTGCTTAGGAAGCCAGACCCTCAGGTATTGAAAACTGAAAGGACAGTTAGAACAGATGCCATGACCTATTTATATCCAATATCCTTTCCTCCCACCTTACATTCAAGTATCCTGAGAATTATGGTAACAGGTGAAAAAGAAGGTCTCAAGGCAACTGTTACTTCCCTGTACTACTGATTTTCCCTCAGGAAACCTAACTGTGTACGTATATGGAACTAGAGCTAGTTCCTAACAAAAGACTCTTTTCCCTCAAGTGTGTCCCCAGTGGCATGGGCACACTTGAATTCATTTGTCCTTTGTTCCAGATGGGAAATGACACTTACATAACCCAGGCCATTAACTTAGACCTGAAGCATGAAAAAACAGAAGGGAATTGGTTGTTCCCACTGGATAGGCCTTTTAGATAGCTGGCAGGTGACTATTGCCTTCTGGCATTTCCCTCATCTTCTCTTGCACCTGCACTTGATCAGGGCTATGTTTGCTTTCTATCCTGACATTGTCTGCTTCTTTTCTCTATTCCTCAGTTGTAAACAAATGGAACTCTGTGGCCCATATTGGCCTTTCTTTACCCCAAATTCCAAAGAATTTATTTAACATGAGCTATGAAAAATAAATATGGACTTTTACTGCCTATTCTTCAGAGAACCCATGTTTTGGCTCCTCTTCCTAAACTGCCTAAGAAAGACAGGCAGGTGTTCTGAGAAGGGGAATAGCTGGGGTTACCTATAACCACCAGAATCCAGGCAACAGAAATCGGAAATACAAGTATTTCAAATCAGTATGATATTCTTGCTATAATATCCTGTCATTCATCTAATTAGTTCCTTTTCTCTTAAGATAAGGCAGCCCGTTTTGTGCTTTTCATGTTTAGCACCTACAGAGAAAGTTTACAGTTTCAGTGAAAAGAAGTAAGAGTTCTGATCCATGACTGAATTATCTAACAGAGGGACTAGTTTGCTCTTTACAGAATCACAGACTATGTTAGTAATGACGTCAACTGCAAGGATATGATAGGAGCCAGAAAATCTGGTTCTTCTGAACATCGTCTCTTTGATCTATCTGGATCCTTCATTGACTCTGGCAGTCCATAGAACCATTTCTACTCTGTCACTTTCTGTCCACTGTGGATCAGGCCAGGGAGAGACAGCCCTTCCCAGAGGTTCCTGATGACATTGCTCTCCTTACTGTTACATTTCAAAACCTACCTCACGTCTCATTTTCTTCCTTTTTTGTGGAGCCCTCCTTTCATAAGGGGGTACTCGAAACCCCTTTCAGAGAGCCCTTCAGTGCTTAGCCTATATTTTTTCCAACTCTTTTTCTGCCAAACTCCCGATTCGGGGAGTCTTGATTTCTTATGAGGATAGAAAAGAAAATGAATGGCTACCCTTCCAAATATGTTGTGTCTTATATCTAGGTTAATGGTTTTGAGATTTTCAATAAGAGAATGTAGATACTGAGGGTCAAGCTTCCCATTTCTACCAAAACAATTACTTCTCCCTTAAAGTAAGGTTCAGTATAAGCTAGGAATATGGAAACATGGCTATAAGTTCATAACAACTAATGTACAATTGGTTTTGTTAGTTGGGGCCAATGGCTGATTGTGTGATAAAATGATAGAGGTAATAAAGAAAGAAAAGGACAGTGTTTAGAAGCTCAGAGAAAAATCTCCTCACTATAGAAAATTCTTTATCTTATATTCAGAATTTGTTTGAGGATTGACATATATAAGTCACTCAACATAGTACTTGGCACATAGAAAGAGGTCCACAAATGGCTACTAGCAATTATTAATAGTGACATGGAAAACATCAATTTCAAAATAAAGCATGACTACTATTGCAGTTTGTACTTCAGTAAAGATGTAAGTTGTCTATTACAATAATGCAAATAATTAACACATGCTATATTAATGATTCTCCTCCTAAAACATCTCTTCACAGGAGTGTTATATAGGGATTGACTCAGGTAATCGGATACTGATAATGTCACCACAAGAAATCCTTATATAACACTCCTGTGGAGAGATGTTTCCATGAACCATTCATGGTGAATACTAGTACTTATTTTTTGAGCATGAGAGGGAGGGTGTATACAGATTCCCTTCCATATACTCAATATTCTCTGACTTCCCTTTAAGCTCCCACTGAGTAATCTTAGGCATTTTTCTAGACAGAAAAAGGAGAGAGAGAGAGTAGAGAGAGAGAGAGGGAGAGAGAGAGAGAGAGAGAGAGAGAGGAGAGAGAGATGAGAGAGAGAGAGGAGGAGTTCCTTTAAGCTCCCACTGAGTAAAATCTTAGGGCATTTTTCTAGACAGAAAAAGGGAGAGAGAGAGAGAGAGAGAGAGAAGAGAGAGAGAGAGAGAGAGAGAGACGAGAGAGAGAGATGAGGAGAGAGAGAGAGACGGAATGAGGGCAATAATAGTAGGCCTTTTCCTAAAATCTCCAGATTCTAGATGTGGAGGGAACCTGGTTGCAAGAGTGAAGGAGGAGAGAGGGAGAGAGAATGAATCATCTAGCTAGTGTGTTCCACAAATGGATCAAGGATGGCACTAAAGGATTTAACAAATTGTATTCAGTTAACATCATCTGGGAAAGGTAGAAGAAAAAAGTCTACCTAATCTCATTATCATAAGGAAGTAAGGTAATAGGCATTGACCCAAATCACTCTCTAATACACTGGACCTCGGAATCTAACGGGCTAGTAAGGAATGGGTCCCTGATATATAACACAAACATTTGGGAATACTGTCTATGCATTAACCATATTGCTGATAAACCTAATTTTTTGTCCTTCATTTGTATTTGTATTTTTTTTTTGCTTATTTTACTCTTTTGTCAGTTTTCCTTAAATGTATTATATTTTAAATATATCTAAATATATATTTACATTTATTATAAATCAGAATATACTCAGTACAAAATATAAGCCAGTTACAGAGGGAAAAATACTGCATGATTCCAATGATATGAGAAATCTAAAATAGCCAAAATATATAGAAGCAGAGGACAGAATGGTGTATAGGGGAAGGGGAAATGGGGAGTTGCTTTCAATGGTCATAATATTTCAGTTTTGCAAGATAATTAAGTTCTAGAGATCTGCTGTACAATATTTTGACTACAATTAACAATACTGTATTGTGAACTTAAATTAAGAAGGTAGATCTCATGCTAAGTGCTGTTACAACAATAAAAACAGGAAAAAAACTATATAGTAGAAAAAGAAAAAAAAAAGAAACATAATTATTCTATCTCTGACATTTCCTTTATGCTTTTTAGCAATTACTTTGCAAATTAAATTTTTAAAAAGATGTAATCATAGAGTGTGCGGATTTTTCCTGGATACTTTTCTATGTTTTTCTGTTTCTATATCGTCATCACAACTATGACTTGTTCTACTGGATAGGTGTTTTGTCTCCTGATGGGGCATATAGTGGATAAAAGGCTCTGTTTTTGGATCACCTGGACTAGAATTTCAAGTCCCCATTTATTACCTGTGTGGTCATGGGGAGGTTACATAGTTGCTAATGTTTTGGTTTCTTTATCTTTAAAAGAATAATACCCACTTCCTATGGTTTGCAGTGAGACTTGGAGGATTTACTAAATGACAAATACTTAGAAAAGTGCTTAACACACGGTAAACTCTCAACACATGTAAGCTAGCATTATTCTCATCATTGGGTGTGCATGCGGTTTGCATTTCAACAATCGCCAATGCAATGTTACCATGAAACAATTTTAATAGGCTTATATATATCTTATATTAGGTGTTACATTAGATTTTTTACATTCCTTAGATTTTCTTTTCCAAATTATCATTTTTTTTTAATTCAGGGAATAAGGAAGTTTTGGAAGATACCTACTATCTTCTAAAATGCATACAGTACATCAAAATGACTATTTGAGGTTTTATGTAGTGGAATTACTGAAGCTATCTTCATAAGGGTATATAAATATTTTAATATATAAATATAGTTTAAAATCGGCCCTCTATATCATAACAACTCACCTACCCAACATTCATTAATTTTCCAAACATATCACATATGAAGTAAGGAACGAGAAAACTTTGGAAGAGTCATAACTCATGTCACACAATATATGAAATAATACTCAAGCACTAAATATATTGAAGCTCTCATTCATAGCTCTGGAATTTTGTTTTATGTGAATTCCTAACAGCTTTTTCTGTTTTGCCAATAGAATAGAAGCAAAATAAAATAAGATTTTTAAAATGTAAGAAACATAAAATTAACTTAAATTAACTAATTAAATTCTATATACTTTTTTAGTTTGTCTGTTTGTTTTTTTAAGGAGGGCACAGCTTACAGTGTCCCATGCAGGGATCCAACCGGCAAACTTGGTGTCATTAGCACAATGTTCTACCAATTGAGCTAACTGGTCATCCCCCAGACTAATAGTTTCAATGAGAGCAATAAAATATGCCAGCCTACAGCCAGTCATCGGAGGAAAATACAAAAAAAAAAAAAAAAACAAAGACCATACAAAGTACAAATCCAACACCATATAAGGTCATTTAGCATAATGGCAAACAGCCTTATATAACTCAATATGCCCGGGGGACACTGCTGTATTAGATCACAAGACAATAATTCAGAATCTGACCAAATCATCAATGACAGTTTAAATGGTTTTCAATGTGCGTTCTTTATACCCACAGGAAGGTACATGATAAATTTTTTAAAATATGACAAAGATGATTATGATTTTTAAGTGCCTTTGTTTTCAGTTATAAAAAATCATAAAACAAATTATTAAAAATGACTCATTCACAGAAGGTTTGCATTTTGTTTCAGAGACAGCCACAAGCTAGTGAAGTTCTGGGCCTATTTTCCTTCATGGGTCCTCACAGACAATAAGTAGGAGAAGCATCGAGGGGAAGGAAAGCCTGGACAGGACAGTTGTTATAATAAACCAGAGGCCCCAGCAAACTGTTCTCTGTCCTATCCTAGACATGTGTAATAGAAGAAATTCATCTGTAAAAACTATACATGTTGTATTCCCCATGTCCCATTTGTTTACATTTTAGAATTAATGGTGTCATTGATATAATACATTTCTTTCTACCATTTATTTTAAATAAAAAAATTAACATTGTATTTTATGATCTTGCATGTGTTTTCCTTTTGCTTGTTCATTCTGGAATATCCCAATTTTATTAAGGGAAGACTATTCTCTTAAGAGCTACTATCCCACAGAAACCACGGCAGCTTAATCAAGAAGAGACCAGAACTACTGACTCTCTCTTCTGCTTCATTAAGCAAGGCAAGACTGTAACATCATAATGAAACATTCAGATTTATTCAGTGAAAACAATACTATGGTTATAGTTACTCATTTCAACCACATTACAATTACAATGATCACCCTTCTCTATGTTTACATTAAAAATATCTATCATAAAATGTATGTTAGTAATAGTTCTCATTCATGTCTCCTCCCTACGTGTAGTAAGTTGTTTAAAAATTAGAGTAAAACATAATATAAAAAGTTCCTTATGCTTATAAATTAATTTGCATTTAATAAAATTAGGTGTTACACACACTATACCAGTAATACAATAATGACATAACACTTTATTAATGTAAATGTACATTTAATGTGTTTTAAAAAGACACACAAAAAATACATTTTACCTACAGATATTTGATTACGAAGATAGTAAGTAATTTTGATTTTTTTTTTCCTCTTCAAATGTTATTTCTTAAATTGCCTGAAAATACTGCCTGACAGAAGCGCTCTGGCTAATACTGTAATTTAGAAGAGCATTGAAATGTGCCCTCAGCTAGGAAAGTCACAGGTTCTTGGTTCTCCTGTTACTCGTGTAATAGGGAGTTCATAATGGAAATGACAACAGACCATTAACTATGGCATTGCTTGGGGGCATTGATATAAATATCATTATACAAATTAAAGACCTCTGCAAGAATTTAGTCAAGTAGGATTAGCAAATACACTATTAGAACTGAAGATTAAATTGTGATAGAACAAATAAAATAAATGTCCTGCTAGATCCTCAATTTCATTTGCTTTCCAGTGTGGCAATGATTCTTCCGAGTTCAGAAAATGCCTCATTTGCGAATCCTGTGACTAGAGAGTGAGCCCAAGAGGTGTGGAAGAAAACCTAAGGTTATGGTTAATGATAAGGGGATGGGAGAGGAGATTTTGAGCGCAGTGTTTCAATGGTGGCTCACAATCCTTAAACAGTTCAGAGAAGATGAAATTTCAGAGTCATTAATTCCTATGATTGTGGATATCCACAATATTTGGCAATATAAACTGGATATTATAATCTTTTGAACTTCATGGCCTTGTCAGATCTCATGGCAAATCTTCCAGGCTTTGAAATCTCTGATAGTTATAAGGAGCTCAAAATTACAAAGATTCTAATAGATATTTACAAGTAATGCCTACTTGATATATAAGGATATAGTTATATGGCCAGAGGGTAAGGGGGGAGAGGTAGATGAGGGTAAAGGGAGTTAAATATATGGTGATGGAAGGAGAAGTGACTCTGGGTGGTATTACAGAATTGTACATTTGAAACCTATGTAATTTTACTAACCATTGTCACCCCAATAAATTTTAATTGAAAAAAAAAGAATATAGATATGTAAGTGTGAGTGTTAGTGTGTATTTGACAATGTGTGTGTGAAAATGTGTTCCCTCCTAGGAAAATATATTGATTATCTCTGTTTGGCTTCCCCTATTTGTTCATTTTGTTTTTTGGGTATTATGGCCCATGTATATGCAATGACTTTTACATCTTATTATTGATTGGTAAAAATTAAAATTGCATCTATGCTCACCCACTTTTTACATGCCTTTGCTCAATGAGAGACTTTATTGGCTTCCATTACATTCATACCTTGGTTTCCTATACTAAATTTTCATGGCTAAATCATGCTATAATACAGATATCTATAAACACAGAAAATCACTCTACAGAGAATGTACATTATGTTAATTTGTACATTTAATTATTAATTTATCTGTCATTCATTTATTCAAATGTTCAAAGTTTGCACACACTATAGCTTTGAAAGGATGTCCGAGGTCAGCTCTGCTTTCTTTCAAAAAACACAGATTATGAATCAGGAAAAAAGAATGACACTAGTGTTCTACATCTTCTGCCAGAAAATTAGCTGTTTCTTGGGGTCACCCACTTTCAGAGATAAAATTGAAAGCAATGGAAGGTGTTTGCACAGCAACACCATATTGAGATATAAACTGATGGATGAAAGAAAATACATACACTCAGAGCAGTACTTGGGCTTACATATTTTATCCTTTCCTCAAAAAAATATGAAAGGAAGCAAAAATTCCGAGGTCAGTGTCTATCACCAAAAGCCTAGAGTAGTGACAAAGAGCTGCAATAGGAAAGCTCAGAAGAAAAAAAAAAAGTTAAGATCTATATTGTGGTTAAAAAGAGAAACGTTGGTTATGATGGTTAAGTACTGGCAGGGCCATGAGAACCGATCAACAAACTAATCCAAACAAAAATTAGTTCAAGAATTGTGGTACCTAATATCAGACTAGACCTGGTAGTGGGACAAAAAATCAGTGATGAAGGCAACACTGATAACAAGGTCACACTAAGATTCCACCTTCAGTGAGTAATGCCAGGGAGTTAGGCTGTGAACAGTGAGTGCTGAAGATCATGAGAAGTTCCCCCTCTAGCAGGAGGAACTATGGTTTCCATGGAAAACATTTAGGGATAGTATGCATTTTGATTTTATGATTGGAGGAAATTAAACCCCTTTCCTTGTGACTAAAGGAGCATGTTTTGGCTAAAATAATATCTTAGGTTGTCAGACACTCATTATTGTTAACTTAATAGTAGAAGCACATTTATATGCCCATGATGGTCATAAAATTTTTGAGCATTTATATTTTTATTACGTTTAAAAAACACGCACAATATAATACTTTTTATGAGCCAGGCATTGTTCTAAGCACTTTACAAAATTCTTAATACGATTAATCTTATAAAAATGATAAGAAGTTGATACTATTAATATCCTAATTTTACAGAAGAGCTGGAGGCCGAGACCCCCACTAACAGGGAGCAGAGCTGGAATAAAATTCAGACAACCTGACTTCTGTACCTGGTAAGTCATTTGTGATGGCTGCTGGCAAAAAGCAACTTTATGAGAAAGCCTCTATATTTCTGGAATTCTTAGGAGTGGGTTTGGCATTTTGCAGAGTTGTGGTCGGGCAGAGGAAGAATTTGGAATATGTGTGATTGTCCTTTAACTTTAGCATATCATGTATTTACTGATATAAGGAATTAAATCTACTGTATGATAACAAAGCATATTCCATATATAATAATAAAAAGTGAATTATATACTTACAATAATAATGATGATAGCACTTGATTGAAGATGAAGGTGATACAATAGTCCCTAAATTTCATGAAGTCTGAAAGCAATATCTGTTTTTTATTATGTTGTAATTTTTTATTATGTTGCACTGATTTACAACCCCTGCCATGTATTTGTGTCCTGCATATAAGTGGGGAAATGTCCACAAAGATGTATAAATAGGACAGTTGCATGAAATACATCTGTAGGTGTGTGTGGAGGATTCTGTTTCTGCTACTGCTTTGTTATGCTTTTAATTCTTGTAGTTTAATCTCTCCTAATGTTATGGAATTATCAATATATACTTAAACACTTAATTTCTATTTTTAGAGTGTTTTGAATTCATGTCCTGATACAGACCAAAGCTTACCGAGACATCTTGAGAAAAATTCAGCTAGCAAAACTACTTTTAAAGAAAATCATTATAATTAAATGTATCTATGAACAAAGGAGTTTACAGTCAAGATATTATTGGAAGGAGAAAGGCATTGCCAAGTATTTGGAGACTGTATTGGTGTATTACACAGACTGGGCTTGGCCATGCAACTGTAACAAATAAGTCAAAATATCATTAGCTTAACTCTGTGAACATTTGTACTCTTTCAAGTAAGATGAAGATCCAGTGGCCTTCCTTCATCTTATACTCTTGGCTATACCAGCTGGAACACTTGGTTTCTAACATTTCTGTGACTTGTGAATAGAATGGTGAAGAAAACACACCATTTCTTATGCTTGAAGTCCACTTACTAAAACTAGTCACAAGACATCAACTTAATTTCAAGGAATTATGGGAAATATTGGTAATCACATGAAAAATATCTGAAAAAGCATTATTTTTCTCTCTGCTACAATCTAAGATTGAATGGAATAACAATCTAATAGATAAGAACTAATAGAACAAAAAAATAATGTATTTATTTATTTTTAAAGACATAGTACCTTATAATGATGCTACTCATTAAATATTTATAAAATGAAAGTTAATGAAGGCAAATGTGTTAATATATGTCTCAACACTTTGGCAAAAAACAGGTTAACTAAAATTTAAGAGGACTGGGAACTAGAAAATCAGGCAGACTCAGATGAGAAAAATACAAGGCTAGAGCAGGCCTGGGGGGCAAGTAAAACTATTTCAATATGAACAGAGATTACTTTATTCAAGCAATTGTTAGAATCATTGTTGAGTCAGCTATTCAACTATCAACTTAGAATTATTTTAACTTAGAAATTGTTATTGATAGAAAAATGTGAAGATCTGAAATTAGGCCAGCTATAACAAAAGTTTTAAAGCAAGAGAACAGACATATGTGCTACTGTAATCAAGCCCACACTACGCTCCTGGAAATAACTCTATTTTCATAAAAAGCAAAATAGTTAAGAGAAAATAAATGGCCTCTCTGTCTGTCTGCCTATCTCTATGTTTCTCTCTCTCTTTCTCTCTCTTTTTTTTTAACTTTTGAAAGTAGGCCAATTTTAATCAATAAACTGATGCATCAGGTCCTAGATTGAGAATAATATTGGAAGTATTGATTCTTAACACATAGTAGACAAACACTAATGTTGGGAAGTGTTTAATATAATGACATAGCTGGGCATATATCTTAAGTCTTCCAGTTAGATATGTATACATGACATACTACTTAAACACACTGACCCTCATTATACTCCTTTTTAAAGTAAAGATAACTTATAGCCATTAAGTTTGTTGTTGAAATTTTAAAAGATAAAGTATATAAACTTCCTAGGACAGTGCTTTAGAATAGAGGCCATTAAAAATAGTAGTTTTGTATACACGAGGCATTAAACAATAAAAATCAAAGTAAAACTATGTAGGAGTTCACACTGGGTGTGCATTCAAGGAAAAAAGTCCTCCCCAGATATTTCCTCCTCAATTGCTACAAGCACACAGCAAGTGTGACTGAGTTGAAAAACACTCCTTTTTAAGGGCAAACACATGATAGACCATACGTCATGGAATTGCCTCTGCAGAACTCAAGGGGAAAATGATACAATATTGCATTCTCTCTAGCCTGGAAAAATATCTATCCCTTAAGCTGAAGCAGAGAATCAAGTTTGGTGATTATATATTAATTGACTATTGAGTAAATTAGCTAATGGTGGGACTGAATTATTGAGGTACAACAATGAAAACATTCATTTCAGCAAAGAAATTGAAAATGCATCTTAGGTTGAATGCATCTTTTGCAATGTTTATAAAATGCCAGAAACTGATAGAAGTAAGCTTTAAGATGTCAAGTCCTGGTATCATTCATAATTTATGTGAAAATCAATTATTATATTGATATACATTTATCACAATGAAAATCAGTTACTGACATTATTTCATTGCTTCCCAAATTTGTTTATTAAATACACATTTTGGATATTAATATAAAATAAGTTGTAGGGATTACTTTATAGTTAAAATGAGAATCTTTAGTTAAAACATTGCATTTTTTAAGGTTAAAATCAAACCCATTTAATAATAACTTGTTCCAATTCATACAATGATAAATACCTACAGTTAAGCAATATTTAATTAAAATAAGTTGGTATACTACTTAAAATTCTATAAAAATCTCGTGACTTAATTTTTATGTTAATAGAATGTTTATTTACATTGAACAATTAATAACAATTTGGAAAAAACAAAATGCTAAAGCCATAGCCTGAGTTCTCTTGCAGTTTTATTTATATATAAACATTTGTTGGGTTGATAAGGTTCAGAAGCTTTGCCTCCAAATATTTACATGTAAATAAACTGATAATGACACAAGCAAGGGGTATTCCTATGTCATTTCCTCTGAAAACAGTACAATAGCTTGTGGGAAAGTTTAGGGCACTTTCCAATTAAAAAGGAGTCACCTTAGAGCTTCCTGAGAACTTGGTTTGATTTTTAAAAAAATGTCTATATTTTTTTAAGATCAGCATACTATAAAGGGACGAGAGTGAAGTCTATTCTATATCAAGTGCTGGAAACTCCTGGAGTGACTTAAAAAGTACTCCAGTGCCTCAGTTCATTTCATCATTGGCAAAAGGTAAATGAATGTTCAATTTTCCATGTCCTTTATCCAAGCACCAATTCAATTCTTAGTAATCACCTTGCTTAGACTAAGTTTTCATGGGGATGGATATTAGATAACCAAATTTATTCTCCTTTTAAAACTAGGTTATGCTTCTTAAATTGGGAAGCATGCCTTCCAGTCTTTGACATTATTAGACAAAAAACTATCAGAGGAAATGCAATGGTTAGTTTCATATGTCAGCCTGGTTAAGCTATGTTACTCAGATGTTTAACCAAACCTTAATCTAGATGTTACTGTGAAAGTATTTCCTAGATGCAGTTCATATCCACATATTCTAAGTAAAGGAAATTACCCTTGATGATGTGGGTGAATCTCATCATTCAATTGAAGGCCTTAAGAGCAAAACTGAGTTTTCAGGGAAGAAATTCTGCCTCAAGATCATACCATCAACTCCTGAATGAATTCCCAGTTTGCCCATCTGCCTTAACAAATTTTAAAATTGCCAGCCCTTATAATTACATGTGACAAATTCCTTAAAATAAATATATCTTGGATGAATGGATAGATACATAGATAGATAGATGATAGACAGATAGATGATAGATAGATATACTGATTGATTTAACTTTAGCTATAGCTACAGATAAAGATATAGATACAGACAAAGAAATATAGAGATATTGAGATACAGATGGTCTATCGATTCTGTTTCTTTGAAGACCCTGACTACCGATACAGAAGTGAAATTAGTAATTATTAAGTTCATATGAGGTACAGGGATTTACTCTTTAAATTGATCTTATAACCTTTTAAATGTAACAGTTGTATTTCATTAAGAGTATTTTATTGTTCTCTTAATATATATTTCTCATAAAAACACCCTTATTATTTCAGGAGTAGAATGTCTTCTCTTCTTTCTCAGGTTATTAGTGGTTTTTATTTTTATTTATTTTTTTTCATTTAGTTATTCTACTGGAACATTTTTTTTTTTTCTTTCCCTCTGTGTTATTGGTGGCGAGTGGGTGATTCTTTAGTAACTGACATTTCTACCATAAAGATTTACTCAACTTTCTGGTCTACTACTAGATACTTTTATTTTGGCTGCCCAGCCTATTATGTTTTTTATTCTTATTGTTTACTGTCATTTCAATGGAATCCTCACAGCAGGAGAGAAAATTATATACACTTAGTCAACTGAAATTCAAGTCCCCTTTTCCAAACAAACAATTGTGTGTGTGTGTGTGTGATATTTATATATATAGTATTAATATCACCAATATTAACCAACTAAATACTACATCATAAAATTAATTGAATATCCAAATTATCAACATTAAAGTATACATAAAATAATTGCTACCATATTTAATTTTCAAACATTTCCTGGAAACTCCATTCAAAGTACTTCACTTAATCTCTACAAATCTTCAGACAGGTTGTTACTTTATTTTCATTTACACATAAGAAACCTAAAGTAAAGTGAACTTGAAATCAAATAAATTTAAGTAATTTACCCAGGATTGATACAATTTGTCACTATTTAAGCCCATATCTGTCCATGCATTTTAAATCCAAAGCCTTTAATGTTACATAGTTTGGATTTAATATTGTTTAAGCATGCAATAATAAAATCACAGACATTTTTTTGAGCAACTGTTTTGTTTCAGACTAAAAAGATCGTAAACATGTATGAAAAACTAATCGTTGGGAGAGAGAACATAAGCTGCCTCAGAAATACTATATCAACTGTAAATATTGTATTCTGATGAAAATGTATTCTTAAATATTCCTAATAAGACTATCTCTCAGTCTAGTACTGAAATATTCTGATACTCAATAAAATTCAGTAATTCCAAATATTCCTATATCTTTTTGAAATGTCACAATGTCCTGATTATCCAAAAACAGAGTGCCTAATATAATCTTTTTGAATGAAGTGTTTTCTTTACTTTTAGTTATTCTAAACTGGAAAAAAGATCAACTTTGGTATTATTGGAGAAAATTAAGTATTAAGAAAGTAGGGTCAGTAGCCTATGCTGCCTAATGCATTTACACATCATTTGGCTTTCACTTAATAAGATATTTTCTTTTTCAATACCTAGTGCAATGCTGCGGAAACAAGATATCAGCACAAAGAAGAAAAATATTTTTGTTAAGTTAAAGTTATTCTGATTCTTAGATTATGTTGCCATCCAGTTTTTTTATAGAGCAAAACTTTAGGTGCCACTTTGCTAACAAATGTTCACTAAGATCAACTTACTCTTTTCTATTTGATTAACTCTTTCCTAAAACAGTTGGAGAAAAGAAATGTTTTTAAAACAAAAATGTAAGCCAATATCTGCAAAAGCTTCATGCTGCTGAATTGTGTGATTTCATAATAAACACACTATAGAAAAATGATTCAAGAAATAGAGATTCATTCAAAGATACAAATGCTCTAAAAGTAATAACTAAAGTTTCAAATGCAAATATGCAAAAGTTCTAGTAGAAATCATGATGACCATTTCTAAAATTGTAAGCAGCCATATGGAAATATACTAAATCTCTCTAGCATGCCTCTTACACTCTGAATTCTTCTTCTTTTTTTTTTTTTTTCTGCTACTTAAATCTACTGAAACCAAACCCCTCCTTGAGACCCAGGTAAAATGCCACTCTGCCTTCTGTGAATAAGCCAGTCCAACAAGTGTTCTTCCCTCCTTTCCTGTGGTATGCATTGTCATAATTACTTAGCACATTTTACATTTTCTGACTTAGATAGTAATTTTTTGTATGGGATCATACATCTCTGGTTAGGGACCGTACTCCTAGAAGACAAGGTCGACCTACCCATTGCTGAAATGTTCCCTCACACTCCATAAAACCACACAGAAAAACACGCATTGTTAATGAGAAAGCCAAGCAAAAATGATAGATACTTAAGTTTGTTAAAATATACATAGAATCTAGATACATTTTATAAACAAAACCCAACATATGTGGCTTCAAGAGATGCATCGCAGCGACAAGGACAAATACAGACTCAAAGTGAGAGGGTGGAAAACGATACTCCACGCCAATGGTATCCAGAGAAAACCAGGTATAGCCACTTATACTTGACGGAAATAGACTTCAGGATTAAAAAACGTAACAAGAGACAAAGATGGACATTTCCAAAATGGTAAAGGGGATTATACAACAAGAAGACATAACACTTATAAATATATATGCTCCCAATCAGGGAGCACTGAAATATATAAAGCAAATACTAACAGAATGAAAGGGAGAAAACTGATGAAAACACAATTATAGCAGGGGGCCTAAATATACCATTGACAGCTATGGATAGATCATCCAAACAGAAAATCAATAAGGGAAATACAGCCTCAAATGACATATTAGACCAAATGGACATAATCAACATTTACAGAGCTTTTCATCATCAGACTACACATTCTTTTTCTAATGCACATGGAACATTCTCAAAAGCAGACCATACGGAGGTCTGACAATTACATTCGCGAACTTGCCATCATGCACTTATATTGTTAGCACTATACAAACAGCTTGGTAAGGTTTCATAACCTTGGTATATCAGTGTCTCACAGCTGTGTTAGTGTGACATGTGGTCGTGTCTTGCTGAATGGCATTCATTATTGTGTTGCGTGTTTTCGTGTGCTGTCACAAGAATGTGTGAGCTTGAATTAGAGCAATGAACAAACAATAAATTTCTTATTAAACTTGGCAAGGGTGGAAGTGAAATCAGGGACATGCTAGTCCAAGTTTACAGGGATAATGCCATGAAGAAAACGGCAGTGTACAAAGGATTAAACATTTTCCTGAGGGGAGAGAACACATCACTGATGAAGAGAGGTCAGGGTGGCCAGCAATGAGCAGACTGATGAAAACATTGCAAAAATTTTTCAAATTGTGTGTCAAAATCATCTACTGACTGTGAGACGCATAGCAGACCAAGTAAACATCAATAGAAAAACAATTAGAAAAATCTTAACTGAAAATCTTGGCATGAGAAAGGTGTGTGCAAAAATAGCCCAGAAGAAGGTCACTGATGAACAAAAGCAAAGGAGAGTTGAAGTTTGCCAAGACCTTTTAGAGAGGCAAGACGATGTTTTGGGCCATGTTATCACTGGTGTCGAAACATGAGTATACCAATATGACCCTGAAACAAAGTGCAAGTGCACAGTGGAGCTCAGGTAATTCTCCACACCAGTTCTGTCAGTCCAAATCAAGAGTCAAAATGATGTTGCTAACCTTTATTGATATCAGAGGGATTATTCATTATGAATTGGTACCATCTGCACAGTTAACCAAGTTTATTATTCAGAAGTGCTGGAAAGGCTGCATGAAAAAGTTAGATGAAAATGACCTGAAATTTTTGCCAACAATTCATGACTCTTGCATCACAACAATGCACCAGCTGACACAGCACTGTCTGTGAAGGAGTTTTCAGCCAGTAAATAAATAACTGTATTAGAACACCCTCCCTACTCACCTGATCTGGCCCCCAATGACTTCTTTCTTTACACAAAGATAAAGGAAATACTGAAAGGAAGAGATTTTGATGCCATTCAGGACATTAAGGTTACTATGAATCATAGCTCTCATGCCATTCCAGGAAAAGAGTTCCAAATTGCTTTGAACATTGGGCTAAGCATTGGTATCAGTGCATAGCTTCCCACGTGGAGTACTTCAAAGGTGACCACAGCGATATTCAGCAATGAGGTATGTAGCACTTTTTCTAGGATGAGTTCACGAACTTAATTGTCGGACCTCATATGTTGGGACACAAACTAGCCTCAACAAATTTAGGATTATTGAAATCACATCAAAAATATTCTCTGGCCACACTGCTTTGAATTGGAGATCAACTTGAAAAAAAAGAGGAAAAATAAAAATAAATAAAATATGTGGATATAAATCAACCATGCAACAAAAGAATGAAAGGGTCAATGAAGAATAAAAGAAAAATCAAAAGACAATTAGAAACAAATGAGAATGAAATATATAAAATTACTGGGATTGCTGTGAAAGCAGTAATAAGAGGGAAATTTATATCATTATAGGCCTATCTCAAATAAAACAGAAAATCCCAAATAAACAAGTAACATTACATCTTAAAGAACTAGGGGGAAAAAAAGCAAAATAAAATTAAAAGTCAGGAGAGGAATTAGAGCAGAATTAAATGAAATAGAACAAAAAGACAATTGAAAAAAAATAACAAGAGCTGTTTCTTTGAAAAGGTTATAAAATTCACAAACCCCTGCTAGACTCACTAAGGAAAAAAAAAAAGAGAAAAGATATAAATAAACAAAATAATAAATAAAAGAGGGGAAGTCACCACAAATACCACAGCAATACAAAGGATAATACAATAAAAACTATATGCCACCAAATTCAATAACCTAGGAGAAATAGACAATTTCTGAGAAGTATATAACCCAAATCATGAAGAACTGGAAAATCTAAATCATCCAAAACCTCCCGAAAAGCCAAAAAGACTAGGACCAGATGGCTTTACCAATTATTCTAGGATGATTTAATTTCTGTCCTCCTCAAACTCTTCCAAAAAAATTGACGAAGTGGCAATACTTCTTAATTCATATTATGAGGTCAACATTACCCTGATATCAAACTCTGATGGGGATAACACACAAAATAGAAAAAGTACAGAAAAATTTCTCTGATGAAAACAGACACAAAAAATCCTAAACAAAATACTAGCAAATCAAGTATAACAACACATTAAAAGATTATACATCACAATCAAGTGGGGTTCATTCCAGGGGTGCAAGGATGGTTAACATATACAAATCGGTCAATGTGATACACCACACACATAAAATAAAGGATTAAAATTATGTAATCATATCAATAGATGCAGAAAAAGCATTTGACAAGATACAACATCCAAAAATGGTTAAATACAGGTTAATAAAATTAAAAAGGTTAAATAAAATAAAATAAAGGTTAATAAAATTAAAAAGGTTAAAACACTTAACAAAATAAGTATCAGGGAAAGTACCTAAACATAATAAAGAGGATTTTATGAATTTGATCTCCCAGGCAAGGGAAGTAAAAGCAAAAATAAATGAATGGGACTATATCAAACTAAAAAGTTTCTGTGCAGCAAAAGAAACCATCAACAAAGCAAAGAGGCAAAAAACTGAATGGTAGAAGATATTTACAAACAACACCTCCAAAAAGGGGCTAATATCTAAAATACATAAGAAGCTCATACAACTCAACAACAAAAAACAACAATCCAATTTAAAAATGGGCAGAGCTCCTGAATATACATTTATCTCAAGAAGACATACAAACGGCCAATGGATATATGAAAAAATGTTCAACTTCACTAGCTATTAGGGAAATGCAAATCAAAATCAAGGTGAGATACCACCTCACACTTGTTAGAATGGCTATTATCAGCAAGACGATTAAGAACAAGTGTTGGTGAGGTTTTGGAGAAAAAGAAACTCATACACAGCTTGTGGGAATGTAAATTGGTACAGACTTTATGGAAGACAGTATAGAGGTTTCTCAAAAAATTAAAACCCAGCAATACCTCTTCTGACTATCTACCCCCAAAATTTGAAAACATTTATTCATAAAGAGATATACACATATGCATCCCTATGTTCATTGCAGAAGTATTCATGATGGCCAAAACATGAAAACAACAGAAGTTCCCTTTGATAAATGATTGGATAAAGAAGATGTGGTACACATACACAGTGGAATATTACTTGGCCATAAGAAAAGATGAAATATTGCCATTTTCGACAACATGGATGACTCTTGAGATTATCATGCTAAGCCAAGTAAGTCAGAAAGAAAACATTGAGAACCATATGATTTGACTCAAATTTGGGATATAAAACTGAAAGCAACAAATGGACAAGGCAAACAAACAAACAAAAACTCATAGACACAGACAACAGTTTAGTGGTTACCAGAGGGGAAGGGGGAAGGCGGGTGGTAGAAGAGAGTAATAGATGTCAAATATATGGTGACGGAAGGAGAACTGACTCTAGGCTGTGACATACAATGTGATATATAGATGATATATATAGAATTATGCACTTGAAACCTATGTAATTTTACCAACCAATGACACCCAATAAATTAAATAAAAATTTAAAAAAGATAAACTATATTTTTGAGAAACATGACAAATATGTATAGGACCAAGGAAGATGAATGAGTTTTAGAGAGTTTCTTTTATTTTTAAATGAAAATGATATCTTCTAGGGGATGGAGAAGTAAAAAATCCTTTTTTTTAATTTCTAGTTATTTTCTATTCCAATCTAGTGTCTGTGTGTGTGTGTGTGTGGGGGGGTGAGTTTTTAAAACTGAGAAACTATGGATACAACAATTTAGTATACACAGGGAATTTCTTTCTGCTAGATATAAAATGGATACTGTCAGGTTTAGAACATTTTGCACATACAGGAATGCCCGCACTGTGGGAAGAAATGGGATTTTGGAAGAATAATTGAAGTGAACTTAGCTGAGCTCTATTAACATCCTTCCACTTAGAAGCATGTGGAGAGGCACTGGTGCATCAAATCAAATGGAACAAATCAAAAGAAAATCAAAAAGTAAACATAAGTTCATCAACAACTCCAACAAAAAAGAGGCTACACTGCTTAGAAAATCTGAACTTGCAACCATATTTCCCCGAAAATAAGACCTAGCCGGACCATCACCTCTAAGCATCTTTTGAAGCAAAAATTAATATAAGACCCAGTATTATATTATATTAATTATATTATATTATATTAATTATATATTATAGACCTGGTCTTATATTATATTAAGACTGGGTCTTATATTAATTTTTGCTCCAAAAGATGCATTAGATCTGAAGGTCCAGCTAGTCTTATTTTTGGGGAAACATGGAATTACTTCTGGTTTATAATTTTCAGAGACAACCATAACAGGCAAAAAGTAAAGACACTGCTAAAGCTGGTTTTTAAGGATGAGTGCTATACCCCATAAACAGTGAAAACAGTAGCCTGCCAAAGCAAGAAAATCATATCAAACACAGTGGGGGGAAACCTAGGAGAGAAAATACTTTTTGTTCAAAATATATTGAACTTTAGCCATCTTACCTTTCTCCCCAAGCTACTGGATAAATGAAGCAGATAACTAAACTACAGAAGATCTACTTGTTTCCCTTCTTCTTTGTCTGTATCTGAAAGATAGAAAGATAATTCATTTCAAATATGAATACCAGGATTTCAAAATAAACTATCTTAAAAAAAACAAAAATCTCATGACCTATATGAAAAATGCTATATTTAAAAAGAAGGAAACCACTCTGAAAGAAATTGTGGTCAGTGCAATAATAATAAAAAAAAAACTTTTAGAAAATGTCTCATTCCAGTTTTTAACAAAATTCAATGAAATTTAGGTAAGTTTAATGACATTCTGATTAAGAAATTGAAAAGACAGTGTTTAAATAAATTCCATAAAGGATACAAGATGATCTGATTGAACATTAAGTAAAATGGAATTAATAAAACAAATAATAATCTTAAGAAACTGTGTTTCCCCAAAAATAAGACCTAGCCAGACAATCAGCTCTAACGCATCTTTTGGAACAAAAGTTAATGTATTACCCAGTCTTATATTATGTTAGATAAGACTTGGTCTTATATTATAGTAAAATAAGACCGGGTCTTATATTAATTTTTACTCCAAAAGACGCATTAGAGCTGATGGTCCTGCTAGGTCTTATTTTCAGGGAAACACAGAATTATCTGAGAAGTCAGAGGTGAGAAAAATGGAATACTGGTTAAGATGATCCAACCCAGAAGGAGGGAACAAAGCCAACAGTTTACATATACAATAGTAGATTAATAATAATTTTTAAAATCTTCTTGTTCTAAAGACTTGAATTTGCATATAGGAAGAAATCACAGAAAATAAGGCAACATTAATTAAAAGACACTAGAACTTACACATACCTTTGTAAAAGTATGGCACTATTAAAGGACTTAAAAAATAATCTCTATAAATAGTTTATAGTTAAAAAGAAATAGTACCTACAAAAGGGGAAACTATCTAGCCTACTTCTAACTTTGAAAACAAAATTTCCAAAAGATAATGAAGGTTGTACAACAAGATTTCTAGATATAGCTCATCTGATTTTTATGTAAGGGGGACTTTAAAAAGAAAATTAAAAAGTTTTTCTTATACAAATAATGTCCCAAAAAATATGCTATTCTCATTTGTTTCTTTGAAAAAAATAAGTACTCAATGACATACTCTAAATAACTGAGAGATTAATTAAATTCTAAAATCCTAGACTGGAACTTTGTGTACTAAAAGAACTAATAACATTTAATGTACCCAATAAAACACAGAGACATAGATGCAATTACATTCATGTAATAATAAAACTTCAACCAAATACCCAAAATTATTATTGTAGAACTTTTTAATTTGAAATAATATTAACATTAATAATATCAAGTTACAGTTCTGTTTATATCTGTAAAATCTCAACAGAGAAAAAAGAGCATAAAACTGTTGTACACATAAAACAACCATAGAATGTAAGTAGGCCTAATATATAACACTAAATCATGACATAGATTATAAACTATTGAAAGTTATTTAAGATGCAAAAATGCGCAAAATGACTTAAGGGAAAAAATCAATTTCTTAAATGGTAGACACATAACAAATACATGCACAAACACACACGAATGCTTAAACATTGTTAATAGCCATTCACTTTGTGGTGTAGGATAACTAGTGTTTAATTTTTTATACTTTGCATATTTTATAATTTTCAAAATCAATGCATATTCCTTTAATAATCAGAAGAGTTTTAATTTAAAAAACAAGTGTTTACAGTAATACAGCTAAAATCAAACCACTTTAATACATAATATATATATACATATATATATTATGTTGTATATATATATATATATATAGACTCTTTAATGGATAGAAATTAGATTTTACTCTTAGCCTAATGGATACAAATTTTCTATAAATGGTTCTGTGAGAGGTTATCTCAGCTGGGCTCAAGTGGTTATTGGCGGTAGAGCCTGGGTACCACACAATGATGTACATTTGCATTAGCAAATATGCTAGTATGCTTTAGTTGTGTTTTGTTTTCTTGGTTTGGCTAAAAGAGCAGGAAATGAAGCACAAGAAGCAAATAAATATGTCCAAAGAAATGGAGAATGAGAGACACTACGCTGGATTCTGAAAGGAGATGCACATAGGATTCCATGCTTGTTTTGAAATTTGTTAGATTGCAGCATAAACAATGCTACCTTTAGAACCAAAGGACAAAATACACCATGGCACTGAAAAGGAAGGACTATACTTTTGCTAATTTGTGCATTGGTTCTGGGCAGCTTTGGCACCTGAAGGCTTTGGACCTAGGCAGAGGAATGTTGTGACAAGTTGAAAAACAGGAGAGATGGAAAATGTCTGTAGAACATTTCCATGAATGAGTCTAGCAATACAGGATGAAGATATAGGGTTTACAGTTTTTTGTAAACAAATTAGAGTAGAAGAGGAAAACTGCTAGTGAAACTGATAATTAACCAACAGAACGGTTCATGAGATGTCCTTGACTCTTAATCATTCTCCATTATGTTTGCAACACACTAAGAATAACGGCCTAACACTGTCATTGGTAATATGGCTTCTGCCTTCCCCATCAACCTCATTTGTTACATATTCATCCCACACTTTCTCCAACACAGTTTTGCTTGATCCAATGAAAGCAGTCTACTCTTCCTGTGCTCGTGTCTTTGTTTGTATCATTTACTTTTGTCATTCAGGCCTCATGTCACCTCCTGAGAGAGAAAAGTTCCCTAAATATGTTCATAAAAACAACAATTTCCATCCTGCACTACTCAGTGGAAACATTCTTTATAACTTTCCATACTTTATTTAATTCACAGCATTTCTTGATAAGTGCAAATTTATCATTTTGTGTGTTTTGTTAGGATCTCAATATCTCACCATGATAAAGGCAGTGATTCGTCTTATTCATTATTTGTAATAGCATCTTAAATAGTACAAGGGACTTACTAGTATTTCAATAAAATAGAGAGATGGAGAGAGATGTAGAAATAGAGATGGAGATGAAAGAGATAAAAATAGAAAGACAGAGAAATACAAGATAGGATACGAGAAGGCAGGAGGAAATTGAGGAAGAAAGAAGTAAGAAAAAGTCATATATGAAAGATTTTATGGGATACTGCAAGAGAAGATAGTGGTCAAAGCTGGGAAATTCACTGATCAGTGATAACATTGCTTACTGATGAGATGCTGGTACATCTGCATCAGAGATTCAGTACTTAAAGGAGAAATTAATAGTTATGTATGGATTATTTCAATAACTTTATTTAGAATGTATGGATAAATATCTTTCAGAAACAGGAATGTTACTGTCCTCGCAAATAAAATATAAACTTTTCAGCTTTGGAAATGATATATTAGCGTAAATGCAATATTGTATACACTGGGAGACTGCTATGGTATTATTTATTTATTAGTAACCTTTCACAGCACTGCAGGTTAGTTGGGTGGCAAACATTATTATCATCATTTTATATTATATTTAAGTAACTTGCTCAGAGTTATAAGAAAGTAGATCCTGGCCAGATGTAGTGCTCAGGAGGGTGTTTGCTAGCATAGTGACAGTGCTTCCTCCCCAAACCCCCCAAGTAAAATCCCTTGCATATCACTTTAAAAGTTTTCCTTAGTGACCCTTAATTAAGGTCAAGCATTTCCATTTGTCATTATTATATTATAATGTCCATAAAAAGCAACACCTGCTGTTATAGAGATACATAATATCTGCACTTAAAAAATGTGCTAAATACACAGGTTATATTTATTGATCTTTAATTGTTTTATATTTCCTTTAGAATGTGTGATTCTTAGGCAAACAACTGTTTTTTCTTCTTCAAAACAGTAAGTGATTGATAAAACTATTACATTGAATTGCATTTGTCATCTTTTGGCCAATCCATGGATTAGTGTGATTTTTTTGTAACTTATTGTAAAGTTAATAAATAGGAGCTCAAGCCACATGCCTATTATGCTGCCTACCTCATGTCCGCTACCCTGACTGCAGTTACATTGGTGAAGCTCAATCTGAGCACTCAGATATTTTGTCTTGATTTATTTGTAACAATAACTACATAGAAATGGTAAATTCATGGAGAATATTTATATAGGCTACTACTAAAATTAAGTGAAATGTTTTCTAAGAAACGCAATAGCTTCCTAAAATTATATTAGGTTGGTGCAAAAGTAATTGCAGTTAAAAGATTTAAAAGAATCACAAAAACGACAATTACATTTGATATCTACAGAAATTTGAGAAAAATCGATAGTAAATGGAGGAAATAGGGAATACCTCAAGGGCATTATCTGTAGACAAACGACCCAATAACTGCTTATTAAAGTGAGTTTTTATTGATTATTTTGATTCCTTATATTCTATAGCCAAAAAACAAAAAGTGTTAGGGACATTTGAAATGTCCACTTGACGTCAAATAAGACCAGCATGCTTATAAAAATGAAACCAGAGAAATACAAAAGTAATTTGTGAGAGAAGATATTTAGTTTTGAATAATTATCTTTAACTTCTGATACTCTGGTTTGCAACCTTTGAGTATTTTTCCTTCTCATGGGTAAACTCAGAGACAACATTAAAACAAGAAAATTCTTTCTTTCTTTTTTTTTTTTTTACTTATTTTATTTTTATTTTCTCACTGGCTATTAAAAAAAAACGTTTCAAAACTATTGTGAAGTCTTTTACTTGGAATGAATAGATGCATTGTAATTTATAAAAGGAAATTTTCTTTCTCTATGAACAATCACATCCTATTGTTCATAACATTTGTAATCATGTGTGGTTATGTATAAAATATCTTGAAAAATAAGGCTTTGCTTGTGTTATTTAAAGCTGCCAATTTGCTCAGGCTTATTAAAATCAAGGCAAAACCATTCCAATGAGCAAAGTCTTAAACTTTTAGCTGCATTGTTGCAGGCCTCCGAATAAATTAAACTGTAAAACGTGAACTTGGGAGACATTTAAATGATCAAACTAAAGTGTTAATTCAGGGTAAACCTAATCTTAGCAGTACGGAATGAAGCTTTACTAGCAAGTCTCTTTCAAGAATCAATAAATGTTAGTGAACAATATCAAGTGATGTGCTTAACAGCCCAACCATAAATACACTTAACCTGGTTTTATCAAAAGAGGTTTGGCCACTGTGGATAGAAGTGGCCTAATGTGTTAAAATGTAAATTAAATGTCTCTTTCCAACAGATTTTTTTAAAACCACATAATCCATTAGTATCAAACCTGACTTGTTCTAAATTACAACCAATCATTCTTTTGCATATAGTACAATTTCAATACAAAAACATTAATACCATAAAGTCTGGATAGACCATTCAGTCTCAAGCAATCTCCTTGTAATAATATCACTTGGTGAAAAGAATCATTATTAATAATTAGTTATTTTCATACGTTTAACAGGCAGTTTTATCATGTAGAGACAGAACTGGAAATAACTTGTCTCTGTGACTTTTCCTTCATTTCATTTAAATACAAAGAGACATATCCCAGTTCTGGTCAAGACAGCAGAATAGGAAAATGCTGTGCTAATTTCTCTCACCACTACATCAAAATTACAACTAAACTACAGAACAAACATCATTGAGAATCACTTGAAATCTTGCTGAGGCAAAGCTCTACAACTAAGGACAGACGGAAAAAGCCACCTAGCAACTGGCAGGAGGGGCAGAGAGGCAGAATAGGCTGGTCCTACACCCCTGTGTGACTGTTAAAAATCAGGAGGGATATCTCGACCATGGAGGTCCTTACCCAAAGGAGCAAGGGGTTCCAGTGCCACACCAGGCTCCCCAGCCTAGGGTCCTAGTGCCAGGGAGAAAAGTCTCTGATTTCTGATTGTGAAAACCAGCAGAAATTATGGCTGAATGAGACAAAGGGCAATCGGAGTCCCAGGCACTCCTCTCAAACGACCTGCACACGGACTTACTCACCGATGGAATCACTGGCTCTGAGCTCCAGCACTGGGACAGCAGCTGGAGGAGTGACAGGGATATATGGGGGGTGGGGAACTGAGCTGTTGGTCTGCAGCGTAAGGACTGGAGAGGCAGCTTTCTCCAGGAGAGAGGAGTCGTAGAAGAAATTGTTTCTTTATTGAGCCCTCCTGGCAGGCAGACGCAGGTGGCCACCATATCTGAGTCTCCATTAAACTGATAGGGTAGGTAGAAAGCTAGAAATGGGCAGGAGAAGGAGTAAACTAACCCCTGTTAGGAGGCTTCTTGCAGCTGCTGATACTTGGGTCGAGGTACCTTGCAGCTGCTCTCACTTGGGTCTTAAACATCTTGCTTGCTCAGCAAGATATTGAGAACAGACATGTTGTTAGAAGAAGGAAAAATGCTGGAGGGGGAGAGAACCCATCCCTCTTCTCAGAATATACATCCCGCTTCTCAGGACTATTTTTAATGAGCTTCTCAAACAAATAATGAGAAATTAGCAGGTTCACGCTTCAACCCTGAGAAACAACCTTGAGAACCAGAGGGGAAGACGGAACACTTTAGCAGAGAGAAAGATAACACAGAGAGAAAGGGGGAGACAATTCTGACCATAGAAATAACAACCATCGCACAATGTAAAGAAAGGATGCTTTCCTCTCTTGGGTCAGCCCAATCCATGTCTCAGAGTGTACTCCCTTTTACTAATCAACTTCTTGCTGTTCTATGCTACATAAACTCTGTGCCTTGACTGATTTCTTTCCTTCAAGAAGATAAGAGTCAAGGTACAACATCATTCCCAGTAACAAAACCATTTGTTCACCTTGCCCTGGTATTCTGAGACCCCACCCCACCCAAATTTCAGGCACACCAAAGCCACTTCCAGTGGCTTTTTGTACAAACCATCTGCCTTGGCTCATGCTGCAGACTTTACTAGGGTCTTTCAAAGGTTTGTAGATACTAGACAAGCTGTCGTGCGGGGCGTCAGGCGGGGTCTCTGGTCCCACTCCCCACACAAAAACGCAGGATATGGCTAGGCCAAAAAGGAACACCCACGGAGCCATAAGTAGGGGAGTCATATCTCTATACTCTCACTGGCGGCTGGGTTGCAGAAACAGGAAACAGGAGCAACACAATTCTCAACCCTCACTGTGCCGCTTGCAGACTCAGCCACCATCTTCTTGCTAGCTCCCCACTTTTTTTCTGCTAGCCTAGCCACGGCAGTTATATTCATGGCTAATGGCTCACTGGTTACAGCTGACAGCCAACTAGCCACAGCTGATGGCCATTTGATCACAGTCGACGGCCATTTACTACCTGAGCCAGCACCTTTCTATGTGAGGCCAAGAGCCTGAAAACTGCTTTTTGGGGCTCTGTCCCCACACAGGCAGTATCTGATACTAGACAAGCAGATACTGTAGATACTAGACAAGCAGTATCAGATACTAGACAAGCAGTATCTGGCTTGAGAACGTCCATACCTCTGGGTGAGCAGTCCTAAGTCTGGCACTAGTGGCAGCTGGCCTTGGTTTGCAGCTTGGCCTTTTGGGGAACTTCCAAGCACAGTGTGGTGAGTGGTGGCCATCTCTGGGTTGCTCTGTGTCTCATGCTGGCTATCCAAGAGTAGGACATGGGCTTCAGCTGAACTTGGCCTGCCACAGATCCCCTCCCAGGTATCCCTAGGGCTGGTGTCCCCAGTAGCCAGCTTCAAAGGAAGCGGAAGAATCACCTGGCAACCTCCGAGGACAACACACCAAAGGGATGGACTGGGCAGGCACCAGAGCACTGTTGAGGCAGATCCTGCTTTGTAGGGTCAGTCCCTGCACCACAACTCCTCCACTGTAGTCACGGCATTTCCTCATAACAAAAGAGCCCTAGGGACAATCCCTCCTAATGACATACAAAGAGCAACCAAGGCTCAACTATAAGAGGAGGGTACACTCAACCCATACAAGTGACACACCTGGAGTACATGGCTCAGGTGACAAGGAAGACGGTGCCACTGAGCCCCACAGGACACCTACTATATAAAGCCACTCTAGTAAGACAGGCAGAAATATCAGCTCTACCTAGTACATAGAAACAAATACAGGGAGGCAGCCAAAATGGGGAGGCAAAGAAACATGGCCCAAATAAAATAATAGAACAAAGCTCCAGAAACAGTACTAAGCAAAATGGAGACCAGCAATCTACCAGACACAGAGTTCCAAAGAGTGGTTATAAGGACACACAATGATTTCAGGGAGAACTTAAACAAAAAAGTTAGGAAACATAAAAATGGAGATAGAATATTTTAAAAAGAACTGGCTAGAAATAAAGAATACGATAATTGAAATGAAGACTACATTAAAGGGAATCAACAGTAGATTAGATGAAGCAGAGGATAATATCAGCAATTTAGAAGTTAAGGTAGCATAAAATACCAAATCAGAATAGCAAAAAGAAATAAATGAATCCAAAACTGTGAGAACAGTTTAAAGGGCCTCTGGGACAATATCAAGTGTACCAACATTAGCATCATAGGCATTCCCAGAAGGAGAAGAGAGAGAGCAAGCGATTGGAAACCTATTTGAACAAATGACAGAAAACTTCCCTAACCTGGCGAAGGGAATGGATATTCAAGCCCAGGAAGTGCAGAGAGTTCCAAATAAGAAGAACCCAAAGATCCCACATCAAAACATATCATAATTAAAATGTCAAAGGTTAAACACAATGAGAGAATCTTAAAAGCAGCAGGAGAAAAGCAGTTAGTTACCCACAAGGGAGCTCCCATAAGACTGTCAGCTGATTTCTCAACAGAAATTTTGCAGGCCAGACCGGATTGGCAGCAAATATTCAAAGTGATGAAAAGCAAGGACCTACAACAAAGAGAACTTTACCCAGCAAATCTGTCATTTAGATTCGAAGGACAGATGAAGAGCTTCCCAGACAAGAAAAAGCTAAAGGAGTTCATCATCACCAAACCAGTAATACAAGGAATCTTAGAGGGACTTTTTTAAGATGAAAAAATAATGATAAAAATAAAAACATGAATAATAAAATGGCAATAACTATATATCTATCCACAATTACATTGAATGTAAATGGATTGTATGCTCCAATCAAGATAGGGCACCTGAATGGAGAATAAAACAAGACCCTTACGTATGCTGCCTACAAGAGACACACTTTAGATTGAAAGACACACACAGATGGAAAGTAAAGGGATGGAAAACATATATTTTATAAAAATTGAAACAAACAAACAAAAAAGCTGGAGTAGCAAAACTTACACCAGACAAAATAGACTTTAAAACAAAATCTGTAAAAAGAGACAAAGAAGGGCATAGTAATTCCACTTCTGGGTGTTTATCTGAAGAAACCCAAAATGGTACTTTAAGGGTACATGCTCATCCATATGTTCGTTAAAGAGTTATTTGCAATAGCCAAGATTTGAAGTCCCCCTGGCTGTCCCTGAATGGATGAATGGATAAAGAGGTGGTACATGTATAAAATGGAATATTACTCAGCCTTAAAAAAGAACAAAATCTTGTTATCTGTAACAACATGATGGACCTAGATAGTATTGTGCTGAGTTTAGTAAGTCAGGCAGTGGAAGACAAATGTCATATGATTGCACTTATAAGTGGAATCTAAAGAACAATATAAACAAACAGACAAAACAGATACAAACTCATAGATACAGAGAATATTTTGATGTTTGCTAGATGGAAGGGGGTTGGAGGTGTTGAAAAAGGGGAAGGGATGAAGAAGTACAAATTGGTTGTTACACAGTAGTCATCGGGATGTAGGGTATAGCATAAGAAATAAAATCAATAATATTGTAATAACTATGTATTATGTTAGATGGGTATTAGATTTATCAGGGTGATGGGAGGAGGCTTGGGGGCAGGGTGAAAAAGGTGAAGGGATTAAGAAATGCAAATTTGTGGTTATAAAACAGTCATGGGAATGGAAAGTAAAGAATAAGGAATGTAATCAATAATATGGTAAGAACTATGTATAGTGCCAGGTGGGTACTAGTCAGGGGGATCAGTTCATAAATTATATAAATGTCTATCCACTATGCTGTACACCTGAAATATAAAAGAATAATAAATGTCAATTGTAATTGAAAAACTTAAAAAGGGGGTGATAAATGGGACTAAGAGGTTCATAGTCTCAGGTATAAAACACATAATTCTTGGGGATATGATATATAGCATAGGAAATATAGTCAATAATATTGTGAAAGTGAGGTATGGTGTCAGATTGTTCTTGGACTTTTCATAGTGATCACTTCTTTAGGGAATATAATCAATAACATGGCAATAACTATGTATAATGCTAGGTGGGTACTGTTGAATAAGTATGATGTGCACCAGAAACTAATATAATTTTGTATATTGGCTATATTTTATTAAAATATTTTTAAAAGAAAACAAAACAAACACATAAAAAAGCAAGAGGCATAAAATTGAATGAACATGATCTAAATAACTCACATGCATTGCATACTTAAAAATGTTTTAACAAAATCTAGTTATTTCTTATATTCATTTACATTTTGAAACTTTTATTTTATATGTGCTTTGACTGTATTGCAACTATTAGGACATAAAATTCTGTATAATTTAATTTTAAAATCTGTTATTTTATATTGTTAATGTTTTATGTATTTTTATGTATTTAGCCCTTTACATTAGATTCTAATCTCCTTAAGATAATAATATCTTTATTCCCTCCCCCCCGCCCCCTTAGCACATGCAAAAAGTTAACCATAGGCAATGAGTTTTATTCCAGGCAATTGTACTGATTCATCAACTCTCTTTGACCTGCTAAGGTTGTTGTGGTTTTGTTTATCCGGTTCTAATGAGCCTTGATATATATGTGTATATCATATATGTGTATATACATATATTCAGTTTAATCTCTATTTTTGGTCACCTTGTGTGGTACCATCTTTATTTTGCTTTTTGGACTTCAATTGTTTACTTAACTCTTGCTTCTACTAACTCTATCCACACTGTTTATATTCTTCTACAATCTATGTGATCTTGATTATAACTCAGTCCAAGCTAATCCATTGCTCTGCTCCCAGGAACAAAGGATTCAGAGTTATCTACACTGTTTACTATAAATAATATTGTTCATTTATTAATCTTTGCTCTTAAGGAACCACTTTTCATTGGTAGCAAAACTAAGAAACACACACACACACACACACACACACACACAATAATTTACATACACAGCTATTCCAAAACTTGACTGAAACATAATAACCTATTTCACCATGGTTTAGATAAGACATACAGGTTATTTCTTATCATGAAGCCTGGTAACATGATTTATTATTATCTCCATTACAGAAATGGAGAAAGCAAGTAAACCATTTAAAGGATGTATGTTATAAAGTGAACATTAAAGAATTCTAGAAATAAAGTAACTTACCAATACTATATCATGTAAACCTAATCATTTCTTTTTATTTTTTGTTTTCATTTTATTTTTACATTTTTTTTTAATTCAAGTATTTTTAAATACAATCTTATACTGGTTATATTCATTTTAGGTGTACAATATAGTGATTCAAATTTTTATACCTTACAATGTGATCACCCCACTAACTCTAGCAATCATTTGTCACCGTGTAAACTTACACAATATTATTGATTATATTCCCCTTCCCCTTTTCACCCATTCCCTTACTCCCCTCCCTGTGGTAACCATCTCTTTGGTCTCAGTTTCCATGAGGGAAAGGAAACACGTCCGGGTCCAGGAAACACAGAGTTCCAAACAAGAACTCAAAGAGACCCACACCAAGACATATTGTAATGAAAATGGCAAAAGTTAAGGATAAAGTGTCAATATTAAAGGAAGCAAGAATGAAAAAAACAAATCACATACATGGGAAACCCACAAGGCACTCAGCTGATTTCTCAGAAGCAACTTTACAAGCCAGAGGGAGTGTGGCAGGATATATTTCAAGTTCTCAAACAAAGGAATCTATAACCTACAATACTTTTTCCAGCAAGGTTATCAATTAGAATGGAAGGAGAGATAGTTTCCCAGACCAGAAAAAAGTGAAGTAGTCCACCACCACTAAACTGCCCTTACGAAAAATATTAACAGGTCTTCTTTATGGGGGAAAAAAAGCCATATAATTAGAAGTAAACATAATCATAATCATTTTTACATGAGTATTTCAACAAATAATTATTCAACACTTACTATGCATTACTGTTCTAGCAATGAACAAAACAGAAAAGCCTATGCTATCATGAGACTTATATTCTAGTGATGAGAGATAAACTATAAAACAAAATTGAAGCAAAATATAAAACAATATACTAGCTGTTGATTTCATACATTCAGTAGAGAAAAGTAGAGGTCAGACAATGCTATTGAGAAGAAATAGTTCACTGAGAGAATGAGAGTTAAATAACGCCCTAAAGCACATGAGGGAATGAGCAACGGAGATACACAGAGGGATTTCTTTCTAGACAAAGGAAACAGCAAGTGCAAAAAGCCTGTGAGAGAAACGTCTGCTGTGTTTAAGGATCAAAGAGGTGGTCACTGTGGCTGATGTAGAGCAAATTAGTGAGAAAGTAATGAGATAAAGTCAGAGAATCATGGGTGCCAGATTATATTGATCTCTGCATGCAATGTAAAGGAATTTAATTTTTACTCATAGTGAGCCAGGACGCCACTGGATGGGGCTGAGCAGAGGAGTGACATGGTCTAATTTACATTTTAATAAGATCACTTTGGCTGCTGGGTTTAGAAGAGTCTGACAAGTATGGAGCAAGGGCTGGAGAAGAATATCAGTTAATAGGTTGTTTCACTAATCCTGATTTGAAAATGATATTAGCTTATGTGATAGTCTTGGTAGTAGTAGCAGTGTAAGGTTGTAAGATTTAGTATATATTTTGACTGTGGACTAGATAAGATTTTCAAACATATTTGTAAAGAAAACAGTCAAGAATGATTCCAAGCTTTTTGGACTGAGTGACTAAATAGATGGAAAAACTGGGAGAAAAAGGTTTGAGGAAGATTAGAAGCTCAGTATTGAATGTTAGACTTGAGATGTCTATTTGACATCTGAGGAAATACATCACATAGGCAATTGGTACAGATGTTAGGGATTCAAGGAGGGACTGATAAATATAACACATGTGGAGATTGTCAGCATGTAGATAACATGTGAAGTCATGAAATGAAATCACTGTAGGAGTGAGGGTAGATTAAAATAAAGAATAGATATTTTCACTGAGCCCTACTAAGAGGTCGAAGTGTTGAGAAATTTGATTTAAATGTGGAGACCGATGAAGCCACAGACAAGCCAAGAGGGTACGAAAATGTTTTACTTACGTAAGGCTTCATGAGGCAAGCAGGGAAATCCTCCCAAGATGGTCCAAAATGGCTCAAGAGCAGGGAAGGCGGACCAACTTGGGGTTTTTATTGTGGTTAGGGGTGGAGTCAGAGTGTGGGTTCCCTGCATAGCCAAGGGCTTATGTAGCTGAACTTTCCTGCCATCACCAAAGGAGGGAGCACCCAGACTTTTTTGTCAATTTGCTCAGTATTGGGGCTGAAGGGAAAGAAGGAGTGGTGAGGCTGAAAAGATGTTCAAGTCAAATATCATGAAATGGACTCAGACTCTTTATTTTAATAAACTAGGAGATGTTACCTTTGAGTTAGGAGATATCTCAGGAGAGTGGTGGAAAGAGGGTTTTGAGTAGGACTGAGTTATTAGTTGTGCCAAACATTGATGGTAAGTAATACTAATGCAATGGATTACCACTGGATTTAGTATTATGGGGGCTTTTATGTCCTTGAATAGCTTCAGTATTGTGTAGGGGAAAAGTCCTAGTTAGAGGCAGCTCACTTGAAGGTGAGAGAGGAGAAATTGAGGCTGTGAATTAGATGTTTCTTTATCCACATTTTATCATGAGGAGGAAGGAGAGAAATAGGAATAGGAAGAACCATTGGCGATTAAGTGAAGTCAAGAAAAGTTTATACTTTTAAGTGAATTTGATGCAAATTCAGTCACCTTCACATGAAACTCAGATTTCCCCAGCCAAACAAGAAACAATAATCTGAAGCACTTATTTAGAGCTTCCAATTCAATATTGCAAACTTAGCATGTATTTTTAGCTACAGCACCTCTCAAAATCTCAGTTAAATGGCATACATCTATTACAGTTCTGAGAATGAGAGGGCAACGATTTCTCTTTCTTTATCATATGGTATTTTATTAAGGGATGAACAAGACGGGATAAAGACGCAGACCAGAACATGCTCATTAGAATGTACAGTGGCAGAACGTCTCCAGTTTAGTGGATACTGAAAACAGTCACAGGCTGAGACAATAATCAGAGTAAGTTCATGAAAAGATGTATTCACAAATGTGAGAATCTCCTACATATTTGCCCTTCGCATATTACAACATGGCAAGATGTTGCTTCTCATGCTCCCCTGTCAACAGGAATATTTTTGTTCGATAGTCCAAAAAAATCAACAAATCTGGAAAGGAGAAGAGCATCTAATATGGCTATTGGGTTCCAAAAGTGAAACTCTTTTGATTTCTGCTTTAGGATGGAACACAGAATGTCCATCTGTTTCTCATCATTGTACCTGAAAGTGAGCTTTACAAGTCAGGAAGACCTTCCCACACATTCAGTTCACCTAAGTAAATCTTCCAAAACTTAGAAGACAGCTATTATGGAAATATAATGTCACATACGCTAGCTAGCCATGTTAATTCTATTCCTAAATTCACAATTTGCATAAGAATTACTGAGAATTTGAGGAAAATTAATAGTGTGAAGAATCAAGTTGAATAAAGAGAACTTAACCCAAACTAAGCAAAACATTTACAATACTAATTAAAATGAATAGAGCTAGAGTTATTCATAATGAAAAAGAATTTCAGAACAAGATACAGTTCTGGAAAAATGAAATGAGTCTCAAAAATATTGAGGTGTTTAAAAGATAAAGTTAAGCAGAAACAATGAAAGAAAAATAAAGTATATAATAGAAGAAAAATATTATGAACAGAAGTTAACCATGTTTTCAGATTTAAGAGATGAACAAGATAAATGAAAACACTTCCATTCTGACATGGGGCTTGTGAAATTTTAGAATTTCAGAGAAAATTAGAAGCTACAAAAACTTTGAGAGAGAAGAAAATCAGCTTATCCTATAAAAGTATGAAAATCAGACTATCTCCAGATTTTTCATCAGTCACACTAGATGTTAGAGAAATGGAGCAATGATTTCACTGTTCAAAAGAAAATAAATTCTATCTAGATATCAAAACTGAAAAATTATCAAATATAAAGGCATTTTTAATTGTTCAAAATTCTCACTTATTTTTGTCAAAGTTGCAATAAGAAAACAGAAAAATAGAAAACTACCTTAAATGATAAAGCCAATTCCCCATTAAAAATTGATAATTATATGAATATAAGATGGAATATTGGAGGTGTTGGGAGTCTTAACTTTAGTGTTCCACTGCCTGCTGCACCACTTACTTGTTCTGAAATCTTTGTCAAGTCAGATTACCTTTCTGTGCCTCAGCTTCAGCATTGGTAAAATGGACAATAATTGCACCAATATCATGGTGTTGTTGTGATGATTAAATATGTTACTATGTGTGAAAAACTAACAATTGGACTTGAATATAATAAGTACTATACTAGCCATAACTATTATTGTCATTGCTATTATCTCAGTAATAAGGTGAACATATAACATCAGGTTATACACTGGCCAACAAAAATTGAAGTTAATGCAGTTAGAATGTTATTAAGTGTATAACAGAATATATAAAGGAAAGCATAACAGGAGAAGAAATCAAAACTAGAAGTGTGGTAAAATCTCATAAGATTTTAATACACAATGAAACAGAAAGATACTGCATTTTTGATATATGTAGTCTTTCTGTAATATGGAGAATTTGTAAATGAATGGAAATTGGGTAGTGGGCAAAAGGTGTGTGTGACTGATTAGAAAATACAGGTTTCACAAAAATTTGTGTCGAGTTATGTGCTATAAAGGACAAGCCTTGGAAACTTCTTAATTCCTCACTGGTAAGATGTGTCCATGAACACATTGCAGATGGAAGGAAAATAAGCTTCCTTCTGGGTTACCACAAGCTCTAGCTTCAACCTACTCTATCTGCTAACACAACAGTGTAGTAGAGGAAAGACGTCGCTGAGTATACAGAGTAGGGTTCACTCTGTGTTGAGGAATTTGAGTTGCTTCAAGTTCAGACACCTGGCTGTGCGCTTCCCACTGTAGGAGTTGATAGAGTCAATTTGTCAAAAGTTCATGGACCTAGCTCTCTCCAGTTTCCACAGAAGTAACGCATGGGAAGTTTCCCTTCAGTTAGAAGTTTCAGACAGAGGATCAAAATATTTTAATCATAATATATTGAACACTCTATTCGTTTTTATTTCTTAGACATTTCACAGAAAATTTATATTTTCAGGAATAAATACAAAATTTGTTAGCAGAGAAAGTATAATACAAATTTGATTAGAGAGAAAAATAGAAATACAAATTGTATTAATATTGAAAATATAAAAGTCAGGACATAAAGGAAAGAATGGGACAGGTTCAAAGACAAAAAATAGAGAAATGAGTGAGACTGAAATTTTCTTCTTACATAATGGGCTAACAACACAAAATATTGATAGTATTTTTTGATGTATCAGGTAAGAGCAGGTTATATATATGTAATTTAAGTTTTAAATTAACCAATGAGAGATTAAATAATGAAAATGTAAGTAAAAAAATTAAAAGGGAGAATAAAGAGTGGGAGTGGGAGGTAATCTCTTACTCTTCATAGACAACAGTCATCAGATAGTCTCAAAAGTTGATTAATCAAACTCTGGTCATATAAGCACATTATTTAGAATGATAGGGACAACTATCAGAAACATCCAACAGAAAATTTAATCCAATTGCTTTTGGAAAGAGGGAAAAAGGGGAGGGAAAGGAAATGTGTATATGTGTAGTTGAGAGAGAGAGAGAGAGAGAGAGAGAGAGAGAGAGAGAGAGAGAGGAACAGAGAATGAGGCGGTCTTTAATTCAACTAACTGGAATGAGCACTTTTGTTAAGAATATGCACTGCTTTCATGTTTACTCAGGTAGAGCTAGCCAAATGTACAGCAGGGACTAAAACCCAAATTACTTGACCATCTTCACCTTATGAAACTCCAGGGAAAGAGGAAATGAATTAACAATGAAGACAGAACACTAAACATCTAAACTACTATTATTTAAAGAGTTGTTCACTACCTTAGCAATCTATACATAGATATTAACAAAACAATCATTGTTTGCCAACAAACTGAATTAATATTATCGCTTGTCTCATCAAGCAAACACACACACTCAAGAAGTATATTTATAGCTTGCACTGTTATTTTATTTTTATTTTTTCTGTCCAATAGAATAAACCATGAGGAATCAAATACTCAAGATAGTCTAGAGGTGAAATTGCTAGTTAATGAGCTGTGCTGAATAGTTTCTTCAGCCACACTTATAAAACCGCTTCAGACGTGCTGGCTGTTTCAAATGAGCCACCCAATGGTGAAATGAAGATAGAAAAAAGACGCTTTTGAACAAGATTTGGGGGACTTTGTTAATGCACAAAATGACATTATGCACGGTTTCTTGATGAGACCATTTCAACATTTCCTAATTTCTACCACAATTTAACAGTTACAGCAGACCTAGTTGCATTTAAATTTGTTGTGAGATTAGTAATGAATTAATTCTACCTGCACTAGACAGAATATTAAAGAACTGAGTTTGACCTAAAATAGCTACCAATCTGTTGACTATCAACATTTTGTCTGCCCAAGAAAACATTGTGAACTATATTTCCTTTCCCCCATACACAGAGAGATTAAAATTAAAGTCAAAGGACAAAATTAACTATCTCTCAAAACACGACACACACACACACACACACACACACACACACACACACACACACACATATTTCCTTAGATTTTGTTCAATCATCAGTCTCTCTGGTGAACATTTGATATTGTATGTAACACCACTAAATAAAGTGTAATAAAGTGCCCTTCTGCTACATTAAACTGGGCTCTTTGTTCTCTGTGGCTTTAGGGGACTAGTGAATGCCAAGCCCTTGCAGCTACCAGAAATAGGTAAGTTAGAGGTCAGTCCCTGAGCTGGCAACAAAAGTTTGTGCATTAGATGTGCAGTCCAATCTCCTTACTTCTCAGGGAAAAGCTGACAGTAGGGGGTTTCTTCTCCATTACATAGCGCCTTTCTAGGGGTGGGCTTTTTGATGACAGTGTGTCTCAGCTTTTTCTATCTGTTTTAATGTGGGTATTTTCTCAGTTGCTTGATGTGTAGAAGACTCTCCACTAGTTTCTGGATTTCTTTCTGAGGGAATGGATCCTTCGGTAGCTGTTTGTTCCTATTTCCCTGCATTCCTCTTTGGGAGGAGGGCAAGCCAGGAGCCTCATATTCTGCAATCTTGTTGATGTTACTCCCCACATGCTTTTCAAAGACGCATGCAACATTTAAAAAAACTAAAAAAACTGTATTGCGTCTAGGTTGCAAAGACACGTTCATCAAATTATAAAAATATCAACTCCACACAGAAGAACATTCCTTGATTACAACATAACATTAGTAACTCAATAATAAATATGTTCTCAAACCTCTAGATCTGGAACATAAAAATGGATTTATGAATAGTGAATGTATAAAATATTTTATTAACTACTATAAACTAATTATAGTCAAATAATAGCATTATGTGTGAAGTTTAATGAAGCTAAGAATTTGGAGAAAAATTTATATTCTTAAATTTGTTTTAGAAAGAAGGAAATATTAAACATTAATGAGAATTTTGGTAACTATGCTGGAAAAAATATTATCAACCCAAAGGAACTGTAGAAAAGAAATTGATACAAATAAAAAAGAAATTAATCAAAGATTAATTAACAGCTAATAGAGATAACCAACCAAACAAGAAGCTGTTTTTAAAAACATAATGCTATAAAAAAATAATAAATGAGTGCCTAACTGATTTATAATTAAATATAAAAGCAATGGAAGAAGTCACAAAATATACTCCACAAACTTGGGCTATTTTAAAATTTGAAAACTTGCAATTCAAAATACTTTTTAAAAAAGTTTTAAATACAGTTAAGAAACTGGAAAAATATTTGGCACATATGAAAAAAGATAAAAAACAGTCCTTAGAAGACAATACAATCCTCAGAAAAATTAATTAAGGGCATAAAGTGTTCACAAAAAGGAAATACAGTTAAAATTAAAAGTAACAATAAAACTACCATATGATACAACAATCCCACTTCTGGGTATATATCTGAAGGGAATGAATTCTGTATTTCAAAGAGCTATCTGCACTCCCATGTCATTTTAGCGTTATTCACAATAAGCAACATATGAAAACAACCTGTGTCCCTGAGAAAATGTGGTGTATACATATGCAATGGAATAGTATTCATCAATAAAAAAGAAGGAAATCCTTCCATTTGCAAGTGTATGAATAGGTCTGGAAGACATTATGTTAAGTGAAATAAGGCAAACAGAGAAAGATAAATACTGTATGATCTCACATATATGTACAATTTAGAAAAGTTGAAATCAAAAACAACAGAGTGGAATGGTGGTTAAATAGTACACACTTTCAGTTATAAGATGATAAGTTCTGGGAATCTAATGTAAGCATGTTGACTATAGTTAATAACACTATCTCATATACTTGAGATTTTCTGAGAGTAATTCTCAAGTGTTCTCGTCACACAAACCAAAAAATGGTAACTATATGAGTAATAATGTGTTAATTAATTTGATTGTGGTAATAATTTCACAATGTAATATATATGTATATAAAATCATAATATATACATATATACATATATATTACACAATATATGTGTGTGTGTATATGCATATATATATATAATCATAACGTTATACACATTAAATATGTATAATTTTATTTGTCAACTATGCCTCAATAAAGATGGGAAAAGAAAGCCCTCCAGGTGATTCTGATGTATACATTCTAGTTTGAGAGCCACTATCAGAGGTTTTAAGTGACATTTATTTAAATTATGCTTTTCAATTTTAAAATTTTTATGAACTACTTTGTGATTTTCAACTAAATATGCACACTTTTTAAAAATTAAAACTGTTTCAATCAAAGAAATTAAATGCATGAGATACTTTTTGCATATGCAGCTAAGCAAAATACATATGATGATATAAATAAATTACGATGATGATGGTAACTGTGCTTTCAATGAGCATTCTTACACACTTGGGACAAGAGTTTATGTTGAAACAAACATTATGAAAATCAATTTAGCAAACTATATTAAGGGTCATAAGAAAATTTAATAAGATTTGTACCAATAATTCTCTTTCTAGTAATCTAGTAAAAAGAAAAGGGGATTAAACAAACTACAAAAACTCTTAAAATGATTTATCTACAAAGCAGTTTAACAAGACATTGCTTATGATAATAACATAGAACCAGTGTAGGTATCCCTACATGGAGGACCATTTAAATAAATTATGGAACATGGATATTATAGTGGACATTTATGAGGGACTACACATCATTTATTATTTCTTTTTTCCCTTTTTAACAGGACCTGGATTCCCCCTCATTTTATATCATCTGTATGGGTTTTGTAATGTTGGCCCTGACTGGCCTGATTAAAAAATATAAATGGACAGAAATTAGTGAGGTGAGGGACAGTAGATCAGACATGAGCCAATCAGTTGCCATCATTTTCCCAGGATACAGTGATTGGTTCAACATAAATGTGTCAGGTATTGTGTTTCGTTACATATAACTGTACTTACATATAACTTACTAGGACTAACCCCCTAAATAGTGACACACCTAGATACCTGTTTGTCTGTATCATGCAACATGACCAGAGCCAGGCATGCTGGGACTGTTTCAGTGGTTCTATTATCCAGTACAGTAGTAAGTTCCTTTTTTGTTTTCTCAGCCACCCTTAGTAGACAGTGTTTCATACATGTCTCTTCATAATGCCTAACTGGCAGCTCCACAACTAGCACCATGCCCACCTTCCACTGAGGAAGAAGGGAACGGGCAAAGGGCACAATACGCATTCCAGTGAGTTTTTCATACTTAACAAACTTCCTTTGGATTCATCCAACAACTGCTATTTGCAACTCATAAGTCATATGCCTAGTAAGTCTGGGAAATGCTATTTTTAGTTGTTTGAGGTGCTGTTAAAAAACAAAAAATAGGAAATTAGGTCAGGTAGTGGTTTCTGACAAAGGTTGGTATCAAAAATGAGTTGTCCTGACTGAGTGTTATCCTTGACTTTTTCCCTGATTCACACAGAAAGGTCTGCTTTAAGTATTAAAGGTACTTTATATGTCATTTTTATACAAGTCAAATAATGTTGGATTAGTATCCATAATCAATGCTCAATCATATTCTTAATTAACTGTTTTCACTGACAAAGAATAAAATAAAATTTAATATTCTATAAAATACTTCATGTTCTTGCAGAAATAATTTACATAAACTTGTCTCTTAAACGACAACCCATGCAAATTATTTATTATCCCATAAAGTGTTTTCCTTCAATACATGTGTACGACATATTTTAGGAAGTTAAATATGCCTTGAGTATATCTATTCTGTCACCCTCTCTCTTAGGATGATTTGTGGTGGTGGAAAGGATAAGGAATTTGTAACAGGAGATTTTGATTTGAATCCAGACCACACATTCACTAACTGTGGGCTCTTAATTAACTATCTAAATATCAGGGTATTTTTAATCTATAAAATAGAAGTAGTTATGAGTATATTCAGAGGACTCCTATTAAAGAATAAAGGCAAATAGTTTAGAACATTTTAAAAGCCACCCAGTTCTGCACACATTTTTAAACATTCCCCTTTTCTTCTTCTTCTTTTTTTTTAATTTTCCCTTTTATTCACTTATAAACCACACTGTTGACTTACTAGGACTAATTAATGTAATGTCATGTAACCTCAGTTTCATTGTGAGCTCTACCGTAATGAAATTTTATTTTGCTTATACATTAGAAACACTCTGGTACCATTTCCTGGGCAGAAACAAGAGGAAAGGCTAGCCCTAGGCAAGGGTCTAACAGTCTGGGCTCTCACCAAGCATATGGGCAGGCAGTGCTTCAGTGGAGAGATCAAAGCACAGTGGATGGCCTTTCTTTGGATGACTTCCCCAGATGCTTAAGGTTCTTGAAACAGCTGTTTCAATCCAGCCACAGCAGGTCTCCCAAATTGTGGATTCTTCAAATTGTGGATTCATTGCAATTTCCCCAGTGGATGATTTTCCCCTTACAAATTGGCCTCTAGATTAGTGATGACAATCAGAACTAGTCTACAGATTTAGGAAAGAAAGAAATTAATCTGGAACTAAAAGAAAACATGCTGTGCACTAATAAAACATATGATATAAATTAAGTCAGAAGATTCTAAATGATGGAGCTAGAAGGGACCTTTGAGACTGTTTAGCCCTTTGAATTGTGTCTTTGAATTGTGTCCTCATTTTACAGATGAGGAATATGATGAAGTTATATTTTGTTAAGGTGCTCATAGTCATCATTTCTAAATTAGTAAATATTTGGTGGGTGGGGAGCAAAGAGAATTTTGCAGACTCATTTTGTTTATGGCTACATTTTGAATCTATCTATCTTAGCATAAACGAGTCTTAGATATTTATTTGAAATGTGGCTGTCATTTAAATCTTTATAATCTATTAAATAAATTCCCTAATTTAAAAATATACTTTTTTTTTATGAATGTTTTGACTCCAATATGGTTTTTACTAGTATTTTAAGTGCAGACTATTGCTTAAGATCTGGCCAAATATCATTTTCTATGCAAATCTACTATATCAAAGTGAAAACACTGTATTAAAATATTCATTTATTCATTCATTTGTCATTGATTCATTTAAGTGATTACCCAGTGAATATTTATAATATATCTATTACCATTCTGGTATTGTGCTGGACATTGAAGATATACCAGTAAAACAGATATGGTTCTTGACGTGTAAAGGAGGGAGTATAGTATAGTTGTTAAGAAAACTAGCTCTGGAGCTACCTTGTCTAAGTTTGAATTGTGTCTTTATTACTATTTCTATCTATGGGACATTCAGCAAGTTTTTTAACCTCTATGAGCCTTCTTTTTTTTAACCTGTGAAATTCTCATGATTACATTATGTACTTTAATGGAGTTTATGATAAGTAAATGAACTAATCCATGCATAGTTTTAGCATACTCCCTGGCAATAGCTAATCACTAAATAAATGTTCATTATGTATAGAAAACTCACCTAGTGAGAGATACAGAAAATTACACCACTACTCATAATATGATAAAATAAGTTCTGAGAAAGATACGTACTTTCATATGTCTCTGAAAAATATATCCTCATTCTTATGGGACTCCAAAATATGGCACCAAAACTATGGCTGAAGGATAAGGCCACAGTTTTTGGAGAAGTTAATGCTTGAGTTATTATTTTATGTATTTTTTTCATAGTTATTCAATGGTGATTTAAGAGAAACATAATATACGGAGTAAATATTCTAGGTAGAACTATGCAATTGGATTTTAGAATGATTGCATTAGCAATAAGATGGAAGATGGCTTGAAATTATCCTGCAGGCTGATGTTATAAAGGTAGACGATTGAGGTATTGCAGCTGAGAAATTATGTGTAGAATAGCATAAGAGAAGACATATTTGAGAAACATTTAGAAGACGGAATTAGCTAGGCTTGATTGTTGATTGCATGGGGAAAGTGAGGGAGAGAAAGGAATTGTGTAAAACTCTTCAACTTCCTCACTTTAAGTGGCTATGGAATGAAGACATTCACTGCAGTAAGAAATCAGAAAGAAGACCGGGCTTGATGAAATGATGAGGCCACAAGTCTGCCTGTTTTTTTTGTTTTTTTTGTTTTTTTTTAACATAAATTGAATTTTTTAAATGAACTATATAGTTAATGAGAGAAAAATATATCAAAGCTGTATGTGAAGGTAAAGAAATATTCACTGCAAAGTGGATGCAAAGAAGTCAAGTATGTAGATGAAATTATTCAAGAAGAGGAAAAAATGCTTTGGTCATGACGAAGATTAAAAGCCTTGGACAGGGAGGATGGAAGAGATGAATGAATTAGTGAAGTTATCCAGGTGCATTTGAGACAAGGTCGGGTAAAGGAAGGAAGAAGTACCTGAGGTATCTAACATTTAAAAAACACATACAATAACCTGAGCTGTTTACTTGTTAAAATGTTTAATCCTCAAAAGAGCCTGTGAGACAGTCATCACTATTTCAAAAATGAGAAGGCTGAGGCTCACTCTGCTTACATAATATTTCAAAATAACAAAGCACTTATATGGTAGGACTGAGATAACAACAACTTGACATCAAAATCTTTATGTTCTAATACCTTATTTTAAAAACCAGGAAAGCAGGAAGAATACAAAACAGAGTCATACCATACAAGCCAACAAAGGACGAAGTTCCTTTCCTCTGTGCTTTCTTGTGAATAGGTTCTTCTATGTTCTAGTTAAACACTTTTCTATTCTGCTGTTTAATCTATCCATTGAATCATCTTTATGACATTTTTTCATTTCTATGAATTTTACTTATAAGTCTTCACAATCATTTTTAAAGGTTTTTGTTTCTAACTCCAAATCTCAAAGATACACGCTCTTTCTTAAACAGTCTGTTGGAATGGCGATCTACCATGGGCCTATAAAATTCTTGCTAGGTATTCCAAAAATTAAAGTCTGAATGCTTTTTCTGTGGTCCATTTCTTAGGGTTGTATTTGTAATGAGTAGCCAGGAGGGATGAGGGAACATCTTTCTCCAGACATACATCAGGCATCCTTTTGTTAACTATAAAAGAGGTGAATCTAGCAAACTCTCCATTATCACACCCACATATATGCAGGGCTCCATCAGAGGCACCTTGCCTCCCTTAAAGAATGTGTGGGACCTGGGGGAGCAGTGTGAACCACATGCTGACCATATTCTTGGTAAGCTTTTACCCTAAATGATAAAATATTTTGCCTCTGACCCAGAAGACTACAAAACATCTTCTTCTATGTATGTACAATATGGTGATAGGCTTGCTTTTTATTTTGTCTGTGTATGTCCGGCACCTACTGAGACAAATAGAATACACAATAGACATCTGAATAATCTTGAAACAAAGTGCATGTTAAATACATATTCTATGCTTCTGTAAAACAAAATAGCTCGAAACATCAATACTATCTTGAGGCAAATATATAACAAAGTTAGGTAATTAAATATAATCTTAGTAGTTTACTTAAAATAATTCTATCTCAGCTTATACCAATTATTTTCCAAAAACAATGGAAATGCTGTGCAAGTTTAAATCTTTTGCAGTGACTATTATTGTTTTTCTTTCTTTCTTTCTTTCTTTCCACTTTTGGTCTGAAACTTCAGTATGTTTTAGAGCTGGGAAAAGATAGAGTTAACTTCAGTCAAATTATTATGAATACTACACCGAGATAAGTTAAAGTATTTTCCTATATCGTAGAAAAGTAAATGAAAGCTGTACTTATATGTCCATGCTTTCTAGAGAAAGTGGTTTATTTGGAAGTAAAATAAGTTGAATTGATTACCTATTGAAAAATAATCAAATAACATTTAAAAAATCCTAATGCATAGTAATTTAATATAAATGTATTCAAAATGTTACATTTTTTCTAGTGCATGGGCCCTGGTAATGAATAAATTTAGTTAAATGAACAAACCTAAAGAAAGCCTTAGTTGTAATTTATGCAATTTAAACTATACTACTTAATATTTATTTTATATTTTTTAAATCCAATAAAAAAATTCATCAGATACATAGGGTTTGGGAAAGCAAAAAAAAATTAATCAATTTGTTCACTTTGCTTTTTATAGAAATGGATCAACTTTAATTTCCTCATTGTAAATTCCTTTGTATCAAGCATAGAACTTAGCAAACACATATTAGATATCATTTTTGATAGAAAATAATTCTATTTTTATGGGTAGTTGGGAACAAGCAGCTTCACAATACACCTCAATGCTATGTAGGTATATATGCCTTTAAAAGGAAAATACCAATCTGATTTTCACTGATTTTTTTTAATCCTTTGATACTTTACATGGTGCTTTATAAGGTCTAAAAGCCTCAAAGGTTTGATTTGAATGGTGCCCAAACATAAAGCAGAAAGCACTGAGTTTGATCTGAAACCCACAAAATCAAAAGTTTCCCTGGCCACCAATCCAACATTTTACCGTCGAACTGTGGATTGTGATGGGAAGGAAAGTATTGCTTTTATTCTTTTCATCTAACGTTTTGAAGGACATGTGAGGACTTGATTTATGGCTTTGAGGAAGTGTGTCTGGGTGTTAACAAGCAAAGAAGAATTTAAACATCCAATCTTATATGTTCCTTCAAAGACATACCCTTGGTAACTGATGTACTTATTGAACTCTTTGATTAAGTGGTTATGCCTAGATTATGTGACCAATAGAAGAGAATTCTTCTCAGTCTAGGTTTTTTTATTTCTGTGGCTTTAGCAGAATTGCTCTATGATTTGTCATTCACATATCCCCCAAACTTTATATTATCTAAAGGGTAGATTGAAGTTATAATTCATGTAGCTCCCAAATTATGATTGGGCATCTAAAATACTCATGCTTAAGATGGAGAGAATATATAAATAAATATACCAAGTCTTTTTTGTAAGGGGCCAAATTATTTTTGAAATATGGGATAGAAAGTAGGATTTCATTGTATAACCAGGCAGTTTAGGAATCTCACATCCGAGCTTGGAACAGTGAGCTGATACTTTAACTTACTAAAGTCACATACCAAAATGTGTTAATTGTTGAAAAACAGTTTTGGGAATATCTCTTTTGGAAATATCTATAGAAATCTCAAACCAGTCTGACCAAGATATTAGAAACATAGTCTAATATCCATTGATACGGCTTTCCTATTTTCTGCATCTTTTTCCCCTCAGCTTTCAGTCAGTTAAAAGACTCCTTCTATCCTGAAGGGAAAAAAAAAGAAAAGAAAAGAAAAGAGGGAATAGAGCTGGAAAAAAGAAGATATTTTTCTGGAGAAAGAAGTACGCATAATACAGAAAGAATTAAGGGGCGTATTGCCTTAGGAGATCTCATCAGAAATCAGCTGAACCACATAGGTGCATCCAGGTGATGCAGTTATCGCTCAGTGCTTTAACTTGATAGAATGAGTCTAATTAGGTGAGGGATATATATTCAAATTGCCAGAAGTTGAATCTCAGTACAAAGCTAAGTGCCTGCGTCTGATTTTTTTTGAATAGCAGTTTTTTCAAATTTCCACACAACTGCAATGAATATAAGAAAGTCTCTTACCTTCCTCTATTTTGCAACAAAATATTTGCATTGAGTTGCTTGCAATGTGAATTATTACTAAGTATTCAATATGAAAAGTGGTGTGACATTCATTTTTAAATTTCATGCTCCAGGTCACTTCACCTCTCTCCTTACTAAATTACATTTGGTCACACTTTAACCACACAAGATGATGCAGCAGTGTTATATATGGAAGAGGAACAAGTAGGTGGAAAGGCACAGGAGTGTAGTGCAAAAAGATTCAAATTTTGTTTAAAACTATATAATAAAAAAAAACATAAAGCTATGTTCCATAGGCAAAAATATTTTTAAGGATGACACTGATTCTTTCAATCATGTATATATTCATATTTACACTAAGGATTAATTAATTCATTTTAATTCATTCACTTGTGATTATTAAAATATGTTATATATTACTTTTGTTATAAACATTTATGAGATTTGTACATTAAAAAGTTAGACTTCATATAATACATTATTACTTCATACAATGCAAAAAAGTACATAGTTATATTCTGTAAGATCCTAAAGAAATACGGAGAAACCTGAAATATCTTAAAGAGATAAGAAATAAGTGAAAGTCAAAATGGGCTAGTAAATTACATTGAATCCTTAAACAGCACTGATTCAATAAGTACTTGCTGAGAGCTTGCTATAGGTAAAGCGTTACTAAATCCTCTGCATTGTAACTATTATAATCCCCATTTTACAGATGAAAGAAGTAACTCTCAGATAAAAGCCTTTTTAGGCTACTAGTAGCCTAAAAGAAGTAAGCAGAAATCTGGAATTTTTCTTCAGGTGTACCTGGCTTGAGTATTCATTCTTTTACTATATATCTCACACATTCTCTGCCGTAACTTATTCCTTACTTCTAAGGAACTTAGAGATTAATGTAAAAAGCAGAGATATAAAGCGTTAAGTATAATAAAATGAGAATGAAATCAGAGCTAAACAAGGTGTGATATACTTGCTGCACTAGTGAGAAAGTGATTAAAAATATTAATGAGATCAGGTAAGGTTTGCTGGAGGAGAAGGTATTTATCTAATCAAAGTTCTTTAAAGAAAAAAGTATATATATATATATATATATATATATATATATATATATATATATCATATGTACAAAATTATAAATGTTTAAATGTAGACACATAAATAAATAACCACTGAAAACATGAAGAGACTGTTTATGGTAGTTATTAAGAGCACAATCTATAGGCCACATATATTTTGTCTGAAAATCCAACTTCTGCTACTTCACTAATGCATGGTATAACAAAGCCAGTTTCCTCATCTATAAAGTAAGCTTTATAGTACCTACTTTTTAGTGTTTTTATGAGATTTAAATGTGATTATCCTTGTAAAACTAGCACAGTGCCTTGAAAACACTAATGAATCCCATAAATGGTTACACACTTATCACTTGTGATATGAATATGGTGTGGAGTTTACAGACAGAGATTGGGACGAAAGACTGAAAAGATATTCTGTCTGAGGGAATTGTATTGCAAGTGTGTGGGGTCAGAGATGAAGTATTTACTTGGGAATAATAGTTGGTGCCGCCAGAATACTAAGTGCAGGGTCATGGGAAAGGGCAGAAGATGATACTGAAATCTATTTAGCCTTTTTGGAGGATGTATGTCTTTCCTTTGTGAGTAGGTTTATTATATCATTGCTCCTATCAACTTTTAGTATACTGAATACCAAATCTACAACAAGGCATCGATTACTCTGACTGGAGTGTAGACTAGGTATTTTATGCCAGGAGTGGTGGAACTGACCAAGAAAAAGCTCTGGGCCAGACAGTCAGAAGGAAACTTCAAAGTAAATCTCTTTGTGATAGCACAGATTGTTTACTTAGACGACATCAAGAACAAATAAATAAATAAAACTCTCAAGAATGATTGAAAGGGCAGAGTAAACACCAAATTTGGACATGTTGATTAAAATTACTTCTTTTCAAGCAACAGAAATCAACTCTGAGTAAATCTAACCCATAGGGAATCAATGGAAAGAATTTAGCAGGACTCTCAAAAATTAACACAAAAATCTACAAAACCCAGCTAGGTAAAGATCAGTAGTCATGGCCACCCAAGATTTAGATTACAAAAGTACAGTGACAACTAATTTCTAGTTTCATCCCAGCACAATCACTGGCTTAACTTTTTCTGCTGAGGATTTGGATTCCAGAGAGAAAAAGCAATTAGTCTGTGAGGACTGGGTCATTTCCAACATCATGCTCAAGTACAGCACCTAGATAAATATTCTTACTTGACTGTGGTCAAAGAATATCTTGTAATTCCCCAAAAGAAAATTGGGCTTTATTATCAAAGGAGAAGAAAATAGATGTCAGGCAGCTTCCTCATCTCCAGTTGATTTTTGATACATGGGGTCAAGAGTTTGGAATCAGGTGGGTACAATGAAACAAGTTCTAGAAAATGTGACAGAGATTTCCTAGTGACTGAGGTGAGCCGCTATACAAGGCATGACAATTAAGTTTGCAAACTTGTTGCAATGATGTTGCTAGCGTTTTTTTGATAGCTGAGAGATTATTTATTATGAATTTGTGTCAACTGGACAAACAGTTAACCCAGTTTACTATTTGGAAGTACTGAAAAGACTGTGTGAAAAAGTTAGACAACATTAACTTTTTGCCAACAATACACGGCTCTTGCATCAAGACAATGCACCAGCTCACAGGGCACTATCTGTGAGGGAGTTTTTAGCCAGGAAACAAATAACTGCATTGGAATACCTTTTCTCCTCACCTGATCTAGCCCCAATGACTTCTTTCTATACCCAAAGATAAATAAAATATTGAAAAGAAGACATTGTGATGGCATTCAGGACATCAAAGATAATACAATGACAGCTCTGATGGCCATTCCAGAGAAAGAGTTCCAAAATTGCTTTGAAGGGTGGACTAAGTGCAGGTGTTGGTGCATAGATTCCCAAGGGGAGTACTTCGAAGGTGACCATAGTGATATTCAGCAATGAGGCATGTAGCTGTTTTTCTAGAATGAGTTCACAAACGTAATTGTCCTACCTCATAGGTAGCTCAATTTTGTGAATGGTTATTTTTCCTTAAAAGAACAGAAGTAGAGTGGAAAGCATGCTTGTGTTCCTGACTTGGTAAGTTCGTGATGAATACATGTGTCATTTCAACTATCTTTGCACTTGAGGACTTAGACCTGTGTCTGGATTGTAGTAGGCACTTTAAACTTGAATGAAAGTATGAATTAGTAAGAATACCTTTTGCGTGTTTTTGTTTTTCCCTTTTTTCTGCATCTTATATCAAATCTTTAGGGTAGAATCCTAGAAATAAAACATCATAAACACTTTAGAACTCTTGAAAAAAATCCAGAACAAAAAAATGTATGAAAAGACTTCTGGTTTTCAATTCCACACTTGGAAGTCACCACTTCATCCTAACAAGGAAAAAGTTGAACAGACTTACAAATCAACAAATTTTGGACCCATTAGACAAGGAAGGACAAAAGGCAAACTAATGACCCCAAGTCTAGAGAGTCAGATGGATGAACACAGTGAGTCCCAGCTTACCAGGGCAGAGATTCATGAGCACAAACATCTTATAACTTGTGTTGGGGTGGGGAAATCTGAACAGTGATGCAATGTGGGAGGTTCAGTAAGAATAACTCTGAAAGTAAACAACTCCAGAGGACCCAGCTATAGGGTCCCCCTCCCACAACAATTTTGTAAGATTTACCTCCAGAAGCTCGATCAGTTTTCCACAGTAAATTTTGGAGAAAAATACCCTCTGGCTTCTGACAGCAGGAAGGAAATGGAACCATTTTGAAATATGCCGAAGTGCTTAGTTTCTCATAATAAGGCCTGCCCTCAGAATCTAACCTGCTGAGGTATTATCAGAGTTTAACTGAATATTAACTCCAGTCCACTCTAGCCATCCTGTCCAACCTAAGGGGGGAAAAGAAAACACTAAGGATAAAAAAGACATGAAGGTCATCATCCAGAGGCAAAGGCTCACTAAAAGACTGAGGCTCAATCATACAAAACTTCCCCTCCCCCCATACCTCACTACCACATTACTAAAGGCCTATTTACAGTAGTCCTTTGCCTAGTACATTATCTCTGGCCATCAAGAAAATTCCAAAATATGACAAAATAACACAATTTGGAGAGAGAGAGCGATCATCAAAATGAGACATGGCAGGGATGTTGGGATTATCACACTTGTAATGTAAAGCAACTATGATTAATATTTTGAAGGCTTTCACGGATAAAATAGAGAGCATGCAAGAAAAGATGGATAATGCAAGCAGAGAGATGAAAATTCTAAGGAAGAATTTAAAAAAAAGCTTAGAGATCAAAAATGCTGTAACAGAAATGAAGAATGTCTTTAGTGGGCTTATTAGTAGAGTGTACATGGCTAAGGAAAGATTCCCTGAGCTAGAAGCTATATAAAAAAGAACCCTTAAAAATAAAAAATTAAAGAGAACACAAAACAACAAACAAACAAATAAACAGAAAACAACACAATATCTAAAGAGAATGGGCCACCACAAAAGGTGTAACATATGTGTGTAATGGGAATATCAGAAAGAGAGAAAGGAGTACTAGAAATAGTTGAAGCAATAATGACAGACAGTTTCCAAAATCAATATCAGACACCAAACCACAGATTCAGGAAGCTCAGAACACCAATCAGGATAAACACCAAACAAAACAAGACAGAACAACAACGAAAAAACTACACCTGGGCATATCATTTTCAAAACACAGAAATTCAAAGATAAAGAGAAAGTCCTGAAAATTAGAGGAATAAACACCTTCCCTAAAATGGAACAAAGATAAAAATGATACATAACTTCTCAAAAACCATGCAAGCAAGAAGAGAGTGAAATATTCAGTGCTGAGAGAAAACGAAAGCTAAAAAACACCAACCTAGAATCTAGAATTCTGTACCCTCTGAAACTATCCTTCAGAAGGAAGGAGAAACACTTTTTTAGATAAACAAAAATTGAAGGAATTTGTTGCCAGTAGACCGGCTTAGCAAGAAATATGAAAAGTTCTTAGAGACAAGAAAAAATATGTAGATCAATAACTCAGGTATACATAAAGCAAGGAAAGCATTGAAGAAGGAATAAGTGACGATAAAATAAAAATGTATTTTTCTTATTCTTAACTGAACTAATAGCAGTTTGTTCAAAATGACATTACCAACAATGTTTTTTATTATGTGCGTTTATGTATATATCATATATATATATAAAATATCAGATATATATCTGATATATATAATATATAAATTTGCTTATACATTATGATATAAATGACAACAGTGATATAAGGGAAAGGAGGAAAGAATCAGGATTATTTTGTTATTATTAGGTTCTCACACTACCCATGAAGTGACATAATGTTATTTGAAAGTGGACAAAGATTAGCTCTAAGTGTATATTGCAAAATCTAGCACTTCCACCAAAAAAAAGTAAATAAGTACAAAAAGTATACCTGATATGCTAAGAAAGAACAGAACATGAAACCATATAAAAAATTCAATTAAAAGCACAAAAGGTAGAAAAAGAGTGGAAAAAAATCATAGGAACAAAGACCTAGGGCAACAAATAGAAAACAGTAATGAATATAATAGCTATTAATTGAATTATCTAATTAACTGTTTGGATGTCAATTGTTTAAATGTACCAATTAAAATACAGAGATTGTCAGAGGGGATCAAAAAACATGACCCACAGGAAACCCACATTAAGTACAAAGACATATATACATTGAAAGTACAATGGATGCCATGAAAAGACATGGAATAAACTTCAATGCCTATTACTTACTGAAAGAAACCAACCTGAAAAGGCTACATACTGTATGAGTCCAACTTTATGATATTCTGGAAAAGGCAAAACTCTGAGGCAGCAGAAAGATCAGGGGTTCCTAGGGCTTAGGGGTTGGGGAAAAAGATGAATAAATTGAGCAGAGTACTTTAGGGTAGTGAAAATACCCTGAATGATATCATAATAATGAATATATGTTAATGCACATTTGACCAAGCTCATAGAATGTACAACACCAAGAGTGAATGGTGATCTAATGATGAGTCAATACAGGTCCATCAGTTGTAACAAATGCCCCACTCTGGTGGGGGAAGGGGGGGAGGAGATCACTGGGAAGGCTGTACATGTATTGGAGTCGGAGACATATCTTTACCTTCTCCTCACTTTTGCTGTGATCTAAAATTTCTCTTAAAAAATGTCTAATTTTTTATAAAGTTAATTTAAATCTCTGTATATACTTTCAATACATTTCTGAATTTTTAAAAATCAAATTACTGTTATCAGTAATGTGGGCTAACTTCTAACCTCAAAACAAAAACCAGAGGGGATGATGTCATAGGAATGGCGGCAGCGGGGCGTACTTTCTGAGTTCTCCTCCGGATCTTATTACAAACGGGACCTATAACCCATCAAAGAACTCTTTGCTCATCACACAGAACAGCTAAGAGACTCGTGGAAGGATTACTTGAAGGTGCGCTAATTGGGCGAGCAGGGGAAGGAAGGAAGGGAGTGGAGTGAAAACGCGCAGCCCGCAGTGGCATCCCGGCTCCCGGCAGGGTCTCAGCCGGCGGCGGCGGCGAAAACGCGGTGGCACCCACAGTTCCAGGCACGCACGGGATCCCAGGGCAGAACGGAGAGCACAGAGACCAGGAGGTGGGCTCTTTCCCTGCGTCCCATGGCTGATTTCTCCCGCCGGGAGGGTGGCCAGTGGGCCCTGGAGTGGACAAAGAACACAGACTCCATACCTGGGCCCCTCCCCTGCCCCCTCTTCCAATCCTACCCCCGCCCTTCCAGAGACTTAAACTGGCCCCTGAACTGAGGAGTAGTGTGAGATTACAGAGGAGCCGTAGTAGCGCTCAGGCTCTGGGAAGCCTGACAGGCAGCCCTGACCCAGGGAGACTGGGAAGTGTGTGATTTTGGCTGGGCTAGGAAAGAAGAGACTCCTCCACCCCCAGCCACCACCTTTTCTGGCCTGCAGGAAGAGGGTGATGCGCGGCTGGGCTGGGAGAGAGAAGACCCCTCCATCCCCAGCCCCCACCCTTTCTGGCCTGCCTAGGGCGGGGCGGTGCAGCTGCAGAGACACACCCGGAGATCAACAGTGAGGCAGACGCAGCTCTGGGCTTTCAGCAGCTCAGAAATCTCCCGCCCGCACCCCCCCCCATACCCACACACACTGAAGAAGTGCCCTAAGACTCAGAAGTACTGGACACGGGGCTGGTGGTGCTACTCTCAGTGTGCATATGTGCAGGCAAGGGCAGAAACTGCACTGACTTTGTAAAAACTATCATCCAGACCCCTCAGGCCCACGCATTTAAATCTACAGTCCCAAAGTCACTCTGGGCACCAGGTGACCGGCTCTGCCTGCGCAATAAGCCGGGGGCTCTTTGGTACAGCAGAGGACACCCTGGACATTACTTGGTGGGCTTAAGCCAAGACTGGCGCTGCTTTTTGTTTTGTTTTGTTTTGTTTTGTTTTGCTTTATCTTTATATCCTTGATATATTTGCCTGTGTCCAGTGGGGGGTATCGGGTGTTTTTACATGTGAATGTATTTGAGTTTTTTCTTTGTTGTTGTTGTTGTTGTTGTTGTTGTGCTTGGTGATTTGCTTTGTTCTGAAACTGCCCTACCAGGGCCCAGCTTAAGAGGCACAAGATTCAACATATCCAGAGGCCAACTCCAGACCAAACCAGAGTACTACTGGGTTTGACCTACAAGTCACACACCCAGAGGGAATTCTCTTCAGGCACTAGAGCCCATAGAGGCCAAACCACATTTAAGTGGTCAACCCTCACGCAGCAGAACGCCCTGCGGGGGGCAGAGCCAAGTCTCACAATGAGTCAGCCTAGGAGTTAACCCCACCTACTCACAAGCAAAAAGCAATTAAAGATCTTCTTGAACAGGACAATATACACAACACAAGAGTCACCTTTGGAGCACACGCAGAGGAGAAGAACGAAGTAGTGCAAGTAAAATATAAAGGACACATACTACATAAGATAACCTAGCAAGAACTAAGAACTCTAGGGGATCTACCTAATACATCAAAGCAAACACAGAGAGTCAGCCAGAATGGGGAAACAAAGATACACGTCCCAAATAAAAGAACAGAAGAAACCTCCACAACTGGAACCAAATGCAGCAGAGGTAACCATCCTTTCAGAGACAGAGTTCAGAACACTGGTGATAAGAATGTTTAAGGAGCTTAGAGAAGACATAAAGAAGGATGTAGAAATCATAACGAACAACTAGTTAGAACTAAAGAACACAATTACCAAAATTAAGAACTCACTTGAAGGAATTACCAGCAGGTTAGATGAAGCAGAGGATCGAATCAGTGACTTAGAAGACAAGATAGTAGAGATCACCCAAACGGAACAACAGAAAGAAAAAAGAATGAAAAACAATGAGGATGGCTTAAGAGACCTCTGGGATAACATCAAGCACAACAACATGTGCATCATAGGAATACCAGAAGGTGAAGAGAGGAAGCAAGGGATTGAGAACATATTTGAAGTAATAATGTCCGAAAACTTCCCCAACCTGATGAAGGAAACCAACACACAAGCCCAGGAAGTGCAGAGAGTTCCAACCAGGATAAACCCAAACAGGCCCACACCAAGACACATTATAGTTAAAATGGCAAAGCTTAAAGACAAAGAGAGAATCCTAAACGCAGCAAGAGAAAGAGAGAGTTACATACAAGGGAACTCCCATAAAACTATCAAATGACTTTTCTACAGAAACATTGAAGGCCAGGAGGAAGTGGCAGGAGATACTCAAAGTGATGGAAAACAAAGGCCTACAACCTAGACTGCTTTATCCAGCAAGGCTATCATTTAAAGTTGATGGAGAGATAAAGAGCTTTCCAGAAAAAAATAAGTTAAAGGAATTTATTACCACCATGCCAGCATTGCAAGAAATACTAAAAGGACTTCTGTAAATAGAAGAAAGATCAAAACAACCTAACTACAAATTTAAAAATGGCAATAACTATGTACCTATCAATAATCACTTTAAATGTAAACGGATTAAATGCTCCAATCAAGAGACATAGGGTGGCTGACTGGATAAGAAAGCAAGACCCTTGTATACGCTGTATACAAGAGACTCACCTCAGAACAAAAGACACACACAGGCTGAAAGTGAAGGGCTGGAGTAAGGTATTTCATGCAAATGGAAATGAGAAAAAAAGCTGGAGTTGCAATACTTATATCTGACAAAATAGACTTTAAAATGAAGAACATATTAAAAGATAAAGATGGGCACTATATAATAATAAAGGGATCAATCCGACAAGAGAACATAACCCTAGTAAACATCTATGCACCCAACATAGGAGCACCTAAATATATAAAACAGGTACTGACTGACATAAAGACAGAGATCAACAGTAACACTATCATAGTAGGGGATTTCAACACACCTCTGACAACAAAGGACAGGTCTTCCAGACAGAAAATCAATATGGAAACAACAGCCTTAAATGATACATTGGACCACTTGGATTTAATCGATATTTTTTGAGAACATTTCACCCCAATGCTGCAAAATACACGTTTTTCTCAAGCGCACATGGAACATTTTCCAAGATAGACCATATGTTAGGCCACAAAACAAGTCTTGATAAATTTAAGAAAATTGAAATCATACCAATTGTCTTTTCTTGTCACAATGCTATGAAATTAGAAATGAACTACAGGAAAAAAACGGGAAGACACACCAATTCATGGAGGCTGAATAACTTATTACTAAATAATGAATGGGTCAAGCAGGAGATCAAGGAAGAAATCAAAAGATATCTCGAGACAAACGAAAATGAAAACACGACGACCCAAAATCTATGGGATGCCGTGAAAGCAGTCCTAAGAGGGAAATTCATAGCTTTGCAGGCCTACCTAAAGAAACGAGAAACATCACTAATCAACAGTTTATCTTCACACTTAAGTGATCTGGAAAAAGAACAGCAAAATAAGCCCAAAGGAAGCACAAGGAAGGAGATAATAAAGATCAGAGCAGAAATAAATGAAATAGAAACCAGAAAAACAATACAAAAGATCAATGAATCCAAGAGTTGATTCTTAGAGAAGATAAACAAAATTGTCAAACCTTTAGCCAGACTCATTAAAAAAAAGAGGGAGAGGACCCAAATTAATAAAATCAGAAATGAAAGAGGAGAAGTGACAACGGACACCGCAGAAATACAAAAATTTTTAAGAAATTACTATGAGCAACTATATGCCAACAAATTTGACAATCTGGAAGAAATGGACAATTTTCTAGAGGCATACAACCTTCCAAGGCTAACTCAAGAAGAAACAGAAAACCTGAATAGTCTGATTACCACCAGGGAAATTGAATCAGTAATCAACAATCTCCCAACAAACAAAAGCCCTGGACCAGATGGCTTTACAGGTGAATTTTACAAAACGTTCAAAAAAGAATTATCACCTATTCTCCTCAAGCTCTTCCAAAAAATCCAGAAGGAGGGAAGACTCCCAAACACTTTTTACGAAGCCACTATCACCCTGATCCCAAAATCAGACAAAGACACCACAAAAAAAGAAAACTACAGGCCGATATCTCTAATGAACATAGATGCAAAAATCCTCAACAAAATATTAGCAAACAGACTTCAGCAATACATTAAAAAGAACATACACCATGATCAAGTGGGATTCATCCCTGGTATGCAAGGGTGGTTCAACATCCGCAAATCGATTAATGTGATACACAACATTAACAAAATGAAAAATAAAAATCACATGATCATATCAATAGATGCAGAAAAAGCCTTTGATAAAATCGAACAGCCATTTATGATAAAAACCCTTAAGAAAGTGGGAATAGAGGGATCATATCTCAACATAATAAAGGCCATATATGACAAACCCACAACTAACATCATACTCAATGGGGAAAAGCTAAAACCATTCCCCCTAAGATCAGGAACAAGGCAAGGTTTCCCACTATCTCCGCTTCTATTCAACATAGTGCTGGAAGTTCTAGCCACAGCAATCAGACAAGAAAAAGAAATAAAAGGCATCCAAATTGGTAAGGAGGAAGTAAAATTATCATTATATGCAGATGATATGATATTATATATATAGAGAACCCTAAAGACTCCACCAAGAAGCTATTAGAGCTGATAGATGAATTAAGTAAATTAGCAGGATACAAAATTAATATTCAGAAATCAGTTGCATTTGTATATACCAATAATAAAACATCAGAAGGAGAAATTAAAAAAACAATCCCATTTACAATTGCTCAAAAGACTATAAAATACCTCCGAATAAATTTAACCAAAGAAGTAAAAGATCTGTACTCAGAAAATTATAAGACACTGAAGAAAGGAATGAAAGAAGATATAAATAGATGGAAACACACATCATGTTCATGGATAGGAAGAATTAATATAGTTAAAATGTTGATACTGCCTAAGGCAATATACATAATTCAACGCAATTCCTATCAAACTACCAACGACGTTTTTCACAGAAATAGAACATATAATCCTAAAATTTATATGGGACCATAAAAGACCCCGTATATCCTCAGCAATCTTGAGAAATAAGACCAAAGTGGGAGGTATAACAATACGTGACTTCAAATTATACTACAAGGCTACAGTAATCAAAACAGCATGGTACTGGCATAAAAACAGACACATAGATCAATGGAACAGAATAGAGAGTCCAGAAATAAATCCATGCCTATATGGCCATTTAATCTACGACAATGGAAGCAAGAATGTACCATGGGGTAAAGACAGTCTATTCAATAAATGGTGCTGGGAAACCTGGACAGACACATGCAAAAAAATGAAGCTGGACCACCTCCTTACACCATATTCAAAAATAAATTCAAAATGGCTTAAAGACTTAAATGTAAGATCTGAAACCATAAAATACCGAAGAAAATATAGGAAGAAACTTCAGAGACATTACCCGGAGAAAGATTTTTACTGATATATCCCCTTGCGTGAGGGAAGTAAGAGAAAAAATAAACATGTGGGATTATATCAAACTAAAAAGTTTTTTCACAGCAAAGGAAACCATCAATAAAACAAAAAGGGATCCTACTGAATGGGAAAAGATATTTGCCAATGATATATCTGATAAGGGATTAATATCACAAATCTATAAAAAACTCACTCAACTCAACTCCAAAAAACAAACGACCCAATTAAAAAATGGGCAGAGGACTTGAAGAGACATTTTTCTAAAAAGGACATACAGATGGCAAACAGACATATGAAGAAATGCTCAACCTCACTAACCATCAGAGAAATGCAAATAAAAACCACAATGAGATACCACCTCACCCCAGTCAAAATGGCTATCATCAATAAATCAACAAACAACAAGTGCTGATGCAGATGTGGAGAAAAGGGAACGCTTGTGCACTGTTGGTGGGATTGCAGATTGGTGCAGCCGCTATGGAAAACAGTATGGAGGTATCTCAAAAATCTGAAAATGGAACTACCCTATGATCCAGTAATTCCACTCCTAGGTATGTATCCGGAGAAATCCAAAAGTCCAATTCAAAAATCTTTATGCACTCCTATGTTTATTGCAGCACTATGCACAATAGCTAAGACATGGAAACAACCGAAATGCCCATCGGTAGATGACTGGATTAAGAAACTGTGGTACATTTATACAATGGAGTATTACGCAGCCATAAAGAAGAAAGAAATCTTACCATTTGCAACAACATGGATGGACTTAGAAAACATTATGTTAAGTGAAATAAGAGACAGAGAAAGATAAGTACCATATGATCTCACTTATATGCGGAATCTAAAGAAAAGAATAAGTGAATGAACTAATCAGAAACAGTTTTGGAGACAAAGAGGAAAAACTGAGGGTTGCTAGATGGGCAGGGGGGGTGGGGGTAAGGGGGGAGGTGAGGGGATTAGAAAACAATCAGTAACCACAAGATGGCCACGGGGTTTTGAAAATTAATCTGGGGAACGTAATTTAGTGGTTACCAGAGGGTAAGGGGGTTGGACGGTGGGAGATGAGGGTAAGGGGGATCAAATATATGATGATGGAAGGGGAACTGACTCTGGGTGGTTAACACACAATGTAATTTATAGATGATGTGATACAGAATTGTACACCTGAAATCTATGTAATTTTACTAACAATTGTCACCCCAAAAAATTAAAAAAAAAAACAAAAAACTTAAAAAAAAACCTTAAAAACAAACAAAAAACAAAAACAAAAACCAGTTAGCAGGTACATTAAACAACAAAAACACTGATATGGTGTAATCCAACATAAAATAAATTCTTTCCTCCTTGTGAAGAAATTTCTGTGTGTGTTTTAATCTAAAATAGAGGCCGTCCTTTTTGAGCATGCTCTAATAATACTGAGTACAGGAGTAGATATAACAGTAACTAATTTCCCTGTAGCAGGTGCAGTGGACAAAGTGGATATACTCTCTCTTTGAAGACATGGTGAGTTCCAGCAGATTTAGCCAACAAATCTATACTGGAAGTTGTGGAGAAGGTTTTTTTTCTTTTAAATAGTAACTGTTTATCAAAGAACTTTGAGAGAAAAATACCTTCAAAAAGATTCATGGAAACTAGTGAATTTTAAGGCATTTAATTCCTTAGGCATTTTCACTGCCAAATAATTTATTATATTTAGTTTTAATAATAAAGTTAATCTAAATTGTCGTTTGCTTAGTTAACTTGAGAAAGTACTACAAAAAAAGTATTCTAAGAAAAAGACAAAAAGTTGCATCTTCTCAGTTAGCGGCATGCCAGGGAAGAGGTAGCTGTGGTCCAGGGAAAAGGACATTAGACCAAGGTTTAGAGGGCTTGGGTTTGAATTCCAAGTCTTCCACTTACTGCCTGATTTCCATGGATAAATTACTTGACCTACTGGAACTTTATTTCTTTCTATGGAAGTGGAGATGGTAAAACATGCCTTAAATAAAGCTTCTTAACCTAAAGTATGCAACTCAGTAAGCTATTGATAAATATGTGCATATTTTAAAGAATTCCCTAAATATTTTACGTAACTCCCTAAAATTTTACACAACTATCTCAGAGGTGTCAGGACATCCCTTAACAGTTTAAGAATTACCAAATTAGACTGGTTCTGAATAATTATAAAAAACTGACTCTAATTAAAGCACTGACCTATACGAGTATATCGGAGAATAATTGACTCTTAAATATGAATCTGACTTCATTGCATACGAATAAGATATTGCCTTTAAAAGATTACGCACATCCAAATGTTCAAGTGTGACAAAGCCTTGTATGTCTCTACTTAATTTTTTTAGTTATGTTTTAAATTTGCCTTCTGGTTATATAACTGAGGGTAAGACAATGTTCTTTGTCTGTATAGCCTGGCACAGAGTTGGTTGTTGATAAATGCTTAACAGAATAAACAGGAAAAAGCCAATTGTTACATACATCATAATGCAACTAAGACAACATTTCCCCAAATAGGGTGGCTCTGTGTGAAATTGTTTTTAGTTTTTAATAGACAAACACAAAAAGTTGGTTTAAACATGACAAAATCATGTCTTACGTGCAGGACCACTGAACACTGCAGTTAAGTTAAAATGTCATGTGACTATGGAAATGACAGAATAGCCGTTTCCTCAACATTTTCATTTTGTACAGGATTTTTATTATTGACATGTGTTTGTTGTTGTTTAGGGGAAGAACCTGTTATTATTTTTCACAACTAGAACACACAGAACATAATTTGCACACTATCTAAAGAAGTTCATACACTTGTCCTTGGAAACACAGTCATAAAGAAACACCTGTAGCTAGAGCATGATCTAAAGGGAGGTCTTTCAAAACTTAAATTTCCAGTAAATATATTTCGTGCATACATGTATCAATTAATCACAATGGTACATTTAAAGTTTGCTGACTAGAATGTACTACAGACAGAAAGAAAAAAAAGTGGTAATAAGTGCAGAAGTAGGAACAGACACAAAGTACCATCCAAGGGAAGGATGGCCCTGTGGGAGGAAAGGAGCTTGAAGAAGATTTCTGGAGTCGATCGAATCTTTTTACCAAACAGTGAAAACTAACTCCTACTGAAGGAAAATTGCAAGGGCTTAAGTTTGTTTTGTGGTAGATATTTTTATGGAGTAGTAAGCATTTTGTTTTCATGATTCTCTGTCATAATGATCAGAAAGAATTACTTACCTACATGACTCTTCCTCACTTTGTGCTCTGAAAGAAGATTACACAATTTATCTTACCTAATAAGATAGAGAAAACAGTAGTGATATGCTATTACAGTGTTTAATTTTTTAGCACAAAAATTAGTGCTAGAAATAGACTTGAAAAATATTGAAATGTGTAACATCCACTTTTAAAGCAATTTTGTTGGATGCCAATTCACCATGCTTTTTCCCATATAGCTCTATGGGTACTCGTTATGTCACTGGCCATGGATATATATACGTTGTTTCTAGCGAATAAAATGGTTAGTCTGAGCTATTGCTTTTTCAGTTACAAATAAAGTAGCCAGAGATTTTATCCATTTCAGCTAAATTTTCTGCCTTTGTAATATTGTTTTCTTCAAAACTGAGAAATTGAAAGTTTGACAACCTTTGGATTAGAATCATAGAAAGGCCCATTGCTCAATAAATTTATCTATCCCACTGTTATCCTTCACAAAGAGCACTTTATATAATTTTTCATCATATTTCAATAAAAATATACTTTACATGGATATAGATAGATCCTGATATACAAATTCTAATGCTTAAATAAAATACACATACATCTTAAATATTATAACTTTTTGAATTTTTCCTTCACAGTTACTAGCATAAACTTACTAATAGAAGACTCTTCCTATAGCTGTAATTATTGATAGCCTGTGTAGGTAGCATGCTGTATAGACATAATAGTTTATAAAGTAAGTCACAAAATACTGACACCAGGCCAGCATTTAGACAAGGTTGTTAAGTGAGCATGGGTGTTCAGTTTCAAATTGAGGTAAATGAGTGCAATTTTCCATGTTGTCAAAGGGGACAACTCATGTTAACAAACATATACTGGTCCAGCAGCCATCTAGGATTTTGGGGATGGATGGAAACTTCCTATGGAGAATAAGAGGAAGGAGCCTGGTCCTGCATCAAAGGAAGCATCATACACAGCCTGTAGGCTAACATCTTTCAGTTAGGGAAACATTTTGAGCTTCATAGAATGGGTTTTTGTTATTGTTGTTGCTGTTACTGTTGTTACTCTCAGCCAAACCCTAATTCCAATAATTTAATTTGCCATCAGGAAATGCTCACTATTAATGGTATATGAGGGAAACAAAGGACCTAAATAGTATGATGCTAATTGCATGGGAAGAATATAATGATAAGAACAACGATGAAAAGGAGAAAAGGGGCTAGAAGAATACTAGAAATAAACAAATGTGTTGTTCTTAGTGTTTATCTTGAATAGAGATTATGATAACTGAACTATTTTCTTTGTATATTCTACATATTTTCTATAAAATACAGTTTTAATAATGCTATAGTCAGAAAATTACATTACTAAAAGTTTAAAAATGTGATTATGCCCAGAAAAAAAATAAGGAAATGTAGTTTGTACTTTACTGCTTGTGTCCTATAAGAATCTCACCCACTGGTTTCCTTGTTCTCTGTCAAAATCTGTTGATGATGAAACACAGTCTTATTCTCCAGTGATTATAAAAAGGGCAGTTCAAAATGTGAATCAAGTGTCATTATAAACATTGATTGGACATTAAGGGAAAGCTTTACCTACATAGTTCCAGTTACCACTATCTATATTAAAGTTCCTTATGAAGTACATAATAGATTTAATAATTTAAAGAATTATGCAGTCTTTCAGAAATAAAATTAAAGCACAGAAAGTAAAATAAACTAGCAAGTAAAAACACACACCTCCCGTGAAAGAGAAATCTATAATGCTGTACTGTGAATTTTACAGATCATAAAGGTACTCAAGAGGCTTGCAGTGCTTTGTTTACTCAGAGATGTAAACCCGGGCAATTGAGCGAAAAGAACATTTCAGTAAAGAAGGTTCTGGATGACTGTGTTCCTCTGTTGTGGTTGAATTGTGTTTTCCCCCAATTTATATGTTTAAATTCTAACAGTGACATTGGGGATTAGGGCTTTGACGTATGAATTGTGTGGGGGCTCACAATGCAATCTATAACAGCATCCCTCAATGATAACTCTCTCTTTTTTTTGTTTTTTTTTTGGTGTGTGTGTGTGTGTGTGTGTGTGTGTGAAGTACAAACTCCTCGCTTAGCCTACCAGTGATCTCATGAGCTGGCCCCATCCCAACTTTGCAGTTGATTTTCTCTTAACACTTTTACCTTGCAACTCTTCTGGTCTCATTTGAACAACTTGCATTTTCCAAAACAAATGCCATGCATTCTCTTTTCCCTTCATACTTTTACACCTCCTGTTTTTGCTTCTGGAAATGTTTTGTTTTCTTCTGCTTCATCCTATTCATTCTCTAGATGTCAACTCAAATATCTTTTCTTTGGGGCCAGACTTCTCTGCTCCAGTGCTCTTTCTGTGTATCCCCTTGAGTACCCTTACTTATCTATATCAGAATACGTATTCTTTTGCATTCTTTTGAATTGTGTACTTACTTGTCTATATTTCCCCTCTACTATGTAAGTTTTCTTTTGATGAACTGTGTCTTTTTTATTATTTTATCCCATGTACTTAGCCTTGTAGCTGGCCTAAAATACGTATATCTGTCCCCCTTATCTGCAGTTTTGCTTTCCACAGTTTCAGTTACACATGGTCAATCATGGTTCAAAAATATTACATGGAAAATTGCAGAAACAAACAATTCATAAGTTTTAATGTGCACAGTGTGATGAAAGGTTGTGTTGCCCCGCTCCTTCTCGTTTGGGACATGAATCATCCCTTTGTTCGGCATATCCAAAGTGTGTGTGCGTACAGAAAAAAATATGTAACAGTACATGTACAGTTCGGTTTGGTACCATCCATCATTTCAGGCATCTACAGGGTATTGAGATGTATATCCCATGGATAATGGGGGAGGAGGGACTACTGCATTTGAAATGTTATATATGAATGCATGAGTAATCAGTAGAATGAGGCCAACCTTTTCATGGTAACAGAGAGTCACTTGTTGGGCCAGGTTAGCCTTGCTATAAGGAAATTGTTCTTAATGATGAAAGATTAAAAAAGGTTATTAATATTATCTAGAAATACTAAGGTTTTCTAAATGAAATTCAAATACATATTTCAAAATGGAAATCTTCATGGATGATACATACAAATGTAGAGCATATGGAGGAGTCTTTCCTAAATGCTTTGGTCTTAAGTATTGACAATAATTTGCACGATCGTGAACACAAACTAATATGTGTGTTAAAGTTTTTTGAAAACTTAAAAGCATTATGTAAATCTTAGTTTTGTTTTGAAATTTACAGAGGTTTCAAATAATCTGATTCCTGAAATGCTAAAACACAAATTTAGGCATTCCCAGTGCCAAAATTACAAACTTTAAAACTTGCTCCAAATGTAGTTTAGGGAAAAAAGCAATTGATTAGAATTCTGCAAACCTCTCTACTTTAATCTTTATTGTCACTATTCATGTGCTTACTCAATCTTCTTGGACCTCAGATTCTCCATGTGCAAAATGGAGAAATCATGGATTATCTTCATTTCATAGGTTACTGTGGAAAATCAGTGCAACAATGTAAATAAAAATCACAAAGAATGAAGCCATAATCAAATATAAGAATCCTTACTGATGCTGTTGAGCTAAGAAACATCCTATAGATAGGTCCTCTGGTAGAGTACAGTGCTATGGGGATGGAGAATAGAGATGAACAATTTCATTTAACTAACCATTTAGAGAAATGACAATTTGGTGGGTTCCTTTTTATGGTGGAAAAACACGGAAGCAATTTTAATAATTCTTAAATTCCAAACAAGAAGAATGTTAAAACAACAGTTGGTATTCTACACTTTATAAAATAAGTCTTCATATTTTAATTTTTTCATAATTTGTGTAAAAACATTTTATAAACAAAAAAGTAGTGTATATATGTATATATACATATGTGTGTATATATAGTATATTAGTATATATATATTAGTATATATATATTAGTATATATATGTATATTAGTATATATATACATATGTGTGTGTGTGTGTGTGTGTGTGTGTGTATTCTACTGACTTTGTGCATAATGTTTTGGATAATTCCATGAGCAAGTGGGGAGTACCTTTTAAGTATATTTTATAAGTAATGAAAATAAAGCTCAAAGTTGTTGAAGCGTATTTGAGACTTATGACGAAAAGACACATGGATGGGAGTAAAACACTTGACCTTTCGTTTTTATATCCTATGCTGTTTTCTGAAACTCACTGCCTCTCCTTTGAAAACATAACAATTACTGCATATTGAGATCAGATGACACAATAGACAAGGCACTCGAGAGCACAAAGCGTAGGATGACAAAGGATTAAAAGTCTAATGATTCGTACAGAATGCCTGTTTCACCCTTGGAAAAGAGACATCTGAGGTTAATATAGCATAGGCAGTCATGAAAATGTTTATCTTTGATCAAAAACAACAAACAAACAAACAAACAAACAAACACAAACAAACAACAGTTGCTTCTTTCTTCTCTATCTAAAAATTCATGAATGGGACTATCAACAAAAATAGTGGGAAACAAGTAGCTTTCAATACAGCAGACATTTACTCCTTTCTAGAAAGAGTGGGGAGGAGGAAAGGGATGTACCTTATACTTCAAGGGCCCAAATCAGAATCTGAGCGACCTTTCAGTTCAAAAAGAAAAGTACTCCTAATTTCAATATTCTACATAGTTAGATGTCTTAAAAACTTTCTATAACACTTCATTTTTAACTGTTACTGCCTTTTAGTTTTGATTGAAGAATCAATCAACTAGCCTGTTCTCTCCAATGCATGGTTGCTTGAAGCCCAGAAGTGGAATCAAGGTCTCTGGAGGTTAATAGCATGTTTGCATTCACCTTAGAAGACGAGTGTTCTCTTACATGTCTGCCAGCCCCCAATCTACTTACCACAGGCCCTTTGAATCAGCATCTCTGGGCTGGGAATTGTGCCACTGCATTTAAAGCTCTCATAATGTATTCCTGAGGCACAGTATTGCCTAAGAATATTGGCCAAGTGACAATAATCCATCACCAAAAGAGCAAACCATTTTGTCTTTCTGCAGATAATTTCCATAATGATTATTTCAACAAGACTTTAAGACTTCTTCTAATTTCTCCCTGGCTGTACTGGTAAGTGGTTTTCAGTCTAAATACCTATTTATATGTACCTTTAGAATCCATCTACATTTCTAATGAGGCAAAATCTTCCTAGTCAATATAAGCCTTTCTCTTGAGCTTTACAACTTCACTTGACAACACATCAAATTTTTTTTTTCCTTCAATGAATACCATAACTTATGTACATTCTAATATAGGACTATATCTATAAAAAATGTTCTTTCTCCTTTTTGGATAACATTTTTCTCCTAAAAGAGTAAGATGACAACAGAAAAGATGCATGCCCACATATGGTCAAGGGTGTCTGCAAAATGATGTACTCTCGTTTAGGTAATAATAGATTTATGTGCGTATACATGCATATTTATATTTGTATCAGATATAATTCTCTCAAGTTATTATATATTGCAATAGAGGCTTTTACCTTAAATTAAAACTCATAAATCTTGGCCATATTGCATTATTATTTTATTTATCCTTGTTGGCATAAAAATATTGAATTTCCACACAACTCTCTTCAAGAGAGGAAACCCTTTATATTTATTTGGAATCTCCAAGGCTGTTAAATATTTGCTGTCCCTGGACCCATCCCATTGCTAAAAGAGCAAAAAGATCCATGAGAAATATCAATTGCATCCTACAGTGCTACCTGTGAATATCATCCACTGTTTCCACTCTCAGAATCAAATAGTTAACAAAATATGGTGTCACATGTGGTGTCATCTCATCTGGTGTCATTTCTGGATTATTCCCCGAGAAAGCTTCTTTCTGTTTTTCCCAAACCAGAACATTTACATTAAAATTATTTATTTGTATTTATGTTTATATTACAAAATTCTTTCCTACTCAAAAAATCTATAAGCACTGCACTGAAGATTTCAGAGGGATATGAGTAGAGAATTCATAAAATTGTCTATAGTTGTTCAGCTCAACATCTTACGTTAGTCATTCCTTTCAAACCTTTACTTTGTGCTTCAAATCCATAAGATCTCCCAGCACCCACTCTGTAGTATTTAGCCTTCCTACGTATATGCTCCCACTTTCCCTTTATTCCCGACTCTCACTCTTCCATCCATCCATAGTGTGGACCACTGCACCTCTTTCCACACTTCTTCCTCCTCATATGAATAATATCACCTGTTCATTATTTAATAAGGTCTTCTAATTTGATGATTTCATTTGTGCATATTAAGCATATTTTTTTTAAATGCCTCCTTTGAGGACAACTTGTGATGAATGGACACTTCAAATTAGTTTTATTTTGCAAAATCTTTCCTTGCTGAAAATCTGGAGCAGTGACTTCCAATCTGTGGGCTCCAAAGTTACTACAAGGTGCTCCAAATTCCTTGCTGTATACCAACATATTTGTAAAATTCACGTAGAATGATTTTCCAAAAGTGTATTAACAAAATTCATGCCATTAAAAATTAAAATCAACAGCTATTAGAGGTATATTTACTTAAATTAATAAAATACAAATATCACACACAACATATCTGTAAAAATTTCACTCCCAATTTCTTTGGGAGACACATACCTAGACAAGGTACAACTAAAATTCCAAACAATTACTTCATTCTCAAATGGAGCTAAGATAATCCAACTCCCTATCACCCCACCATACCCCCAGCTCTATATAGTTCATTTTTTTGTTAAAACTGTATCATTTTTTTTCAAAAAGCATCAGAGATCAATAATAATATGAAAGAACTTCAGTGATTTTCCTTGCTATATTTTCCTTTTCCTTTATATTTTTCTCCTTGTATCAAGCAGATCAAGACTGAATATTTTCATATTCTCTCCTCTAGCTACAACATCCCACAGGTCTTCTGTTAGTTATTCCAACTTTGACTCAAAAAAATCTTAAAATTACTGAGGATATGGATAATTTATTCTATCAGAAGATCTCAATTATCACTGGGGTAATGGGGAAGTGATTTTTATTTTGCTTGTTTAGATTCCTAAATATCACAACTGTCACTGAGAACTGAGATTAACTGGTTCAGTGGTTTAGGCAACAGCTACTTAAATGAGGTTTTCTCTCCTAAATCTTGCACTGCACAATGAAACAAATATGTTACCTAGTGACAAAAAGGACTTCCCATTTCCATGCTTGCTTAACCCTACTTTCTGAATCTTAAAATATCCTCTTTTGAGAACCGAAGAGAAAAATATAAACTGTTTGTGTCATGGCATCAGTGATATTGTTGAGTTCATTAGAGATCCCTGAAAACATGGGAGTCATCTGATGAGAGTCACATCATAGATGGCCTTAGGAAATTTGTTACTGTAGCTCTGGCTTCCAAATTTTAATATCAACTAACAACTAAATGAATTTGGTTCATTTTTCTACATTTAATTGGTTCAGTAAAAACAGTCAAATTGCTAACTGCATAACCAAATTAATAAATCACTTGAAGCAATCAATTGTTATTCCTACACCTAGCTTTAATCCCAGGAAGAAAGGGTTAAACCAGGAACTAAACAGTCCAGTCTTAGTTAGTATATTTCAGTTGAATATTCCAAAGTAGTGTTTTACAAATAGAGCTCATTATTCTGAAATATCTTACACATTATTATGCGCATTTTAAGGGAATAATTTCAAAGCATTTTTAAAGTGTTTGTCAAATATTTTCAATATCAAATGTGGAAAAAGCATAGCTTTTATAACTATAGATCTACAATAATTGTGGGGTTTTTGAGGCATATTAAATCAATATATCAATTATGCTTTCTTGAGAAGTTGTTCAATGTACTCAACTTTACTAATAACTATATCACATGCCATGAACTTCAGTAATTTATTTTAGTAACCTTTTTCCTTTTACGGTGACTTTTGAGTTGTCTACTGAGTAGACCACTATGAGGGTTACTTTTTTCAATATTATGCACTTATATGACCAGCATTTTGTATTTTAGGATGTTTGTTTCATTGTGATATATTTCAAAAATATTAACCTGAGAGCAATCCATATCTTTTTTTTTTTCCAAAAAGTATTTCATAAAATTGGCTATTTATGGTTTGAGTGGTCTTCAGCATAACTGAGCACATTTACAACTCACTAATAAGTCTTAACATGTGCATGCTTCTACATTGCCTGGAAGACCGCATTTAATGATTTTTATTAGATTAACAGATGTAGTCAGTCAATAAGACTGGTTTGGCTTGCATTATTATGCATGACTTTAATTATGAATGAAGAAGTTTATATATCTTAAGTATCTCTGTTTCTGTAACAATAAAATTAATTTTGCCCTTTGCCATAATTTCTCCATAATAATTTATCTTTAATAATATTTATACTTATATCAATTCTAACAATTTATGTCATATTTCCCACTATTGTTATATTTAGTTATATTTAACAAGCCTAAGGTTTAATAATTCGTGCTTTATATGGCTATTAAATATGACTTAGTTGCATTTCTCTATTTCTTTAATATTCCTAAATTTTGTTCTGTCTTCATTGCTGCATTGCTTCTGATTTGTCATTAATAGACTAGCATTGGTCTATATCAAATACTATGATACATTTCAAAGTAAGATTTTGGAATATTTTTAATGTCTCATTTAGTAACTGTTCTATGTAATTCTGTCTTTAAAATGGTTACATGCCCTTTTTCCTTGTAATCTTCCATAAGAAGAACTGTGTACTATAATTTTAGGATTCCCTTGATTGATTATTAGTATATTTCCATAAATTACATACTCTACAACCTGGTAGTATAATTCCTTTGCAAGTGGCTTAAAATTATGTGTCAAGTTATTTTATTTATTGATTAACTGCTCACAAAAGTAAAAAGTGTACTTTAAAGTCCAAGTTCCATCTCTGTCAGAGTCTCCTAAAGTGTTTCAACAAGGATTGCTGAGTCAAAATCTCTGAGAACTTGAGGACTGGGTGAAGAGAATCTACCTTTTGTTTTCATTTTTGCTTTTAGTATCTTACACTGTATTTTTTTTCCCTGCATGCCAAAATCTAAGGACCACTATTCTATAACACAATCATCATTACTCTCATCCTAGATACGAGGAAATAAAGGCTAGAGAAGCTAAATGTCTTGCCTAAAGCCACATGACCTGGGAGCATGAAATCAAGATTACAGATCTTGTAGATTTTATTCATGGCTAATATTCTTTCTACCCTATAACACCAACTTACAACCACTAAGATGATGACTTAAAGAGCCTGCATCATTTTTCTTCCATCTGAGCAAAATTAAGTAATCTGTATTGACTCAAATCTTGTTAGAGATTAAAACTTGGATTTTGAGTAGAGTTGGAAGGCATTAAGACTAAAAATAAATTCCAGTAGAAATAATTATTTATGAAACATACATCTTTATAATTAAATATATCATCATATAATCTATGAAATATGGTATATATTCTACGCAATGTTTAGCACAATGTTATGCACATTATTGTATGCTTTGGTGGATATCTGGTAGCAAAATAATAAATAATATGAAAGCAGACACATATACATAGAACTACACACACACACACACACACACTCACATACACAGTTTGAGAATTACCAATCCAACCTAATTCTTTTTTAAATATATCTTTTCACATATTAGTTGTGCTTATAATATATGCATCTCTATAGAAATTCAGAATGCCAATATGTTTAGAGAAAGAACGATTGCAGATTTTTACAGAAAGAATTATAAGGTCTAAAAAAACAGTTCCAAAATAGAGATACTTTGATTCTAATAAATCAATGTGGAATAGAGAATTCTATGTCTCATGGCCTATAGACAGTACAAATAAATAAATACATTTATAAGCTAATTGTAAAATACAAGCTAAATAATGAATGGCATTATACATTAGTTTTGAATAAAAATAAGATTCATGTAATTCTTAAATAAAGAATACAGAACACAAGTTGAACAAAATATAAGTGTTTAAAAATATTTAATGATATATTAGAATTAAGGGAAATGGGGATAGAGTAAAATAAGAAACATGGTAGATGGTGAAGAAACAGAGAAGGGAAAAAAAAATAAAGGTAAGGGAGAGAAATGTGTAGGATATCATAAAGCCATATTATACAAGAAGAAATGATAACAGGAGACAGACCAGGGCAGGAGTCCAAGCTGTAAAGTAGAAGTGTGACAAAAGGTGAAGCCTAGTGGAGTTTACTGGTCAGACAGATGTGGAGACGACCAGCATCATGAAGGCACCTGTGGATTGTACCTAGCACTGTGGACAGAAGCCCACTTAGGTACTTGCAGTAGTAAATTAGGTAGTAACTGGAAAGTTAACGAAAAAGTCAAGGATATTCAATTTAATTTTCCTGAAAATGGTTGAGTAGAGCTGTTTTAGAGGTCAGTGCCTCACTTCTGACCCAGAAGAGTAGAGACATATTAAGAAAGGAAAAGAACCATACACAGTGAGAAATACGAACACAAAAGAGGGAAAAGAATACAGATAGAACAATGAGTTTCAGGTAGTAATGAACAAAGCTGCCCTTATTGTTCAGAGGTGGTGGGCCTCTGAGGGTTATCACTTATAATTGACTTTAAAAAATGGTAGTTGACGCTGCTCACAGCTATTTATTTTTTTATCCTCAAATTATAAAAGTGTTTGTTTGTTTGTTTGTTTGTTTTTGTCATGGAACTGAGATGCCAATGAACCAAGAGATAAATTATTATGTAGGTTGTAGTGACCTTTGTTAAAGCTTTATTATCTCAAAAATTGTATGGAATTAATCAGAGGTATAAACCTGTGAAATCACAGCTTGCTTATAGTAGGTATACAGGGATATACAGTGATTGAATGAAATCAATCATGTGACTAGAAGGTCATCACATACAACATCTACAATTTTAAAATAATAATAATCTTAAAAAATTTCACCTCTGGTCTGTCCCGTGGCTCAGGCGATTAGAGCTCCATGCTCCTAACTCCGAAGGCTGCCGGTTCGATTCCCACATGGGCCAGTGGGCTCTCAACCACAAGGTTGCCAGTTCAACTCTTCGATTCCCACAAGGGATGGTGGGCTCTGCCTTCTGCAACTAAGATTGAACACGGCACCTTGAGCTAAGCTGCCTCCCAGATGGCTCAGTTGGTTGAAACGCGGGCTCTCAACCACAAGGTTGCCAGTTCAATTCCTCAAGCCCTGCAAGGGATGGTGGGCAGCAGCCCCTGCAACTAGCAATGGCAACTGGACCTGGAGCTGAGCTGCGCCCTCCACAACTAAGACTGAAAGGACAACAACTTGAAGCTGAATGGCACCCTTCACATCTAAGATTGAAAGGACAACTTGACTTGGAAAAAAGTCCCAGAAGTACACACTGTTCCCCAACAATGTCCTGTTCCCCTTCCCCAATAAAATCTTAAGTAAACAACAAAAAAATTTCACCTCCATCTCTAATGCTTCTTTTTCTGTGATTAAGAAGCAGACACAAAGTAACGGCAGACAGAGCTCAGTTCTGCACTTATGACACACCTGAGTTGGAGATTCTTGCTCCCTTGAGCTTTCTTACTCCCTTGAGCAAGCTCCTTAACCTTTTTAAACTTCTGTGTCCTCCGTTTTAAAGTGAGGATATTTATAGCACAGACCTCAAGAGGCTGTAGGGAACATTTAATAAGAAAATATATTGCACATATTAACTATTCACTATATGTTAGCTATTATTATTAAGAAGTTCAAAAGAGCAGAGAAAGCTTTATCTTGTGTGTTACCAGAATATTTCTCTGGAATCAAATCATTATCATACTATGTCCCTCTGCTTTTGACTCTCTCAGTATATCATAATCCCCACAGAAACCAGCCTATCTATAAATATCACACAGAATTGATAAAACTATCACAAATGTGTTTTTTTTTTTTTTATTGATGCTGAATTTGGGGGAAAATGGAATAAAGCAATGAATTCAGAATGCACTTAGGAATAAAGGTGCCTGAAGCAGTCAGTTAACTGCTTGACACTGAAGACAGTAAGGAATTAATTTCTAAACTAGATCAGTTTAGTATCTTTTTAATAGCTTTCTTGGGGATGATTGATACACAATAAACTGCACTCATGTATAATTTCATAAGTTTTTATATACATATAAATCATAAAACCATTACCACAATCAATATTAGTATCCCCAACATCCCCCCTAAAAGTGTCTTTGTGTAATACCCCGTTATGCCTCGTTATCCCTGTCCCCAACAACCACTGATTGCTTTGTCACATTATGATACTTTTTATGACATTTTTTTGCCAGTTTTATTTTTCTAGAATTATCTAAATGCAATCATACAGTATGTACTTTATTTTCGTGCTTTGTTTATTCAGTGTAATCTATGCTATTGTGTGTGTTAATATTCTGTTCTCTATAGCTGAATAGTGAATTCCATTTTATGGAAATAACACAATTGTTTATACATTGATCTGATGATAATGAACATTTGAGCTGTTTCCAATTTTTGGCTGTAAAACTTAAGGCTACTGAGAGGCATCTTTTGTATGGATGCTTGCTTTCATTTTTATTAGGTAAATGTCTAGGAGTGAAATGTCCTGGTCAAGTGGTGGGTTTTTAATATTTTATTATGAAATTGTCAAACTGTCCTCCAAAGTACTTATATAATTGGATATTCCCACAAACAACATATGAGAGTTCCAGTGCCTCCATATCTGCACCAACATTTTGAATGGTGACACTTTAAATTTTAGACAGTGTAATATGTGTGTAGTGGTATGTTACTGTGTTTTTTAATAGACTTCATTTTTTGAGCAGTTTTAAGTTCACAGCAAAACTTAACAAGAAGTACTGACAGTTCCCATATGTTCTCTCCACCCTCACACATAGCCTTCCTCATTTTGATCACTGCCCTTCCCCAGCAAAGAAGTACATTTGTTACAATGGATACTTTAACACATAATTATCACCCTAAGTGCATAATTTGCATCATGAGTCCCTCATGGTGTTGTACACTCTATTGGTTCAGACAAACATACAATGACATGTATCCATCATTACGGTATCTCACAAAATATTCCACTTCCCTAAAATTCCTCTGTACTCCAATCATTCATTCATCCCTCTCACCCATCTCCAAGCCCTAGCAATCATTAATCTTTTTACTGTCTCCATAGTTTTGGAGATACAGAGACACATCCTTTACCAGAATATCATACCGGTATTGTTGGAATCCTGCAGTATGCAAAACTTTTCATATTGGCTTCCTTCACTTAGTAACAGGCATTAAAGGTAACTCCATGTCTTCTAATGAATTGATAGTTCATATTTTTTAGCACTGAATAATATTTCAATGTCTGGATTTACCACAGTTTTATTCATTCACTTACTGAAGAACAACTTTGCTGCTTTCAAATCTCAGCAATTGAAGTAAAGCTGCTCATTGTGGTTTTAATTTGCTTTACTCAAATTATTGTGCTAAATACTAATTATGCATTTTCCATGTGTACATTTTTTTGTTGAAGTGTTGGTTTAAATGGTGCCCTTTGTCAATAGGTTCATTGAAGCATAATGTACTAACATAAAATTCACTTATTTTAACTATACTGTTCAATAAAAAAGTTGCACAATGATCATCAGGAGAGTTCCAGTACATTTTTATCACTTCCAAAAGTTCCCTCATACCATACCTAGTAGCAGTCAATTGCTGTCCCCACCCCCTGTCCCACTGGTTTCTTAATGCCTGTGTTATTGTTCTTAGCTTACTGTAACTTTTTTACTTTATAAACTTCTAAATTTTTAAAAGTTTTCACTCTTTTGTAATAACACTTAGCTTAAAACACAAACACATTTTACAGTTGCACAGAATATTTTCTTTCTTTATATCCTTATTCTATAAGCTATTTAAAAATTTTCATTTCTTTTATTTTTTTCTTTTTAATTGTTTTGTGTGGAAAACTAAGACACAACACACACATGGGCCTAGGCCTACACGGGGTCATGCTCCACAACATCACCGCCTTCCACCTCCACATCTTGTTCCATTGGAAGGTCTTCAGCAGCAATAACAAGAATGGAACTGTCATCTCCTATAATAGCAGTGCCTTCTTCTGGAATGCCTCCTGACGGAGCTACTTAAGGCTCTTCTTGAGGAGGTGTCACTCTTTTCAGACATACATCCATGTTGGTTTGCTTAGTTTCTTTTTCTCTCATAGATTTTCTTGTAAGTAGATAATGTACCATGAACATTCTTCTCTATTAATGAAAACCTTTTGGTATTGGGTTCCATGCTTTCAAACTTTGTAAGGATTTTGGTAAGGTCTGTGAAAGCTCCTGGCAACCTCTTCACTGTGAATATTCTTGGAGTTCTTTGTTTTCTTTTCCTGCAGTTTCTTTTCCTCTTGCCTCTTCTTTAGTTCTGCATTCCTGTTCCAGTTCCAATAACTCCTCATCAGTCAATTCCTCAGGAACCACCTCTAGGAACTTCTAATAACATTCTCATCCATGCTGAAGTTAACATTGTTGGCCACCTCAACCAGAACCTTGTGGATTTGGCAACCTCTTCAACCTTGGCAAATTCATTTGAAGTCATGGATGAACCTATTGAGTGTCATCTTCCAGATGTCATTCAGAGACTCCTTAGTGACATCACCCCAAGCCCAAATAAGGTTTTTGATGCAGCCATAGATGTTCTCATCCTTCCAGAATTGCATCAGTGTCTTCTCAGCGTCCTCCTCAGTTGCAGCAATAGCCTAGGCAAAGGTCCTCCTCATGTAGAGGGTCTTAAAATATTCTATAACTCCTCAATCTATTAGTTGGATAAACGAGGTGGTATTTGGAGGGGGAAATCCACTTTTATATTGAGGTGAAGATCGCCAAAAATCAAAGAGGATATCTGGAGACATTATCAACAGTAAGCGATATCTTGAAAGTTATGCTATACTCCAAATAGTACTTCTCCAATTTGCTGGCATGGAAATTCGGGAGAGCAAGAAGTCATGGGTTATCCATGACATCTTTTTGCTCTTTGTAGTGCACTGGCATTGTGTGCTTATTGATATTCTTTAAGGCTCCAGGGTTCTCACTGTCCCAGATCACAAAGGGTTTAAATTTTTATATCTTGCAACATTGCCCCCAACAATGCAATTACCCTGTCCTTAAAAGCCTTGAAACCTGGCATTGACTTGGCCTCCTATGGATGAAAGTCATTTCAGCTGTCCATTTACAGAATAAGGAGATTTCATCCATATTGAATGTCTGTTCTGGCAAGTAACTTTCCTCCAAAATTAGCTTATTTAGAGTTTTAAAAAAATTCTTCAGATGCCTTCATATCAGCACTCACAGACTCACCACTCACTTTCACATTGCGTAATGAATAATGGTTCTTAAATCATTTAAATCCCTCAGATGGAACAGTAAATTCAATATTGTAGTCATGTCCAGCATCTTCTTTCAACACTAAGAACAAACTTTTGGATTTTGCGGTGATTGTCATAATGCTGAGAGGATATGCTTCTGGTCTGGTCTTCAGTCCAAGTTGTTAGAAATTTCTCCATGTCTGATATAGGCCCTTCTTAAATTTTCATTAGTCTCATTGCCTTCAGTGATGGCAATTCTTTAACACCTTCTGTCCCTTTGTTCTTCAAGATCATAGCTATGGTGGAATGGGAACTGTCTGACTGGTAAGCAATAGCTATCACTGATTTTCCTTTATAAATTTACATTTGCAAATTAAATCAAGCACAATAGGAAATGATGAAATCAAGAGACGTGGTAAACACAAGATGTATGAGGCTGCTGTTGGTGTAACACCACGTAATATTTTATAGCATTTATTTACAGCATCTATTTATTTTTTTAACAAATAGAAAGAGTAAACTCTAAAATAACAATAAAATGTATAGTGTAGTAAATACATAATTCAGTAATAGAGTTGTTTATCATTATCAAGTATTATACACTATTTATAATTGAATGTGCTATACTTTTATATGACTGGCAGTACAGTAGGTTTCTTTATACAACATTACCGGAAACATGTGAATAATGTGTGTGCTATGACATTTGACAGTTATGATGTGACTAGGTGATTGGAATTTTTCAGTTCCATCATAATCTTATGGGACCACTGTCATATACATGGACCATCATTGAGTGATACATCATTATGCAGTGCCTGAATATACTTCTAATTCTGGTTCCTATATCTAGTCTTCCTCCTAATAAATTCATCTCTCAGTGTCCTCAGAAAGCTGCTTCATGCAATATGTCCAGGGTTTAATTTTATTCAATGTGTGGACAAGATGGAGTGAGCTTCTTCCATCTGGAACTGGATGGGAATCCTTCCAGTTCCAAAACTGGAACACACTGGTACTTTTCTAAGAAGCTCTCTTTGATCTAATCCATGGGATAAGAAAATTTAGAACATATTGAGAACTAGCTAGATTTAGCACTTAACCTTGTTCTTCATCATACTGCCAATTGTTAGGGTAAACAGGATGTGGGTTTTTTTTTTTTTTCTTCTGTTTTTTTTTCTTTTACTAAGCAAAAAAGTTGGTGGGGGTAGTAGGGATAAAGCAGATGCTCCCTGGCTGGTGGAGAAATCATAATAGAAATCCCAAAGTTAAAGAGAAAAACATAATTTAAGTATGACTCAGAGATAATACAAATATCCCTTCTTTGTTGGGGTTTGGTTGCTCTACTCCATACTCACATAAGAATAACTGCACTAAAGAAGAAGTTGCAGAGAGAAACCTGATGCAAAAAAATTGTCTTGAGACTGATAATAATACATTTAATAATAAATTAAAAAAAATAAATTCATGCCGGATCTTCCCATAATGACAGTTTTGTTTTGTTTTAATGGTAGGTATTTTTTGGCAATTAGTGGCATTATTTACAATATACATTAAATTCTAAATATATCTAGTGTTTGATAATTTATGTAGTATTTTCAAAGGGTTTTCTTCCACGGCTTTAGCCTAGATAAGTTGATACTTCTGAAGTTAAGAAAGTTTCAGAAATAGTGTTTAGAGATACACAATGAACATTACTATTATAAGAGCTCAGATAAATTATTTAATAAAGAAAGCTATTCAAATTGGTTGAACCCAGCACTTTCCAGTCTTATTAAACCAGATTTTTTTTTGTTATTTAACACTTAACAAATTAAAATAAACTAGTGTTTCCTAGAACACACTTGAGAATTATTGTTTTATTGTAAATGAAGAGATTTCATCTTTAATATGACATTTTATATTAATTTAAGAGCAACAGAAAAATAATAACCCATCAGAAAGTTTTAACAGATATCACCATGTCTATTCTTTTAATAAAATCTTAACATCTATAATTTTGTAAATTAATACAAACAAATGAGAAAAGAAGCAGTTTCCTATATGTTGTAAAAACCTCAACATAAACTGTGAACAAGTCATGGAGTTAATTAAGAAGTAAAAGTATTTTAATTTTTAACCACATATAAATAATATTGAAAAATAGGCATAAATAAATGTTTTTTAAAAAAATATAAACTTAAAAAAATATACTAGAAGTAGTGTTCCATTGAAAACTGCAGATTAACAAAAGAAAATAATCAGCCAAATTCCTAAATTAATGTTTACATTATTATTATTATTATTATTATCATTATAAATCATATTTATTTATAATTATGCCTTATCCACAATCCATATTGTTAAAGAAAAGTGATGCATTGATCAACAAATACTGCTATGTAGATCAACAAAATATGCTTTGAATTTTTACTTGCTAGACAAGAAGACACATTCGTGAAATAAATTATAGAGTGGCTTCTGAATATGTTTCACAGGGGAAGTTCATTGTCATCATGCTAATATGGATACACTCTTGATAAGGCAAAACAAATCCACATATCCTTGTGTGATTGGTTAAGACGAAGTCCAATGTCATTGGCCAGGAAAGAGTCTTCAGTTAGGTCTAGTGAGAGTCTGGCATCAGAGTTACTTGAGGCTTATGGTCATTAACAGTATCAGATGTGGGTCCCTCCAAATTCATAGTTGTTATTTTTAGTTGGTTAGAACCAGTTTTAGTGAGTTGCAGCACTGATTTTGATAGCTCCTAGGAAAGTATACTGTATGTAGAAAATCCTTTGACAGCCCTTCATGATGCCTACATTGATGATTAAAGCGATGGATGCAAAAACATAGGCAAATTTTCAGGTTTACAGTTCATACCACTGTCTTGGAGTTGGATGCTAATCTCACATAATTTCATTGTTTTTATTAGAGTTGTTTCAATCTTTTCTTGATTTGAATCTAATTTGTAAATGTACAAGATGAGAAGTGTGCATCAGAATTTTAAACATTGTCAATGATATAACTGACAAGAATAATAATTAAGAATAAAGATAGAAATAGAGTACTTAATATTTATAGAATACATCTTTCTAGCTGCTAATCCATGAGACTAGCTCTCATAGTTCTTGTCTCATTTTCTTTGGCCATTTTCCATTTTTACCCCCTAATGTTAAAACATAGTATAACCACAGTATATTCTTCAAAAGAAGATATTAATATCAGTATAATATTATTAAAAAAAAAACTATAGACATTATTTGGATTTTATACATTTTTCCACTAATGTATATTTTTATGGTCCTATATCTAAACTAAAAGATCACATTTCATTAGTTATCATGTCTCGTTCATCTCTTCTAAGTTGTGAAAGTTCTTGACTCCGTTTTTCATGACTTTAACACTTTGAAGAGTGCTAAATCAGGCTATAGACTCTCTGTCAATTGGGATTTGCCTGATGTTTTCACATGTTTAAACTGGGGTTATGGATAAACTGGGGCTCTAATTGCATCACACCACAGGATAAACCATATCAATATGACTTACTTAAGATGTTGCCTTTGATCATTTGCTTAAGCTAGTATCTGAGAAGGTTTTCCTTATAAAGTTTACGTTGTCCCTTTCCTTTTACTTATTTTTTAAGTGTAATTTTTCAGGACCCATCAGTTCCAAGTCAAGTAGTTGTTACAATCTAGTTGTAGAGGGCACAGCTCACAGTGGCACATGTAGGGAATTGAACTGGCAACCTTGTTGTTAAGAGCAGTGTGCTCTAACACACTGAGCTAACCAGCCACTCCTGTGTTCCCTTTCCACATATACCTTAACGTTTACTCTACAAATTTTGTCTACAACAAGTATGGTTGTGCTATTCTAGTGATTGCTTATTATTTCCTTTATTCTTTCTAACATTTGGAATTATTCTGTAAGAAAGACCTCTCTCTCTCTCTCTCTCTCTCTCTCTCTCTCTCGCATTTATTTATTTAAATGCTATTTATAAACAGTGTGGATACATGGTATTTGTTTCACTTTGGGTTATAACTTAATTCATTATTTATTTTGTTGACCATATTATTAAAACTTTGACCATTGTGAGGACGATTTCATCCTTTCAGGGTGATTCCCTAGTCCCTGTAACATTTATAAACCTCACACTTTGTTTAATTGGTGTGTGTGTGTGTGTGTGTGTGTGTGTGTGTGTGTGTGTGTGTGTGATAACTTCCTTACTTTATGAAACTATAAGCATTTGGCCTGTTTTTGACTTGTCATGAAGCATTTATCCAATAATAGCTACTGAGAAAATGCTACACTGTTATGCCATTAAACTAAAACCATTTTATTGCCTAGCAAACATTGCAACCAGCAAGTTGAGTTTTTTTTTGCTGAGCAACAATTTCATTTGCACTGATTGTTATGGTAACAAAATACTTTTATATGTCACATTACAGTTGGAAAAGATTATCTCTCATTTCTCTTGAGATATCTGCCCTTTGATGCGCACATCAGTGTTAAATGATCATAAGCCTGTTTTAGATGTAATTAGAAAGTTTAGAACTGTAGGTCTTCAAAATAGGATACAAATCCATTTTTCATTGGCAAATCCCCTCCTTTTACTAATGTGCACATTGTGTGGAAATACTACCTTATATAAATACAAAAAATCAGGAGAACCTTAACAAGAAAAGAAAATGGTATCTTATAATGATACTTCTCAGTTATCTGGGAGCTTTATAGTAATACAGTTAGTCTAATACAATTTGGGAGATTTACAGTAATACAGTTAATCTCATACAGTAATATGTTTCTTAATAAATTACTTTAGGTTAAACAACAGTATTAACTGTTATTTCCTGTAATGTGATACTATCAGCAAGATTATACATTACAGACAAGATGTCATTCTCTATAGCTGAGGTAATTTTCTCATATGTACAAGGATCACTGTAATAATGGCACTCATCCTTTAAAAATTTTTAACCATTATAGTTTTGTTTTTTTCCAAAAACTGGTTCCTGAATTTATCATTATCAAAGGTATATTTTTAGAGGTAATATTATTCATTGTTGTTCAATCAGAATCAGAAATTAACTTTCATAAATGAATCTTACTATAAATGCTGCTGCCACGTTAGTAGAAAAACCTAGCACTTCCCTATTTTTCTATGCGAAAGGGATACATCCAACAATGTATTACATATTCTATTCAGTTAAAAGTACTGAATATTGTTAAATATTTTTCTACAATCTCTTATCAACAATTCCCCCCACACACACACACAAACACACACATGCACACTAAGATTGATATATTATTTATGTGAAGATGTATTGATTAATTTTAATATCAAGATTTATATTCTGAGATTTATTGCAAAGAATTGTCTTATGTGATTGTGGGGGCTGGGTACGCAAATCCAAAATCAATAGAGCCCGTAGTCAGGAGGAAAGATCATAAACTGTAGAAGATCACTCCACTAGTATAGACCAAAGGTGTTACCTATGTGGAATTTATTGTCTTTTTTTTTTAAAGTCCCAGTCCTGCTATCCAGGCCTTCCAATTGATGAAGGCAGGCCCACCAAGAATATCTAGGGTGATTTCCTTTATGAAAAGTAAACTGATTGGAAATTTTAATTGAATCTGAAAAATCCCTTTTCAACAACATTCAAATAATGCACGATTGAATAACTAAGAACTATTGCCAAATTGACACATCAAAAAAGCCATTATGGCCATTAACTAAATTGATAGTTCAGCATCCCCATCTCTTACATTTTGTTAAACTTTAATTATAACATTAAGAAAAGAGTAAAATAAATTGGTAACCGGCATATTTAAAACATTAAGATTCTTTCCCCAAATCACTGAATTGTTCTTATTTTAAAATTGGATGAGCATATATTATTCTCTTCATACCTTTCAGCATTTGAATTAAAATTATAATTAGTGGATACACAGAAAGGTGGGATTTTCTCAATGGCATGTGGTTAGTTATGAGCATAAAGATCCCATGTTTAATACAGAGCAAACAGATAAAGTATTAATATGTAACAAAGTTATAAAAAGTGACACAGAGACATTATCAATCCAGTCAAGAGTAGAAAAATATTAGTCTTTGAAATTCAAAATTTTAAATTAATATAAAATACTTGAAAATCGACATGCTATATACAGTAAGATTTGAAAGGTGTTTCCTTAAGTAAACGTCAGTGTATTATACTTTATTCATAATTTATTTTCTGTGAGAACATTACAAAGGTCTAAGAATCTTAGATAGGATCAGAAACGCAAAATTTGGGAAGGACAAATTAAATATATATCTATGATTTCCCACTAAATCTAATTCTAAGCATGATTTAGACTTTTTAATATCAGTTTTTTCAATTAAAATAAATTGAAATAACTCCTAAAGTGTTTTTGAAAGAACACTTTGACAGAGAATTTCTTTAAAAGAACAGGAAAAATTTTGTACTTGCTTAAAAACAGGTTGTCTGGAGCAAATCATGTACAGAGACAAAGGCGAATACTTTGGGAATTTTCTCTTTTAGTACTCTGGAGGCTTTTCCTTTTAGTATTTTCCAGGGCAACTTCCAATGAGGGCACTCTAGTTATTTCATTCGCCACAAGGAATCTTAGCTGACATTCTTCTGATTCTCAACCTAAAGTAATATTTGCTCCAACTTCTTGACCAAAAGTTAATCAATATAGATAAGTAGGGGTGAGGCTCAATTAGAGACAGTGTGTCCATCATTACTTGGAGTTTCCTCCTTTACCACTTGACCCTGAATCTGCATCATGAATACCTGAAGTGCTTGCTAAAAATCCAATTTTCCAGGCTTTAGCCAAGAAAGTGCAGAATCAGAATCTCCATGGTCGGACCCGGGAAGTTAACATGATAAATTAAGAACCCCTGGATATTCTCCTGTGCACTTAATTTTGAGAACTGCCTTTAGGTAAATTTTTCCATAACGTAGGACTTCAATGTTTAAACTTTTACAAAATACTTCTTTCTCTGAAATGCATTTTTTGAGTATTCTTCAGGAAAATAATGAGAGAAAAGACTAATTTAAACTACACATCAACTAGTTTAGGTCATTTGAATTAATCACCCTGGGAAGGCTTTCTATCTCTCCTGTCAATTGAACAACTTATTTAAAGAGCTTTGTCAGACACAATCAGCTTTACATCACTGTCTCCTGCTGATACCCTCTTACAGGGAATTACGCACACACTGACTGCCTGAGGGATCTCAACTCAGATTACAAAAGCCAAACCTGAAAGTGTGCTCTCTGGAAGGTAGGCTCCTATGGGATACAATACCAACTGTTTAGGAGTGAGTCAAGAGTGACACTACCTGGCAACTTTACCCTTTATGAGATATTCTTAATATGAGCCTCAGGAAAAGATTCCCATGGACAGAATACAAGTGTTCAAAAGCTCACTAGAGATCATAGCAAAAAACCAAGCTGAGCACTCCTCCTGCAGCCAAAATTCCACATCTGGTGATGACCTAGACATGAGAGGATAATTCAAACAGTGTCTTCTCCCACCCCGACCCCTATCAAATAATTGTTTCACTTTACTCTTGCTAAAGATCTTTTGAGCATCATTTAGATGTGATTTCTATAACCGCAGGGCAAGGTAAATGTTTCACATGGAGATAAATGCCCTAGCTCCTTTGCTATTATGTCTCAAGTTTAAGACTTGAACTAGAAACTTTCATTTGTTTTCTTGCTGTTTGAAGACTGAAGTCAACTAATATGCTGACAAAATAGGTTATAATAGGTTATAATACAGCAGGCTAAGGAGCATATTCTGAAACATATCAAAGAATGATATGTAACTGGATTTTAATATTTACTGTTGTGTACTACCTGTTTATAAAGCAACCGTGGGTGAGCTCCATTGGAAACTATGTCAATAGCCAGAAAGTTCTTCTTATTCCACTACTGAGCTCAAATCTTAGGATCTTATTCTTGAAAGACCACATAGTCCCATCAAATCTTCTTAGCCCATAATACACGAAGAAGTTTGGACAATTTTATTTCTGATTAGGAAAGATGTGTAGCAATGAAAACAAAACAAACAAGGAGGTCTTGATTCCTGCCAGTTTATGAATGAAATTCCTCTCAGCACCAGCTAGCTCATATAAAAGGCTTTTAACTGTTCACTCTACTGAAGCCTTCAGAGAGCTCACAGACGCTCTCTATATGAACTATTGACACTACTGTTAAGCAGATTCAATATTCTATTAAAGTCAGTACTCTTCAAGACACTGTGAAAGGCACAGCAGACATAAAAGTAAGTCCTCAAGGAGCTTACTCTTAAAATTGTATAAAGGAAGACAAACTAATTATGAAGGTAACATAGTGCTGTATATTAAGCGTCTCAAAAGAAGCAGAAAAATAGCATTGAGGTTCGAAGATGGACTACTACCGTGTTTCCCCGAAAATAAGACCTAACAGGAAAATAAGCCGTAGCATGATTTTTCAGGATGACATCTCCTGAACATAAGCCTTAAGGCATCTTTTGGAGCAAAACTTAATATAAGACTGTCTTATTTTTGGGGAAACACGGTAATTTCAAGTCTCAAAAGTAACTCTGGCTCTCTCAAGGTAACAGGGAAACTACTAACTTGGAAAACAGTAAATACATGAGTGTTTAAATTTAAAAAGGAGGATTTCAACACATTGATTTTAGCATATTAATACAAAGCCATAGTACATCAATTTTGAGAATATTCTATCTTTTAAACTTGGTGAAACAAATTAGCTTCTCAAATTTTGGAGGCAGCATAGTCCAGAGTCTAAGAGGACCTGAAGTGGCATTAACCACAATATTACCACAGGTTACCTTAAATATTAACTGTATATATAACCGTGAGCTAATTATTTTTCTAGTATCTAGTTTTTTTCTTTGGACCCTTAATTTCCATATCATTAAATGGGTGGAACAATCTAATTTTTCAGATTGAATGAGAAGATTCAGTGAAGACATAGTCATTTGTAAGGCTTGTTTCAAATACTTAACACAGAGATAAGTGTGTGCATACATATTATCTTTAGAAAGCCTGGAGTTTGTCTTCCTAAATATTTGACTAGCACAGCTTCTGTGAATGCTAACCAGGGAAAACCCTTAATCTCAGAGCAAATAAATATTGGGAAATGTCTCAACAAGAGATAAAGAACAAAAATATATGTTTTTGCCCTGGACTAGTTCACAAATTAAAATGCCTATCTTACACTTGAAATTAATGTAAAAGAGTAAGGTGGCCCTAACAAAATGTGTTTATTCCCATTTTTCTTATATCTGCAGTTTCAGGTCTGTCTTTTGTCTTTCCTCCTTTGATAGAGACACAGGTACAAATACTATTTCTATGCTATAAGAAGAGGAGTGGAATGAGGATAGTGATAAATGGCAACTAGCACTCCGCTGTGACGTTAGGGGGATGAAAACCAATGGCGGACACTGAGTTGATTTGGACAGTTTATGTCCCTTCTAAAAAGAGCAGCTGTGACTCAGATATGACATCTCTTATCATGTGGAAATTCAGATCTAGTATTTGTAGATTCTCAAGAAAAATTGGAAATTGGGATTTTAAAAAATAAAATCTACTGGTTTAAATGTTGAGTAAAACCAAAACGAAGCAAAAATATCCATTCACACTAGTTCTTCTGAACAAATGTGTCTGTGAAATTGTCTATATAACCTGTCTTACTGTTATATTTGCTTTCACCATAAATGTGTGTGTTCCTCTCTTGTCTATTCATTTGTGTTACCAGCAAAGGCAAATGGCAGTAGGCAACCCCTGAGCCTTTTTTACTGCCTAACCCCTTCCATTGTCTGCCCTCATCATCTCAGATAGAAATCGGAGAGAAAAGTTATGACATACTTGGCATGGCCAGTGAAAAACTGGACACTACATACATATATTGTACCTAATATTTCTAAACCCTACCTCACATTAAAACTACCCAAGTTTTATGATTTAATTAGTTGCAAGTAGGTCCAGGACATCCATGTTATTTTCAAGATTTCTAGAAAATTCTATTACACAGAATTGCCAATAACTGTTTTAGTGATAGTTATCTCAGAACCAAGATTTTAGCCCATAAGTTCCAACCAAGGCTATAATCAATGTGCTTATTTTGTCAGGTGAAACACTAACATGCTGCTGAAATCACCACAAAATATATTTTCTCTTGGGGGACACCTATAGAGGTCCCATTGAATCACATTATTTTGCATTAAGGTGCTTAATCTCTTGTTTACTGTGACAGGTGATTGAGATTGTTAGTTTTCTTTTCAAGAAATTCATTAGAGGGAATGAAAAAGCATGGTCTGATAAGAAGGAAACACATAATACCAATCGTATACTCCAGACACCTCATGGATCACAAATTTGCACAGACCCTTAGTGTAGTACCTCACACTAAGAAATGGTGTAATTACACTTATATTATTATCTTTAGAACTGTTTTTTTCATATATAGTGTTTCTCAATATACATAGAAAATAATTCACAAAGACAGTGGATTTTGGTATTTGATGATGTTTTGTATGAGTTTGGAGCAGAGATCCACAAACCTTTTTGGAAAAGGGTCAAATAGTAAATATTATAGGCTTTGTAGGCCAGATGGTCTCTGTTGCACCTACTAAACTCTATCATTATATTTGGAAAGCAGCTGTAGACAAAATCTAAATAAGTTGACTGGCTGTGTTCCAATAAAACTTTATTTATAAAGCAGGCTTTAGGCTGCAGTCTGATTTGGGACCATGGATCATCATTTGCCAACTTATAGAGGACACTTAATAAGATTCCCAATTCATGAATTTTGATCTAATTATAAATAGGTACACATTCATAACAACTACAGGGATCCTCATATAATTACAAAACTAATAAAGCTATGGAATATACACAAAGAGTGAAGTAAATAATTAAAGCAGTTCTGTTCAAAATATTTTGATGAGTTGATGCTACGATAGAGAAGGAAAAATTATGTAAGAAGTTGCCACGTATGTCCTCTGTTCCTTGATAACTTATGCACTCACTGTTTCAAGAAAAAGGTTTAACCTATCATTTTTTATTCTGATGATTCAAATTAACAAAAAAGTCACAGATATATTACACTGCAATAGATACTTATTAAAATCATCTCATTTCTCTTGATCCTTACCCTAATTATTAATTTGATCAATTTCTAATAAGATTTCAATGAGACTGTGATTCACACCATCAATTTCTCAATTTTATAATGAGACTTTAATCCTTTCGCAAATTGTACTCTTTCTACCTTTACTGGATAATATATGCCACCACAGCATGTAACTTGTCTACTGGGGGGTTCCAAAAAATGTACACAAGTAGAGATTTTGTCAACATTGCTCAAGCAGTAGTTTGTCATAGTCCGAAGTGGTTGGATGCTGATGGTAACCACTTTGAGCACCTCTTGTAATTGCGGAAGTCAAAGGTGACTAGTATTCATCTTTTGTTATCAGTATATATTGACTATTACAAATTTAATACAGATTTACTTTCTTAAAATGCGTATGCATTTTTTTGGCACTCTCTGTATATAGTACTACACTGAACAAATGCAACAGCTGCTGGTAAATGTTGATTGGGACCTTGCTACTCAAACTGTGATTCATGGACCAACCCCATTTGTATCATCTGGGATCTTATTAGAAAAGCAGAATCAGAATCATACGTGTATTAAATTTTAAAAACCACTGCTTAGGACACACATAAAATCTGCTCTGAGTTACTCAGTGGATCTCTGAGATGACTTCATAATCTTATAATGTTTATTTTGATTAGGAATTTACCCCAAGGACACTCTAACTAGTGAGGAGTTAAACCTTGGCTAGGACTGCAAAATGAATCCAACTAAGTGGGGAAAATGTGCTTTAGCCAACGAAATAAAAACATATAATAGAATTTTTTTTACTTTTCCGTTGACAGTTCTTATATCATATTGAGAAAATCATTATGCTCATGCAGAGTGATTTTTATTATATGATATGTTGGCCCATGTTTTGTTGTTGTTACTTGTTATGGTAACAACTACAATGTGATTGTTCCACAGGTGCAAAATGTCCAATAAGAGAGTGTTTACTATAGAATGAGAGGACTGAAATGGAGGGTGGAAGCTACATTTACAAGAAATTAAATAATTCACTGTATTCACCTGAAGAGCCAATTCAACAACACTTTCTTATTAGAAGATGGAGAGTTACCTCTCCTTTTCAGAGCAGATTATCACTTTAGGATATCATTCTCCAGAGGAGATTACTTCGGTCCTCACCTGGATTCCCTTTGAATTATACCTTACAATTAGGAGACTTGCATGATTTACTGTAGACCAGGGGTCACCAGAGTAGGTCATTGTGCATTTGCCCATAGGTGTGCTGGGTGATCTGTAGGGAGCAGGATAACAATATTAAAATTGTATTTCTAATTATTGTATTTTTCATACTTTCTTTGCTGCTCTTTCTGCATTACTTATTAATACCTTAGCATGCATTAATAACTGAATTAATATTAAGTAAATATTAATGTGTTGGAGATGCAGACTTATTTTTTTTTACTTGAAGTAGTGTATGTTCAAAACATAGAAATCTTTAGAGTAGAAAACCAAGAAAGCTACAAGATAATTATCTATCAGAATTATATTTAAGAATCTGTATGTAAGAATAAAATTATGTGAGAATAAATTTAACATGTATTGAGAATAAATTTAAAGTGTATTTCTTAACAAAATCAATCAATATTTTTATGTTTTATCAGTTCATTTAAAAATCTGTATTTTAGGAGGGCATTATTTTTGTTTATATATTATATAGAGAGATATAGACATTATATGGTACAGGAAACTGGATTCATAATTTTTATAATAAAATACCTAAAATGCTGTTATTTCTATAAGCAAGTGATATTGATTGCAGCCAAGACAACATATACATCTTAAATAAGTAAAGTATAGTCATTTTCACACATGGAAGACATATTTCAACTAACTTCAGCTTCTATTATCCTCACTACATACTTAGATTTTTTACTATATATAACTCAACATAATAGTTTTCAATTTATTTTTCCTATGTTTCTATCCTAGCAGTCAGTTTCAGATATAAATTGAGAAGCTTTAAAAAGTTTCATTCTAAACCCTCCCAATTGCAATGAATGTTAAACTACTTGTTAAACTGAAGTCAGTCATTGCTTTAAACCTACATCTTCTGAAAGTTTAGCAGGATTCCATGTCTTCAATATTTGAATTTAATGTAAAAACACAGATGTTTTTAGGTGAAACAAAAATGTGTTACTTGTGCTTTGAATATTGTGACAATAATGAAATATAACTGATAAGTTTCAACTAACTGTATTCTTTTTTTTTTTTTTTTAAGACTTTTTTGTTGGGGAAGGGGAACAGGACTTTATTGGGGAACAGGTGTGTACTTCCAGGACTTTTTTTTTCCCAGTCAAGTTGTTGTTCTTTCAGTCTTAATTGTGGAGGGTGCAGCTCAGCTCCAGGTCCACTTGCCGTTGCTAGTTGCAGGAGTCACAGCCCACCATCCCTTGCGGGAGTCGACTGGCAACCTTGTGGTTGAGAGCCGCGCTCCAACCAACTTGAGACACCCAGGAGGCAGCTCAGCTCAAGGTGCCGTGTTCAATCTTAGTTGCAGGGGGCGGAGCCCACCATCCCCTGTGGAACTCAAGGAGTTGAACTGGCAATCTTGTGGTTGAGAGCCCACTGGCCCATGTGGGATTCGAACCTGCAGCCTTTGGTGTTAGGAGCACGGAGCTCCAACTGCCTGAGCCACCCGGCCAGCCCCCAACTAACTGTATTCTTGTTGATCTGTGTTTATAAACATTAAAGATAATTTTTCATACTTGTTTATAATATTGAGATTGCTGTAAAATAATGAGGTTGAATACTTCTACATCATTCCCAAAGACACATGCCTAAACTTAACTCCACGTTCAGAACAGCAAGATTTTATACCACCCCCAATCTTATTTGTAATGACATCTGTAACTGCAAAGTACATTAACAAGTTTTTAGAAATTAAAAAAAAAACAAAAACTAGTATGAGCTAGTTTGACTAGGATTAAACCAAATATAAATAACCTTTGAAGGACTAATGTCACTTAAAGTTTAATCAAGTATCTCACTGAAAACCCTATAGAAAGGATCATACTGGCTGTTAGCATAATTTTGAAATTTTGTATTACACTACAATGAAGTCATGATAAGTATATTAGGCTAAATTATTTTGGTTTCAATTTTCATATTTTCCTTAATATCACTTATTGCATTTCAGATCATAGTTTGTTAACTATTTCTCCATTAATGTGAAATATGCAATAGAGGATAATAGTATGTTTAGGTACCTATGTATGTAAGTATATAAATATAGTTTTACAAAAATAAAACACTATAGATTCTAATGGGTTTTGTAAAATAATCCTTAATTATTTCTGGATAAAGTAATAACTTTGGAGTTGGAAAACCTGAGTTAGAATTCACCACTAATTAATGGCAAAACTTTGGGTATGAAAGTCAATTAACTTTCTGGACTTAACTTTCATCATGCATAAAAAAGGGGACAGAACCAACTTTATGGATTTTCAGTAATTTCTGAATTACAAAAAGAAAACTCTAATAAAATGTGGCTTTTAATAATAATTTCACAAAATAGAGCAGTGTTTAAGAATTAAGTCAATAAGTCTTTCCATTGGGCAGAGGGCCAACTTAATTTTAGTGTATATGTGTCTGTATACCATTAAAATTTATTTTTAAATTTTGAACAAGATTTTATCAGTACTCTCCACCTTTTTCTCCCTAGACTACAAATTCTAACAAGGTTTGACAATGTCTCACTCTAACGCTACCAAAGTGAAACTATTTCATTATATGTCTTCTATGAAGTAACAAGAGTGTTCTTCAATATGGAAGCATTCGGAGACCTGAAAAAAAAGTCTACAAAAGGAATAGTTTTCTTTCATTTTCTTAAACTTTCTATTAATCAGTTCTTAACATGAGCCATCTCTGTCTAAAAAAAAAAAAAAATAAAAAATATATATATATATATAATAAAATATATATATATATATGGTGTGTGTGTGTGTGTATGTATAATTTGAATACATTCACTTAAATAAGGTGTTGATTTTCACCAAAGAATGGTGAGACTTGCTTGATGGTTTATTGGATATTTATTTGAAATGTCTTGAAGCATCCCTTAAAACGGTTCATGCTAAACATTCTATCACTGGTCTTTTACATATGCAGAGATAGAAAATGACACTTAAATCTGATAAATTGTGAACATAGATTTATTTGTAATATAGACTATTTGTAATACATTTTAAATACTATCAGTGCATACTTTTACTCTTATAATCTCCAGTGTGTGCATGTGCATGGGTGCGCACTTGTGTGTGTATGTGTGTGTGTGTGTAAATAATATTAAACTTTCAGAATTTTCAGGTTCTGACAGAAATGATGAAAAAGGATAATGATTTAGGTTTTCCTAAATTTGGCATTTTCTTTTTTTTTTATTAATTTATTTTTAATTTATTGGGGTGACAATTGTTAGTAAAATTACATAGATTTCAGGTGTGCAATTCTGTATCACATCATCCATAAATCACACTGTGTGTTCACCACCCAGAGTCAGCTCCCCTTCCATCACCATACATTTGATCCCCCTCATCCTCATCCCCCACCCCCCAACCCCTTTACCTTCTGGTAACCACCAAATTACGTTCCCCAGATTAATTTTAAATTTGGCATTTTCCAGCAACTACTATCTTTTGACTTTGCAGATACGCTAGGAATGCATTAAAGAAAATTTACTATGAAATGTCCTGGGGAATTCTGAGCACTTCTTTTACCTACACTAAACAAAGATGATTAAAATCGTTGAATACAATTCTTCCTTTTTCTATTTCAAATCATTTTTATACTTCTTAAAGCTTACTAGTTTTGTATGGAAATCTGCTTAAAGATTCAGGTCGCTAAATTAGAGTTAAAAATCTAAGAAGTTCCAATAAAGTAAAGATTTAAACTGTATTATCGGTAGCTCTTAGAGTGTGTGTTCTCAACATGCCTCTTACTGCAGCGGATTAGGTTGTAGTTATATGAACACAATTACTGAACCATGGCATGGTTTGTTTGGTGAGCTCAGCCATCTTATCTGATTTGAATTACTTCACAGTCACTCAAATCAATTCAGCTGTGATCAGTGGTTAAATATGGCTGGGAAAAAAATCAACCATGAAGCGGTCAATATAGAGTGACTAAAAATAAAGACTTACTCTGGGGAAAATAGATTCTAATGATAACAACAACAAAAAATGAATAAAACAGCTGAAAATAAGTTGAGATGAAATAGAATTTAGCACTTGAAATCCTCTAAATATTTTTCTTTGGGGGGTGTAAGGGGTAATTTCTCAAGCTAATGTGGACCTTTCCCTAATTCATCTACCACTTTCTTTCTTTATAAATTTTTGGTAGAAACAAGAGAAATAAGTTATAATTTATATAGAAATTTTCTGTAGAAATATCCTCTACTTATACCATCTATTCACTCCATTCTTCATTCAGAGTATTGAAAAACATAATCCTCTGCTAAATTTGCTGTGGAAAATCCCATTGCATCTCAAAGCAGTAATCTTTCTAGTCAAAAGATAACATTTTTAAAGGTTGAATTGGACCCCTGTGTTTTCCTTAACTAGACACCTGAGAATGAAAAACACAACTGTCAAGATATCTCCTGCTTGGCATTACAGGGAAACTTAATCCATTTACTCACTAGTGTGATGTTCTGCTAGCAGGAAGCCAGAATATACTAATAAAATGCTTCAATTCTTTATTAAAATGCCTGTATTCTTTCCCTGTTTAAAAAAAAAAAAATGTCCAGAGCAGTTTTAGGGTTTTTGAAAAGAGTGAGAAGTTAGATAATAATAGCTAAAAACAAAACAAAGTAAAAACCACACATACTGGAATGTGGTAAACATGTATAAATTATTTTTAAGATATATTATTTCAAGTTGATCCCGTATAATTAATTGAATTTGTTTAGACTCTAAGGACACACCTTAAAGCAAACAAAAGAGAAGTGACCAAATTTCAAAGAACTAGGTTCAAAAGCAAAAATAAATAAATAAATAAAAGCTTATGGTACATCAGACTAAGATTGGTATTGTCATTATAGAACCTATCTGCACTTTAAAAGCAAATAATACATATGAAGGATGTTCATTATTTTGTAGAGAACACAGCCTATCCCTTATAAAACAGATGAGACTCTGAAGACTTAGCCAAACTTTCAAGATTAGTTTTTCTTTTTTTCCTTTTCATAAATCTATCATCAACGACTTGAGAATGAAAATCTCTTCTATATGTATATAGGTCTACCTATACACTTGTTTGAATATATACTAATATGCGTTTTAATATGCATATTTTAATGTGTATATATATATACATATACATATATATACACATATGTGTATATATATATATATATGTTAAGAATTTTTGTACTGAGGCAATGAACTGCTGTCATCAGTTTTCTCAAAACTATTCAAAAATTTGCTTTGGTTTCTCAAAATCAATAAAGGAAGGAGAAACGTTTCTTAAATATCAGGGCTGACATTATAGTGTTCTTTATTAAGCACCACCTGACAACCAGATAAAAAAGAACAATGAACTGATCTTGTGGTAAGAGCTATATCAACTAAAAAATATTTACTATTTCTATTAAAAATGAATTAACCCAAACAGACAGCCTTTTAATTGAAATCATTATCACATTTCCTCCCTATTTAAATGCAAATGTAAAATCCTTTTACAAACTAATAGAAATCAGAAACAAAAACCTGAACTACAACTTACATGATTCAGTAATCTAAAATAAACTCAGATCCAACATAACAAATGAAATACTAAAAGTTTTAAAATGATTTTCATAGAATTCAATATAATCTGGCTATTATTTTAAGAATATCTAAAATAATTGCTTATTTCAAGCATTGAGTTTTATTTTATGCCAATTGATATTTCAAATATATTTTTCTATTACTAACATTCTTAGAATAGTAGAAAATCATATTTTTCTTCAATAAATTACTATTTACAGCACTCTAATATACTGCACAATAAGACCTTTCTTTCTACATGAAGTATTAATAAATGCCTATATTGTGAATACAACATTGTGCTCACAATGTTGTATTTAGATTTAAGCAGAACAGTGCATCCATTAGGTACTGTGACCACTAGATATGACTTAAGCCACAGTGTAAAGGAGACAGAAAATTTGAAAATTCCTTCATGGCTCTAGTTGCAAGGAAAGAGCCCAAGGTTCAGATGCATGGAATTGATAAATTAAGGTTTACACTTGAAGTAGCTCCAGTATCTGGTAATGCAAAATCTTTATCTATTTTTTTAATCTTATGGACTTATATTTCTTAGTTATTCTAACAGCTTATTTTTGTTTCCTAATCTGACAGTTTAGGACCTATGAAACCATATGATTTCACTGATATGTGATATATGAAACTGAAAACAACAAAGGAACAAGACAAACAAATGAAGAAACACAAACTCATAGACACAGACAATAGTTTAGTGGTTGCTAGAGGGTAAGCGGGGGAGGGCGATGGTAGATGATGGTAAAAGGGATCAAAGGTCGATGGAAGGAGAACTGATTCTGGGTAGTGAACACACTATGTGATATATAGAAGATGGATTACAGAATTGTACACTTGAAACCTATGTAACTTTACTAACAATTGTCACCCCAATAAACTTTAATTAAAAGAAAAGAAAAGAGAGAGCTGAAACTCTCAAAGTATGTACTTCGTAGTAACTCTTAAGAAAGCATGTGTTTCTTCTTATCTAAGTGTCCTGGTTCTGCAAAAGGCAATCTTGTACCACGTGGCGGGCATCTTAACTTCAAGTCAGCCTGGAGAATTTGATGCAGTATACAGTTTTCAGGTAGTTTAGTATTTAACTGTATACACATGCTGTGTTATACATATCATTTGATGTTTTGTCCACTATTTAACCTCCCAAAATCTGAAGTAAATGCTCTTACCAGTGAAGAAGGAAATATTAACGGTGTGAGGTAAGTATGTATATGTTATTAACTAAAAAAGTGTCATCTTAATTATTCTACTTCCTGTACTTCTGACACACACCTAACTGCAAATAAAATGTATGTAGAGCCCTCAGAATATACCTTTTTTCAAAGTCATCCTCTCTTTACTGAGAAAGTTGGCACTAACAGAGGCAAAACATTACTAATTCAGATCTTGAATTTTAAAACTAAAAAATATAGGTATGTGCTTATACACATTAGCTGCAAAATGCTTACAGGACATATCTATATAGTTCTGGTTGCCCAATATTGGAAACCTTTCCCTGAATCTGTGGTATGTCTTTCTTATCAATTTGTGTTTTATGGAACTTCTTTGCAGCCAGGGTATATGTCTGTAACCCGTGGTTGGCCTATCAGTCACCCTCATTTTGGATAGAGCTAATGATGCAAGAAGAAGGGCCTGGAAAGAATAATTTAGCTACAGGGTCTTCATTGTGATACCCAGGATTTTAACACAGCAGGGTTAACAGGGACAATAGGATCAGGGCCAGACACATTACAGGAGCTTCTGAAGATGCTACAGTCTAATGGACATGGAGCAGTGTCCTCTCTGGGCAAGATCTGGGGTGTGATTTGCCCAGAAATTCAAGGTGCCTAGCCTTCTTATGTGCCTACCCATTTTCCTGAGTCTGGTATTCTGGGTTTGTAGCAATTCAACGACATCCCCACTATTTCTTTCAATAAATTTGCTTTCTGTATAAATCACAGATGACTTCCATTTCTTGCACAGTAGAACTTTGAAAAATATAATGCCCGATTAAGAATGTAAAGCAATGTTAAAAGTTCTCAAGTAAAAACTAGTTTAAAACACAGAGAAGAATAATGTGGTTTTAAATTTAGCACACCAAAACTTAGTTGGAAATTAGAAAAATAATTAATTGATGGAAATCAGTATAAGTCACTGGAAGACTGTGGCATTCATATACCAACACGGCTTAATCTGATGCTGATTATTTGTTCCTTAATAATACAGGAGAGCTGGACAGCCACAGGTAAGAATACCTGATTCCTACACTCAAGAGGCTCACCATGGGATAATGTAGAGATTCCTTTCCTTAATATTTTGAAGGACGTTCGTAACTGTGTTTTTGGTATAAGAGATGGTCTGTGTCTGGAAGGACCTTCCCTGGAGTCCATTAGAGATTCCTGATTTCCTAAGAATCTGCTTTCCAGAGACCACTAATTAGTGTTGCTGAGACCATCCCAAAATTCTGTTTAATGCAATTAGCAGGAGTAGAAAAAATAAACTAAAATCTGTGGTCACATAATTGTGAGTCAAATGAAAAAATAGGTGTGTGTGTGTGTGTGTGTGTGTGTGTGTGTGTGTTTGTGTGTGTACACGTGCGCATGTGTGTATGTATGTTTATGTGTGTATGTGTTTTCTGTTGGTCTGAACAATCTCAAGAGGCACAAAGTGATATAATCATCCTAAGGGATTCTTTTTATGTCCCCCCTCTGTTGTTTTTCCCATGTTCTTTATCCTGTGTATTCTATTATTTGCCTTATTCTGTCATCTCGGAATACCAGCTTCTCCAACAACTTTCGGAGAAAGTATATATGTGAGGTAAATTTTTTGATCTCTTGTATTTCTAAAAATGTCTGTATTTTATCTTTTTCTCACTTGAGTATTTAGCTGGGTGTCACTTCTGATCTTAAAAAAATATATTTTATAGGCATTTTTAGCACATACAAACAGAGAGAGAATAATTCCATTACCTACCTCAGTACCCATCAACTTCCTGCTACACTTGTTTCATCTTACTTACACTCCATACTTTTTTTTGCAGGGGAGAAGTGAAAAGACAGGAAAATTTTAAAATTTCAAAATCATGATGTCTATTATAAATATTTCAGTATGCATCTATACCAGATAGAAGTTATTTTTTAAAACCAGAATCACAAAAATGACACAATCAATAAATTAAACATTAATGTTAATATATTTAATAATTACATCATGTTTAGTCTTCCTCAATTATCTTTTTTTCTTTTTCTAAGCTGGCTGGTGAGAATAAAGATCCAAACAAACAAGACACATATGATGCATATATTGTGTTTTGTTAATATGTTTCTTAAGTTCTTTTTGATATCTAACAATTTTCTTGCTATCCCCACTGTCCTACCATTGATCAATTGAAGAAATCGGTCTTTGTCTAGTAGAATTTTGCTGATTATATCTTATTGTCGTTAACATTTCTATGGTATCACTGTCTCCTAGCTTCCAAGGTTGCTTTGAGAAATTCAAAGATCTCTTTATATACTCTACTCTATCCCATTCCTAGGACATTGTAGAATTTTTATTTTGCTCCGAGTTTGGCCTGGGTTTATTTTCACATATTTTACTAGGCACTCTGTTGGCTCTTTCAATATGGAAACTGAAGGGTTTTCTTGAACATTTTATTGATGATTTTCTCTTTTCTATTTCTCCGATTCTATTATTTGGGGATTTCATGAATTTGTATGTTGCAACTTCTAGAGTAATTCTCCATATTTCTTATAATCTCTATCTTATATTCCATTTGTCTGCCTTTTTGATATATTTTCAGAAAGGTGGTTTCAACTCTTCTTTCCTTCTAGTGAGTTTTTATTTCAGACTAACATCTTTTTAATTTCCAGGAACTTTTCCTTTATTTTTTTTCTTATAATATTCTGTTATTGTTTCATGCACAGAATATCATTTCTTGATTCTGAGAATGTCCATGATTACTATTTCCCTAATTCTTTAAAAATCTCTAATTCCTTCAAGTTTTTAAAAATATATTCTGGCATTTATCTTTCACATTAGAAGGTTTATATGAGCACTTGTTTATCTCTGATTTTCTTTCAAAGCTTCAGGAGAGCTTATTGTAAGCTCTCTGCCGTTGTGAGGCTCACCTTTGGGCGTCACTGTAAGATGATCGGTATGGACCATTTTATCTAAATATAGATATACTTATGTCTTTCCTCTAAGGCTATTCAGATTCTCCAGAGGAGGCTTTTTCTGGGTACCCTCCAGGCAAATTTTGAAGGAAGAAGGCTTGCTTCTCTGCCATGGTGTATAACTATCCATTTATTTGACTTTTATTAAGTGTAGAATTTCTGCCCTCAACTCTCCCTACTTTGCCCTTTTCTGGGGAAGACTCTTTGTTTTACAGACTGCTAAGAATAACACACCAGTCTTCTTTGGAGATTAGGAGGACTCTGTTGCTTGTCAGTTTTCTGGAAAGGAGGCTCTGAGGTTAAGTTATTGTGCGAGATGTTTATTAAGGCAATTCCTTGGGTTCGATACTGGTAGACAGGAGAGAAAGAACTTATATTTGTTTAGAGGGAAAAGCTGAGCTGTGATGTAGGCCCCCAAAGACACACTTAGCTGATACCACAGAGAACTCTGGAACTAGAATGGCCCTTCAGAGTTGTCCATACTTGGGCTTAAATGGATAGACCTTTATCATCCAGAATTAATTAGCCATTAAAGTGGCCACCCTGAGTAAAGGGTGAGACCTTGGAGGAGACGGCCTTCTGTAACTGATGTAATCCTTGAGGAGACTGACACCTAAAGTCTGTCTGAAGCAGCACTTGGACAAGCAGGGTCACATGTCATTCATTTTAGAGATATTTGGCCCGTGCACTAGTGTCCAGCAGCACAGGCATTCACAGACCAGCAGGAGGTTAGATGGGGGATTCTAACTGCTTCTTCAACAATCTTTTGTACAATGTCCCTGGTTTCTCTCTGCCTATTTACCCACTTGAAGAAGCACCCACTTTTAATTTTTTGAGGAACCTCTGTATTGTTTTCCATAATGTCTGCACCAATTTGTAATCCTACCAACAGCACACCATTTTTCCCTTTACTCCAAATCCTTGCCAAAACTTGTGTAATTATGAGCGGAGAAAAGAAGGAGGAGGAGCACACTAGAGAGGGGCTAATTGATTATTTATTTAGCAATATCTAATCATTTATTTAGCAATATGCAATAGCAAAAGACAAAGGTAATTAATAGAATGCGCTAATGACAGAAAGTAAAAATGATTAAGGTTAAACTATATACATTGATAACAATGTCATGTCAAAGGAGTACACATACATATAAGTTTAAAAGATCCCAACACATGTTTACTATTGATCAAAAATCGCTTGGCTAAATATACAAATAGCATCAGTAAGGAGTATCCAAAATCAGTAATAAGCTTTATAGTGTAGTAACTATTACAGTAGATGCCAAAACACTCACCAAACTGGGGTGGGGAACGGCGCTGGAAAAGTCATAAATCAAAACCTTGCCAAATCTGTAGCTGAGAGAAACTCAGGCGTCTCCCACACCACTGTTTGCTAGTTCCCAAAAATGCTGCTGCTGCTGCTGTTGTTGTTGTTGTTGTTGTTGGAAGTTAGGAAGTCTTCTGACACTGCAAGCTGCACCTTGATACAAGTTCCCAAAGATGCTAAAAAGATGACAATTCACCAACAAAAGAAATCTCTACTGTCCATTGAGGTAAGTTCCGATCTCTTGCTCTGAAACAATCCAATCCTGAAAAGCACTCCTGAAACAGCAAATCTTCTAAATAGCAATCTCTTGAAACAGCAATCAATCCATCAATCCACCTGAGGTCTATCTTATATATCTCTTTAGATGCACCCCAGAGCCAAGTTTTTGTGTTCCTGCCTCCCCCTCCATGAATGGTCAGTTCTGGGAGGGTCCGGCAGTTACTGATATGAAATCCTATCCAACCGGCGGAAGGTCCAATTCATCCAGATAAGCAATATCTACTGTTCTTGCTTGGGACCATCAGCCCAAGGCCTTCCAAAGCCTGGCAACGTGCCTGTTACGTCGTCCTAATGTAACTTAGCTACTTCTTCACTTCATCTGTTGATATGGATGAAACAGATAGAACAAAGACGGGATTCTCTCAACCCCTTATCAAGAATTTATTTAACCTTAAGCTAACCATCACCTTACAGCACAGACAGAATAGCAAACATCATCTCATATTTCCCTTGCTAGGGAGAATGAGACCAAAGGGGGGATTTACTCAAGCCCTGATCACAGCACAGAAATCACCGCACATACAGATACAGGAACAGACAAAAGCTAATAGACAGAAGCTCACATCAACCAATAAAGGCAAATTTTCTTCAACATCTACCCTACAACTTATTGTTTGTTGATTTATTGATGATATCCTTTCTGACAGGTGTGAGGTGATATCTTGTTATATTTTTGATTTGAATTTCTCTGATGATTAATGACATTGCGCATTTTGTTCATGTATATTGGCCATCCTTATGTCTTCTTTGGAGAAATGTCTATTCATGTTCTTTGCCCATTTTTTAACTGGGCTGTTTGTTTGTTTGTTTTTTGTGTTAAGTTGTATGAGTTCTTTATATTTTTTGGATATTAACCCCTTACCAGATATATCATTCACAATATTTTCTCCCATTTGGTAGGTCGTCTTTTCATTTTGCTGATGGTTTTCTTTGCTGTGCAAAAACCTTTTAGTTTAATTAAACAACCCAAGTGTCTATCAATAAATTATAGGATAAAAAAGATATATGGTATACACAAACACACACACAAACACACACACACACACACACACACACACGAGGTATGAAAATTAAGTTCGCAAACTCACCTAGAAAAAGTGCTACATACTTCATTGCTGATTATCACTATGGTCACCTTTGAAGTATTCCTGGGATGCTATGTACCGATGGCAGTGCCTATTCCACCCTTCAAAGCAGTTTAAACTCTTTGTCTGGAATGGCCATCAGAGCTGTCATCATATTACCCTTGATGTCCTGAATGTCATCAAAATGTCTTCCTTTCAATATTTCCTTTATTTCTGGGTAAAGAAAGAAGTCAATAGGGGCCAAATCAGGGAGCAGTGAGGGTGTTCCAGTACAGATATTGGTTTACTAGCTAAAAACTCCCTCACAGAAAGTGCTCTGTAAGCTGGTGCATTGTCATAATGCAAGAGCCATGAATTGTTGGCAAAAAGTTCACGTCATCTAACTATTTCATGCAGCCTGTTCAGTACTTACAAATAGTGGATTTGGTTAACTGTCTTTCCAGTTGGTATAAATTTATAATGAATAATCCCTCTGATATCAAAAAAGTTAGCACATCATTGCAACAAGTTCACGAACTTAATCAGCAGACCTCGTATATACAATGAAATGTTACATATATATATAATGCTATAAAAAAGAATGAAATCTTACCATTTACAACAACATGGATGGACCTAGAAGGTATTATGCTAAGTGAAATAAGTCAGACAGTGAGTGACAAATTCTATATGATGTCACTTATATATGGAATCTAAAGAACAAAATAAATGAACAAACAAAACAGAAACAGATACAGAGAACAAACTGATGGTTGCTACATGGGTGAGGGTGGTGGGTGAAAAGGTGAATGGATTAGGAAGTATAAATCAGCAGTTATAAAATGGTAATGGGGATATAAAGTAAAGCATAGGGAATATAGTCAATTATATTGTAATAACTATGTATGGTGCCAAGTGTGTACTAGAATTATTGGGGGGTCACTTCATAAGTTACATAAATATCTAACCGCTATGCTATACAACTAAAATTAATATAATATTGAAGGTCAACTGTAACTGAAAAACAAAATAAACAAAGCATTCTGTGCTACCAATCTTTACATTTTTTCATGATTCTCTTGTATAATATAAATTGTGTCACTCAATTTTCCCCACTGCCAGTTTAGGATTCAATTCTCTGGGATATGATACATCAGTCACATGTATCTATCATCATTCAAGATTCAAAAAAGTTAGTTGCTGTTTTATTTTTCCCTGTTTTCTTTATCTTTGAAAATGTATGACTCTTTGAACATCCCTTTCTCTCTTGTTAGTGGAAAAAAGAATAATAATGATTTTATTAAGTCCATCATCTTGATCCATGTGTCCCTGTCCTAACTTAATACGTGAAGTTTTATGATTACCTCTGCCTCAACTTTTGCTTAATTTTTTCAAAAGTTTACTATGAACTTTAATTTATACAATTATCTTTTCCTATATATAGAGGAATTAAGAGGGACTCATTTTTTTTCAAATGTTATCTCAAAGTATTATTTAAATTTTAAGTATGTATCTAGTAGTCTCATTATATCTTCAATAAGTATTTTTCACCATACAGAATAAAAAGAAGCTTTTACCATCTCTACATAGCAGTTTGTTTTAAGGTGTTCCAAGGCAATCTTTACAGCTGGGCTACTTTCCCCCCCACCCCCAATTTGAACCTCTTTACATTATTATTTTCCTATTATAATGGGATCTGAACAGAAGCTAGTTCAGGTAGGTAGTAGGACTTCTCTCTTAAAGAATTCTGTGTATAGTGTAGAACTTGTAGTTTTACAAGCACATTTTAAAGAACGAAATAGTGTTGACTTCTTCCAGCCCCTGTCCCTATGTAAAATCAGAATATGTATTTAAAAGGTCTCAGTATAAAATAAATAACATTTGCATTTTTGCTCGGAATTTTACCTTCTTGCCAATTCTACCTACTTGAGGCTTGAGATAAATATCTTTAGACTTCTCTTGATCTTGAAATTTATTTTCAAAATACATCTGAAACCATTAATAATGATCTATAATATATATTCATGTAGCAAATGGCTACATGCCCTGCACTAAGCTTCACCCTTTAAATCATTTCACCTTTTAAATCATGCCTATCGAATTTGCTATTTCCTTCCTACATCTCAGTTTTGGGGAAAAAAAAAAAAAATATATATATATATATATATATACATACACACACACATACGTATATATGTAGATATATATATATATATATATATATATATATACGTGTATATATACATATATATGCATGCATATATATATTTTTTCAAAACTGAGATGTAGGAAAGAAAAAAAATATATATATATATATATATATATATATATATAGAGAGAGAGAACATTTGGAAAAGGAATAGAGATTAGTAATTCATTTATCATAACACTAATGCTGCTGCTGAGCACTATGAAAGGGGACATTTATCATGCGTCACAAAATAACAATGTTAGGATCTATCTGAGTAATCCATAGACTATAGAAGCAATCTAGTACAGTTCTTGGATCCACTTGCTCAGGTCAATCTTGTGAGTATATGTATACAGTGCAAATGCCTATGGGAAAGGCGCAAACTGTCAGCTATGGGAAGGAGCTTTGCTCCTTATAATACTAAACACACAGGGTGAATCATATATCACACAGGGTGATATAAGCTGACATACAGAAGAATATCCTTATATATAAGTAAGCTAAAGCTTATGTGTATGTATGTGTGTGTGCATATATATATATATTTATATATTTTTTTTTCCTTCCTGGAAATCTAGTAAATGCCGAACAAGCCTTTTATTTGATCGTCGTTTAATCCAAGCATCAGCTATTCAGTATAGAGACAGAAGAAAAAAAATCAAACTCCATAACCCCAACACTTATTTGTGAAAGGTTTCTTTCTAGTAAATGGCAGTCTATTAAGGTTCTTCCTCAATGTAATCAAAGTGCTGTAAAGAAAGATCTTCCTCTGTGTGAACAGCTCTCTGCTTTCTCAGTGAGAGGCCAGGTCTCTAATTTTGTAGCTGGCCTATTCCTGGGAAGCCCACACTCTGCGCAGTGTGTGGCTTGTCCTTCCCTGTGGCTCCTCGTGGCAACAGGAAGTTGGGGGAGAGGCTGCAGTGCCAGGCCTGCAGGCAGGGATGCTGTCAAGTTTGCCTTACTCTCTTCTCTGCAAATAAGGGGCTAAATCCAATTGACACACACTGAGGTAAACAGGCAGTGACATATTTGTAGACAAATTGTCATACTGTAGATTATTCACAAAACAAATTGTTTTTGATTTGCACTCATAAATTGGGGGTAGGGGGAAGTCTGCCAGCACTAACAGCTGCTCTCTTTTCAAGGGAAATAAGCATTTAATGAAAAAGTTAATTTAAAAATAATGTTATACCGTTGCTAAAATTCCTTAGGGGTAATGTTTAACACTGCTTAAAACTAAAAGAAGAGATATTTGTTTCAAGTTCATGGGGAAATAGCCTAGTTTCCCCTAGGGGAATGTGATAGGTTTGTAGTTAAGCTCTTAGAATCATTTGAACTTTCTTAGTGTTGAGAGAATATTTCTTAAAGTAATGGTAAAATAATGTAACAAATGTTCAAAATGTTTCTTATGGCTCTTTTCCAATTCATCATTCATTTAGTAGTTTCCATAAAAGACGACGTGAGCTTAAAAAACTTATGCCATCTTCCTGGGGTGTCTATTTTATTAAGATACAAACATATGCATCCCTTGAGGATCTTTTAGAATCACCTGGAAGGCAGTGCTGCACCTGCTCACAGGGAGAATTGGCATGGATTTGCAGAAGCATCTTTAAGACCAGGTCAGCTTTCACCAAGACTGACCCATAATGCTTGCCTCAGGTGGTAATATCACATCTTATAGCCTCATCCCGTCTTTAAGAAATCAATTTTTATTGATATTGGTTACAAACAACCTTCAGGGCCCTGTTACCTAACCCGAGATCCTATTTGCAAATTCAACTGCTGTGATGCAGCTTCTTTATTCTACAATTCCCTATCTGGATTTGTTTTCTTTTCTTTTTTTTTTCCAAGGGAAATTCCATTTCTTTCCTTTCTTTTCTTTTCTTTTATTTGGTTTGGCTGCAAGGAGTTAACTAGCTAATCTGAGTGATCCATTGGGACCTGTGATCAATTCATGGATGAGAGAGTTAGAGGACAATTTGCAAACAGTACATGTGCAGCCTGATCATTTTACATTCTAGACTTGTGTTTAATGGAAAACAAACATATTTTTGGTTAGTCTGACCTGTCAGTGCTACTCTAGTCATTCTCTAAAGGCTGCCACCTAGCCTCACCTAATCTACCACCTTGCAGGACTAATTTCACCTCATGTCGCCTCTCTCCTTCCCCCCCCACTATATTAAGTTATTAAAAAAAATACCTCTGATCTGTGAACATTCTCTGCGTCTGATCACATAAACCAAATATGGCACAGTTAATATTTTGTAACTTATGTCTCAGCATTGCTATTTAAAAACCCATTTTTTCTCAATTTCTCTTAATCCCATTTCCCTTTTAAAAGGCATTAAGATTATATACATTAATGTATCTGTTTTACATAATTTATACTATACAGCATTTCTTATCTTGAATTGTTTAACACTTCAAAACATCGAGGGTGTACATCTCATATAATGTTTTCCCCACCTAAAGAAAGGAACTTACATGCTGTTGAAAGCATTTCAAATGTTAATTTCCTTTTACATTTTCTTTTTATTATTTTCAGTATTTGGTCCCAAATGCAGTGTCTAATGTTTAATTCTCTGGCAAATAATCAGGAACATAATGTTTGTCAAAAAATGTCAGAACCAGAAGGAGCACTGTTAAATTTTGAAGTTGTTATTCTTTATTGTTGACAGTGATTGCATTATTTCAAAATGAAGGCAAAAGTAGTTTCATTGTACTTATGATCTTTCCTATGTACACTCTCATTTATTTCTCTGCTACCAGATACTAATCCTTCCCCTCAAAATCTACTATTTTCAAGCCATTGTAATCTTCTCTTCTATTACCGTGTTTCCCCGAAAATAAGAGCTAGCCGGACAATCAGCTCTAATGCATCTTTTGGAGCAAAAATTAATATAAGACCGGGTAATATAACATAATATAATACCTGGTCTTATTTTACTATAATATAAGACAGGGTCTTATACTAATTTTTGCTCCAAAAAATGCATTAGAGCTGATTGTCCGGCTAGCTCTTATTTTCGGGGAAACACGGTAGTAAGTTCTTTCCTGACAAGAACTAATACAGTCATTTACTACTCATATAACAACTTAACAGGTTAATTGATAAAGAAATCCAGCCAGCAATAGGGACTTCTTTCTTTTCACTGTACTCTAGAGCCCTGTCCCAACCTGCCCCAGACCCCCAGACCTGCTTCTGGGCATTTTACCCTCCCCTCCCCACACACACACTGGGTGGTCTTAACTGCCATTTCTGAGATAAATGGAGGAACAATAGAAAGGAATTTCACAATTTCTCAGCAAAGAAAACATCTTTACCTTTTGCTCCACCAAATGTGATTCTGGAGCAACATAATGCCTGACATTGTGCTGGAAGAGAGCACAGAAATGAATACAATAGATTTTTGATATGTGCACAATTTAAGGGAATAATTAGACGTGAAAACGGAAATAAAAATAAGGTGAACATGGTGATAAAGTTTTATATAAAGCGCCAGAGCTGAAATGAAGTAGAATTTAACAGTCTTTTGGAGGTGGAAATGTGGGGAATTGTTCACCAAGGAGATGACATTTAAGTTAAGTGGTGTTGGATATAAAGACCTCCCTGTTGCTTGAGCAAAGACACAAGCATGAGGAATAGCATGGTCTGTTCAAGAACAGGGCAGGGATTGGCATACATATAGCATTGATATGTCTCAGAGAGTAAGGGGGAATAAAACCAAACTAAGCTTTTTGCACAAAACAGACATAATTCCGCAAAGTTTGAATTTCTGGAATTAAATTCCTCAAAGTTTGAATTTCATCAGAACATAGATGATGGAGATGTGATCTTGCATAATCCAATTGGAATCAGGAAGAATTCGGAGGCAGTTTAAGATAATGTTAAATACTTGGGCTTTGAAATCAAACAGCTTCATTTGAAAATGGCTTTATCAGTTACTATAATAGTTGTTTAAGGTAATTGGCTTAAACTCTTTACGCCTAAATTTCTTATCTGCAAAATAAGAAGAATGATATACCTCACCTCATGGGGTCTTTTAGGAGTCAATGAGATAGACAATATGTTAATATCTGGTAATATTCTGTTTGAACATAGTAGATGTTCAATAAATTATTATTATTCTTTATCTCCATAGAAAACTATAGAATAAACTCACTGTATTGTACAGCTCTATTTGTTTTGTAGTCAGCTAATTTTTTACTTAAGTCCATTTTGTCAGCTCGTGTCAAGAGTAGCAGGTTAGCCAAAGGTACAGGTCAGACCAGAAGGTGCATACATCTACCTGGCCACTAAATGAAACCATTTTTGTGACACAGGTGTTGGCACGCAGGATCAGTGGCAAGAAGTTAAGAAGAAGTAGGGTGAAATCTTTATGTATCTCATGCTCACAACTCTCTCTCTCTCTTTCTCTCTCTCTCTCTCTCTCTCTTTCTCTCTCCACATGTTATCACATTAATTAAACAGTTGCTACATTTAACTCATTTTCTAACTCCTACCACATTTCTACTGCAACACTAAAACAATTCTGCTCCAATTAAAAAATTAAAATCAACAATAAATATTGATCATTAAATCTCTGGATTTTATTTTCAGATATATACTTCTCTCCCTCTTCAACTTCATTCCAGTTTTTAAGCCACCCATTGATTAGATTATTTCACTATACTACTAGCTGTTTGTATCTTCTCTAATCTTTCTTTTCAGAACTGGTAGAAACAACAAATTGTTGTTTGGTGCAAACATAATCGTGTTGTTTTTACTCCACACTCTGACTTCTAATTCTTTAGCCCCATTATCATCTCTCCTAATCTTGGCTCACTTCAGTTAGGCTACGAGATATGCTCTGGGTTAGAGCAATGTGTATTGCTTTCGGAGGTAAATATTTGTGAATTTCAATCACAGGCCAATCATCATTAACTATGTAATTTTATTAAAAAAAAAAAAAGACACAGATCTATTACCCCTCCTATTTGAACTTCAGTCATGACATATATAAAACAGTGATAATGATATTGGCATTGAAATAGTTTGTAATTATTGTAAATGTTATGAAGTACCTAGGAAAGGTCTGTCATCTTGTAGACTTTTAAAACATCAGTGGTACTAATGGATAAATGAAATTATGAGTGATCCCTAAAATTAATAATTCAAATTGTTAGTACCGTCACACTTGTCTTTGTCTGAGATGCCCTTTACCTCCTTGGACCAATAATATAATTATATGATTCACCAGACTCTGATCATTCCCTTATTTCCTTAAGTAGAATTAACATTTTAGTCCAGTATTGCCTACTCTACTATATGGGGCCATCCCTAGAAATAAGAGTTCAAGCAATTTAACTGGTTCAATATTTGCCTAAGTGATCTTACAAACAAAAACAAAAACAAACAAACAAACAAAAACATATTTCATAAGCCCTTAAGGATATTATTAAAAGTATAGATTTTGCAGTTGAATTTTGGTGAGGTCCATAAAAGAGGAATACATTTCATTGCCCTATGTGCTACCTCTTTCCCAAGCATGGGACCACGGGGAGATGTGTCAGTTGTCCTACTCAAGGAAGAAACATTTCTAGTACTTTATGTTCTGGCATCTTTGCTTCCCCAACTTCTACCACTAGGAAGTTCATCAAGGGCAAAGGAATTCTTTTACTTATGTATTTGCAGTATAGTTCCTAAACTAAGTTGAAGAGAAGTGAATTGACTTGCCTCTAATGTACATAGTGATGAGACGACACTGACAGCATAGCCATTGCTATGGATATGTCAGAGAGTTCTAGAAAATATAATGGGTAGATGTTCCAGTGGGGTTCAGGACAGAGAGGGTAATATGGAATCGAGGAGTTTAGCAGAAAATTATATGATGAACTGGGGGACTGGGCCATTATTAGAGTGCCTCCTACAGAGATTGGGGACCTGGACTGCCTAAGTTCAAATCCCAGCTCTTCTTAATGCTTAGTTCTGTGATCTTGGAAAAGTAACTTAATTACTATGTGCTTTAGTGTCCAAAATTGTCCCAAGCTGAGAGAGATGTAGTAATGATTAAATGAGATGATATGTATATAAATGTATTAGAGAAGTGCTATATAAATGTTAGTCTTATTATTGGGAAAAGTTGGCAATAAGGCGTCATTTAGAAAGGTACTATTAAAAGAGGAATTGGAGTGACATAAAAACTGTGACTTAGCAAAAAAGCACAAAGCACAGCCTTAATCATGAGAACTAGGTTTCCAAGTTCAGTGATTTTGGGTAAACACAAGAAAAAATAAAAAGTCTAGGTGCTAATGCTGGATACAATCTGGACAGGACTGAGATTACAGACAAGGGACTTGTAAAGGGATCATTGTCAAATGGCACTTGGCATGAGGAGTGGATAGATGAAGTGACAGGGCCCTAGCAGGGCCTTTAGAGATACTTGAAAATAGAGTCCGACTTTATAAACTTATTTACTTGGGGGAAAAATGATGCTCTGAATTTCAAACAATTTGTAAGTGAATGTTTAAAAAGAATTCCATCTTAAAGTTGTCTAATCTCATTGAGCACAATACAATTACTTACTTTATGGTTTCATCTTTCAGAAACAAATTAAATTCCCAAAGATTTGAACTATCCAGACAATAATTTAAATTGCTAAAGAGTACTGAAAATTTAAATTATACATTCACAATAGTCAATGTTCCATACCACTCAGAGCATCTACATGAGGTCAAACTGGCCACAGAAGCCTTCAGTTGTTTGTTCCTTTATGACACCAGCCAGATGATCTTTTACCCTCTCACCTTCTCTCTCAGTTAGAGGCTATCACACCATAACAGAATAGTTCTTACTTCTTTCTAATTATGACCATCAAAATAAAATATTACAATATAAAGTTATGTGCAAGGAGTCAGCTGAGTGTTAAACCTATTCATGTTTGCCCACAACCCTGTCAGAAAGCTCTCAAAGGCAGTGTGACCTCCCTCCAAAGGGCAGGAAGGATGAGGATGAAGGGAATACCTATGCCTGCTTTGTGCTATTGCCACCAAAACTTCCAATGGTTTGGAGGAGCAAAATAGAGGAGGGAAAATGAGAGCATGAGGGTAGTCACACATAGAGTGGCTAGACTTTTTACTGCTCAGAGCAGCACAGAGGTCACATGAATCTGAAAGAGAGAGCCCTGGATGGGGTCAGCTACCTAAGTCAGAGCTAAAGGGCAGCACTAGTTTGCTGAAGGGAAGAAGTGGTAGGGGGACAAATAACCAGCAAGTTAACCTCTCTCTATCATTTCACATTTGCCACAGAACTTACCTTACTTAATTTTCAAAGCATAGTGGTGGCTATAATTTCTCTATAACACAAAATAACTGTCATTTGTTCTCTGATTCCATAAAATATACTGAATAATGCAAAGAAGCCTGCTTTTCTTGTTTTCTAAGATTTATCTGAAACAATTTATTACATTTCATTTTATTATTTTCCAAAAGTTATCTAAGACATTACATTTTTTACTGTATACTAGAAGAAGTTTTTATTCTTTAAGTGAAGTGTTTAACGATTTAAAGTGTCAAATCTAAAATTGACTAAATTTTCCTGAATACCTGAGAAGAGGTGACACAGTAAATTAGTTTATGAGTCAATAATAGAGCCCACACTTCAGAATTAATGAAAGAAAAAAAAAGCAACTACTCACCGGTTCATATAAAGCCGAATTGTCCTAAGATAAGCAATAAGGCAATGTCATAACTATAAAAAGGACCAAAATAAGCTCTTTAATGCATACTGCTCATTCTCTGTTGTGTATTTTTTTTTATTGCTTCTGTATCTTTATAATTGGACTAATCTTTTTGACATTAATAGGCATACGTTGTTTGCATTTAAATTCCAAGTGTGACATCTTGGCACTTTCAGAGGATACTTATAATGAAAGTCACATAAGTTAGCTAAACTAATTAATGTATATCAATTTTTTTTTTTTTTTTTTTTGCCATCCTTCATTTCCCACCCCATCTCCTTGATGTCTGGTTATAGCATTGAAATGCTGATGTTTATCCATGGTTCATATCCAAAGGCATTTATAAACTTAATTTGCTTTTCACATTCTCATTTTTAAGAATTTATGGTAGGATGAAGTGTTAACACATGGTAACTTCCACCAGCCTGGAGTACCAGCTGGTGGTGCTTGGTTGTTAAATAATCATCCAGCTTTGCTTTTGTCATCTGGAGAAAAGAAGGATTAATAACACATTTAAAATGAGAATTTAAAAAATAATAATAACAAGCATAATGTCCTTGATAATATCAACAGAGGAATGAGATTAATCATCACTGATTTTTTCATCTTCTCTACAGATAGGTTAACTGATTAACAATCAAGAACAAATTTGCACAATAGTTTAGCAGGAGGACTGAAAAATATTGTAGTGGGAGGAGATGAGGTCATTGGAATGCAAGTTAAGAGTGACTATGGGCAGTGTGCTGGAACACACCCACTTTAATTATGTGCCGTAGGTATTTTTATAACCTTTGCTGTATTATTCACTAAAGTAATAGAGTTTTAGTTTTCTTTGTCATTAAATATTGGCTTTTATGTCTTGCTAGTATTTTTCTAGAAGTTATATTCAAATAATGGTACCACAGTTGTTTGAATAAAATATTAAAAGGCATTTCCCAAACTACCTACCAAAACTGATAAGAACAGTGTCATCAATATTCAATTTTTACAAATAAGGCAGCCAAGGCATAGGAAAGTATTTTAGTACCAATTACAATGATGATTAAAAAGCACTCAGTCTGACTTATTTCTTTCAACAATGTCTTGTAGTTTTCAGAGTATAGGTCCTTCACTTCCTTTGTTAAGTTTATCCCTAGGTATTTTATCTTTGTGGGGGTGTACATGAAACTGGGTTAGTCAATGTTAATAAGCATTGATGTGAATAATGGTTAAATGGATATGGGGGTTCATTATACTGTTCTACTTTTATATGTTTTCAAAATTTTCCATAAGAAGGAGTTTAAGAAAAAAGGCAGTGTCAAGATAAAATACAGTTTTCTGGAGCAAACTCCTCAGTCTGATCAAACTGGCCTATAGACAATGGAGTTAAAAACCACGGGTTAGTCACATGTGAATTACAAAATACTTATAAATTTTGTAATTTTTTGTGGATGGCATGACCCTAATGCCCCTTTATGTACCCATCATATACATTATTTTAAGTTACATATCTATCATATAAATGATTTTAATTAATATATGTTTGTCAATTCACAAAAGACGTCTTGTTTTTTGTGGTTTTTTCCCGTCACGACAGTAGTCATTGGGTATAGCCACTTGATGCTATAGAGCTGCTTTCTATAGCACTCACTGTGAGGCAGTGGTTCAATTGGAACTAAAATAACACCTCACCACAACAATTTATTAAAATAGGTAACATAATTTCCATTAAAAAACATCCCCGTAGAGGTACTTCTACCCCAATTCTTAGCTATAACCCTGTAAACAAATGAATAATTAAAACAGTAAAAGATAATTTAATCCCAACAAAAGTCACCTTCAATGAATGGAGGAATAATTACAAATCCAAAGTATAAAGAATGATTGTATAATGTAATGACATTAATCAAGCCAAGGGAGGAATCTGAAAATTGGACACATGTAGTAGAGATGGGACACTTAAAGTGACTAACCAAAATAGAGAAAAACAAACCCTGGAAGCAAATGTCATAATACATAAAATTTATCTAAACACAAAAAATGTTCAACATATCAATATTTGTAAATGAGACTCAACTGTTTTGAAGAATGAATACTCTCAAATTTGATAAAAAATAGAAGCTCCAGCCCCTTCCATTGCTATATAGTTACTTGAAAGTTAAAGGAAAAAGAACTATTTATAAATGCAAATCAAAGAACTCTATTATGATATTAGTAACAAAGGGTCAAATGTAATACAAAAAGTATAAAATAAAGCAAAGAGAACTTTATAATGATAAACTACAAAATTCCCCATAGAGTATCATTAAGAAATTTTAAAATATGGATCAGAATTCAAATAATAATTGTTTTCATAAATACAAAAAAAATAAACAAAACAACTGTAGGAAACTTAAACTCAGTCTATTATGCTTATATATATACAAACAAGTAAAGATATTGAAAATATTAATATTTAGAATATTGTAAACTAATAAAGGGAATATAAAATTGTCTTTATCTCACTCTCATCTTTTCATACACCTTCACCTTCAAATACAGTTTATGCCCAGAACATAAATAATGTACTTCATTTCCCATGCCCATGAAACATGAAAACAGACTGACAATTCTTCACACTTTAAGAAATTCTAGAAAAATAGGTATAGTACATATTGTATTCTCTGGCCTAAATGCAGTGAAATTACAAGATAGTTTACGTGAACCCTAATGTAAATGGTGGTTTTTGAATGATAATAATGTGTCAATGTAGGTTCTACAATTCTAACAAATGTGCCACTCGGTGGGGTCTATTGATTAAGGGAGGCGGGGAGCTGTGTGGGAGCAGAGGATATATGAGAAATCTCTTTATCTTTCTCTCAGTTTGGCTATGAACATAAAAGTGCTCTAAAAACGAAAGTCTTTTTAAAAAAATAATAAACCCCAACTACTTTGAATTTACCAAAAATCCAAACAAAAACAAAGACACTCAAAATTACTTTTTAAAAAATTCCTGTTGGCAGAGTGAAAACCAAGACCTATGCTGCATACTGTCTAGAAAGAAATATAATGAAAACACTATGTGTCAGTACCTATTAGCACAATTAAAGAAGTTCTCAGATGAAGATCCATGCACTAAATGCTTTTATTTTCTAAATAAGAAATATTAATAATAACAGACTTAAGCATTCAATTAGAAATGACAGGAAAAGATGGCCAAAATACATGTAAAGAAAGATGGATAAAGTATTAATAAAGATGAAAACAGAAATAAGTGAATTAAAAATATTTAATAAAATAAAAAAAAGTAAATCTACAGCAAACTTAGTTAAGGAAAAAGTGACCAATTTTAAAAGCACATAATCAACAATAAAAATGACTAACAATTAAAATAAAGGGACGTTGAAATAAGATGCCAATTTGTTAAATATTATTCAAATAAATTTTGAAAATTCTGGATGAAGCAAACAGTATTCTGAAAAAAATAAGTATTTTCCATAATATACAGTATAGCATCAAAATTACTAATTCATCAAAAATGAACCAGTATGACTGTGAGAAGATACTTGCTATGCATATTAAGATTTTACAAAGAATTCACAAATCCACATAAAAAAGCCTTACAATCTATTCGAAAGATAGGCAAAAGACTTGACTACGTATTACCTTTGTAAAGAGAATAATGCTGATAGACCGTGAACATATTATTCAACACAATCATCAAGAAAAGGCCCAGTTAAGCCACAGTAAATTACAAACATGCACCTGATGACTATTTGTTGGTGAGGAGGTAGGGCAAGCAGAACTCGTACACACTACAACTAAAAGTGTAAGTGGGTACAACTGCTTGTGAACACTACCAGTATCTATTAAAGTTGAAGATATGCAAATCCTATGAACCAGCAATTCCCCTTCGATATATACACACAACACAAATGGGTAAATATGTGCTCCCAAAGATAATACAAGAATATTCATAGCCACATTATTCAAATTAACCAAAACCTGGAAACAATCTATAAGTCCATCAACAGCAGAATATATAAATATATCGATGTCAGTTCATAAAGTAATTACGAATGATTAATACTTTCACATACCGTGGTAAAACATTTTTAAAAAGAAGAATTAATTGCTGCTGCTTCCAAAATCTTTGATCAATCCCATAGAAAATATGGATGAAAGAAAGCCAGACACTATGCGATTTTGATTTAATGTTCTATATGTTCACTGAGTTTATGCATATATTACTATGCTTAACTAATAAAAATACTATGAAGATTAGCTAACATTTTGGTCTTTGTTTCAATGTTCTTTTTTTCTACAAAAAAATTTTTAAGGATGCTTTTAAAAGTTTAAGAAAACATGAACACCCCAATAGAAGGATGAGTAAAATATATGATTAGGTAATGTACAAAAGAAGATAAGCAAATGGTTCTTTCTGAAGACAAAGTAATATAATAGTATATAATTAATATTATAGTAAAATACCATTTGCAAAGATTTGAGGATAAAAAATTACCATATCAAGGTTTTATGAGGTTTGGGGGAATGATATTCTAATATAGTGCTATTGATTATATTTTTAAAAGAGGATAACATTTCTAAAGAACAATTTGGAAATTTATTTAACCCAATCAAAAACAAACAAACAAGCAAAAACTTAAAATATTCATATGCTTGAACTAATAGTGTAACCCTTATCTTTTTTCCCAAAGATCAATTCACACAAATAAACAAAGAGGTAAGCACACGATCTATGTAAGAGAAAAATCCAAAGATAAATTATAACAATAAATTATGATATAAAGTATGATATGTGCTTTTCAAACAAAAATGTTGAAAATAACGCTGAAAGTGATAAAAAAAATGATTACTTGACACAATAGGTTATAAGATGCCATCTATGATACGATTCTTATTTCTGGGGGGAAATATTCTATGTATATCTGCACATATCATATTGGAAAAGACTCCTGATAAAATTATTGTATTTCAATTAATTTTCTATGTTAATCACCAGTTAGTAATGTATTAAACAGAAAATAATTTTATCTAAAAGATACAGTTAGGCAACTAGGTCTAAGAGTGAAAATACACAAGGTCCTGAAATCCTGAGTTCTTGGCCACCCTGGGATTTGTTCAGGGAATAGTGTAAGGATGTATTTGAGCATTCACTGATCTCACTGTTTAGGGTTTTGCTATTCTATGTTACCAGTGATTAACTGGAGGTGTTGGCTCATGGAACGTTGTCTCAGTTTTAGTCCCCCCTCTCCCTGTACATTGGATGTTCGTCTGGCACAATCAATACAGCCATTTTCAGTAGATTCATTAGTTTTTTTTATGCCCATGCAAATCCACTGCATGATTTTTCTGTTGAGATTCTCATGTTCTTGAAAGCCACCGCTGTCACTAACCCAGAAATGCTAGCAATCATAATTTATTATATCCTTGAACTCACTTCCAAATATAGTTTAAACATATTTCAACTCTCTGTGAATATCTCTTTAAAACCTATGAGACATCCATGGGTGCATTCTATTAGTTAGAGACAGTTTATTATCTCAGTCAAAGGAACATTCAGATTATTTAGGAAATCAATCCTATTTTAATAAACAACATTTAGGAGCCATCCTAATCCTGGAAAAAAAATCACAAATGATGACTAGGCTACACACTCTAAATTCTATATAATATCCCTTGTCTTACTAAAAGGAAGAAATGGGAATTAACATTTATTAATCGCCAAGCTCACGTGAGCCATAATGCTAGACACTTCTTACTATGTAAAACTGTTTCATTCTTACAACAATTCTTGAGAGGTGGGAAGGATATTTTTTCTTGAAGAAGGAAAAATAAAGCTCAAAAAACTTAGAAAACTTCCAAAGGATGAAAAAGAGTATGTAGTAGAAGTGGAACTTGAACATGTATGTAGAGCTCCAAAGATCTTGATATCATTTATCTTCATGTGCCATGGTGGGTAATCCTATATGCGCTGAGAAACTCAAACTTCCATTGGGAGGCAGCACAGCATCACGATCAGGACCTTTTGCTCAGGTGTCACCTGTCTGCCTTGGTCTGAATGCTAATTTCAACACTTATTGGCTATTTGATGTGGGTAAGGAAAGCTACATCACCTCTTAGCACTGCTGTCTGGGTATAAAAATGGTTTATACCCTATCAGGTTAATATGAGGATTAAATTAATGTATCTAACCATTGAAATTAATTAGTGAAAAGAATTTAGTTGTGCATGACTCATGGAAAGTATTTAATAATTGTTAGCAATAACTCTGATTTTGTTTCATTCTTATCATTCTATTATTAAACATTCATTTCCAAGATAAGTAATACCCTAATTTATTTTTTAAAGTTGGAATCATTTTGTGATTTGCTCTAAAGAAAGGAAAGTCAATAAACACATTTACGGAAATCATTTTCTAACAATAACTACAAGTGTTATAAACTCAGCTCAACAATTTTGCCCCCTCAGGCTCCTCCTGTATTTATTTATGCTTTTGAGAGAGATAAAATAGTATAGAGTCTTATCAAATCTTTATGTTTCACAATTTCTAATTTTATCGCTACACATTAGAGAGATGCCAGTTGGAAATACCATTGTTTTAATAAGTTCTCTATTTCAGAGCTACACAAAAAAGATAAGTACATATCACTAACAAAGATACTTCTGTCTACAAGAGTTTAAACACAAGTTTAGAGACAAATTCAATGGACACTTTCCAAACAATATTGGGTATAAAATAATTACTATTTAGAACAACTTTACACATTATTATAAAACTTCTATTGATGAGTTAGTAGAGATATTCAACATTTTTCACTCTGAAACTTTCACCACCAGTTTTTAAATTTTAATCTTTTGTTCTAACAGGACTCAATTTTGATTTTCTTTTAACTCCCCAAAACACATTTATTTAATGTTCCACATTTTTTACCTTGAATAAAGTGAAAAAAAAGGGATAAACATTTCATGCTTCTTTATGAAACAGATTTGTTTACATTTAAAAGGTCTTAATCATTTCAAAATTATTTCACTTTCCTAATGCATATGGCTGCTATAAAAAAACTCACATAATTTCTCATTTATAAGATTTGTTTTCCTTTTATCTTAGTGATGGTGTTGACAATTTATTTTCATGAGGTACTTTTTTAAAGACCATTTGAAACTTTTTCTATTTGAATGGAAAACAACAACAAAAATAGCAGAAAACTAGAGTGAGTCTAAGGTGAAGGGACTGATTCCTTTTTTCCTTTTGTACCTTACTTTTGCTTAGCACAGGTTAGAAAAAAAATTTAAGTATATCTGAGCATCTATATAAGTAAAGCTTTCTTACAATTATGTTTATTTAGGATTTGAGTGAGAGGTTTTGGCATTATGTCTATTATGCAATTCAAATTCCTTTAGAAAACTTATTATAGAAACAAATCTTAGAATTATTTATGTGTTCATCTAACAAATATTTATACAAACCTTCCATGAGCCAGGACATTTCTCAACTCTGAGACAGCAAAGAACACATTCCCTGTTCTTAGAGCATGTCTATACTGGGTGATGTAGCGGGGTATAAAATAAGTAACTAGTAAATCAATCAACAAAGTAATATCACTTTGTTAATTTATGGAGAAACTAAAGTTGAGTGAGATTGAAGAGGTGAAATAACTTAAGATCATTTAGTAGTCAGTGTTACTTAGACTGAGATCTGAGATCTAAGAAACAAGAGGAGCTTGCTACTCAAAGATCCCTATTAGAGTATTTAAGACATAAGGAAGAACCTCTGCAGTAGAAAAAGAAAGATTTTTCAACCGTTTAAGAGACAGAAAGAAGATAATGTGGTTGAAACATAAATACCTGGGCAAAGTGGTTGGAGATCCAGTCTTCTGGACACCTGTAGGGTTTTCATTGTATAGCTTCCAGCAATATACACTAGGTGCAATTTTCTTTTTAAAAAGATAACTCTAGCTTCTCATTTGTGAATGGATTATATCAAAGACAAGAGGAATCAGGAAATTCCATTATTGTGGTGGTGCAGGTAAGAAAGGATAGTGACTTAACCCGGGGTGGTTGCACAAGATAGAGATAGGTGAACAGATATGAGCTATAATTTGGATAGGACCCATGGTGAACTGAATATCAAAGTCTAAATGATATAGAAGACTCAAATATGAATGCACTGCCTTTTGATTCTGAGTAATTGGGAGGTTGATATTGTCAGCTACTGAGTTAGGGAGGAAGAGTTTTGGGAAACTAGTGTTCTCTCACTATATCAACGATATTCTTTATCATCTCTTTCCGTGTTCCATATTTATTTTCTAGCCTGTGTAGAGTGATGTTGTTTTGACCAGATTAATATATATTCTAAGTTCCCAAACTAATAATTATCAAAACAGGGGAAGTTCTCTAAAGAAACTTCTCATAGGAAACTATTGGAGAGTTCTTTTCAAGGCATAACAATTAATGTAAGCAATTTAGAAAAAAATCAAGTGTTACAGATTACCTATATTAGTAGACTATAAGAACATCTATTAATAACTGAAATATAAAGAGAATTATAATAAAAATTATAATAAAAAAGTAAAAGAAACATTAAAATCTCTCCCCCCCTTCCTCATTGCATAACTCATTTAACCCATGTTTGTTGTCGTGGTTATCTATTGCCACATGACTAAGTATCTCAAAATTTAGCAACATTAAATGACAGCAATCTTAATTTTGTTCACAAATCTGCAGTATTTGCAGGGCTCGACAGGGATGGCTTTTCTAGTTGACGCAGCATCAGCGGGTATGAATCAAGTGAGGCTGGAGGATTCACTACCAAAGTGGCTGACTCCCATAGCTGGCAAGTTGACCTTGGCTGTCAGCTGGGGGGTCAGTGATCCTGTCATCTGAATGCTTCAGTTCTTCACACCAGCCTCTTCATGAGTCTGCATTGTGCTTCCTCACATAGTGGCAACTGATTCCAATCAGCAAGTGTTCCAAGAGGCCCAATGGAAGCAGCAAAGCTTATAATTTAGTCTTAGAAGTCCCTAAACGTTCCTACAATATTCTAGTGGCCAAACTATTCACTGAGGCCAGCCCAGATTCAAAGGAAAGGGAATTAGAGTCCACCTCTCAGAAGAAGTAACATAATTTATGGTCATCTCTAATTTACCACAGATCATCTTATTAAGTCCACCATGCCACTAATAAGTAAATGAATGAATACATTTAAACATATATTTTACTGTTCTGCCATCTTCCATACTTGCTATTAAGGATATTAACAGCGAACTTTGCATGGATATTAATGAATATGCTTATGATCCAATAAAGATTTTAAAAAGGAAATTCATATATGTGGATAAACCATAAAGTGCAGGTGCTTACGACAAACTAAGTTTTCAAGCAGAATTTCTATTATAATGATTCAATGCTAAAAAAACAAATTGAAATGCCAAATATTGTTCAGTTAAGTTGTGTCCTCAGATAACATTTCTCTAATTGCAGTTCTTGCTTTAGAGAACAGCAATTAGAAAATTACATATGCTGAGAAAAGAGGCTCAAAAAAGGCCTTGAGATTCTGGCTCACTATTGTTAACGAAGTCATACAATCTGTCTTTACTTATTAGGGCTTTTAAGCAGAGAACAGCTGAAAAGTAAGGCCTATTTAAAATGAAATTACAGAAAGGCAGAAAGGACTTTGATAAGTATATTTGAAAAAGGAGTATTTTTTCACCTGTTCATGTGGTGAACATCTGTGGGTTTTTGGCAATCGTGTTTTCCACTCAAAAAGAAACTCCTAGTTCAAAGACTCATCCTCCCTTGTATCTATTTCTTTGAAGTGTTCCCTTGGATCTCTTAAACTATGGGTAGCCAAACGATTTTGGCACGTGGGGTATATATTCATTACAAACTGAGTCTCAGGATTCAATATTTTATCTTCTATTCTGTCACTACCTGCTTATGCTTTTAACTAGGCTGTTTGACCAGTTAGTCTTGGCAGTTATGCAGAAACACCACTTTCACAGGCAAAACAATAGTGAGTGTAACATAAGAGTCTTTGCCTACAAATTTTCAAATGAAAAGAAATGGAAAAAAGGTAGTGAGAATATTAACTGATGGTGATAATAGATAATAGACAATAGAGAAGGCATGCATGCAGGTAGAGTAAGGATCTGTGATATACTTAAATGAGAGTGATTCTACTATCTAATGTTGCAGATTGTCAATAGTAAAACGTAGCTAGCTTACTCTTTAAAATTTAATTTTAGAAAAAAATGTTGAAATCTCCTTAATTCAAGTTATGACTTTTGAAACAAAATATTTTAATGTTCATTCTGAAACATTACAAAACAATTTTTAATATAAGGGTTAGCTGGGCAGAATCATAACACACATTGTCAATCATAATATCAGGCTAATAAAATCCAGCCCTTAACAATGACATAAGCATATGCCATTCAGGGTTACTAGATTTTACCAAACCTTACAAATCTAGGCATCTGCTAACATGTATTTAGAAACAACCTCAGGTTTTTCTCCATCTCAGGTTAAATAAACGGTGGTCTGCATCAGTGATACTTATCCCATCCTAACTCTTTTTTCGGAAGTTGTACATGGTAAGAAGTTTCCAGGGGACATATTATTATAATATGTGTTTACTGAATTGTTCTGTTTCTCCCTCAAATTAATAAAGTCATTCCTCAGAAATATTACTAAATGAATATTTACTTATTTATTTTTGTTTCATGGAAAGGCTACAATGTAGTTAACAAGCTAGAGCTTTAAAGTAAGAAAAGGATTATCATAACTCAGGTAATGGGATAATCCCTCTAAATAACCAGCCAAGTATTGAACAGATCTCACCTCTGTGAATAAAATTCATCATATGGTTTTCTGATTTATTGTCCAGAACACTTCAAATCAGTGATAAGCAGTGTGATTGTTAAGGTAATTTTATGATTTGCATTTGGTATGCTAATATATTTTGATTCAAGTCACCAGAATGGTGATAGATGATCCTCTTTCTATTTTCTGAGAGAAAAGATAAAATCTCCATAGTTAAGACGGGAAACTAAACCTGCTTAGCATGGTTTAGTGTTTATTATTTAGTATTTCATAGGCAATCCACAGTTATATATACAAATATTTACCTCTGCTGCTTCACCTTAGCAAGAAGTTAAGGATAATTGCACAGCATCATGACTATTCATTTATCATTCTTCTAAATTTTCTACAGATGTATATATATATATATATGTATATATATATATATACACACACACACACACACACATATATATGTGTATATATATATATGTATATATGATTTCTATAGAAAAATATATATGCTGAAGCTATAAGGTGATTAAATTGATTTCAACATACATATTTTAGTTATGTTCCCCTTGAAAACCATAATAATGATCTTGAGTATAATAATGATTGCTAACATGTACTAATCAATTTGTATGTGGAAGGTGATGCTCTTAGAATCTTTTATGAATGCATTTAAGACATTTAAAATCCACATAATGTGCAGGCTCTCATTATACCAAATTTAACTCAAGGAAGTAAAGTACAGAAAGTTTAAGATACTATCCCAAGATCATACAGCTTGTAAATATCAGAGTCAAGATTTGAACCCATGGAATCTAATCCCAATTTCTAAAATTTATGTCTCTTGACTGTACTACAACTAGGAGTCTGGCTCCTGGTTAAAATCTTTAATGTCAATTTCAGGCAATAAGAAAGTCTTTATCTGTCAGGGCTCATGAGGTAAAGTTGTCCACTCCCCCCAATCTTTCTCTCTCTCTCTCTCTCTCTCTCTCTCTCTCTCTCTCTCTCTCTCTCTCTCTCAATCTCTCTCATACACACACGCGCGTGCACACACACACACACCAGAGTTGGCGAACCAGACTTGGTGGCCAGAATATCACAATTGCTCTCAAGGGAGTTGCAGTCAAGGCATCCGGCTCCCTGGCCAGTTATGCTCTTAGGAGTATTTGCACTCCTAATCTAGGCATCTCATCCCTCACTCTCTTCATATGAGGCCTTTACCATATGTCCTTTTCAGACACTTTTGCAGAAGAGAGAAGAGAAAGGGAAAACCATGAAGACACTTTTTCCAGTCTGACTCAGTATCCAGTACTTTTCCACTCTTAGCCATCTTCTTCATCCTCCCTCCAGCCTCAGTGTTTATAAAACTGCTGGAGCTTTTTGTTCAGGGCTCTCAATTGAGACAAACCCCACATTTTCCCTCATCTATTTAACCCTCAACCGGTGTACACTTGCATGGGAGAAAATGGAACAGGGATGTCGACACTTTCTCCAGTTTAGACTATTGCTTATACCATGGCAGTAAGTGATTAAAAGCTTAACTCTTTCATTTAGCTTGTTTTTTAATGAGCTCCTCTGACATCTGGCAGCTCAGCTGAGTTACTTATACTACTTGGTAGAGTTACTATTGTAATATAATCTGATCTGAATTTCAGAATGATCATTCTGCGTGCAATATGGAGAAGTTATTGGAGCAGGATAAGACTAGGAGTGTTTGCAAAAATCTTAAGTACAACCTAATGCTGTTAGTGCAGTGTGATGAAAAAAAGTAGACATGTTAGAGACATACTTAGTAAGTAGAATCAACAGGGCCTGGTGATTGATTGAAGATAGGGGATTAAGGATGAGAGAGAGATTAAGGGTGAATTATGACAAAATTCATGTTGAAATCATAATACCCGGTACCTCTGAATGTGAGTGTGTTTGGGGAGAGGGTCTTTAATGAGTTATTTAAATGAAAATGAGGCTAATTAAGGGGTCATATTCCAATATGATCGGTGACCTTATAAGAAGAGGAAATTTGAAAACAGGTACAAAGGGAAGATTTTATGAAGGTGGCAGAAAAAACATAGTCATTTTCATTTTCAAGGAAAGGGACCTCAGACTAAACCAACTGTGCCAACACCTTGGTCTTTGACTTCTATCTTCCAAAATTGTGAGAAAATTATCCTTTGTTTAAGGCACTCATTTTGTGGTATTTTTTCAACTTTACCAAACTAATACAGGGTGATACTCAAGTTTTTCACTTAGGTGTTTGGTAGTTGTACTCCCTGATATATTAAAGTAAGGAGAGAGAATGAATGATCTGGGAAATGGGAATCAGAGATTATAGCTTCAGTTGAGTTTAAGGTATCACTGTGTATTCAAATTGAGAAGTCATGCATACAACTCAATCTATGGATCTGAGGTTCAGAGAGAGGTCTGTACTATAAATAGCAACCTAGGAGTCATGATATGATATGCAAAATAGCATGAAATCTAATACAAAATGTAAAATCAGCATATATACTTGGATGTAACTGCATAGATTTATTCTATATTTTTATTCCTGTACGGTGCTATTAAGAACTTCCTACAAAGAAGTAAAGGTAAAGCTAATGTCAGTGCCTAAAACAATGATTCATGAATAATGAAAATATAAGGTAATAAAGATAAAGCATTAGAATATAAGGCCAGGGTCAGTGGAGGGAGTCCATAAGTGTTAAATGAATTAATCCTTATTTAAGCCTACCCAGATTTCCAAAGGAAAATGCAGTGAGATTTAAAGACCAAAGGAAACATGTAGGAAAGAGATCATTGTTAATCACTTACAGTCCATTCATTTTTAGTTCACAGAACTTTTAAAATTCAATTTTTGACTTATCATCTGTGACTATCGTCACAGAAAAATAGGGGTACAAAAAAGTGGAGGACATACAATCATGTACCACATTATGACATTTTGGTCAATGATGGTCTTATATACAAGAGTAGTTCCATAATATTATAATGCAGCTGAAAAATTCCTATTGACTAGTGTGGCATGATAGTCCAAAACTTCAAAGGATTTTCCAAGGATGAAGAGACTGCAAAAATCAAGGCTGTGTTTCAGATGGCCAACAAATTTAACCTCTGCGTGGATGAGGATGACATTAGGTGATCATAGAGGTGGTACCTGAGGAATTGACTAATAAGGAGTTGTTGGAACTGGAACAAGAATGTAGAGCTGAAGAAAAGGCAGAACAAAAGAAAACTGTAGAAGAAAAAGAAGAACCCCACAAGAAAATTCACAGTGAAAGGGTTAGCAGAAGCTTTAGCAGATTTCAACAAACTCCTTAAAATTTTGAAAACATGGACCCCAATAATGAAAAATTTTCATCAAAAGAGAGGAATTTTCATAGTGTATTATTTGCTTACTAGCAAATCTGTGATTAAAAAAAAAAAAAAATGAGCAAACCACCATGGACATATTTCTGTAAAGGGTGATACCTTCTCAAGAAGAGCCTCAGGCAATTCCTTCAGGAGGGATTCCAGAAGAAGGCAGTGTTAACATAGGAGATGATGGTTCCATTCTTGTTATTGCCCCTGAAGACCTTCCAGTGGGACAAGATGTGGAGGTGGAAGGCAGTGATATTGTGGATCATGACCCCGTGTAGGCCTAGGCCCATGTGTGTGTTGTGTCTTAGTTTGTTACAAAAAAAGTTTAAAAAGTAAAAGAAAAAATTAAATAAAAAGAAAAAAATTAAATAGAAAAATGATTATAGAATAAGGAGAAAAAGGAAGAAAATATTTTGCACAGCTATATAATGTGTTTGTGTTTTAAGCTAAGTGCCTATACAAAAGAGTAAACATGCTTTAAAAAGTGTAGAAAGTAAAAACGTTTACGTTAAGCTAAGGTTAATTTATTACTGAAGAACGGGAAAAAATTATACGTTTTGTGTAGCCTAAGTGTACAGTGCTTTTAAAATCTACAGTAGTGTCCAGTCATGTCCGAGGTCTTCACATTCACTCATCACTCAGTTGCACCCAGAGTAACTTCCAGTCCTGCGAGCTCCATTCATGGTTAAATGCCCTATACAAATGTACACTCCCCCTTTTTTTATCTCTGACATTTTCTTGTACCTTTTCTATTTTTAGACATGTTTAGATACACAAATATTTACCATTGTGTTCCAGTTGCCTACAGTATTCAGTACAGAGACATGCTGTGCAGGCCCGTAGTCTGGGGAGCAATGGACTATACCATATAGCCTAGGTGTGTAGTAGGTTTGTTACATCACCTAGCTTTGTGGAAGTATACTCTGATGTTTGCACAACAACAAAATCACCTTACAATACATTTTTCAGAACATATCCTCTTTGTTAAGTGACGTATGACTATATTAGAGAAGCTAGTATGTCAATAAAATGGAAACTACACCTTCAGCGGTAAATGTGCAAGGGTAGTGCTCTGTGGGAACAGCAGTATGCATGTGGTTTAAGGGGCTGTAGAAGCCAGAGAACAGGATTTGCACTAACAGAGGAAGTCATCCTAGGGCACTCGCCTTGTAGTGACAAGGGACTAAACAAGAGCAAATGGATTTTTAACCTTCCCAGCAGTTGATACAACACATTGACACATATTAAAAAACAAATTCAGATACTCAGAGAAAATGCTCGATTCAGTCTCCTTACAAGTTCACAGTGGGTCAAGTGAGCTTTTGATTTTAATCAGAGAGCTTGCTTTTCCTTTTTGGTTTTAGAAAATCAAGAGTTTACTTTTAATAAATCTGTGCTCAAAATCATAAATTATTTTCCAATATGCTTGACCCAAATTCAATGCTCTCTTAAGTTTTGAATCCTTTTCCTAATTATGATGGCAGATTTTTCAGGAGCAAATGTACTTTTGCAATGGACACAGCTAAAGGATTTAACTTCAAGAATCCGAATATAACAGTCATCAAAATTTCTCTAAGTTCTTTCCTTAAGTCTGTGCATTTCTGTTTACTTTTTTGAACATATAAAATAAACTATTGTAAACCATGATGTGAAAAAACACACTCAGCAATGGTAAAGCCTTTTCAGAATTACCCTCTTCAAAAGTCTACGACTTTTCAAGTTGGTGGAGTGCTGCTTAAAAATATCAAACTGCAAAGATGCACTCCTAGAAATTATAAGCAATTTGTGCATCAAACAATATGTACAATAGTACTATACAGTAAATTGGACCAGCTGCCTATGCCTACCATTACAGCTGGTTGCAAAGTATATAATTTATGTTTTCTGCAGTAGAAAGTGGGAAGGTTTTTTTAAAACTGTGTTCATGCTTTTATAAAGAGCCTTTTCCTTTTTATTTTTTAACCATTGTAAGCTCAAAAGAGGTGGTATTTTACCATAATGTTTAGTGTTAATCCATTTCTATTATAGGTGAAGGGTCTACCAAAGCACTTTGCCTAGGGCCTCTTATTTCATCCTTATCAGTTGATAATTTAAACACATACTTGTCTTCATGTTTTTCTTAAAATATGAGTTTTAAGAAAACTCATTTTATGTTTAAAAAAGGAATTAGTAATGACTACTATAAGGATACTTGATAGCAAAAAATTGGCTTTAAAATTCAGTAAATGGCATGCATTGATCTTAAAAGTTAAAGAAACAATATTTTCTACTGATAAGCTGAACAGCCTTGGTTCAAAAATAAATATACTGCACACTGATTAATCTTGAAATTTGCTTCCAGAAGAATGCAACTTGAAAGAAAAGTTTCATGGACATATAAAAATCAATATTCTTAACACTTGACTATTGCCCACAAGCTGATTCATTTCCAGGTTTTCCTTATACATAACCTCCTGGTCTAAAAATAAGGACCTTATTTTTTATTTTTTAATTAGATCTTTATTTTGAGAAAATTATAGATTGACACGTATTTTTAAGAAATAATTATAAGAGATTACACTTATCTTTTACCAAGTTTCCCCCAGTGGTAACATTATGTAAAATTACAGTACATTATCACAAATAGCATATTGACATTGATATCCTTAATATACAGAACATTTCCATCACCAAGAGATCCCTTGTTTACTCCTTCTGTGTCCACGCCTACTTCCTTAATCTCTGACAATCATTAATCTGTTCTCTATTTCATCATTTTATCATTTCAAGAATGTTATACAAATGGAATCCAACAACATGTAACCTTTGCAGATGGGCTTTTGTCACAGTATAATTCTTTGGAGATTCATCCAGATAAACAATATACCATGGGTGTCAAAATATGTATTCACATGACTTGTATTAATCTTTTGTTATCAGTATATATTGATTATTACTATTTTCATACAGTTTTTTTTCCTTTCTTAAAATGTGTATACTTTTTTTTTTTTTTGGCACCCTCTGCATTTCTTTTTATTGCTGAGTAGTATATTAAGGCATTGCTGAGTAATACTCTATGTTTTGTTTAACTATTTGCTGTTGAAAGATATCAGGATTATTTCTAGTTTGGGGCTCTTATGAATGAAATTGATATAAATGTTTGTATACAGGTTCTTGCATGAACATAAATAACTCTTCCTTTCATTGGATAAAGTTGCAGGAGTGCAATTTCTGGGTCAATTGGTAGTTGCATATTAAACTGCCAAAGTTTTCTATAGTGGCTGTACCAATTTATGTTCCCAGCAGCAGTGATTTTTTTTTTTTTTTAATTCACATTTTTGCCATCATTTGGGTGGTCACGTTTCTTTTTCTAAATTTTCATTTTAGCCATTCTGACGTGTGTGGAGATACGTCTTGAGGTTTTAATTTGCCGTTATAGAAAGGCTAATGATGTTTAACATCTCTTTTATTTTCTTATTTTTCCATTTATTTATCTTCTTCAGGGAAATATATCTGCATGTCTCTTGCCCATCTTCTAATTGGATTAGTTGCTTTTATTTCCTGCTGAGTTTTGAGAGTTCTTTGACATTACTCTTTTGGATATATAATTTGAAACTATTTCTCGCTGCTCTTTTATTTGCTTCTTCATTGCCAAAGATTATTATAGAACAAATATTTGTAATTATGATTAAATCATACTTATCCATTTTATTTTTTATAGATCATGCTTTGTGTGTCAAACCTAGAACATTTTGACTGGACCTGGATCTTGAAAACTTTCTCCTTTGTGCTTCTGTAAAAGTCTATACTTGATGTTTAAAATCAATTTTTACTTAAATTGTGTTTAAGATGTGAGATTTGGGTCAGACTCATTATTTTTGCTTATATGGAGAAAAATAAGATCCAGAATAACACACACTATATGAAGAAGAACAAAGTTTAAGGACTGACACTCCTCAACTTAAACATATACTATACAGCTGCAGTAATCAAGATGGTGTAGTATTGGTAGAAAATAATAAAGAGATCAATGCAACAACATAGAGAACACAGAAACAGAACTAAGTAAATATAGTCAACTGATTTTTGATGAAGGAACAAAGGCAATAAAATGAAGCAAAGCTATTCTTTTCAACAAATGGTGTTGGAAAAACTGGATATCTACATGCAAAAGAATGAGTCTAGACACAGACCTTAGACCCTTTCTAAAAACTACCTAAAAATGGTCATAGACTTAATGTAAAACAAAAAAACTATAAAACTCCTAGAAGATAATAGAAGATAAAGCTTAGATGACCTTCCATATGGTGATGACTTTTCAGTTAGAACTAAAAGTAATATCAATATAAGAGATAATTGATAAGCTGGACTTCATTAAAATTAAAAACTTCTGCTGTATGATTTTCGCTTTCAAGAGAATGAAAAGACAAACCAAAGACTGGGAGAAATATTTGAAAAATGCAACATCTATAAAGTACTGCTCTGCAAAATATAAAAAGAACTTTTAAAACAGCAATAGAAATAAATAAATAATTTGATTTAAAAATGTGCCAAAGGCCTGAACAAACATCTCAACAAAGAAGACATACACATGGCAAACAACCATATAAAAAGGTGCTCCACAGCATATGCCATTAGGAAAACACCAAACAACAATGAGAATCTACTACATACATTTTTCAATGGTCAAAATCTAGAAAACTGACAACACGAAATGTTGACAATCCTGTGCAAAACAGGATCACTCATGCATGGATGGTGGGAATGAAAAATGGTACAGACATTTTGGAAGAAACTTTGGCAGTTTTTTACAAAATTAAAAATATATATTTATATGTTTACCATATAATCCAGCAATCACACTTTTGATATTTACCCAAATGAGTTGAAAACTTATGTCCACACAAACACCTGCACACAGATGTTTCTAGCAGTGTTATTCATAATTGTCAAAATATGGAAGCAACAAAGATGTCCTTCGGAAGATGAATGGATAGATAAACTATAGGGCATCAAGAAAATGGAATACTATTTAGTGCTAAAAATAAATCAGTAGAGGAGGGGCCAAAATGTCTTCCTCCCATGTGCACACCTAATAAACACATATAGAGCAGTCCATCCTGAAGAATAACCGAGGGCTAATTAAATAGCTTCTGCACAGATAAGAGAGCAAACACCTGGAGAAGTGTAAAAGAGGTAGAGATGTGGTGAATATGGGAATTTTACCCCAGTGGAGCAACCTAAGGTATGGAGGGATATACTGAGGTGCTTGCATGCAGACTCCCCTGTCCTAGAGTACAGCAATGAAACAATGATTTTAAGGGTGCCAGATTATACATGGGAAAAAAAGGTCATTTACTAAGCCCACAATGCTTGTCAAATGAATGGGGAACTGCAAGAAATCTCCAGGACCTATGGGAACTCTCTGGGATTGGAGGTGTCAGCCAGCGCCATTGTTTACATTTCCTCTCTACTTAGATAGTGCTGCTGGCACTCAATCCTAGTGCTCTAGCTGACCTGCAAGGCTGCTGCAGTGCACCTCAGGCCTCCTCGAATAGCTCCTCTTCAAAACACAGCCAGCCTGCACACCAGCACACCACAAGAACCACACACCCTGGGCCACCTTGCCCGGACCCTGCACCAGTCCCAGCCAGCCCACCGGGATATCCCTGGTAACATGATGCACAGCTGCTTTGGCTTTATCTGGCCTACTAGAGACACCGAGCACATGCAGTCTACACCAAAATCACTCCTACACAAGGCTCTCTTTCAAAATTAGGAGAGTAGCTGTTTTGCCTCATTCATAAAACCAAACAAAAAAGTCAGACATAATGAAGGGATATAGGAACATGTTCCAAATGAAAGAAGAAGAAATCCCACCCCATCCCCAAACAACAACAAAACAAAACAAAACAAAATAAAACAAAAAATATAATGAAACAGATAAGTCATTTTTTCTGGTAAAGAATTCTGAGTAATGGTCATAAGGAAACTCATCAAACTTGGGAGAAGAATAATGGAATAAAGTAAGAACCTTAAAAATGAGTTAGAATATAAAAAAGAACCGATCAGAGCTAATAAATACCATAAATAAAATGAAAAATATACTACGTACACGGGATCAACAACAGATTAGATAACAGTGAAGAACAGGTTAGCAGCCTGGAGAGTGGAAATCAACTAATCAGAAAAGTATAATAAAAAAGAAACAAGGATAATTTAAGGGATATCTGGGACAACATCAAGCATATTAGAATTCACATTATAGGGATCCCAGAAGGAGAGGAGAGATAAGAAAGGGGCAGAAAACCTATGTAAAGAAATAGTGGCTGAAAATTTTCATAACCTGTATTAAGAAATTTATATCCAGATCCAGGAACCACAGAGATTCCAAAACAAGATAAATCCAAAGCAATCCACATTAAGACATGTTGTTATTAAAATGGCAAAAGTTAAAGACAAAGAGAGAATCTTAAACTCAGCAATAGAAAAATAACCATTCATATACAAGTGAAACCTCATAAAGCTATGAGTTGATTTTTTTTTTTTTTTTTTTTTTTTTTTTTTTTAGTATAAACTTTGCAAGCTGGAAGGGCATGCCAGGATATATTTAAAGTGCTGAAAGCAAAGAACCTACAACCTAGAATAATCTACCCAGCAAAGTTATCATTTGGAATTGAAGGAGAGAGAAATCATTTCCCAGACAAGAAAAATCTAAAGGAGTTCATCACCACTAAACTGGCTTTACAAAATGTTAAAGGGTTTTTAAGTCGTGAATGGAAAAGTCATAACCAGAAATAAAAAAAAAATATATGAATGACAAAATCTCATTGGTAAACGCAAATATGTAGAAAAATCAGTGGATCAGCCACTGCTAGTGTGAAGGATAAAAGACAAAAGTAACAAAATCAACTACAACTACACTAAGTTGTGAGGGATAAAATTAAAAAGATCTGAAACACAACATCAAACACATAAAGCATGGAGGGCAGAATAAAAATGTAGTGCCTTTAAAATGCATTCAAACGTAAACACTTATAATAAATAAAATACATAATAATAAAAACACTTAAAATATACTGCCATGTATACAGGTCTATATTCACAAACCAAAACCTACAAAAGATACACAAAAAATAAAGAAAAAGGAACCCAAGCCTAACAGTAAAGAAAAGCAGGAAACCACAAGAAAAGAGACTGAGTAAAGAAGACAGGAACAGGATAAGGGGGTTGGGGGGTGGGGGATGAGGGTGAGGGGGATCAAATATATGGTGATGGAAGGGAGTGAGCTGACTCTGGGTGGTGAAACACACAGTGTGATTTATGGATGATGTGATACAGAAATTGCACACCTGAAATCTATGTAATTTACTAACAATTGTCACCCCAATAAATTCAAAAAAAAAAAAAAAAAAAGAAGACAGGAAGCAGAGAAAAACTACAAAAACGCTGAAAAAACAATGAACAAAATGGCAACAAACACATACCTATCAATACTTACTGTAAATGTAAATGAATTGAATGTTCTAATTAAAAGATATAGGGTGATGAATGGAAAAAAAAAATTTAAAAGTCCTTATCTATATGCTGCCTACAAGAGGACTCACTTCAGATCAAAAGACATACACAGATTGAACGTGAAGGGATGGAAAAAGATATTCCAGGCAAATAGAAACAAAAAGAACGCTGAGGTAACAATACTCATATCAGACAATAAACTTTAAAATAAGGAGTGTGAATAGAGACAAAGAAGGTCATTATATAATTATAAAGGGGTCAATCCAAAAGGAGGACATAACATTTGTAAATATCTATGTACCCAACATAGGCGTACCTAAATATATAAAACAGATATTAACAGACATAAAGGGAAAAAGCAACAATAAGACAATGATAGATGGGGACTTAAGACCTAATTAGAACTATTATATAAATTCAAAAAGTTGCAGGATACAAAATTAATATACAGAAATCTGTTGCATTTTTATACACTAATAACAAACTATCAGAAAGAGAAGTTAATAAAGTAATCCCATTTACAATTGCATTTAAAAAAGAGTAAAAAAATTAGGAATAAATTTAACCAAGCAAGTGAAAGACCTATACTCTAAAAACTGTAAGATATTGATGAAAGAAATAAAAGTCAAGACAAATAAATGGAAGCATACACTGTGTTAATGAATAAGAAGAATTAACTACCCAAATGTTCATACTACCTAAAGTAATCTACAGATGCAGTTCAATCCCTATGTAAATATCAATGGCATTTTTAACAGAACTAGAAACAAATAATCCTCAATTTATATGTAACCACAAAACAAACCCCGATAACCTAACAATCTTGAGAAAGAAGAACAAAGTTGGAAGTATCACGTTCCCTGATTTCCAAAGCTATAGTAACAAACAGTATGGTACTGGCACAAAAACAGACAGACCAATGGAATAGAAGAGAGGATCCAGAAATAAACCCACACAAATGCACTCAACTAATTTTTTAAATTAAGACTATATTTTTTAGAGCAGTTTAAGGTTCACTACAAAATTGAGAAGAAGGTACAGAGATTTCCAGTATGCTTCCTGCCCTCATATATACAAAGCCTTCCCCATTATCAACATCCCCAACAGAGTGGCACATTTGATATAATTGACACATCACAATCACCAAAAGTCCATAATTTACATTATGGTTTACTCTTGATGCTGAACAATGTATCACTTTGGCCAAATATATGACACATGTCCACCATAATGCTATCACACAGAACATTTTCATTGTGCTTAAAAACCTCTGTGTTTCCGCATTGCATGCCTATTTCTATCATTCAATTATAAACTACTTCAGGAAAAGAAGTGTTAAATACCCATCTGTATGTTTCTGAAATAGCTTGTTGGTGTGCAAGAGAAGATGCTGAATAAGTTTTTGCTTAATGCATTAATATTCTTAACATTAGCAGGTTGCACTATACTCTCAAAGTTTATTTTCCAGTGCATTATTGATTCCTCAAAATGATACCATACTTGGAAGACCTGATTCATACCTCTTTTCTCCATATCTTTCTGTGTATGTTGGTAGTTCAGAAAATTCCTCTATTTGTCTGACAGTTCATTCCATGTAAACATAAAAACTTGTTTTAAGTTTTGGTTTTCTCTGTGTGTGTTGTAAGCCTTAAGAGGATCTGTTCATCATTAAACTTTCCTAGGCATATACACTGATGAATTTGTTTAACAGATCAGATCTTTATAAGAGACAACTGAGAATCAAATCTATTGCATCTTTTTTATTTCTGTTGTCTATGGAAAGCCTGAGATAATAACACACTCTACAACATTTGCTTTTCTCCATAACTTTTTCAAGTCAACAGTACCTTTGTAAAGCTATGCTAGTTTTTGTTTTTCTGCTTTTTTTTTTTCCCAACAGTTCAAAACAACCATGGACCATACATAAATTATGGTGTTCTATTATATTTTTTATTGTGGATTATTACATTTTAACATATGCAACATCTTTTTTCATTAATATTCTTCTCTTATTTTAAATATTTTGCATTCTTCTATCTCTTATGAATGCAAAATATTTATGATGAATTCTCTTCAATTTATGGGTAATATTCAATTTGTTGTAGCATTTAGTGAGGAATTAAGTCTGCAGTTTCACTCAACAGTGCTTTTGTTGCAATTTAGCCATTACTTGAATATTAAATCTGGTAATTATTTATTTTTACTTTCTTTTGCATACTTTGCTTTTACTCCCAGTTGTAGACTCCTGGAATCTGCAGTATGTAATATATTATAAAATATTTGCTTATGATTTGATTTCAATAATATTTATACCCAAAGGGCACAGTAAATGGTCAATTGTGACAAAGAGGCTGTGCTTTAAAAGCCTTTCACAGCATCTTTCTTCTATTCTTATCCTGAGATTATTGGCCAAACAATTGTTAAGAGTATTTTTATTGTAATGAATATCCACATGGTCAGATCACATCATGGTTAAGAGCTTCACTCTCTGGTCAGATGTTCTCCATTCAAATATTTGCTATATCATTCTTATTACTGCTGTGATTGTGACTTAATTATTTAACCTTTCTAATATATATTCATAATGAATACAGTAAAATTATTGTAAATATAACCCACTTTCAAAGACTGTTTCTCTATGTACTTCACCAGTTAGGATGAAATAGACTTTGTTGTGAAGATGAAATGAGACAGTGTACGTAAATCACTTAGTATGCGCTTGTAGTGTGGTAAGCATATGATAATTGTTACAGTTATTAATTGTATATCTTTCAAGATGCATGCTTTTTTTTCTATTCAGTTCCATTGTACGTATGATTGTAATTATTTGGGAGAATGTTACCAGTTACTTCATATTATTATTATTATTATTATTATTTTTACCACTACTACTATACTACTATGCCAGAAGAACAGGGTTACAGCACCTAAAAGTTTTAAGTATAGATGAAGAAAACCTCAGAGTTGAGTTTTTTTTCCTCTAAAAATACATATATTGTATTATTATAAAGAATATTTATATGCTTTCAATAATGTGAAATGTTGATATAATATAAAGTATATTAACTGTTGAATTTGTTCTTTTTTTTTTTTTCTGAACAACACTCTGCCTACATTTCTGGGCACAGGTTCAATTTTAACAAATCCTAATGATATGGATGACTGTTGCATTCGTTTTAACACCACCCTCCTAGACTAATTTGCATCACCAATGCTCTTTCAATGTTCTGGTAAAAAATAGTCTGATACTCTTTCATCAAATTTTAGTAAACATTCTGCGCTTCTGTGGAATACATCTCACTGGCTTCTGTTTATCTCCTGGGTATGATTTTAGTTAGAGGGCAAGCCTTAGGGATAGAGCTTTGAAAGATTCTTTACAAAACAAATTGTCTTTCTGCCTTGGCAGCAGTCCGCTCATCTTTGTTCTAATCCTAACAAAATTGATACTCATATATTTCTGAAGGTTGTGTGGGAATTTACATCATGGCTGTCTAGCTTAATTTTATTGTTTGTCTTCCCTCTAGGTTACTATGAGTCCCAAGTGATTTCAGAAAATTGAAATAGTGAGATTGCTACTTATAGAGCATTAATCTGTAGAGTTCAAACTCATTAATCTAGATCACCTCCCTTTGAGAGAGCAGGAAACACATATGGCAATGCAATTGAGAGGTCAGATTGCAAAACAAAACAAAAAAAATGAGTAATATTAGAGAACTTCAAGGTTACATAATAAATCATAGGCCAGTTAGAAAACTTGCTAAACTTCTAGTTTGCTTAGCAGGTGTTAGTGGCCCTTCTCAGAACCAAATTAAATTATTTGGCTTTAGAAGGCACTACTTAACCAGATATGAAACCTCAGAAATTAAACACAATAATACTCCTATAGAGAAAAAAAAATATATTAAGGAGAAATTTAGATTTTGTTTTCATTCCATTGTAAAATCTTAAGTTATAGCTAATAGAACTGATTCAAAGAATAGAAACAAACTCTATGTGATTTTACCCCTTTAATTCTTTGTTTAGATGTCAATCTTTGGAGATTTAGAGAGATAGGTATTAAAGATGGATGGCACGTATTACTATAGCAGCTGTGACCATTTGGATGGCAGGAAAGACATTGTTAAAGCATAACTATTTCTAACTTGGCAGGTGAGCCCTTAATGGCAACGAGAGAATCTCGTAGTATATTGTGATAATGATGATAGTATCATTGCCTATAATGCTTTATGTAAAAATCCCATAATAATGCAGAAACAAATATATGGAGATATTTGTGGAATGTGAAAAATAAACATAATGTCAAATTTCATAACCACAGCATTGATCTGAGAACATTGCACAAGATTCCTGGGAGTCAAATAACCTGATTAAGCAAATATAACTACTTAGTTGGGGAAATTCATTGTCCGACATAAACTGTATGTAATCATAATATCAGTGCCCAGATTTCCAGAAAAGAACAAACTAAATAAAAGAGAGATGAGGGATTCTAAGTGTTTTATAGCGTAAGATAGAAGCATTTAACAGAGTACGACACAGAGAGAAAAGTTCCATTGGTGGCAAATTCAAGACAAGACGAAAAACTAGTAATGTCTAAAGTGAGGGTTTTTGATTGCTTGTTTTCAGTATTGTTTACTGTGTTGTATGTGTGATACAAAACTTCTTCAGGGACCATAGAAAAACTTCTTAATTGTTTATGGTTTCTTCAAAAATTCAGAAGAGGTTTTGGATTTGGTGTCCAGTAGGGCACAATGTAATGTAAGAGCCAAAAGCAAAGGAGATGTATTGGAGATACACTTTTACACTTGAAAGTTTCAAGAAACATAAGGCACTTTAAAGGCACTATCTTTTCACCAGTAAAATTATTATGTTTTTCTGATTGAACTTTAAATTTAGAATGACAACACTTGAAATATTATCAATTTTGCTTCCAAAACCCAAAATACCTTTTCAAATTTCCACCTATAAATTAATCTTAATAATAGCAGAGTTGAAAATATTCTAAGAAATAAAATACCTGAACCTTTTTTTAAGGCATACTTACACCAAATGATAACAATGGAAGTTAAAAAAAAAATTATGGCAAGGCTGAAGTGCATTCCTGAGGTTAATTAAACGAGAGCAATAGAAAATGTAAGTATTCAGTGAATGACTGTAGCTTTGTATTTGTATGTGGGAAGGAGAGGTGTGTATAAAATTTACGAATTTAGTCTAGGTAGTTACTTATTTATTTTTGTATTTATTTATTTCAATTATTTCTTACGTTCCACGTTAATACCTAATTATTTCATAGGTAAGTTAGGATGCCAAATATGTATATTGTTGGTGACTGGAAACTGAGGTTTCCTATTTTAAAGTATTTATTTCTTTAAAACCATATGTATGGTGACTACTGGAGTTAAGGGTTGTACTCTGAGTAGAAATATTATAAATATTGGCTATGTGTTTCTTTTCTATAACGAGAAATTTTAGAGAAAGTGATTAGTGGTGGAGAAGTTAGAAAAATATGTAATCTCAGTATTTTTCCCCTTTCAATATCAAAGAAGGGAGAATAATCATGGAAAACACTTTTAAGATTAGAAGAACAAATACTTTCAACAGGTACATGGATTTTATGGACTATACAGGGTATTCAAACTCTCTCCATTGGTGGCTGTCAAGTGTCTGTTTTGGCTTCTTTGTAGAATCAGACAAGATCACCCAACTGGCTAATAATTAACCAGTAGGATAGTACTTTTCATTCTTGTTATGGAGTATTGTCATTTCCTACATTTATAGCTTTCTTAATCCTGGATTTGTTTGCATACATGTAGCTGAGAAAAGTTTTTAGGATATTGAACTCTAGAAATAAAAAACTCAGTATCTTCAATTTCAACTTGACAATATACTCCTGACTTTGAATCCCAGGATACTTTATTTTTCTGTTTTTTTAATGTCACGATGATCTGTTATAAATAGATAAATTAATTATGTTTGAGAATGTCAAGGGTCATATTACATAGTTATATTTTTAGTATGAAAAAACTATCAATTATTTTTTAGGTTAATGCCAGCCTTCTCGATCTGTAGCTAAAGACCTTTCTCCCCACTTTAACCAAAGATGCTCTACTTGGATTAGATTTTATAACAAATTTCTTAATAAGCTTTTAGATGAAGAAATGTCTTATAAATTAAAAACAAAGGTTGAAAATCAAAGTACTAAGGCAGACAGGCTATTATGTTCTGTGGTATTTAAGGGTCTAGGTTCAAGAACCAGACTCTTTAGGTTCTAATCTTGGTTCAGTGACCAATTAAGTCATTAATGGGTAAGTTATTTAACCTTTTTCTGCTTCATTTTCTTCATTTGTACAATGAGGTAACGACCATACTACACAACTCACAGAGTTGCTTTGAGAAATAAATTTATTAATACTGTGTAGAGCTCTTAGAATGATGCCTGGAAAATAATAAATGGATAAAATACAGCCAGTATTGTTATTTTTATTATCATTATTATGATATCATTATCATTATGCTCTCCAGCCCTTGTCATATCTCTTCTTGTATTGATATTGGAGTAGATGTCTAATTCTCCTCATTAAATTGTAGGTAGCCTAAAGAACTGAGGTAGTAATTGAGTGGTTCCACTCACAAATATTCTGGTTGTCCTTGCAGGGAGCTGGTAGGATTCAATATCCCTGCTTTTGTAGTTGAGGATCGCCATGTGACTTCTTTTGGTCAAGCAAATGCGAATGAAAGTATATGCATATCACTTTTAGGTAGAAGTTTTAACAGCCAATGCACAATTGACTGAGTCACCTCCCACTGCCCTGTGATTGAGGAAGCAAGTGCTAAAACACAGCCTCCACCAGCCTCAGGGGCTATAATGATCAGAGACCTCTCACTGCCCTGTGTTGAATCTGCAGCAAAAGCAAGGAGCAACTTTTTGTTGCTTTAAGCTGCAGAGAACTTTGAATTAGCTTATTATCATAGCATAAATTATAACCTAATTTGACTAATACAAGAAATAAATATTGGTATCCCTTCCCTTTTTCCTTCAGATTGTAAAACAGAAAAGTACCTTGTCAAATAGATGAAAGAAAATATCTTTACTAAAATGAGTTATTCATCCTTGTGAAAACTTGTGAACTCTACAAACGGCACTACCTTCAATCAAAGGATTATTTTCACCTTGTATTTGACATTTTAATATCAGTTGACTGTTGCCTAATCCTGCTTCTTTCATTTCATCTCATCATGGACCTACCCTATAGAACTGCTTTCATTGGGAAATTTATAGGGAATTCAGTGTATCACTATAAAACTACACCTTGACATTTATTTCATTGGAAATGACAATGAAAGAAAAACTGTTTAGTTCATATTTTGAAAATATTCTGTGTATTCTTGGCGTTAGTCACAGAAAGCTGGAAACGCTCTTGACTCAAAAAGATGTAGTCTTACTTGTTTTTTTTTTTTTTTAAATACGTAATTAAGATTTCAGAAAATACCAGAGCGTGGAAGAGTCAATAAAATGGGGGTGGTGAGTTGAAATGAGAGCTCTGGGAAAAAAGAAAGACTTTGAGAAAAGATATTGACTTTCCAAAAATTTATTAATGCAACTTTCTAAAACCTTACAAGTTTTTGTGTTCCTGTGTGCATACATAGGAGACCAACAGATACTGTTTGCATAAAAATAAGTTGGGAAGAAGGTGGTAAAGGAAACAGAACACATGCTTGTGAAGGAAAAATTTTCTACTGAACATACTGTGAAAGGAATGTAATACATATGCTATGCTGTCAGCTAATATTTCAATAGGTCTTATAGGTTTAACTTCTCCCTTAGATTACGATTTCCCTGAACACAAAGTCTGCTTCTTTGTCACTACTGTTTCCTAACTTCATATAACATCTAGCCCTTTTCAGATAAATAGTAATATTTTAGTAAGTAAATAAATTAAATGATTTGATGTTTAGGAACTGAATAAATGAAAGCTAGAAGAAGCATAATGGATAAAGAATTTGTTTAGTAAAATATCCTGGCCTGGAATTTATATATATATATACACACACACACATATATATAGAATTTATATATATATATATATATATATATATATATATATATATATATATATATGGAATTTATATATATATATATAGGGAATTTATATATATATATATATATATATATATATATATATATATATATAATTATAGGAAGTTAGAATATGCAGATTTTCATATAGAAACCATCAAAATGGCAAGGTCATTGAATATTTTATATTGAGGATTTTGGTCTGTTTTAAAAATAAACAAATGTTTCATAGTCCTTCAGCTGATGAGCCGTTGATCATCTTTACTTATGCTCATAAAAGAGATGTAGAGAGAATATGGCTATAGATGAATGAATTACTCTCAAAAAAACTTAACTATAAAACTATTATGATCGAAACAATAATTTCAAGACTGTACAAGATTTTCCAAAAAATACAACATGAGAAGCATTTATATTTGCAATATTGTTGAGCTTTAGGCAAGGAGAATGAGAATCGTGTCCTGGTGTAGGGCTTCTCCCATCTCCCTACTCCCAAAGTGTACAATGGGGAAGTTCTGCAAGTGCAAGGTAGGCCATGGGGACAGGTAGTTTCTTTGCCATTGTCAAATTTGCTTATTATTATTTCCTGATAAAATTACCTTTCATAAGGAGCCTGTGTGGGATAGCCAATGGCCAGCTCTGCTCCTCTGATGTTGCATTCTGGTTTGGGAAAGCTGATTTCCTAACAATTGCTCTGCATAAGTAGAAAAGGAACCTAGCTGGAAAGAAGACTGGAGAGTCCCTAAGCTAATTACCTACCCCTGGCCAATAATGAGCTTGTGTATGTAGACATAGGATACTCAACAGAGTCCAGCAGAAACTAAAACCAAGACAAACCTATAAATTGACCCAAATATTGAATGTTCTTCCCCACTAGCATGCCACATGTAAGACTTACTGGCTTCAGGTGTTTAAACATAATCTCTGTTGATTCATTGAGTGACTACTAATCTATAGACATAAAGGTCAATTTCTGGTAAGCTAGACTTAAAAACTAGAACAACAATAATAACAATAACAAATCCAAAGTAAAATAAATTATAAACAAACAAAAAAACTTAGTACAGTTTTCAATATCGCCACACTGCAGGAAAAACAGATATTATATATTGGGCCCAAGAAAGTTAAGAAACAAACAATTTAAAAAAATAAAAAGTAATAACAACAATCTTCAAAAAAACTTCAGAATCCAGAACTGATTCCAAAATTATCTGAAGTGTCCAGTTTTCAATAAAAATTTTATGAGACATGTAAAGAAACTGGAAATTGTGACCTATGCTCAGAATAAAAACAGTCAATAGAAACTGTCACTTAGTATCCCCAGATGTAGGATTTGGCATGCTAAGACTTCAAAGCACCTACTATAAATATGTCCAAAGGAGCTAATTAAATTGTTTTTAACCAGTTTAGGGAAAGTATGACAATAATGAATCAACTAAAAGAGATTCTCAATAGAGATATGTAAATTATTTAAAAGAACCAAATGTAATTTTAAAATTTCAGAGTACTATAATATAATGAATATTTCACTGGAGAAGTTCAGTAACCTATTCAAAATGGCAGAAGAAAAAAAAATAGAAATCATACCATCTAGTGACAGAGAGCGAAAAGATTGAAGAAAAATGAAAAGAGACTCAGAGACCTATAGGAAGTAATCAGGTATGCCAATATAAATGTAATTGAAGTTACCAAAGGAAATGCAAGAAAAGTACAGAAAACAGTTTTTTTGAAAAAAATAATGACTGAAAATGTCTACAATTTGATGAAAAACAATCCACAGATTCAAGAATTTCAACAAATCCCAAACAGAATGAACACAAGAGATCAAAACCTAGAGAAAACATCAGGCTTCAAAAGGAAAGACAAAATATCTTGAGAGGAGCAAGAGAAATACAAATCATCACATGTAAGGAGAATCTATACATTTAGGACTAGCATCTCATCAGAAACACAGGAAGGCAATGTAATAACGTGTAGTATTCAAAGTGCTGAGGAAAAAAAAAATCACCTAAGAATTCCACAGCCAGCAAAGTCATCCTTTGAAAATAAAGCTGAAATAAAAATATTCCTGGGTAAACAAAGAATGAAAGAATTTGATGCTAACAAACTGCTTTCAAAGAAATTCTAAAGGAAGTCCTTCAGTCTTGAAAGGAAATGCCACCAGATGATAACTCAAATTCACAGGAAGAAATTAGAAGAAACTATCCCTCTGACGATTGTTTTTTGTTTTTGAGAATGTGAGACTTACAGCTGCCACCACAATTAACAACTATGGAAAATTCTAAGGGAGGCCACCATACGGAAAATTAGACATAAAACACCTCTGAAAGCCAAAAAGAGATACGAGGCAAAGTGCAGTCCTTCATAATAGCACTTCAACCATTAGATCCAACCTCACTAACTTATTTCTATATTTTTTTAAATGCATTTCATCTTTCTAGTAAATTTATGTTCACAGAAAAATTGATCAGAAAGTACAGAGTGTTTCCATATGCTCTCTTTACACACAGCTTCTCCCACTGTCAACATCCCACATCAGAGTGGTACATTTGTTACAAGTGATACATTTACATTGACTCACTGTTATCACCCAAATTTATATTAAGGATCACTCTTGGTATTGCACATTCTGTGGGTTTGAAAAATATATATATAATGACATGTATCCAAAATTATAGTATCATGTAGAATACTTTCATTGCCCTAAAAATCCTCTGTGTTCTGCCTGTTCATTCCTCCCTCCCGTGCCCAACCCCTGACAATCTTTTCACTGTCGCCACAGTTTTGCCTTTTCCAGAATATTATACAGTTGGAATCATACAGTATGTAGCCTTTTCATATTGACTTCTTTCACATAGTTATATGCATTTAAGTTTCCCCATGTCTCTTAATGGCTTGATGGCACATTTATTTTTAGCACTGATTAATATTCCTTTGTCTTGGTGTTCTAAAGTTTATTTATCCATTCACCTATTGAAGGATATCGTGGTTGTTTCCAAGTCTCGCAAATACAGATAAAGCTGCTATAAACATCTGTGTGCCGTTATTTGTGTGGACATAATTTTCAATTTATTTGGATAAATATCAAGGAGCACATTGCTAACTCATATATTTTAAGAGTATGTTAAGTTTTGTAAGAAACTATTTGTCTTCCAAAGTGGCTGCACCACTTTGCATTCCTGCTCGACATTAATGAGAATTCCTGTTGCTCTACTACCTAACCAGCATTAGGTTTCATCAGTGTTTTGCATTTTGGGCATTCTGACAGGTGTGCAGTGGTTTCTCATGGTTATTCTAATTCTTTGTTGACCTATAAAGTGGAGAGTCTTTTCCAATGTTTAATTTTCCATGTGTGTATCTTTGGTGAGGTGTCTGTTTAGGTCTTTTGCTCATTTTTCAATTGAGTTGTTCATTTTCTTATTGTTGACTTTTAAGAGTGCATTGTATATTTTAGATAACAGTCCTTTATTAGGAATGTTTTCTGCAGTTAATTTCTCCCAGTCTGTGCCTTGTCTTCCCATTCTCTTGACATTTGCAAATTAAGTAATCTTTTCTTTTGTGATAGTTAATCTGTATTAGTTGTATCCACTGTATTTTTTATCACAGCTGGTATAGATTTCATACTAGAATTTTGATTTGAGTATTTTGATATCTTCCATTTCTGTAATTATCTTTTAAAAAATATAGCCCACATATATTTATAGCTGTTTCACTATCCATGACTGCTAATTGTAATGCCTGTGTCTGTTCTGGTTCGGTTTTAATTAACTTTCTTATCTTTTCATCATGAGTTGAATTCTCTTTCTTCTTTTCATGCCTGGGTATATTTCAATTGGATACTGATGTTGTGAATTTTACCTTGTCATATGCCTGCTATTTTTTGTATTTCTATAAATCTCGAGCATTTCTATAATGCAGTTAACTTGGAATTGTTTAATGCTTTCAGCTTTTGCTTTTAAGATCGGTTGGGCATCACTAGAGCAGTAGTGCTTATTTTAGGGTCATATTTTTCTCCAAAAATGAGATAAGATTTACCCAAACACTTTATGTAAGACCTCATGTTGATTCCAGTCTCTTTGGTGGAAACCAGCACTATTCCCGATCCTGTAAGTACCAGGTATGCACTGTTACTTGTCAACCCTTATGAATGTTTTGTTTCTTTGAGTAGTTCAACGGGGTTGTCCTCAACAGTATGCTACTGAATACTCTAAGATGATCCCTATTGATTTCCATATTTCTCTATCAGATCATTTTCCTCCTCTCTACTAGTCTACTTGGCAAACTCCACCTGCCTTGGTCTCCCCAATTTCTCATCTCCATCTTCTCAACTGAGGGAGTTTCAAGGGAACCCCCTTCTTGTACTGAAGTCTGGAAAGCCTCTTAAGGCTATAATCTGGCATAATTATTGGACGGATCTAATTTTTTTTTTTTGTCTCTAGGGTTAAATTTTCTTCATTGCCTGAAGTCTAGTTTCTTGAAAACTATTGTTTTTGCCACATTTTCCAGGTTTAGGTTAGTTCAAGTGGGGAAAATTCAAAGGAGGAAAATTTGGTTCCTTTTATTCCGTATTGATCACAAGTGGACAACCCTATTCATTTAATTCTTAACATTATTATTATTATTATTATTATTATTATTATTATTATTATTATCATTATTATTATATTTAGTTCTAGCACTTTCACTTGATTCTTTTTCACATTCTGCTTAAATTCTCATTTTGTCTTTTATTTATCCTACATATTAATGAAAATTATATGTAAATTTGTATCAGATAACTTCAGTATGGATCTCTTAAGGGTATATTTTCTTTTTTTTTCTCTCCAGGTTTCCAATCAGCTTTTGTTTTGTTCACAACTGTGATATGTTTTAATGAGTTGTGCATATTATACATGAAAGTTTGAAGATATAATGTTAATGATATTACATTCCTCCAGAAGCAATTCAGTTTTGCTTCTAACAGACCAAAAGCTAAAGGAAGATATCTTTAACCCAATTAGAATTTGAACTGATATTAAGGTGGGAGTCAAAACTTTATTCATGAAACATTGAGTTCTTGTCTCTGAATTTCCCTTCTCTCTGGGAGTAAGTTCTCACTGCTCTGGTAGCTTTTAGATGACTTCAAACAGATTTTTTTCCTGTCAGTTTCTAAGTTTTTCTCAGCACAAGGTTGATCTGGAACAAGCTAGTCTACCAAAGCTGGAAGCAGAAACTCCCCAATAATATATTTTAAAATAACTGGAAAAATGAAAAAAAATTATGGATACTGACTTAATGCCTTCTTGGTTAAAATATTTTAGAATCTAATAGACTCTTTTAGCAAAATGTTAAAATATGGAAGGAAAACATGAATATTTTTTCTCCATGATATATTAAAATATTCATTGGGTGCTTACTACCAACCAGAATAATTATACTCATTAAATATTGAAAACTTACACTGGCAAATTTTTACTGCTACAAAATCTCTTTTTATCCTCAGAAGAGAGTTTGAAATAGGTGAAGTAATAATTCTATAGATTTGAAATTTAAGATACTGGTATATTTTACACATTTAAAGGATTTTTAATTATAAATAGAAGCAGGAAAGTAAACATTCAAACTGGAAACAAAGGATTAAACAAATTTCATCTGATTAACTAAATCAAATAAAATGTGATTCAATGCAAAAAACATTTATTGAATGCTTACTTTTGTAAGTTACTCTGCTAAGCACTGGTGAGATGGAACATTAATACATGGATTACAACAGTATTTATTAATTTGTATAGAATAATTTTTACCCTTGTATGATACAGGAATATATTTTATCCTTGTTTCTAAAAAAAATCAATCATAGAGAAACAGATCTGGTACTCTGCTGATGTTACGAGCATTTAAAAACTAGGTAGCTAGTTTTATGTTGAGAAATGGTAGTAAAACCTTGTCTCAATGACTCATCATCGTCAATATTATATATCCAAATTATCTGTGTTGTCTTTTGCTTACCTGACAAGCCCAATTGCCCATCAATCTACTCTCCTCATTCCTGAGTTGCAGTCATTAGACTACTTACTCTTCAACATGCCAGGTTTTTTGCATATACTTATTTTTTAGCATGGTAAAGTATTTTTCCCTTTCTTTCTTTCTTTCTTTTTCTTTCTTTCTTTCTTTCTTTCTCTCTCTCTCTCTCTCTCTCTCTCTCTCTCTCTCTCTCTCTCTCTCTCTCTCTCTCTTTCTCTCTCTCTCTCTCTCTCTCTCTCTTTCTTTCTTTCTTTCTCTCTTCCTTTCTCTCTTCCTTTCTCTCTTCCTTTCTCTCTTCCTTTCTCCCTCCCTTCCTTCCTTCCTTCCTTCCTTCCTTCCTTCCTTCCTTCCTTCCTCACTTCCTTTCTTTTCTCCTCCTCCTCCTCCTCTCTTTCTCTCTCTCTCTCTCTCATCTTTCTGTCTTTATGTATTTTTGTCTTTCTTTCATTAGTTTCAGGTATACAGAACAACACAGTGATCAGACATTTACATAGCTTACAAAGTGATAACCCCAAGAAGTTTCCTACCCACCTGACACTGTGCATAGTTATTAGAACATTATTGACTATATTCCCCATACTGTACTACACATGACTATTTATTTATTTATTTATTTATTTATTTATTTATTTAATGATAGTTGACGGTGAAGCCTTTCCTACCTCATCTCACTGGAAAACTACGCAAACTCCCAAGTTTAAATTATGATTATATCTTTGAAGCATTCTATGATAGCCTTGTCTAGGCTTAGATTCTTACTTTCATAACAATACCTTCTATGTATAGTCTGATGTTTTTTGTGTAGTTGTTTGTTTTGAGAGTTATATTGGAAAGTTTCATTTGAAAAAATTCAAACAATTCAAAGCTACTTCTGAAAAAGTACGATGCGTTGTTTTTAACAATTAAATTGAGAAAACCATTAGTCAATAGATTAAGCCAAGTTTACAGATCATTCTTCTTTCACATTTTAAGATTATACACATGTGATAAATTTTTAATTTGGGGTTGATTCACTCTATTTTATAGTTTTTTCATAAAGTAAGACCTTATTAATATTTTATATAATGCTCTTTCAAATTTTCATGATTCAAATTTACATAAAATCCAAGCACAATACACAATTGTTATGCACTTGTTTTATTATATTGTAGTAATCTAACTAATAAATTTGTATAATCCTCAAATATGGCATGATATTTTTTCATCTAAATAGCACCAAAGCCTAAAACCAAAACTGGGACAGTATAACTGTTCAGTAATTGTTGAATAGCTAAAAAGACAAGAATAGACAAAACCACTAAACAATGTAATTTTTTTTTCCATAAGAGAGTAAATAAATAGGGAAGAAAGGAGGAAGGAAGGAAGGAAGGAAGGAAGGAAGGAAGGAAGGAAGGAAGGAAGGAAGGAAGGAAGGAAGGAAAGAAGGAAGGAAGGAAAGAAGGAAGGAAGGAAGGAAGGAAGGGAAGGAACAATCCAAGAATTCATAGAAAACAAAGAGCCAGTTTGTGTGTGATTGTATGACGCATGTGTGTGATTGTATGTAAGTTTGTATATGTCAGTGTTTGGGCTTCCACACTGGCAGAAAGAAAATATTCATATTATCTGATTATTGATTGAAGTAATTGGTAATTATTAACTTGTTCTACTTCTTTCTAATATATTTTTACATTTGTTAATGAACAGTATTGTTTCATTCACCTCATGCACTATAAGCTATCTCATTTGATTTTATCCATTAAAAGTATTTTTAGAGACATTATGATACAAACTTTATTACAGCTTGTCCATTTATTTTTAAAAAGTCCGGATTTTTAAAATTTACTTGAAAATGAAAATTACAGCAAATCATCAAACCTAGTAGAATCATTTGGTAATTCTCATTAAATGCTTAAACAATTTAGGGCAGAAATAGGGTTAGAAAGAATTGTAAAATAATGTATTTTCTTAAGTTTTACTTGTAGGTTTATATGCTAAAAGTAAAAATACATAAATAAATTTTACTATTTTGGACAGATTGCATAAATGTGACTATTTAGATATAACTACATTGAAAATCAATGCATTGTTTCTTATATGTTGTTACCTGTGTTTTCAGATCAAATATATAAAACATTTAAAATATACTGTAGACACTCATAATTGATTAAAATTATTATTGGAAATGCTGAACATGTTTACTTACCTGGGGCCCATTTCAGCAGAAAAATCTCTTAAAATAATAGGTAAAAATTCATCACATCAAGAACAATTTAAAACTTTGAAATAGCTACTTGAGATATATATGTATATATCTATTTATCTACACACATACACACACACACACACACACACACACACACACGCATTTGTTTCCTGAAACTTATTTATGTGCACTTACTGAATACATCTACTGCATTTTTTATTAGAATTACTGATAAAATATTTTAATTGGCAGGATGATAAACCTTATGGGGCAATATTCTTACCCCTACATTTTGTGACAGGTACCAGACCACTGTACACGTACTAATAACAGCACTGATGTGTTCTTGGAAATTTTGAGAACCAAAGACAATACTAACTCTCCCAATACGTGACTCTGCCTTCCAATGGTACAGTTGGAATTTTTTTTCACTTAGGCAGAAAATTTAGGATGAGAGGGGACACCCACATGATAGACTTTCTATTTTTTCTGAGTGGCAAAATGCAAGTCTTCAAATTAAAATGAAGTGAATATATCAATATCAAAATATCCTTGTAATTAACCTAACGCTATGAGGAGAAATCTGCTTATGTGAATGTCCAGAGGAATTTATGTAATTAGAATTGATCTTGGTTAGACGTTGGCAAAAATCCACTTGGCAGTTGAGTCTTGCCCAGAATTTTACTACAGGTTTATCGGCAAGAACAACAACAGAAAGAAAAAAAGAAAAAGAAAAAGATAAAAGAAGAAGAAATGAAAAAAACGAAAAGGAATAGGATATACTGACATTTATAATTCAACCATTTATAAGCTGCTTTCTTATCTTCTTCCTCTATGCTCTGTTACCCATGGAAATACGCCATATGCCATTAAAGCAACTAGCTCTTTAAACTGGACACTATCCAAAGCTCAGTGTGTAAAAATGAAAAATAAATAAATATTGCAGCCAGGATGCTACATGTCTTACCTTTGGAGTGTTATTAATTCAGAGGTACCATATGTGATGGCCATCCATGGTTTGCATGGTCAATATCATTATTAGGTATATTGAACCTCCGATACTAATTCCAATGTCATGAATTCAGTTTAAAAGCAATTGTTCTGCAGTCAGGTTCTGGCAAAACTTCAAAGGTAACATTCAAAGTCAGAAAGCTTAAAACTGTGCAAGTTTATTTAGATTCCTTAAATGGTCTGGTTTAGGAGATTTCTGGGTATTCGGAGCTTTGTAAGCCATTGCAGAATGAACAAAGTTAATCTGTGAGGCTACATTTTCAATAACATGACGTTAGATTAATTTCAAAGGCTTTTCTTCTTGGGTATCAAACCACACTCAGGATTTCTCCAGGGAGTAGGATACAGGCTCTTCCTTATTTATTTATTTATTATTCATTTATTATTTATTTATTTATTTATTTATTTATTTATTTATTTATTTATTTTTAATGAAGGGATTGCTTCTCATGCGGAGGATCACATAGTCTGAGTCTAAAGATATCTGTGTTTCTTGTTATATAAAATAAGCAAAAATGAGCTGTTTTTGAAAAAAAAAAATGCCTGAGCAAGAGGGAACATGCTTTTTTTAGGCAGAAAACGCCTACAAATATATATGAACTTTGGAGTAAAACTGACTATAAGGGTTACGCCAACAGGACACTTGAAATATGAAATTCTAAGTATACATTCATAGCTTCCTCTCTCTCTCTACTTCTTTCTTTCTGTCCTTCATTTAATTATCTTTAGAAAGCATAGTTTTCTATGTTAGTAGGATGTATGAGATGAATATTTTTATGTTATTGACTAAGTTTCTTTCTATGTAATTCTTTCAAAATGCATTTTAAAATGTTAGACATCTTAAGGATTATTAACAAATATAAAATAGGACCCCAAATAGCCAAAAGTTATAAATACATATTTTAGAAATAGTTTTTTTCTTTATTTGAAAAGAAATTTCCCATTGGCATGATTTATCAGTGGTTCACTCTTTGTAAATAGGTATCTTACGATTAATTTATTTTAGAATATAACAAGAACATGTATAAATGCATTTTTGGGTCCTTTTGTTTTTCTTTGTTTATAAATTGTTAAAAGTTAATTTTGGTTTTATATTTATTTACATGGTAGATTAAAATACAATCTAATACTGTCTGGATCCCTTTTTTTTTTTTTTTTTTAAGTAAATAAGACCCTAAACCAAAAATTTGTAAGGGCTATGGCTAATTTAGAAAGGTGCCAAATTAAAAACAAAACAATATTTGTCATAACATAGTCAGTTAAAAACTAAGTTAAACTTTTACTTTGACTAAAATCTAATCTGAAAATATTTCTAAAAGTGAATTTTTTACAGAATCAAATTAAATTGGGACTCAATTATGCTATATATCTTTTCTGGAAAGTAGTTACTAGAGAACAAGTATTCTTGTATCATCACAGGAAGGCATTCCAGGGCACACAAAGCCATGCAAACAAAGCCAAGCAAGCAAGGGATTTATCAAAAGAAAGAGAACACATTCCCAAATGTGGGAGTTGAAAGGCCCAGAAGGAGAGCAACTGGCCTGAAAAACAAATAAATTTAGGATTATATTTGAATGAGGGCACAGAATATCCAGGGGTGGCATTACAGGTGTTCCCAGGGCAGTCTGACGCCTTCCTGTCAGGAGGAGGGATTTTTGTCCTTATTTGGCCCTTGTCAAAACTGTCATGGTGACACAGGGGGTAGAGATTTTCTTGGCTGTCATTCTAATAATATTATATTCCATTATAATTAGCCAAAGTTCACCTTCAGGGGCAAGATGGTGTCTGCTCTTGGCCATCAGAACCCAGTTCTGGCCAGTCTGGTAGCTGCACCTTTTCCTAAGGATGACCTCATCACCTCCTTCCATTGCCTTCTCTCCCCTCCTCCTTCCTTTCCTCTCTGCACTCTCCCTGTGGCCCTGTTCTTTCTGCCTATCATAATATTAACATCATACAATTTTTAACTAAAACATTTGAAATGAAAACACATTTTATATCTACTACTTACTTTTTTTTTCCCTTTCTCTCATTTTCAGGTAGTTTTTTCCATATGTCTTAATTTATACCCCCTTTGCATACTGATTTCATAAGGATTTTCTCAAAATGCCAGACAGACATAACAGAAAGAAATGATCACTTCTTTTGCTCTAAAGCAAAAGAATATCCACTGTATTCTGAAAGAGTAAAAAGAGCTTTTGTAAGTGAGGTATTATTTACAAATACCTAGGAATTAAGAACAGGAAAAAAGAAACTCTGTTGTGGCAGAAGAGGCCTGACAGTTTAACAAGAAAGTACTTTAAATAACAAAGGTAAGTGTAGGAGTTAGTTGAAAAGCAACACAAATGCATTCAATGTCAAAAACATAGTTGAAATACTTAGATTTTTCTTCCTATTTAGGAGAAACAACCAAAGTAGAAACTTGAAGGGGTCATTAGTGAAAATAGATTTGAAAGCTACATTAATTGTGTGTGTGTGTGCATTGATATTTTGCAGATACAGCTGAATAAATGCTAAAACCAAAATTAATATATAATTAAAATGTAAAAAAAAGCTAAAGCTAATGAAATCCATAAAAATAAATAGTGAATATAGCCTCAAGTAGGTATAACTTGCCCAATGAAAATAAATATGATCTTTAGGTGTCAAGAATCATCATTTCAAACAATTGTATTATAATAACATTTACAATGTACTTAAAATATAAATATGAAACAGAATTGAGGTGGAAGAATGCCAACATATCTTAAGAAAGTTGTTGTTATTGGTTTTAATGAAGTCATATGTAGGCTTAGTCAATATCATCTTTAGAACTGTGTGCTAATAATTTAGCACTATGCTCTGACTCACCACGGAATCCGCGTGGGAATTCTCATCCCAATGCCTTCACCATACACCAGTAAATGCATAAGTGTAGGCAGAATCAAATGAACACTCTCACCATTAAGTTAACATCACCAAAATTAGGTGGTTTTATTTTACATAGTGAAAACTAGAACACCGCTCACACAACAGCTGACATGCAAACAGTTTACATAAGTTACTAACTCTAAATGTCTATTCAGATAGCAAGGGCAGTATCTCCATGTTTCAATTGCTTGACACAATGATGGATTATTTATTTACTGAACAGCACTGGTGGCCAGAAAATCTGATTTTCATGCATGAAATCCATGAAACCTCAGCCACTGAACAGTTTCTTTTACATGTGGCAAAGGTCATCTATCAAGGGATTTTCTCACGTTTTGTGTGATTGGTCATGCCTCATTTCCTTCAAGAAAATATGATTTCCCTAAAGTCCGTGCATTTTAAAAGACTCACAAAAGGCCCAGAAAGTTATTTCCTCTCTGTTTGTGATAAGCACAGAATATAGAGGTTAACCTACAGGGAACGACAAGCAACTGTTTGTAGCTAGAAACCATATTTAATCCTATCATTAGGAAAGCCTTAACACTCACCAGGTATAAAAGGGCTGCAAAATTACACACTTAACCTTGTCATTTAACCTTGCAGAGTTTAATCTGCATTCAAACTTTAATAAATATATCCCATAGACGTATCCTTACATATTAGAAGGGATTTGTTTCAGATAATATATTTCAAATTTAGAGTCATTTGGTGAAGGACTGGGTGAAGATTTGACTACTTTAAAAATAATCATCATTCCCATTTTTGATCTGAAAACAAATCAGTGAGGAAGAAGAATAAGATATTATTTTTTTAGCAAAATGTTTCCGTATAATTATAAATTTTATTAAGTACTGGAAAGGAAATGTAAGAAACAATAACTAGAAGGACTTAATTTGGATAGGAAGGTCAGGAAGGCCCTCTGTGTGGAAGACATGTTTAAGTTGACATTTTATTTTTTAATATATATATTTTTTTCAATTATAGTTGACATACAATATTATATTAATTTCAGGTGTACAACATAATGATTAGACGATAATATAATTTATGAAGTGAAAAAGAAGAAGGGATTAGATGTACAAATTGCTAGTTATAAAAACAGTCATGAGGATATAAAGTACAGCATAGGGATATAATATTGTAATAACTATGTGTGGTGTTAGACGGATACTAGATTTATCAAGGTGGTCATTTAGTAAAATTTTTAAGAACAATAAATATGAAACATGGTGAAAATTATGAACAATTTAAAGAGAACTGTTTGCCTAAAAAGAGATTATGAGATTTAATTCTTGGAGATTAAAAAGAAAAAAAATACTAGTATTTTAACTAATTATGATTAGGAAATATTATTTGGTCACAGTTCAGAAGTATCTTAGAATAGTGCAAATGTCCCAAATCTCTCAGTGTTGCAAGCAGGTTCTGTTTAAAGACTTCCAAGTATCTGACGGCTAGTGGATATAACCCAAAGCCCATTCATGCCGCCACTCCACTGCCCATGTGTTTACTTGAGGCAGGTGATGCAGAAAGATCAGGAGTGACCTCTGGTTATTAGTGTTATGGAGATACATTATAAAGACAACAACTATATAAAGCAGACAAAAGGATATGGTAAATCATAACATTCTGTCTGTTACTGAGTAGAACACAAAACTTCAGTTACAGGTAGATTTGCTGTAAATCTACTGAAGCTTTAGCTTCAGAGCCCCTTATTATCAAGTTTCTTCCCAAAGCCTTGTCCGTAATTCTAAATTAATATTTTGAATTGTTTTTCTTAATGAGGGCATCTCTGATTATATAAATTTCAGGTCCTCAAAAATCTAAATCCATTAAATTGGACCATGCCTGGATTTCTTTTCTATTTTTAAGCTCCCTTATGTAGTAAAACATTTATTTGTCTGCCTAAGACTATTCAAAATTAGATTTGGAGGACAATGAATAGGAGGTTGGGAAAATACACCACGCATACATACTTGGAGCATGCTTTTGTTTTCTCATGACAAGTGTGTGTGTGTGTGTGTGTGTGTGTGTGTGTGTGTGTGTGTCTGTATGTTTGCGTGTGTATCTAATATTGATTTATTTTTAACTTGTATTGAGATCTTCTTAGGAATAAAGAAGGTAATCATTGGGGATAACCATCACAGTTAAAATTGTATACAGAAAATGTGGTACAAAAAATAATAATAAATTTCCTTAGGGAATTGGAAAGAAGGGTAGAAAGTTTTATAAACAGATAAAATCAGTATCTTACACACTGACAGTTGCATATGAAGAAAATGAATTAATATTCTCTTTTATTTTGCAGTTTTCATGACATCCAATGTATGTGGGATTTGAGATGAATCACCCCTAATTTATTTATTTTTGTTATGGATTTTCTTTGATCGTGAGCTAGTTTGATGTACCAAAATTAATAAAATGATGCAAATGCTTATATTTTCACACACACACAAACACACACAGACACACACATACACTTATACACATACACTATCTTTGGTTAATATACATGTGTATTTATGTGTGTGTGCATTTGTGTGTGCTTGTGTGTGTGTATAAACAACATTGAGACTGAATATTAACTCAAGAAAAAATAATTTCTATAGAAACACAATTTTTCAGTTACTGATTTTGAGTAATTGACCTCTGTTGGCAAAAGAATAACTATTTAACTGACTTGACATTAGATACATGTTTCCTGGCTTGGTCATAATATTAATAGCAATTATAGGTATAGCAGAAGTTAGAATTTTTTTGTCTAATTCATTGTGGAAAACATTTCTTTCTGATATCTTTCTTAAATCTTAAAAAAGGGACATTTCTGAGTCTTTTTACAGTATCTTCAGTTTTAATGTTGAACTTCTGTCAAAGTGTAGTAGCTTCAAAGGGAAAAAAACACTGGAGAATTTGCTAAAAATAATTAGAATACTTTTTAAAAACTATTTTAATATTTACTCAATTTAATTATATATTCTTAATATTTTCAAATTAAATTAATTTGGATGGCAAATATTTTTCTACCTAATTCTTTAATATTTGTTGCCAAAAGTATTTTAATTTACAAATGAGTGATTTACCATTGTCAGCATGAAGTAAAATGCAGTTTACATAGTTATGAATGGTATCCCTCAAATGCAAATATATATATATATATATATTTGAAATTATAGTTAGTATTTGTACTTATGAATTTTGTACTTCATAATTATGTGGTGTATTTGAGACGAGCATTTCTTGAAATAAATTACATTAATGTTTAAGTTATTAATATGTACATTTGTAAATAGATGCTTTGACAATTAAATGTCATTATATTATTACTTGTACTTTAAGGAGTTACAAAGGTGTTCATCCGAAGAACTAGTTAGTATTTATTTTCCAACATAATTCTTATTAAAAGAAGGATGACAATCTCTTTGGTGCTTTATTTGTTTTTTATATTATGAACAAAAGAAAATTTCTCATGCAACCAGTCCTTTTTTATGAATTTTGAAAATAACAAATAATTATTACTTGTTATAAATTCTTGACAGTTTAGGGACTAGGAAATCAATTCCTATAAAGTAGTATCTAGATTACTGTTGAAAATAAACCTGCTTCATTACTACTCACTACCATAGAATTGATTTTTATTGTTTGAAATAGGCTGTCTATATTTAGTATGTTTTACTGATTTTTTAAAATTCTGTAATCTATATATTTAATGAATGTGAAATGAAATGTAATTTCTTATGCAAAGTAATGTCAATCACTAGAATTGACAATTAAATTGTCCATGAATGAGAGCAGTGCTTAGTAATTTGCTGAATATTTAAGAACAAAACCAGTAATCTTCCCCATTATTATTTACAAGTATTAAGAGGTCCACAAATACGGCTGCTCACGGGGATTCTGATATGGAGACATGACAGCATATCTAATAGCTCTACATGGTAATTCCTGGTGCCTTATTCTCTGTGTTCTCTACATGCCCGAGGTGTTGGAGAGTCAGTGAATTACAGAATAACTAAACTCTGAGAGAATAACTAAACTCTATTGCTTTGATGTTACAAATTTCAAATGAAGAAGCAAGAAAAATCTAGGCTAATGCAATTCCTAGGACAAAAAATACAGAAATAAAGTAATAAAGACCCCCAAACTCCCTAGTATGCAAAAACTTTCCTCTGATACAAATAAAAAGTCCACTTCATAACAGACTAGTGGAATTCAAATTTCATAATAATTTCTGCCTTATTGAAAAAATGCAGCAGTCACTTGAGAAAAGAAATGAAAAAGCTTCTATCAAATAAATGTAAAATATGCTAATTGGTAGTGATTGGAAGTGAAGTGAATCTGAAGGCTAACACTAGGGATTGTTGTGGTTTCTAATGTTATAGTTTGTGACAAAGATCAGAATTATTTGACACAATAATTAGGTATCCTTCTTGTACAAGTTCAACAAACAATTTGTTCTATTTCCCAACACTACCTTTCATCTTCATTTTTTTCCCTGATTTCTTTATTGAGGGTATTTTTCATTCTCATGAATTTAATGGCATGTAGAACATTATTTGGTTAAATTGCATATTTTATTTTTAGATTTATCTTTTCCTAATTTAAATAATTATATGATGTCATTTTCTCTTCCTTTCATTTATGTGGTTGTCTGTAATGAGAGTAAAGGATCAAAATTTGGGGATTCAGTAAATAACTCTAAATATTCAGCATTCCAATACGTGATACTGGTCCATTTCTATTAGGTTATCAGATTTTTCTCTGCTATCCTTAGTTAATATAACGTTCATATTTAAGTACAATAAACTCAAAATGCTATTAGGATTAGAATGTAAAATAATTTAAATCATCGTACTTCATAAGTAGACAAACCCAAAAGCTTGAAATCTTTAAAATAATATAAATGAATAAAGAAAGAAATCGCTGTTGGTAAAAAGGTTTGGATAATAGTCACATGCCTGTTAATTTAGAGGACAAATTATAGGTGACTATGATTAAGTAAAATTCAATACTCATTTCAAAATGTAGGGGGCATCTATTATTTTAAACTTGGAATCTTAAATAGGTTACGACACTGAGCAGTTCTGATTGTATAAGTTGCTATTTTAAGGAGAAAAGAAACTCCAGGCTGCATTATGAAATAGGAAATAAACTCAGTGAAAATATTTCGAGATTTTAAGATACTGAGAGATGGTGACACAACCCAGGATCCCATAAAGTTCAGTAGGGTAACAATTTAATCTCCTACCTAAATCTCTCCCGAGAATTCTATAAGTCATTCTCTAAAACTCTTACAATTCAACTCTTTTGGCTTTGGTAAATAACAAACCACTAGTCCACTTTTTCCTATCCATTGCTTCCTGATTTCCTTCACTCCAGTCAAGTCAAGCCCATAAATCTATTCTCACCAGAAATGTCTTTGATCATGTCTTTCTTTTAAAATAAATATACAGTGTTTTCAAGTTTCCTTCAAGGCTTCTTTATCTCCCAATGCAGAAATTAAAAGAACAGAGATATTGTCAGAGCTCCTGACCACTGAACTCCTATGAGCAGAATAGTGCTTGGAATATTTAGATGGTTAATTGTTCAATTGATAACGATAAATTAAATAGTATAATCAATCACCAAAAGCCATAAGGATAGCCTCGATGATAAAATAACTTTGTGAGTGTATATTGCATGCCAGTTTTCTAATTTATTTTTTAATTAATTAGAATTAAAAAATAAATGCTAACAACTCTGTGAGATAGAAACCACTACTCCCATTTCGCATGTGAAAGCAAAGCCCTAAGACTAATTTGACAATAATGTTCGAAGATATTATGTACAAGGTCACCTAAATAAAACCTTGTGTCTTATACCCTATTTTTAATGTATTTATGGCATAATCTTAGCTTTTATTGATAGCTGAATCAAGAAATGGCTTTTTTATATTTTCTATAAAACTTGTAAACATGCTGTTCTTCACCCTATGTGTATTCATTATGTATAAGGTCCCACTAGACAAATATAAGTACTAGGAAGAAATTTCACTGTTTTGAAGAACATATTGTTTCCTTGATTATTACCTATCTCTTTAACTGACACGTTTGAACTGAATTGTGTACTCAATTAAAGTAAACTGCTGGCCCTGTTGGTTAGTATATTTGCTTGTTGCTATTATGAAGATAAAAGCTGCTGCCATTTTTTGAGGAGTGACTACTTGCCAGACATTGAGCAACTTAACTTACCTTCATTATTTTACTTACTCTTCACAATCCCCTGTGGTATTAACTCCATTTTTCAGAAGAGCACAAAGGAAACTAAGCCTCAGAGATGTGCATGGAGAGGAATCAAAAGCAGGTCAGTCTGACTTCCATCTAACTCTATATTAGAATTTTACATTTGACTATTTGATTGCATTTAGTTTATTTTAATATATATATATATATATATATGTATATATAATATGTTTATATATAATTTTATATATAATTATAATATATATATACTGCGGGTGCCAAAAAAAATGTATACAACTGGACACTTTAATCAACATTTCTCAAGCAGTCATTTGCCATAATCAGAAGTGTCTGGATGCTGATGGTAACCATTTTGAGGACCTCTTGTAATTGCAGAGTCTAACATGAGATATATATATATATAGAGAGAGAGAGAGAGAGAGAGAGAGATACATACATACATACATACATACATACATATAGATATAGATATAGATATATGCCAGCTTGGAGGAGGGCTTGTCCACCTTTGATCCTGCAGCAGTCCTAGTTTAGTCAGTTGCAGATTTCCACTGTTCTGGGCCTCAGTTCCTTGGCGGAGAACTAAATCCAGAGTGCCTTTTGTACTCATGATTAGCAGCATCTAGTAGCGATATTCTGCATCTAATTTCTCTATTACCACAACTCACCATGAGTCATTATTATGTCTCTTTATTACTTGAAATAGAGTCATCGTGCTTTTAAATCTAATCGGATTAGAGAACCAATTCTAGAAACTTCAGAACCAATTCTGAAAACTGATCCTTAACATTCTGGTTCTCTAGAACTACTTTGGGCATAAAATATGTATTACTCAGGGTTCTCCAAAAAGACATTGCTTCTATTTCCTTGGAAAACCCTGTCTAACACAGATTATGGTACCAAAAGTGCCAAGAAGTGTGTGTGTGTGTTGTGTGTGTGTATGTGTGTGTATGTGTGTGTATGTGTGTGTACTAAAAGAGAAAGAGAGAGAGAGAGACACAGAGAGAGAGACAGAGACAGAGAGAGACAGAGACAGAGACAGACTGAGAATTAGCTTACACTCTCTAGAGGTTATCAAATCCAAATTCTGTAGAATTTGGAGACCAAGAGAGAAGAAGCTAAGGTTATACCACTGTCTTTGTCTTCTTAAGATCGTCAACTGGTTAAATGAGGTCCACTGCATTATGGAGTGTAATTTTCTTTTTTCAAAGTCTATTGATCTAAATGTTAATCTCATACTTGTATAACAAATACCTTCAGTAACATTTAGACTGGTGTTTGACCAAATATCTGTGTACTGTTTGACCAAATATCCGGCTTAGCTAAATTGACACATAAAATTAACCATCACAAGGCAACAAAACTCAGTTGCTCTGGACCTCCAGAAAAACATATTGAGAATGCTTTCAGAATTATCTGCCTGAAGGGACAGGAGTCTGGTGCATTTACTCACTAGCCACCCCAACACAGACACATACATTGGTTGAAGAGAAAAAAATTATTAAGTCCCGGTTGAATTTGTAGTTGGGGGCGAACAGAGGAGATGCATCTTTGAGAGTTCCCAAATCCTTATCTCTACCCCTGCCAACTATCTCTGCATCTGTAATCTTCATGGTCTAATAATCATCTCAGACATAACGTACCCTAATTAGCAACAGATTATTTTTCCCACCTGCTGGTTTCTAGTCTTTTCCTTATTAGTGAAAGTCACCAATGTTCATCATTTTGCACAGCCTATAAAAATGGGAATCATTCAAATTCTACTTTTTGTCTTGTACCACTGTGTTCTCTTGGCTGTACCTTCAGTATGTATGCTAAACATGGATATTTTTTCCCACTTTCACTGCTGTCATCCTGCTCCAATTCATTGCCAGTTCTTGCTGAACAAACTAAAATATGTTGTAGAATGAGTGTTTAAAAATGCTCCTCTTGTGTTTCAAAATGCCACTCTTGTGTTCAAAAGAAGCCAATGTCTTTCCAACACAATCATAAAAAACCCAAACTCTTCATCTGACCCTTGAACACCCTCTCCTACCACTTCCCATTTGTTCTTTTATTGTACTCCAGTCATATTTTCTTTAAGTATCTGCACAAATGTCACCTTCTCAGTCTCCCCAAGAACACCTTACATATAACAGTCCATTGTTTTCTTGCCTTTCACTATCACATTATATGTCTCATCTTGGGTTTCATAAATTTATCAATACCTAACATTATATTGTACATTTATTTATCTGTTTTCTCTCCTGTATCAAATGTAAGCTTCATGAGGGTAAATGTGTGCCTTATTCCCATATTATCACCTATGTCTAAAAA